>NC_056045.1:23441653-24742139 GCF_004379255.2 Salvia splendens
GTTCGGTTACCAATATACTGTTCGGCGATTAGGGACCAATATACTGTTCGGCGATTAGGGACCGATATGCTGTTCGGTGATCTGACGAACTGCAATCATGCTCGGTGATTGGTCGAGTTTGTAGTCGTGCTCAGGGATTAACCGAGCTCAATGTTCGGTGTTTGAGCTCGGTGCTCAGTGCTCGGTTGGTGCTCGGTGTTGGCCGAACTTAAACGAGTCGGTGTTGGTGCTCGGTGTTGGCCGAACTTAAACGAGTTCGGAGTTGACAGTTGTTATTAACTGATGCACGTCGTCGGATGCGACTAGTTAGTTAGCTTTAAATGAAAGCCGTTAGGTTTGAACTAGTTGTTAGATAAGTGTTAGTTAAATAGAGAGCCGCTGGGAAAAAGAAAAGAGAATTTTTTCATCCAAGAGTTTTGTAATCTTCCACACAAATAAAACACAAGATTTCCATTGACTCTCCAAGAATTGTTTTTTGCTTATTCATTTTCATATCAAGTATTCGTTTTCTTGTTCCGGAATCGATCTCGTTGTGATAACAAGATTGAGTCGCGTATCTGATAGCATTACAAATTGGCGCCGTCTGTGGGAATCGAAGAAGGACGACGAATTCAACAATGTCTACCGCAAAGTTCGACGTTGAGAAATTCACCGGCGAAAATGATTTCGGCCTGTGGAGATTGAAGATGAGAGCTGTTCTGATGCAGCAAGGCGTCTGGGATTATGTGAAATCCAAGACGGACAAGAAAGAGATTCAAGGGATGGATGCGGCGAAATGTCAAGAACTGGAATACAAGGCGTATAGCTCGATTGTCTTGTGCCTCAGCGATAGAGTCTTGAGGGAGGTTCAGAAAGAGGATGATGCCGCGGGAGTGTGGGAGAAATTGGAGAAAATATATATGGAGAAGTCAATCTCCAATAGGTTGCATCTCAAGCAAAGATTGTTCAACTTTAGATTTTCTGACTCCAAGAATCTGGCGGATCAGCTGGAAGATTTTCGAAAGTATATAGATGATCTTGAGGGTGTGGATGATCCCATGAAAGATGAGGATAAAGCTTTGATGTTATTGAATGCTCTGCCTCAGAGTTTTGAGCAATTCAAAGACTCAATACTTCTTGGAAGGGATTCGAAAGTGACTTTGGAGGAGGTATTTTCTGCATTAAAGCTGAAGGCAATGCAGAAATGTGTCAGCAAGCCAATCGATCAAGCTGCTGAAAGCCTCAATGTGAAGGCAACTTCAAAGAAACAATTCAAATTCAAGAAACCCCCATCTGACAAGTGGAAGCCAAGATCATCTAAGGAAGGAGATCAAAAGGAATCTAGAAGCTGCTTCTGGTGTAAGAAACCAGGACACATCAAGCAAAATTGTTTTGCTTGGAAGAAAAAGCAATCTGAAAATCACAAAGGAGATGGTACAGCAGCTATCACTGAGGAAATTGAAGAGGCAAGAGCTCTCAATGTGGTGGAGGATAGCCCATTATCAAGGCTATGGATCATGGACTCAGGCTGCAGTTTCCATATGTCCTCCAATCTCGACTGGTTCCAAGATTTAAAGGAATCTGAAGGCTCGGTGTTGCTGGGAGATGACCATGTGTGTGATGTAAGGGGTGTTGGGAGCATATGTTTGAGGATGGACAATGGAATTTTCAGAACTCTCACTGATGTAAGATACATCCCATCCATTAAAAGGAATCTTATATCCTTGGGTCTTCTTGAGAAGAATGGCTACGAATTGACTCTCTTTGGTGGAGAGATGCTTGTCAAAAAGGATGGCCAAATGATCATGAAGGCTGTCAGAAACAATGTGCTCTATTATCTGAAAGCTGAGGCAGTTGCTGGAACAGCTAACAACACACAAAAGACCATCAATTGGCATGCTAGGCTGGGCCATGTGGGGGACACTGGGCTGATGCAGCTGGTAAAGCAAGGCATTATTCAGATGGCTGATTCAGAGATACAAAGAGCCATTGGATCGTGTGAAGAATGCATTCTTGGCAAAAACAAGAAGCTGCCATATGGAGTGGGCAAACATAACTCAACACAACCTCTCCAATATGTTCACAGTGACATATGGGGCCCTGCACCAGTAAATAGCATTGGAGGAGGCAGGTATTTCTTATCATTTGTTGATGATTTTTCAAGAAAGGTTTGGATAATGATCATGAAAGAAAAGTCAGAGACCTTCAAGAAATTTCAGGAGTGGTGTACTGCAGTTGAGCTAGAAAAGGGGAAGCCTTTGAGATGCCTAAGAACTGACAATGGGCTGGAATTTTTGTCCCATGAGTTTGATGAGTTTTGCAAGAGAAAAGGAATTAAAAGGCATAGAACGGTGCCTCACAACCCACAACAAAATGGGGTCGCCGAGAGAATAAATAGAACCATTCTTGAAAGGGTAAGATGCATGTTGATAGCATCTGGAATGTCAAAACCATTTTGGGCAGAAGCAGCCTCCACAGCTGTTGTTTTAATCAACAAATGCCCCTCTGCTGCCATTGAAAATCAGACTCCGGATAGTAGATGGTATGGATCTTATGGAGACTATTCAAAATTAAGACCATTTGGGTGTAGAGCATATGCTCACATCAAACAAGGAAAGCTGGAACCAAGGGCTCTCAGATGTGTGATGATAGGCTATCAGGTTGGAGTTAAAGGTTACAGATTATGGTGCTGTGAGGAAGGGAATAAGAAGGTTATCATCAGTAGGGATGTTATTTTCAGGGAATCTGAAATGCCTTTCTTCATGAAGCAAGTTCAGACTGTTGAGTTTGAGGTGGAGGGTCAGAGGGAATCCTCATCTGATGCTGTAAGAAGTCCACCAGATACTGTGAGAAATTCACAAGAAACCAGTGTTGGTGGATCCTCTGAACATGAAAGTAACATCAAGACTCCACAGAGACTGGTTGCAAGAGACAGAACCAGAAGAAGGATCAAGCTCCCTTCCAGATTTCAGGATTTTGATATGATGCACTATGCACTGGCCATAGCTGAGGAGATGGACTATCATGAGCCTTCAAATTACAAGGAAGCAATAAGGAGTCCGGAGAAGGATCAGTGGCTATTGGCCATGCAGGAGGAGATTGATAGCTTGTACAAAAATCACACATGGATTTTGGTGTTGAGGCCAACTGATCAGAAAACAGTTGGTTGTAAATGGATTTTTAAGAAGAAAATTGAGGCCTTCAACAACAATCAAATCAGATTTAAGCCAGGTTGGTGGCCAAAGGCTTTACACAAAAGGAGGGAGTAGATTATAATGAAATATTCTCCCCTGTGGTAAAGCATAGCTCCATCAGGATTCTACTTGCCATTGTTGCTCAGAGAAATTGGGAATTGCACAACTCGATGTCAAAACAGCCTTTCTTCATGGAGAGGATCTCGAAGCAGAAAATTTCCATGGAGGCAGCCTCCTGGTTTTTGTCCAACCAGGAAATGAAGGAAGGTGTGTTTGCTGAAAAGAAGCTTGTTGGTCTAAAACAAAGTTCAAGACAGTGGTATCTCGGTTCAATGAGTTCATGCCATAAGATCGGTTTTGAGAAGTCTTTGTATGATCATTGTGTCTTCATCAAGAGAAGAGAGGTGGAGTTGCTGTGGCATATCTACTATTGTATGTAAGAATGATAGGCATGTATCTCTGCAGAGCATAAGGAAGAGGTGGAGTTAGTGAAGGTGATCTGAAATCTGAATTTGATATGAAGGATCTTGGAGATGCAAAGAAGATCCTTGAATGGAGATCATAAGGGATAGAGACAAGAAAAGGATATGGCTAACTCAGAAAAGATTACATCAGGAATGTGATCAAGAAATTTCAGATGGATAAAAGCACACCAGTTGAGTGGCCCCTGAGCCAGCAGTTTAAGCTCAGTGTAAATCAGTGCCCCTAAAGATGCTATAGTCAGAGAAGAGAGATGGATAAATCCCATATGCAAACATAGTGGGAAGCATCATGTACCCATGGTGTGTACAAGGGCCAGACATCAGCCAAGCCATAAGTGTGTGAGCAGATACATGGCAGATCCAGGTATGGAGCATTGGCATGCCTTTAAAATGGATACTAAGTATCTGAATGGTACTCAGGATTATGGCATACTGTTTGATGGAAGTAAGAATTTTGATGCACAGCCTCTATTGGGATATTGTGATTCTGATTTTGCTACTAACATTGACACAAGGAAGTCCCAATCCGGCTATGTGTTTTCTGCATGTATGGAGCTGCTGTAAGTTGGAAGTCGAGTTTGCAATCTGTGGTGGCACTCTCAACAACTGAGGCAGAATATATTTCCATGGCTGAGGCCGTAAAGGAGAGCATGTGGCTGAAAGGAATCTGCTCGGATTTTGGAGTTGATCAAGGAGCTGTGACTGTATTATGTGATTCAAATAGTGCCATATGTTGTCAAAACATCAGACATTCCATGAGAGGAGCAAGCATGTGGATGTTAAGCTTCATTTTGTGAGGGATGAAGTTGAAATGGGCTCAGTGAAGATTGAAAAGGTAGCTACTGAGCACAATGCAGCTGATATGCTAACAAAGGTGTGTTTGCCCGGACTTAAGTTGAAGTATTGCATGGATTTGGTGAATCTGATTCAGCTGGAGTGATTGTGGAAGATGGATGAAATCTATGGATTGTCCAGTTATGTCCCAAGGTGGAGATTGTTATGAGGATTGGGGGCAAAACTGCACAATCAGTTCAGTTCGGTTACCAATATACTGTTCGGCGATTAGGGACCAATATACTGTTTCGGCGATTAGGGACCGATATGCTGTTCGGTGATCTGACGAACTGCAATCATGCTCGGTGATTGGTCGAGTTTGTAGTCGTGCTCAGGGATTAACCGAGCTCAATGTTCGGTGTTGAGCTCGGTGCTCAGTGCTCGGTGTTGGTGCTTCGGTGTTGGCCGAACTTAAACGAGTTCGGTGTTGGTGCTCGGTGTTGGCCCGAACTTTAAAACGAGTTCGGAGTTGACAGTGTTATTAACTGATGCACGTCGTCGGATTGCGACTAGTTAGTTAGCTTTAAATGAAAGCCGTTAGGTTTTGAACTAGTTGTTAGATAAGTGTTAGTTAAATAGAGCCGAGCTTGTGGAAAAAGAAAAGAGAAGTTTTTTCATCCAAGAGTTTTGTAATCTTCCACACAAATAAAACACAAGATTTCCATGACTCTCCAAGAATTGTTTTTTGCTTATTCATTTTCATATCAAGTATTCGTTCTCTTGTTCCGGAATCGATCTCGTTGTGATAACAAGATTGAGTCGCGTATCTGATAGCATTACAATTAACTATTTTCAATTGGAAAATTACTTTTTAGAGATCGAGAAAGTATCATCATAACATTAAATTAATAAATATATTTCACCGTTATGACAATGGACAAAGATATTAGCGCATTACAATTTTTTATTCAATTTTTAAAATATGTAACTAGGATTTTATTAAACTATTCATAAATTTATCTTACTTTGATACGCGATGTACAAAACAAAATTTAAAAGGAATATGTGTCATTATATGAGTTGTAGGAGTATAAATCTAATGTTATGATATGATGGAGTAAATCTAGTGTTATGATAAAATGTTTTTCAAATTTTATAATGGTGCGACTGATAATGGTCAACAATCCTTAACTATTTTGGATTTATAATAATGCAAATTATAGTCGTGAATTAGTCTTAGTTATCACATATTAATATTTCGCATGTACATAAAACAGAGTCTCATTGGTGTTTACCAAAAATAAATTTCATATCACAAACTGAAATTTTATCTCAAGACTTTATTCACTTTTTCCCTCTTTCTCTCTCCTATTATTTTCTCTTTTCTCTTTTCTTCTCTTACTTTATCTATATTTTTTCTCTTTATCTCTCTTACTTTATCATTTTTCATTAAATGCGACGTCTGCAAATAGGATATTTTTCTTAGACGGGGGAGTATAGATATTGGACAATTTTATTCATACAATAATGTTTCTAATGAAACTTATATATTTTCTTGAATTTGGCCTTTTATATTTTATATTTCGGTCTTTTATATTTTTACTCAGTGAATGATAGTCAATCTTGATTATGAATTATAGTGTTAATAGTATTAAATTAGTCCCTTAAAATTAGAAACTATTTCTATTTTGATTCGTTCATTAAAAATAGAAATTTTCAATTTTAATGACTCACAATCCACTAATATTATTTACACTGTTTTTTTTATTTATTTCTCTTACTTTATTTTCTTTTGTATTTTATCAATTATATGATGAAGAATGGAGATAGTACTAGTATTATTGTATTCCCTCAATTTCCTCGTTAAAAAAAATTAAAAAAAACTTTTTTTCTCTGAAAAGTGGTAATAACAGACTAATAGCTAATAGCAATAGAGAACATGAAATTATCCCTCCGTACAGAACTAGATTCTGTGTGTGTCGCTACACATGTCCAAACACAATCAAATTCATTTAGGTTCGTAGCTTGTCTTCTCTCTTCTAGTCATGCAGTCAACGCGTAGGATTTATTTCTTCCAACAGTCTTTCTCCTCCCCTTCAATACTTCAATTTTCTCCGCCCCATCGTCTAATTTCTGCAACAAACAAAAGAGGTGCGCATTCTTGCTACATTTCAAATTGAGATTTTGATTTGGGTTTCTTCAATTCTTGTCGATTTTAATCATTATTCAGCTATCATAAATTGGTTGCCCTTTCGCCTTGTAAATTATGGAAGCTTGTTTCCGATTATGTTCCCTTTGATCTGCTTTAGATACAGAGATCCTCTGTTTAGAATAAACTGAATTCCATAAATATTATTATTACTAGGTATTTTTATGTATTCTTATGTTTGTGATATGTAAATAAAAAACAAATGAGATCAAATTGCTGTAAATTAGGTCTATCTTAGTGGGATTGAATGATTGCTGTTTTTCTATTATAATGCGTATGAAAATCTACTGAATTCAGAAAATTGTTGGTGCTATTTGATTATCTTGATTAATTTCAGATTTGATTCAATGTATATGTGTTTATTTCTACATAACTGCAACTACACTGATGTACAGTATTGATTTAGGTGGCAATGAGGTGGTGTTTCCATTTATTCGGTTGGAGAGGAAGAGGAAGAGCCAAAGACCCCGAAAAGCCTGCTCGGTACGTACCTCAGTTGAGACGAGACAATCTGGTCTTCAGTCGAGAGGACTAAACCGGCCCCCAAATTTGCCAAAGAGACCGAGTAATCTCAAGGTTTTTACCCTCTTGGAGCTGAAGCAAATAACGAGGAATTTTAGTAATAGTGCTAAGCTTGGGAGGGTGGATTCGGATGTGTTTTTAAGGGTTTTATCAAGAGCTCGGAAGATCCGGATAAGAAGATTGCCGTGGGCTATAAAACCAACTTGGTAAACAAGGACAACAGGTGCCATTCCATGTTTCTCTTTCAGACATTTCTTTCTTCATCTTTGACAATTGATGGTTAATTACGATTTTAGAGTGTCTTACTCGTGTTTGTGACGTTATATGCTGTTTCGAGCTCCTCTATTGACCAAGAGGACTTGTTTTGGCTCAATTTCACCTAAATACATCTCTCACAAGTCACAAGATTACAATGCCTATAATATCCGAGAATCTAGTAATTTACTTCATAGCACTAGATCTGTTTTTACGGGTGTATGTGGTGATTATAAGTGTAGGAGGTCGAGACGAAATTAAAATGGATGGTTTCATCTGCACTAGATATGTTCACATGTCAAAAATACAATTTCTGCAGATGACTGAGGATACATGTGATGATATAAAATATAGGAAATAGTAAGCTGTAATATAATATGCAAATGATTCCTTTTTTCTGGAGAATCTTACTCTTTCTCGACTACAACGACTGTTGCACTTGCACGAGCTTCTTGATTCATTTCCTATAATACGAAAAAATGATTCCACCACTGCAGGGGTCACAAAGAGTGGATCACGGAGGTCGACCTTCTTGGCGTTGTTGACCATCCGAATCTGGTGAAACTGATTGGATACTGCGCGGAGGATGATGAGAGGGGAATCCAACGACTTCTCATGTACGAGTATATGCCTAATGGAAGCGTGTTTGACCATCTATCAAGATCCACCGACTCCCTCCCCTGGGCTACGAGGCTGAGGGTTGCCCTAGATGCTGCTCGTGGCCTCGCCTACTTGCACGAGGAAATGGATTTTCAGGTCAATTTCTGTTTCTCTACTGAAATATTGCATTAGGCTTATATTTTTGGTCTCTGCAATGCTCAGATCATCTTCAGGGACTTCAAGTCATCGAACATCCTCCTAGACGAGCAGTGGAAACGCTAAGCTGTCGGACTTCGGATTAGCCCGGCTGGGCCCCCAAGAAGGACGAACGCACGTCTCCACCGCTGTATGATCAACAACTTAGCTTCTTCAATCATGATCTTAATAGAGAATTTATTGTTTAATTGAAATGTTACTAGGTGGTGGGAACTATGGGTACGCGGCACCTGAATACGTGAGAACCGGGCATCTGACATCAATGAGCGACGTGTGGAGCTACGGTGTGTTCCTATACGAGCTCATCACAGGGAGGCGGCCGTTGGAACGGAACCGCCCAAAAAAGGAGCAGAAGCTATTGGAGTGGATAAAGCCACACCTATCGGATGCAAGGAAATTCGAGCAGATATTGGATCCAAGGCTCAAAGCTGAAGGAAATCACATCCTTAAATCAGCTATGAAGCTATCGATAGTCGCTAATCGCTGCTTGGTCCGTGCTGCCAAAACAAGGCCCAAGATGAGCGAGCTGGCCGTAATGGTCAATGAAGTCGTCGATGCATGCTCAGGCTCAGGCTCAGGCTCGGGCCGTGTTGCACCACCTTTCAAGCGTAATGAGCCAACAAGAAGGGTAAGGGACCGTACCGGGACCGTTGCTCGTCCCACCCGTCCTCGCACACGGAAGCTAGTCAACACTTAATCAAACACTCACTAAATTTGAGTAAGACTGTCAAGATCTGGCTAATATATATTTTTAAATTAAATCTATAATATTTTTGCCTAAATTGTGGTCCTCTGATTGGATTCTATCCTGAATAGCCATATCAAGTTTCACCTGAGCTGGTCCCACACTCTTCAACTGAAACATCAATCATTGTGTGGTAGTAAATAATTAAAAGCAAATTTTCATTTTAATATATGATCATGCATTTCATTTTCCATTTTTTTAGTGTCACAGCTGCTAAAACACTACTGTTTTCATATTTCTGGGCAACATTATTTTGGAAATAAAGGAGACTGATAAAAACATAGTAGTAATTAATTATAGGATGTGTTAATTTAATTACTTAGATCTCAACTAGGTGGATAAATTGAAACTGATTGTACAAAATCTAGTGAGTATCTCCGGCCAAGCCGTGGACGTCGTCGGAGGGCTGCAGCAGCAATGCCATGAACGGCATGTGGCGGAAGCCGTGCATCGGGAACTCCAACGCCATGGCCGGAGCCGGCGATGGCTGCGCGGCGAGGGTGACCTGGTGGAGCGGCGTCTGGAGGGTGGCGGAGGGGCGGGACGGGGGGAGGGCGCGGGAGGAGCTGGAGACGGACTCCGCGGGCACGGTGCCGGTGCCGGTGGCGGCGATGATCGACGGCTCGGCGTGGCGGAGGAGCCACTCGATCGTCTCGCCGTCGGAGCGGTGGCCGAGCTCGCGCGTCAGCTGGAAAATGCGCGCCGCGCTCAGCGCTGGGATCCTGACGCGGCGGCCGCGCCCGTTGACCTTCGTGTGGCGGTCCTTCAGCGAGGTCCGGGCGACGGCGCCGCCTCTCTTCGTCGAATTGTCGGCGGGAGGAGGGGATGCGAGGTGGTAAGCGTCGTCTTCGCCGGAGAATTTGGTGAGGATCATATCTGAGGAGGACATTTTATTTTTAGGGTTTTAGACGACGGCGATGGGCGGTGGAGACTGAGACTGTGGAAGGAAATTGACTCCACCTTTTATAATAGAAAACGGGCCAGGCCTCGCAACGGGTTTGTGGGGCCGGGCCGTGGGTCCTACTCATAAAAGAATATTGACGGGTGAAAAGTGAAAAAAAATATTTACAATGACTCGTCATGCGGTTTACGTCAACCAAGAAATCAATTAATTCAGCTATTTTTATTCGATTGTGAATCAAAGTGTGAAACATGTACAACGTTAATTTGATGGCTATCGCTTGTCATTACTCAGATCATCTAAGGATGGGGAAAAGTATCGAAATACGGCACTCAGTGTATCGAAAAATATTAAAAATATTAATTTTTGGTATACCACAATTTAAATTTTGGTCTGATAACGGTATCAATTTTCTTATACCACGATATATTGTAACATACTAAATTTTCGGTATATACTATATATTCGGTACATCCTCGGTCCTCCATACCGAAAACCGGTATATATTGAGATATTATACTTCCTACTACATCATAGTATTATTAATATATTTATATACAAAATAGAATTAAAGAGAAAAAAATCCTCCAAAACCCTACTTTTAAATATTTTGGATTTAAATTAGATTTTTTTTTGGTATAACGGTATTACGATATACCATACCGTATTTCGGTATATTGTAAAGTGTGGTATACCGCGATAACAGTAAAGTAACGCTATAAAAAAATTAACCATACTGAAAATTCAGTATGGTATCGGTATGATATTTTGTCATACCGAAATTTTCAATATAATATGCGGTATGACGTTCTCGGTGCGGTATACTTTATCGGCCGGCCCTTAAGATAATCAATACATAAGCATTTATATATGAATTTGTTTTTTTTGTAGTATGATGAATATACACGAAAAATACAAATAATTTACACACATCAATTATTTTAGAAATTCTAGTGAGAGGAATTGCATTTACTGATTGATTGTTTCATGGTCATATGCATAATGAATGCCTCAATCAAATTTTAACCACTCGATACAGTTATAATTATCCATAAATAATCTACTTGTAAATGTATCAAACTAAATTAACTGTCAGGAAACAATTACTAGTATGAATGTCGACAGTAATTCATGAATTATACAACGTCAATTCAACCTGAAAATGGAGAATAAAATGTTGCAGATTTGCCACCTACTCCTTTGTCTTTTCCAATATTGTGTTTCACCTACGATAGTGACAAATACAAAAAAATCAGTGATCAATCAGTTGAAATTCTCAATTTTCAAGAAATTAAATTTCAGTAGGACTCTGCAACCCATCCAATCTCATTTGTTCTGTTGTTCTTGGGATGATTCATTATCGATATTAAATGTCACGTACAAAATTAAGATATGGTAAAACAAGAGAACAAAACACAAACTCAAATGACATTAATACTTTTTACATTCGGAGGATCTTCTAATCAAATTTCAGTATAATTTTATACTAGCTTTTTCTAAAATTCCAATCTATATTGCTTTAGTTTAAATTAAAAATACTCCTAATAAAAAAAATAAAGGGAAAAATTCAAACGCTACTCAAACATAAACTTCAAATAAACATGAATTGCAAGGTCATACACATCTCCACAACGAACCGTGAGTTGCGAAAGACGAATGTTGCAGAAACTCGGATACATACATACAAATCTCCCGGTGTTACATAGGGGTACTATTCTTGTAGCAAAAAGTACTAGCAAATAATGCAGAACTTGGATCCAGTCAAGTGCTAATTAATTAAGAAACAATGACTGAATATGCCAAAAGCATTGCATATTCAAGGGCATTTCCGTTGAATATATGAAGCTCCATGCTCTTCAAACCTGTCATTGGAGAGGAGGCAGGGCAGTTGACATTAGACCAACAATAGAAATAATATGAAGCATGAAGTTTGTGGTGTTAGTGAAGAGTGAGAGCTTACTCAGATTTGGAGAACCACATCTGCTGAAAGGAACCAAGTGATGCCAATATACTGCCTCCTATCCAAACACTGTAACCACAATAGTCAGTAAATGGTGCCGGCTTGTTTATATATGCAGTCATTCAACTAAACTGTCTATTGCCAAGAAATCATGTCTTCAGTTCAATGGTATGTCAATAATTCATCACTACAACAGGTATCATCTAGCCTTCCTACTTCGGAACAGTTGAACATATAACAGGATTGTGGTTTATAGGTGTATAAATAGAGAACTATATTTCTCACATGAAACATTGGAGACCACGATACTTCGTTTGTGCATGAATATTGGTTTATGTCCTTGGCATTACCAAGTTAAAGAACATAATTTTGCTTCTTATTCGTTTCACTCTGACATATACCTCAAATAGATATCACTCTGACATCTTGTCAATTTTCTAAATTTCACTGTTGGTACTTGTGTATGATAATCTGATTTGAAGATAACCATGGATTCATTCATATTTGTTTGTTCCAAATTCAGATATTTGTTCACTATTCAGAAATGCTGTTTCTCACTTTCAATGAGTTATTCTATTTAGATTTTTTTTTTTGCTTTCATTGGATCTCATACTCGTTTGAGTTGAGGTGAGCAATCAGCAAGGTTTATCCTACTCAATTTCCTGTGAAACTATAAGAGCTACCCTTGAGGTTTATCCTACTCACCAAAAACCCAATAAAATTTATAAATTGAAAATAACGCAAAATATTTGATTCTTATTTCCAACAAAGATCGCTGAACTCCTGGATCATGCATAAATCCATAAGTACGGGGATACATTCAAAACCAATTAGATATTAAATAAGCAAATAAATCTAACCTGAATCTCCTTTCAGTTGCGTTTCCACTTGCTAGAACTTTCACCCTAGCTGCTTGAGGAGATTCCTAGGAACAATATCAGTTATTGTCAGGATGTGGATAATCAATAACAATAAGCAAATGCACTTATATGACCCCATAATTAAGAAACATGCAAGGACTACTCAAACATCTCCAATCTGGCAATTTCACCAAATATCAATCTGAAATGTAGAAATGGTTTAGCAAAAAATTGTAATCTTAGTCACGATGGAATGGATATCTTCCCAAATCTTATTTTGCTATATTTCTCACTCCCTTCCCCATTTTTCTTTTTGACAAGACAGGCTAGAACAAGACAAAATTACATGAATATTGATATTTTTCATCCCAATAAGAATGTAACATAATGGACAACCTCCAGTAGATCTTTCTCAAGACGTTCTTTCAGCTGCTGCATTGATGCCGTTCCACCAGAAAGCTGTAAAATAGACAAGCAACATGGTATAAGAACTCAAAAACGTTAAGTACCATGAGATCTAATAATGCAAACACGGACGAATGGTATTTGTTGATACATGTTAATTAGTAATGATTGTTACAAAATGTTTTCAGCATGTTATTCAATTTATATAGTAAGACATTTCAGAGGACAACCGCTATAAAGTAGAAAGATGTGAAGTTTAAGAAATATGGTGACATTGTGACAACTCCATTCATTATATTTCTAGAAAAAACAAATTTGTGTTGAAGTTACCACATGGATGATCTAGGTAATATCCATAAACTTATTCAATTTTAAAGAACTATGGTGACTTTATTCAAAAAAATTGCTAAAAAGGGAGGTACAAAGTACAAACCAACATAAAAAAAAAAAAAAAAAAAAAACCAACATACAAGCAAAAGATATTTCAAAAACAATTCCTTATCAGATCACTGAAATGACTGGTGTAACCTAATAACTAAGTTGATTAGTTCACATACTGACTGCATAACCTCCTGGAACAATCATATAGTTTTCAACATACGGACAGGATATCATCCTTCATCCCCATGAATCCCTTGGCTGGGATGAATAAGACACGTGACAGAATATGCTAATGGGAGAACGAATGCTTGTTTGGTAAACTTATGATGTAGTAGTCATCTTACCAATATGCTGCTATAAAGTTCTCTTCGGATGTCAACATCACACTTGCTTATGCTCTCAACAACCTGGAGAGATTGAACAAAGTGTAACCATAAAATCAGCTAAGAACAGAGCCTACTTGAATGTAATCTACTCACCATTTGTGGCAGGCCATGGGCATATGAAGTTATCTCTATAGAATTTTCCATGCCAGGTATAGTCTGTGATGGAGATCAAATTGTGGATAAATTAGCTTATTATGACTTTAATTTAAACCAATATAATGTTGAGACTTGAGCATGGGCAGATATCCAAACTGGCCAAGAGGATATCTCTCACATGCCACCAAAAATGATCTTCACTAACATAAATCCATCAAAAGTATCTAGATAAAAAAAAGGTCGCAGAACACAATGAACAATAGGTTCTTATGCACTTTGAGATGCAAATTAAGAATATATATAAATGAAGTGGTTTAAATCAGTCAAAAAGTTCATAGACAAATTCCAAACAAAACTAGGCACTAACCATCGAGTCTCTATTGACTTCCAACATCAATAAAGGAATGAAATTATGCATAATTTCATTTTATCATTGATATTGGAAGTCATACACATACAGACTCTAACAATAGCAATAGCATTATGAAATAGCACATGACGAATCAAAGAAAAATAGTACTGAACTTGATCAGAAATGACGCGCACCAGAGCTAAAGATGGATTAAACAATATATCAGGAATCTTGAATCTGTCAGCACCGATCTCAATTGTTCTACACCAGTACAATAAAAAAAGAGATCATATTATAAAGATCGTACTTGGATAAATGCTAATGATGGTCAATGACAAGTAATGTCTAGCTGGCCCAGCGGATATATATACACAGTTGTATTAAAGTTAACTTGGGTTCAACTGGGTACACCTTCGAAAAGGGTAAATACTGGGGCAAACAGATATCAGTCACAAAAGTTGAACAAACTTTGGATGTATCAAAGATACTATAGAAATATTGATAAAGAAAAGGAACACTTGGCAATAAACAACTTACTGTCCATCAGGAAGCTCATAAGGTGTCATTGGAATATTGGAGTATGATGTATCTAACCAGAGGAAACAAAGTTAGCATATATAGGTCAATAGCATTAGCTGGAGAATAAAACAAATGAAAGATAGAATTCTACATCAAAACACTGTCAGTGGAATTAATTGATGACTTTAAGTTGTCTATACAGTGTACAAACCATCATATGGAGTGTCTGGTGCTCGACACACGCATTCTTTAATATCACTAACAATCACCCGCTGCAAGAAAGAAGGAAGTCTAAGTAACAGAATGATTCAGAAGATATGCATGCTTAGTCAGTGTATTGTTACAGAAGATATGCATACGTAATCAGTGTTGGTTAGGATTTGATTAGATTTTATTTATTAATTTACTTCTTTAATTAGTTAGTTGTTAGCAGATTTGAATTTTGAATTAAGTTGTTGCAGATTTCTCTCATTTTGTAAGTCTATATATTGTGGCTCTTAAGTGGTGAAAACCATCTTGGAGAGATCAGTTATTGGACGAGTTTTTCTCGTAGGATCGGCGGCCTTAACTCCTAACAATTGGTGCGGTGAACGATGGTCAACTCTAGGGGAGATTCACGCCTAGACGGTTTGGAGAAGGCTACCGAAGAACTCAACGCCCAGTTCCAGCAGACGGACAAAAGGGTCTCGGCATTGGAGTCGAAACTCGACGCCTTGATAGTAGAACTGCGTGCGGGTTTCGCGACCCTCAATCACAGGTCCAAAATACCACCGGAGGACGACGCGTCCTCAGAAAATCAGGAATCTAATTCGGTGTCAGCCGGCAACAAATCAACGTCGCCAATGTCAACTTTTGATGGATATGAGCCTCTCGCGGGCAAACCAATATTTCCTCATCAACAAAACATCATCGGATAGACGTGTCGACGCTGCCATGCTCGCCATAGACGACCAGCCAAGCCTTGGAAGCAATTGCTCGTTCGTCGCTGCCCCTCCTTATCGTGGGACAAGTTTGTTCAAGAGCTCTTGCAACGTTTTGGTGATACCATCACATCAGAAAGCTGCGTCGCTGGCAATTCCTCCAAGTACAGTAGTAAAGATCCTTTTTCTACTGTCTATGTTGCCAAAAACCAGCCAAAAATGCCACCCAGAACCTGCAATAATTCTGCAGCTATCCTACCCACCATGACAGCACCATTGCTGTCCTCTAGCCTGTCTACAACAGCCCAGCCGGAGATACCACCTATTACCCCGTCAACAATCCACCCTGCTATCGATACCAAAGCGGACAATAAAACACCCCTACCCTCGGCAGCAGCTGCAGGAACTGTACGTCGCAGCAAAGGGAAGAAGGGCTGAAACATTGAAATATCAGCACTCAAGAACCACAGAGGTGTGGTCACCACTGTTGGTGTAGGCGGATTGGTAGGAGATGGCAGAGGCAAAATATGAATAGGCTGTGGTACTACCAAGGGTAGGGGTGTTCTATTGTCCGCTTTGGTATCGATATCAGGGTGGATTGTTGACGGGGTAATAGGTGGTATCTCCGGAAGGGCTGTTGTAGACGGGCTAGAGGACAGCAATGGTGCTGTCACGGTGGGTAGGATAGCTGCAGAATTATTGCTGGTTCTGGGTGGCATTTTTGGCTGGTTTTTGGCAACATAGACAGTAGAAAAAGGATCTTTACTACTGTACTTGGAGGAATTGCCAGCGACGCAGCTTTCTGATGTGATGGTATCACCAAAACGTTGCAAGAGCTCTTGAACAAACTTGTCCCACGATAAGGAGGGGCAGCGACGAACGAACAATTGCTTCCAAGGCTTGGTTGGTCCGTCTATGGCGAGCATGGCAGTGTCGACACGTCTATCCGATGATGTTTTGTTGATGAGGAAATATTGGTTTGCCCGCGCGAGCCACGCGAGAGGCTCATATCCATCAAAAGTTGGCATTGGCGACGTTGATTTGTTGCCTGCTGACACCAAATTAGATTCCCGATTTTCAGAGGACGCGTCGTCCTCTGGTGGTATTTTGGACCTGTGATTGAGGGTTGCGAAACCCGCACGCAGTTCTACTATCAAGGCGTCGAGTTTCGACTCCAATGCCGAGACCCTTTTGTCCGTCTGCTGGAGCTGGGCGTTGAGTTCTTTGGTAGCCTTCTCCAAACCGTCTAGGCGTGAATCTCCCCTAGAGTTGACCATCGTTCACCGCACCAATTGTTAGGAGTTAAGGCCGCCGATCCTATGCGAGCACGAGATATGCTCGCCGAATTGACACACAGCGTACTCACACACCAACTGTTTGGTAAATTGACACAATGAAATAACAAGAACCTTTGGGAATTGAACTCTTGGCTTTATTGAAAGAAACTGAATAGCAAAACAAGAAAGGGAAATCCTCCGCAGTGGCCTAATCCTCACGAAGGAGGCCTACAAGAAAAACTCGTCCAATAACTGATCTCTCCAAGATGGTTTTCACCACTTAAGAGCCACAATATATAGACTTACAAAATGAGAGAAATTTGCAACAACTTAATTCAAAATTCAAATCTGCTAACAACTAACTAATTAAAGAAGTAAATTAATAAATAAAATCTAATCAAATCCTAACTAACACTGACTATGTACGCATATCTTCTGTATCAATACACTGACTAAGCATGCATATCTTCTGTATCACAGAATAGGATCCAACAACTAATGAATTCTGACAAATGAAATTACCTGAGAATAAAGTTTGTAACTTTCTGTAGTATTGGGGAGGTCAAGGTCCACAATCTGTTGTAACCAAGAACAAAGGTTATGATGTTATCAGGGAAAAGAAAACACAAATTTCAATCAAGCAGTAGATCTTAGATTTGCTAAGAAATAAATCAGGAATTAACAGCCTGAAGAGGTCAATATTGTATTTAGATATGTAACATTAAGTTAAAAAATGATCTCATATACATCATCATGAGAAGAAGAAGAAGGTGGGATGCTTTCAGCTACATAACAAAAATTTAATTTTACCGATGGAAATAGGAGTATATTTGCAAAACAATGATAAGACTATACATTTTACTGATTACCATAGATTCTTCTATAACTCATAAGAAAGTAGGCTGGCTAATCAAGCATACACTAAGATCAAATGGCGTTCCACATTTTCTATATAATAAATGAAATACTTGGTTCATAAACATCAAATGACGGATCAACGACCTGAAACTCTCCGGGTCGAACTTCCTTTCTTTTGAATGCATAGCGAGGCTTTATCTGCAATTTTGGATATAAACAAGGGGAAATGAGAGAAACCAGATTAAACTTATGCAGAATACAAGTTCAAACTTGCTGAAAACAAATTCTAGAGAAAATTATGAACTCACAGAAAGTCCTTTGCTTTCCAGGCTTTTTAACAAGCAATCGCTAAGGAAATCACCTCCGATAGGCGATGTTGATACGGCCTACATTAACAGAAAAATTTAAACAGTAATTAAGATGGGAAATTGAAAGAATAGGTTATCTTTTATTATTTGAATCATGATTTTGACAATGGTATGAATGGAACAGGGCATGACATTAGCCAATCAGAGAATCTCTACCTTCAATATTTGCATCACAAAAAAATAGATGCATGATGGCTTTCCAGAAAAAAGCTACTCCACATCAAGCCATGGCGTGATGAATAGATTAATGCAGGTCTCCTTTAAATTTAAATATAATACTTGGGCAATTAATCATTGATAGCTTTTGGCAGAAAAGAACATCTATGTTATTTGATTTTTTAAAAAGACATCAAAATTATATCTAAGATATTATACCAGAAAATCAGGCTTAGTAAATGCCCTTTCAGCATGCTTATATGCCTTACCGTATAAAGTGTCATCCTAGATGGCAGGAACAAAGAACGATTTTTCCAAACATTAATAAACAGGTAAAAATCAAGGATAATAGTGTTACACACTACTTTCTTTTTGTTTTTTTTCTACGAGACTAAATTTTAGAAGAAGCAGAACAGGGAATAGGGACAGAAAGAAAGACACCAGAAAAACAGGCTGAACTAAAACACCAACATACACTAGAGTATCTAGCATGAGAAGAGAAGTAACCATATACTCATATAGTACGAAATGTACTGTAAAAAGTTGATAGGATATCTTGCAAAGAGAAAGAAGGGCATGCACTTATGTGGAACATTGGAAGTAAATACTAATAACATTATATCTATACGTGTGGATGGACTGAAAATATCTCAAAACAAATTTCCACATTAAACCATGAGTACCTTCTGAAGAACATAACCATCATGTACTGGAACCACAGTAGTTGATCCTCCACCACTGAATCAAGAATCCAATGAACTAATTTAGCTAATAAGTATTCATTATCAACAGTCAGATAAAAAAAACATGCGCAAAAGGAAAGCATTACAAGGGAGTACTAGACTTCCTATTCTTGATTGTGTTATAGCTTACAGAGTTATCAAATATCATAAGAGAAAGGTTTAATGGCCAAACAATTCTACCTTTGCAAAATTTTATGTTTCAGGAAATTCTTTAGAAATTGTCAATTTGCCATATATTTGGTAATGAATTGCTGTTTTGGCCAATCTGTCATTTTGAGGGTTGTGCAGCAATGTAAAGAAGATGTTTTTGCAAGATAAATACAAATTTTCAAAACCAATAACCTAAAGTATATCACATACTCATAGCAACAAGACCTGGTCGGTTGACCAATTCACAAATTAAATAACAGTGACTAGCCAAACATGTGATAATGGGAATAGAGAAACACATTTCACAAACTTCATCAGATTGTTGGGGGAAGAAAAGGAGCACTACATCAACTTAAGGTCCCAATTCACAAAAATATAAAACGAAAAGAATGTAAACTGACTTAGGATCATTATACGATTTGGATGTACAGTAAGATGATATCACATTTTTAAAACTTTTAACCTCATAATGCACAAAAACTGAAAAAAGTTGCTGTTTGTTGGATGAAGAGATATCATATGAGTAAGAAGAGTAATTATCTTACACTCCCATAGCAAGGGAAACTTTTTCATTCCCAAATTCCAACACATGTGAAGGCAAGTGAAAGAGTTTTAGGTACAGAAAAGAAAATGTTGAGTGTCATAAATGGATAGTTGAAATTCATGTAAAACTTAAGTTTAGAGCATAAGAAGTATTGTGATGGCACAGTATATAAGCCCCTAGTCCCCCTAGTCCCCCTACCAGTCAACAACTAAAGAGGTGGCACGTCCTGATGCAAAAGAAGTAAGAACCTGGAATAAACAAACAACCTACAATTAGTAAATGACAAAATAAAAGGCCCTGAAATAAAAAGAACAAACAGGGCACTGCTTCCAATTATTAATGAGATCAGAAATAGGGGCTCACAGCATTTTTGGCCAAAAATAGTGCAGGAACTTGATATTTTTCAAACATAATCTCAGCAGTCCTGTTAGACAAGTAAACTTAATCAGCTTAAAAACAACCAGAAATCTCTACAAGGTACAAGCCACGATACACCAATCACAATCTTTATGTAACCTTAGAGCAAAAAGGATATAGTACATCACAACCTATCAGTTAACATGGTTCTCATTTCTCATTTATGGAACGACAATTGGAAGTAAATTGCAGCAATCTGCATACTATGCAATAGACTGACATGAATTATTTCAAGAAACGTTAAAAGATAGTAATAATTAGTTGCAATTTTATAAGAACCTACTTAAAAAGACAATCTTCACTGTTATACTCTAAATAATTTATAGTAATTAACTTCTCCTCATTTGGAGATATAAATTTTCCCTGCATGGTTGCCGCCAAAATTGTGCATATATACCATGACATTCAACTCACTTTTCCCTCTGCTGTTGAGAATTAGAACATGACTCAGCAAAGAGCATTGGATGTTCCTTTGGATCAATCAACAGGCATTTCCTGTGACAAACATCACGTAAATTGTGATAAATTAATGTGCAATACTAAGAACATAGAAGACATGAAATATCTTGAAAAGGGGAAAAAGTCTGCTTGAGATAGTAAACAATCCTCCACTTGTTTACAAGAAGGCCTAACGACATTGAGGTGGGAAGTTTAAAGTTAGCAGTTCAGCTACCTCAAAGCATGGTCCCATATGCCTTCAACCATATCCCAGTCAACGACTACTCCATCCTTCATAGGTGATAATACCTGAAATTAACTTTCCACTACGGTCAACAAGACTATTGAGCAGCTATAGCTTAGAACAATGTATGGAAATTTCGAACCTCCATGTGATCCCTGCGAAACCCCAAGTCTTGTGATCCTACAAAAAATTTGCTCTTGCTCTTTGATTTAGACTCTTGGGCAGATCCTGAGTTCTTGTTTGCATTATCAGCATCATCAGTTTCCATTTCATCAATTGACCCGACAACCTGATTAGACACATAATTTGTTTTAATCCATGATTAACCGATTGTCAAGGTAAAGATGAACAGCCCTACGCTGAATTAGGGGTAACAAGTTACTCCTACTCATCATGTGTGATCACTCTCATGTGATCCCTCCAAATATCTCATTTTGCTACAAACTTGAAAAAATAACTGATTAAACTATAAGCATTACACCCCCATTATATCCTGACCAATAATTTTAACTTATTAAACTTTAAGCTGCTGCTGCTGCTGCAAATGCATGATAAGCTCTAAATTTGGAACCCGAAATAGCAACACTCACTCTCTGGCAACTAACTACAGTCACATTGTACTAGAAACAAAAAAAAAATCTAAAAGAGAACAAATCAAAAGATGAATCATAAAGAGACAGCAACAGAAAGGGTTGAGTTGGCTCTCACAGATGGGAAGACAGCTTTCGGCGCATCTTCGCCGGCATAACCAGCTTTGCAGGTATGGGAACCCAAGTCTACGACTATTGCCGATACTTCATCTGAATTAAATACCAAAAAAATGTAAATTACCTAGTAAACCAGAAAACAATTCAATATTGTAAAGTAAATTGAGAGAAGAGTCAAGCATGGTACGCACCTCCACCATACATGATGATAAGACAAGGATTTGGAAAGAGGCGGTTCGATTTCGATGGTAGGAGATGTGAGCGCGCGAATTAGGGTTTAAAAAGGGAATTACCGTTCACTTTGCTTACACCTCTTCTCTACTCCCGGAAGAGAGACTATACAGAGGACTGGAGTTACGGCTGTGGGGTTTTCTTTCCATCATTTAATTACCGCACATAAAAAAAAAAATTTAATCTTGTTTATCGAGTTTTAGAGCACTTACAATAGGCGAACCATTTTGACTCGGGTCTCGTTTCACTGAGGTGAGTCGGGAATGAGACCTCGTTGTCGGTGTACCATCGCGCAGGGACTCATAGGGGGGTGAGGTCGAGACCGAGAGAACGCGTCGCCCCCGTGGCACGCTGTGGTTGGGAGGTGACGACAACTCGCAACCCTGCGAGTGAGCGTTGTACTAGTTGTTAGAAATTTGATTTTTTGTATGCGGAAAAATTAAAAAATTATTCCACTTCTCCAAATATTATCGTTTATTATAGATTTTTTCATTTTTATCCTATAATTCATCTTAAAAACATTTGTAAATACTTTCATTTATAATATACTCCGTAAATTTTTTTACACAAAAACAGGTCAATACCCGTTTCCAACCAACTCGAGCCCGGCGAGGAAGTCGCAAGCCAGTTCGCTGGAGCCAGTGTGGGCGGGGTTTGAAGCCGGTTCGCGACGTCATCCGCAAAGGGTAGAGGTTGGAGAGGGCCAAGCCAAGCTAGTGCTTGCGGATTGGCATATCAGGCTAAAAGATAAAACGACTTTCTCCTAGCGTATAGTATAGAACAACTCCAAACCCGCTAGACACCAACGAACTTGATCGAATTATGAGAATCAAGCTAGACAATGTTCCTAAAATGCACATTATGATGCAGAGAACTAAAGAGAATAGAAAATGTCTGTTGTGGTGTACACTTCTACTCCAATCTGCAAGATTCATAGTACGTTATATATATAAACATTATTCAAATTAAATTCACATTATTACAAAAGTATAATCATGCTATAAGAAAAAGAAAAGTCCAAAAAAATGCAATAAAATGAAAAAAAAAACTATGTATACAAAACGAAAAAAATGAAATTAGGTTTTAAATTTATAATTTTTTATTTTAAAAATATATTTTTATAATAAGCATCTATTTATAAATATATACTACTATAATTTTAAAATTGGGTAAGACGAAGCTCACTCACAAGTGCCTTCCTTCGGGTGACCCTCGTCAAGAGGGGATGCTTGCAACGCGTTCCCCCGCCAGGACGAGACGGAATCTGTGTGCTGCAGATGCTCTAAGCTCGCTTGCTGTACCAATCGTTTAGTATCTTACCGGTATAGTGAATTGCATTTTATATTTTTCTTGTATTTCTTTCTTTTTCTTTTAAAAATGAAATTGGCATTTTAACTCTGGACTTTACAAATAAAAAAAGTCTACTACTTATTATTGACACCCTAAACATACCAATAGATTTTTATTAATATCCGATGTTGCACTAGATAGGAAAGAAATTCATTTGGTCTATTAAAGTATGTAACAGTCATTCTTCGTTGTCCTTGTTGGTCACAACTGGCTTATTCCTAGACGGACATTTTAAGCTGTTGGATTTCTCAATAATCATAACAATATTATATTCTCTTTTCATCTTACTCTAAGTGACTCATTTTCCTTTCCAGGGTGTTCCACTTTATACGACATATTTTTAAAATAAGACTAGTATTCTGCCTCGTTATTCTCTCTTCAGTTAACTCACAGAACAATACTGAAAACAACCTTGTGCCGAATAAGAAATGTTCAACTTAGGGTGGACGAAGGAAGTATTAAATCCAAAAAAAATAATTTATCAAGATAGAAAAGTAATAATCTTTTACTACAACTAATACGGAGCAAGTTTCTTTACATGAAAGGCCGTATGAGTCAGAATTTCCACACGAAACTCCTCAAGAAATAAACATATTATACGGTAGATCCAAGAGCTGATAATGTCCATATGTAAGCATCTAAATTGGGCAGACCCCAAATCAGGTGGTGAAGATTTTTGTCTTTCTTGGCAACTGCCAGTAATTAAACACTCTGACTGCCTTCCACTATTCATTTTTACTACACACACACACACAGTGAGAGGGGAACCAAAAAAATAAAAGCAACCACTTTCCCCTCTCCCCTCTCAATTATTCATCTCTTCACTCTCTCCCATTTCAAAAGAAAAAAAAATGCAGTAAAGTAGAAAGGTATAGTGTAATATATATTAATATCGATGGTGGAGAGCGACGAGAAGGAGAGGCGATCGTCGCTGAGCGAGAAATGCAGGCATTTGGCGAAGAAGCAGCGCGCGAAGTTCTACATCCTGCGCCGCTGCATCGCCATGCTTGTCTGCTGGCACGAGAGGAACGACCCCAAAGATGCCGACTAGCACTTCAACTATTTTTTGCACCAATATATATTCAACCACATTTCATGTTTTCCTTCAAATAATCGTGACACCGCTGGTTTCTGAAACATCACAAACGGGTCAGTGAAACATTATTATTATTTTTTTTGGGAATATTTTTGTTGTAATAAGGTTATTAGTGAAGATGATCTCTGTATTGTTTCATTGATTCTCTCAGGACTACTACTAATACACTTTTTCTTTCTGTTTAAGGTATTATTTTTAATTGTGTAGTGTGTTTTTTTTTTGCTTCTTGTTTCAAAATAGCATGACGAATTTAGGACTTGATTCTTGATACAATTTTTTCCCACATTTTTTTTTTATTTTGTTGAGGAAAGAGAAGAAAATTGTTCCTGATTTTGAATAGGCTTCTTCGGTCCACTCTGGCCCTGGTGAAATCCAAGGAGACAGTTGGGTTGGGATGAGAATGAATATATTAAACAATTGCTCTATTGTCCTATTTAAGATGCTACTCTTTTTTTCTTTTTAATAGTAACTAAAATGTCCTTTTTCCAAATTTTGATTAGGACAGAATATTGAATACTACTTCCAATAAAAATAACCTCTTTTTTGCGATTGTATGCGATTGTACGTAGTGTTGTTTTATGTATTAAATAGAGAAAAAAAATAAAATATAAAGAGAATACAATAAAGATAGTTGAGTAGTATTTTCATTTTTAGATTGGAATATACCAAAAGAATAAGTGGGCCATTTTTATTGAAATATATTGAATATAATACATGACACTCAATAATCCGTTAACAATAGTTACGAATTTTAATGTAAAGTTAATGAAATATAGTAATTAAGAGAGTATAATTGAAATATTGGGATGAAGGTTTCATATGACTTCAAGAAGTAATAACATTTCAATAATTTCATTCGTACATTTTTGATCTTGGTGTAACTTTGATGCCAAATTAAGGAATATATTAATAATTCGTTAAAATAAAAAAAATTCTATGTGGATCCTGATGAGCATGAGGCTAATTTGATTCATGGGATCAATTGTTGTGATTTGAGCATATGTCTCTCTAGTGCCATAATTGTAGATTTAACAAATGCAAATAAATCAATTTTATTTTAATTAGAGTACTAAACTAAGCAAATGAATTATTAGATAAATCTATGGTATTCCATAGTCGAGTTGGTTTGGTGGGAATTTGTTGGATCGATGTGACAATATCAAGACTGAAACTAATGTCTAATAGTGTAAAACCATGTATTTGCAAATCATGTCTCCATAATTGGTGATGTCTCATTGAGGGCAACACGATGTGAATAGGACCAAAGGTCAAAGATATATACGCAGCTATCTAACCACCATTAATAAATAATAGTATATGGAGTCGTCCATAAAATATTACCGTAGAATGACAGAATCTTACTCATATTGAATTGTGATACTTGTAAGTACTGTTTTGTTGTTGGATTGTGGGAGCAAATGACTGTGCTTTCTATTACTATTAAGGGTGTGTTCACTTTCTTAGATATAGCAAGAATTGGGGTTAATTATTTGGAAATCCTTGCGTTCATCTTCACAGTTTTATAACTTGCCGGCCTTAGAAAAAGCCTAGGCCCGCACTAAAACTTGCTGGCCTTAGAAAAAGCCTAGGCCCGCACTATTTAGCCATGAATTAGCCAATTTAAAAACTCTACTCTAAATTTGTATTTATCTTTTGTTGCACCATAAGGTTTATACTAGTAGTTTACAAACACATTTACTAGATGATCTCGAGTCCTTCAAATTTATTAGCATTGAAGGTGTCAATGTCATTATTAAGATTTTACAATTATATTATTCCATATTACACGATCAAATAGATTTTATTATCTTAATAAATATACTCCATAAGTTTATTTGGACAATTAATTTTCGTATGGAT
Organism: Salvia splendens; assembly: GCF_004379255.2. Taxonomy (NCBI): domain Eukaryota; kingdom Viridiplantae; phylum Streptophyta; class Magnoliopsida; order Lamiales; family Lamiaceae; genus Salvia; species Salvia splendens. The sequence goes on from NC_056045.1 coordinate 23,467,849, forward strand.
TAAAGTTTAACGAAATATTGCTTTGAGTAAGAAAACAAGAGACATATACTACTCCCTCCGTCCCGCTTTAGAAGTCCCAGTTGCGATAAACTAATAAAAAATACCTATAAAGTAAGTAAAAAAGTGTTAAAAGTGGGTCCAAACATCCATTACAATATTTATTTATTACACATTCAATTAAAAGTGAGTCCCAACATCTACTACAATATTTTTTTATTACACACTCAAACACATTCTTAAAACATGTGCCCAACTCAACCGGGACTCCTAAAGCGGGACGGAGGGAGTATAAGATAATGACATACACATAGCCTCTCCATAATTTTCACAATAATTTTCCCTTTAAATTTTCATCATCCAAAGAGAAGATATACTCTTAAGTTTCCGTTATTACTATTTATAAGCCTCGTATCTTAGTTTCTAATCAAATAAAGTTTATTATAATTTTAAATTCAATAAACTTCATTACATTTCAATTGAATAAAATTCAACAAACTTCATTAAAAAAATTTCATCGTAAAAAAATTTATATGGTCATAAAAATGAGAAATTTGAAAAAAAACAAAAAATGAGAAAAGCGTGAAAAAGTCCGAATATCGTGGTCTTGGAGTGTTAGCTACAGAAAATCAAATATCGAATATAATTGTTGGCAAAATAAATAGTATTCCTATATATTAATATATAGTTTCGCACATATACAACAGATTGGGGGCACAATTGTTAAAATGATCAAATGTTTGGGAACAAAATACTACTGTTTTCCTCAATGATATGTGTGAGTATGATTTGGATGGAAGCCATTCTTGTACACACATAAATCTATAAACATACAAAAGACACATATTTCACCAAGTAGAAATGTGTGTCGAGGAACTAGATTTTAATGTATCAAGCTACATTATTTTGTTTAGGGTAAATTGCTTCTAAAATCATGAAATTTCACAATAGTTTAGTTTTTACCGTGAGCTTTAAAAGTTGCGTCAAAAATCATGAACTTTACCGGGTTGTGCAAATTTCCCAAACGACCCGACCTGGTAGTTTTCCGGCATAAACTTATCCTATGTGGCAGCCGGAACACAAAACGACGTCGTTTTGTGTTTGTTGAAAAAAAAAATTCGCTGACTATCACAGCTGGTGGTGCGCCGGAGCAGGTGGTGCGTCGGAGCGGCGGGCAGGCGGTGGCGCTGGGTAGAACATCACATAAAACTCATCCAGCGCCGCTGGGGAGAACATCATCATCCGAACAGCCACGATTTCACATCCTTTTCAGACTTAGGGATCTTGCCTTTGAATATTTAGAGTGAGAGGTAAGGGAGGGGCGGTCGGCGGTGGATGGTGATGATGAGGGCGGAGTCAGCGAGAGGAAGGGACGGAGTACGACGGAGCGCCGCAGCTCCCACAGCGGCGGCAGCGGCGCGAAGAGGCCGAGAGTGGGAGAGATAGAGGAGGAGGAAAGAGGGAGAAAGGAGGAAAAGAAAGAGGGAGAAAGGAGGAGCAGGTGGTGCGCCGGAGCGGCGGCAGCCGGTGACGCTGGAGGTGGCGGCGGCGGCGCTGGAGTGAGGAAGGAGAAGATCTTCTTCTTTTTTTAATTATGGTTATGGTAAATGAAGTGGAAAAGGAATGAGAATAAACACACTCAGCATCCAAATCATCTTTCATGTCAGCTTCAATGCACACATCATCACACTGCTTAGCTGGAATACCCGACTCGGGAAATCGGCACACGAAGGTAAAGTTCATAATTTTTAACGCAATTTTTAAAGTTCACGAGAAAAATCAAACTATTGTGAAAGTTCATGATTTTAGAAATAATTTACCCTTTTGTTTAAACCATAAAATTTGGAGTGAACTGTAAAAATAGGTCTCTAGATAATATAGGAGCATATTTGCAGTATTTTGTGCAAAAAATAAATTGCACTAGAAATATTTGGACAAAATTTTAGTTACTTTTTCATCTTTCCTTTCCCATTTTGTCCTTTCAGCCTCAAGGGCATTGTTGATTGATCTGTTCATTTTGAATTTATCGCATTCTCAATTTGTCGTGCCTCCTATCCACACAAAAATGAAACAACCGAGTAAAATGAAGGTCAAAATTGAAAGATAAAAATGACCACCAATGAAGAATCAGAGAACATAGAGAATAGAAGTTGAAAAGTTAAAACACACAATCATCAAATAATTTTATTACTTCTTCAAATCATTAATTAGACGTGCAGCCGCATTAGATTAGCTAGTAATGATTAAAAAGAAAAGATCAATTGTGCCCTTGAAACTGAAAAGGGGCAAAAAGGAAAAGGGAAAAAAAAATGAAAAAATGTAACTACCTCAAATGAATTAAAAGTTTTGTCTAGATACCTTAGGTGCAATTTATTTTCAAGAAATTAAAGACAGCAAATATGCATTCTAAGTTATCCAAATACCATTTTTGCACTTCACTTCAAAATTTTTATGGAATGATCGATGACAATCTAGCTCAACTGAATATGTATTGTTTCATGCAATGTTTTAAAAACCGGACCGGCAAGCGAACCGGCGTCATTACTGGTTTACTGGTTTAACCGGTTCACTGGTCGAACCGTTGGTTGAACCGGAATACTGTTTATATATATATATATATATATATATATAGGGGAGTGATCAAGATATAACTAATCTTAAGTGTATAACTAGAGAACAAATCTCAGCCACACATCTTAATGGAATAAATATTATTTATTTTAATAATGTAAAATAGACCAAGGGCATTTTCGGAAATTACTTTATGAAATTCATAAGCTGGAATTGAGAAATTCATCCAATTTCACCGGATCTTCTTCCTCCGCTATCTGCGTCACCGCCACCTCAGCCACCGTAGTCTCCGATTTTGGTGGTGCACGCACTGCTCCGAAGATCCATCCGGAAATTTCTCCCGCGTGACCGGCGACTGCGGATCTGGAAATGTCGAATGCGCCGACGCGGTCACGACGGCGATTCCATTTCAGTTTACTCATTGCTATTGTTATGTGTGACATGTTTTCTGAAGCCATGGTTAGAGGTTGAGACCAATTTTTTGTTGAATAAAGTTAAATTAACAAAGCAATGCGGGATTAATTTTGAGGTAATGGGAAAGTTTTTCGACAAAAATAGGGTTGTGATTGGTACCATTTAGCTGAGGTGGCGTGGAGCTCGGTTCTGCAGGTTTCTTTGGGACTGAATCTCATATACTTGACGCCGCTGAGATTGGTGGCATTGACGAGTTTTGAGATGGAATTGCAGCGTTGGGGTTTTGTATCGGCGGCCGCGCCTCGATCGGTACTGATTTTTGAACTTGCAACTTCAAATCAGTGACCGTTTTATGTGAACTTGCAAACGGCACCGTTTTGCAAAAGAGAGAGTGGAAACTGCAAGTAACAATTTTGAGAAGGGCAGGCAAGGGATGACAATTTCGAAGAGAAGTTGATGAGAGAGATTTGAAACAAGAATGATTATTGATTTTGTATGACATTTTTAGCATGATTTTACTTCACTCTTATTAACAAAACACATCACTCTTAGCATGATTTTACTTCACTCTTGTTTACAAAACACATCACTCTTATTCTGATTTTACTTCACTCTTATTCTGATTTTACTTCACTCTCGTTTACAAAACACATCATTCTTATTCTGATTTTACTTCACTCTTGTTTACAAAACACATCACTCTTATTCAGATTTTACTTCACTCTTGTTTACAAAACACATCACTCTTATTCTGATTTTACTTCCCTCTTGTTTACAAAACACATCACTCTTTTACTTCACTCTTGTTTACAAAACACATCACTCTTATTGTGATTTTACTTCACTCTTGTTTACAAAACACATCACTCTTATTCTGATTTTACTTCACTCTTGTTTACAAAACACATCACTCTTAGCATGATTGTACTTCACTCTTGTTTACAAAACACATCACTCTTAGCATGATTTTACTTCACTCTTGTTTACAAAACACATTACTCTTAGCATGATTTTATTTCACTCTTGTTAACAAAACACATCACTATTAGCATGATTTTACTTCACTCTTGTTAACAAAACAAATCACTATTAGCATGATTTTTGTTTACAAAACACATCACTATTAATAATCCATACATACACATAATTCCAAACATAGAATTGAATCAAGAATAAACCAAATACATATATATAAAATTAATTAAATTAATTTTCATGTACTGGGGAGTGAAAAATACTACTACCATCCTTTGTGAAATTAATTATCCAACATACTCAAGAAATCCCTAATGATCACGAAAATCCTCAGCGGATTGGACTCATCCTTGCTCACATCTCCATGAAAATACTCCGTAATCTCCCTGACAAGCCGCAACACTCTGTCTTCATCCCCCTGCAGCTCCCTCAGCTTCCTCTCCCCCTCCTTGAGGAACGCCTTGTTAAAGCGCCGGATGAACGTCTTCCACTTCGGCCCCGCCACTAGCTCCGACCATTCTCTCACCTTCTTAAACGCCTCCACTCCGTCGCTCCACCAGCTCCGGTCGCCGTCGTGGTGTTTGGTCTCCGAAGTGGAAATTCGCTCCCAATTTTTGGTTTTAGGGTGCCGTAGCAAGGGAAAGTCCAGACGCAGCAGCAACGGCGCGGGAAGAATGTAGATTCGTCGAAAGCGTCGGCTGAAACGTCGGATTTCCAGTCCGATTCCGGCGTGGTTGCCTGCAATTGCGACGCCATGAGAATAGAGAGAAGTCGATTCTTCTCTACAGCTTTTACAAAATTACCATAATACCCCCGTCTTGTTATTATGGAGTAAATTTGTGATTGAGGGAACTAATTTCTCCTTAAATTAGAAAATTACATGTATTAATACTAGCCCTTGATTTTCTTGATCTTGTGGCTATGATTTGTTCTCTAGTTATTTGGTTAAGGAGTGTTTGTGTAACGCCCCGAATTTAAAAAAATAAATAAATTAAATTAAATTAGTTCAAATGCGTCGGAAGTCGTAAATAAATTAAATTCTAGAAGTGTGTAGATAGTTTCTTATTATGTGAATTATTTGTTTGTGTGGTGTTTATTAGAGAAAGAATAAAAGAAAAGAAAGAAAGATAATAAAGAATAAGAAAAAGATTTTGGAAATGTGATTAAGATTTGTTAACCATTCTCCCTTCTAGAACTTACGTGACTCTTCCCTTCCACACCAATTTCTTTACATTCAACTCCCACTATTACACACTACACCATAGACCACTCCCTGCGACAAATCACACACCGCCATTTTCAAACACACACACATACTTAGAGACGCACCGTCGCCTCCCTCTGGTGATCGCCCCAGCAACTCTTCTTCCTCTCTGCCGGTCTCCTCCACCCTGCTGCCGCCCTCTCTGCATTGCTGCTGCCCTTCCGGCGACGTCATCGCCGTTTTCCGGCAGCTTTAGGCTAGGCTTGTCTTCCCTTTGTGTAAGCAAGTCCCTCACATTACCAATTTATTCAATTTCTGCTTCAAAATTAAAAGCTAGGGTTCTTAAGTTAGTTTTTCCCCAATTTGGATATTAAGTAATTTTGGCTACGAATTCAATAATACAATTGTTATATAATTGTTTGCTAGTTTTTCCTAAGTCTTTTTTGAGTGAATGGAATATAATTGATGGGTATGATGTTTAAATGTTGAGATAACATGGAATCGTGATTTAGATTGGAACCTTGCTCCACAAACTTGATTTACCTTAGAGAAATTACTTTTCTTACAAAAGATAAATAATGACTTTGAGAAATATGTAAATTTCTGTAAAGTACATCCTGGGGCAGCCTATAGCTAAAAGTGTAAGATGACGATTTTGATGAAGTTTGTTGAAAGATGTTTATGCTCAATTAGTTATGCATATGTAGGATTTTATTCCTACTGTTTGGGCAATGTTAATGGATAAAGGGAGTTCTTATGCTCAACTATTGTAGTTAAGTAAGAACATAAGTTTATAATATTTTGTCTAAATTGGTTACAAATTATTTGTATGGCTTTTAGAATAAAGATAAAAAAATTTACATAAGCTATATGCATTAGCAGATAAAGTTGACTATAAGAGAATGCTTTATGCTTACATTATTGTTGGTGTTTGTGTTGATAAGAATTATTATTGAAAGGTAATCCTCGCCCGAGGGATAGCACGGGCAAGGAGAAGGCAAAGGAGTAAAGTGACCTAGCACGGCATTTTAGATTTTGAGGTAGTATATTCTACATTAAGTCTTAATTCCTGAATTAAGTTTACGTGATTTCATATAGAATATTGTGTGTTAATCGGTGATACATTATGTGATCTATATATTTTGCTTTTGACGTGAATTATGTGAATATTGAATATGGAAGTGTGCATTAAGGTAAATGTGGTATCTGATATATGTTGAAGAGGTGTAAACAAATATGATTACTTGTAATGATGTGTGATCTATCTGTGACGATATCTGATGTGTTGTGTTCTATTGAGAATTGTCTGAAGTAAAGTATATGTATGCGTGACTATGCTTCCCCCCCTTGCTTGAGTGTATTCGGTGGGTACAATTGGCATGCCATAGGACAGCAGCGCTGCATTATCTGTGATCACTCGTCTTCTGGATAACCGAAGCGAGGATCGTCTGTTATCTGATGGGCCCTATCTGATCTGTCTGATCTGCACCCTAATGGGTGGTCTGGGCGGCGTCCCATTGAGGACCATGGCCGCGTCTGTATCTGATTCTGCTTCTGATTCTGGTCCGCGTACCCTAGTCTGTCACTAAGCACTTAAGAGGGCTATATGTGTTTGAATATGTAAAAATGTTGGTAATCTGCATATGTGTTGCATATGTGTTCGTGACTTGGATATTATTATTATTTACTCTGTGTTTTAAATAATTGACGTTATGCAATTTATTTTGTATTCTCATTTTGTGATTCTGAGTACATGACTTGTAAACCTTTTGGGTAAACTCCATGAGATCGAAGATTGACAAATAATTGTTCGTTTCTAATATGAAATATATGTGCATGGATATAATGATGTAGTTTCTGTATCGTTTTCATAATTAATCATGTAAATTTATTGGTTGTACAACATTTACTTAACTCCGGGAATTTAGGCTCTAATGTTGAGTATACTATTGGGTTTATTGAAGCTCACTCCTTTCTTTCCCCCTGCAGATTAGGTGATCAGACTTTCTTTTGCTGTACAGCTGCTCAAGTCGGGTCACTAGCCAAGCTTTTGCGTTGGGTAATTCTTTTGGATTTTATAAATGTGGCATGTATTAGAAGTGTAATGTACCTTGGACGTTATATTACTTCATAAACTTTTGCTAAGCACGTATATTTTGTGAGGAGTGTCCAGGTTGTATGTATGTATATATATATATATATATATATATATATATATATATAGACTTTTGGAGACAGGTTTATGATTTAATTCTAGACGTTATATAACAGTTTTTCCGTTTGCCAAGTAAATGAAAAAAATTCATCTATAAATAAATAAAGAATCAAGGATTTTTTTTTGTTAAGTCGGGATTTGTACCAAAAATGTGACATCACTTATTCGATTATTAAATTAATCGGGTGAGGGGTGTTACAGTTTGTCATAGATCACTACCCTATATATATATATATATATATTTATATATATTTAGTAGTAAATAATAAAATTTAATTAAATATTTTATCAATAAATATTATAGTATTATACATTTAATAGTATTATTATAGAAAACAAGTCTTGTACTAGTATATTAGAATATTTAATGACGTTAAGTTTAAATACAATAATAAATTATAATACACAATATTAAAAACTAGTATTAAACTCTATGTATAATTATAAACTCCAAACTCCTATATTATAAAACATTAGTGATTGTAAAATTATAATTAAAATATAAGAAATATATTATAATTAACAATTTCTTAAAAGAATATATAAAATTAAAATGAATTATCTTAAAAGAATATAAAATTAAAAAGAATATATTTTTAGTGAATGATAGAATTTTATTAACTTTTTATCAACAAATATAATTAAATATATAAATTATGCTAGTAGTAAGTTATTGTTAATAAAAAATTTAATATTTATGTATAAAAATAAATAAGTTCATAGTATTATTTTCAAAAAATAATGCTGCAAAATAATATTATACACAAAGATATATGAATAAACATAAATTTAAAACATATATTTAGTAAATACTCCTAGTATATAATCAAATAGTAGTAAACTTTTAATATAAGTAATCACATATTCTTAATATACATATATACGTATTAAACACGGATTATTAGTTTATATAGATAAAATATTTCGTGTTTAACATATGAAAATAACTTATGTTCATATTGCTACCAATAAGTCCTTGTGGTGTAGTGGTAGAATTGTTGGTAAATTCACCGGGAGGTCTTGAGTTTGACCCCTATCAAGGCCAAAATTTTAGAATAAAATTTTGAAAAGCATTTGAACCGGTTTCCGGTTCCCTGCCAGACCGGTCAGGTCGGCCGGTTTCGGCGGTTCATGGCGGTTGAACATGTCACTGGTTTTATAGTGCTAACCGGATAGGACCACCGACCAGTTCGCGGTTGAACCGGTCGAACCGGCCGGTCCGGTCCGATTTTTAAAACATTGGTTTCATGTTTATCGAGTCAAATATTCTCAACGGAAGAAACACATACTCCCTTCGTCCCAACTTAGTTGAGCAGTTCTATTATTTTTTAGATGTCCAACTTAGTAGTTAACTCATTTCTCCTTTTATGACTATAAAATAAAACATTTTGTTCCTACTTTATTCTCTATCTTGCTTTAGTTCTATCTTTTATCTCTATATTTTATTCTTTCTCTTGTTTTGCTTTATTTTTGTTGCATTTAAATTATTTTTTAGTTTTCGTGCTTAGAGCATCAGCAATGGCGTCCGTCTCGGTAGACGTCCGCCATTGTGCAAGGTCGCGACGGATACGGACGTCCGCTGCGGACACCGGAGTTCCGCGGACGTCCGTAGCGACGTCCGTGCGGACGTCCGCCATTGCGGAGACACGACGGATGCCCACGCGGACGTCCCAATTTATTTAATGGATTTTTTTCCCTATTTGTGTCGAAATTTTAATTCCGGAAATTGTTTAATTTGTGAATTTGTGAATTTTTATTATTGTGGGGAGTCCGTCGGGATGTCATTGGGGATGTCCGCCATTGTGCAGTGGAATGTCCGTATGATGCGGCATCTGCAGTGGAATGTGCGTATGACGTGGCAGAAGGTGTTTTTGGGATGTCAGCGGGGATGTCCACCGGGACATCCGCACCATTGCTTATGCTCTTAATGCTGCAATTAAGTTGGAATAGAATGAGTACATTTTTTTAAGTTATTAGCATTAATTAAGCTAAACTCTTCTTTAAAAGTGAGGCAATAAAAGGCCCAAAAATGCACCCAGCCACGTGGGCACTACATTCTGGTTAAGATATGAGACGTATAAGGTTATCCGCAACGCTGTTACTTATCCGTCCCTTAAATTACTATTCATGGGTCTCACTATACTTTTTTAATCCATCTCTTAAGGGACGGAACCTGCAACCCTCCATCTCTTATCCGTCCCTTAAATTATTATTCATTCAATTTCATTTTTATTTTTATTTCCAACCAAATTCAATTAATAAAAACACACTTCATTAAATAAAATAAATTACAACATAAAATTCGTAAAAAAAAACATAATTTAATAATTTCCTACAAAAATTAAAAATACATAATTTAATAATTTCCTCCGCCAAATTTTGCCCAAATGTGCTCCATTAGATCATCTTGGGGTTGGGCGTGGGCGGAAAAGTCACGTGTCCTTGCCCGAATAGACAACCGTTCTTGTATAGACGGACGCACTCCACTGCGTGGCGGACTACTTGCGGTAGAGCTTCCGGGGGCTTCAGGGTCGAACCAATTTCCCGCCTTGGGTCATTCGTCTTGGACAATCATGTTGTGCAAGATTATGCATGTATACATGATGTCGACCATGCTCTCCATGAACCACGTACGAGCCAGGGCTTTGATAATGTTGAAGCACGCTTGGAGAACCCCGAATGCCCGCTCTACATCCTTCCAAGCAGCCTCCTGCTTATGCGCAAAAAGCGCCTGCTTTGGGTTCACAGGCCTGGTGCACGTCTTCACGAAGGTTGGCCACTTCGGGTAGATGTCGTCGCCAAGATAGTACCCCATTTTATAGCGTCGGTTGTTAGCGGTGAAGTTGATGGTCGACGCTTTAACATCCAAAACTTCGGCGAGGAGGTCGGATTGGTGGAGCACGTTTATGTCGTTGTTCGAGCCGGGGACCCCGAAGTACGCATGCCAGATCCATAGCCGGTAGTCGGCAACGGCCTCGAGTATAACAGTGGGGTGGGTGCCTTTGTGGCCGCTCATGTGCGACCCCCTCCACGCCACCGGGCAATTCTTCCATTGCCAGTGCATGCAATCGACGCTGCCAAGCATCCCAGGGAATCCGTGCACTTCTTCGTGAAGGCAGAACAGGAATTGGCAATCTGTCGTGCTTGGCTTCCGGAGAAATTCGTTGGTGAAGGCTGCCCGGACGCCTTTGCAGAATTGGATCAAACACATTGTCCTAGTGCTTTCTCCAATGTGGAGGTATTCGTCGAACACATCCGCCGTTTGTCCAGTCGCAAGCTGACGGATTGGTGCAGTACATTTCTGCAACGTCGTGGGCTGGGACGGCCGACGACGTCGAACCTTTCTTGGAAGAACTCTTCCCGGGCTGCCAATGTATTTGCGATGTGGAGAAATAGCGGTCGCCGCATGCGGAAACGGCGACGGAAGTAGGTATCTCCCCACACCAGGTTATTGCAGAAGTAGTCGCGGACTAACCTTGCGGCGGCTTCCTCCCGGTTAAGATGGATGTAAGTCCGGGAGCGTCTTTGGGGCGGCGCGGCTTCCTCCGCCTTCCGGCGTCGATCTTCTTCAAGTGATTCTTCCATTATTCGACGCATTTGCTCATATGAATCCATTAGATCGATTAAATTTTGGGGAAGAATAAAAGAGATGATTTGAGATGAAAATTGGAGAGGAAATAGAGATGATTAGATGCGTGTTTGTGTGTGAAATGAGGATGAAATAAGAGTATTTATAGAGTAAAAAAATAAACAAAAAAAGGAAAATGGTCGAAAACGGTAATATTAATATTACCGTTTTCGAATTTTTAATTTTTTTATTTATTAAATTCGATTTTAAAAAAAAATGAATTATTGCGTCAGCGTGACGAAATCCACTCGCGGGCCGGCGAGTGGGCGTCACGCATGGCCCCAGCCCGCGCCACGTCACGGGAGCGCGTGGCGAAACGTCTCGCGCGGCGTCTCGGCGTGACGGGTGATTCGGCGAGCTGGTGATGGGACGGGACGCTGCAACGCGTCCCGCGCCCGTCTCGTCACGGAGGAACGGGACTCGTGCCACCCGCGTAACGCGTTGCGGGTGGCCTAATGGACGATTTCAATTCATTATTAAATGTTGAAAATATGTATTAGATGTCATAATAATGGAATACTGACTAATTTCATGTGATGCTTTTATCAACAGGGCAATTGTTTTCTAACTTTTAGCTTTCACAGTTAAAGAGAGAAATATATGTTCAATTCTCTAATGAATTTTATCATATATTATATTCATACTCCATAATATTGCAATAGATGACGAAACAATGTCCAAATCGGGAATTGCAATTGCAATACTGCTATTAAAATGAATGACGAAACAATTGTGCTTTGTCAAAGGTTTGTTATCATATGTCAAACACTACACTTTTCTAGTCTTTGCAATGTTTGGATCTAATAACAACCTTTCTACATTTTATTTGTCCAGAGCCTTTGTCCTAATGGTAAGAAACTTAGACATTATTGTATGAGGTGCCGAGTTCGAGCCCTTTTGACATTAGTTGTAATTTTGGCAAGAAACTTAGACATTATTGTATGAGGTGCTGAGTTCGAGCCTTTTTGACATTAGTTGTAATTTTCTCTTTTCTATAGTATAGGAGTTTGTAATTTTTTTTGACTTTATTTGTAAATTAAAAAAAAAAACCTTTCTACGCTTTGCATATCTTCCCATTTCATTTCCTTTCTCATACACATTTTATTTGATAGGTACGTGCATCAATGGAAATTGCCTTGTTACATTATCATTTTTAATTTTTTTACTATGAACCTGATTGCTTGATCGAATCCACCAATCCGAAACTAGCTTTCAAAACCATGAAAGGCTAGACTTAAGTGGAAAATTTCTGCTCACATCAAAGTTGTTTGCTTTTACTGGACAACTTTTAAATTCACGTAGTTAAATACTTCATTCGTCTTCTATTATGTGTTCCAATTTTTTATTTTGAGCGGTCTATTAGTTTTCTCATTTCATTTTTTATATTTTTAGTAATGTATCACATATTCCACTAATTCAATTCACTCACATTTAATCATAAAACTAATGTACAAATACAGAACTCATATTTCACTATTTTTTTTCCATTCATTTTCCTTTCGTAAAACTCTTATATAAGGTCAAAATGTGACACATAAGAAAAAGAAAGCTCAGATCGTCTGCGCGTGGCAAAATGCACATCATCCTCCGCTAAGCAGCATGACAGCATCACAAACCGCTATTAATTTTTATCAAGTTAGATTATACTTATTGTTTTATTAGCAATTAGGTGGTGGTAACAAGCACAACATCCGTTCGTTGCTGTGCATTTTCCAACATAAGTGTGTCCAAGCTTAAGGTGAAAGGGAATAATTTTTTTATAGAGAAAAAAAAGCTCCAACCGCTCTAAGATCAGTGAGCAAAGGAACCAAAGTTCATAAAAAAAAACTAGTCCAATAAAGACAAGAACACAAAACAGCTCAAAATCAAAACAAGCAAGCAAAACAAGAAGCAACCGAGTGAAGACTAAGAAGTGCATCCTCCAAACAAAACAAGAAATCCAAAGGTAAAACATTCATCAACCAAAACCACCAAGCAAAAACTGACCAGGAAGTAAGGCGAGCTACATTGCACCTTTATGTTCACCAGAGTTGCTTCTGCGATTATGCCACATCCATCTTCTAGCTTTAAGTAAGTCATTATACATTCGGCCTGGTGAAAAAGGAATTTCTGGACATCATCCTTTAGTCCATGCTCCGAACCTCCAAAGAATGAGTCTCTTTCAATTTCTTAATTCGATTGCATCTTTTGAAAATTACTTTATTTCCAAGCTACTAAATTGACCATATGATCACATAGAATAAGAAACTCCAAAGAGACCATGTGATCCCATAAGAGTATCCACAATAGTTCGGCACAACCACGCCACAACCACATAAACTTGTTCAGCCCAATAAACAGCCACGACACAACCATAAATCACATTATTTTATCAATTGTTGGTATATTTTAATTGGACTAGAATAAAAATAATTGGAATGGAAAAAATGAATTGGGAATAGGTTGTATTTATATACCTAAATAAATTGGGTCGGCGGCGTGCAATAGGTCACCGCGGCTGCGCACCGTCAACCTCCGCCACCGCCACCGCCGCCGCCGCCGCCGCCCCGTCCACGCTGCAAATGCGGCTCCGCCCCCCTTTACAGCTCTACCTCGTCCAACAATAGACCGATGTGCTGCCGCCGCTAGCACGACGACCGCCGCAACTGAGTTACTGTGGACACTCCAAAATAGTGAAATGGAATGACAATAGGAGATCGTATAGAATAGTATAAAATGGAATGACGATAAGGTAAAAAGGTGAGAAACAAAAATGATAATGGTGACACGTGCAACTCTGACAACACTTCGAAACAATTGTTTTGGTAGTCATAGATTCATGTAAGATTCATACAAATGATGTCTTACCCTTTGAAATTTGAAGCTTTCCACACACGTGTGGGGGGGCTGGCGCTACACCCATTCTCTTTCCCAGCTCTATGACAATGCCATTAATTATTTTACATAAGAAAAAATGGAAACAAAAAAAATCACAAAATGTATCTCAATTCATTATGTATTCATACGACCATAATTGTCAAAAAATTCCTTCGCTATGATGGCCGCGGGACTAGTTGATTTATTCAACTATTTCATGATTTGTGTTGGGTAGAAAACAAGTTTACACGATAAATATTGAATGTTATGTTTAGGTAGGAGATGATATCTAAATTTAATTGTATACCATCGAGAAGCTAGCTTATTCAGTTGGGGGAGCGACAGAATAATGATTTAAAAAGAAAAGATTAGCACTTAAAATCTTATTAATTTTGTGTTACCCCTAACATATACTTCGTATTTAGTTGGGGGAGGGACGGAGGAGTATTATTAATTAAGTATGTGATAATTTGATGTAACCCTTAACATATACTCTGTATTTAGTTAACTCGGATCTAGTTTTCACAGCTCGTATCATCTGTAATGTAACAAAAGATATTCTAAAAGTTGTGTGTGAGTTGGCCAAGCGGTAGAGAGAAAAATACTTGATGCCAAGGGTTTCAAGTTCTAATCCTCCGTAGCGCGATCTTTAAATTTATCTTCATTTACATAAAGAAAAAAGATATACTGAAAAAAGATGGAGCAACAACTTAGGGTAACGTTGGTTATACTTAATACTCCATAATTCTCATTTCATGTAAGTGGTGACAAACTCCAATTCTCCTTCTAGACAAGCATGTGCTCAATGTTCAAAGCTTGCCCAACTATTTATGAGTCCTATAAATAAATTATTTTGATCCTAATTTCTGTCACAATTCATGTTGCTCGCTTATAAAAATGGAGGGCCTCAAAACAAACACATATATAGACTTCTCCAAAGTATATACTACTATAAATATTTAAAATGATATTAAATAGTCATAGATCAAGATTTCCACGACCATGGACATGGGCCCTGGACCCTGCTTGTTCATTGGTATTTTATATTTTCACATCATCAGAAATGTGAAGTTTTCTGTCGGTAAGATATGTTTGCTTGTTGAACTTATTCATCCTGCATGTGCGAACGTATTCATTTTTAGAATAATTTTAGGTTTAAGCTATTTTTCAATAAATATCAAGCGAAAATTAATTATCCTTAGCATTACATAAAAATGGTCTATTAATTATAATAAAATTTTGTTAATAAGACTTTGTTTAAATGACAAAGCCGAGGTACCACAAACACTACAAAAAACTCGCCATTTAGTGACGGAAATATCCGTCGCTAATCATCAAATTTCCGTCACTAAACAACGTTAGTGACAGATTACTGACGAAAGGACTCCGTAATTAAAAAGCTTGTCGATAAAAAATTTAGGTAGTGTTCGGTTTCCAAAATAAAATAATACCAAGATATAATCTAGGATTGAGCTGTGAGATTATTTTAGTCATATGTGGTTAGCTATGACTAATTATCCCATGATTATCCATCTATGATTGAGTTTTGGAATTCAATCTCATGAACCAAATACCCTATAAATTTAATTTCGAATACAATCTTGCAAACCGAACACTCACTTAATGATTGATTTTGTCCGCCACTAAATTTAACAACACTACCAACGGAATATGTTGTCACAAAACTGAGTGGGCGTGCCTTTAGATGTCCTAATTAGTGACGGCCTAGTCCGTCACTACAACTGTGCTCCCTAGTCTCATAGTAGTGACCGAATAATCCGTCGCTGGTTAGAGACCGACTACCTCCATCACTAGTATTGTGTTGCATATTTACACATTAGTGACTGCATAATCCGTCACTAATCTAGCATTTGGATCAGAATTTTTATTTAATTAATATTCACCTGAATATTAAAAAAAACCTAAAATCAATAACCAATAAAATTAAATATACAAAATAAACATTAAATTCAAAATTATGATGAATAAGTATAAATGTTAGTAGTTAAAACAAGCCACAAAAGTATGAAATGTATGATGTTCAAAAGAAAAGACAACGTATCAAGTTTGTGATACATGGTTCATATCCCCACAGAACCGTCAGGAGTGTTGCTGGACTGGTGGAACGTCGTCATGAACTGCTTCATCATCTCTTGCATCATCGCATCATCATTTTCCAACTTTGTTCTTTGCTCACGATCAGCATCAAGTTCCTGACTCATTTCTTGTCGTAATTCTTCCCACAATTCTTGGCGCAATTGCTCTCGTATTTCAGCTCGCACAGAAGGATCTAAGCCGGTCGGGGCATGAGCATTCAAGTTAATATAATACTAGTATCAGTAACTAAAATAACATCAGCTCTAAACAACTAGCTAATTCTAACTGCAACAGATCATAAAACTCAACATTATTCTTTTTTTTTCAGATTCCATCCCATGATACATACATTCAACAAAGAGGGATGCAAGGTAGAAATTGTCCTTTGTCATAAAGCTGCAGTTAAAGCCATGGATGACCATGTAGTACTTCTTACACACCATATCTAAGCAATGTAGCTAGTTATTCCCAATTAATTTACTCTTACAAATTGAATAAAAAATAATTTCTTCCAAGAGATCATAATTGATGCACCTAGTAAACAATGCAAATCTTGGACAGGTACAACACATAATCATTTAAGAAAACCAAAGAAAAACAAAGAAAACCACCCTGATAAAATAATAGCCAACTCACCAATATATTGACAAATACAAAATTGAGGCTATACCAATTATGAGGACTTCAGGTGTGCACCATTTAAATCTCTCTCCGATGTATCATAACTACCGATGTGTGAACCTGCACAAACACCCATATCTGATGGTAAGATATAAATCCATAACAACTAAAAACAAAACAACAAATTTCAGCAGCATTACAACATTAAGAATGACAATTCACAAGCATCACCAGCAAACAACATAGCAATTCAGTAGAGCATTTGCTGTATCATTAAATAAATATTAAACACAAATATCATCATCATTAGCCACATCATTAAAACAATTAGCAAATTTTTCCAAGCAAAACTGACTGAAAAATCAACACCATTAACAAATTGTTACAATTCAAAGCAAAGCTACAGAAAAGTTCTATTAAAACGAGTTTTGATTAGAGAGGGTATATTTATATATATACCTGGTGGCAATAATTCCAGTAACCACTGGAATAGCCAACAGGATAGCCCAACCCAACTAGTGCCTCCTACATCGTTGTCGAAGGAGAAGACAGATGGGATAATGCCAAATAACAAATTATCTGTGATAATGAGGTTCCTAAGGAATGGCAAATTATCTTCTTGATTTTTAAGAACAATATAACAACAATACCAACCAAGTGATTTGCACCAAGCTGTAAATTTATGAGGGAAGTGAGGTTTCCAAGTTCCTCTGGTTTGCTACCTGTTTTATCGAACCAAACTATTAAATTAAAAATTTTCAAACAACTAAATTACTGAACATGAGACATAGATTTGTAGAACATATATACCAGTCGACTGATTAGTAGAAAGGATTAGATTTGTCGGGGAAGCGAGTATATCCGACGTACCTGTCAAGTTATTAGATATAATGGTTTTCACTTTATCTTGATGGATATAAGATTTTCTGGAGGGAAGTTAAAAAATGAAAAGAAAGTCATGATATAAACCAACTAATAAGTGGATATTCAATCTGGAAATTGCAACAAACCTTTCAGCAGAAGATTTACTATTCTTCGTTGATTCAAATTGAGGCGTATCATTTGGCAGTTGAGATGCTTTATGAATCGGACATAGCATAACAAAGTTTTCCTGTCATGTGTTAAAAACCACAACATTAATCACATTGTTTTCTCCATTTTTTAGGAAATTGTTGTTAGTTTATACTTACATAATCCCACAGGCATTATGGAGTCAACCTAGCACAAGGAACATGAAAGCTCTTGCCACAACTCTTGTCATAACTCCCGAGAGCAGCTCTATTGATGCCACAACAACAACATATTCTTCGACTTCTAGACAACTTATTTTCAAGGTTGACAATATATCTTCTTCAAAATACACATTGGGTGCCCTACAAAAGATGCACAACCTTATTTTGCTATATATATCAGGAAAATAACAAATTGAACTCTATCAATCTACCTCAATAACTTCCATGACTAATGACTACCCTAACAAAGATGAACAAGTAGATAGTAGCCTGATACAACAAGTTGATGAAGCACATTAGATAAATTTTATCAATCCAACACCATTGTTTCGCAAACTAGACAATTGTGCAGAAATTGTTCTAAATGTCATACCATTCCACACAGTTCTTGTGAGCGTGTATAGCATTCTTTCTTGGATCATCCATTGCCAACGTAGTGAACCATGATAGAAGAAGCAGCACAATGATGATGCTCCAAACGAACTTCAAGTCCAGCACCTTGTCTTCGAAGAGGTTTAGCGTCTGCTTCTTTGATGACGGTGGGAAGTTGAGGTCTGGTAACTTGGTCTGCCTTGCTCTGTTGAGGTTTGTTTTCTGTTGTTGATGATGAGTTCGAGGAATTGCATCTCTGTAGAACACTTTTCCTGACTGGAAATAGACATGAATTAAACAACTGATCAATGCCAGAATCACTAATTTCACTCATAAACAGGTAATTGGACGATCAATTGAACTTTAATTGCAAAGCAAGGGAGAGAGGAAGGTAATGAATGTGCAATTTTAAACCTAAGAGCTTCAATCATGGCAGAAATGCCTCCACAATCCCAAGAAAAATAACGACACATATATTCATCATTACGCCTTCAAAAACACACATAAACGGGAATTGACAGAAATTAAACTCATCTAATGCCTCCATTAATTAGCTCATGAACGATCAAAATCGCAATTGCTCATCAACTCCATAGTTGAGATAATCCAAAACAAAATCACTCTATTCTCCACAAAAATTCAACATACACCAATCGATTACAGTAAAAACAACAATCAATCAAATAATTTCAATCCTCGTAATCCTCCAGCTTAGTAGCGAAAAAACAACGCATAATTAGATTGTACCTTCAGGTCAAGGCGCTTCTCCCAGCCGAGTGAGAAAATAATAGAGAGAGAGAGAGAGAGAGTAATAGAGGCAGAGGTCGAGAGTTCGCCTTTTTGAACTTCTTTCGGCGTTCTTCGTCACAAGCTTCGCACAGGATTGTCGGCGGGTAGCTCAGCGGCGCTAAGCAATGGTCGAGCTCGAGGCGCTGCCGTGCTGGAGGGAGGAAGAAGTGGTGGTGGTGGTGGTGGTGGCGTCCCAATTTTGGAATCTCGGGAGCTCAGCTACAATGGTCGAGAGTTTGGCTGGAATTCAATTTTGAATAGAGCTTGTCAAGGAAGAACGCGCTGCGTTGGGGATGTAATTAATCTTAAATCTAATTCTGTAAATTAATAAAAATTAATTACTAAGAAAATTCAGTGTCAGACTATATCCGCCACAAACTGAATTAAAAAAATCAAATATATTTAATGACGAAATAATTTGACACAAATTAAAATTTTCAAAAAAAAAACTTAAAATACAATAAATTAGTGTCAGAATTATATCCGTCTCTAAATTGATATTATAAAAAATTTGAAATATATTTAATTACAAAAAAATCTGCAAATAATTTAACAATTACAAAAATAAACTAAAAAATAAAATAAATTTTAGTGTCGGACCGAAATACGTCACTAAATCAAAATTTAAAAAGTTTCAAATATATTTATTGACGAAATAGTCGGTCACCAATTAAAAATCACAAAAACAAAAGTAAAAACAAAATAAAATAATTTACTGACGGTATCATCCGTCACTATCATAAAAATAAAATGTTATTATTTTCAGAAACTCATTCTGTCACTAATTCCGCCAATAATTAAAGAAGGATAACTGTCCGTCACTAATTCCGTCAATATATCACGTTTTTTTGGTAGTGAAAACTCTCTCCTACGAGAGGTCTTGAGTTTAATCATGCATGCATACGTGCAATGTAGATTTTGTTAGTATCATCAGCTGCACATTAGTTTGATATTGTCTGATTAAGGTTAAATTCACACAGATTTGTTTTTTTAGTTACTCTTAAATTAATTAGGATTTTGAGAAATACTTATATATTACTTCATCCGTCCTACAAAAGATGTCTCATTTTCTTTTTTAGTTTGTCTTGTTAAAGATGTCACATTTTTATCTATGAAAAAAGTTCTCTCACACTGATATATTAAATTATATTTTCTCTCCCCACTTAAAACAATCAACAAAATCTCCTAACACCATGTGTCATCTGACATCTTTTGTGACGGGTGAAGTATTTTCAACTTCTCTTGTTGTCAGATTTGGTATGAGTTTGCACCCAACAAATATCCTCTTCGATTGAGAACACATTAGAAACTTATCAAGCAGTTGTGTCGACTTCGAGTCATTATGGGGCTGGTCTGAACTTGAGCTCTGATATCAATTGTTATGATTGTCAGGTGCACATATTTTGTCTTTTGGGTCACTTCCAAAATAAGTCCAACTAATTAGAGTTGAGAAATTCTTATATTCCCTCGGTCCTGCAAGAATATGCACTCTTTTTTTTTGGTCCGTCTCAGAGGAATATGTACTTTTAAATTTTTGGAAACTATGTACTCTTGTCCACGAAGGGAGTATATTATATTGTTTCCGAATTCTCATGCTCTCCGATGTAGAATGGATTTGCAACAAAAAAACATCCCTTTAAACCTAGACTACATTAAAAACTTGTCATGGAGTGCAGTTGACACTTCGGGTCATTCCGGAATCGATTGTAACCTGGGTAATTTAGGACTTCATGATCCAAACCTGGGTCATCATATCCTACGGAAAAGAGGTGTTGTCTTCCACAACTTGATTATATGGCTTTGTTTCAGATTTCTGTGTATTTCTTTTTGTAGCTTTTTTCGTGTGATTCTCTTAGATTTTGGTTTTTAGTTGTATTATGTCTGAAAGGTCTTATATTGTACCCGTAATTTTCACATTTTAAGTGGTTTCCTCAATTATTTGACATCACCAATATACATTACGTTTATGTATTAAATAAACTTACACTAACATTAGACTATCAAATAAAAAATTATAGTGATGAACAAGTCGTCTCCAAAAACAAAATGATTATGTCTAGTATGTCGCTGACAGAACGAGCTTTGACGAATTAGAAGAGGCCGAGTGGCCGACACTTCGGGTAATTCCGGATCCGATTCTAATCGGAGTTATTATAGGTTTTAATACCATTTTTTAGTATCATGGACGGTATATATATTAGTTTGTTATTATCCGATTTGAACTAAATCTACACAAATTTGATTTTGAACCATTTCATAAAACTTCAAACTAATTAGGACTGAAAAACAGTAGTATTATGTATGCACCCAACATTTTTACATATTATGTATGCACCCAACATTTTTACATATTATGTAGTGCAAAATTGAAATTGAAAGGATGCAATAACCAAATTTCATAAAGCTGGTGGCCTTATATCTTGCTATTGTACCATAATTTGTCTAATGCATCGTGATTTGATTTGAAATGTTGTAGTTTCGATTGATGCACACACACCACACAGTTGCCACCGTGCCACATCATCCAATTTAACTATCATTTGGTGGACATTGACACGGACAAACATAGTAGATGAGGTGTTTAACTCTTTACCAAACAAAAAGATTTCTTTTTTTAATATCCATTCATCATCATCATCATTTTTTTTATATTTTGTGTGAATCGTTGTTCATAAGTCCCTATCATCACAATGAGACATAGGAAAATATTGTCTCAAATTTAAAATATAGTCTCTAACTAAACAAATTTCTACGTGCACCCTAAATTTTGATAGTATTTGGCGCCACCTAAATTAGGGTTGGCTTAAGTGAAATATTAATTTGTACGTCTGCCCAAAATCTTTTTAATTTATTAAACCACGATATTTTAGTTGATTAGTCTAAGTAGTATTAGTTGGTTTATTCATAATAATTAGAAAGGATATAATACTTTTACTTACCTAATTCTGTAATTAACTACATTGTTCACCTGCGATTTAAATGTAGTTAAATTAAGAATGCATCACTCCGTCATTGTAATTGTAGAGTGCACTATATTTTTTATAGGAAATTCTCTAGTGAAATATTTCTGACTTGTCAACACCTCAATACATAGTATCGAATAGACACGTAGTGAGTAATCAATTCTCTTATGCTATGTATTGCTTTTTTTCGTGATTGTGTGTATGTCACTATCCTATAGAATAGAAGCCAAAAAAGAATAAAATAGTACACACCAAATGAACATATGAAATAACCAAAGTTGACAAGTTGGTGGTATTTCATGTTATTGTACTGTAAATTGTTTAATGTCTGATTTGAACTTGAAGTTGAATTGATGTATATATGTACCACACAATATTGTGGTTGCCAGCTCGCCAAGCCCTTTAACTATCGACCTTAATCAAACCTAAACTAAAATCAATTGACATGGGGTTGGATTAAGCACATACATACAAGAACTAAAATTATTCATATTATTAGCCACATGATTAGTTTATAGAGATACGATCCAAAAATATAGTGATACATTTCTGGTGAATGATGGAAAAGAAAATCGTAAGGTATTTTTGGCTAATAGAGATAGTGATATACTCTCTCCATCCCTCAAGAATATGCACTCTTTCATTTTTTGTCCAACCCGCAAGAATATACACTTTCTAATTTTAGAAAGAATATGCACTCTTTCATTTTTTGTCCACCCCACAAGAATATACACTTTCTAATTTTAGAAAGTCTTTTCTCTCTAATGAAGTGAGACCTATTCTCCACTAATAATATTTTATTTACTACTTCTCTCTTACTTCATTAATTTTACATTAAAACTCGTACTGACCCCAAGTGCATATTCTTTAGGGACGGATGGAGTAATAATCAAATGGCATGACTTAGACA
Organism: Salvia splendens; assembly: GCF_004379255.2. NCBI lineage: Eukaryota > Viridiplantae > Streptophyta > Magnoliopsida > Lamiales > Lamiaceae > Salvia > Salvia splendens. The sequence continues at coordinate 23,490,693 of NC_056045.1, forward strand.
ATTGACACTGACTTGGCTGTCTTCAGTTGAGGAACAACCTTCGTTTTTCCAACATTATCTCATTTTACAACACATGTAAATAGGGCAAAGATTAAATGTTGGAATATCATCAAACACATCATGTCAAACTTGTATGTAAAAAGGGCAAAGATTAAATAAGTATTCATATCTACAGAAAGTAAATATTAATTAAATTTGCATACCAGAATATCCCATGATATGAAACAGTGTACTTTAGTAACACAGTTTAACATAGAAAATAAATAACAAAGCGATAGAATAAAAACTTCCAACACAATATAGCTTTAACTGTAAAGATCATCGTCATCAGCTGCAACAGAGCCTGCTGCAAAAGGGTCGGCAGCCCCTGCAGAGACGCTCCTGCTCTGCTCCTCAAATCGGAATTCTGCTCCGAATCCCCTCGACTGCTGCAGGGTCTGAGCAAATGCCTGGTACTTGCGTATGTCGGCGTCACTCACACTCCTCCTAGCAAACTTCATCGATTCCTCGAAGTGTGCAGGTTTGATCTCTGCCACCTCGTCCTCGACATCTTCCTCCATAGCCTCGGGGTTCTCACCTCTCCGTTTCTCCCTCTCGATATCCTGGGAGAAATAAATAGTTGTATTCATAAAAACTTACTTGAGTGATAAATAAGATCTGACAAATTTTTATACTCCTATTTATCATAATCTAAGCATCTCGAGCCAGCCATACCTTTTCGATGTTTTCTCTGATGGCATACTTGACTGCACGCTGACATATCTCAGTGATATCAGCGCCACTGAATCCTTGGGTGTACTTAGCAAGGGCTCTTAGGTCGATGTCTTTGGAGATAGGCGACTTTCTCAAACACGACTTGAAGATTTGGTAGCGCGATTCCTCATCAGGAAGAGGTATGTAGATGAGCTGATCAAGACGTCCAGGGCGGAGGAGGGCAGGATCGATGATGTCGGGCCTGTTGGTGGCACCAATGATGAAGACAGTCTTCTTAGCATTCATTCCGTCCATTTCTGTTAGGAGTTGATTTAACACACGATCAGCAGCGCCACCAGCATCTCCTACACTGCTTCCTCTCTGCAAAAGGCGAGCCGTGTGAGTCACTGAAAAACATCATTATTTAAAGTATGAATACAAAGAACTGCGTAAAACACACACCTGAGTAGCAATGGAGTCCAATTCATCAAAAAATAAGACGCAAGGAGCAGACTGGCGAGCCTTGTCGAAAATCTCTCTCACATTGGCCTCACTCTCTCCAAACCACATAGTGAGCAGTTCAGGCCCCTTGACACTGATGAAGTTTGCCTGGCATTCGTTCGCAATAGCCTTGGCTAGCAAAGTTTTTCCACATCCAGGAGGACCATAGAAAAGAACTCCTTTCGAGGGTGACATTCCAAATTTCTCAAACTTCTCGGGATGCTCAACCGGATATTGAACAGTCTAAATTCACAAGACCATATTAAAAGATTAGTATGGAAGACAATAGTCAAATTGGAATATAGGTTTTGCAAGATCAGAATTATCAATTGTCTTATGAAGAAGACATACCTCTTGTAGCTCCCGCTTGACATTCTCAAGGCCTCCAATGTCTTCCCAGCTAACATTCGGCACTTCAACAACCTATAACATTCAATTCGACAAATTAGTAGAAGAAGAATCACACGACCATTTGAATCAATATTTTGAAAATGCAAACGGGAAGAACCAAAATAAAACCCCTACCGTTTCACGCAGAGCAGAGGGGTTGCTTGTTCCAAGAGCAGTCTGGAAGTGCTCATTGCTGACAGCCATGGAGTTCAGTATCTCGGCATCAATGGAGTCGTCTTCTAAGTCGATAACATCCATCTTTTCCCTAATGCATTGAAGGGCAGCCTCAGTGCACAAAGCAGCTAAATCGGCACCAACGTAGCCATGTGTATTCTTGGAAATTCTTTCCAAATCAACCTGCAATATTAAACAGATGTTACAGATTCATACAAAGTCTATTAAATTAGGAGGTTGTATGAACTCCTATTAAAACTAAAGTTGTCTGAGCTTACATCTTCAGCAAGTTTCATGTTCTTTGTGTGGATACGAAGAACCTCAAGGCGCCCTACTTCATCAGGAACGCCTATGTCTATTTCCCTATCAAACCTCCCAAACCTTCTCAGAGCAGGGTCTATGCTGTTGGGACGGTTAGTAGCACCCATCACAATAACATGAGCGCGAGCCTTGAGTCCATCCATTAACGTCAGGAGTTGGGATACGATTCTCCTTTCTACTTCTCCATGGGTTTTCTCTCTCTTGGGAGCAATGGAGTCGATTTCATCAATAAATATAATAGAAGGTGCATTCTTCTCAGCTTCCTCAAAGGCCTTCCTGAGATTGCTTTCACTTTCTCCTGCCATTTTTGACATAATTTCTGGTCCATTAATACAGAAGAAGAAAGCACCAGTCTCATTGGCCACAGCTCGGGCAATCAAGGTTTTCCCGGATCCAGGAGGGCCATAAAGCAGAATTCCTTTCGGAGGCTTCACTCCAATTGACTTGAAAAGCTGTGGGTGCCTCAGCGGCAGTTCTACCAATTCACGAATCTGAGCCATCTGTTTACGAACACCGCCAACATCATCGTAACCAACCTCATCCAACCTATCCTCATCCTCCCTTTTTACAGGCTCTCCCTCACAAAAGATTTCCGTATCAGGGGCAACAACACAGTATTCCGAAGGATCAGTTTCGACAACCTTGAACTCTACGCTTCTCATTCCTCCCCTCACAAGAAACAAATCACCTTTCCTCACAGGCCGATATGCCTCTAGGAAATATGCTGCAGAGATAAAAAAAGAAGTTAGTTCCGAGAAAGTAAACAAAATCACCACACTTTAACTGACCAATATATTCTAAAGAATAGGGTATCATGGAAATTAACAAGAATGAATTGCTATCTTGATTGTGTTGTTCAGTTTTTCCTAATTCTATAGGACAATTAGGTATGTTTCCATTAAGGGAATAATAACAACTGAAACACAGACCAACATCCCTGAGACACGACAGATAAAATTACCATTACTAATCATATTGTTTAATAAACAGTTTGACTGGGCAGACTACCCAATTCAATTAAATCAATATAATCACAGTCATAAACCCTTCTGAAATAAAACAACACAAAGTCAGAAAATTGAAATCATAACCAAACTCACGTTTCAGAAAAGCATCAAAAAGGTTGCCAGTAACCCCTTCAATGGTGTCATCCACAGGGAGAATGTGGACTCGCTTCCCATACTTCACATCAGGACATAAGTGCACAGAAACTACATCTCCAAGTCTAACTCTGAGATTGTTCCGGACAACCTTATTCATCCGAATCTTTGGTTGCTCGCAGGTATCCTCAGCAAGGGCAATGCAGATGGTATCTTTTCGTTTCTTACCCTTTAATCCAGATTATGACAACAAATCAGTAAAGCAAGGATTCATGGCATTAACATCATAAGCCATAATGCCATATATTGCATAAGTCAAGTAATTCCACAAGAATCAAGACAGAAAACAATAATAAATGAACAACGAAAAATGGCATTAAAACTATCTCCCATAACAAGCAATATCTCACAGGGCATCCTGTAGTATTACTAGAAATCACTCATCTTAAAACAGTAACAATGCAACCATCATATTGTACAAGTATCAGATCAAATTAGGGTTACGGACATCTGCAAATTCTTTTTAAAGAAAAATTTCAACACCATTATTAACAAAGTAAATAAAAACAGATGCAAAACTCAACCATTCAACAAAACAAAGCTCAACAAGTTATTCAACAAATCAACCTTCCACGAACAGAAACAAAAGAAACTCAAGCTTAAAAACCCAAATTTAGCTGAAAACTGTGAATTAGAGAGTTGACAGTAATAACCAAATTTAGATCTCAACTATTGCATCGATAAACATGAAGCACCCTCTCCCAAATCAAATACGCAAAGCTCGAACATCCGGATTTAATATACCCATAAATACTATAGTATGTGAGACGAAAAAAAACCTTGATCAAGATTGTGTCACCGCGGAAAATCTGGAGCTTCTCCATAGTATCAGGGTGAAGAGAAACTACAGAATTATCATCGTTGATGGCCTCATCTACCACCAACCGATTCGCCGCCTTTTTCCTCTCCAAAATCGCAGTGCTAAAATCCTTCTTCGCATTGCTACACATCATGAACCAATTAACAAAAATAAGAAAGGAGTCTAAAAAACCCAGATGAGTTTATCAATCAATCAATGAACATACATCAAAATCCAATAATGCAAGGAAATACTTACGGATCGGAGGACTCTGGTTTGTTGCTCATGGTTGTCGAACTGTGCAGATTACTGAAAAGACGACAATTTGGGGAAGAGTTGGGAGTTAGTTGATGAATTGCAGATATATAGTGAAAATTTGTTCGTTTCGTGTTACAAAAGAAAAGGTTGATTTTTATGTGCAACTCTTTTTCTAGTACTACTCCTTTGGGTAAACCTCACTTCTTATTTCTATTCGTATTCAAATATGTTAAAGCCAGGAAATAATATTTTATTTTTATATATATGTTAATTTGAATAGGATATTAGTAAACAAATTAAATACCATTTTTATTTTTTATGTTAAAAAAAGATAAATATAACTATATCCTTCCAAATACCCCCTCATTAGAATGGTTTTATATGAAGAACATATAAACATGGCAGTTAATTATCTTTTACTTTCTATTTACCTTATTGGGATGCTCTAATATTTTAAGCAAGGAAAGAAAAATTAGTTATAATAGATTTTCAATTTTAGAAATATGTTAATTTAAATTAAGTATTCTAAGATAAAAATAATTATCTTTATTCAAAAAATAGTTTTGATTATGAGAGAGGAACGGAAGCAGTAATATTAGGGGGCCATAAAAAACTGAGCCCACTTAATCTGATTCGTTAGTTGGGCCGACGTTTTGGGCTTGCTAGACATTGATATACATATAGCCATATTTGAATCAGGTTTTCTAGCCCGAATTGTAAATCTGCAAAGGCCCAAGCCCAAAGATCTCATTCCTTCTGGGTTTTGGGGTTTATGCCGTTTCACCACCTCCTCCTACCTCTGCCCTCCAGCATCCTCCTTCCCCCCTTTCTCTCTCACACACAAACAGAGTGACTGAAATGGAGGAAGCACAGTATGAAATCGATTTGGGCAACCTTACGGCCTTTGATCAGCATCATCAATTCGCGTCTCCCCCAACCTCCAGGTTTTTTTTTTCTTCTCCTACTTCTGTTTATTACTATAATTTTGTTTTTCTCTGTGTATGTTGGGTGAAGGGTTGGGATTTTCTCTCCGAGTATCAGTAGTGGATTTTTATGTTTAATTTTGTTATAGGGAGGAGATTGTAAAGGAAACAATTGAACAGGCCACCAAATTGGTTCAAGCAGTTGCAGATGCTCTTTTCAATTTGCCTTCGACGGAGGATCCTGACGGCCCCCTTGTCAAGTTGCCACCACCTACTGCCAAATTTCCCAGAGAAAAACCTGTAAGCCGTCTATTTCTTCATGTATTGAAATGCGGGAAATGATTTAGCTTATTAATTCTTGTTGCGAGGGCGAATTGCCTAGAGGCATGAACCAGTTGTCATATGCTAGATGAACAAGTTGGCGATTGAAGTAATTACTTAAGTGCTTTAAACCTACCCTCTTATACATTATCTTTTGTATGCCAAATGCCAATTGCTAGGTATTGGGTACTATTCCATTTTTGTGTTATAGGGGAATGATCAGCATATATTAAGACACTAGAGGGTTTCTCAATTGGTGATTTTGCTTTAGGACGTGGTGTTATCGCATGGAACCACGATAACTATACTTATATAGTATTTGGATGAAACTATGACAATGTTGCTTAGGGCATCATCTTACCCTTGTTTATAAAATATATGGATTCTGTGGTGGCTCATAATGGCCACTGCTTGGTGTGGTAGTGACTAGTGAACTGACAGGAAAATTTTGGACCTCCTGGATATTGAGGACATGAATATTTCTGTTGCATCAGATAATGGCAACCAATTGTCTGCTCTGGAGATCATAATGGAAAATTTTCACAAAGTACTCATTATTTTAGTTGTCCCGTGACCTTGGAAAAATTTTATAACTCGGAAAAGAAATGAAACATGCTTCATTTTCATCTGCTTCATGCTATAATTTATTTTTTGGGATTGATTTTTGTGATTTACTGTAAAATTTTTGTTTTATTATATTTTCAGCTTCCGAAGCCTAGACCTCCTACACAGTGGGAAGTGTTTGCCCAACAGAAAGGTATGGTTTGTTTTTTATAACAAGAATGAAATATTTTCTTTACTTTTGATAATTGCTGACCTTGACCTGTTGGAAAATATTGGGTTCTAACTGTTCTTTTGGAATATTAATTAGGTATTCAAAAGCGGAAGAAAGAGAAAATGGCCTATGATGAGCAAACCGGTACCTGGAAGAGGCTCCATGGTTATGATCGTGTTAATGATGACAATGATATACCAATCATTGACGCCAAGGCTACTGATGGTAAATATCAATTCCCTTCTTTTTTTTCAAGCTAAAATGCTTTAAGAATTGCCTAAGAAACCCTTTTTTTTTTCTTTTTGCTAGTTTTTTCGCTTGGTTGAACTAGGGGACCACAATTGATACTAAACCTGTTTAGTTAAAAATTAAGGATTTGTATGTAAATATGGTTATTTTCTATCCTGACAATACGATAATATTAGCATATAAATCTTCTCCTCAGTCTTTAGTAATAAGTCTTTCCTTTTCCCAGAACCTGGAACCGATCCTTTTGCTGAGAGACGTAAAGAGAAGAAAAGCAGAGTTGACAAACAGGAGGGTAATCGATTGAAGAACCTGAAAAATGCTCAGAAAGCAGGTGCCTTGCCAAGGTTATCTTTTGACCTCCTTTAGATACAGGGATTGTAACATTCTGCTTATCTATTGGGCAGTAATTTTTGGCATGGATTTGATTGGAATTTGGAAATCACATCCATTGCAAATAATTATCATATACTCCATGAATATTATAATCTATTAATTTTGCAGTACTGACATTTCTCAGTTATCTTTAGAAACAACTAAAGTTCTTTTTACCTAACACTCAGTTGAGGGTTCTACTCTAGGATATAGAATCACATTATTGATGGTGACTGATATAAATGGGCAATAGGTACTTTCGTGTTTCCAATAAGAGGAAGGGTGTTTGGTTTTATCGTAGCAGAAAAATCCATGGTTCTTCTTGTCTTGATTAGTTGACTAACACTGCTTTTATGGAAGAAGGTAATGCCACAAATATACACCGCTTTATTTTACAGACTGAGCTGAGATTACTAGTCTCTTATACATGTCCATATTTAAGGATCTGATGCTGGAATGTTTTGGCAAAGTCTCCGCTCATGAGAGCTTCTAGTGACTGGAATGACAATTGAATGACTTATTATTTTTCTGACTGAACAATAAACCATGATCTCACTCCTTCCTACCTTTACTTTTATGCTATAATAATGCCTAGTCATTACAGAATTAGGATAGCCAGATTCAACAGTGCTTCTCTCACCAGCTTCTTGATTGCTCAACATTTTCCATTTAGTGATGATATCATTCATATTTTTTTCTCGACCTTTGGTTGTGCTTCTCGTTTGGTCTAGTTCTCTTCGATATTAATGTACTCGTGCTCTTTATATGACAAAATCCCGTCAGCTTTGCCAGTTGGTTCAGTTTTATAGCAATGCTTAATCCAAATGGCTATATAATTTGCAGTCATATTCAACTTGCTGCGACCGCCTTACCTATAACAGGAACGCAATCACAGCCTAAGAAAGTTAGCAAAGATGTGTTACAAAATGTCGCTGGCATGGCAGCAACTGCAACAGCGAGCGGTGGGAAATTTGACAAGAAATTGCCAGGGGAAAAGCCTCTGAAGCATGAAAAGAAATATAGGAAGGTCTGTCTTATCACCCATTCCTTTAGCTTCACTTCTTATGATGTTCAACGATAACGGGCTCATTGCTTTTCCTACTATTATCGGTTTTGCAGTACCTACCTGCTGTGGAAGGATCAGGAATGGGAACCATCGAAAAACAGCAGACTGAGAATGTCTTGAACAGGTTGATGTCCAAGCACTCTCACCAGATACTCAACGTAGAAAAGGTGAGTCTCCATTTAGTTCCGAATCTCATTTTCCACAACTGTACAAATTTCATTCACCATTCAATCTGTCGAATATAGGCTGTGAACATGTACAACGTGAAAAGAGAGAAGCACCAAAGGAGACAAGGTGGGCAATCGTCAAACTCAGGCAAGTTTAAGGCGAACAAGAAATCTTTCAAGAAAACGTCGAATAAAGGCCACTCTTCCTCAAGTAAAGGAAAATCAAAATGATGCTCTCATCTGTCTTGATCATATGGGGATCGTGGAATTTTGGTTAGGCACTAGTCAATTATATTAAGCTGGACATGGCAAACGCTCGCATCCCTTGTTTCAAAAAAAATGTTTTAGAGGAATGTATTACTTCTGATCTATTGTACTATCAAAATTTGCTGTTTTCTAGGAGTAGTATTTTGTGTCTCTATCTGTGATGGTTGGGAGTATACAACTGCAGTTACATGCTGTATTTCCCAAAATTTTACTACTTTTGCGAGAGTATGATAATATCATAGATTTATTATATGCATAGGTACTTTGACTAATATTTAGGCCATAATCTCCACAACGGTTTAATTCTAAGAGAGACCTCCATCAAAAAAATTCTTTTAAGCTCTAAATTTAATTGTAAACGAGCATTAATTAATATAAACAAGTCTAAAATCTCAAAGTGGTCTTCTACATTTGATCAAAAACAAAAAAAGTACTCTTATATATTAATGTGTTACCTTATTAACCACTTTAAACCTAACAACAAAAGTTGATTTAAATAAAAAGAAATTCACTTTGATTGACTCACGAATTTGATTAATTAGAATAATAATTAATTCACTAATTTGAATAAATATGAATGAACAATTTTGGACTTTATTCTTTAAACAAATCAGCATATCATCTTATTTTACAAAATCTTAAACCAATCAACAAATCATCGTATTCAATAAAATTTGAGTTTGAGCTCGTTTAATAAATTCTTTTCGAACAAAAGTGACATCAATCTCTTCCATATATATATATATATATATATATATATATATAATCAAACAAAATAAAATAAATATCATTTTACAATATTGGAAATTCTAACTACTTGATCTGAGGTGTTATTATTCTTGCTTTTGTTTCTTAATTCCATGATTGTTATGATTTTGGAGCCAATGTTCTTTACATGCAAAAATGTTGTTTGCTATTGCATCGGTTCAATTTAATTCAATGTCTATTTCCTGGGTTCAATTTAATTCAAGTGATTTTAATTTTGATTCGTTCTTGTGGGTTTTTGTGTCGCTACGGTCTTCTTCACATAAACCCTAATCGCCTTATATACCACCAAACCCTAACATCTACAACCAAAAATACATTGAAATATCTATAACGAGCATTAAGGCACTATATTTAAGAAGACAAAGTGAGAATTACATTGCAATATCTACAATGAACATTATATCGCAATATATTTAACAAGACAAAATGAGTGTGTGGTGGAGATTTTGGACAAAATTTTAAATATGTAATTACTTAACTTCTCAACTTCAACAAAAATGTGTACAATACAACCCCATATATATAGGAATTTTTACTTTCTAGAATTTTTTACTCAATTTTTTAAACTTCTATTTATATAAAAAAATTCTATAAATATCTACATGTTTTTACTATATAATTCTGTGTAAAATGTACTACATAGTACTATCTAATATTTCCATTATAAAATATCTTCACAAAAATAAAGTTTTTTTTTTATTCCAACATGTTCAAATCTTTCCAAAGTTGTTCGGATCAAATTCTCGAGATCAATTTTGATGTCAATAACATTTGAGACCCATCTGTCCTTGCTATCTATATATACAGTTAAGAATGTATAGGCTCTTTAGAAACATATAGATAAAGAGAATATGACTAATGTTATTACGTATCAAACAAAAGAACTCATCCCAAAACTGTTGGGGTTTGTATACTAAAAGATGATTCAAGCGTACATGTCTTTGTACAGTCAGCTTGTGCATGTATACGAGAAACGCCACGTCCACTTGTTTACCTAATTATGAGAATAAATAATATTATATAATAGTTTATTTATTGAAATATAATAAACAAGTGTAAGACTTCTTACTAAGAAGGTCAAAGTAGGAAAATTCGATGAATCCTCATGAGTTTTTCAGTCGGGGACTTGGCCAGATCCAGTAAGAAGAAAAACGTATTCACAACCTAGATAGGCTTTGGCTACCTATTGGTATGGTTGCGGTGTTTGTGATAATTCTCTCTTACCTAAGAAGAGATTAGTAACACCGGTGTGGTAAAGGATTGAAAGGATCTAATACGAAATGTATTCTTTATTACTATCTACTGAAAGAATATATTTCAGAAATTTTAGTATTTTCTAGTCTATGAAATTAATATCAATATTGTTTATTTAATCAGACGCCATTTTGACTTATCAATATGAGAGAGTTTGTATGTAACTCAAACATGATATCTTGGGTGGTAGTAATTGAATAACATGAAGGTATTGGAATATTATTTCATAGAATTCGCGTGCCCAGTGCGGTATATTAAATCCCCAAGAGGTGTTTGAAAAATGAATTTATTATTCAGAAATCTGCGCAATTAGAATTTATTTCCACGAATAATAAATAAAGTTTCAAACTAGAAAAACTCTTTGGAGAATTAATTTTAATTCAAGTCACGTAGCAGACGAAAGAATTAAATTGATGGATTAAGATAATCTTAAACACGGGAAATATTATAAAATAAAATGGACCTAAGTTATTTGTAATTTGACGATTTAGATGAGAGTGCAATATTAGTCTTTAGTGGAACAAAATAATATTCCATTGATAATATATTAAATCATGTGTCATTTGATTTAATTAGATATTTATCTAATGGGTGAGCCCAACATCTATTTCATTTCATGGATCCCCATCCTAGCCCAATAAGTCCAAGCTTATAAATAGTGAAGAGATGGGAAACCCTAGCACACCACAACACAACACACAACACTCCAAACCCTAACCCTAGCCGCCTAAAGTCGGCGCTTCTCTCTCTCCCTCTTGGCCTCAGTTTTTGTGCCTAGCACGTGGGAGAATTAGTGTTTTAGTTTTTATTCTTGTGCTATCCTAATTCATAGGATTAGATCAAGACAATTTCGTGTTTGTGATTGGTTTTCCCTAGATCTCATATCACTTTTATTTGATTGTTCGAGATCCGCCCACACGAATGAATAATCAAGGACGTGGGAATAGTATGGAAGATTCGTGGTCGATAAATCAAGGATCTCCGGATGGTGCAACAAGCAACGTCAATCCTATGATGGACCATGAGGTAACAATTATATATATACGTCAAATTGCATGTCTACGTGTTTATTTGATGTATTACTCTATAGATCTAAGTTAATTGCATGAAATTGGAATCGAATGCATAATCACCTAAATAGATCCGTAAGGACCTCTTCATTTTCCCTGCCTTCCGCTGCGGTAGTCCCAACAAAAACACTAGCATGTTAGGAGACCCTATTTAGTAGTAGTATATAAATCATATGATAGTTGCTCTAACAACCAGTGTGAGACATTGATTCCGTAACAATCAATCCCCTATAAGAGCTAACGTCCTCATTAATCACAGCTGGTTTTTTGTCAGACTACCGCTCAGAGTCTGCCACAAAAGTACTCATTGGTCACGACGGTCTTTCGTAGGCCACCACTACCAGTTGTTTGGACTCTCAATAAAAGTATCAATATTTCAGAACAAACGGGAGAAATTATCCCAAAAGACTAGCTTTTAGTTTAAGTGGAGACAACTCATTTAGTTTATAAATAAATCCTACACTAGTTGCTCTCAAGAATGATATGAGACATTAAATCCGTACAAGAGGCTCTTAAGAGACATATACATAGGGAGAATATGACCAGTGTCATCCATAGTTTTAAACGGGCTAAGAAAAACGGGTTTGGATTTTGATCGAAGAGATAAGGCAAAAGGGAAAGAGACCTTGGATTGGGTTTAGGGCTTAATTTCAAAGTGTAAATTTAATAGCCTAACTCACTAAAACAAATATTAACAAATTGTTTGTTTAATTAATTTTATTTGTTTTTGATAAATTTATTTTAGTAAAAATCTTGCATCCTAAATTATATTATGTGCAAAGTAGATATATATACCATACTTGTGTAAAGGTCAAAATTGGTCTAAATATATTGCCAAAATACGAAGTTGGCCCAAAATATTTAATTTTTGAAAATCGACTCTTAAACAAATGAACTCGGAGACTCGGAGTGGTCCTTTTTTGCCAGTTCCATTAAAAACTGACGGTCAACGCCCGATTAGTGATATTTTTACTCGATTAGTGTACTAATACACAATTAATTAAAATAAAATAAATTTAAAAAAATCCATAATAGACTTTCTCTTTCTTCTCTCACATCTCTATCGATTATTTATTTTATTTTAATTAATTATGTATTAGTATACTAACTAGGTCAAAATATCAATAATTGGCGTTGACCGTTAGTTTTTAACGAAATCGTCAAAAAGGACCATCCCGACGATAATTTCATTTTTTTAGGAGTCAATTTTAAAAAAATGAATGTTTTGGACCAATTTTAACCTTTACTCTATATACTTTTATATCACAATTTATCATTTACAAAAGTATACTCTCTATGTGGAATATATATTTATAAAGTTATAATCGAGAGCTATACTTTTAGTCTTTGGATATCGTACTAATATCACCCACAACCTTTATTCTTTAAAAAATATTATTAGACGTCTCTAGACATTGATATTATATCACTGAATTTAAAGAACTTTTGCATTTTTAAAAACTTTTTTAGATCAAAATACCTTCAAGCTTGAAGAGTTATTTATTTAGGTCTTTTTTGTAAAAGAGAACTTCCGATTTGTCTGTACTTGGTTCATTTTATCTTGTAGTATTTCTCCAAAGAGAATTCATCAAATTATGTGGCATATAATTATTTGGCACGACATATACATGAACAAAATGAATGACTCAAAGTGGCGGTTCACATTCTCACAAAAAAAGACATATAAATGGCTCTTATAGTTTAGGAGTATTTTAGTTTCAAAAAAGTCTTATGAAATGCAAAAGTTTCCGACGATATTATATAAATATCTGAGAATGTCTGACGATATTTTTAAACAATAGGGAACATGGATGATATTAGTTAGGGGTGCTTAAACGGTTCCCCGGTTCTCGGTTAACCAGAATCGGAACCGGCCGGTTAATTGAGGAACTGGGAACCAAAAAATCAGTTTCAGTATTGATTCCAACTTTTTATATAAAATTGGGTCCGGTTCTAACTGTGATGCTTTGAATCTATAATTATTTCCTCAATTCATATTTTATGAACTACTATTACGAGTAGAACATCATAAGTTTGTTTTTAATTCATAAAAGAACCATACAAATATAATATCATTTCATATGATAGATATTTAACTTTATAACAAATTTATATAACAATTCATTTAATATGCTTGTGAATGATTTATTAATTGTTCCGTATTAAATAAAAAAGTCACAACAAAATCAATTAGTATTGGAAATTCCATTAAATATTTATTAGCAAAAAAGGAAAATGAAATTCAATTTTAAAACTCCTTTTTAAAAAATGCTAAATTTTAGAACTCCTTTTTTATAAACGAATTGCCAACATAAACTAGTCCGACCTACTACACTTGGCATCACTCTTACCCTATATATTTTTTAAAAAAATTAACTCCTATATAAGGGAAGAAATTACAAATAAACTCCTATACTAGATAGGAGGAAATTACAACTCACTCTTACCCTATATGAATATTATTGTATTGTTGGTTTGTATTTTTTGTGTACTATTTATTTGAATTTTTAGGTATTATTTTTTTTGTTATATTTCCAGATGTTGGATTATTATTTTATTAGTATTGAATTATTTAAAATTATAAATAAATTCTGATTAAAGTTACACATCGGTTCCAGTTCCGAACCGGAACCGTCCGGTTCCAAACCGAAACCGGTTGGTTCCTGTCCCGATTCTGGTTCTAGGGTTTATAGAAAATTGAAACCGGTTAACCGGTCAACCAGTTCGATTAGAACAGGAACCGGCCAAATAAGCATGCCTAATATTAGTACAATCTCATTACTTTGGATTATACTTTTTCAATCACATTAACCCCACATGGCCGAAGAATGCATTTAAATGCTAACTTTTCTTAAAAATGTCAATACGATCACATTAAAATGTCAACACATATTTGTGTTGACATTTTAATAAACTGTCTTGACATTTAAATATCAGACTTAAAATTAAAAAGCATTTTAATTCTGTGAAAATATGAATTAACTGTTGAGTTATAACTGCAGGAGCAAGTTTACTTTGCAATAATTTAAGATTGCATTGGTGAGACACTTCCTAGTCGAGCTTCATTTCATTGCAATATAGTGACCCTATACACTAAAAACCCAAACCTTGAAACCTAAATCATAAACCCTTAACTTTAAAATATACTCATCGTGACCTACAAATGAGTCAAATATCAATAAAATTCTCTCTCCGCCCCAGTTCATTTTTACTTTGAATGACCACTTTCTTATATTAATGGACATTATAAACACTCTCATATCATTCATATAAAAAATATTAACATACAATAATAATAATCATCATTAATAAAGAGTCATTGAAATATGGATATAGAGTAGCTAAGTATGCAAGACGTAAAAAAAGTTTATAAGATGATAATAATATAATAATTCATAAATTTTGGAAAAGTTCTTTGTAAAAAATATTAATAGTGAAATCACAAATATCATCAACCTAGTTAATATATATTGCTTGCAATAATGGTACATGAAAATTATTTTTAAGACTAAGCCCGACACTTAAAACTCTCTAAACCCAAGCCTAAAAAATAGATACAGATTAAATAGTAAAACAATTTTAACCAAAACTAAATACAATGTCATAATTTTCCAAAATATTTCATTTATTAAAAGAAGCCAATGAATTTCAATAGCCAAACTGATTTATCATTATTATAATCGAATCCCAGATGCCAGATGGCTAAAATACAAAATCTAAAATCAATATAGAAAATTATGGAAATTCAAAACCCTAAAATGACTAGTAGTCATACAATAATTTTGTAGCATTAAATAATCGAGCCAAATACTAATTTTTCTATTTAATGGATATAGAAAATTATGGAAACTCAACTCTAAAACAGCAAGAAAACCAAATAGTATTACGTATGATGTCTCAACACAGGAATAAAATATGTTTTAAGATTACCAAAAATATACTATAAAGAAATGATAAGAAATCGCATACTCAATAAAACACAAACACCATATTGATTTCATGGACCATGAATACACTATTAGAATCCTATTAGTGTTGAGAAACAACACATAAAAACACCACACCTTCATTAGCACCCTTTTTATGCTGCATGTAAATTGGCAGCTTGGTGAACTAAATCAAGAATTGTTATGGACAATTGACGGAAATGCTTTGGGTTTACAACTTCTGCAGTTTAAGCATAATCCATAAAAAACAGATAAAATGCTAAAGTAGCATACATAAACATAGAATATTAAAATTGAGAAACGGAAATTAAAGAACGAATGATTTATTCCATTGTGATGACGGATAGCTCTCAAACATCAAGCATGGTGAGTGCCTAGGGATTCAAGAGAAAAAAGATATATAGGGATGGCTGAATATTAAGTGTCGTCAATATTTGGGATGAGAATTGTGCATTTAAATGAATAATAATTGTGAGAATTAATGTACGGGCCACAATTTTCTTATTATTAGGGTGTTACTGTTTTTTTTTTCAAAACTTTTGAGTTGATTGAATAGCAAGAGTTGAACAAATATTTAATGCAAATTCTAAAGTGGAGATAATTATATTTATAGTACTACTTATTTGCACATAGTAGCCATAGTTATTATTTATAAAAAGTAACGACAATTGCGGTTATTTTTTAAAACGCCAAGTTAGTATATAATGATGTCATTAAGGAAATGAAACCAATACAATTATCATATTGATGCTTTGAAAACGCCGTTTTATTATCGATTACTTTCAATCCAAATTCCATTAATATTTCTCAGCTACCTAAATTGTCCTAAAAAAACATCTCTCATTTACCAAATTGCCCTCAAAACTCAACCTTTATATTAGTATAGATCTCTCAAAGACTAAAAGTATACTACTCTCTCCGTCTCACTTTAGGAGTCCCGATTTACTATTTCTAGGTGGCCTACTTTAGGAGTCCTGATTAAAATATTCTATAAATGGTAATAAGGCTCACATTTCATAAACCTTTTTTCACTCACATTTTATTATAAAATTAATATATACTAAAATACGACTCACTTTCCACTATCTTTTTCACCAATTTTTCTTTACACTTTAAAATTTGCGTCAAATTCAAATAAGACTCCTAACGTGTGAGGGATGGAGTGCAATATACAATATAGTATTCGATTTGAGCAATAGTCAAATTAATTTCACTGTTTGAACCATGTAAATGGTTAATTTTATACAATGATTAGTGGATGAATCAATTAACGGTGAAATTGTGGTAACCTACAACATGATATAACAGTTACACACAACAAATCAGGCATAGCCCACAGATACAACTAAACAACCACATTCAGTTTCCACTGAGTTTTTCGGATGCGTGGGGCACTTTACTACTACAATAACGAAAATGTATTCACTTTGTTATTTCTTCTATCTATGGGAAAAACGTCATCCTCATCGGCGTCTTATTAAGTAAAAACGCGTGTTTTACATTTTCTTTTTGAATTTGTGATAATACAACATTTATTGTAACACGCCTATTCCATTGGAGTGTTTTATGAAGAAAACGCCTACCTTGTTGGCGTTTTTAAGCAAATATCGAAAAAAATAAATCATACTCCCTCCGTCTCATATTACTTGCACTGATGCTTTTCGGCTCGTCACAAACTCTTTACACTATTTATAGTTTAAGTTAGAATTAATGCATTTGATTAATATGTTAGTTTAAGTTAAGAGCTCCTTTATTAAGTGATGTCTCATTACACTTAAAATTCTAATTTAATTATACTAAAAAATCAATCCCAAATTTACGGCTTAAAATGAAAAGTGTGAGTAACATGAGACGGAGGGAGTATTTATAATTGATACACGTTGACCTCATTGGCGTGTTTACAAGATTTTCATTAAAAAAAATTTAATAAAAGCCAGTGACATTGGTGTTTCTTAAAATAATTTTTAAAATAAAATACAAATTGTAAAACGCAAATGTCAATGACGTGTTTTGAGTAAAACGCCAACCTAGTTGGCGTGTTATCGTGGACACAGATATCAGTCCAGTCTCTCCCCAAAATGACGAACCCTAATGCTTTACCCATCCCAAATGTGAAAAACCATCAAGCTGCGCGAAACCCTTGCCCGGGTCGACACAACCGGCGATTTGAGCGAGAAGATTTTGATTTTGGCCTATTCTTCCACTCATTAGTCCTCCTATTCGGTTAGTATACATAATTTTTGACCAATATTTGATGGATTGTTATGATAGTATATATTGTAGTGTACTTAATTATAAAAATATTGATGGTATATAAAGTTTCTTCTACATAATGATGAATGTAAAAATAATACATATTTATTTCTGTGCTACAGTATTGCAGATAGTATGATGAAGTGTGTCATTTATATTGGGGTGGAAAGATAATTCCCGACCAGTTATTTCATATGATCCTCATTTCTCATCAGGATTCATTATGTTGGATGAAAGTATTTCCTACGATAAGCTTGTGGATACAATTTGTGAAAGGATGGGTATAAGCATATTTGAAAACAAAGTTCAAATAATATGGAAACGTACCATATGCGTTGGATCCGTAGTCACGTTTATAGGTACTTTACTAGAAGAAGTATGCATGTCATTAATGTTCAGTGAGAGTATTGCTACAGGAGGTCAAATTGAATTATTTGTTAAGTATTAGCCGATTACTCAACAAAATAGTCATCATGTCATAAGTTATGATGTTAGTACGTCTACGAGAGCCAAAGAACCAAGTTTCGCTGGAACATATGCACTTGCAACACAAGATTTCGCAGTGACAATTGTTATGTGGTTGATGATATTATAGGTCCTGATAAAACCGACTTTATTGATCCACAATCACCTTATGATTCAGAAGATGTAAGCATTGTTAGTACAGACTCAAATGGTGATCCGTTTGATGATGAACAATTTGTTGATTCAAGGCCATCCATTCCAGTTGGAGAAACAGTAGTTGAAGAAACAGTGGTTGGAGAAACAGTGGTTGGGGGAAGAGTAGTTCCACAGTTCCCACAGCGTGGAATGAATTATTTTCGCACCTTACCATGTACATATGATAGTTTTGATCCAAAGAACTTTGAGGCTGCTGATCCTAGTGTGCATTATTGGAGTGAAAAAGATCCTAGCAATGTCGGCTTGCATACTAAATTTGGAACGAAGTTGGAATTGAAGACGACCGTGACTTTTTCGCATTTGGAAAAAATCGGACAATATACGGTTGCTGAAAGTAAAGGAAAGAGATGGCATGCGGTTTGTAAGTGGCCACAAGGAAATCCGAAGGATACCTCATTACCGAAATATTTGTGGGAGTGTCGAGCAACATTGAGAAAGCATGATGAACACCGGAAAATTAGAGTGTGGAGCACTGCTCATACTTGTATGGGGGATCGCAATTATGATGGACACACTAATCTTTCGTCGTCCATGATATCATTGAGTGTTCGACATCAGATAGAAAACGATTCTGCCTACAAGGTAAAAGCTATTGTGGCGGATATTGAAAATAGATTTCATGTGAAAATTAGTTATAAGAAAGCATGGTATGCTCGGAGGACAGCTATTGAGCTTGTATATGGTGGATGAGAGTGTTCGTTCAAAGTTTTACCGTCTTATTTGAATGAAATGCAAAGACAAAATCCTGGTACAATTGTCGAATGCTTGCATGATGACAGATTAAGCCGCAGTATGAACAAGGTATTCAAGTCCGTATTTTGGGCTTTTGGACCAGCCGTGGAGGCTTTTCAACTATGCAAGCCATTTTTAACAATTGATGGAACTCATCTACGTGGACGATGTCGAGGTAAAATTCTTATTGCCGTTGGATTTGATGCTAATAAGAAATGTTTGCCTGTTGCATATGCCATTGTTGATGAGGAAACCAAAGAAAGTTGGAATTGATTTATGGAACACATAAGACTTCATGTAGCAAAACATGAAATATGTGTAATTTCTGATAGGCATGTGAGAATCTAGATGCAATGAATTCTCCCTTATGGAAAGAAGATCCTAAAGGTCATCACAGGTTTTGCTTGATACATGTTAGAAAGAATGTTCTGCAGAATCACAAAGGTATCATGGTTAAAAGATTGGTTTGGAAAATGGGTATTGCTACCAAAAAGTGCAAGTTTAAGAAAAGACGTCGTTTACTTCGAGACGTCAACAACAAGGCTTTGAGGTACCTTGATACCGTGGATTTAGAAAAATGGAATTTGGAGCATGACAAACACAAAAGATGGGGTGAGATGACCACTAATATGGTAGAATCTTACAACAATGTTTTGAGAGGCGCAAGGGAACTCCCAATCAAAGCTTGCATTGATATGACATTTTGGAGGACAACAGAATGGTTCAATCAGCGGTCAATTGCATCAAGACAGTGTGCGACACCACTTACCCCGTGGGCGCATGGAAAGGTGTGAAAAAATGAAGCAAAATGTCAGTTACATAATGTGAGAGCATCAAACACAATTCAAGGGATTTATGTGGTTCGAACAAGACGTCGAATTGGTGGAAAGGGTGGTAACAAGTGGAAGGTGTTGTACTTGGAGTCGAACTGCAAATGTAAAAAGTGGCAGATATGGAGACTTCCGCGTTCACATGCAGCGGCAGTAGCGCGGTTTAGAAATGACAACATGATATCGCTTGTTAATTCCGTATACCACACAGGTGTTTGGTTACACTAATATTCTGGGGTGTTCAATCCACTCAGACACCCAGATTATTGGGACGTGCCTGAATGGGACTTTATAGTGTTCACGAACTCAGTTAATGCCTCGAAGTCGCGGTCGATACCGTACAAGTAGGATTCCTAATCAGATGGATGTCCGTGAAGCTGACCAGCCACGAGCCCGACGTCGTTGTAAAAAATGCCTCGAAGTCGCGGTCGTTGCCGTACAGCTTGATCGGCTTTTTAAGGCAGTACATTTCCAGACCCTTTTTTTCATAAACCAATCTTACATTTCATAAACTAAACCTGTACTCATTATATTGCTTATTCAAAATATTGCAAATATTCCTACTCATTATATAGCCTATTCAAAATATAAATACAATAAAAAGAGGAGTTGTAAAATTATCAAATATAAAGACTTAGTCCTAAATAAAAGATTACAGTGTTCACAAACACAAAGATCAATTTAATAAGCAAATAAAAATATATCTAGTTTAGTTCAATCGTGTTGCCTTCGCCGCATAAACAGGCCCCGGATCCCCTTACTGATTCTGGAAGTAGGGAGTCTAGAGGGAGGAGTATCTTGCACAACAACATTATCTAAATCCACCCCGAAAAAGTCATCTCGCACAGAAGACCGAGGTGGAGAATGGTAGTCATCACTGAGACCAATATCTTCACCTGTACCACCAGTGTGACTGACAGAATGACGACCTCGAATTGCAGATCTAGGTGGAGGTGGAGGCACAAAGTCTTCATCAGAATCATCTACCAAATGAGCATCCATCCTTGAAGATGACGACTCTCCACAAGCAGTTTAACGCGGTGATCAGATGGTGGTCAATGTCCTTTGGCTTACCACACCTCAATATGCCGTCAAAGCCCATCTCGTCTATTATCTCCAAAACACGGGAATGTATGGGAATATCCCAAATAATTCATTAATATCTTCTACATCTTACCTTTTCTGATTCAACTCCTACCCATATATTTTGAGAGACGTGTTGTCTCTGACGATACAATACAGAAGGGTCCTCAGGACCACATAAGAGTCTTCGACGAGAAGTTGATGATGTTGCCATAATTCACCTACACAACATTCACAATTCAAATTAAACAATATCACAAAATGGAACACCAATATCAAATAATGCATAATAGCTCGTGCCTGTCAATTTGCATGATTCCCACATAAACATAATGTACCAAAAAATGCATTAATTAGCAACTAAAGAAACTAATTAGCAATCAGTTGTCAAAGCAGCCTATATAACCATCTAATCACCTCAAATTTAAACCTAAGATCATAATTTCCCACCTATACAATATTCACAATTCACCTACACAACATTACACAAATTCACCTACACGTCATTACACAAAATTGTAACACAATCACCTACACAACATTACACAAAATTGAATTAGAAGAACATTTGGAGCCTCGAGACATTTGCTTCCTTGTTGTCACTAATTTTTTAAGCCCAAATTTAACATCCAAACCCAATATCAAATAATGTAACACCTAAACCCAAATAATGCAACACCAATTTAAAACCCACTTAAACCCAATCAAGTTGCCCAATTTTTAAGCTAGAACAACACTACCTAGTTTGGTTTTTAATCAAATTTATAGCCTCGAGACATTTGGTTTTTAATCAAGTTGCCCAATTTTTAAGCTAGAACATTTGGAGCCTCGAGACATTTGCTTCCTTGTTGTCACCAATTTTTTAAACCCAAATTTATCACCCAAACCCAATATCAAATAATGTAACACCTAAACCCAAATAATGCAACACCAATTTAAAACTCACTTAAACCCAATCAAGTTGCCCAATTTTTAAGTTAGAACAACACTACCTAGTTTGATTTTTAATCAAATTTATACTCTAACTAAACACCAATATCTCCACTATTAATCAATAATAATACCATTCAAACAAGCCACTACGCTAAATAATAATGCAACGCAAAATTTCAACTCAATTTACAATCCATTACAACCCATAAATAACTACCAAACAATTACTCTAATATTGTAAAAAATAAGCATACTAACCGAAAAATATATCAAATAGGTGGAAGAATGACACCGATTCACTCCTTGTTGATGCAATTGATGGAGGAAGGGCGAAATCACCGAGAAGCCGCCGGCCGCTGTGTGTGTTGTGTGTGGGTTTCGCGATTTGGGAGAGGAGAATACGATATTACACATTCTGTCAAGACACGCCAATGATATTGGCGTTTCTAATTTTAGTTTTATTTTTTTAAAATTAAATCTTTTAAAACGCCAACGTGATCGGCGTGTACAAATTATAAATATTGAATTATTTTATCCGATATTCGCATAAAAATGCCATCGAAGTTGGCGTTTTCTTCATAGAACACGCCAACGGAATAGGCGTGTTACAATAAATGCTGTATTATCACAAATTCAAAAAGAAAATGTAAAACGTCAACCACGTAGGCGTTTTTACTTAATAAGACACCGATGAGGATGACGTTTTTCCCATAGATGAAAAAATTACAGAGTGAGTACATTTTCATTATTGTAACATCAAAGTGCCCCATTGCATCCGAAAAACTTCCGTTTCCACACCATTCCCACTATGGCGCGAGCACTCCAAGCCCTTATCCCCAATCATCCGGTCACAGGAATTCCATATTTCCGGTATCTGAGTCAGATTTCCTCCCATGATTTGCCCCCCTTTCCCCATCGCAAGGCCAATGTAGCACCTCTTCTTTGGGAGCTCCGTTCAGTTCACAGAATCCGCAGTATTAGAGCAAGTGCCAAGTCCCTTGAGGTTACTATAATTCCTCGTTTCTCTGCAATTATCATTGAAAAAAAAATTCAGTACTGTAATGGTTTGGTGTGTTACAGGGAAATGAAGAAGGAGAAGGAGAAAAGCGGCTTCCAGAAGTTGCGAGTCCAAATTGGACCAAATCATTAGCTAAGATTGCTTCTGATAATTTCCTACCTTTAGGTATGATTGGTGTTGTTTATAACCGTTCTTATCTATCTTTATCATCATCGATATTATCTGGTTAGGCTGACCATCCAAATTGGACAAACAATAGTGGTTGTATCAATAACTTCTTCAATTATCTTTTTTAGCTTGAGTTGTGGTGTTATTGCACGGAAATTGTGTGATATATATTGAACAATTCACTGTGGTATTCAACTTGCAATCTAATGTATTCGTCTAATTGTGCTTGCAGCTCTTATATGTGGAGTATTATTGGGACTTGCAAATCCTGGCCCCGGTTGTCTTGCTGATAAACTTTGTGTGTCAAAAATTAGTACTTTTGGGATATTTGTAATTTCAGGTCAGGTTTCTCATGTATTGAATACCTTCTGACATTGTTCTTGAATATTTTGTGATTTACTACCTTTGTCCTGCATTAACTGTCACATTTACTTTTCTGCACTCGTTTTGTAAAAATGATAGTAAATAGTTAAAGTGGAGAAATAGTAAAGTAAGAAAGAGAATAATGTAAAGAATACTCTTCTCTACCTTATTCTCTCTCTCTTATTTTACTATTTCTCGACTTTAACTATTTATTATCATTTTTACAAAACGAGTGCAGAAAAGTAAATGCGATAGTTAATGCGGGACGGAGGTAGTAATATATACCTTTCCCACCTTGACTTTCCATAATTTTTTATAGCTTGGTTTAGTTTAGTTTTTTTTTTCATATTACAGGACTGACGCTGCGCAGTGATGAAATTGGCGCTGCTACTGAAGCATGGCCAGTTGGACTGTTTGGGCTGGTATGAGCTTGCATTCTTCCATACACCATTTTATCCTCTTTAATTTGTCATTTTATCTCATGGCAAACTAACTCCAATCAGCTTCTGTTCTTTATAATTTACGTTTAGTATATATTAGCTATGCTGTTATGAAAGATTTTTAAATCCCACTATGATGTTGTCTTAATATCATACCTTGAGTGGATGTTAACTTAGATTTTAACTTGAAATCCTAGACTTATACATATTCGGAATGCCCTTTGTGAGATTATAATTGTATATTAATTCTTTATGAATTTCGATGTGTTGAAACACTAGCGGTCTTGCCTCTCAAGTTCCTTAGGTAAGAACTCACTTTCTACTTTTTGTTGTAATGCAGGCTTCAATTTTATTTTTTACTCCCTTGTTCTCGAAGATCATATTGATGCTCAATCTCCAGCCACAGGAATTTGTTACAGGTTTGAACTACGCTCTGCTTTGCCTTGACATTGTATGAGTCCACTTGTTGTATCGATAACCAGAAAATGAGGTTTTTGGGTCAAGTTTCTTTTCTGAGAAGCTTAGGAGTAGCATAATTGTCATACTAAATAGATAGATTTATTCGTTCAATGTCATAAACTATATCCATTTCTATTTAGAGGGATCAATATTTAAGAAGAAAAGTCTGGATGTCATTTTTACTAGAAACTAAGAATATATATCCTGAGACATGTAATGGATATTTGGTTTAATTTTAGGAGTGAAGTGAGGAGGGAAAATAGGAAACATACAGCCCTAATCTTCACTGACTAGAGGGGACAACTTTTTTGTTTCTATCTATCACCACTTTCCCTGTTTATGTCTGATGAGATTTCTGATTCTCACAGGACTTGCTATATTTTGCTGTATGCCTACAACTCTATCTAGTGGAGTGGCTTTGACACGGGTAACTGAATGTTATAAATTCTCAGAAGATGTCTGCTAATGGTTTCGCAGGCCAGAAAGAAAATGTTGCTGTTAGCTTGACTGCAGGTTTTATTTGACAAAACACAGCTAGCTGGAGGGAACTCTGCTCTTGCACTTGCGATGACCTTGGTATCAAATCTATTGGGAATTCTAATTGTAAGTTCTAGTCTTCCATTCTTGGACTTGTTAACTATTCTTGCTGCAAAGAAAGGACTGAAATCTTTGTTGCATAACAGATACCTTATGCTATCTCAAAACTCATAGCTACGGGAGTTGGGGTAGCTATTCCAACTGAAAAGTTGTTAAAAAGCCTTGTTCTCACGCTTTTAGTTCCTCTAATCTTGGGAAAGGTGAAGCTTTACTGTATTTACTAGTTTTATTAATCTATATTTGCACCCTAATTCACTCCATTTATGTTTTCCAATCTGATAAAGATAAGGACATACTTTCTCCAATATTTGCTGCAAAATAGTGCTAGCATATAGGATTATAGGATAAGAAAATGTAAAAAAGGTAAAAATCCTCAAGGCATAACTAGAAAGCTAACATTTGAATATTTACCTAAATTCTGTAATGTTAGGCATGTTCCAATGAGAAAGTAATTTAACTTTGCCAGATATATATTCTTGCTAATTTTTTTTCCTCTTTTTTTCCAATTAGAACTAACCTGATGCCTTTGAGGTTTGCATTTACTGATTACTTACATGATACATCTGTCACTCCAATCAACAGGTTGCTCGAGAACTCTCAAAAGGTGAGACACCTCTACACCCTCTTGGTGTTTTAATAGGACGGCTGGCGAAAAACTGATGTTTTATCTGTGAATGCATTTTCTCCTCATTGTTTTACCAACATCTTGCAGGTATAGCAGACTTTGTAGATGGAAACCGTAAGCTTTTGGCAGCGATCAGTGCAATTTTCCTTAGTTCTGTAAGATGCACAATTTTGATTTGTTCTCACATTTAAATTATGTTATTGTTGTCAGTTTTAAAAACCAAATAAATTTGGGCACCACTTCTATCTTTAGTGACACCAATTGGATATTATTATATAATCTCATTGTTATCACTTATCAGTTAGTGTCAAGATTTTGTTAAGTTAATCTGAGAAAATTCCTTTTAGGGAGATGTTTAAATTTACTTCTAAAATGTCGTAAATTAGCTGATTATGCTAGCAGTATTTCATAAAACAACCCAGTGAGCAGCAACTGACTCACTGTGTTGCGGTCTGAAGTGGTCAGTTCGTCGGTTTAGGTCTATAGTCCTCCAAGAACTCAGCTCGAAGAGTGCTAGGTTACAAGTTACGACCCATCTCTTAGTTTGCTGGTCGATTCTTAGTGTACAAGTTTTCATAAATAAACATGACTACCTGTTTCTTCCATTCTTCTTTTTCTTCAACAATCTGATATTGATTGACTATTTTAGAAATGTGGTTTTTGGCCAATATATTGTTCGGAGAAGTCTTTTACTATTTCATATTTGCTCCTGATCGTTGCCCCTCATGAAGGCCCCTTGGATTCAAGTCAGCAGATCGAGGTCCCTTCTTTTGATGGTGAAGCCTGGAGTTTTCCTTGTAGCTGTTGTCCTGGGAGTGTATGTATATCTTCTTACTGCAATTAACTCTTCTCTTATATGCTTTGTGCTGTCTCTGAAAGAGATTATAAGTAAGAACTCTTACATGTGCTGTATGTTGTCCAAGCACATAATATGTTAAGAAACTTATCAAAACCTTCGCTTGTCTGAGAAATTTTGAAATTATTTGAAGGCCATCTTGTAGAACTGCAATTCTGGAAGGCTTAGGTCGTTATTATGACGAGGATCGAACTGAGAGATCAAGCATTACACAATTTCTATAAGTGGATGCGTATATTTATTCTATGGGGTACTGAGCAGGTTCTTGTTAAAGCCAATTTCAAAATATCATGTTTCTTAGTACCAACAACAAATTCCATGTCTAAAAGTGTCTTCATTTCTCACATCTTTTGTGCTATTCTTGGCCTTCCATGGTAAGTTGGATTGCAAACGCTTGGATTGATGTTGTTTAAAGTCCCTTTTCTCTAGTTGCTCTTTTTCCTCAAATACTAGTAAGGTGATTCTGATATATCATAGGGAGTTATAGCCTCTGCATCAACTAATTACCTTCCTAACATTTTGCAGGATTCTTCACCTCGCCTTATTTTCTTTTAATGCTTTGTTAATCCCGAGTCTTTCGCTTATAACTGGAGGTAGTAAGTCGCCTTTCACCAAGAAAGAGAATACAAGTGCTCTTCTATTAGTAGCCAGCCAGGTGAGATGCGCTTTGTAGTTAATTTTTTTTATTAATTGATCACAAGTAGCAATTGACATTAATTTCTTATTTAACGCATCCAAACATTTAAACAGGAAGGATAAAAGAAGCATAATAGTATAACACAATGAAGAATTTAAATTACTCACATTTTGCTACTGTAATATGATATGCCTTCATGTTGTATACTTTTGCAGAAAACCTTGCCGGTGATGATAGCAGTTGTTGAGCAGCTTGGTGGTGCCTTAGGTGCATCTGGCTTACTAGTCCTTCCATGTGTGGCAGCCCACCTTAACCAGGTGAACAAAGTTTTCTCATCCTCTCTTAGTCTTATCGTATTTGCTTCAGCTTACAAGGATCATCGTGTTGTAGATTATCATCGACTCCTTTATCGTGAGCCTCTGGAAACAAAAGGAGAGCTCATTTGAAAATGCCAAGATAGCATAGACTCGACATACGCTTATGAGAAGTATAAGTGAGAAATGGAAATACATGTATAAAACACCAGTAGGAGGCCAGCATCGTCCACAGACATCACATTCGTAGTCGCTTCCCGATCCTCTGAAAATTGATCCAAGTCTTGGTTGCTTTAGATATTACTGTAATGTGGTGACTCGTGACAAAATGGTACCGGAATGTTTCAACTTTTGAGAGAAATGATGGATATTTCACTTTAAAGAAGAACTACTCCCTGTTGTATTTTCATTGCGAATTTACCATATTCCATTCACGCACCCAAATGTGGATCTTATCGTATCACATGTAGGGGATTGTTATATTGCTAACTCAATACTTAATTGCTAACTACAATTAAATAATAGTATATTTAAATCAAGGGCTTAGATCATTAGCCTGAAATGTCAATAGATCAATAAAAAACGGTAATTAGGGTAATAAGGTCAATTTACAATAAATTAGTTTTAACTAACTTTTGAAAAATATCATAAAACTTTAAAACGCATATAACTTTCTCAATTTAAATTATTTTTTCGCACAACATATATCAAATTAAAGATAATTTCATAAGGATTCTAACGAAATCTCACTTGCATATGTTCCGATGTCAAAATTTGAAAAATATTTCAGAAATTTTCAATTTTTCGTTCAACAACAAATGTCAACATAGTATATAAAATATGTCAATATAATACGTGTAGAATGTCATTTTTAAAGCAATGTGTTGACATAAGCAATGCGTTGACATTCTCAGAGCATTGTGTTGATATCTTTAAAACACTATATTGACATTTTCATCCAAAACCCTAATTTGGTAGTTTTTTATCTCGACAAGATGTGGTACGTGTATTGCTGAATTTAAATCTTGACAAGTTGCAATAACTCACATTGCCGAATTTAAATCTCGGCAAGTTGCAATAACTCGCATTGCTGAATTTAAATCTCTACAGGTTGTATCGAATTGATGAAGAAGAAAAATCCAATTTAATTGGAAAAATCAACATATGAAATTCTATTCGAACGAGGAAAAGTTTGACAAATGCACGTGTCGTGCACGCTTCACTAACTGTGCAATTTATGATAACTACAATATTTAAAATGTTAATTACTATGTATTAAGCTAAATATTGATTTCCAAAATAGATTGACATCAGTTAACACTTAACATTCCAGAATGTTCTAATCATATAAGAGTGCAAAAAAATTTAATTCATGAAAATTCGAAAATAATAAAATCCGAAAACATTGAAATGACATTTTCACCCCTCAGTCTCCAATGGCCAAATTACATCGAGACCGCACCTTTTCAACTTCGTTGCCTAAAACCATCTTATCAACTGACATCAGATTTTATTACTAGCTTCGGCACCAAATTGCAATAACTCGCATTGCTAAATTTAAATCTCAGCTATTTGTACCGAATTGATGAAGAAGAAAATACAATTTAAATGGAAAAATCAACACATGAATCTATTCGAATGAGGAAAAGTTAGGCAAATGCACGTGCCACGCACGCTTCACTAACTCTGCAATTTATGGCTTTAATTACAAAATTTGAAATGTTAATTCCTATGTATGTACAGTCTATTAAACAAAATGGAGTATTATTTTACAAAATAGATTGATATCAGTTAACATCCACGAATAGTCTGATTATACAAGAATTAAAAAAACATAAAAATTCAAAAGTAATAATAAAATTTGGAAACAGTAAAAGTCATTTTCACCCCTCAATCTCCAATGGCCAAATAATCATCGAGATTGCAACTTTTCGACTTCGTTGCCTAAAAGGCTAAAACCGTCTTATCAAAGATTTATTACTTGGACACCAAGTCTGTTTTTGGCAACCAACATGCATCTCAAGGATCGGAGTCAGCTTCAGTTTAACATGGCCACATTCGAACCAAGCTCCAAACTCCCTTAAACGCCAAGAATCCTCCCCGAAACCCAGGTTCGGAAACTCCGAGCCTCTAGTAATGGGTTTTCCCGCTATTTAACACTCGCTTACTTAACCGAGTGTAGAACAGAGGAAAGTCTTCATCACTCACTTCGCAACTTACAAATGAGAATGCATTTTATCATCTGAGAGTTGTTACTTAACCGGTTTTGATTTAATATCTGACAATTTTTGCTCTTAGATTCTTGAATGGATAGGTAAAAATTCAATCTTGGAACCAATTGAATGTTCATCCAGCTCTAAACTTTTCTGGATCTAGCTCTGATTACTTAATTGAGGCAAAAATACCATCTTTATATGTATATGCGTGTGTGTGTGATAGGGACAGAGAGATTGCTCGTTTCCAAGAATTGATTTTTTTGAGGAAGAACGAAACCTTTTTCACGCAGGCTTGGGTGTCTCTCTCTCTGTTTCAATTGATGGGGTGTTTGATTTATTCTTTTTTTTTCATTCCGTTTCTGGTTATGTAAGACTTTTAAAGATGGTATTTTTCTTTCTTGTTTGTGCAAAAATGATGTTATTGATGTGAAATCAAGTTAAATGAAGAAAGGAATACTTAGTTCAGATATAGCCTTTTTTGGCATAAGATTAAAATCAGTGCCAACTTCTTGAATTTAAGATTATGAGTAAAGTGGTGTTTCTTGATGTTCATAATGGAGGGAAAATGAATCTTGACAAGAATAAGAATTCTTTCATTAAATGTTTACTAGTTTTGTTGCTCATATTCTTCCCAATCAGAACAGACAGATGGTTGATTTAGGTTAGGTGGTTTTGTAGTATGAGTTTGTTGACAGTGTTGAGTGATGTGATGCAGGTCGTGGCTTGTTGATGGTCGAAGTCTCGCGAGGAAGGTGATCAATGCAGGTCTCCCTGCTTCTTGTCGGATCAAGGATTGTGGGGCGAATACCCGATGCCCCAAGTGCCACCATCTGATAGACAACAGTGATGTAAGGAACTTCATTTTTACTCTTTCATCGGGTAGTTGTGTGTTCAATCCTGTTTTCGAGCGTGTTGTGTGCTAAGCTATGGAGTTTATATCGCATCTTCTTTGATTTGTAGTAATGAGAGATTGAACTTCATGACTTGTTCTTTCAATCTAATAGACAACAGTGATGTTAGATACTTAATTTTCACCCATTCATCCTGTTTCGAGTTTATATTGCTTCATCTTGGATTTGTAGTATTGAGCAATGAGAGATTGAGTTTCATGTTCGGATTTCATCCAATAGACAATAGTGGTGTAAGAAGCTTCATTTTCACCCGTTCGTGTAGTAGTCGTGTAGTGTCTCTGTTCGATTCTGTTTCGAGTTTGCATTGCTTCTTCTTGGATTTTTACTAATGAGTAATGAGAGATTGAGTTCCATGACTTGTTCTTTCAGATTTCATCTAGTAGTCGTGTAGCCTTTCTGTTTGATCCTGTTTTCGAGCATGCTGTGGAATTGATTGTACTAATGAGTAATTAGAGATTGAGTTTGATGACTTGTTCTTACAGTTTCCACATGAATGGCCGGGCTTTCCTGCTGGTGTGAAATTTGATCCATCTGATGCAGAGCTGCTGGATCATTTGGCTGCAAAACGAGGCGTGTGGAAATCGGAGCCCCACTTGTTCATCGATGAGTTCATCCCAACTTTGGAAGGAGAAGGGGGAATATGTTACACTCATCCGCAAAATCTTCCCGGTGAGTTAAGTTAGGCCTATAACTCTTTTGGTAATGTGACATATTCATGTCTCAAATTTATTTTTTTGCTTTAGGAGACTAGGCGAAAAATGTAATGCCTTGCTTCTCGTTTCTTTCAACTCCATCAACAACGAGAAAACAGTAATGCAACGTGTAACGCGTCTTACTGTATGGAAAACCATCCTCATTCTTGTTTGTGTAGAAACTTTGAGCTTATCAGAATATTCAGATCGTTTTTATAATGAGTCATACATTTGATGGTGTAGTGTGTTGAGTTGAGTACTGTCGAGCTATATTCGTGCATCTATAGATTTCAAATCGGGCGTGCGATTAGAAAACTCGTAGGCTCTGATGAATTGATGAATGTTTGCAGGAGCCAAGATGGATGGAAGCAGTGCTCATTACTTTTATAGAATTGCCAACGCATACGCTAGTGGCAGGAGGAAGCGTCGTAGAATTGGGGATCAAGAAAGTGCACGCGTGCGTTGGCACAAGACGGGCAAAACCAAGCCGGTGATGCAAAGTGGGATCCATAGAGGTTTTAAGAAGATCATGGTTCTTTACGAGACGTCTAAGAGGGGATGCAAGGCCGATAAGTGCAATTGGGTGATGCATCAGTACCATCTCGGGAGTGACAAGGACGAGAAAGAGGGAGAATATGTGGTCTCGAAGATCTTTCACCAGCCCGAGAAGGAGAGTGAGAAGGTTGGAAGTCTTACTTTGGTGAAGGAAGAATCGGATGTTCATGTAAAGGCAGTTCATGTGATCCCGATGACGCCTAAGATGACCACTCCCGACCCTCCTTGTCAGGACCAAACTCCGTATTCGGACTCGGACGATTATTTCCTTCAGTCACTACTTCAGGTTGGCAAACTCTTCTAGCACTGCTTCTTTATACTCCCCATGTTCTGCTAAAAATGAAACGTTTTTCTTTTTAGGTTGTCCCATTCAAACCGAAATGTTTTCTAGAATGAAAACAACATAATCTCTACCTTTTCATCTTTCTTACTTTATTCTATTCTCATTAACTCACAAAACAACACTACATAAAATCTCGTGCCGAAAAGCAAATGTTTCATTTCTAATGGGAACGGAGGGAGTATCTTGTGACATTGTTCATTTTTATTGAAGTTGTAGAAATTGTAAGGCTTTGTTTGTAAAATGGAATGAGAGTTTGAAATTTGAATTGAGCCTTTAATTCCAAATCCAGAGTTTGATATAATAAAATACTTTTATTTTTACACACAATGAATACACATACTATGCACACACATAACACACACCAATCAAAAATATGTACACGCATTGCGCGCACACACACTGCCACTGGCGGATCCAGGTGGGGTCGGGCGGGGTCGGCCGACCCCACCACCTGCCACGGAGTGCACCGGAAAGCTACTTTCTTCGGCCTCCGACCCTACAGCGTTCACGTCTCCGCCCCCTCCTCACGTCCTCACGCTGTGTGAGATGATGAGGAGACTGATCAGAGAGAAAGGAAGGAAGTGAGGCAGCCGGATGGGTAGACTGTTGTCGAGAACGAAGGAGTTGGAGGGGAAGATTCCTTCCGCGGTTTTTGTTTTCGAAGAGAAAGAGGAATGGTATTGGCGATGTCATTATTGTTTTCTCATCCCTATATTCACTCGTGAAATAGAATAAACCGGCATCAATAAATTTAACTAAGTTTAAAAGATTAAATATCTTAAATATGTTATCTAATTGTAAAATGGGCTTTGAAATATTTTCTTTATTTGAAGTAATTCTTAGAAGTCCATTAAAAATATTTTCTCATCTTATCAATTAATGTTAAATAGTAGTAGTAGTAATATTTTTTTACAGTATATCAAAATCAATTTATCTATATTAACCACCTATTTATATAAAGTAAATATTTCTTAATTTCTTCTACTCTTAGTTTTATATTTTAAATTTTCAACCTTATTATTCATATTCAATTTTTTAAATCTTTAAAAATTTGGTATGTTACAGAAAAATTATGCTGTGTATGTCATTTTTTTTTGTCAAAATACGTAATATAACATAATTGTTCTCTCTTACTTTATTATTTATTTGCATCTTTGTTTTATCTAAGATCATATTTTATTCTTTCTTCAGTTAGCTCCATAAACGTCTTTTTCTTAAATTTTGTATCCAAAAGAAGAGTCTCACTTATAACGGGACGAAGAAAGTGGAGTATGTTGTTTTAAGAATATCGATACTCGCATGAATTATTTATATTAAAAAATATATTTATAAAAATAATTAATTTAAACAATTATTTTAAATAAATATTTACTATCTTGTTCGACCCCACGATAATTTGTTCCTGGATCCGCCATTGCACTGCACACATACACTTTTACTACTCACTCTTGCATTGATAATACATGATGTTTTTACTCATTCATCCACACACGTTTATTGTTTCGTTGCCCAGGAAACCGAGCATCTCAACGAACCATATCACTCTTCCTATAGTTCCCGGTTAGAAGAAGTTGAGTTCATCACTTGCTTGGCGGGAAACACCGAAGCTGATGATTTCAATCGACCGAACTCCCTATCCTGCAACGAGATATTCGACTCTAAAGATGCATCTGGTGACATAAACGCCGTGCACAACAGAGACACCACCGGTTGCTGTGGAATAGGCGAGCTTGAGAACTTAGACCTCGACGTTGCGCCAGATTTCAACGTAAGCCCATCCTCCGCATCTATAAATCTGTAACATCATGTCTTTTATCTCACTATTCATAGGTTTTGTATGTCCTTTCTTATCCCTCAGTCACAGGAGTTGCAGTTCTCGTCCCAAGACAGCGTATTTGATTCGTTGGACCGACTGTATTAGGACTCGAAACGTCCCATTTTTGCACCTCTCGTGGTCCCCTCATACGAGCAATAAGATTTCGACTAAAAGCTAGAGTTGATCGCAAAGAGAGAAGAAGAACGTGAGCCTAATGAGACGTAGATTCAGGTTTGTCGAACTCCCATCGGTATCAGCTTTGGAGGTGTGATATATTAGTTACTAAACTATGTATATATAAATGTCAAACAATGTTGTTTGTAATATTATTTGGCTTTTGTCATGCACATATTGTTGGTTTGTTATGGTGGACACTGAAAATGTTTTTTGGTTGAAGTGTAGTATTGTTGTATTTCTGTTATGTATATGTAGAATGGTTAGAGCCTTTTAATTTTAGTTTATTTTGGTATAATTATGCCTTTCATTTCAGTTTAGGGAGACTCGAGTACCTATTCAATTAGTTTATGTGATATATTTCTGTAATTTTCATTTCTCTGTGTTCTTTTGGTGTTTAATAGACAATCAAAGATTTTCACTCTTTTATTTGTGTTCTTTTATGTTAATGGATTTTAATCTAACAGATTAGATTTCAATGTATGTCATATGGATTTTATTTGTGTGCTTGTGTGAAATGTACTATTCTGTACATGTGTAAAATTTTTTTTTCTATTGTGGTGTTTAACGGCATCAATAACCCCGGCCCGGTTTTAGGCCTCAAGTCCCCTCCACGTCATCATTCCTCTACAGTTTCCAGGCCCCAACTGCTCTAACCCTGCAGGCCACAACCCGGGCCGCAACTAATAAATGACACTATTCACAACTTCAACATATTTAATTCGTAAATGCAATTCGTTGAACAATTGAAACCGGGAAAATGCATTGTTCATTAGAAATTAACATTACATTTCCTAGACGAAGCAAATTAAAAATACTAGAAACCCGGGCCACAACTACTACTTCTTCATTTGGGCGCGAAGGTAGGCGATCATCTCACGGTGCAACTCGAGTTCGAACTCCGACATCGTCGAGGTATCCCTCAATGTCAACTCCGTCAGCTGGCTCATCCGCCATGTAATACTCATCTCCGACAAAGAGTTGGACATCTTATCCAGAGACGGATTGATCGGCGGTGGCACCATGGCGGAGTTGCTCGCAGTTGCCTTCCCCTTTGCTTTCCTCTTTGCCGCCTTTGTTCCCATCGGGCGGCTCTGAATGCTAGGAGAGGAGCCGAAGACGTCGTCGTCCGTCACGTTGAGGTCGATCGACGGACCTCCTTCGCTTGAAGAGTAGTTTCCGGAGGCAGAAACTTTGGATCTCTTCGCCGCCCCAGTTGCCGTCGGCTCGGCACCGCTGGTGTACTTCGGGCTCTTCTCGACGAGCTTCCAAACGTCGAAGTACTTGAAGGCCTTCTTCCCGTCAGCGAAGAATACCTCCTTCACCTTCTCGACGAGGTCCGCCTCGCTATGCCCGCTCGGCCACATCCGGACTACGTTGGACCACTTTCCATTCCACTTGCTCATATCCGCCTGGATCCGACCCCAATGCTTGCGCAGCTTCACGTAGCTACGCTCGATCGACCCTTTAGGACGCCCAGCGTTATACCTCTCAGCAATCCGCTCCCAGAAAACCTTGTCGAACAGCTGGTTGCCGATGATAGGATCCTCGACGACGTCGATGTAGTTCCTCGCAAGCCACATTGTCTCTTGCGGACTGTACTTCTTCGGCCCATCCTCCTCGCCGACCTTGCCCTTGCCCCGCCCTTGAGCGGGCTCCATCTCACTGATCTCGAACTCTTCGGTGTTGACCGGCGATGTTACGTCGACGTTGCTACCGACTCCCGGACTAGGCGTCGGCTGCGATGGTGGCGACGCCGGCATGTACCAATTGTTCGAGTTAACGAACTCGTCCATCTGACGTTTATCGATGTTGAACCTCTCCATTGACGCCGAAACAAAGGGTATAATAGAGGATTGAAATGGATAATGCACGTAAGAATGATGGACGATAGTCTCGTATTTATAGACACAAAATCGAAAAATAATAATAATAATAATAATAATTTTTGGGGACTTGCGGCCAGGCTCGAAGATCATGCAACGCTGGGCCGGGACTCGCGGGATGCGGCCCGTGACGCATTAACGCTGGCCAGGCCGGGCCGCGGGACCGTCACCGAGCCGCAAATGCGGCCTCGGGACCGGCCTGGGCCGTGACTCACCTCCATCCAACGCTTGGGACGGGCCGGGACTCGCAATTTGCGGCCCGGCCCGACGCGTTATTTATGCTCTAAGTAATGCCCCTAGAATTCAGAAATAGTAACTGATAATAATTGAGACACATCAAGAATAAATTTTTAATCAAACTATCTTATTAGAATGAATCATTAAAGTTAGTAAAATAATCATGAAACATCCTAATTTTGTTCTCTCATTAATATGTTCACCGCCCCTGTTTTCTTGAGTCTCTCAATTTTAACTTTTTGTCATGGCCGCTAAGAAACTAGAATCGGACATAATAATTAAGAGATTAGGGAGTATTTTAGAAACAAGGAAAGAATTTTTATTTTTAAAAAACGGAAAAGTAGTCTTAGCTATTTTGGGGGAGTAGTTCTTAGCTTAATTCATTATAAATGCAACAAATTAAAATGCCATATATTCAACAGTTTAAATTTATTTGCGGCCCGGCCCGACGCGTTATTGATGCTCTAAGTAATGCCCCTAAAAAAAATTATCACTTGTTCTTAATTCGTTTATTCAATATTTTAAAGCTATATAGTTATTATGATTATTATTATTATCTTTTTTTAAAAAAAATATTAGAGTTTTTAGCTCAAATCACTATAACTTGCAACAAAATAAAATTTGATATGTGATATATCAATACAAATTGAGTTTACAGTTTTGAATTTAAGAATTTCATGATTTTAATTCTCAACTTCATAAAACATTAATTTTTTAAAAATTCATAAATTTTAAAATGTAATAGTCAAATCTCGATAAAATAAAACAAATCAAATGTACTTAACTCATTTGCTTAATACTCCCTCCGTCCCGGGCTACTCGCTCATTTCCTTTTCGGCTCGGAGATTAAGGAATGAGTGTATAGGAAAGTCAAAAATGACGGCTGTAGGTGAAATTTTTTACTAAAAATGGAAAGAGTGCAAGTAACTTGGGACGCCCAAAAAGGAAATAAGTGCGAGTAGTGCGGGACGGAGGGAGTATTTAAACATATACTTCACCTGTCCTATAAAAATAATCTTCTTTTTCTATTTTGGTATGTCCGACAAAAGTAGCCTCTTTCCATTTTTTGTAAGTCTTTTCTCTTTTATAAGGTGAGTATCATTCTCCACTAACAATACTTCAATCATTTAATTTTTCTACATCTCTCCTACTTTATCAATTTTGCATTAAAACTCGTGTTATACCTAAAATCTCAATTTTTTGGGACGGAGAAAGTATATTTAATATTTTCTTTGTGTCTTTATAAAAAAGTAATATTATTTTTCTTAGCTTAACTCACAATAATATTCGAAAAATTAAAATTTAATATATGATACACTAATACTAATTGTATTTACATATTTTATTTTAAAATTTTATAAGTTAATTTAAATTCTTTACATTCTAAAATACAAATTTGAATACTAATTGTATTTACATATTTTATTTTAAAAAATTTATAATTTAATTTAAATTCTTTACATTCTAAAATACTAATGTCAAATTCTTAGTTTTTTGCAGATAATCACATATCATTGCCATCATTTGTCTCTATGTGCGTTGTAATTACGAAATCTTTGTAAAGCTCCAACAAGTTCCCTTCAATCACCTTCAGTTGGATCACTTTTTTCTCTTCATCAATTAACTGGATCACTTCTTTTGCTTTTTTCGCTTTTCCATCTGCATCACTTCTTTTGCTCTCTCTTCTCTTCATCAACGTTTTTTATTTTTAATCTTTCTATTGGTGTGAAATGGTACATAATCCTTCACTTATAAGTTGACATGGGACTAAAAAAATTAGGTCAATTTATCTGAATTTAGTATGTGCATCGTAATCAAATAAAAGATGTATATGTATGAATAAATACCATGGACGTAATCCCAGCAAATGATAGATAGAACCAACATGACCAAATTCACCCTCTTGAAGATCACATCCTTTCACTATTTCAGGGCTAATTGTGGAAATTCCATGTGGTCTGTGCCTTGCAAGTGCATGGAATACATCTCCACCGGCTTTGAATTCTATTACTGCAACCAATTTGCCGTGTAATCCCATCTCAACTAAGCATGTGAAGAGAAGGCTACGCACATATTCTTTGCAATCTTTCCTTTATATAGGCGATGGCTCACCTGATTATCCCAATTCTATTATTTTAGTCTAAGTTTCTAAATTTTTCCCTTTATTTATTTATATAAAAACATTACTTTTTGTAATCGGACTCTGTATAAAGCTTTATGGGGTCCCTTGTAAAGTTTATTTTAATTATTTTCTAGTTATTCATCATTGCGTCTTTTTTTTTAATAATTACTCCCTATTAATCATTTTGAGCTACATGATGGCACAAATGAGATATGCTGTCATTTTTCAAATATTTAATCTCCTCTCTTCTCTTCTATCCTCCAAAAATATACTTCGTCCCAAGATATTAGACTCTTATACCACTTTGGGATGTCCAAACATACTTGAGTCATTTCCATTTATGGTAAAAATTTACTTTATTACCAACCTCATTTACACCACTAAACAACACCTCATAGATTTTTGTGCCAAAAGAAATGAGTCTAATATTGTGGGACGGGGGGAGTAAAAGAAAAAAAAATATTAAAATGGAAGAGTAAAAGAAATAAAAATAGAAAATATAAATAAAATAGAAGAGATAAATATAAAAAAAATAAGTAATAAATTGAAATTAATTATTTTTAGTATATGACTAATTTTGGCATAAGACTATTTTTTGGATAGTGCAGCATATGATCCATCTCCTTTTAGAGGAAAAAACATAAATTGAAGTGTCTATTTTTATTATGGAACATTTTTATTATGAGACGAATCAAAATAGCAAAAGTAGTTTATTTTTATGTTGAGTATAATTTTAAAGAAATAATACTTTATCTGTCCCATAGAAATAGGCCAAAATTCCTATTTCGTAAGTTTCATACAAATAGTCCATATCCATTTATGAAAACCTTTTTTTATCCTTTTTACTTTATCATTTATGGACCCCATCATTCATTATATTATTTCAAACATTTTTCTCCTTCTCTTTTACTTTACTAGTTATGCATTAAAACTCATGTCATTCCTAATTAGCCTATTTCTATTAGAACAGAGGGAGTAAATCGCAAGTTTAGACAATTAATTCTGTGTATAGCAAAATAATATTGAATTAAGTCACAACTTCGTATAGTTTATCATCAAAAATTGATAAGAAAATGTCGTTTTTGTCTTTTTTGATGATTAGCTTTATGAAGCCGTGACTTAATTCCATATTGATTGTGCTATACATAGCATTAATGGTTTAAGCTTGCGATTTTTTTTGTTTTTAAAAATTATAGACCCCATGCATTTTATAAAAATAAAATATGAATGTATTGATTTAGTTAAATGATAAGTCACTTATCTAAAATGGAATAAAATAATGAGGCTTTACGTCACGGAAAACCTAAATTGACACTAAAAATCGAGGACGGATGGAGTATTCGTATCTCTCAATTAGGCCATCCACAATAGAAATAGCCCAGCAATAGCCCAGCCATAGCCTAGCCACTGCCACATCATCAGCACTAAAAATCCTTCTGCCACATCATCAAAACAAGCAAATAGCCCAGCAATAGCCCAGCCATAGCCTAGCCACATACTATCCACATCACTATTAACAAATATATACAAAATGCAATAATTAACAATAACGCAATATACGAAATTTAATTTACGAGATATATACGGGAAAATTCACTAATATTAATAAAATTTAAAAAGTACATAATTAAAAAAATTACATAATTAAAAAAAATTACATTAATTAAATTTACAAATGAAAATTTAAAATAACATTACAACTTAAAGTTAAAAAATAAAAAAAAGACATAATTAAAATCTTAAAAAAATAAAAATGACATAATTTAAAATACAATTTTATAGAAAATCCTTGAATGAGATTGTCTCACATCGAAAGTGGAACATAAAACATTCAAGGATATCTCTCTATAAAAGAGAAACATCCTTGAATGAGATTGTCCCACATCGAAAGTGGAACATAAAACATTCAAGGATATCTCTTTATAAAAGAGAAACATCCTTGAATGAGATTGTCCCACATCGAAAGTGGAGCATAAAACATTCAAGGATATCTCTCTATAAAAGAGAAACATCCTTGAATGAGTTTGTCCCACATCGAAAGTGGAGCATAAAACATTCAAGGATATCTCTCTATAAAAGAGAAACATCCTTGAATGAGTTTGTCCCACATCGAAAGTGGAGCATAAAACATTCAAGGATATCTCTCTATAAAAGAGAAACATCCTTGAATGAGTTTGTCCCACATCGAAAGTGGAACATAAAACATTCAAGGATATCTCTCTATAAAAGAGAAACATCCTTGAATGAGATTGTCCCACATCGAAAGTGGAACATAAAACATTCAAGGATATCTCTCTATAAAAGAGAAACATCCTTGAATGAGTTTGTCCCACATCGAAAGTGGAACATAAAACATTCATGGATATCTCTCTATAAAAGAGAAACATCCTTGAATGAGTTTGTCCCACATCGAAAGTGGAACATAAAACATTCAAGGATGTCTCTATAAAATAGAGGCAACCAAGAATGAGTTTGTCCCACATCGAAAGTGGAACATAAAACATTCAAGGATGTCTCTATAAAAGAGAGACAACCAAGAATGAGTTTCATAAATTCGCAAGCCCATTAAATATATATGGGCTATTACGAATTTCTAGTATAAATTTATTTATAAAAATTGATTTTTATATATAGAAAACAATTTTTATAAATAAATAATATTTTTTTATATTTGATTTTTTTTTAAAATTCGAATTTCAAAAATTCGAATTTAAAAAAAAAAAATCGCGCTGGGCGATCCGGGCGCTGCAATAGCGCCGAACGGACCGCCCAGCGCCACGCGACCGCCCAGCGCTGCGCGGTTTCTCTCTCCAATCGCCCGCTGGGCGGCTGCAATAGATCGCCCAGCGAACCGCCCAGCGCCGACGCTCGGCTGGGCGGTCGCTGGGCGCCTATTGTGGATGGTCTTAAGCTGGACTAGCATATACAATACACGTGGGCGATTATTTATCAGGTGTTATGAGTTATACAGTGTAGTCTGTGTCACGTAAAACATGAGGCAATTTCTTAGTCAAACAAAGTGTGGTGATAATTTGATTACTTTTGATTACTTTTACTTTTACTTTTACTTTTACTTTTACTTTTTACTTTTTACTTTTTACTTTTTACTTTTTACTTTTTACTTTTTCTGGGACAGATGCTTATGAAGTTGGCAAAATCGTTGATGGCGAAAATGGCCTACTAATTACCTAGCATATCTTGTCTCCAGCTGTGGACCTAGCATATTTTTATCAGGGCTAAATCCACTCAAATTTATTTACCTATTATTTTGTTTTCCTGTAAAATCAGTCACTAATTTATTACTCCCTCCATCCACTGTTAAATGTCTCATTTTTTTTCTTTTTCCTCTATCCACCAATAAATATTTCATTTCACTTTTACTATATTTAGTAAGTGGACATTACATTCCACTAACTCATTCCACTCATATTTTATTATAAAATCAATATATAAAAGTTGGCCCCACATTCCACTAACTTTTCTACCCACTTAGGTCATCCGCAACGCTGTCACTTATTGGTCCCTTAAATTACTATTCATGTGCCCCACTGTACTTTTTTACTCCATCTCTCAACTAAGGGACGGAACCTGCAACCCTCCATCTCTTATCCGTCCCTTAAATTACTATTCATTCAATTTCATTTTTTATTTTTATTTCCAACAAATTCAATTAATAAAAACACACTTCATTAAAAATAAAATAAAATTACAACATAAAATAAAAATACAACTTAGAATTCAAAAAAATAAAAAAAACACATAATTAAAATCCTAAAAAAATAAAAATTACATAATTTAAAATACAATTTTATAGAAAATAAAAAAACTACTCCGCCGGCGAATCATCCCCCGAAGGCGGTGGAGGTGCACTGAAGCCACCTGGAGGCGGAATACCAAGTTGTTTTGCCATAAACTCAATTCCGGCAAGATAGGCTTGGTATTTGGGAGGCGTCATGCGGGAAGTGTCCGCCATTGTGGCGGTCATGTACATGGACATTAGGGAGTTCGAGGGTGCCCCCGAGCCCGAGCCCGTCTCGCTTGATTCGGCTCGGCCCCTCCTCCCTCTAGCCGCCTTCGCCGCATTTCTTCCTTGCGGCCGACGGCGCCCACGGGAGGACCCTCCCGGCATCGTCTGCCGTGCCCTCAACCTCCTGCGAGGCTAACTCTTGTGCGGCGCTGCCCGAACCGCTCTCACTAGACGAGTATTGGTCACCCGCCGTGTGCTTCTTGCGCTTCGAGGTCGAGCCCGAGCTGGACCGGACACCGTCGGCCCACCTTTCCTCGTCCTTGACAACCTCCTAAACATCGACATAATTGAATTGTTTGGCGATGTTGTCGTAGTAGACTCGCAAAGCCGACCTCAGAATGTCGGCTCTCGTGGCTCCGCTTTGGTAATGAGCCGCTTCACTCTTGTAGATGGCGCAGA
Source organism: Salvia splendens (assembly GCF_004379255.2). Lineage (NCBI taxonomy): Eukaryota > Viridiplantae > Streptophyta > Magnoliopsida > Lamiales > Lamiaceae > Salvia > Salvia splendens. The sequence goes on from NC_056045.1 coordinate 23,533,535, forward strand.
ATTTTTTGACCTCTCTGTCGACTCGGTCAAAGTGAGCGCAGAGCATCTTCTATGTGCGGCGGCGGGACCCCTTCGGCTTAATCTCGTGGTAGGCCTCGGTGACCTTTTCCCAGAAGCACTTCCGGGGTTGTTGATTCCTGACAATGGAATCGTACGAGACGCTGATCTAGGCGTTGTACACCGCCAGCGTTTCTTTGGGGTTGTACGGATGCCGGCCTAGATCCTCCTCGTCCGCCTCCGCCTCCGCCCTGGAGCTTCCACCGCCTCGGCCTCCTCCACCTTCTCGACTTCCTCCTCCGCCTCGGCCTTCTTCCGGAGTAGGTTCAATGGAATAATCCTCCCGAATCTGGGATAATCCTTGCGAATACCTCGGTGCGGAGGGACGAGCTTATGCATCCACATCAAAATGAGGTGGTTGGTACCCCTCGGCGTCGACGAACCCTGGGTGCCCGGCGTCGACGAACCGGATCCACCACCCAGGACATTGTACTTGTCCCCCAGTCGCTGAACGCGTTGATGTCGAACCCGCCGGAGCCGCCACCGCCAGAGTTTCCGTCGCCGGACATTTTGTGATGAGAGGTTAGATGAAAATTGGAGAGGAAATGGAGATGATTTGGGAAGAATAGATGTGTATTTGTGTGTGAAATGAGGAAGAATTAGGAGTATTTATAGAGTAAAAAAATAAAAAATAAATTTTATAAAAAATGGTAATATAACGGTAATATTACCGATTTTTGTTTTTTAATTTTTTTTAATTCGAATTTAAAAAAAATAATTTATTGCGTCAGCGTGACGATGCCCACTCGCGGGTCGGCGAATGGGCGTCACGCATGGCGCCGGAGCGCGCCACGTCGCCCTGGAGCGTGGCGAGACGTCTCACCATCCGTCACGGCAGGACGGAACGTGTGTCGGGCTGGGGACGAGACGGGGCGATCCAACGCGTCACGCATCCGTCTCGTCCCTTAGAGCATCCGCAATGGGCGGACGATGGCACGCCCGATGGCGCGCATCGTCCGTGCCATCCATCGTCCGCACCCATTGTGGGTGCGCGCCATAGGGCGCGGACGATAGTCGCGCCCTATACTTCGGTCGCGGAGGATAGCGCGGACGATGGCCATCGTCCGCGCCATTGTGGAGGTCGCGGACGATCGACCGTGGACGATGGCACGCGGTTTCGTTTTTTTATAAATACCGTTCATTTGTAACATTTCATTTCACGCGATTTCATTTTCGAAACTTACATTTACATAATTACTACGAAATGGATTCAAGCCCCAATAGTCTTACGTTTAGCGCAGGGGCGCATTGGCCGGGTACAGAACCCGGTGATTATCGCTCGTTCGATACCAACACCCATTACGATCCCAATTTCAGTACGGAATCGTATGGGTTGTCTGACATGGAGCCGTCTCCGCACCGCCCAACCGCAGCGGCCGATCCCGACCCCGCCGCGACAGCTTCCGCCCCAGCCAGAAAGAAGCGGAACCGGCAGCGGGCGCAGAAGTTGCCGCCTCCCGGTGATTGCGATGAGTACGCCCCCGGCCGTACGAACTACAACGACGACGAAACTCTCACTTTGGCCCGGTGTTGGGTAGATATATCGGAAGATCCGATATTCGCGAACAACCAGCGACAGATCGCGTACTGGGAACGCATCGCGGACCTCTACAATTCGGTCAAGCCGCCGACCGCGTACAAGCGCAAGCGTGAGCAACTCCGCAAGCACTGGGATCAAGTCAAGAAGCAAGTGAACTTGTACGCGGCGGAGTTCGAGAAGTTCACGCGGTCACAGGTGAGCGGCGAGAGCGCGAGCGACGTGCGCACTAAAGCGATGTTGTCGTACCGGTCGATGTTCGGCGATTTCAAGCACGAGGCCATCTGGGCGCTCTTGAGGGAGAAGAAGAAGTTCCAAGGTGGAATTCTGCACACTGATGCGCCGAAGAGGACGAAGGTCACCGAAGTTGGTGACTACACGAGCAGCGGCAGCGGCAGTCACCCGGTTGACCTCAACCAGACGTACGTGGATGAAGGGAGTTCCGGCACACCGGTGTCCTTCCGGCGTCCTCCCGGCGTCAAGGCTGCGAAGGCCAAGGGGAAGGCGACCGCGACCTCATCGTCGACCGCTGCAACCCAAGCTCCGGTCCCGGTAGAGCTCCCGACCCAGACGGCCACCGCGTTTGAGTCGTTAGCAACAGCGTCGATGGCAAGGACGATGTTGCAGACGCACATGGCCCTCAAGAAGTGTACCGACCTCGACGAAGCCGAATATCTCCGGGCGTTACTCGATGAGCTGCGTCGGAAGTTGGGAATTGGTCCGACTTAGTTTTTTTTTATTATTAGTTCAATGATGTAACTTTTTTTTTATTAAAACTTCGTCGTTTGTTATTTAGACCGTTTTTTATTTACTCGTTACTTGTTATTTGAAAACAGTTAAATTAATTAAACCAAACAATAAAATGATGATGTGGCGCGCCTTAGGACGCCCCATTGCAGGTGGGGAGGTAGGAGGATAAAACTGCTGACGTGGCGCGCCATAGGGCGCGCCTTAGGGCGCCCCATTGCTAATGCTCTTAGTGACGGATTACAGGTCACCCACGTGACGCGTTGCGGGGTGGCCTTACTACATAAAGTTAAACAATTTCTCAAAACACATGCCGGTCAAATATGAGACATTTAATCACGGACGGAGGCAGTAACTTATTGTCTTTCCTTAAATTCTCAAAAAACATACTACTACTACTATATATTTTTGTTTCTCTAAAATCAATGAGTTATTTTAATTTAGTGAAACATACTACTACTATATATTTTTGTTTCTCTAAAATCAATGAGTTATTTTAATTTATTCACTAAATGTATGTTCTTACATTCTCGAAATACAAATTATATACTTGGAGTATATTTTTTGCTTCTGGTAAAATTAGAGAATTATTTTAATTTATTCACGATATGTCTTTCCTTGTATTCTTAAAACAATTACATATATATTTGTCTCCTCTAATTAAAATCAATGGTGGAACTAGAATTTTAACACTCTGGGACCAAATCTTTGTTAACAATTGTGGAATATTTTTCGGTGTCATCGAAATCGTAACCAGCTCTGACATTGATTATAGAAGATATGAGAGAAACAAGAGATTGACACGATAATTGTTGTTAATATATAACTGAAATCAACAGAAATATTAACAGTAGAAAATGTGAGAGAAACTAGAGATATATACACTAATATTCGTAGACTAAAGAAGAATCGAATTGAATTGCACTAGCAATTGGATACGAATAAATTATAATTATGCTATATATAGAGATAAAAACTTTAAATTATTAGGGGCATACGGACTTTCATCCTGTTTAAAATGGTCCGAACCAAAACGAACCATTTTGACCTTATTGTTATGAACATGGTTAAGCAGATTTTTTATATTTCGTATTGACTTCATAAATGATTATAACAAAACATATAAACAAGTATTATCGTAAGTTGTGTGTGTGAGTTGGTCAAGCGGTAGAGAGGTTAATAATGCAAGTTTTATCACGGTCAATATATTGCGCAGTATCCAAATGGCACTGATAGAGTTGTCTATATAATGGTGTACCCAAGACTATAGTGTAATTGTGGTATCAAGGGGTAAAAAACCTATCTAACTGAGCTAAAACATTCATTTTTAGATTACAATGGATCAACATAATTACTAACTAACAAGAAGGTTGTAAAGTCACAAGGTAAAAAATTATTCTCCGAGCAACATGCCACTGAGTCCTGAATTCTACAGATATTATGAGATTTCTATACAGCGGCATATAACCTAACAACACAAGCTTTAGATTACAGTTGTTATGTTTTACTTTTCGTCTCTGAAACAGTTCTAAACTTCACTGCCGATTTTGAGATCCGAGAAGGAAGTGTTTTGGTTAGTTTCTGCTTTCGGTGCAGCTTCTTTCTTCTCCGAGCCAAAGAAAGAGCAGCTCTGGAATGCGTCCAGACTGTTAGCTATCAGGCGGTTCAAACCACCGAGGCTATCGCTAAGAATTAGATCGTTGCTTTGGTATCTACAGGAGGGTATGTCCAAGTCTAACGGTCCTAAAGAGTCAGGCTGTAGCATGGAAACATCTTGAATTAGATCATACGCACTTAGACATCATAGTAAAACTAACTGGGATCCTCTCTATAGCCAAGTTATTAGAAGATATGAGATTAAAAACTAGTACAAAACAAAATAAGAACAGTGGATATCATAAAAATATCATAAAAAGCTTACCCAATATATATCTGTGAGCCCAGAGAAATCCTTAGTGGAGTTTTCTATAGGATTATCAGATTCACATTCATCCACGAGGTCTTCACAAGCGCGGTTGTTATTAGTCACCATTTCTGCTCCAGGCAATTCCTGCAGGATGAGCAATTGTGTTACCACGAACCCTTTTGAACAGGTTAGTGCTATTATTGTGTACAGATAGCCTGATAGAATGGTGGTTCAAAATCAAACCTCAACTTCACTGTGAGAGACAGAAGGTCTGGTTATAGTAGGTTGTTTACGGGTGTCTTTGAAACCATTCACACTTGCATTGTGGTTTTCATGAAAGAAAGCACTAGTTTTCTGGAAAGAAAAGGCATCACATGTTTCTTCAGAATCAAAGATGGAAGGTGCATGAGATGCAAGGCCCTGCTGGTGGACTTTGGTTTGATGTTTAAAAATGTGAGCAGCAATTGCAGCATCAAAAGAGTCGCAACTGAATGGAATCTGCTGACAGTTTAAACCTAGAGATCCTGGAATGTCACTGCAGTTAGCATCTGTGTTTGGAGTTGACTCAGAGAGCAGCTCTCCCATACTAATGTTCGTAAGACTGTCAGCCCATTCCCCAGCAGACATGGGAATATCCTTCTGCGATAAAAATAGATTCCAGAATCATTAATTCAGCATCATAGTTTACTTACAGGATGAACAGGCAGAATACAGATAGTTAAAAATTTGCAAGACTTCGCTCCTAGTATAAGCATCCCAATCATGAACAAGAAAGAACGTGAAGACATACCGTGTTCTCAACTTGCCTAGTATGTGTTAAATCTCCACTTGCATTTCTTGGTGATAATGCAACTGCAGTGCTATTCGAGTATCTTGAGGTACTAACACTGGATACAGGGATATCACACGCAACTGTTATAGTTGGAGTAGATTCGGAGGGAGTCAGAGTGATAATTGGTTCAACAGAGGCAGTCTGGTAATCGGACAAACTGCTTAGGTTCTTAGTTTCAGTATTCTGCTTTCTTGCCTCATCAATTTTAGCATAGGAAAGTGCTTGAGCAGTTGCAGATTCAATCTCGGCTTTTGAAAACCAACCATATCTTGCACAACAAGCAAAATCTGTTACACTGTGTCCATTCGGCAGCTAGTACAGTTCTTCCTCAAGCCGAATGCTCAAATGACAAATCAAATCAAATGGACCATGTACAGTTTTTCTAAAGCTACCACAATTCCTCACAGGGAGAAAGGAATAAAGAATACCTGAGGCGGAATACTGGAGGGCTTCCGATTAGGTAATATACATCAGTTGCACACAGAGTAGATTCCTTACTCCACTTCTGATACCCCACTAGGTTTTCTTTCTGTGCCCAGTAAGGAAAAAGCATTAGCTCTTGATCTAAGTCTAACAACCTTGAGTTTCCCCATTTGCGATTCAGATGTTCCACCACAGATGATATTTTCTTCCGTGTACTCAAAGTAAGCTCCAGATAAGGGTTATGATGATTCTGCAAAATTAAATACAGTTTGGACTTTCTTAGTCATCCTAATTGCTCGGAACCTTTGTTGACACTATTCAAAATGAACCGCAGTATTAAGAAGCAGATGCCTTTCAACTTTACCCTCTCCAAGTCTTTTTGAGTAAGTTCATCAATTGGAAACAACTGGAGCTTAAGCTTTGCAGGGTTCTGACTGTTGTCTTCATTGAGCGTGCTTCGTGCAGATGTTTGTAGAGAGCGTGCCATTTCCTCAACAAGTTGAGCATTACCGTGACCTGAAAATACATAGAAATCAGATAGGCAATTTCAATTAGGTCATTTCTTATAATTCACACCCTTATATTACTATATTCAGGAATAAGACTACAGAACCTGGTGTTTCCTGATATTCAGTCTCTTTATCCGTATCCACCCGTTCCAATTGTTCAGCAGCATCAGCCACCAATGAAACTCCAGCAATGGCAGCTTTCTCCCATCTTTTATATGCAGCAACTGATGCAAGGCCTGCAGAGCAGATTTTGCAAAGTAGATATGCAGTTAACAAACTGGAACAATTAAAGGAAAGGCAAAAACTAAGACATCAGGCCTATGGCCAATTCTCTGTCCAGAAATCTCGCATTAAAAAGCTGCATGCACACAACAAGATCCAAGCATTGCACTGAGCTTGTTAAACAGGAAACTGATATCTTATCATGCAAACTTCAAAATGTATGATTCTAGTAACAGAAAATAAGCCAGCTTACAGAGGTGTGTGAAAGCAAATATAGGCACAATTGGAATGATGAACAGTAGAAAACTAAGAGACGAAAATGCAGATAGCATTGTTGGAACCAATGAATTTGTCCAGTTACCATTTTTCCGCCGATGTTTCACTGTCTTCACAGCAGCTTGGTCTCCTTTGCAGTTGGTACGGCTCATTCCTATATTGGCATGCCGCTTAAACAAAGACCCCTTTCCAGTTCCAACTTTCTCAATGTTCTGGTTGTCAAGAAGAACCACTTTTACAGCACGGTTGTCATGCCCAGATGCTCTGACCTGATTTGTGATGTTTGGTACAGAAGTGTTATTTTCTCCAGTAGATAGTCGTTTTTTAGTATTCTTTTTCCGGTCCCTCAAAAGTTGGTTCTCCTGCATGGTAAAGTTTTGATTAATCAAAATTATTAGTACAAACATATCCACATTCCAGAATTTATTTCATAAACAAAGAAGGATCACCAGTCTTAAACTAACCAGAGTCTCCACAAATATCTTAAATCTTCTAGGTTTTAGGTGAAGCTTAGAAGCTTTACAGCTGTACCTTTCCAACAATGACCACCTGCAACCAAAGTGAGCAGTTTGGAGATTGACATTTAGAGAGAGAGAAATAAAGAAAGAGGGGAATGGGTGACACAACCAGAAAAGAGAGATAATAAATAAAAACCAAATAAAGCTCACAAGTAGAAAGTCATGTGTCAAGGGAGGGGGTGCAAAAACAGCTCGAGGTTTTCATGTAACAGAAATAACATCTGCAGTTTGTTCATCGAGCAGAACTAAAGCACTTGTAATAAGCTTTGTTACATCATTCAGGTGAGTATCGAGTATCACTCCCCTCCAAAAAAATGAGAACATGAAACATTAAGTATCATGCAAAGAACCACAAATTGGTAGACAATCAGGAAAACTACTTCCAACGACACATTTAACTAAACCTGTAAATTAACTTATTGTGAATTAAAATTGACACAATAAAGAGAAGTCCTCCAAAACATGTTTGTATTTGTATGCACGTAATGTGGAAAGCAGACTACAAAAAAATCATATTTACCATCGAAGCATTGCAGTGTTAGTGTCTTTTGAGTCTTTGGCGTCAAGGCAAAGTTCTGGGCCTAGCAACTTGTTCATGCGCCTGACAAGTCGATAGTAGTAATGCCTGACCTGAAGGCCATCAATCAAAATGAGATGAAAAGTTGGATATGATATGAATTTCAGTCAAGATGTATTTCCACTAAGTCACCTGATCCTTGTTTTTGCTCTGGACACGTGAAGTGATTTTCTCAAAATTCTGCAGGAAAAAGCATTTGCATTGTCAGAATACATCCATTGGAAGAAAAAACATTTATTTCCAAATCAATTTAGGTAAATGGGAATCGTTTATTTGCCTTGCCAACTTGACGTAATGCAGCAAAAAAGCTTTCTTCTTCCTGACGGGTCCAAGCAGCCCATTGTCTTGTCGGTTTTTTCACTATACAAATAAAAGTCAATCAGCATAGGCATTTTTCCTTTGATTCTGTATCTAATAAGCTGAAAAAATGATTAAACAGTACCAGGCATCTGCGGAACAGCTTGCTCCTGTGAGGATGATGGCATGTCAGAATTTCCATCCTTATTTCCAAGATTATCAGGACAAAGACAAAGTTCACAGTCCAATGAAGCCGGTGTCACCATTTTAATATTTTTCTCATCACACAAATGCTAAGCCTTCAAGCATATTCAGATTGTGAGTCTAGTATGATCCTTCTAATAACGCTGGTCGCATAGGAAAGTGCCTGGTTAATACAAGGAAATGAGAATTAAAATTGCTAATGCTCCAGATAGGAAAAACCGTGAGCAATCTAGACATACATAAATTGTCAAAATATCAAATAATATATGCAATCAGAAATCCCACAAACCCAGAATCCACATATATCCACCTCAAAATTCACAATTCTTTCAATACAAAGCAGAATTAACTACTCAAACCTAGCTCACAACATGCACCAACTCGAATTACAAAGAAATTGATCTTTTAAATGCTGCCAGCAAATCCAATAACACCCCACATCAAAATTGGTAACCCAATAGCAGTAGAATCATGAATTGAACATGAACACAGATAGAACTCAAGTATATTCATGATATAGAAGGAGTAAATAGGGTTTCCACATTACATCCAAATAATCAATCAGTTAAAACAAGTTTCAGAAGCAAAATTCAAATCACATAGCATCGAACAAACAGAATTCGAACTTCAATTCATGTCAGCGCATAACTTCAAACATACTCTACTCACCAATTCAATTCTAAAAACCTAAAATAGAATCAATAAAGAAACTCTAAGATCTATCACCCAAAATCACAAAAACCTCAGAAACCAAAATTCATACTGCTTCCAATGTGCATGAAACAAGAAAAGAAAAGAGCACAAAGAATCATGGGAGATTGCATAGCTAGCGGAGATTGCATAGCAACAAAGACCAAAAAGGATTTAAAAAAATAAAAATAAAGGAAAAATGAAAACCGAGATGAAGGAGTTGAACTGCAGTTAAAGAATAAAATAATACTAGGAGCCTTTGAACATGGGAAGAAAAAATAGTAAAAAGAAATTAAAACAAGATATATACAGGAATATTTATTAACTCATGGTTAATAACCCTTGGACAATAATATGTGATGCAATAAATATAACTATCAAATTTTTATTTTCATACCGATGTCACTTTTTACTCTTCTTTTTTAGTATTTCATTCTCTTACACAGTATTAATATTAATATCATAAAAATAATGTGCATTAACAAATTAATCGGAGTATTGAAATTCAAGATTTACACAATTGTTGTAGGATGCAAAAGTAAATAATGGAAATTCAGCCCCACAGCCTAGCTGCCTAGGAGAGGTAATTGGTAATTTCTGAAACAAGTGATAGTACTATAATTCAAATAACAGAGTGCAATTTAAAATTGAATTAACTCGGTATGAAATAAAATAGAAGAACGGTTGAGTAAAATAATTCCAAAAGTTGAAATTCAAATTGGTGTTTCGTTTCAAAATTACGCACGGTTTCATCTCCTAAAATCACATGAAAACAATAGTGAGTAGATTAATTGCCTTATTCAAAATTTTCAGTCTTTTACATAAAAATAAGGTTTTACTATTACTGTTACTATTCTGGATCTTTTTCTTAGATTAAATCGATTGAACTCAAAGACAGTTTCATATTACTCCATTATCACAGAGATAGGCTCCACAATCTCTGCTCCTCCTTTCTTCAAAAATAATTATCTAATCTCACTACTAATTTTGTAGGTCGAGTAACAAATCCCTTATTGTCATATCGAATTACTCTAAATTTGAGACGCTCAAATTTCGGCAAAAATAAATTTGTTATTTAATATAGTAAATTGCACAAATGGTCACCAACTTTGCACTTTGCACATTGCACATTCCATGTAATTTTGGTATCTAAAATCATAAAGGACATACATTTCTACATAATATTGTGTAAGATAAGGAACAAGAACGTGTGATTGATAATGATATTATGGTGAACTGCATAATATTATATGCATACTAGTATTAATTTTGTACTATGAGTATTTGTTATGATGTATTTTTAGATGCCCAATATATATTTATTTGAAATATAAAAATGTACCAAAATGCCCTTGATAGTTTGGAGGTATTTTAATCAAAATATTTGAAATATGTAAAGTACAAAATACCTTAAATGCTATATATTATTTTAATCAACAATAGAGCTATTTAATATTACCGGCACAATTCGCAGTGAAAAGAATACTGTATAATAATCATATCATTAGTTGAAACTTGAAATATTTAATGCCATGTGACTCACAGTGCAACAAATTTAGGTTATTAACTTAGAGAGGTTTATAAAACAATTATTTAGTAGTATTTGTGTAAATTGTTGCTATTAATGGCACATGCCTTCTCATGAAACTGTCACATGCTAAAAGAAGTCGGTGGAGAAAAAATTTCACTAAATTGATAGTACTAAATTTTTTAAATAATTGAAGATTCACATTTTATTTGAACTCAAATTAATTAAATGATGTTGTTTCTCCTAGAAAATGAAAAAAAGCCCAAAAATATAGTCGAATACACCCTTTATGTACCCTGAGAAATTCACACAAAAACCTAGTAAAATTCATGAGAATGACTTAAGTAAATAAAAACTGTCCAAAATTTATCTTAATAATGTTTTTAATCAATACTCCAAAAAATAGAGAACCGTTTGGATTGGATCACAAGTATTTGGAAAGATTCTTAAAAAAAAGATGGGCTATTCTCACGCCGTCGGCGTCGTCGGAGTTCTGATTCTCGCACACGCCGCCTACTCCACTATTCAGTGTACATATTAAACTCGCTCAAAATCTTTGCTTTCAACAAACCTGAATGCTCATCTGATTTTTTTGATCTATTTTTCCAGATAGATCTTTGCTGAAGATTACTGAAGAGCAGTTTATGGGCCCACCGATCACTGTAATTTCGTCTATTATATCTCACGTATTTTATATGCAGATAATTCGTTTATTGCTGCTACTTAGGTTTGAAATTTTCGATTAATTTACAGGTAGTTGTGGAGTTGGTTGCAGGATTGTTTCTCTGTTTGTGGGCTGCTTTAACTGTGCCGGGCAAATTCTTGTCGATTCTCCCCCAATCAGATGAAAACAGGTTTTTGTATGCGTTTCTTTTCTTTTCCCATTGTTTACTTTTTGTTGCATCTACTGCTTCTATGTTTGAAGAATATTGCATTGTATGGAAAATGTATGTGATGATTTATGATTGTGGGTTTAGGTTGAATTGCAGTTGGTTAATGATTCATTGTATGAGGTATTGGGGATTGGTAGTATGTAATGTAACAAGTATAAGGATGTTAATATGAGGTTTAATGGAGATTGGTAGGATATAGCTCCTCAACAATGTTTCGGACTTTTCATGTAGCGTATCATGTCGTCTGTGAATGAACAGAAACATAGATGAAGACGATCGTGTCCTATTGAAGTATTTATTTCTCAACCAGGAGCTCTCCACTAAGATGTTGTTAGCATACACCAAAAGAGTTCGTATCGACATGGACCTATTTTTATCTTTTGGCAAATCGGCTTAATGCGTGGGAAGTGTGTAATGCAGCCACTTATGTAGAAGACTTACATTTTGCCTGTGGACTGAAGAGAAGATAGAAAGTGATAGAACTGTATATTAGCTTTGCTATTTTTCAGAAGTTGCCCTGATATTTGGTATTTCAACTTAATACAAGATACACAGTGCACCTTATATGTCCAAATGGTAACATATAACATAACAGTGTAAGAGTATGTCAACGAGAGGGAGATGAATGAAGAGTAGCTAGGAGATTTATGTCTTTCCACTTATTTTAATTTGCTTTTTATTGACTTCAGTATTGAAAGATGTAAGAGCTTTATCTATCATGAACTTGCGATGAGGTTTTTGTACAAGAAACTTCCATTATCTTCATTTTTTGAAGCTGAACATGCTTCAGGCTACTAACACACTGTTCTTTCTCTGTCCAAGCAGGGTAGTTGCCTTACCTTTCAATCTGGATTTCATGATCTTCAATCATCGTGGAAAAGCTTTTTCTTTGGGTATCGATATGAAGATGAAGTGAGATCTAGGGACCAAAAGTAACTGAAAATAGATGTTACCTTTACTGAAACAAGAGGTATTAGTTTCATCTCAGTGAGATGATATAAGGATGTTTGTTTGCTACTCCACATTTTAGTCAATTGCAAAGTTAGAATCTTTTTAATGGTTCTCATTCTTTCGTGGCAATTGTTTTTTGTTATGCTTTGTAGATAACTCGAGCAGATTCTGTTTTACATAGATTGCATGTTCAATACCAAAATCTAAAGACTCATTGATGAAAAAGTATCTAATCACTACTGATTTATAGTACTTTCACTTTCATTAAAATATAACAAGATTTTTTGTCATCGCAGATTGATTTAAATGTTACTAGCAGCAGCAATGTATTTGGGAATTTGTGTATTGCACGATTACGTAAAATTTAACAGGGAAAAAAATTAAAGTTACGCTTCTTCACTAAGCTAAGCCTATTTTAAAGCTAAAATTACATGATGCTACAGTAAAGGTTGAACCTTTCTTTCCCTTATTAATGCTTGAGATCCTTCATGACTCCTGCTAAAGTTATTACTACTTTTTATCTCAATTTCACATCACAAATTAAGTTACTTACTACTTAACCTTGCACTAATCATATGTGGCTTTCGCAACCAAATGAGGGATGTCAACCTCCTAATAACGCATCATCATCTTGTATGATAATCTGAAATTAGCCTAAATACCAATTAACAAATCAGGTTCAAGGGGGAAAAAGCAAAAAATTAAAATTAAAATTAAAATAAAAAATGGAAAGGTGCCATAACTCGTCATAAAGAGGGCCAGGTTGGCAGTTAGCCATTGCCATAAACGCAATTGAGACATCACTCATGCTAACATTCATGCATCCTTTTGGCTTATAGTTCAAAGTCAGTGTTCCTTCACTTCTTAAATGCTTCATGTCGAAGGAAGTCCACGAACATTCTCTTGAGAGCACCACAACGACATGGCTGTCTCCTCCTCCTCATCCCGTTCCTTTCAGCCCCCACCAATAGGGCCCTCGTGATTGTTTTATCTGTAGCCAACCATTTCTGTTTTATCTGTAGCCAACCATTTCTTAGATACGTCTGCAGCACCAATGCATCTGAAGACAAAGAGCATAAGTGAATCATGTCAATGTTAGAACAGTAGAGCTGCTCCTGATATTTGGGTAATAAAATAGATAAGGAGTTTCTGTTGATGAGAAACCATCACAAACATGTTTCTTCCACTTGCAACATACATGCCCCTCTTGGACACTAAAGCAAGAGCTTGGTTCTAGCAAACTCTTTAAAGGAAGTTATGATAATGATGATGATGATGATGATGATGATGATGATGATGATGATGATGATGATGATGATGATGATGATGATGATGATGATGATGATGATGATGATGATGATGATGATGATGATGATGATAATGATAATAATAATAATAATAATAATACATAATAATACTTAATCATAATATAATAATATAATAATAATAATCCATCATCTCCTCCTATCCTCCTCCTCCTCTCCTACTAATACTATCATCATAATCCTAATACTCATACTCCTACTCCACATCACATCCTAATACTCCTACTACTCCTCCTCATACCTCCCTCCTCCTCATCCTACTCAATCCTCCTCCGCCTCCTCCTCATAATAATAATAATAATAAATAAGAATAAGAATAAGAATATAAGAAGAATAATAATAATAATAATAATAAGAATAATAATAATAATAATAATAATAATAATATAAGAATAATCCTCTAATAATAATAATAATAATAATAATAATAATAATAATAATAATAATAATAATAATAATAATAATAATAATAATAATAATAATAATAATAATAATAAAATAATAATAATAATAATAATAATAATAATAATAATAATAATAATAATAATAATAATAATAATAATAATAATAATAATAATAATAATAATAATAATAATAATAATAATAATAATAATAATAATAATAATATAATAATAATAATAATAATAATAATAATAATAATAATAATAATAATAATAATAATAATAATAATAATAATAATAATAATAATAATAATAATAATAATAATAATAATAATAATAATAATAATAATAATAATAATAATAATAATAATAATAATAATAATAATCCTCCTCCTCCTCCTCCTCCTCCTCCTCCTCCTCCTCCTCCTCCTCCTCCTCCTCTTCCGCGTTCCCCGTCCCCCTCGCTCCCCCCCTCCCCCCCTTCCCGTCTCTCTTTCCTGCCAAAGTCCTCTTGATAAATCATGCAAGGATTTGAAACCAAATAGTCAGTCTCTCAACTAGTAAGAAGCAAAGAATGCAGACGAAAAAGCATGAAAAGGGAAACGATTTGAGGTCCAGATGCAGAAATAATATCTCAATTGCGAGGGTGAAATATTTCATAAAGAAAGTGCACAAGTATTCGAGTTGTTACCTCATCAGTGGGGAAATTAGGTCTTGGATGACTAGTTGCGGCACCAAGAGCGGTCATTTCTCAGTCGTGACTTGTGGCAATGGTGAGTCGAAGAAGTTCCTGGTGGGGTTGCGCTTGCTTTCATATCCTCCTTTTGTCAGGTTGCTGGAAGCGGCAGAAAGAGAATTTGGATTTGAACAAAAGTGTGTATTAACTTTACCTTGCGAAGCAAGTGAGCTGATTCAGATGTTATCTCATGTCTGAAGATAATATCATTTTTATGTAATTGCATCTTTATCTTACACTGTAATTTAGACACCCAGCATCAAAGTAATGCATCTACCACCCAACCCCAACACACACACATTCGAATAGATAGCAGGAAATGATTTAAACAGCCTTTAAATAATCATTCCTCAAAAAGACTTTCTTCTGCAGCCTTGCTGGGGATATATTGAGACAGAGAACGAATAAAATGCTACAATCTGATTCATTAAATAAAAAAATAATGTCAATCACAAGAAATTTTGGAAGGGACCTGAAATATCTCGAAAATGTCTTAATCTGGGTTCCGTTCCTAAATGGATTACCACCAAATACACAATCACAAACTACTGTATGTTTTGAGTTTGACTAACCTAATCAACTGCTATTTTCTTGAACATTAGCCAATCAATGTCATTCAAGGAACTACAAATTTACAACTGAGGAAGCTCGTGCTGGTTTTCCAAGGATTGCCGCAGTATAAACTCAACCCTCCTCTTTTTTTCATCCTTCTCGCCATTATGACCAAACCACAAAGCTGCTCTTCCCACAGCCTTGTTCCGAATCCTCAAATCATATGGTTCACCGAATAATTTCTTACCCCCCTTGAGCTCTAAAAATACAGGAGCCTTCTTTTCTGGAATTGTATTCTCACCATCACTTCCAGAATCAAGCCCATCCTTCATTGCCTCGATGGCCGGAGCAAATGTCTCCAACAAAGAAACTTTTTTTTCTGTGTGAGCTTGACTAGAAAGTTTTGGGGGAATGCTAATCTTTGACATGGCTCTTTCCCCAGCATCCAAAGGATTCTCAAAAATCGGGTTCCTGTTGTTATTAACTTCTGATTTATTTTCTTCATTATATGGTTCATCAGATGTTGTAGCCACTGATGATCCATTACATATAAGCCGCTGCTGTAGGCTTAACAAAGACCTTTCTGCCTTCCTATGCTGCCTCACTAGCTCAATCTTATCAGTACGGGCGTCAGATAGTCTCTCATTCCAAACAGGTGTCTGTAAATACGTGTGGGGGTCTGGAAATGCAGGCAGCCATGGAGGCACACACTTAAAAGCTGGAGTCTCCCCCATTTGCAAGAAACTGGGTATCATTCTCCGTTCACTGATAACAGGAAAATGTGGCACTGGTTGACCAAATGGTACCTCATCAGCCGTCTCAAAATACTCTTTAATCTCTCTAACAGCACCTGAACTCACTACACAGTCAGAATGAACCTCTGAAGCACCAGTAAATCCTTGGGGTGCACCCATCTCTTCCAACCCTTGAACGATATCAAAGATGTTGCAACCCGTCCTACCAGCTAAATTCGCATACAATCTCGAAGTTTTACCTAATTCACAGACGTACCTAATCGCAATGTCAGCAAGCGAATCAAGAGCAGACTCGTTGAATCCCTCAAACCCAATGCCCTCGCATATCTGAGCCATCGCAACCCTTGCTATTGCTCGACTATATTCACCAGCACCAAATCGCATAATTGAATCACTGTGTTCGTCTCGCTTGCCTTCAGCTTCACCTCCATCGCTCATGTTCAGATTCAAGAATCATTTAGGGGGTTCTTAATCTTCAAAACCCTCAATAAACACTCAGAACTTAGATAATCCAACCCACCAATAACGAGAAATTCAGGAACTCGTTTCCAAGAAAAAGAAATCAAGAAAAACCCTAGACACAAGCTGGAATAACATTGAAGGAGGAAACCAGAATGTGGCTATATCTATCTATACGTGAGCTTAAATCAACGCATCAGCGTGCGACTGAGTTACGAGCACTTACAATTGATATAACTTTCAGGGCCGTCTTCGAATTGGGCAAATTTGAATAGAATTTTTTTAGAGCGGGATTGAATTCAATTGTGATAAAACCCAAGAGAGATAGAGAGAAAGAATCATCACTCTAGGGTTTTAGCTTTGAAGCTGACAGTTTTGGGGGAAATTGAATTTGATTTGGGGATTTTATGGTGGAGTGATAAACCCTACTACTAATGTGAAAATGGAAATTGGGATCGAGATGAGAGAGGAAGCCAGGTATTAAAAGATTCCAGAGGGATGTATTTATAGGTGGAGGCCACGCTCCCATGATTGTTGAGTTTCCGTTAATTGAAATTAATATTTACATGTCCTTTTATTCCTGTATATTAATTAAAAAAATAAAAAATCTATTGCATGATTTATAACATTCTCATTAGAAAATAATTTAATTAAATGCGATGATGCAATAATTCTCTTCTTTCAATCTTGTTTAATCGTGTGTTTCACTTAAGCTAGGTTTAAAATTTTTAAAAAAAATTATATATTTTTTGTACTTGTGCTCGTAGAGATCTTCAACTCAAAGAATGAAGAACAAATTAAACAACTGATAATTGTGTGTAATAACCACATAGTTTTATACTGAAATTCCATATAGCTAACCAGACAATTTGATATTGTCACATTTCTTAATGTAATTGTCACTTTTTGAAAGATAATTATCATCTTTTTTTCGGATAAAAGGACAAATGTCATTTTTTTCACAATAAATATAGGAAACTGATTTTGACCACAATTTTTTATATTTGACAACAAATTAAGGTTTTATAACTTTTTTTACTTTGTAATTTTCTCTTGGTTCGGTGAGGATATGGATAACATATCTCACAATATTATGACCATGTACATTTTTTCTATGTGTGGTTTTGTGTATTAGGTGGAGAAAGAATAAGTTAATAGAGTGATTCACTTTGAATGAGACATTAAGAATAAGAAATGCGTCACTTTAAATAAGACTAAAGAGTATGTTGCAAGACGTATCATATTCGTCAAATATAAGTTAATTACCAATTAGATTTGGTGCTTATTCTGATCTAATTCAGTATTATCACACTATAACAACATGGCTAATTTCTGCAGTGTGGCAAATTGCTGGTAAACCGATTTCTGGTATGTTGCACCTTAAGGCCAAAGATATATCGGGATTCGGGATTATCTTATACTTCATATTCGTCTCATAAAAATATGTGCACTTTCCATTTTTAAAAAGTTATATTATACCAATTTAATAATGTAAGTCTTACTATCCACTGATACTATTTTTAACTATCATTCTCATCTTGTCTCTTACTTTACCATACTATTCTCCTCCACTCTCTTATTTAATTAATTTTATCTTAATTCCCGTGTCATATCAATTGTTCATATTTTTATGGGACGGAGAAAGTAGAATTGTCCTCTTTTTTAAGGAACCAACACAATCCACAATAATATAGAATTGTTCTTTTTTTATAAGGGACCGACACAACATTTTATAACACGTGTAGCAATTATTTGTTTTGTTTTTAATAATGATCAGTTTATCTTTTTTACCAAAGTTTAGGGTTCGATGACTTGTGGTTGGTCGAGTTTAATACAGTATAAGTCAACGCTTATACTTTTTTGTGGATTTTGATTTGGTTCAATTTTATTTTTACGAATATTTGTTTATTTTTTGTTTCAATTTGAATAAAGAAAAACCAAACGGAAAAAAAACCGAAGTTATATTATAGTACTAGTAGTATATATTTATACTAGCGCAAATTGCATATAAAATAATGAACTTTTCATAATAATTTGGTTTTTCTCATGAACTTTACATATTGCATGAAAAGTCATGAATTTTACCGAACTGTGTAAATTTTCCATCCGACCCAACCCGATAGATTCTGACACAAACTTATCCTACGTGGCATGCCGGAGGCATGACTTGGCAACTCCACTAATTCTGATTGTTTCTCTTCTATCTTTGCAAATCTCTGTCCCCGGACTTATCACAAACATACAAGTAGAACAAATGAAAACATATAAATCGAATTTCATAAATCGAATCCAGCATAAATGTAGCATTAATTCCACAATTCTAATTGAACCCTAAATTTGTCATTTGTCAATTCACGCCTCTGGCGCTCCACGTAGGATAAGTTTGTGTCGAAAATCTATCGGGTAGGGTCGGATGAGAAATTTACACAATCCGGTAAAGTTTATGACTTTTCATACAACATTTAAAAAATTTACAAAAAATCGACCTATTATAGTATAGAGGGCAATTTACCCTCTATACTATTACATTAAGTTTATCCTTAAACTAAAGGGAAATTGGTCTCTAAAACCATGAACTTTGCCTAAAATTTGGTAGTTCCTATGAACTTTGAAATTAATCTATTATATCACAAACTTTGCATTTTGTTTGGTATTTCCCAAACTCACTCAAATATTACCTCCGTCCCTGAAAATTCGTCCCAGTTTTCCATTTTCGTCTGTCCCCCAAAATTTGTCTCATTTCACTTTTATCAATTTTGGTAATGGGTCCCATATTCCACCAACTCATTCCAACTCACATTTTATTATAAAACTAATATATAAAAGTAGGTCTCACAATCCACTAACTTTTTCAACTCACTTTCCATTATATTTCTTAAAACCCGTGCCCAGTCAAACTGGGACGAATTTTGGGGGACGGAGGTAGTATGATATATTCATCAAAATCTTATTTTACGTAGGCAACCGTGATACGTTTTATGATATTTTAAATCTTTTTTAAGTTCATAACATGTAGGATAAAAAATCAAGTTGAAAACCATGTTGATTTAATTATTTCAAGTATAATAAAAAAGTCTCGTAAGTTAGTCAAATATAGTAATAGACATGCCGTAGGAAATATCAAACAAAGTGCAAAGTTTATGATATTATATACTACCAATTTCAAAATTCATGGGAAATACCAAATTTTTGACAAAGTTTATGATTTTAGGGACCAATTTATCAAAACTAAGAGCTCTCTTTTGCCATTTACTAATATGAATGGGACGACAGTACGTAGTATTTTGTTTTCTCAAGATCTTAGACTACTAATTTAAAACTGTCTATAAATGGAAGAGAATGATATTTAGTTATGTACCGCAAATTTAATAACAAAGCAGCCCGTCTCAGTTGGTAGAGCACAAGGCTCTTGGTCGTTGGTGGGCGCTTTTTATTTTTTTATTTTGGAACATTGAAGTTAGACATGATTCATGTGGGTGCTTTTTTTATTTTTGATTTAATTTTTTTTATTTTTGAACAATGAAGTTAGACATGATTCATGTACTGAGCAGTCTACTAGATTCCTAGCCACATAGAAGACGTCCATTATCTGATCTGTACATTTCTGAAGATATTGATACGGATATATCTATTGAAGATCTCATATCTCTATCATTTCATATATTATTAATTTAGCATATTTTTTTCATATCTTTTATCTTGCTCATTAAGTTAGTATCAACTATTATAAATAGTGGACAATGTTATTCATTTCAATCAATCAAGAAATATCAATTATCCTTCTATTTTATTCTCACACTATCTTCTCTTTTTCATCGTGCACAAACGCACAAACCCTAATTTCGACGCCGGATTGATCGACGGGCAAAAGCTCGCGCGACGTTCGACGCGGAATCTATCGTTGAGAAACTTCTTCTTTAACAATTGGTGTTTTCATCCTCGAACTCATGGCCGAAGTCAATCTTCCTTCATGGTAGGAGATATCGCAAGCATCCGAAGGCTTGCAATTGAATTCAACAGCAACGTTGGAGCATATTCTCGCTAGGTTCGCCCGACTTGAGACCCAATTGGTTGAGCATGAGCGCATGGTGGCAGCAATGCTCCCTCCGTTGCAACCTGAACCTGATCCACCCGACCAACCCCGGTTGTACACCGTCGCACAGCCACCGTTGCCTCCGTATCAGCCCTACACTTGGCAGCAGCCGTCGAGCTCAGACCTTTATATGCACTTGTACCCACAAGGTCAGCTGCTAGCCACACAACCTCGCCAGCCAAAAAGCTGGGGTCTCCCCGAACAGCGCCAACGTCAAAGCCACCCAACCTTCAACCGGCTGCCTCCTAGACCAGCTACCTGTTGGGCCCGAGCAGTCGGATGCTTCCGGAGTTCCCGCCGTATGATCAACCACCAACAATCCCAAACTCTTGTTGGGATCTGCCGGATGGTCATGCGCTCTATCACCAACATGGGTACCAGAATTGGCAGCCATCGTCGCCACCGGAGCACCCGATTAAGGATGTACACCTTAACCTCGATTAGATTCCTTCGTGAGGTCGAGGGAATCGTTCGCCCGTCGATCGCACAAGACAAGAACTAGGGTTTGTATGTTGAAGAAGAAGAGAATTAGCGTAAAAAAGAATTTTATTTCTTGATTGCATAATATGAAAGGTTCCACACATATTTATAATATGTGGGATACGATAATATCTTAACAATAAAGTGTATCGAATCTAATAATATCATAAGAAACAAATATGGTAAATCAATACTAACTTAATAATAAGATATGTCTCGTATCAACTCCCCCACGGTTGAAATCCACCTTGTCCTCAAGGTGGAAACCACGAAGCATATAAGAGAGTTGCTGATAATATAAGCTTGACGAGATCTATCTCCTCCGGGATCAAACGCACGGCGAACAGCTGATCGTCTTCCTTCATTATTCAATCTTTCCTCATCTTCCCTTAAGCTATCTGCAATAGTTTCATCCCCAAGAGATACGTAATGTGCTTTAGGCAAGTCAGACACTGCTTCTCCTAGTTTTCCGAACTCCTTGTATGCTTGACCCCTTCAGTAGAGAGCTTTAGGGTTCATTGCATCATAAGTCAAAACCTCAGTACCTTCTCCAATACACCCTTCATACTGCTTGGTTTTCAAGTAACATGACATCATATTAAGAGAGCATGCTAAAATGGGAGTCTTGCCCTTTGAAGTAGGAATATCTTTAAGATTTTTCTTCGCATGCATATATTTCTCCAGTGCCAATGTGTACTTTCCCTGACTATGAAGTTCATTACCCTGTTTCTTCAGCATTTCGGCACCATTAATTTCATAAGATTTCAATTCAGCTTGATTAACAGCAACCACAATGTTTCCAGATTGAATTTGTGTTATTTGTTCTTGATACATAGGTTGTCTCTGCCTAGATAAGGGGTTTTGTATACTTCCTTCACTCGAAACGAAATCTAGATAAACCAATTTCAAGCCACCACTATGTGATTGTACCTGCAGCTGGATTTGTTGTACCCTCTTGTATCCCCCAGGATCCGATCTCTCATCATCTGAAACAACCCGATTTGGGGGATCGGCGCCAACCACCACCGGCACGCGCGATATCCAATTGACTGCATCAGACCCGTCGAAGCAACGGGTTTCATCTTCTCATAACGTGGTCTGTCTGAACGATAATGGTCGTAACGGGGCTGTTCGGAGTAACCCCCACCGTCGTGTCGTGCCCAAGGGCTGTCCCACACCGTTGATTGTCGCCCAACGTGAATTTCATGTCTATGGTCGGGATTATCCTACGCAGTCGGCTGTCTACCGCGATTGCCAATGCCGCTGTGGCCGAAACGCTCCCACAGCGGAGTCTCCCCTAGGGTTGAGCGGCGTTGACCGCGATATGCATGGTCGCCAAACCCTACTTGTTGCTGAGTTGCTACTGCTGTCGCCGCCGTCATCAGCGACGTATGTCGAGGCGGTTCTGGTCTCTCCCTCGCCCAATCAGAATAGGGCGGCTTCGGATAGGGCCTTGGCGGTGGCGGCGCGACGGAGTTCCGCCGCTCAGATGCGTCCAGCCGCGCCTCTATGCGGGCCAGCGATGCTAGTACGTGTTCAAAGGCCAAGGCCGTCGTATCCAGCGCACAGTTGACGACGATGAAGCCTCCAGCCCGCGGGTGGTTACGGCGGCCGAACCGATGAGCGTCTTTGCGCGAATACCAGCCCGATTCGCCATGCTAGATTGAGCTTGCGATGAAAGCACCACTTGTTAAGGATGTACTCCTTAAACTCGATTAGATTCCTCCGTGAGGTCGCGGGAATCGTTTGCCCGTCGATCGCACACGACAAGAACTAGGGTTTGTATGTTGAAGAAGAAGAGAATTAGCGTAAAAAAGTATTTTATTTCTTGATTGCATAATATGAAAGGTTCCACACATATTTATAATATGTGGGATACGATAATATCTTAACAATAAAGTGTATCGAATCTAATAATATCATAAGCAACAATAACTTAATAATAAGATATGCCTCGTATCAATATCTTTGATGTTTATCCTTTAGATTAGGAGTATCAATTCTTATAAGTAAGGTTTTACATTCTTTCATGTTTATCCTTTAGATTAGGAATATTAATTCTTATAAGTAAGGTTTTACATTCTTTTGTTTATATTTATCAATTAAATATCAGTTTTATTGTTGTGGCATTTTTGAAGGAGTCACCTCTTTGCACTAGGAGGGACTACATAATGTGTATTTTTTGAGCTTTTATATCAATGAACTAATAACACACAAGCTTAATACATTAGCTCTAAAATTACAACCTTTCTTCAAGAGTACAGATGTAGTTGTAGTAAAAGAGTGTCGAACCACAGAGAGGCGTAGGTTATTTAACAAGGTTTGACAAGATTCAAAAACAATTTAAAAACTAAAGTGCGAAAATAGAGAAACTCAAGAGATAAAGAACATTGCTCCCAACAACATTCGGATGAATCACTATTGTATTGATTCTATATTCAAGTTCATAAGCAATTGAGAACGATGATCAATTTTACACTCTAAAAGTATTAAACATACTTACAGAATTATAGTACTAATGCTAGTTGAACACATAGCCCAAAAGTACCTACTCATTAGACTATTATTCCTGCGGAAGTGCGGGAAATACTAGACTAACTACTCAAAGCCAACAAATATTATGGTTAGCTGAATACTTAACACATAAACATCTTCTCATCAAACTAAACTCCCACGGATGCGTAGTAAGTAATAATTCAACTCCAATGACTCTTTTACATCAATATTCACTTATGCATTTTTCTCTAAACAAGGTAAAATTCATAAGTTCTTCATCTATGTTATCATCCAATTTCCAAGTTGAAGAGACATTAGAAAGAGGCAAATAATATACTACATTAGATGCATCATAACATAGCATATATAAAATGCAAACCATAGACGAAAACTAAAGCAAATGATTAAATATAGAATCTCTAAAATCAATTCATCCTACTAGTGTTAGGAGCAATGAAGAAAAACTAGTCACACATGCTAAAGAAGAAAAACCGTAAGACTAATGGTGTTCTCCGATAGCCGGCGGTAGTCCGTCTCCGAGATGATGAAGATTGGATGCCGGATCCTCCTCCCTTCTTCTTCCTCTTCTCCCTTCTTTTCTCTCCAATTTCCTCTCTCCGTTTTCTCCTCAAAAACGTCCCCTTTTCTCCTCAGCAAAACCGCCCACGAAACTGCAAAATTGCAGTCAGAATTGATCCACCCGGCCGGGTGCATTATTGGGCATAAAATTCACCCGGCCGGGTGGCCAATTTTGAGGACTTGTTGGAATTTTCGTATTCTGAACATCGTACCCGGCCGGGTGGAATTATTAGGCATAAAATACACCCGGCCGGGTGCCTCATTTTGAGAGCTTTCTGGACTCACGACGCAAACTGGGCAGTCTGTCATATTGGGCAGTCTGTCAAATTGGGAATTTTGCACAACTTTTTCACCATCCGAGCTTCATTCCTTGTTTCGTTTCACCATTCATTCCTCTTCCTACACTATAAAACATACTTTTGCAAATATCAAACTATATAAATCATGTAAAATTATAGAAATAAAAATATACAATTTGATTCGCATCACTACACCTCACTTCACAAGAAGTGTCTCTTGATGACTACATCGCAGCTCGAATCAGAGAGCAGAAGACAGCAACTCCACCTCACTCCACAAGAAGTGTCTCTTGATGACTACATCGCAGCTCGAATCAGAGAGCAGAAGACAGCAACTCTATAAATCAATCAAATATTGAAAGAAGTAGTTATGCAGGAATCGCAATGGCTTCCTTTTCTTGTTCTTTTGTTTGTGAGGCGAGGAAGGATAATTGGTTTTTATTTGTTTATTCATCAAAATGATGTCGTTTTGATGTATACATCTTGTCGCTTCAACTTTAATTTTAGCATCTCATTTTTATATCATTTAATATTGTTATACTGTAATCTTCTACGTCATTTAGTTGAAGTCGGAATCCGCAACTGAGGTTCATTTGACGACTAAATAAGTTCGTGGGTATAATTTAGCAACTTTGTAGTTCAAGGTGAAAAAATCTATATTTCGTTAAATTTTGTGATATTATGCTCTAAGAGCATCCGCAAGGGGGCGGACGATAGGCTGCCCGATGCCTCGGGCGGGCCATCGTCTACCCACTGTGGGTGACGCGGACGATGCAAAACGTTTTTTTTTAATTCCAAAAAATTTATTTATATTAATACCCCCTACCTCACCTTTATTTGTAACCTTTCCATTCACTTTTCCGCACTCAAATTACACTATAAAATGGATTCTGGTGAATACCCAAGTCCGAATAGTCCGATGTTTGGGGGGTGCACGTTGGCCGGGTACAGACCATGACGAATATTGGCCGTTCGACTCCAACACGCAGTACGGTCCCGAATTTAGTACGAATTCATACGATCTGTCTGACATGGAGCCGTCTCCAACTCGCCCCGCCGCCCTTTCCCGCCACGCCCTCCGCCCCCGCCAGAAAAAAGCGGAACTGGCACCGGGCGTACAAGGTGTCACCTCCAGAAACGAATGAAGAGTACGCCCCCAGGAGGACGAACTACCAACCGGATGAAACCCTCGTCTTGGCGAGGTGTTGAGTGGATATTTCGGAGGACCCGATATTCGCGAACAACCAAAAGCAGGTTGCGTACTGGGAACGCATCGCCGAGCGCTACAATGAGGCGAAGCCGCCGAGCGCGTACAAGCATCATAGGGAGCTGCTCAGCAAGCACTGGGATCAGGTGAAGAAGCAAGTCAACCTGTTCTCGGCGGAGTACGAGAAATGCTTGAGGGAGCAGGGAAGCGGCTAGAGCTTGAGCGATGTGCGCGATAGAGCGCTGTTGTCGTACCAGTCAATGTACGACGACTTCAAGCATTTCAACATCTGGGCGCTCTTGAAGGACAAGCAGAAGTTCTAGGGCGGGATTCTGCCATCGGCAGCGCCAAAGAGGACAAGGACCACCGAAGCCGGTGCTTACACAAACAGCGAAAGTGGCGCATATCCGGTGGACCTCAACCAGACGATGTACGAGGAGGAGAATTCCGGCACACCGGTGTCTTCCCGGCCTCCCGTTGGCGTCAAGGCTGCGAAGAACAAGGGGAAGGCGAAGGCGACATCCTCCACGCTATCCGCGGCCGCCCCCCTTCGCCGATCCCGACCCCGATCCAGACCCCGACCCCGGCGGCACTTGCCTACTTGGAGTTGGCAGCGGCCACCAACCGGAGGACGTTGTTGGACACGCACAACGCCCTCATGCAATGTCAGGACCCGGCCAAAGCCGAATACCTCCGGGGGATGATCGATGAGCTACGCCGCAAGTTGAGACTTGTGTAGAGTAGTCAACTTTTTTTTCATTTCTAACTAGTGTAAAACTTTTTCTAATCAATGTAGGATTTGACGTTTTTAATTAATCGTGGTATTTTTTAATTATTTTGCATTGACATATTTAAAAACATTTAAATTAATTAACAAAATAATAGTGAAACCTATAGGGCGGCTTATAGGGCGCCCCATTGCAGGTGGAAGGGTAGGAGGATAAAATGCTGACGTGGCGGTGCATAGGTGAAGTGTGTGCTCGCTAAGATATGACTCAGGAGCGGAGTGAGCAAGTGTGCACAGAAAAAGTTAATGCAGATGCTCGGTCAAGACACCGCGCTTCTTAAATCCACTGGATCACTAGGTCCAGGAACTCAAGGAACACAGAGTGTTTCTGTCGTTGGACACACTCGACTCCCCTTCAACAATTAAATCCCTCAACCCCAAATACTATGGATTAGTATAGGGAAGCGGGGTCGATCCGACGAAGATGGATTCGTAAAATAGTGCTTTGAGACTCTGGAAACAAGCGACTGCTGCCACGCAAAGGGTTGAGAATTTTACCTAACTCTAGTCCTAGGCACGAAATGTAAATGCTAGACCTAGGAAACTGTAAACACACTGACAGCAAACATCGTCATGACCGCGAGGTATTAAATCACTTCCTAGACCGTGTAAACGATTCACTAATTAAGACTAGACAGAGAGAATAAAAGCAGTGGGGACCATGACTCCAAATATAGCAAGTACGGTAAAAGCTGGAAACAACCAACTCATGCCCTGACTAACAACGACATGCATTTTCCTAACCGACTCAAATACGTAAATGGAGAAAACAGAGCACATACCTAGATTCAAATAGAATATAGAAATCAGGACGCCGGAAACTTGCTACGAATCGGAAATACATCAGATCGACATAAACTAGGCGAAGTGAAATGAAAACACGTAAACTAGGCATGAAATTAAATCAACACTGCTCAGATTCACGTCGAGTGCTTAATCCACTCCGGATCCAAGCCATCCGAACTCAACAACCATCAAAATCAACTCCATAACTCCGATTCTTACAGATCTGCTCCGATCAACTCCGAATTCCAACAATCACAGACAATCCTATAATATCAGCAAGACAAAACCCCGATTCATCCACAAACAAACTCCATTCTCCCAGATCCAACCACGAACCTACAATAATCCACGAAAACAACCAACTCCAACAATTCCAACTCCAGCATTCAAGTAAACACAATCAACAAACAGAAATCAACACAATCAACATAAGCGAAAACGAAACTTGCATTAAGATAAGAGAAATATTCAGCAAAGAAACAGAGGACCGAGCTTCGAACAGCGGAGCTCGGCGAAATCAGCAAAGTACGAAAACGGAAATTAAATTGTTTCTTCGCCCCACAGAAAGACGGTGTTACAACCCACAAATACTTCCGAGAAAACTAAACGTGAACCCCAGTGCGAACCCGAGATCCTCCGCAAATTAGAACCCAAGTGTGTGAAAAGTGAACTTAAGCTACAAGCTGTTAGCGAGGCCTCCAACCGAGAAGGTCCCTCCAGCTTGTATGCTTCTTCCTTTTATAGATGCGGACATAGCCTTCTAGAGTCTTCGTAGAAATCCCTATTCTACCCTTCAACTCCGAGGCTTCCCCCGTCAAGCAATTTTCTTCATAATGTCCACTCTTTCGCCAGTTTCCTAGGACCATGCAAGCGTCCTCTTCTTTTCCTGGATCTAGCGAAAACCTTCACACACCTGGCTTTAAACATGCGTTAGACCCAGCGTTTTCACGAAATAAAATCCCTAGACCGATGCATGAAATTAGCCTTATCAAACTGCTCACACTTAAACCATGTTTGTCCTCAAGTATGAAAGAGAAGAAAAGAAATAAGACGAATTTCAATGCACGGTCCCCAAGTACGACTCTACAAACAAAAACAGACTCCTAGACCTAGACAACTAAAAGACTCAAAAAAGAAAACATCACAAAAACAAAACACAACAAACATAACAGATAAACATGAACTAGTTTCAATTTTTAGGCGACCGTCCCCACAAGTTTAAGTTCAATCCGATCGTCTACAGTCTTCAAATCCTCCCCCTTCTTTCTTCTATCTAAACGGTCTGTCAGTTCGTCAAGATATCCTTTTGATTTCCCAGCGGTTAGGTTCGCTCGATCACTCATTTCTTACAAGGGATGTTAGGATCAACACGCTCCACAGTTAAAGTTATACCACTGATGCGTCGGGTTTTGAGAGTTTTTCCCTTCTTTCTTCTCTCCCTTTTTTTTATTATTGATTTTCCTGGGTCAGGTTGCAATTGCTTTCTGCCCTTGAGTATAATGATTTTTCTTTTCTGTTTATTTTTTCATGTATTATATCCCCTTTCCCCCTGGACTTCGTCCAGCTTATACCTCCAAATTATTATTATTATTATTATTAATTTTTTTTTACCTCCCCTGGACTTTGTCCAGCTTATACCTCCTTTTCCTGGACTTCGTCCAGCTTATACCAACAGTTCTGGACTTCGTCCAGCTTATTCCTCCATAACCCATTTTTTTCTCCTTCATACTCTACTCCCTAAGCATCAAGTGGTAGCCCATTTTACATGTTAGCACAAAAATTATTTAGGCTTATAACTCACTCTTATAGTAGGGTTGCACAGCTAGGTTATCTAAGGCTTTTTCCATCGTCCTAACTTCATTCAGACCGCTTTTAGTTTATTAAGGAAGAAGGTGTCAAAGTTGACATGCATTATCTCTTTAATCGCTCTCACTAAGGGAAACTTGCCTTATTATCATGCTAGCTCATGCGAAACACACATCCTAAAGACTCTAAAACAGAAAAACAGACACCATACTTACTCCCCGCCCGCCCTCTTCACTCAAGCTTGTCCCCAAGCTATCCTAGTGAAGGGGGGAAAAGGAAGTAAGAACAGCAGACAGAAACATGAAACAAAAACAAACAAGGCGCACAAACAAAACAAACTTCTCACACTTAGACCGAACATCGGGCTAAGTGGGAGAAGGCACAACATACAAAACCAAGACATGCAAGACAAAACAACCCCTTCTCACACTTAGACCAAAAATTGGGCTAAGTGTAGAAGGGTATAACACATATATACAAAACAAAGCATGCTGGCACATAAAAACACAAACGCAAGAAAAACGAAAAGTAAAAGATAGAAAAGTAAAGGTTACTTGGTTTGGGAGATTAATTCGGGGTCTGGCCCCCTCGGGAGCCAGACTTGGGCGGCACGGCCTGTTGGGTCACTTTAGCTTTCTTTCTTGCCGGCGATTCCGGCTTCTCTGTCCTCTCTTCTGTCTGTCCGGGTACGGTCTTCTTCAGGGTCATGGGTCTAGTAGAGAACGGGGTGATTAGAGGCTTGGTGACTTGTGGCTGCTTCTGGATAGATAGATTTCCTGGACTTGGTGCCTTGGATCCGCTACTAGGTCCAGGAAGTGTCTTTGGTGCGTCCGAGAATTTCTCGCGCAACCACTTCGTCATTGCCATTATCAGCGAGACACCCTCCGTCATCCTCTCAGTGCATCTGGATGACGTCGCCACCAGATCAGAGATGCGCCCCTTGAAGGCCACCATTTCCTTCCTAACCTCCCTAACCTCCGTTCTCAATTCTTCCACTCCCGTTTTTACTCCGACAACTTCTTTCCTGACCCTCTCAGCCTCACTACTGTCCTTTCCATTACCCCGTAGGGCCACGATTTCTTCCCTCACCTTTTTAATTTCGGATCTCATCCATCCGACTTCCTTCCTCATTACTTCCACTTCCACGACTGACTGTCTGGCTCCATCCACATCAGAACCTTCCTTCACTCCCGCCACCTCTTGCTCCTGTTTGATCTGGGCATCCGATTTACCAACTTCATAAAAACAGACATCCTTCCCGTGCGTGATTAGCAGCCCCTTGTTAAAGAAGTAATCCATGTTGAAAACCTCTGGGGGTAGACACATCTTCACTTCCCGGCAAGCCTTGTGGATCTTCATGGTCACATTCCGCTGTAGATAAGCCCCAAGGAGATGGCATGTGTATAGATGTCGAGAAGGGTTGGCAGTTACTTGGTGGCAGGGTTGGGTAACCAATAACCCAAATGGACACGCACTCCCGTGGCCATGCACCAGGTGAAGTATAAGTCGGGGGTCGTCAATGCGTTGTTGGTCGTGCCCATCAGATTGTAGCTAATGAAGGTTTGGGCGAACCTCAGGACTACCTCGATATGGTGAGCCTTCGAAAAACTAGTTTTAAATTGACCCACCTTCGGGTGAGTCAAGAATTCCCATGCGCTCTACGCTTTGAAACCTGGTGTGAACTTTGGTGGGCCAACCATTCTCTCGATCCATAATCCTTCGTCATCTTCTGTACGCGTCAGCAGACCCATTCGTAAAGTCCACTCACGGATGCTCATCACATGCTCTTCATTGAAAAGCCGGAAGTTGATGGAATCGGCATCCAAGTCAGTGGTGGACTTAAACCGAAAAGTCGAGAAAAATTCCCGTGCCAAGACTATCGGAACCTCAAGGGTGCTATGTTTTAGCAACCAGTCAAAACCGATTGCCTCTATATACCCCCGAAACTCGTCATTGCTTGAGATCCCCTTAAGCTCGGCCGAATCGTACATCTTCCCTGATTTAGCATACTTCCCCACGACACTCTTCTCCGCATATATTGCTGTGCGTTTTGGGTCTGCGAACTTCTTCATCTCGTTCAGCAGTTCTTTAGTGATCCAGATTTCTTTCGGCTCAAAGTTGAGCTCCAATTCTTGTGCTTCTTCGGATTCACTGGACCCCTCAGGGCTTTCGGACTCAGCAGCATACGGTACCTTAGCAGGTGGAGTGAGAGAGTGTTCAACGGGCTTTCCTTTTGCTTTCTTGGTCGAGGAAGGAACAATCTGTTTTCCTTTCCTCTTTCTATCCACCGTCTGGCGGCGCTCCTCCTTGTCGCTCTCCTCATCATTAAGACTAGGAGAGATTACCTGCTCAGGGGCTGCAGTCTCTAGACCCAGCGACACTTCTTCCGTCTGCTGGACGGTTTCATCTATATCATCAAGTAGGCTCCGGCGAGCTTGCCTCCTTGCTTCCCTTGCGTTAACCGGTGAATCGGTCCCTTCGGGGACATCAGTCAGGTCCACTATCAAATTCATCCCGTCGCCGACGGGTTCTTGTACATTTCCAGAAACGAGGGCTTCTCCCTCTTCACTCAGTAAAGGGGTTGCCCCCGTGATGTAAATAGGGGTTTCTGTCCCCTCCAAACCATCTCTAACGTGGGCTTTGGCACCCACCGCTTGTACAGGGGTTTCCCCCTTACTAACATTTTTTTGGGTGTCATCGCCCTTTGGAACATCATCACCAACAACAGGGGTTTCCCCCTCAGTGACAGAACCTAACCTGGGTTCACTTACGGCCAACAATTCCAACCCCGCGGTCAGATCTGCTTCTTCTTCACGAATTTCCGCGGCGGTGGTTTCTTGAACGGCATTAGTGATTTCTGGAACTGCCTTCGGCTCAGCGGTGGCTTCTTGAACTGTCTCTGGTGGCGGTGCGGCGGATGTTGAAACGGCCGATACGGATTTCCCCATCACAGATGCGAACATGGCGAACGCCTCCATAGCTTTTTCTGGCCCCCCAAATTTTTGTAGTAGGTCAGCCATGAATGCCGCCGCGTTAGAATCAGCGGATCCTGAAGTGTTTCCGGTATTCTGCTTGTTATCCATGAAGAATTCTGTAGAAATTTTGACAAAAACTTGGATAGAAATTTTCTTGGATTAGGGTTAGAGAAAGAAAACCTAGAGAGAAATTTGGGGAATTCTGGATGTAGAGAGAGAGTGAGTAAGGAAAAATAAAAGGAGAACACGGTTATTAGCCGATAGGTATGGGAAAGGACGGTTTTGCAGGCAGTTGGCAGGCATGACTCTAGCGACTGTACGCCTCCCCAAGAAATAGTACTTAGCCTTGCTCTTCAATTTCATCTTCTGGGCCCGGGAGATTACTTGGGAACTGGGCACCTCTCCAGTGACTAAGTAATTTGCCAGGTCAGCGAACCATGGCTCATCGTTTTGATGACATTTCCCTTTTTCGGCTTCCCCTGGACCTGTTAACGCCATAATCTCTTCCCAGCTGATAGGTCGAGGAAATTCTTTCATATAGTACAAATGTTCCTCGGGGAATGCATCCGGTATTGCTTCCTCGGTCTCCCCTTGAAATATCCTACTCAGATGATCGGCCACCTTATTTTCTGTCCCATTTTTATCTCTGACTTCCCAATCGAATTCCTGCAAAAGCAACACCCAACAGATTAATCTCGGTTTGGATTCTTTCTTCGCCAACAGGTACTTTATAGCCGCGTGGTCGGTGAAGACTATCACCCTCGACCCAAGCAAGTACGGGCGAAATTTCTCAAATGAGTACACTACCGCCAGCATTTCCTTTTCAGTAGTGTCATAATTTCTCTGAGCCTGATTCAGCGTTTTTGAAGCATAAAAGATCACATAGCTTTTCCCATCGACTCTTTGACCTAGCACCGCTCCCATGGCATAGTCGCTTGCGTCACACATAATTTCAAAGGGTAGATTCCAGTCGGGCGCTCTAATAATGGGAGCAGATACTAGTCTATCCTTCAACAACTGAAAAGCCTTTTTGCACTCCTCATCAAAAACAAAATCAACATCGTTATGCAACAGGTGAGTGAGTGGCTGAGCAATTTTTGCGAAATCTTTTATGAACCTCCTATAGAATCCTGCGTGCCCTAGGAATCCTCTTACCTCCTTCTGATTCGTCGGGTAAGGCAGTTTTGAGATCACATCAATCTTCGCCTGGTCTACCTGTATCCTTCTTTCTGAGACTACGGGCCCTAAGACAGTTCCTTTAGGGACCATAAAGTGGCATATTTCGAAATTCAAAACCAAATGTTTTTCCTGACACCTTCTCAATACCACATCCAAACTTGCCAAACATAAGTCAAATTAATTCCCGTACACAGTGAAGTCGTCCATAAAAATCTCCATGCAATCCTCTAGGAGATCCGAGAAGATACTCATCATACACCGCTGAAAGGTGTCTGGCGCATTGCACAGACCAAACGGCATCCGTCTATAAGCATACGTTCCAAAGGGACACGTGAAAGTTGTCTTCTCCTGGTCCTCGGGATCCACATAGATTTGAAAATACCCACTATATCCATCCAGGAAGCAGAAATATTGCTTGCCCGCCAACCTCTCCAACATCTGGTCAATGAAAGGTAACGGGAAATGATCCTTCTTAGTAGCCTCATTCAGCTTCCGGTAGTCAATACACATCCTCCACCCAGTAACAAGTCGAGTGGGGACCAACTCATTTTTATCATTCTTAACCACCTGTATTCCTGACTTCTTTGGTACCATATGTACTGGACTAACTCATTCACTGTCTGGTATGGAATATATGATTCCTAGGGATAGCAGCTTCAATACTTCCTTCAGCACTTCTTCCCTCATGTTCGGATTCAACTTGCGTTGCGGGTCCCTGCAGGCCTTTGCTCCTTCTTCTAGACGAATGTGATGCATGCACAGATCGGGGCTGATTCCTACCAAGTCAGAGAGTATCCACCCAATAGCCTTCTTGTTTCTTCGAATTACCTTCAGCAATTCCTCTTCTTGTCCCTCGGTTAAGTTGCTGTTAATAATCACAGGGGAAGTTTCATTCTCCTCTAGATAAGCATACTTGAGTCCTGGTGGAAGTGTTTTTAACTCTTTCTTGGGAACGTCTTTTTCCTGGGGCAAGGGATTTTTTTCTGTTGCTTCCGTTGTCATTCCCTTCGTCGACCCAGCAGAACCTTCCACACTCGCCACATAAGGTGTATTCCTTGACCTAGCTATCTCCGGGTTTGCACAGAATTCCAGAATTGCTTCAGCTAACTCTTCATCTGATAACTCACTTGTGTTCATTGCTTGACACCAACTTGCCACTTCTCTATCAATGGCATGACTCATCTCAGAATTCTCGATCTGTTCCCGCATTAATTCTGTCTCAAGGTATTCCTGGACCAAGGGGTTAATAACATCTATAGCATGCAAATTTTCGACGTCAAGAGGTTTTTTCATTGCCTCATCTATGCTGAATGTATATTTCTCCCCATTATAGTCAAGACAAATTGTTCCATCAAAAACATCAATGATAGTCTTAGCGGTACGTAGGAAAGGTCTCCCAAAAAGTACTCCGCCAGACTCTGCGGACTCATTATCACTCATCTTAATCACATGGAAATCAGCCGGGTACAAGAAGTTATGTACCTTGACTATCACATTCTCAAGTACCCCTTCAGGACAGATGCATGACCTGTCCGCCAATTGGATCACAACCTTCGTGTCTACCATGCCTACCCCCACTAGTTTCTTGTATATGGAAAGTGGTAACACATTTATGGATGCACCTAAATCGCACATAGCATGCTCGATTTTTACATCACCAATAGAGATGGGTAAGGTAAACATACCTGGATCATTGCATTTCGAAGGCATCCTTCGCTTTTGAATCACTGCAGAGACGTTCTCGCCTATCAAAATTTTTCCACTGGGTCTAGCCTTCCCAGCTATAAATTCCTTGATAAACTTGCTAAACACCGGCAATTTCAAGGCCTATAAAAATGGTAGATTAATCTCCAATTTCCCGAAAATATCCATGAAGTCCACCGGTTCTTCCTTCTTCTTCTTGGCTTCCCCCCGACTTGGGAAAGGCTTCAGTCGCTTCCCTGCTCCTGTAGAGCTTTCAGCTAAGAATTCTCCAGTTTTCTCCCTTACTGCCTCGTTCTCCAACTCCGGCTCTGGATCGAGGAAAAAAGGCTCAGCTGACCTTGGCAAGAGTTTCTCCAAATCCCCTGTCTTAAGATCATCCTTGACCTAGGAAGTTCCTCCCTCCAAGTTCCTAGGCCTAGAATTTGTATCCTCGTCCTTGCCTTCCTTGGGGCTTGTCGCTTCTTTCGTTCTTACCACTGGCCCATCATATCCTTTCCCGGATCTCAAGGTAATATGACTTATATTCGCTCTATCTGGTGGCCTTACGGAGGCGGGAATCTTCCCTTCATTTCCCCTCATATCACTCAAAGAAGTGGCTATCTGGGATAACTGCTTGGCCAGCATATCCATTGCTGTCTTTTGCTCCTGTTGAGCTTCTTGAAGCTTGTGCACTACGTCATTGTTCGATTGCAGGTTGTTTTGCATATGCTGCTGATAACTGACGAGATCGTGCACCATATCATCGATACTCTTTGGTGATTTCGATGGCTGACTGGGCCCTGGACCTATGCTCAGAGTCGGTCCACTCACTTGACCCTGACGAGCGTTTCCTTGACCTCCTGAAGAGTTGTTGTATTGATTTCCTTTACCTTGGTAATTGTTCTGAAAATTCATTTGGTGCGGTGGTACATAAGAGTTCCCTTGACTGTTCTGATTTCTGTTTCCCCAGCTCGAGTGGTCTCCTTGGTTCCGATTGATCCAGCTGCCCTGCCCCTCTTGATTCCTTCCTGACCAGTTACCTTGTCTTTCGGGCTGAGGTGCAAATTGCTGATTTTGTTGTGGTGCCGGCTGATTATGCTCATTGTCAGTCCATCTGAAATTTGGATGGTTTCTCCAGGGCGCATCTCTCTGTCTCCCTGGATTCCAGCTCCCATCGGGATTCCAACTTCCCATTGAATTGACCTGGGCCTGATAATCTCCTTCCTGGGTCCCGTAATATTGCTGAATTTGATTATCTCCTAGACAAGGAGATTTCTCCTTCCCTTGTGAATCCAGTGGAATCGTCTTTTCAATCGCGTTCAAAAGAGCTTTCTCGAGCCTATCAATTCTTGCTTCTACTTTGTCATCTTCTTGCTCTCTTACAGCATGCACCGATCCTCTCCTCACTGCATTCCTAGGGTTATCGTATGTTTTTTAGTGTCGATCAACTTCCCCAGGATTTCTCTTGCCTCACTTCCTCTTTTTCTTGTAAAATTCCCTCCACTCGAGGAATTCATTAGGTCCTTTGACTCAGGAGTTGCCCCTTCGTAAAACAGAGAGTAGGTCTCTGCCTCTATCATTCGGTGGTTCGGGCATGCATCCAACAACCCCTTGAATCTCGACCAATACTGACTCAGCGATTCATCGTAATCCTGCTTACACTCAAGTATTTCTTTTTTCAGTGCATTCGTCTTGTTGGATGGAAAGAAATAATCTAAGAATTCCAACTTGAAGTCCCTCCATGCGCGGATAGAATCTGGGGGCAACCTCAATAACCACGTATTAGCTTCCCCCTTCAAGGTAAATGGAATTACACATAGGCGATAATCCTCCTCTGTTGCATCATTCGGCCTCTTCTGAATACCACACAACTTACTGAATTCATTTAGGAACTCATACGGACACTCATTCCTACGCCCAGAGAACGTTGGCAAGATGCCAAGTACGTTTGTCTTGATCTCAATAGTCCTCTGGCGTGGATTCATCACTATTGCTTGGGCTGGTTCTCCATCTAAATGGGCAGTGAGCGAACCGATCTCTGGATCTGGATCTACTACTTGCGCCATGACTACTTCATCTGCTTCCCCTGTTTCTGACTCTGTTTCTGATTCAGGTGGTGACTCTGGATCTTCGCGTCCTGACGACGTCCAAGATTCGTCGCTAGTAAATTCACTCGGAAACGGATCTCTTGTGGTCAACCCTGATCTGGTGGTCACAGTAGAGACTGTATCCTTTACCCGCCAGTTAAACTGGTAGTGCTTCCACCCAGATGAGTTGCTCCAGTAGGTAGATCTTGAGCCTCTGCTCATAAACTATAAATAAAAGAGAGAGAAAATAAATCAAAACTATTTACACCACAGGCTCTGAACACTAACACAAAGCACGCCATCCATCCCCGGCAACGGCGCCATTTGAAGTGCGTGCTCGCTAAGATATGACTCAGGAGCGGAATGAGCAAGTGTGCACAGAGAAAGTTAATGCAGATGCTCGGTCAAGACACCGCGCTTCTTAAATCCACTGGATCACTAGGTCCAGGAACTCAAGGAACACAGAGTGTTTCTGTCGTTGGACACACTCGACTCCCCTTCAACAATTAATCCTCAACCCCAAATACTATGGATTAGTATAGGGAAGCGGGGTCGATCCCACGAAGATGGATTCGTAAAGTAGTGCTCAGAGACTCTCGAAAGAAGCGGCTGCTGCCATGCAAAGGGTTGAGAATTTTACCTAACTATAGTCCTAGGAACGAAATGTAAATGCTAGACCTAGGAAACTGTAAACACACTGACAGCAAACATCGTCATGACCGCGAGGTATTAAATCACTTCCTAGACCGTGTAAACGGTTCACTAATTAAGACTAGACAGAGAGAATAAAAGCAGTGGGGACCATGACTCCAAATATAGCAAGTACGGTAAAAGCTGCAAACAACCAACTCATGCCCTGACTAACAACGACATGCATTTTCCTAACCGACTCAAATACGTAAATGGAGAAAACAGAGCACATACCTAGATTCAAACAGAATATAGAAATCAGGACGCCGGAAACTTGCTACGAATCGGAAATACATCAGATCGACATAAACTAGGCGAAGTGAAATGAAAACACGTAAACTAGGCATGAAATTAAATCAACACTGTTCAGATTCACGTCGAGTGCTTAATCCACTCCGGATCCAAGCCATCTGAACTCAACAACCATCAAAATCAACTCCATAACTCCGATTCTTACAGATCTGCTCCGATCAACTCCGAATTCCAACAATCACAGACAATCCTACAATATCAGCAAGACAAAACCCCGATTCATCCACAAACAAACTCCATTCTCCCAGATCCAACCACGAACCTACAATAATCCACGAAAACAACCAACTCCAACAATTCCAACTCCAGCATTCAAGTAAAAACAGAAATCAACACAATCAACATAAGCGAAAACGAAACTTGCATTAAGATAAGAGAAATATTCAGCAAAGAAACAGAGGACCGAGCTTCGAACAGCGGAGCTCGGCGAAATCAGCAAAGTACGAAAACGGAAATTAAATTGTTTCTTCGCCCCCACAGAAAGACGGTGTTACAACCCACAAATACTTCCGAGAAAACTAAACGTGAACCCCAGTGCGAACCCGAGATCCTCCGCGAATTAGAACACAAGTGTGTGAAAAGTGAACTTAAGCTACAAGTTGTTAGCGAGGCCTCCAACCGAGAAGGTCCCTCCAGCTTGCATGCTTCTTCCTTTTATAGATGCGGACATAGCCTTCTAGAGTCTTCGTAGA
Source organism: Salvia splendens (assembly GCF_004379255.2). Classification (NCBI taxonomy): domain Eukaryota; kingdom Viridiplantae; phylum Streptophyta; class Magnoliopsida; order Lamiales; family Lamiaceae; genus Salvia; species Salvia splendens. The sequence continues at coordinate 23,572,081 of NC_056045.1, forward strand.
AATCCCTATTCTACCCTTCAACTCCGAGGCTTCCCCCGTCAAGCAATTTTCTTCATAATGTCCACTCTTTTGCCAGTTTCCTAGGACCATGTAAGCGTCCTCTTCCTTTCCTGGATCTAGCGAAAACCTTCACACACCTGGCTTTAAACATACGTCAGACCCAGCATTTTCACGAAATAAAATCCCTAGACCGATGCATGAAAGTAGCCTTATCAATAGGACGAGCTTTAGGGCATCCCTTAGGGCGCCCCATTGCTAATGCTATGCTAATGCTCTGCTAAGCTGTTTGATTGTTTAATGGAGTACTACATTAGATGTATATGCATGCATACCATATGGCATGTGGCGTGTCTTAAATGATGTAAGCCATGTCTATTTACTTTATTATCCTCTTGCCCTCTCAACAATCGGTTATTTCCATGCCATTAATTAGATTAAATTATTTCATGTCATTTTCATGATATTCAGGTAGATCTTTATGATTAAATTCTCCTTAATTATATAGATATTTTCATCACGTAAGCCTAATTCCTTTCGTCGAGATAGAATTTATACAAGATATTTTTAGGTGATGGGCTCTGTGGGTATCCATCCCTACAGGCTACATGTATTCCGATACATATATATATATATTGTAAAGGTATTTTCTGTTACAAATTAATTGATTTCTCTAGTATCAGTATTTAATTTTAAAGGAAATTTAATACATGTATAAGTACTAACATAATTTAATAACAATCGTAATAATTAGTATAGGACGTTGTCGAAAAATATAAATTGCCTTAATATTATCGACCCGAGCTTAAAACTGGCGTCCGTCTCATATATCTAAAAATCTCTATAAAAAAATTTAACTAAGTCAGTTGATCGAGATGTCCCATTGGGTGCGGAATATGCATCTTATAAGTTGATGGTTCATTTTTTTACCATTTATATAAGATATTTTAGTGGTAAACTTAATTCAAACATATGTGTGTGATCAAATTCACATTTTTTCTTCAGAAAGTAGCGAAAGTCGAGATGACATCCCCAACTATAGCAGCCCCTTGAATTTTTATGAAAATCAACTTTTTATAAATTTCTAAAAATTCATAATGGTACGTACACTTAAAATTTCTGGAAGGGCTTCCTTTTTTTTGGTAAACCCCTATATATACAATTTTTTTAGTATCTACTACTAGTATTTACTTAACTGAGAATTGAAAAATGTCCTTAGGTCGAGATCACTTCTGATTTAAAAATTCAATTAAGCCATCATTTAATCTAATCTTCACAATCACAACTATAAAAGTAATCAAAGCAATAGATTATAATTAGCAATTATGAAAAGTTAGAACTTATATTTAATGAGGGGGGACATTGACTTCTTTTTCAAACTGTGGCATCAAGTTGTGCAAAATTGGTTCATGAAGTCGGTAATAGAAGGAGATAGCAATTAAATTTAATTTGATATGATTAATAAAAGAATTATTATTAAATTCCTAAACTCTCTTTCACTCCCTTCCTATGTTGTTGGTATTTCTCCACTTGTTTCTCCCTCTCTATAATTTCTATTAATATTCGGTCTTTTCTTTTTTTATACTCTCGGCCTCTTTTCTTAACAAGTGATTCGTATTTAGTTTTGGGACATCCTAATATAAGCGAGTCTTGCAAAATCAGGACTCTTATTTTATTATGTGGTATTTATGGCTATTACTAACTGACACCTATATATATAAATATGTACATTATTCTAATTTGCTTTTCTTAGTCATCCAATAAAGAACTTGCAAGAATTTCGAATTAGGATTTTGGCAATGAAAAGAAAATTGTCATTTTGCACATTCATGTTTTAACTTTGTCCAGATGTTTGCTTTTAATTGTTTTTAATATTTTCTAGCTCCATATCCACTAATGTTTAATATGGCTTAAATTTAAACGTGGAAAGATAAAATCCATAAAACGCTAAAGGTACCCTAAAGATAACGCAATCCAAATCTTCCATTAATTATACATAGTCAATTTATAATATCTGCCAAATATATTGGTAAATGCGTACAATTATGAGTATAAAAGTACGTACTATAAACATGCTATCAAAATAGGATTCCACTCATTGTGTTTGTCCCATTTGAACTGAACAAAAACTCGACCCAAAATTTGTATATGCTGATTTTTTGACACGTATTTATTCCGTTACACATCTATGATTTTGATTCCGATCAACACGTCTCTTGTGTTTGAGAAAAATAAAAATCCTTCAAAGACGTACACACATGATTTGCTTTACTTATGAGAACCAACCTCCTATGTACGTAGAGATAAAAAGACAAGAAGCAATTCAATCAACCTTTTTTCTAGGAGTTTTTCTAGGAGTGAACTACGTAAATGACAAAAATAACTCTAGGTACCAAATATCGTTTATAAAGGATAAACGATAAATGGTATCTGATCTTTATTTTATATCGTTTTTGGTACTCAGTGACAAAAATAACCCTAGCTACGAAATATGTGATTTTTTTTGTTATGAAGGATATTTTTGAAAATTTCAATCAAATAGTACCAAACATGTGATTTCTTTTTTCTTCCTTTCTTATTTCTTTTTTTCTTCTTTCTTTTTTCTTCATTTTCTTCTTTCTTTTTAGTATTTATCTTTCATTCTTCTTTCTTTTTTCTCCTTAGTTTATATTTCCTCTTTTCTCTTCTTTTTCTTTTTTTCTTTTTTAGTGTTTTATACACTAATTGCATTCATAATATAAATCAAGAACAAAACACCTAATTAAATTAATTATTTAAACTACTTAAATCAATTAAATATTTTTAATTAAATTATTTTATACTCATTTTAGGGTTGAAACACCTAATAAAAAATATTCAATTGTTTATATTATGAATACAATTCACAATTTTTATTTTTATTAAAACTATATTGATTAGCTATTAATTTATATAAAATAATAATAATAATAATAATAGTTATTACTTTAATATTATATGATTCATAATTTAAATAATTATACTATAATTATTTATTAATCAATACTAGTTTTTAGTATTATAATAATTATATTATTATAATAATTAAATATAATTATAGGTATAATTTTAATTAATTATATTTGAATGATATTAAAAAATAAATTAATTATTAATTTATTACATCAAAATAATAATATTAATATTGATTAATAATAATAGAATAAAGAGTGAAGAGAATGAGAGAAGATATTATAATATCACTTTAGGACAAAAATGGAAAAATGTATTTGTTTAAAGGATATTTTGGGGTAAAAATTGTATTAGGTACCAAAAATATGATTTATAGATACCAAAAACGAGATAAAATAAATATCAGGTACCATTTATGTGCGAAAGTGAAAGATCAGTTACCATTTATGTAGTTTACTCTTTTTTTAATAATTTTTGCGCCCTATATCTATACTAATAAAAAGTGACAGTTGGATGAAATGATTATTTGTTTTGGATAAAAAGTGAGTTGATTGTGCAATTTTTGTTTTATTTGTTTTAAAAGTGAGTGGTATCCGACTGTGAGCCATATCAAATAAAAATGGACCTATCAAATGCAAACTTCTTGAAGAAGATTTATAACACTTTTAAATAGATGCACTAGAATTTGTATTTTATGAACTGATTTTGTGATTGCAGTATAGCAGGTGTGGTTCTGCTTGGAATCCAGCGACGGCTCCGGCAACAGCTGGCGGGTGAGGCGACGAGAGAAAGTTGAGTCACACCTGATAATAAACTGCCGAGCACACCACAGGTGGGCTAGCGCGGAGGGTGAGGAAGGCGAGGCGGCGTGGCGGGTGAGTCGGTGAGGAAGCGAGAGAGATGCCGGAGATGAGGAGGAAGCGGCAACGACGACGCGGTAGGAGAGGAATGCGAGGCAGGGCGGTGGGCGTGGGTGAGGAAGGCTGATGCAAGGCAAGTTCCGCCGGTTGAGAGAGAAAGAGGGAGATGGCGAGAGATGGGAAGAGGGGAGGAGGCGCCGCTTTTAGTATTTGGGCTTTATTTGTGTTGGATTCTTCTTTAATTAAATTTATGTATTATTTTGTCTTCTACTTCAATCAAAATTGGAATTGTGCTATTTAATGAGATGGTGGCTTCTATTTCGATCAAAATTGAAATTTTATTTATTGTTGCAATGCTTCGTTCTCTAAATTAATTGACAAGTTAAAAGTATAACACGAATATATAATCTTTTTCAATTTTCATCCTATATTTACTTAATTAAAGTATTTAATATATTTTCTTTAGTCTTCAATTAATTAAATCTAAACTCATTTGTATAGCTTCTTATAATACAAAGAGTAGCGTATATTGTCATATTATTCAAAACAAATAAGATGCATAAAAATATTATCATTATTGATGAAAGATTGGGAAAATATCAATTAATTAAACTAATGTATTATATATAATGAAGGGCCAGTTGTGAAAACAATTGGACAAAATAGTTGCTTTTTTCTATCACTCCTTATCTATACTTACTCCATAATATAGCCAACTGACACTTACTTTATTAAAATTTCAAATTAAAACTTAGCATGGATGTAATAACAGAGTACAACACTTAAATTAAACTCTATTATTACATCCATGCTAAGTTTTATCACTCCTAATTTATACTACTTCATAAAAAGGGTCAGTTGTGAAAAGACCTTGATGTCCTTTTTGGAGGGAAAATGGAAAGATATAGTGTCTTTTATTTTTTTACTTTATTTTGAATTTTTTAAATATTTACAGAATTAATTTTTGAAGAAAAAAATAATTGGGCAAAATACTTCCTTTATTCTATCACTTACTTTACTCTTTTTATCTCTCCTATTTTATTCATCTATCATAACTATTTTATTTTTATTTAATTCATTTAACACAATTTCTTAAAAGTCTTTGTAATGATAATGTTTCTTATTTTTATCAATTGATATTGATAGTGTTGTAGTATGTCATTGAAGTGTGATAGCTATTTTGTACTCCCTCCATCCCACAATAATTGTCACTCTTATTGTGGGCATGAGTTTTAATAAATGTAAAGAAAAGTTGGTTGGAATAGTTAGTGGAATGTGAGACCCACTTTTTTATATTGGTTTTATAATAAAATGTGAGTGAAGTGAGTTAGTAGAATATGAGACCTACTTACCATTTATGGTAAAAATGAAGTGTGACAATTATTGTGGGACGGACCGAAATGGAAAAGTGTGACAATTATTGTGGGACGGATAGAGTATTAGATATTTTATAATGTTCTAATTATTATATTTTTTTAAAAAATTACATTTAATTAATTAAAATATTTTTATTTATATAAGAGTATACTATATTGTACATTTATTATTTGAATTATCTGTTTGTACTATTTGATCTTTATTCATACATACTTATTCTAATTAACTTATACTCTTTGATCGTTACTCACAAATCTTCTCTTTGTCATTAATTTTATTGTTTTTACTCCACTTATATCATAAATTAAAATTGTACTCCCTTCGTCCCATGTTACTGACACTTTTATATTTTTTTGCTGAATTTGAAATGTTCTGTTCATTAGGGAGTAGTAAATTCTTCATTTAGAGTGAGACAAGATAAGTACATTTTTATTTTTTTAAATCTTTACATTGCTTTGGATTCTTATTTTCTGGAGTATATATTTATTATATTTTGTACTATTCATTATTTGAACTCTAATGCCCCGTGCATAGCACGAATGTTAATACTAGTTTTATTAAGTGAGTGAACCGTCTTGATCAGTACTAGCTAGGGATAATCAATATTCAAGTAGTGCAACTGCCAATTTGTTAGCATCAATTATTGAAACAAATACAGTCACAAACACAAACACGCAATTTTTCTTTGTTTTTTTCATGCTTGAGAAATTGCCCCTCAGAAAAAGTTTTTTCATGCTTCAAAGGGAATATTTCCATTTATTTGAAATTCAAAATCAAATTCGAGGTAGCATATTTCATTATAGTAATATATTTACACAATAAACCAAGTCCAATATTTAGTAGCTAGTACATTAACATATAGTATAATTAAACATTTTGGACAAAAAATTCAAACAAGATATTAAGCTGCTGAATTTGTCTTGTATGAAAAGCTATGGGTAATAGTTTGTGTAATTAATCAAATTTAATTAGTTGGAGGAAAAGACCAACAACAGGCCTCGTTAATTCTCTAATGATAAGCATTTCTATGTGGTTCTAGACATAAAATTCAATTAGTAAATAACAGAGACTAATATAGCCCCAATTGTGATGGAACAGTCACCAAACTTCACACCAACTTTTAGACAATAGAGTATAAAATTAAAAAGGGTTACATTTCATGTAATGCACCAATTGCCTATTGGTCGTTCATAAAGGCCATATATATTTTTCCTATCAAGAGAAAGCAACACTAACTATAGATTATTATGATACACAAATCCAGCGCCGGCTCTGTGTTTTGAAGGGCCCTTGGCCAAGCTGGATGTCAAGGCCCCATACTGGCCCAACACGTACCACAGCGAGCTGCTCGACGTGTTCCCGAACCTATACAACGTCATTCTAGAAGGCTCCATGTCCCACTTGCTTAAATTCAGATTCTTCTCGAGCTCATCAAGCACGCCCCGCCTGCCCGTGTGGATGCAAAAGTGCTCGAACGCGAGCTTGAAGTCGGGCACGTAGGGCTTGACCTTCATCTTTTGGAGCTTTTTCGCGATGAGTGTTGCCAGGAAGAGGAGCTGCTCGGACATGGGGAGGACGAGAGGCCCGAGGGTGGTGATGTTGGTCTGGAGGGCCTCTCCCGCGACGGTCATGAGGTCCAGAGTGATTGTGTGTGTTATATAGCGCAAAAAAATTTTGGGCCCCTGTCCATCCTGGGCCCCTGGCCGTGGCCTGGGTTGCCTGCCCCCAGAGCCGGCCCTGCACAAATCTATTGTATGTGGAAAAGATAAAGCAATATATTGTAACGCTAAGCTTTATTCAATGTTTTTCCCGAATGAAAATTTTATACTCTATGCTTCAATATATCTATATGGCACTTTATCTTTCTTATATACAATTGAAAATTGCAACTTTAGAAATGTAGATAGGGATCATGTTTACATGACGGAGCATCCGTTAGGATTCTCATCGCTGAACATGTTGTCGTTCGTGTTCGTGTTTGTGTCCAAGTACGTGGGTGGAGGCATAGGAGGCCCGTAATAGGCCATATTTGTATGACTATGATGATGATGCATATTGATGAATCCGCGAATTTCTGATGTTAGTGAATGCAGGAAAATACAGATCACGACACAGAGATTTACGTGGTTCGATTTACTGAAGTAAATCTACGTCCACGGGAAGAAAAGAGGGCAGAGTTGTATTGCTTGATCTGTTTTCTACAGCTTACAAATACAAACTTGCTATTTGATATTTTATCTCTAGAGAGCGAGAGAGAGAGTCCCCTTAATCTATCTGATCTAAGTTCTATTTATACATTGAACTAAGATCGTGGCTTGCATCACCACTAATGATGGTGGTGGATGTCGTGGAGGTCATGCGATCCTGCATGGGCCCACTATCCTGCATGAGTTAATGACTGCTTGACACCACTAAATAGATCGTGGGTGTAGTGGAGATCGTGGAGGTTCTGACATGAGTTGACTATCTCCCAGTTCGGTCAAATACTGAGACCGAACTGCTGAACTATTGCCGAGCAGCTTTTGCCGGTTTGAGAGTAGAGCTTGATTGGTCGGCTTTTACCGAGCTGTAGGCTGGGGCCGAACTCTTTGGTAATGCCGAACTGATTGGTTGGCTTTTACCGAGCTGTAGGCTGGGGCCGAACTCTTTGGTTGTGCCGAACTGAACTCTTTAGTCATGCCGGACTGATACTCTTTAGTCATGCCGAACTGATACTCTTTCTTGGGCTTTACTGCTGTTGGGCTTGTTTAGTACGTACTCCATCACTACCCCCCCCGGAAAGCGAAGTGAATTACTTCGGCATTCTGGATAAAGGTACGGGGTAAGTCGATGTTTGTCCTTGGTCTTATGAAGTGAACTCTTCTTTGACCGGACTCGTCTTTGGTCTGATGAAATAAACATCTTTGACCGGACTCGTCTTTGGTCTGATGAAATAAACATCTTTGACCGGACTCGTCTTTGGTCTGATGAAATAAACATCTTTGACCGGACTCGTCTTTGGTCTGATGAAATAAACATCTTTGACCGGACTCGTCTTTGGTCTGATGAAATAAACATCTTTGACCGGACTAAGCTTGTGTCCTAATTTGGCGAGTTTTATCGCTCGGATCGGACTTTCCGTTGTCCTAATTTGGGGATCGGACTTTCCCTTGTCCTAATTCGGCGAGTTTTATCGCGTGGATCGGACTTTCCCTTGTCCTAATTCAGGCAAGTTTTATCGCGTGAATCGGACTTTTGTTGCAGTTCGTTTCAGACGAAGTGCTTGATTTTTAAGCCGAATTGTGGTCTTGTATCCTCTTTAGAAGCTTGGACTTCACAATCGTTGGCTTATTGCAGCTCGTTTCAGACGAACTGCTTGTTTAAGCTGAATTGTGGTCTTGTATCTTCTGTAGAAGCTTTGACTCACAATCGTTGGCTTGTTGCAGCTCGTTTCAGACGAACTGCTTGTTTAAGCTGAATTGTGGTCTTGTATCTTCTGTAGAAGCTTTGACTCACAATCGTTGGCTTGTATATGTTCTAAGAAGGGATAGTGGTGTCAAGCAGTCATTAACTCATGCAAGATCGTGGACCCATGCAAGATCGCCACGATCTCCACGACATCCACTACCTAGTAAATGGCTGCATGCCACGATCTTGGTTTAATGTATAAATAGAACCTAGATCAGATAGATAGGGTTAGACTCTCTTGCTTTCTAGAGATAAAATACAAAATAGCAAGTCTGTATTGTAAGCTGTAAGAAAACAGATCAAGCAATACAACTCTGCCCTCATTTCTTCTCGTGGACGTAGATTTACCTCAGTAAATCGAACCACGTAAAATCTCTGTGTCGTGATCTGCATCTTCCTGCATTCATCACCATCAAAAATTCGCCGATTCATCACTGGCGCCGTCTGTGGGAAACAGAGAACCAAATTTGTGATAAAGCGAATTTTTGACCCTTTTTCCACCCCAAAAAAAATGCATACCAGATCACGTAACACCCATAATACCGTTCGTGATAACCGTGAAGAAGCTAGTCCAGCTCGCAGGTCTGAAAAACGGCCTCGGGAGACATCTACCTCCGGTTCTCACGAAGAAGGAACAAGCCATTCCAGGAGTCATCGCACCGAGTCTTCCCAGCAGCCCAATTTAAATGAAGCTGTCAAGCTGTTCTTGGTCGAGAAGCAGGAGGAGTTCTTAACCTTCCTGCAGAAGAGCCAGCAGCCGGAGAAGACAACGGCGGACTCTCCCTCCTCATCCAGACATGAAAGTCACTACCGCAGTAGTGACGTGTCTTCCAGGAGAGAGAATCCTCAACCCCGACATGTTCCTGTTCCTCCTCGGTACCGGAACCACAGGAGAACTCCATCTCCTCCGTACCGAAGAGATGTCGGGTTCGCCATGTACGGAGCATTAAAGACTCCGTTCTCGGACGATATCACCCGAACTCCTTTGCCGCGGAACTACCGAACTCCGTCGATAACCTATGACGGACTCGTGGATCCTCATGATTTCTTGGGACGCTATCAATATAACATGGCGAACCAGGGTCTCAACGAGGTCCACATGTGCAAGCTGTTCCCCGAGCTGCTCATCGGGAACGCCAGAAGGTGGTTCGACAGCCTTCCTCAAGGCAGCATTAGATCCTACCGAGATCTAATGGATGCTTTCCACAGGAGGTTCTTTCAGAAAGCGGAAGTCCGAATCACTTCGGCTCAGCTGCTTTCCATTCGTCAAGGTCGCGACGAAAGAATCAGCGACTTTATGACAAGATTCCACAAGGAATGCCTGCAAGTAGACGATCTCAACGATCTGCTTGTCATCTCGGCATTCCAAAATGGAATCCTGCCCGGAGCTCTCTACAGAAAGCTCGTGGAGTGCGGTCCGCAAACAGCTCAAGAAATGTGGGACATTGCGGACCAGTTTTCCCGTGCGGATGAGGCAGACCGTCGAAAACGGTCTTTAGACAGCTCATCCCGAGGAGACGAAAAGAAGCCCGATCATAGCGATCAGAGGCTTCCTCGCCGAACTCCTTTTGAAAGAATTCAAAGGGCACCGGTACAAGGCAGATTGGGGCCACGTCTCAATCCTGAGAAGCCGCCCGCTCAGTTCGTACCCTTAAACAAGTCAAGAGCGGAAATTTTCGAACTACATTCCGATATGTTCGAAAAACCAAGGCGGATGACGAAATCGGCCGCGCGCCGACCTCAGGATCAATATTGCTCCTTCCATCAAGACTACGGTCACGATACCGAGGAGTGCCGACATTTGGCTGCAGGTATTGACGCCCTTGTGAAAGCAGGGACATTAAAAAAATACCAAAGCAAGCAGCCGAAAAGAAACAAAAAGCAGGGAAGTGCGAACTGCGCTCCTCAGGATCCGAAAAGGCAACAGGATCCCGAAGACGATAACGAGCCGCAATATGATGGAGTAATCCTAACTATTGACGCTCTCCCTGCCGAGAAGACTAAATCGTCTCTGAAGTCATAGAGCAGAAAAAGGCTTTTGACGAGCTCAAAAGTTATTTAGCCGAGCTTCCAATTCTCTCTGCTCCAACAGATGCCGAAGTGATTTTCTTATACTTAGCGGCATCCGATCAAACCATTAGCGCGGTGCTTGTACGAGAAGAAGGCCTAAAGCAGTTTCCCATCTACTTTACAAGCCGAGCATTAAGAGGTCCAGAAACAAGGTATCAACCTCTGGAAAAAATTGCTCTGGCGTTAGTAAATGCAGCAAGGAGACTGCGGCCATACTTCTATGCTCACAAGGTATGCGTCTTAACCGATCTGCCTCTTCGGCAAGTGTTGACCAAACCAGAAGCATCAGGCAGAATCTCCAAATGGGCCATAGAGCTGGGAGAACACTCAATCGAGTACCTACCTCGGAAAGCCATCAAGGGACAAGCCTTGGCAGATTTTCTTGCAGAAGCAAAGTTCGATCAAGCAATTCCTGTTATTGCCGAACAGAAGAATTCTGAAAATGCCGAACTAGCACAGCCCTTGGAATCCGAAGAAGAGCCGCCGGACTGCTGGAGCGGATTCGTAGATGGAGCTTCGAATAAAACGGGAAGTAGAGCTGGTATTCTGCTTATCGCTCCCGACGGAGACGAGGTAACTTATTCACTTCGTTTCTTATTCCCAACTACTAATAACGAAGCCGAATACGAAGCCCTCCTTGCCGGACTCCAGCTAGCGCAAAGTCTGCTCGTCAAATCTCTCAAAGTCCATTGTGATTCACAAGTCATAGTAAATCACATGTTGGGTACAAGTGAAGCTCGTGACGAGAGAATGAAGAAGTATCTGGACAAAGCGCAAAGCATCAGCCGAAGTTTCTCCTATTTTCGGATAATCCGCATTCCCAGAGCGGAAAATAGCCGAGCAGATACCTTAAGTAAGTTGGCCTCAGATCCGAGCTCAAAGGCGGAAGAATTAATGCATCGAAGCATTGATGAAGCCGAGGTACATTCAGTGTCCAGCTCGCCGAACTGGATGACGCCGATCTTGCAGTATCTGGATCAAGGACAATTGCCCGAGGATAAGAGAGAAGCTCGGAAGATCACGTGCCGAGCACTTCGGTACGAACTTCATGAAGGAGTCCTCTTTAGAAAGTCTTACCTCCAGCCGTTATTGCGGTGCGTAGGACCAGAAGAGACGGACTACATCCTCAGAGAAGTTCATGAAGGATCGTGCGGCAGCCACATCGGAGCTAGAGCTTTAGCTAAAAAAGTTCTAAGATGGGGATATTATTGGCCAACCTTGGTACAAGAAGCAGTGCAGCTCGTCAAGACATGCCCGAAGTGCCAAATCCATGCAAATATCCCAAGGATGCCGCAGACCGATCTATTCACTATGCAAAGCCCTTGGCCTTTCATGCAATGGGGCATAGACATAGTGGGACCACTTCCTCAAGCTCCTCGGCAAATGAAATTCCTAATCGTTGCCGTGGACCACTTTACGAAGTGGGTGGAAGCTGAACCATTAGCTACGATAACGAGCTCGAAGGCATTGGATTTCGTCTGGAAGAACATAGTGTGCCGATTTGGCATACCCCACATCCTCATCTCGGATAACGGGACTCAGTTCACCGACAAGACGTTCAAGAATTGGTGCCAAGAGCTGAATATTCAACAGCGGTTCACTTCGGTCTCTCATCCACAAGCAAACGGACAAACGGAGATAACAAATCGTATCCTGGTGAAAGGGTTAAAAGCTCGGTTAGAACAAGCCAAAGGACAATGGGTAGAAAATCTCCCTCAAGTCCTATGGTCCTACCGAACTACACCCACAACCTCCAACGGTGAAACTCCGTACAGTCTGGTGTACGGCACTGAAGCCGTAATTCCGGTGGAGATCGGCGTACCCAGTCCCCGAACTCTAAATTTCTCAGCAGAAATGAATGACGACGGACTGAGAGCCGAGCTAGATCTTGCCGAAGAAAGAAGAGAATTGGCATGCATAAAAGCAGCCAAGTACAAGGAGCAAGTAGCCCGGTATTACAACCAAAGGGTGAAGAAGCTGCAATTTCAAGTGGGAGATCTCGTTTTGAGAAACAACGAAGTAAGCCGAGCAGAAAAGCTGGGCAAGCTCGAACCCACATGGGAAGGTCCGTATCGGGTGTCAGAAGTCCTCGGCAAAGGGTCTTACAAATTGGCTCACATGTCAGGAGAACAGGTACCCCGAACATGGCACATTTCCAACCTCAAAAAGTTCCATTTGTAAGAGACAGTCCGGTCAGTCAGTCTTGAGTCCTGTTCGGTCAATGTGCTTTATTTGGTTTGCTTGTTTTTTGTTCGTCTCTATGTGCTTTTTATTTGTCTATATGCGTTTTGTCTGTCTATGTGCGTGTCGTCTCTTACAAATGTTACTGAGGTATCTTGTTCTTCGAAGGCTGATCCCCTTCTTAGAACATATACAAGCCAACGATTGTGAGTCAAAGCTTCTACAGAAGATACAAGACCACAATTCAGCTTAAACAAGCAGTTCGTCTGAAACGAGCTGCAATAAGCCAACGATTGTGAAGTCCAAGCTTCTAAAGAGGATACAAGACCACAATTCGGCTTAAAAATCAAGCACTTCGTCTGAAACGAACTGCAACAAAAGTCCGATTCACGCGATAAAACTTGCCTGAATTAGGACAAGGGAAAGTCCGATCCACGCGATAAAACTCGCCGAATTAGGACAAGGGAAAGTCCGATCCCCAAATTAGGACAACAGAAAGTTCGATCCGAGCGATAAAACTCGCCAAATTAGGACGCAAACCAAGTCCGGTCAAAGAAGAGTTCACTTCATCAGACCGAGGACAAACATCAACTTACCCCGTACCTTTATCCAGAATGCCGAAGTGATTCACTTCACTTTTCGGGGGGGGTAGTGATGGAGTACGTACTAAACAAGCCCAACAGCAGCAAAGCCCATCAGCCTAAAGCCCAAGAAAGAGTATCAGTTCGGCATGACTAAAGAGTATCAGTCCGGCATGACTAAAGAGTTCAGTTCGGCACAATCAAAGAGTTCGGCCCCAGCCTACAGCTCGGTAAAAGCCAACCAATCAAACTCTGCTCTCAGGTCGGCATCAAGCTCTACTCTCAGATCGGCAAAAGCTGCTCGGCAATAATTCAGCAGTTCGGTCTCAGTATTCGACCGAACTAGGAGATAGTGGACTCATGCAGGATTTCCACCTCCACTGCACCCACGATCTATTTAGTGGTGTCAAGCAGTCATTAACTCATGCAGGATAGTGGACCCATGCAAGATCGCCACGATCTCCACGACATCCACTACCTAGTAAATGGCTGCATACCACGATCTTGGTTTAATGTATAAATAGAACCTAGATCAGATAGATAGGGTTAGACTCTCTTGTTTTCTAGAGATAAAATACAAAATAGCAAGTCTGTATTGTAAGCTGTATGAAAACAGATCAAGCAATACAACTCTGCCCTCATTTCTTCCCGTGGACGTAGATTTACCTCAGTAAATCGAACCACGTAAAATCTCTGTGTCGTGATCTGCATCTTCCTGCATTCATCACCATCAAAAATTCGCCGATTCATCACTGGCGCCGTCTGTGGGAAACAGAGAACCAAATTTGTGATAAAGCGAATTTTTGACCCTTTTTCCACCCCAAAAAAATGCATACCAGATCACATACCACCCGTAATACCGTTCGTGATCACCGTGAGGAAGCTAGTCCAGCTCGCAGGTCTGAAAAACGGCCTCGGGAGACATCTACCTCCGGTTCTCACGAAGGAGGAACAAGCCACTCCAGGAGTCATCGCACCGAGTCTTCCCAGCAGCCCGATTTAAATGAAGCTGTCAAGCTGTTCTTGGCCGAGAAGCAGGAGGAGTTCTTAACCTTCCTGCAGAAGAGCCAACAGCCGGAGAAGACAACGGCGGATTCTCCCTCCTCATCCAGACATGAAAGTCACTACCGCAGTAGTGACGTGTCTTCCAGGAGAAAGAATCCTCAACCCCGACATGTTCCTGTTCCTCCTCGGTACCGGAACCACAGGAGAACTCCATCTCCTCCGTACCGAAGAAATATCGGGTTCGCCATGTACGGAGCATTAAAGACTCCGTTCTCGGACGATATCACCCGAACTCCTTTGCCGCGGAACTACCGGACACCGTCAATGACTTATGACGGGCTAGTGGATCCTCATGACTTCTTGGGACGCTATCAGTATAATATGGCGAACCAGGGTCTCAATGAGGTCCATATGTGCAAGCTGTTCCCCGAGCTGCTCATCGGGAACGCCAGAAGGTGGTTCGACAGCCTTCCTCAAGGCAGCATTAGATCCTACCGAGATCTAATGGATGCTTTCCACAGGAGGTTCTTTCAGAAAGCGGAAGCCCGGATCACTTCGGCTCAGCTGCTTTCTATTCGTCAAGGTCACGACGAAAAGATCAGCGACTTTTTGACGAGATTCCACAAGGAATGCCTACAAGTAGATGATCTCAATGATCTACTTGTCATTTCGGCATTCCAAAATGGAATCCTGCCCGGAGCTCTCTACAGAAAGCTCGTGGAATGCAGTCCGCAAACAGCTCAAGAGATGTGGGACATTGCGGACCAGTACTCCCGGGCCGATGAGGCAGACCGTCGCAAACGGTCGTTAGACAGCTCATCGTCCCGAGGAGACAGAAGGAAGCCCGATCATGGCGATCAGAGGCTTCCTCGCCGAACTCCTTTTGAAAGAATTCAAAGGGCACCGGTACAAGGCAGATTGGGACCACGTCTCAATCCTGAGAAGCCGCCCGCTCAGTTCGTACCCTTAAACAAGTCAAGAGCGGAAATTTTCGAACTACATTCCGATATGTTCGAAAAGCCAAGGCGGATGACGAAATCGGCCGCGCGCCGACCTCAGGATCAATATTGCTCCTTCCATCAAGACTACGGTCACGATACCGAGGAGTGCCAACATTTGGCTGCAGGTATTGATGCCCTTGTGAAAGCAGGGACGTTAAAAAAATACCAAAGCAAGCAGCCGAAAAGGAACAAAAAGCAGGGAGGTGCGAACTGCGCTCCTCAGGATCCGAAAAGGCAACGGGATCCCGAAGACGATAACGAGCCGCAATATGATGGAGTAATCCTAACTATTGACGCTCTCCCTGCCGAGAAGACTAAATCGTCTCTGAAATCATAGAGCAGAAAAAGGCTTTTGACGAGCTCAAAAGTTATCTAGCCGAGCTTCCTATTCTCTCTGCTCCAACCGAAGCCGAAGTAATTTTCTTATACTTAGCGGCATCCGATCAAACCATTAGCGCGGTGCTTGTACGAGAAGAAGGCCTAAAGCAGTTTCCCATCTACTTTACAAGCCGAGCATTAAGAGGTCCAGAAACCAGGTATCAACCTCTGGAAAAAATTGCTCTGGCGTTAGTAAATGCAGCAAGGAGACTGCGGCCATACTTCTATGCTCACAAGGTATGCGTCTTAACCGATCTGCCTCTTCGGCAAGTTTTGACCAAGCCAGAAGCATCAGGCAGAATCGCCAAATGGGCCATAGAGCTGGGAGAACACTCAATCGAGTACCTACCTCGAAAAGCCATCAAGGGACAAGCCTTGGCAGATTTTCTTGCAGAGGCCAAGTTCGATCAAGCAATCCCTGTCATTGCCGAACAGAAAAATTCTACCAATGCCGAACTAGCACAGCCCTTGGAATCCGAAGTAGAGCCGCCAGACTGCTGGAGCGGATTCGTAGATGGAGCTTCAAACAAGATGGGAAGTGGAGCTGGTATTTTACTCGTCGCTCCCGACGGACACGAGGTAACCTACTCACTTCGGTTCCTATTCCCCACTACTAATAATGAAGCCGAGTACGAAGCCCTCCTGGCCGGACTCCAGTTAGCGCAAAGTCTGCTCGTCAAATCTCTCAAAGTCCATTGTGATTCACAAGTCATAGTAAATCACATGTTGGGTACAAGTGAAGCTCGTGACGAGAGAATGAAGAAGT
Source organism: Salvia splendens (assembly GCF_004379255.2). Classification (NCBI taxonomy): domain Eukaryota; kingdom Viridiplantae; phylum Streptophyta; class Magnoliopsida; order Lamiales; family Lamiaceae; genus Salvia; species Salvia splendens. The sequence goes on from NC_056045.1 coordinate 23,588,675, forward strand.
ATTTGGACAAAGCGCAAAGCATCAGCCGAAGTTTCTCCTATTTTCGGATAATCCGCGTTCCCAGAGCGGAAAATAGCCGAGCAGATACCTTAAGTAAGTTGGCCTCAGATCCGAGCTCAAAGGCGGAAGAATTAATGCATCGAAGCATTGATGAAGCCGAGGTACATTCAGTGTCCAGCTCGCCGAACTGGATGACGCCGATCTTGCAGTATCTGGATCAAGGACAATTGCCCGAGGATAAGAGAGAAGCTCGGAAGATCACGTGCCGAGCACTTCGGTACGAACTTCATGAAGGAGTCCTCTTTAGAAAGTCTTACCTCCAGCCGTTATTGCGGTGCGTAGGACCAGAAGAGACGGACTACATCCTCAGAGAAGTTCATGAAGGATCGTGCGGCAGCCACATCGGAGCTAGAGCTTTAGCTAAAAAAGTTCTAAGATGGGGATATTATTGGCCAACCTTGGTACAAGAAGCAGTGCAGCTCGTCAAGACATGCCCGAAGTGCCAAATCCATGCAAATATCCCAAGGATGCCGCAGACCGATCTATTCACTATGCAAAGCCCTTGGCCTTTCATGCAATGGGGCATAGACATAGTGGGACCACTTCCTCAAGCTCCTCGGCAAATGAAATTCCTAATCGTTGCCGTGGACCACTTTACGAAGTGGGTGGAAGCTGAACCATTAGCTACGATAACGAGCTCGAAGGCATTGGATTTCGTCTGGAAGAACATAGTGTGCCGATTTGGCATACCCCACATCCTCATCTCGGATAACGGGACTCAGTTCACCGACAAGACGTTCAAGAATTGGTGCCAAGAGCTGAATATTCAACAGCGGTTCACTTCGGTCTCTCATCCACAAGCAAACGGACAAACGGAGGTAACAAATCGTATCCTGGTGAAAGGGTTAAAAGCTCGGTTAGAACAAGCCAAAGGACAATGGGTAGAAAATCTCCCTCAAGTCCTATGGTCCTACCGAACTACACCCACAACCTCCAACGGTGAAACTCCGTACAGTCTGGTGTACGGCACTGAAGCCGTAATTCCGGTGGAGATCGGCGTACCCAGTCCCCGAACTCTAAATTTCTCAGCAGAAATGAATGACGACGGACTGAGAGCCGAGCTAGATTTTGCCGAAGAAAGAAGAGAATTGGCATGCATAAAAGCAGCCAAGTACAAGGAGCAAGTAGCCCGGTATTACAACCAAAGGGTGAAGAAGCTGCAATTTCAAGTGGGAGATCTCGTTTTGAGAAACAACGAAGTAAGCCGAGCAGAAAAGCTGGGCAAGCTCGAACCCACATGGGAAGGTCCGTATCGGGTGTCAGAAGTCCTCGGCAAAGGGTCTTACAAATTGGCTCACATGTCAGGAGAACAGGTACCCCGAACATGGCACATTTCCAACCTCAAAAAGTTCCATTTGTAAGAGAGTCCGGTCAGTCAGTCTTGAGTCCTGTTCGGTCAATGTGCTTTATTTGGTTTACTTGGTTTTTGTTTGTCTCTATGTGCTTTTTATTTGTCTATATGCGTTTTGTCTGTCTATGTGCGTGTCGTCTCTTACAAATGTTACTGAGGTATCTTGTTCTTCGAAGGCTGATCCCCTTCTTAGAACATATACAAGCCAACGATTGTGAGTCAAAGCTTCTACAGAAGATACAAGACCACAATTCAGCTTAAACAAGCAGTTCGTCTGAAACGAGCTGCAACAAGCCAACGATTGTGAGTCAAAGCTTCTACAGAAGATACAAGACCACAATTCAGCTTAAACAAGCAGTTCGTCTGAAACGAGCTGCAATAAGCCAACGATTGTGAAGTCCAAGCTTCTAAAGAGGATACAAGACCACAATTCGGCTTAAAAATCAAGCACTTCGTCTGAAACGAACTGCAACAAAAGTCCGATTCACGCGATAAAACTTGCCTGAATTAGGACAAGGGAAAGTCCGATCCACGCGATAAAACTCGCCGAATTAGGACAAGGGAAAGTCCGATCCCCAAATTAGGACAACGGAAAGTCCGATCCGAGCGATAAAACTCGCCAAATTAGGACACAAGCTTAGTCCGGTCAAAGATGTTTATTTCATCAGACCAAAGACGAGTCCGGTCAAAGATGTTTATTTCATCAGACCAAAAGACGAGTCCGGGCAAAGATGTTTATTTCATCAGACCAAAGACGAGTCCGGTCAAAGATGTTTATTTCATCAGACCAAAGACGAGTCCGGTCAAAGAAGAGTTCACTTCATAAGACCAAGGACAAACATCGACTTACCCCGTACCTTTATCCAGAATGCCGAAGTAATTCACTTCGCTTTCCGGGGGGGGTAGTGATGGAGTACGTACTAAACAAGCCCAACAGCAGTAAAGCCCATCAGCCTAAAGCCCAAGAAAGAGTATCAGTTCGGCATGACTAAAGAGTATCAGTCCGGCATGACTAAAGAGTTCAGTTCGGCACAACCAAAGAGTTCGGCCCCAGCCTACAGCTCGGTAAAAGCCAACCAATCAAACTCTGCTCTCAGGTCGGCATCAAGCTCTACTCTCAGATCGGCAAAAGCTGCTCGGCAATAATTCAGCAGTTCGGTCTCAGTATTCGACCGAACTAGGAGATAGTGGACTCATGCAGGATTTCCACCTCCACTACACCCACGATCTATTTAGTGGTGTCAAGCAGTCATTAACTCATGCAGGATAGTGGACCCATGCAAGATCGCCACGATCTCCACGACATCCACTACCTAGTAAATGGCTGCATGCCACGATCTTGGTTTAATGTATAAATAGAACCTAGATCAGATAGATAGGGTTAGACTCTCTTGCTTTCTAGAGATAAAATACAAAATAGCAAGTCTGTATTGTAAGCTGTAAGAAAACAGATCAAGCAATACAACTCTGCCCTCATTTCTTCCCGTGGACGTAGATTTACCTCAGTAAATCGAACCACGTAAAATCTCTGTGTCGTGATCTGCATCTTCCTGCATTCATCACCATCAAAAATTCGCCGATTCATCACATATTGCTATAATCTTGATGCCCATAATTTTGGTTGTGCATCACCATCGGCATGGCATAGTGCGTTTGTGGGTTGTAACTACTATGATACTCCATCTTGCTCTTCTCCACCTTAGTTTGGCCTCCGCCGGCAACCACTAGTTTTGATTCGGCGCCGCCACCCTCTTTTTGCTTAGCACCACTTTCTCCAACGATGTCGCTTTTCTTGCCTTTGTTTTCTTGTTCTCCGTCCACGGCTGCAACTTCGCCATCGGCCTTCTTTGGAGTAACAATCTCTACTCCTCTTTTTAGCTTCTCTCTTAGATATGTAACCAAATCATTCACGTCCATCGTTCCGATCACTATTATTAAAGACCTTTGCAAATCAGTTGCTAGTGAATCAATGCCTGTCATAATGAAATTTACCATGAATCAGTTGTTAGTGAAAATAAATTATGGACTACATTTTTATACTAATTAAAATGATTAGGGACATCTACGTATTATTTTATGAAATTCACATTTTATACTACGGATTAACACTCCTATCAATGTCACAACTCTATTATTTTAAATAGTGGAGTAGTAGTAATAAATATGCGCGCATAGTAGGACAAAATAAAATAAAATAAAATAAAATAATGCAAGTAGATAGGAACCTAACTCACCATCAAAATTCTTAATTATAATCCGTTTGATTTTATCCGCGCATTCGTCACAGTGCAGTTTGGTTTTCATTGTCACGGTGCTAACAACAGCCTGAAATTATATAACAACCAGCATAAAATAAACAAATAAAAAAGAATTAATTGACTAATTAATACCTTTTTGGGTCTGTTAGTATCAACAGGGTGGGGTATCTTGTGATTAGCTCCGACAGCGGCGGCGTTGTTGGGGTGAGGAGAGATAAGGTCGACCTTCTTCTTGGTCTTGATTTCAAGCTTTTCCCGGAGCCAAAGGGGGTCCACATTTCCCGTCACAGTCAATCTCTTTGCGTCACAGTCTGCCTTCACCGTCTCCACACCTTCACAAATTGGACTGCAATTATTACCACGGTCCCTACAGATGGGGGCTCATGATTGCGCCTTCAGCCTTATCATGTCTGCTGCTATGTAACTTTAGCTAAACTCCAATTTCATTTACTATTATTTTGTTTTCAATTAAATTTCAATTAATTGAAACCAACGGTAAATAGAAACAACTTTGGTAACGAACAAATACAGAAATCCGATTTCACCATTTCACATATTGCTTTTTATTCACTCATTTTCTATTTTAATAGCATCTACTAAATACATGAATGAATCTCGTCATGCACATACTGAAATAATTAGAAAATAATGATTTGTAAGCGTTCGTGTGGCATAGAGTTGGTAAAAGCTAACTAAATTTCCATTAATTAGTATTATCATTTATCAACGAAATCACATTTCACCAACCACACTAGGAGTAATATTTATTACAAACTATGCCACCTAATTTTTATTCCACTGCAAATCTTGTGCAACTAACACTAAAGATTTACGTATTGATAATTAATTAGTAGTACCTTGTAAATGGGCAACGGAGCGTCTGACTTTTTTGGCACAGCCTTGGCAATGTAGATCCAACTTCAACACCACCGTGATGGGACCCACTCTTTTCTCTCCTTCATTCTTTTCTGCAACCTTCTGAAAACACACACTCATCATCACAATGAGTACAAAACGGGAGGCTAAGGATTGTGATAATTAAGGGATAATCGGAGATTAATTACCTCGCCCATTTGCTGCAATAATTATGATTTTCTGGTTTTTTTGGGAGTAAATATTTGTCTGAAGAGAGGAAGGGTGGCAATCTCTGAGATATATAGAGCAGAGTTTTTGTACAAGTCATGTGGGGCCAGGATATATTTTAGAAAAACAAAATACATCATGAATAGTACCTGATATTTATTTTATACTCTCTCCGTCCCGGATAATTCGTCTCACTTTGACCGGGCACGAGTTTTAATAAATGTAATGAAAAGTGAGTTGAAAAAGTTAGTGGACTGTGGGTACTACTTTTATAAATTAGTTTTATAATAAAATGTGACTGGGAATGAGTTAGTGAAATATGTGGTCCACTACAAAAAATGGTAAAAATGAAATAAGACAAATTATATGGGGCGGACCAAAATGATAAAATGAGACAAATTATCCGGGACGGAGGGAGTATCGTTTTTGGTACCCTGTGACAAAAATAACCCTAAGTACCAAACATATAATTTTTTAGTTAGGGAGGATATTTTTAGAAATTTCAATTAAATAGTACAAATCATGTGATTTCTTTTTTCTTCCTTTTTAATTTCTTTTTTCTTCTTTTGTTCTTTTTCTTTTTTTCATTTTCTTCTTTCTTTTTATTTTATCTTCCTTTCTTCTTTCTTTTTTATCCTTAGTTTGTGTTTCATCTTTTTTCTTTTCTCTTCTTTATTTTCTTTCTTTCTATTATTTTATACATACATCTAATTGCATCTATAATATAAATCAGAACAAAAAACCTAATTAAATTAATTATTTAAATTAATTGAATATTTTTAATTAAATTATTTTATACTCATTTAAGGGTTGAAACACCTATCTAAAAATATTCAATTGTTTATATCATTATGAATACAATTCACAATTTTAAATTTTTATTACGAATATATTAATTAGTTATTAATTTAATTTAATATAAAATAATAATAATAATAATATTATTAATAATAATACCAAAAATAGTTTTTATTATATAATATTATATGATTCATAATTTAAATAATTATACTATAATTATTTATTAATTAATAGTACTAGCTTTTAGTATTGTGATAATAATATTATAATAATAATAACTAAATAAAATTATGACTATAATTTTAATAAATTATATTTGGATGATATTAAAAATAAATTAATTATTAATTTATAACATAACAATAATAATATTAATTAATAATAATAGTATAAAGAGTGAAGAAAACTGAGAGAAGATATTATAATATCACTTTTGGTAGTAATTTTTTGTATGCCCAAAACATCCCTAATGATACAAATGGGAAAATGTATTTGTTTAGAGGGTATTTTGGGGTGGAAATTGCATCAGGTACAAAAAATGTGATTTATAGGTACCAAAAACGATATAAAATAAAAATCAGGTACCATTTATGTGCGAAAATAAAAGATCAGGTACCATTTGTGTAGTTCACTCTAAATATTAATCCCTCCGTTCCACAATAATGGAGACGTTTCTTTTCTGCATGGAGATTAAGAAAAAATGTGTTAGGTGAGTTAAGTAAATGGAGAATAAAGTGGAAAATGAAAAAAAGTAGAGAGATGAAGAGAGAATAATGTAAGAGGGAGTAAAATAGGTGTGGAGAAATGTGTTGACCTTTACTAAACAAGGGAAATGACTCTATTATTATGGAACAGATGGAGTAATATACGGATGCATGTATGTATCATGTATGGATGTGAGTGGGCATGAGAGTCACGAGTCATGATTAGACATGGAATTCATTTCAAATCCAGCTAATCTTGACTAATCCATGACATGTTTTTCATTTTTCCTCCTAATTTTGTCCTATTGGGAAAAAAACCAATTGTCTACTACTGTATTATTGTCCTTTAGGCCATCCACAATAGGAATAGCCCAGCAATAGCCCAGCAATAGCCCAGCCATAGCCCAGCCACTGCCACATCATCAGCACTAAAAATCCTCCTGCCACATCATCAAAACAAGCAAATAGCCCAGTCATAGCCCAGCCATAGCCCAACCACATACTATCCACATCATTATTAACAAATATATACAAAATGAAATAATTAAAAATCACACAATATACGGAATTAAATTTACGACACAAAAACGAGAAAATTCACTAATATTAATAAAATATAAAAAGTACATTAATTAAAAAAAATTACATAATTAAAAAAAACTAATGGCGGTCAATCCTCCGTGCCCATAACTCTTCAATTAAATCCTGCGGGACAGTTCTTCCAGTCCCAATGCATACAATCTATGCTACCTAACATACCCGGGAACCCATGCTGACTCCCGTGCATCCGCAACAGATCTTGGCAGTCTTCGGGGGTAGGCTTTCGCAGATACTGATCACCGAATACTTCTATCACTCCCAGACAGAAATTCTTCAGACATTGCAAGGCAGTCGTCTCACCGATATGGAGATACTCGTCCCACATGTCTGCCGCGCCTCCGTAGGCCAACTGCCGGATTGCCGCAGTGCACTTTTGAATAGGTGTGTGGCCGGGTCTGCCAGACGCATCGTGTCTGAAGCGGAAATACAGATATCGAGACTCCAAAGCGTTGACAATACGCATAAACAGGTTCCTGGTCATCCTAAAACGACGCCTGAAAAGGTTGGCGTTGAACCGAGGCTCCTGTGCGAAGTAGTCTTCGTATAGGCGCTGATGTGCAGCTACGTGATCCCGATCAATCACACTGCGGCGGTGGACCACTGGGGGAGGTCGAGGTATCGCCGGCTGCAAGGCCCTTTCCATCCATTGGTTTATCGCGTTGGTCGTATAAGCGTCCAACGCCTCGGCCATTCGACGTTCGTACTCCTCAGCATCCCCTCCGCTACCACCACTACTACCACCAGCATTACTCATTTTGCGTTGTTGATCTTGAACAGAAATTAAGATAGAGAGAGTACTCGTTAAAACAAGTCGTGCGAATGAAAATGACTAACAAAGCGCGTATATATAGTGTTTCGAAAAAAAAATTTATTTTTTCGCGCTAGGCGGTGCGCTGGGCGATCCGGGCGCTGCAATAGCGCCGAACGGACCGCCCAGCCGACCGCCCAGCGCCACATAACCGCCCAGCGCTGTGCGGTTTCTCTCTCCACTCAGCCGCTGGGCGGCTGCAATAGACCGCCCAGCGCCGGCGCTCGGCTGGGCGGTTGCTGGGCGCCTATTGTGGATGGTCTTAACAAATCGGAATTTTTATCTAATTAACAAAAATTTGGTAGCAACTGTTAGGAATTCTTGTATTCATCTAATGAGCGCAGCGGAAATTGCAGACAAGAATAACAGATCTAGATTCATAATCATATTGCAAGTTGAGCACGTAATACACAACGGAACTAAATCTTACTTGTTGTTGTGTTTTCTTCTACGATTGTGTCCTGCAAGTTGAATCCACTACTATCGAGGTCCACGTGTATTCTGATCCGATGCAGGAACAATTCCTCGGTACAATCGCTCTATAGAGAAAGCTAGGAATTCTCTACAAAGCTTTACGTATTTTCTCTCTAATGTTACGATATTTCTCATCTCCCACAATGGAGAATAAATAACCATTATATAGACAAAGAGTCATTAGGGTTTCATGATTGTTGGGCTTATGGACTAATTATAATTGTAGCCCAACTATAATTATTTAATCCATATTAATCTAATCTAGCTCATATCCTTTCAGCAACTTTGCAGCACCCGGACCGCGAACAACTTTTTGATCTTTGACTGCAAATGGCTCGGACCGCGAGCTCGGCAAACCATCAGCCTTGTAAAACTCACAATCCGGACTCTAATTCTTTTTTTTTCTACAAAATTCAACAAAATAAAATCATACTAGTAATATGGATTAAACTTAGTGGCTATGACCTAACTTCATTATCTATCATTAAAGTTACTGTGTAAATTTAAGGCGAATCTCACTAAGTAATATAGCATGAATGAATATCTACGAAGCTAATAAAATGTTTATACCTATTCTTAAAGATGGTTATCGAGAGAGGTATGGAAAGATTAGTAAGATATTTTGAAAGTAGAAGGTAGAAAGATATGTTTCTTGTATGTTTTTCTTGTTGATATGAAATGCTCATCTCCCTAGTATTTATAGGGAGATTTGAGTCCCTTTGAGTACAACAATAAATGCGTATTGGAACTACACCACACTAGGAACTCTACACTCTAATGAATATGGGCGGCTATCTAGGAACTCCACTGTAATGAATGAAGGCGGCCATTTATGATTCCTTTTTCCAACACTCCCCCTCAAGTTGAGCAACGGTATCTCCGATACTCAACTTGCCCAGAAATTCTTTGAAGACTTTAGGACTCAATGCCTTGGTTAGCATGTCTGCAAGTTGTTCCTCAGATCGGACGAATGGAAATTCGATGATGCCGCTTTCAATTTTTTCCTTGATGAAGTGACGATCGACTTCGACGAGTTTCGTTCTGTCATGTTGTACTGGGTTCTCTGAAATGCTGATTGCCGATTTATTGTCACAGAAAAGTTTACTTTTCCGTGAAGGGGGGAAGCCGATTTCTGTTAACAACCTCCTAAGCCAAAGTATCTCCATCAGGCCACTTCTGATCCCTCGAAATTCTGCTTCTGCACTTGATAATGCTACAACTTTTTGCTTCTTGCTTCTCCAAGTGACTAGGTTTCCCCCAACAAAGGTAAAATATCCTCCAGTGGATTTTCTATCGACTGGATTGCTTGCCCAATCTGCATCGGTGTATCCATCAATTTCCAAGTCTTCCTTGTTTTCTAAGAATACCCCATAACCGACTGTTCCCTTTAGATATCTCACAATTCCCATGACAGCATCCATATGGTCTTCCTGAGGCTGATGCATGAATTGACTGACAACTCCAACTGCATATGTGATGTCGGGTTTTGTATGAGAAAGATAGATAAGTTTACCTACTAACCGTTGATATCTTTCACAGTCTGTAGGCTTGGCTCCATCCACAATCTTTAATCCATGGTCGGGTACCATTGGCGTTTCAGCAGGTTTGCAGTCCAGTAGGCCCGTTTCTGCTAGCATGTCAAGAACATACTTCTTTTGTCTTAGGAATATTCCGTGCTTGGATCCCAACACTTCAATTCCTATGAAGTACTTTAAAGCTCCCAAGTCCTTCATTTCAAACTCCCTGAAAAGATTCTCCTTTAGATTTTTGATTTCCTCGGCATCATCTCTTGTTATGATCATGTAGTCAACATAGATTATTAGACACGTCATTTTGCCATTCCTCTTCTTTAGGAATAGTGTGTGATCTGAATGGCTTTGTTTGAAGCCATGTTTAAACATTGCCTGGCAAAATCTTCCGAACCACACTCTGGGGGATTGCTTCAACCCATAAAGAGTCTTCCCCAGTCAGCACACCTGTCCTTTTCCAAATTCTTCACAAAAACCTGGGGGGACCTCCATGTAGACTTCTTTGTCTTTCTCAAGTTCTCCATGAAGGAAGGCATTTGTAACATCAAACTGGTATAATGGTCATTCCTTACATGCAGCTACAGATAGAAGTGCTCTTACTGTATTTAGTATGGCCACCGAGGAGAAAGTTTGTTCGTAGTCTACTCCATACACCTGAGTATCCCTTAGCAACCAATCTTGCCTTGTATCTCTCGATTGAACCATCTGTATTTAGTATGGCTCATTTGTATCACTTCTGTTTTCCATGTCACTGTCAGTGGTTTCAAGTAGGGTACCAATATTGGGATCAGATGTTTTTACCTCAGGATTCAACGACTGGTCAGATAGCTCGGTATGATCCTGAAGCGACACATTATGTTCTTGGGGATTTGACTGCCCGATGGTACTGCTAACTTCCTCTATTGGACCAACTTCTGTGACAGTATTTTGGTCCGATTCATTTGTTTGGTTGTTCTCTCCCTCCCCCTGAATGGTTTCTCCCCAAAGAGGTAGCCAATTTAGTGCGTCACTACTCGAGTTTTCTAACTTACTCCCCCCTGACCGCTAGATTGGCTATAGAAATATTCGCTTTCAACAAAGTCGCAGTTCATAGTTGTGTACATACGATCTGTCGAAGGGTCATAGCATCGACAACCTTTTTGATTTTTTCCATATCCCAAGAAGACACATTTGACTGCACAAGGTGAGAATTTGTCACGGTCATGTTTGGGGATGTGGAAAAACACGGTACAACCAAAAATTTTGGGGTCGAGATGGAGGGATGATGGTACCGAGTTTTGGGAAGAGAAGACCTCTAGAGGAGTTTTAAAGTTAAGGATCCATGTGGGAAGACGATTTAAGAGATAGACGGAAGTTGCGATGGCTCCTGGCCAGAAGGATTTTGGGATGTTTGATTCAATGAGGAGGGCACGAGTGATTTCTAGGATATATCGATTTTTCCGCTCGGCTACCCCATTTTGCTCTGGTGATAGGCACATGAAGTTTGGTGGACAAGGCCATTTTCAGTGAAGAAAGATGTCATCTTAGAGTTCACGTATTCCCTCCCATTATCAGATGTAAGGATTTGAATTCTAGAGTTATATTTGGGTTTGGACAAGACGATAGAACTCAGTAAATTTCTCGAAAACTTCTGATTTTGTTTTCAAAAAATAAACTCAAGTCATACGCGAAAAATCATCAATAAACAACAAAAAATATCGAAAACCTTGTCCTCCAGTAATCGGAGCAGGGCCCCACACCTCAGAGTGAACCAAAGCAAAAGGTGATTTATCTCTAGTGTTGTTTAATTTGAATGAATGTCTGTGACTTTTTGCTAAAACACAAGTTTCACAATTCAAAACATGCATACAAGAAAATAACTCAGGAAAGAGTAGGCGAAGATAACTTATGGATGGGTTCCCTAACCGGCGATGCAAGAGCCAAATCTGTCTGTCAGTTAGTCCGCGAGTTAGCATCGCAGTACTCTGTTGGGCTATCTCATCCATGTAGTACAATCCATGTCGCTCAGTGCCACACCCAACTATCGTCCCCGTCTTGATATCCTATAACATACACAAATGAGGCTGCATTAGTAATTTGCAGTTGAGATCTCTTGTTACATGACTACCAGACAAAAGTTTGTGGGATAATGAAGGAACATAAAGACAGTTCGAGAGGCGAAGGGTTGGTGAGATAGTGACAGTTCCTGCCCCCTCTACTTGTGCTAACTCCCCACTGGCTGTTTGGACAAAATTTTTTGTGGATTGAGAAATATCGAGGAAGTCTGATGCATCAAAGGACATGGTATCGGTTGCCCCACAGTCAAAAATCCAGTGGTAGTCTTTAGGTCCTATGTGGGAGGATGACGAGTACGCAAGAGGTTGAAAAGAATTTATGCACGGAATTTTCAAATTTTTGAAAGATGGAGGCATTTTTGACCACTTGGGGGGCGCTTTTATGATATTTTTGGGACATCTGGGGTGTTTTTTTAGTGTGTCTAGGAGTTTGGGGACCATTTCGGAAAGTGAGAGGTGAGTGTGGTATATTTTGAGAATGTCTGGGAGTTTGGGGACCATTTTGGAAAGTGAGAGGTGAGTTGGGTATATTTTTAGAGGGGCTTGGAATTGGGGGGGCATTTGGCAATTTTGGATGAAGGTTAAAACTCCCTCATCGTTCCCACTCAACCGCAGCCGCTTCAAATTTGTGATTTCCGATGAGAAACTGGCCGCCGGTCTTCCTCCTCTCGGCTCCCTTGTCAGCGGTGGTTAATCGGTCCTCGCCGCTCGCCCAAATTTTGAGTCGCTACTTTCTTCGCGGGGAGTCGAGTTGGAGTCATTAACATAATTGGTTTCCTTATTTTTTTGCTAACAATATTTGGGGATTTCTGCATCGGCAGTGGCTCGTGGTTGTTGCTCGTGGTTGTTGCTGCATCGGCAGCCTTGATGACAAGGTAGGAATTTTGGTTCTCATTTGTGCTGGCTTTATACAAATCAATTAGATTTGAAATTGTCTCGATCAATAGCTCGAGGGTGTATATTTGCCTGACCTCCATTTGAGGTTTTGTTTTTTTGATTTCCTGCTCTGATACCATCTTAAATATGGTAATCGAGAGAGGTATGGAAAGATTGGTAAGACATTTTGAAAGTAGAAGGTAGAAAGATATGTTTCTTGTATGATTTTTTTGTTGATATGAAATGCTCATCTCCCTAGTATTTATAGGGAGATTTGAGTCCCTTTGAGTACAACAATAAATGCGTATTGAAACTACACCACACTAGGAACTCTACACTCTAATGAATATGAGCGGCTATTTAGGAACTCCACTGTAATAAATGAGGGCGGTCATTTATGATTCCTTTTTCCAACACCTATGTTCCTAAATTAAGAGACAATAATATATAAATCAAATATATTAAAGGCCACATAGATTCATTGGTCGACATACAAGTTACATAATTAATATATGTCGCAATTTGAGATTAGATATGGAGTTGCTAGTTGTGATATTGTGTCCTACTACTAAAGATTGGTACTATCGCATTTTACTGTATTCTCCCCCTACTCCCCAAATAATAAATTCTTCAGGTTGACGTGAATTCTAATGTCCAACATTATGGTATTACTTAGTTCACGAAAAATTATACTCCAGTATTTTTTAATATTTCCCTAATATATTCAAATAATTCAGTGCTGTGGTGTGAATTCTTCTCGATATTTATTTATATACATATTATTGACTAGACTAAATTAATGTTGTTATAGATTGAGCCTATTTATTTGGCTTCTAGTTCTGCATTCATTTGAGCTTAATTAATTTGGTTAAAAGTAAGATTGGGTCTCATCCATTGCAAAACTATTTAATACTAGCTCCGTCCCATATTAAATGTCATATTTAGTGTGGGAGCAGATTTTAAAAAATGTAAAGAAAAATGAGTTGAATAAATTAGTGCACTATGGATCTCACTTATATATATTAGTTTTATAATAAAATGTGAGTAAAATTGATTGGTGAAATGTGGAATCTACTTATCATTTATGATAAAAATGAAATATGACTCTTATTATGGGATAGACCGAAATGGTAAAATGTGATATTTAATATGGGACGGAGGTAGTAATTTTTATATCATGAACTTTGTTCCATTAGATTACAACTAACTTCAATTTGAGCTTAAAATATAGTAGTAATTTTCAGTGAAACGAACTCAAATATGTCCGTGATAAACAAAATTAAACTCAACTCTGTATTTGATGAATAATGAACTTGCACTGATTTCTGTAGATTTTTTGTTTTTCCTGTATGTATGTATGTATGTATGCATCTCCTCTTTCTTTTTGATTGAAAACGATATTCACGAAATCTTTGTATTTTTATCGAATCATCACAACTCAAATTCGTTCGTAGCCAGATTTTTCATTCAGACGTAAATACAACTGTCCGCAGCCCAGAATGCAATCCAGTCCAATATGCTTGTGGAGTCGTGGCTATTTTGTTTTTGGTTAATAACACTATATTCCAAATTTGTGATTTCAGTGTGACTTTTAAAACGCCACCTTTTGCAATTATCACAATATCAAATTTTTTACAAGAAGAAAATGACTCTACGTGTTCAATTCAAAAACTAAATCGGAAGTCCGTGATATAATTGTGACATTTAAAACGCACGTTGTACTAGCAATATTGGTGAATGGTGTGTTAAATTCGACAGCTAAACTTTTTTTTCAAAGTACTAAGGAAATAAAATAAAATAAACCAGTTGACGCAATTTAATTATAAACTTTTAAGTTTTAAGTGATAGAGTCGGTAATTTATGCCCAGTACATGTGGGATAATTTGGTATACTTATACTAATTTGCATAGTACTTCATCGGTCTCACAATAATAATATGCATTCTTTTCTTTTTAGTCTGTTCCACAATAATATGCACTTTCTAATTTTGGAATCTCTTTTATCTTTAATAAGGTGGGATTCATTCTCCATTAGTAATATTTTATTTATTTTTTCTCTCAATATTTCTCTTACTTTATTAATTTTGCATTAAAATCAGTGCCGAACTCAAATTGCATATTTTTTGGATATTGAAGTGCATGTTAAATGTGAACTTGTGATTTTTACAATGAAGTCTACAGTTCAAATGCAACGAATAAAACTAAACAATAGAAATGTGACCCGAAATTCAATAGAGAGATTATCTTAGGACATGTGGATATGTTTGTCTTTGACGATTCCAACACCCTTTAATCAATTTGAGGCCATTCATCAATTTTATATTTTACAACTTTAGTACCTATTTCCAATATCCCCATTAATAACATACTCCACACCATCACTTTCATCTTTCTCTTTTTCCTATTTTTGCATTCTCATCATCTCTTCCTTTTCCATCTCCTTTTCTTTAATTCAAATGAAAAATAATTATATGCACATGTACTTCTTAGAGCATTTCCAAGAGAAAAAGGTAAATTGAGAAGATATATTTATCATTTACCATCTCAAAAAGGTAATTATACATTCTTAAAATATAATGAACTCCAAAAAAAGAAAGTAAATTAAAGAGGCAAACAAAATTAATAACTAACATTTTACCTTTTGCACGAAGAAGAGGTAAAGGTACATTCTCAAAATGAAAGAAGTATAATACCTCCTCAAATATTTTCATTGGAGCATGAAATTTTATGAAGAAAAGATAAATATGGTAGTTACTTCTCTTTACCTCTTCATTTACTATTTGGATTGGAGATTGCCCCCAATCCATTTAAAAGGACTATCCTTTTTTCTCTCAAAATAAGTATCCACCTCATGTACCAAGGAATTTGGAAAATTTATCTGATGGTTTCGTGAAATATTTTTTGCTTTATAAAATGTTAACTTTGTTATCATTTCACCATATAATTATGAAATAGAACAAATTATTCGCAGACCATATCATCTCTACTACATAAGGTCTTGTTTGATAGTAATACATAAGATTAAATGCTACAAATTTACACATAAACTACAATTTTACACATGACTATATATAATCAATCAATGCAAGCACACTAATTAATACTCCACTGATCATTCCCTTGCCAGCAATCAATCATTTCAAATTTCTTGTATATTCATCTTGGATTGCAAATTCTAGATTCATAAATAGATCCAATGGCACAGAAAGAAAAAAGGAAAAGACTATATAAGATAATACACGAGCTAAACTACACAAAAAAGTGTAAACCAATAAAAAAAGAGAGCAATAGTTAATGAAAGAGATATTGTACTAGGTTGTTGGATTAGTGGTGAGCCTCTGCAGCTGTATCATCCGCGCATATATCCCATCTCCATAGTTTTTCAAGATATGCGAATGCGAGCCTTGCTCAGCCACCTTCCCCTCATCAAGAACTGCGATCACATGCGCATTTCTAATAGTCGAAAGCCTATGAGCGACGACGACCGTTGTCTTCCCCGCACAGGCGCGTCCGAGCGCCTCCTGCACGCACTTCTCCGACTCAGCATCGAGTGCGCTCGTTGCCTCGTCCAGCAGCATCACCGCAGCCCTCCTGATGAAGGCTCGTGCGATGGCGATCCGCTGCTTCTGCCCACCCGAGAGCTGGCACCCTCGCTCCCCGACGTGCGTCTTGTAGCCGTCGGGCAGCGCTGATATGAACCTGTGCGCATTGGCCAATGTGGCCGCCTCCACCACCTCCGACTCCGTGGGAGCCGGCTCCCGGCCGTAGGCGATGTTGTCGTAGATCGTGGTTGCGAAGAGGCACGGCTCTTGCTGCACCAGGGCAATGTGGCGCCTCAGCGACTTCAGGTTGTACTTCCGGATGTCCTTCCCGTCGACGAGGATGCGGCCTGAGGAAGGCTCGTAGAACCGTAGGATGAGGGCGAGGATGGAGCTTTTACCCGAGCCGCTGGGACCGACGAGGGCGAGAGTCTTGCCTGCCCGGGCGCGGAGGTTGAGTTCCCCGAGGACAGAGACGTGGGGCCGGCTAGGGTAGTAGAAGTCCACGTGCTTCAGCTCGATCTCACCCCGGATGGAGTCCGGGGTGGGGACGCCCTCCGGATCATCCGGCTCAATTTGAGTGCGGCGGTCCAGGAGAGCGAAGACGGACCGCATTGCACGTCCACCCTTGATGAAGTCTGGGGCAAGTGTGAGAGTCTCGGCGGCCCCGTTGGCGGAGACCATGAGCACCATGAAGACACGGATGGTGCTCGAGAAATCGGAGATTCCGTGCTTGACGAGCCATGATGCGTACCAGAGGCCGAGGGCGTAGGAGGCATAGAGGGCGAACTGGGCCAGCCCGTAGCCAGTGCCAGCTATCTGGCCCTTCCAGAAGCAGCGGCGCAGAGGCGGCTCGAGGCTGCTGATGAATAGGCCCACCATCTTCATCTCTGAGTTGAATGCAGCCACAGTTCTCACATTGCTCACTGCTTCCCCTGCTAGCTGTGTGGCCTTGGCATGAGCTGCCTCTAAATCTCCAGAAAATCCAGTCATAAACATTTTCTGTGACAGTATTGAAATAATGCAAGTTAATACTACTACTTCAACATTCAAATTTTGTCACAAATATTGGAGAAGCAAATAGAAAAGCAACCTGTAACACTGTTGCTGCAACCACAACGGGGAAGACGGCAATGAGGATGAGGGCAAGGCGCCATTGCAGCACAAAGCCAGCAGTGCAGGCCACAAGCATAAGGGCAGAGTTCTGCATGATCACAGAGATCCTGTCACCAATGGCTGATCTAACATTGTTGGCGTCTAGAGCCAGCCGTGCAGCAATTCTAGAGCTCTCATTCTCTTCCTCATCAAACCACGCAATCTCATTCTTTAGCACGGCAGCCAGCATCTTCTCCCTAACGCGTTTGGTCAAGTTCTCCCCCACCACGTCCCAGAAGAGATGCTGCAATGTGTTGAAGATCAGTGCTGCAGATGACACCCCTATCAGAAGGTAGCAGTATTTTGCAATCTGCCTTATCATGTAGGCATGATCCGGATTGTAGTAGACGCTAAGCACGGCGCTCAGCACATATGCGAACAGTGCGCTCAGAGAGCCACAGACCACAGACCCAATCGAGCCAACCAAGGCGTAGCCCCACTCAGGAGAATTCATCTTTGCTAGCCTCAAGAATGAGCTTGCTTGCTCTTTGAATGCAAGCTTCTCTGCCCTGTAGCTGGGATATGCTGCATCAATCGACATGCTTAAGTCCGAGGTAGAGAAGTCCGACAATCTTCGTGAGTAAGGCGATCTTCCGTATGACGAATTCCTAGTGATGATAGGTGAGCTCACAGAGTTTCTTGCACTAGAAGGCCTAACAAGGAAACCCACAAAATCCAAATGAAATTTTTTAGCATTACTAATATTTAGATTCTGTGACAAAATATGTGGGATAAAGCAAAGCACCTGGCACTACTCTTTCTAGCACTATTGACAGCAGCTTCATGAGCTGCTTCTTGCATTCTGATGAGCTTTGCATAGAGACCCTCTTCGCCTTTGGCGATGAGCTCGTCATGTGGCCCAATTTCAGACACGCTGCCCTGCTGCAGCACGGCCACAAGGTCAGCTTTCCGGATGGTGGAGAGGCGATGAGCGATCACTAGTGTAGTCCTCCCAATCATGAAACGATCCAGCGCTTCTTGTACCAGCTTCTCCGATTCGGAATCCAATGCACTAGTTGCCTCATCCAAGAGAAGGATGGCTGGATTCTTGAGCATTGCCCTTGCTATAGCTATTCTCTGCTTCTGTCCACCAGAAAGCTGCAGTCCCCTCTCCCCTACCTGTCATCATCACAACACACAAACACACTCAAACATCAAGAAGCTTACATCAAATAACAACTTGTCACCCTAAACCCAGGACTAAAACCTCCATCAATTTTTTATTTAATGGGAACCATCGTTATTAAATTACTCACACTCTTGTCTTGTGTATAATTAGCTAGAGAAATGCTATTGTTTTGACATGAGTGGACAAAATTGGACCAACTGCTGCACATGCATTGTCACAGTGTTGACTTGATTAAAGAAAAGGTTTTTAACTATTTTGTTGACCAACTAATTTCATTCAAACATTGGGTTAATAAAAATATAAAAGATAGGACATATGGGATCCTTGACCACATTCACCTCCCATGAATTGAATAATATGGTAGACCAGAAAACACACAGGATTGAGGCTTCCGTGCCCACTGCTTCAGGGCACCCTCTTTTACTGACAGTTTTATTTTTACAATACATGTGATGATAAGTTTGTGATGCAGAGTTGCTAAAAAATACACTCTGGTTGATACTGACCTGAGTGTCGTAGCCATCTGGAAGCTTGACGATGAATGAATGTGCGTTAGCGACTCTAGAAGCTTCTTCTACTTCGACTAAACTAGCGTCTGGCCTTCCCAACAGTATGTTTTCTTTGATTGTGGTGGCAAAGAGTGCCGGTTCTTGGCTCACCAGCCCAATCTGTTGCCTCAACCATCTCAACTTCAATGTCTTTATATCATGCCCATCAATCACAACTTGGCCTAATTAAGTAGTTCCAACCAAATATTCAGTTAAACAAAATTCAAGTATGACAAGATTCAAGTATGTAACTATAGTTTCTGATCATCACCGGAGGCAGGGTCATAGAATCTCTCAATGAGGGACACCACCGTGCTCTTGCCGGATCCACTGCTGCCGACCAAGGCGATTGTCTTCCCGGCCGGAACAGTTAGAGAGAAGTTGTTAAGGACTAGATTCTCCGGCCGTGAAGGGTAGGCAAAATCGACGTTTCTAAGCTCCATCTGGCCTGTTATAGACTCCAACTCAACTCCGGATTCGTTGTTTCTTTCAACAGCTGGTTTGTGGTCGATCATACGGAAGATTTTAGCAGCTGCAACTCTTGCCTTGGCAAATGCAGCCATGCTTGGAGCAGACTGGCCTAAAGCCCTGCACATCAATTGAGCCAAAATCAAGATTCATCCAACACGCGATCAAATCTTGCAAAGTGGGGTTCTAACAGAATAAACCAAATTCAAGATCGACTATACATACAGCCCACCAATCATGACTGCAAACATTGTCGCAATTGCTAGACCTCCATTTGTGTAATGGTGCCTAACCAAATACCCTCCATACCACAGGAGAAGAGCATAGCAACAAAACACAGTGAAATAAGTAGCTCCTAATCCCATCCCCTTTGAAAATCCACTCTTGTAACCGATCCTCTGGGACACCTTGAGGGCAGCTGAGTAGTCCTGCAACGCCCTCGATTCACCCACGAATGCCAATACCGTCCGAATTTGGACAAGCGTCTGCAACCAGAATCTGGCATTAGAGCTACAAACAAAAGGAAAACAAGATCATTGTAGAGTATGATGATCTCCAATACCTGTTCAGCGATGTTTCCAGCTTGTGACAGAGCTTCTTGGCTTTTGCCAGAGAGCTTAGCCAGTGTGATTGTGTGAATGGCTCCAATCACAGCTATGAGAGGAACTACAGCAAGAGTGACCAGAGCTAGCTGCCACACTGCAGAGAATCCCACCACAAATCCAGACACAAAGGTTGCCATGTAATGCAAGAAATTCCCCAACTGAAAATCAGCTCAAAGTCAATCACAAAAAAAAAAAAAAAAAAACACAGAAGAATTTTGATAAATTCTGAGATGGGATCTCCCACCTTCTCACTAATGGCATCTTGAACCATCACAGCATCAGTGTTGATGGCGAAAACGACGTCGGACGTCCGAATCTCGGTGTCGAAAAACTGAATGTCTTGGTTAAGAGCAGCCTCCAAGTATCTGATCCTCATCTTTGTTGATTGCCTCTCTCCACTCCACATCCAACATGATATCTCTGCAACAAAATTCAATCTACCCTTAATTTTCATTTTAAAAAAGAAAACTCAATCCTCAGAAATTGTTGCAGTAAAATTGTTTACCTGCCCATGAAGATGCCCAAATAGCAGCTCCAACTACAAGAAAGTAAAATGCATACTGCAAATAACCATCAACACACAACAACAAAACTGTAACTCCACCTAGAAAACAAAAAAATAACAAGCTTAATCCATAAAATTAGTGGAATGAACTGACCTTGAGCACCTCCTGCGACATCTTATCGACATTATTGGCATTGGAGCCGAAGGAATTAACAAGATCGGCGAAGAATCTGAGAAACAGAGGCAGGGAGCTGCCGTGGACAATCGCGCCAATTGTGCCGATCGTCATCAGCGTGTAATCGAGCCGGTCGGCGAACCGGAAGAGCTCCCGGAACGCGACGGAGGGCGGCGGAGGGACAGGTTTTTCCGGGTCCATGGAGGGCGGCGGCGGTATCTGTGGAGCTGAGGATGAGGCGTCGTTGAGGTTGGGCGGCGGCGAGGTGTCGGAGTGGGATGAAACGACGAGCTCGACGCCTTGGAGGTCGGACCATCTCCATTGCTCCTGCATCTTTATCTCCCCGCCATCTTCTTGTCTCATTTTTTTCTGTTTGGCTTCACGCTTACACTTTGCATATGATATGATCACCCAAACTCTGTTTTCTCTCTCTCTCACACACACACACACACACGCACTCACTCGATTGCGATTATGGGAATAATGGTGTTTCCTCACTCATTTCTTTTTCAAATGTCTACACTTTCATCACTCACTGTTTATTTTTTGGTTACAGTAATATCTAAATAGGAAAGGAATTTTTGATCAATAACAGCATCAATCTAATTTCTGCTAATGCAAACAGTTTAACCTTCACGTGTTCAGAAAAAGGAAAAGGGAAAAAGGAAAAAAAAAGGAAAAGAGGAAGAAGCAGGTTTTTGAGAAAAAGGAATTTGTGTGCAAGCAAAAACGAAGTGGAGTAAGTAAGAGGGGGGAGAGATGAGTGAAGAGTGAGGGGGGCATGACGTGATGTGAATGTGATGAGAGGGGTGACGGTGGAATCAATTCAAAGTTTAGCACCCCACAAATAATACTGTTTCAGCTCGAGAGTTTCAGTCTCTTTTACCACACTCAACATATTTGAAGAGGGCATTTGCCTCACCCGGGACCGAACATGGATAGGTTAGTGTCTCGACTCTCTAACTTGTGCGGTGTGATGCCTTACCGATATACTTAGACAATTCGATTTGGTTTATGGTTTAATAATAATTCATATGATAATATATATAAATAATTAATTGAGTTTATTGAGCATTCAAAATTTCAATGCAGAATTTTTAATATTTATTGATATATAAAATGAACACACTATGTTTTCAATATCCAAACGATATCAAGGCTTCAAAATCCAAACTCCAAAATTCAAATTATAAATAGAGGGATCATCTTTTTTGGTTCACGAACTTTGCCAAAGTATCATTTTAGGTCCGTAAACTTTGAAAATATCATTTTAGGTCCGTGAACTTTGAGTTAGTATCATTTGAGGTACTTTTTACTATTTCTAAGTTTTTTGAACGAAAATACCTTCAATACCTTAAAGTGTATATATTTTTAATAAATTTATCATATACTTATATTTTTTTTATAAATATCTTTTCAATATATTTTTGACAAATTTTCTAAATATAATTTGACCTTAAATATTATCACTTAATTTTGTGACATGCAAGTAAAATTGCTTCTTCAATTTTTTATATTAATTTTTTTTTAAATTGAATAAAGAACTTTTCTTTAATAATAAAAAAATTGAATAAAAATCTTTTCTAGCATGTCACAAAATTAAATGATAATATTGAAGGTCAAATTATATTTAGAAAATTTGTCAAAAATATATTGTAAAGATATTTATAAAAGATCTTTATTCAATTTTTTATTATTAAAGAAAAGTTCTTTATTCAATTTTAAAAAAAAATTAATATAAAAAATTGAAGAAGCAATTTTACTTGCATGTCACAAAATTAAGTGATAATATTTAAGGTCAAATTATATTTAGAAAATTTGTCAAAAATATATTGTAAAGATATTTATAAAAAATATGAGTATATGATAAATTTATTAAAAATATATACACTTTAAGGTATTGAGAGTATTTTCGTCCAAAAAACTTGGAAATAGTAAAAAGTACCTCAAATGATACTAACTCAAAGTTCACAGACCTAAAATGATATTTTCAAAGTTCACGAACCTAAAATGATACTTTGGCAAAGTTCGTGGACCAAAAAAGATATTCCCTCTTATAAATATACTAATAAGATCATACTCAATCACAAAGTCTTAACCTGCTACTTTGCATGATTACCAAATTCTGCCTAAATATTTAGAGGGAACATCATTTTAGGTCTACGAACTTTGACAAAGTATCATTTTAGGTCCGTAAACTTTGAAAATCTTATTTTAGGTCCGTGAACTTTGAGTTAGTATCATTTTAGGTCCTTTTTACTATTTCCAAGTTTTTTTGGACGAAAATACCCTCAATACCTTAAATGTATATATTTTTAATAAATTTATCATATACTCATATTTTTTTTATAAATATCTTTACAATATATTTTTGACAAATTTTCTAAATATAATTTGACCTTAAATGTTATCACTTAATTTTGTGACATGCAAGTAAAATTGCTTCTTCAATTTTTTATCTTATTTTTTTTAATGTTGAATAAATAACTTTTCTCTAATAAAAAAAAATTGAATAAAGATCTTTTCTTGCATGTCACAAAATTAAATTATAATATTGAAGGTCAAATTATATTTAGAAAATTTGTCAAAAATATATTGTAAAGATATTTATAAAAAGATCTTTATTCAATTTTTTTATTATTAAAGAAAAATTCTTTATTCAATTTTAAAAAAAATTAATATAAAAAATTGAAGAAGCAATTTTACTTGCATGTCATAAAATTAAGTGATAATATTTAAGGTCAAATTATATTTAGAAAATTTGTCAAAAATATATTGTAAAGATATTTATAAAAAAATATGAGTATATGATAAATTTATTAAAAATATATATTTTTTAAGGTATTGAGGGTATTTTCGTCCCAAAAAACTTGGAAATAGTAAAAAGGACCTAAAATGATACTAACTCAAAGTTCACGGACCTAAAATAAGATTTTCAAAGTTCACGGACCTAAAATGATACTTTGGCAAAGTTCGTTGACCTAAAATGATGTTCCCTCAAATATTTAATACTAGAATTTTAGTACTAAAGAATTTTAATTTTAATACATATAAAATGAAACGCATTTTTGAAATATTCGAATCATCCATATTGGGATCCAATAAATATATATGTTATCTTTATTCTGCATCAGAAGTACAGTTTTCATCACAAGACACCCACCACTATGTATAATAGTAAATTAGTAATACCTTAATTCAAATACTCTTGTAGAATTATTAACATGCCGAGTCATGAAATATATAATTATAGTATAACAACCAAATTTCAATTTATTTATTTTTTAGGAAAAAGCAACCCCCAAAACCTATTTCTTTGTCTTTATTTAATTAAGTAGATGTTTCTTTTACAAGATGTGTGGAAAATACATGTATCCAGATGCTGAATTCCACTAGTTAATGTGCCAAAGAATAAAAACAACTAAGGTTCAATTAATATCCCACTAAATATTTGTCCATAGCGTACCCTTCATCTTTAAGCTTTAACTAATTATGTCAGATTTTACACCACATACTTCCACCATAAATAAAGTTTAAACCAAAAAAGCACGCCAAGGGATGTCAATCCGGCCAGCCCACCGGGTTTCGGGCCAACCCTATTCGGGTTGCGGGTCAATCGGGTGCGGGCTAATCAGGTTGTGATTTTTCCGGGTTATAAAAGTTCAACCCTAACCCTAAAAGCTCGGGTTTCGGGCTAGCCCATCGGGTTATTAAGAGCATCCGCAGCGGTGGCGGTTGGCGCCACCGCCGTCCGTGCCAGCGGCAAGGCGAAGAACCGCCGCCGCTGCAACCGCGCCGCTGGCACGGCGCTGCTCGATGTATCGAGCACGTCCGTGCCAGCGGACGCACACGTGTCACTCTCCCATTCGCCAACGGCATAGCCGTTGGTTTCAAATAATTTTTTATTTTTTTTAAAAAAAATCGGTTTTTTATTAAAAAAACCGATAAAAAATAAAAAAAAAAAATTTTCACTTCCCCAAAAAATTATATCCGTTTATAACCGTTTTTCCCCCACTTTTTAATTTTTTTTTTATTTTTTTACCCCAAAAATACACACTTTCATCTATAAATACCCCCAATTTCACTCCCAAAAATTCACACTTTCACTACACAATTCTCATCATCATTCTCTCATCTCCATTCTCATCTTCAATCTCTCATATCCATTTTCATCTTCCTCTCACACCCTACAACACCACTATGTCCGGTAACGACGACAACCCAAGCGGCTCTCACGGTTGGAACCCCGAATGGTTCGGTTCGCAACCGTTTCCTAGTCCGGAAACGGAATATTCGGCCCCTCCTCTCACCCAAGATTCGGGCGTTCCGAGTGGCTACCGGCCATACCCAATCGACGATCAAGGTGCCTCCGATGGGCGCTACGGGTGGACACCGGAGCCTAGGCCTCGCGCCCCTTCCCAAATGCCGAATCCTCCATCTCGCGCCGGTGTCCGCACACCGTACTCACCGGCGGAGATGGAAAGATTGTTCAAGGCGTACTTGGAAATCTCCGAAGATGCGGTGGTTGGAACGAACCAATCCGGCGATCACTTTTGGTGGCGCGTCTCTAGCCGGTACAATGCACACCGGCCGCCGGGAACGATCGAGCGCAACGAGAGTATGGTGCGCAACTGCATCGGCCGAGCCAACGAAGAAATTGGCAAGTTCAACGGCTATTTCATCCAGGAGTCCCGGAATGCCGGGAGCGGCCAAAGCGAGGTCGACATCATCACCGCCTCGCTGAGCACCTACCAATCCATGAACGGTAAGTCGTTCAAATATCTTAACGTTTGGCAGGAGACGCGGACGCACCCGAAGTATAAGGGAGGCATAACATCCTCCTCTAGCGGCTCCTCCAAACGCTCACGGTCGGTAGCACTATCCGACTCCGGCTCGGAAGAAGTGGCTAGCCAACTCGCCGGAGCTAACTTGGGTAGCCCCGATGCCGGACCAAGCGGTTCCCGACGCCGACCGCAAGGTAGGAAGAAGGCGGCGGCCGAACGACGTCGCGCCGCGACTCCATCTGCCCCTGCTCCCGAACCCGCACCCTATGTTCCACCTCCACCCCCGAACAACTCGTTGTGGGCCCTTTTGGCCCAACTCAATATGGCCGATAGGTCAACTATGACCCCCACGCAACTTCAAACGCACGAGTCCATGATATTGGGTCTCCAAAAACAATTGGGGTTGGTGCCGCCGGATGCGTAGTCTTCCTCGGGTTATATTAGCCAATAATTATGTAATTTTTAATTTTTAGGAGTTTAATTATGTAATTTTTAATTTTTAGTATTTTAATTATGTAATTTTTAATTTTTAGGATTTTAATTATGTCTTTTTATTTTATTTGTAATTTGTAATTTTTATTGTGGTTTTTTTAATGAATTTTAGTATTATGAAAATGTTGTTGTGTAATTGAATTTTATATTAATTGTGCTCGTCCTTGCGGAAGAGCACAGTTGTGGGTGTTGTGCTCTTGCCAGAGAGCAGGCATGAATAGTACCGCCCGGGCCCACAACCGTGCCGCTGGCAAGAGCACGGTTGTGGATGCTCTAAGGTTGCTACCGATAAAATTAACATGCGATCAATCCAATAAATAATGGTGAAAATT
Source organism: Salvia splendens (assembly GCF_004379255.2). NCBI lineage: Eukaryota > Viridiplantae > Streptophyta > Magnoliopsida > Lamiales > Lamiaceae > Salvia > Salvia splendens. The sequence continues at coordinate 23,615,004 of NC_056045.1, forward strand.
AGTTATATTTATAAAATGTAAAATATTTAATTATGATAAATTTGAGATATATGCTTAAACTCAAACATAAATATGATCAAATACTAATATTTGAGATTTATGCAAAATAAAACATAAACATCAAGAAATTTTAAAGCATGTTTAGAAATTTAAATATATTTTTTTAGTGAATTTGAAGTTTCTAATTCATTTATCTATTATTATATTAATAATATATAATTTATATATTTAATATATAAAATGGAAAGTTATTTTTTCAGTAATCTATATTATAAAATAATCAATGAAGTGTCGAATTAGAGTCAAACAAATAGAACAATATAAATTTTATCGGGTTTTCGGGCCAGCCCATCGGGTTTTCGGGTCTGGCCCTAACGGGTTGCGGGTTAATCGGGTGCGGGCTGTAATTTTATCGGGCTGAAAATTTTCAGCCCTAACCCTATAAATTTGGTGGGCTATTCGGGCCAGTCCACGGGTTGCGGGCTAAATTGACAGGGAATTCCTTGCACACCTACATCTAATTCAATACTACTATATTTATTTTTGTTGTCAGAAAATCATCCTCAAAATCTGTATATTCTTCACAATTGTCAATAGTATTTAGAAAGTTCCTATGATGGAAAGACCAACTCTTGTACTGAAAACGCTAGAATACTATATATTTCTCTATTCTTATCATTAGTATTCAAGATTAAATTACAACTCTATTCCAGATTCGATAAAAACGAACATTGGGATATAAAATACTATATATTTCTCTTAAAAATACAAAGTTATTCCGTATTTCTAGTGACTTGCCAAGTGGCCTAGAATATTATTTATGGTACTTGTATAAATATCACACCACACTCGTAAACAACGGTAAATTAATTTAGTTGCTTAATCAAATAAATTGGGAATTTAATCCGTAGTAAAATGATTTATTTATTGATTAATCACTTAAATAGGTCATTCACAAAATAAGTAAGCCAGCCGAAATGAGGCGTAGGTTGTTGGTGTGATGGACAGGGCGGCAAAGTTGAGGGTAGTCAAGCCACAGCTAAGAGCATCTCCAGTGGGCGGATGTCTCACTCGGACATCCACTAGGACTTCCTAAAAACACCTCCTGTCACGTCACTAGGACTTCCCATTCCACTGCCACGTCACTAGGACATCATCTTCACAATCCGCCCTTCTCATCGCCTTTCCCACTAGGACTTCCCGCAATTAAAAAAATCACAAATTCACAAATAAAGCAATTTACGTTTACGGAAATAAAATTTCAACACGAATACGAACGGGAAAAATTAACAACTTCATTTAAAAAAAACATACATGATTTGAAAAAAAAATTACATAGTAATAAACACAAAAAAAAAGTACTAACATCAACGTCAAACCTTCCGCGTCCAAACCTCTTCGATAATATCGTTCTGAAGTCGAACATGGGCATCTGTTTGCCGCATGTCGGTAAATGCACGCATCCGCTCGACCTCTCCTTGAGGTACCCCCATATTCACATTCGCGGTGGCCACGCCGTTACTTGGACTTGCACCCGTATCATCTTCATTGGTCCACTAAGTCAGTTCCGCAGCTTCATTTTCGACAATCATGTTGTGCATTATGATACATGCGTACATGACATCGCCGATGTTGGGAATATACCACTGCCGTGCAGGACCCTTGACTACCGCCCATCGACTCTGGAGCACACCAAATGCCCGCTCCACATCCTTGCGCACTGCTTCCTGACGGCTCGCAAAGTATGACTTCTTTTGTCCGAGCGGATGCTTGATTGTCTTCACAAAGACGGGCAAGTTTGGGTATATCCCATCCGCCAAATAGTATCTCATATTGTGCTGGTTGCCGTTGGCGACGAAACTGATGGCGAGACCAACGCCATTGCACTGAGCATTGAACAGGGGCGACGACTGGAGAACGTTGATGTCGTTGTTCGACCCGGCGACTCCAAAATAAGCATGCCATATCCACAGCCGGTAGTCAGCTACAGCTTCAAGGATCATCGTGGGATGCTTGGCTTTGAAGCCAGTAGTGTACATCCCCTTCCAGGCGGCGGGGCAGTTCTTCCACTCCCAATGCATACAATCTATGCTGCCCAACATCCTAGGGAACCCGTGCACCGACTCATGCATATCTATCAGACTCTGGCAGTCTTCGGGGCTCGGACTCCGAAGATACCGCTCACCGAATATCGCTCTCACGCCCGCGCAAAAATTCTGCAGACACTCGACGGATGTCGACTCGCCAATGTGGAGGTACTCGTCGAACATGTCGGCCGCACCTCCGTACGCCAGTTGTCTAATTGCGACAGTGCACTTCTGTAAGGGCGTGAGTCCGGGTTTGCCAGCTGCATCCTCCCTGATCCTAAAATACAGGTATCTTCTCTCTAAAGCACCCACGATATGCATAAACAGCAGACGATGTATCCTAAAACGTCGCCGGAACAAGGAATCCCCAAAACGCGGCTGCAGAGCGAAGTAGTCCTGATACAACCGAATATGTGCAACAATGTGGTCACGGGGTATTATAGTTCGACGACGGATCGGCCGATGTACCGCCGCCTGCTGCCGTCGCTGCTCCCTCTGGTGTAGCAGCCTATCTATCACACCTTCCACAGCGACCTCCAATTCATCCTCGCTATCACTGTCACTAGCCATTGTAGATATACTTGAAAATAGAGATGTAGAGAGAGAAACTTGTTAACACAAGTGGTGCGAATGAAATGAAGTTCAACGAGCCGTATATATAGAGTTTTAAAAAAAATTAATGTACCGGACGTCCGACCCGGACGTCCGCCCGCCCGTCGCCCGCACGTCTGAGGACATCCGACGTCCTTACGGGACGTCCGTATCCGAGTTGAAACGCCACAATGGCGGACGTCCCGGTCGCCCGTCGCGGATGTCCGACCGGACGTCCGCCATTGGAGATGCTCTAACACTATTGCTGCTTGGTTTCCAATGCGTGTGTCTTCATCGCATCATTATCAGTTAAATGTCACTCAGGGTCTCCACTATAAGACGGACACCCAAATAGCCCCGTCCCAGTTTTTGTCCATAGCCCCAATTTTTTTGTCCACAGAACTAAATTTTTATTTCCGCCACTATGGTGGACACCAATAGCCCCAAAATTTTTATTTTAATGTTTCAAGCAATTATGAATAAATTTATCGGACTATACGTAATTAGAAGAAAACCACTATACTTGAAGAAATTAAAATTAAAGTACAAATTTTCGTCGTATTAAAGTACAGGAAAAATTATACAACGAAAATTTAATCTAGTGCAAATCACAAAGGTGTTCACACTGCGCCGCCACCTCCCCTACAAGCTCACACTTCTTCAATCAGATCGGCCTGGAGTGTGGTATGTGATGTGGTCCTGCGCATATCAGCGAAACGTTGGATCAAATATTCATTGCTCCGTGGTACGCCCATCTGGATCGGCGCGGAGGCAACACCGTGACTTGTACTTGCGCCCTCTTCCGGTGCCCAGCGCTCTACTGCAAATCCTTCATCTTCTATTATCATATTTCCAGTGAGAGAAATTTTGAGTGATGAAGAGTTGGAATGGTGTGAAAATAATGAATGGAATGGGGTGTATTTATAGGTGAATTAAATTGAATTAAAAAAAATCGCCGCCTACCGCCGCGTCGGGCACCGCTCCACTATAGGAGCCCCGCCTATCCGCCGCGTCTGCCCCGGAGTCGCCGCGTCCTTGCCCCGGAGTCGCCGCATGCCCATCCACCGCCTACCACGCCCACACTCCTCGTCCGCCCCGGGGGCGGACGTCACCTCCACCATAACCGCCCCGAGATGGCCCGGCGGGGGCTATAGCCGCGGCTATACCATAGTGGACACTCTCACTCCTCAACATCATCAATTGAATGTCACTCTTTCGTTAAGCCATAAGAGCATCCACGATGGGGCGCCTTAAGAGGCGCCCTAAAGCCCGCCCTATGCACCCTTCCACCTGCAGTGGGGCACCATAAGGCACGCCCTAAAGGGCGCCCTAAGCATTTTCTTTTATTTGAATATTTAAATAACTACAAAAATTGGGAAAAACTTTCATTTCATTTATAAAATTAATCATCTTAATAACTCGAAGAAGCAAATTCTCGTTTCACCGAATTCTACCTTTTAATCATAATTTTATTTATTCATTTTCCCAATCATACTAATTAAATATAACCTTATTGCGAATAAATTCATGTAAATCTAAAACTATTTAGGGGCCTACTTTAACCAAGCTAACAAATAATTAGTAAGACACTAAGCATTTTTAATAATTAGTTTTCAAAATAACTCAACTAGTGCTTGTAGTCCAATGGTTAGGATACCACCCTTCCAAGCAATACACCCGGGTTTGACTCCCGGCAAACGCATTTTTTAAGAAAAATGCGTTGCATCGTCCGCGCCATCGTCCGCGTCGCCCACAGTGGGCGGACGATGCCCTATCGTGCGCGCTTCGTCCGCGGACTAAGCTTTGGCCGCGGACGACGCATCGTCCGTCGTCCGCGCACCCACAGTGGCGGATCGGGCGCGCTATCGTCCGCTCCATTATGAATGCTCTAATATGTCGTCATCGATGTTTAATTGACACCATGATATATTAGTTTTAAAGTTACTGTATAAAAAAAATCTGTATTTCAAAAGTTGCATGGTATGAAACGTCAATAGTCTAATATTAGGAATGTAACCAAATAAACATAACAGAATAACATAATATTATGAGGTTTTTTATTTCTTTTCAATTTATTTTTACTGAACTACAGGGATACTAATGTAAATTTGTTAAGTGTATAAAAATTTAAAATACTGTACCAGCTTTTTCACTTAAATTCGAGGTGTCACGCAGCTTTAATCAGGTGCTTTAGATATTTAATTTTAAGGTACACTGTCATTTATCCGGCCCTTAAATTACTATTCATAGATCTACTGTACTTTTTTACTCCATCTCTTAATTAAGGGACGGAACCTGCAATCATCCGTCCTTTAACCGTCTCTTAAATTACTTTTCATTCAATTTCATTTTTTATTTTTATTTCCAACCAAATTCAATTAAAAAAACACATTTCATTAAAAATAAAATAAAATAAAATTACAACATAAAATAAAAATACAACTTAAAATTCAAAAAAATAAAAAAACACTTAATTAAAATCCTAAAAAATAAAAATGACATAATTTAAAATACAATTTTAAAGAAAATAAAAAAACTACTCCGCCGGTGAATCATCCCCCGAAGGCGGTGGAGGTGCACTGAAGCTGTGAGGAGGCGGAATGCCAAGTTGTGCTGCCATAAACGCAATTTCGTCAAGATAGGCTTGGTATTGGGGAGGCGTCATGCGGGAAGTGTCCACCATTCTGGCAGTCATGTACATGGACATAAGGAAGTTCAAGGGTACCCCCGAGCCCGAACCCGCCAGAGTTTCCGTCACCGGACATTTTGTGATGAGAGGTTAGATGAAACTTGGAGAGGAAATGGAGATGATTTGTGGAGAATAGATGTGTATTTGTGTGTGAAATGAGGATGAATTATGAGTATTTATAGAGTAAAAAAAATTTGAAAAAACGGTAATATTACCGTTTTTCATTTCTTATTTTTTTATTTAATTTGATTTTTTTTAAAAAAATGAATTATTGCGTCAGCGTGACGATGCCCACTCGTGGGCGTCGCGCGTGGCGCCGAGCGCGCCACGTCACCTCGGCGCGTGGCGAGACGTCTCGCCATTCGTCACGGCGGGACGGAACGCGGAACGGGCTGGGGACGAGACGGGGTGCTGCAACGCATCACGCCGCCGTCTCGTCGCTTCGTGACGGAATACGGGTCACCCGCGTGACGCGTTGCGGGTGGCCTAAAGTGAAAAACCTAAAGGAGTGAACAGTTTATAGCTAAAGATTAGTATACTAATGAATTGTTAATTACTTGACCTGTGTTGTCAGCGCAGATGGCAGTATTTAATTTTAATTAATCAGACTGAAAGTTATTATTCGTATGTGTTACACCAGCCTTTTCTTTTCTGTATAGAAGTATAGAACTCCCAAATTTTTAACAAGAGATTTAATACAGATAATTTTGTTTTCGTATTCATTTTTTTACCAAGAAAATTGACAACTGGTCCATATAAATCGAAAACCGTACGTAATGATATGATCACAAAAATACAATACGGCTTTAATCTATTACTATGAATCTCTACCAACTTTAGTTAATTTTCTTTTCTTATAATCTGTTTTGCTTGTCAAATTCAACCGGTATATAGTAGTATAGAGGTCTTTCTTCTTTTGTGCTAAGAGTAATGGAATTCTAATTTAATGAAGGAGAATAGATTCATTCTAATTGAGGGAGTGACGCATAATGATTGTGCGTCGTTCTTAATGAAACGCATAATCATTATGCGTCGTTAATTAATGACGCATAAGGATTATGCGTCGCTTAACGACGCATAAGGGTTGTGCGTCGCTCATGAACGACGCACATTGGTTATGCGTCGTTAAGGCGGCTTTTATCTGCCTCCAGTCACACGCAGATCACAGAACGCACCTTCATACACTTTCAATTCCTCTATCTCGGCGATTTCCGGCGTTTTCTGGCGATTTTCGGCGATTTCTCCATAAGATCCGGTAATTTGTTCATCAATTTAGCTACATTCATCATTATTCATGTTTATTGTGCTTTCATTTGTTAGTTTTACCCAATTTATACAAATTAGGGCTTGTAGGAAAATGTCCATAATTGTCGTTGGTTTATATGTTTTTGATGCAGAAATCATGCAAGTATTTGTGAGTTTGTATTGGGGTGGTAGAGTAGTTCAACTACCACATATGGGTATTGGTTATGACCCACCTCGTGCGAGGAGCTCCATTATATTAAATTCAGGTGTTTCCTATTATGAGTTGGTAGCAATGATTTGTGATGCGATGGGAATAGATATGAACCAACACACAATTGAATTATTATGGAGACAATGTATAGTCTATGGTTCCGGTATGAGTTATACATGTTCTGTGATTCGCAATGATGATAGTGTAATGTTTATGTTCAACAATGCTCAAAATTCAAGTGGGTGTATTGAATTATTTGTTGAGTATTCACCTGTGAGGAGTGAAGAAATCCCACCAGTTGTTGATTATGGTATTGGAGCATCTGCGAGGTTTGAACAAATGAGTTTTGAGTGTGGTATTGGATCATCTGCGAGGGTGGACCAAATGAATGAGCAGAGAGATGTTGTAGATGTTGTAGATGTTGCTGATGTTGGTGTTGGATTGAATGATGAGGTAGATGATGCAGATGATCTTGATGAGCCAAGGCCACTATCCGAGACAGAGCCAGACCCCGATCTCAGTGATGGTGATGGTGCTGATGATGTCGGTGCTAGTTCTGATGATGAGATAGTACCATGTAAACCTGTTATGCAAGGTGAACAACCACTTCCGGAATACAATCCTAATGGGTTTAGATTCTTTCGTGAATTACCAAGTCGTCCTTCTGGAGTATCGGATGATGTGGGAGGTAATGAACACAGCCTTTTGTATTGGAATGAGAATGAGCCGCATCGGATTGTGTTGGGAACAAAATTTGATTCCAAGCTACACGTGAAAACTGCTATAACTATGTGGAGTTTATGGAATGAAAAACAGTTTAAGGTTGTCGAGAGCAAATTAAGAAGGTGGCATGATGTATGCAAATTTCCAGCAGGAACGACAGTCACAGGGGCAGGCATCATCAGCACCACCGACGCTGAAAAGGCGAGGGAATGTAAGTGGGAGGTTTCAGTTACACAAAGGTCGCATGACGATATGTGGGAAGTTAGGAAGTGGAAGAATCGACATACCTGTATAGGCCATCGTGCTAATAGAGATCATGCTAACTTTTCAGCCCCAATGATAGCTCTGTTGATTCGACATCATGTGCGACAATGTGCCGATTTCAAGGTCTTCTCAATAATAGCTGATATTCAAGACAGATTTGGTGTGTTAATCAGTTATAAGAAGGCGTGGTATGCAAAGAGAAAGGCTATAGAGTTTGTATACGGTGGATGGGAGGAGTCGTTTAGGCAGTTGCCAAGCTACATGTTTGAACTCCAGTCACAGAATATGGGCACAATTGTTGAGTGGAAGCATAACGATCTGTTGAGTCAGAGGCGTACAATGGTGTTCAACTATGTTTTCTGGGCATTTGGGCCTGCAATACATGCGTTCCAGAAGGCCGCACCGGTGTTAACAGTGGACGGGACTCACCTTCGAGGAAGATTTAAAGGTAAGTTGCTTGTTGCTTGTGGTTTTGATGCTAACAAGACATGCTTGCCTATTGCATATGCTGTGGTGGATGAAGAAACCAATGACAGTTGGTCGTGGTTTTTGGATCATGTCAGAACTCATGTAGTGAAATACGAGAGGGAGGTGTGCATTATATCAGATAGGCATAAAGGACTCTTGAATGCAATGGAGTCTGAAATCATGACTAGGGCCCCGCAGATACACCACAAATTTTGTTTGCTTCATGTGAGGGCAAATGTGTTGAAGAAGCACAAGGGCCCCAATGTGAAGGCCATTATATGGAAGTTGGGGGTCAGTTCTCAGGAACGTAAATTTGCCAGAAGACGTCGAGCACTATATGATGTCAACAGTGGTGCGGTTCGAATGCTGAATAGGATTACAAAAGAATGTTGGTCACTGTGCTACGATGGTGGACTTAGGTGGGGGGTGGCCACCACAAACATGTCGGAGTGCTACAATAACGTCCGGACACCCGGCAGTCCATGACGAAGAGAAGTTGGTGGGCGTGGCGGCACGACCACATTTTGCCGTTGAGAAGATGGATACTCCATCGCATCAGCATGGTTCATCGCACGAAGTGCCGAAGCAGCCATGTCTCGAATCTGCCTGAACCGAGGGTCTGTGTCATGCTCAGAGGTCAAATGCCATATCCCCTGAAGGGTCTCAACCTAGATAACAAAAATACAAATGACATCATACCACGTGGAGCAATACAAACTTTAAACTAAAGACGTTTTTATATACAAAAACATCACATACCGCCAATAAATTAGAAGAGGCTGCCTCGTTCATCCCGTCAGTTGACTGTGTCCCAGGTTGAACTAGGTACGACACGGTGATCCTATTGTACCACGCCATATAACCCGGATTAATGCGACCATCTAGTGTCGCCGTTGCGTGGTCAAAAGTTGCTTGGAACCTGTCGTGGCGCAAGTCCCATTCATCAATGAAGAACTTATGTACCTTAGCCCAATCAGCGCCCTTCCTCCCACGGCGATGACTTTTACTCAAATGGCCGGAGCTATGTAGCATCCTATCACAGTACTGAGGAATACGCTGGTAGCGGTTAAATTGTCGACAAACGCGTCCAGCCTCGTGTGCCTCGACAAATGACCAGCACACCAAATAAGTATCGCACAAGTAGGATGCAGTCGAATCAATGCAGTACTCAGGGAGGATACAGTCTGCATAGGGTGTCCACAGAAACTACAAACAAATAAAATAAAAAACACAATTAATTTCATACTATAGTAAGTAAATTCATTAATTAAGACAACACAAATAAATTTCACCTGGCCAGGACGGATCAGTGATAACTGATCACGATAATGAGCTACTGAATGTCGGGGCGCATTTCCAATTTCAGTAACTCCGTGCCACCTATACATAATATTAATGTCAAAAGTTATCAACAAAACACATAATTATGTGAGTTAATTTAAACAAAAACATTACTTGGCTCCGCACGGGGTATACGGCGTGTGCATAGGCGATATCAAGAAGGCTGGCCTCAATGTAGGCATTCTTTCCCAGGCCCACAGCTGCAAGAGAACCATAGGTCCACCCACATCTCTTCTCTGTCTGCCTACAGAAGCCTCGCACAAATAATGATACAGGTATGCTAACGCAGCACTACCCCAACTGATATTAGCCACATCTTCCGGATCGTCTAAGGCATTTAACCACATAAAGGGGACCTTGCACCCTGTGGTGTCCGGTAAAATAAGCCCCCCTAACAGGATCAGAGCATGTATGCGTGCTCTTTGAATGTATGCATACACAGGCAGCCCATCACCCAACGGCATCGTCGCTTGGTGGATCAGAGACGTCATCAACAAACCACCGTGCTTCGTTTCGGTTTCTGAGTCAGGTATCCATCCCAACAAATCTCTACACTTGCTGGACCAATCTTCAAATCCAACAGGGTAGTCACGGCCAGTGAAAGCACGACCGTCTGCTCTCAAACCCCACAGGCTTTGCACATCCTGTAAGGTAACAGTAACTTCCCCAACTGGAAGGTGGAAACAGTGTGTCTCAGGCCTCCAGCGCTCGATCAAGGCAGTTATTAGCTCATTGTCCATCCTCATCGGTCTTCCACATTCAACCACGCCTCTGAACCCCCATACACCTAGCCAATACATCACATTTTCATGTATAGGCGACGCATAAGGATTATGCGTCTTTTTGTTAGTGACGCATAAGAGTTATGCGTCACTCCCTGAGGCGGAATACGACTAATGCTCTTCATTAAAATGGAATTCCATTAAAATCCTTTAAAAAAAGAATTGATCCTAGTAGTATAGAACTTTAGATGTTAGATGTCAAATCTCAGTAACAATAAATTACTCCATACTACAATCTTATTTATCGATCTAATACAAATACACACTAAACTTGATTAAGTATATAAGCGAATTGTGAAATATTTTTCTAATAAATTATGATTTGAAATTTCAATATGTATAAATAGGAATGTGTTATATTGATAATTGTATTTAAGTTGCTAACTCTGTTAACTTATCGATGCAGGGTATTAAAAATGTCAACACATAATATCAACACAATATATTGAAGTTCAACCAAATTATGTATTGACATTTTTAATACACTAGATAACATAGTTATCAACTTAAATTGTTAGCAAATAATCATACCCCTGTATAAATATGTAATATTATCAAATTAATGTGACGTTTTGGATAGAAGCCACATTTCACTATTATCGACAGTCCGCGGACTAGATTTCATACCTTGCCGTGAAAATGTTTTTGGAAATCGAATTCTTTGAAGAGAGTTAATAAGAGAGATATAGATTGGGATGTGACGTTTTAAATAGATATGTAAGTTACTTCTAAATAGGGAAATAAATTAATAATGAAAACGAAAGCAATTTCTGACTCCCCAATTCTGCGATCCATTGGTATCACCTGTGTATGTGAAGACTGTCACTTTGCATACTCATTCTTAACATTTACTTCATCACATTCACATCCTTCCAAAATCCCCACCTAAGTTGTGGAAATCACACTCCATTCCTATATACAACCATTTAATACTCAATAATTTACTGTTCCAACTACAAAAATAGTCTTGGTAATAAATGACATGAGTTTTTCATGAAAGAGAAAAACTTATTATAAGGGGGTCATTCATTTCAGTTGCCTTGATTACTTGTAATTAACTAGATAAATGAAATCTTGTTAACCAGAACAAATAATAAATGTCAAAAAAATAATTTATAAGATTTTTGAAAAGACAAAATGTATTAATTAATTAAAGCATGAAGGAGAGAAGCACCTTGATGCATTTTGTATACCTTAGCTTGTGCAGTTATGCTTTATGATTGCCTATATACAAATTTGATTCCTATGGGGGAATATTTCTTTGTCATTATCGTAATATCATATGATATTCAACCAATTGCATTAATAGTCAATCACCACAACTTGATTTGAAATAACCATTGGGAATCGAGATTCTTTAACTAATTACTTTTTGGGCAGTGCATGATGAATGATATATAAATTCAAGAAATCAAATTATAACAATAGCCAATAAATAAATTATACAGGATACATGAAGGATAGGTGCCAAGGAAAGAGAGCTAGTGGTCCAATCCAACTTATACAAGGTGAATTGATTAGCACTTAATCATCATTTGACATTAAAATTAGTTTGTATAGTATACTAGCTTAGGTTAGGAAACTTTGTAATAGTAAAAAAAAAGTGCTCTCTCTCTCTCTCTCTCTCTCTCTCTCACACACACACACACACACACACACACTCACACACACACACATATATTGAGGGGGTAATAATTAGTGGTTATTGAAAAGCAGCTCTACTCTGACTATGAATGTGGAGGGGAAATGAATTTAAAACCAAGCTCAAACATGTTAACAGATAAAAATACATAAAATTATTGTTAAAGAGAGATTAGCATGTGATATTCATTATGCTAATTCATTGTCTTGACTGTGGTCAAGCCTGCTTTATTAATGACTTAGATGCATCACTTTGACTGAGAATTATTACATCAATCCACACACGGTAATATCGTATTGTGTATGTGTGCGAAAATAGAATATCGTTATTAAAAGTAATGTATAGTTAAGAATGAAATATTAGAAGAATTAGAGAATCACAATCGTATATTTATACGGAAAATTACTTCACATATTTTTTAAAATTTACATCAACATTTTCAAGGTCTTAGAAATAAGCGTTTACACAAAAAATAAATCTCTACCTACCTTAGCACAAAAATACTTTAACGAACTCTTTCTTCTTTATTTTTTTGTAAAATTTTCTCTCTACCATAATTAACACTATATAAACTATACTTATCTCTTAATGAAAATGATGTTCTGGTTGCCAAGTTCCAAATTTCATGTCAAAATAATAAAGTTTGTAAACTTTATGCTATTTGAAAAAAAAAACTATAAATTAGTGACTTCGCGTTTAATTAATGGGCTAAATTGGTGCACTAAAATTTTATAGTGTTATTATTTGGTAACTTGGTATAGATGATTTGTGGGGTATTATCACATTTATAATACTTATAGTTTTCCTAGCTCAGAGAAATTTAACCCTACTTGTTTAGCATTGTAGGTACAAATCTTTATTTTGATGGTCTTCTCAATGATTATGTATATTATAGATATAGAAATTGAGCACTATGATATATGAACTTTATTTTGCTGTCTGCCAAATAGGTATAATCCTAATCAATGTATTGGGGAAATGCAGAAAGGTTGTCCTCATAATATATAGCAACCTTTCTAGATACTAAGGTAATGAATCAACACTTTAAATAAATAAATGCAAAATAAATGCGTCCAAATATTTTAATTTATATACATAACCTAACTACCACTATTAAGTTTCAAATATCTTGAAACTGAATTACATTAAACATATGACTCAAAACTGAGTAGTAGTACGTAGTATTAAATTAGAATCATTAAATCAAGTGACATTATCAATTTCTAAACCCAATTTGGCCGATTTTTTGAACTTGAAGTTTTCGTAATAAATTAATAATCCCCCAACCACTATATATGAACCATTATTTTGGTACGATTCATTGGAGTGTGAAATAAAGTAGATAGATGTAGAAAGAACAAATAAGAAAGTTTATATATAGGAGTATGTTGTATTTTATAAAGAGAAAATGACTTAATTATAGTGGCACAATAAAAAATGAATATGCAAAATTGTGGTCTATATAAAAATGGTGTAACTTTGGTCTTGAAAAATAAAATTATCCCTTGCATCAATCACATAAACCCTTTAAATAGTTTTGATGGTTTAGATTTTAACTCTACGACCAACTAATGTGAGAGCAAGCTTAGTCAACAAAAAAGGGGTTATTAACATGTAACTCAATATCTACACATGTTAAAGTCATGAATTCAAATCCAACTAATGTATAGCTCCTCAAATAGTACTAATAAGTTCACATCTTTTGTATGGTTCATATTTGCACAAAATAAAGTTTTATCCGTGGCGTAACAATCATGATTTTCTCCTTAAAAGAGAAAAGAATAATGATTGGCAATTTTGGATTATGACATCGACTCTTATTAAACGAGGTGCCCGTTTCCTTGGCTCCTCCGAATGCATATACTATAAATAATTTCTATAAATAGTATGCAATAATTATTATATTTGGTATCCATAAAATATATTTTAAACATGATCCAATACGTTATTTTATATTTCGACCTATTAAATACTTTATATAGTAAAAATTTAATTTTTTATATCAAAATAAATCATCTAATAGTAGTACAGTATTTTTTAAAAATCTATGCCCATCAAATATTTGCGTACTAGGAGTAATGTTCACTAATTATCAGCCATGGTGGGACGTGTGGGCTTTTTAAATTTATAAAATTTCGGATATTAGACCGAGGTGACAAAAACAGTGTCTGATTAGTATTTGAAAATTAATGATGAATCGACCAATTAAAACTTTTCTTAACTATTTAATTATAAATTCATTTTATTTGGCGACATAGTGGGGAAGTTGGTATCCATGCGTGAAATTTGGAGTTAGGTTCATCATATATATGCCTCTGTTTATCCGTCTTTTTGTGCGTGTCACAACTTTTTGGCCCATCTCCCTTTTCTCCTTTTTATTTTCATTGATTTAAAATTAAAGATTATTTCGAATGAATAGTGTAATTCACATTAGAATTTTTCTTTTTCATTTACCTCATAAACTATGAATAAGAAGTTAAATTCTAGAGTTTCATTTCTAGGTTAATTGATCAATTTGATAATTGTAGTCATAATCAAAGATGTATAAGAGAAATAAACAAATGAAACAAAAAATTAACCCTACTAATCAAATGCTGTTTTGTTTTTCTTACAAAACAAAGAGAGAAAATGGGCCACCTTTTCTTTTTGTCAAAGTCTCCCAGACAGGCCCCACTTCGGCCAGCTTATTTCTAAACAAAGGAATAAATAAAAGTTTTCTTGCAAAAAGTACTAGTACATTGTACATATAATAATTTCTTTTTGGCTCTCGAGAGAATAAAATCATTGTAATTTTTTGTAGTATAGTTATAAATATACTGAATAATATATTTTCTCTAAAACTGCCCTTTGATATAAACATAAATTTGGTAATTTTGGTTTATTGACATAAGAATCATTCCTAATATTGGACTTGTATTGTTGTTATAAAAACTTGTCTGAGAGCCCCTCGTCATGAGTACTAATTTTCTAAATATTTTTTGTGCTAAAATTTTTTTTTATAATTTAAAATGATTATGGTTATGAATCAAAGTATTTGACATTACGAAAAAGTATGTTCCCGTGAACAGTTAATAAAAAGTAACACTTGCGAAAAATGCAACTATTGCAAAAGTGGGAATGGTTCTTAATAAAATTATTATTAATAAATAAAAGTCATTACTAGTACTATTTTAAAAAACATTTGCACCTAATTTGATCTCCATGTAATCCTATGTTTCGAATATCAAGACATATTCCCTCACTCATCACTCCAGCCCAATCTAAAATGGATCTCTCTTTTGTTTTTTTTTGGGCCGTTAATCCAATTCTGTATTTGTATATAGTGTATTTATTTCAAGCATATGGACTTAATATGTTAAGGTGGTTTTTGATTTTCTAGATAAAATAGTTATAAGATATAATCTAGATTGAGTTGTGGAATTATTTTAGTTGGAGGGGGTTGCCTATGACTAATTAGCACGTGATTATCCATTTTGGATTGAGTTGTGAGATACAATCTCCTGAACCAAACAGACTATAAGTTTAATCTTGAGATATAATCTTGCCAATCGAACGACCTATATGGATAAATGCTACATTACTTTGGTCAACTTTTTAAGAAGGGTATCTAATGAAAAAATGTACTTCTGTTTAGAATCACTCTTTAATTAGTTGTAATTTTGAATCTTTGATTATGATAATACGTACTGTCAAATGATCAACAGACTTGGCCAAGTCTATTGGATGATATTCATGCCTGGATCAACTTCATTCAGTTACATATTTATAAATTTCCTACTTAATGAGATTACGAGGATGACCTACTGATATCAAAATTATTTGACTAAATTATGTTATTTAGTTTTCTGAAATGCAAACCTGTGTATTATGTATAACAGCTCAATAATGTTTGGATAAGAAGTCTACCCAGATTCAAACTAATACCTAACCTACATTGAAAATATTTCTATTTATTTCTAATGCTTCTATCATTATATGCACGACTTTTTCACCGATGTTGAAAATGTCCCATGTCCTCGTGACTTTTATCTACATCTCAATTTTCATCGACCACGTTTAGTAACGGATGATGTAATACGATTTTTAACATGATTTCATTGTTTGTAAAACTCTAATTAAAACAAGATATTGTTAGTCAATCAATTATCTTTTAATAAAAAATAAGTTGGGCGAACCGAACCTTAAAGAAGGCTAGCAGCGTTTTAGAAGAATGCAAAACTGAAGGGATCAGACTTAGATCGGATTTACTAATTACCACGACCTCTTTGTTCTTTATGAGGGAGCTCAGTCAAACTCCAACCAAGCGACTGATATTACAAGGAATTGAATATTGAATACAGAATAGGTGTCTAACTATTACACAAGATACGAATCCTGTTCAAGCTTCAGTATCTTCCACCTGTACACTCAACAACCGAGTCAGTAACACAAGAAACCGATCCTCACGGATCTAACAAGGTTACACAAGTAAACACACTGAAACACACTGCTTCGGCTCAGACACCCGCCGATAGCACTAGCCTATTCTCAAGAACACAGATCCAAGGGAGCACAACTGAATCCTTGGGTGATTAACCTCACACTCCAGATTCCAGCACCAACAGGCTCCACAGCACCAGATCTATCACCTCTGAGAACGATCTCACCAGAAAACCCTCACACACGAAACCCTAATTCGCCCAATACATCAGCAACCGAAGTGGTTGCTTCCTTAGTTACTGTAGCAAGATCCTTTGAACTTTCAACCGTCCAAGATCATCAGAAGAACCAACGGAGAGCCGCCGGAGAAGAAAGCAGAAGGGAAGAACGAGAGAGAGCGCAAGAGAAGTGAGAGAGTGTAAATGAGTGAATGATCAGAACCGAAAGGTCTAACCTCTCACATAACAAGCACACATCGCCATCCAACGGCTGAGAGCCTTGATCCGGGTGGGAGTACACATGGCGGCATTTGGAGTATGAGGAGTAAGTATTGGGCCAAGCCCAATTCAATCATCACATGGGCCAAGGAAATAGACAAGCCCAAATGAAAGTCCACCAATCATTCAACATACTCCACCTTGGACTTCATTCTGAGAAACCAGCAAGTGCTACAAGCTAAAGTGAAACTCATCACAGCCAATAAAGCAATCCCCTTTCAGCCTCAAAGAACACAACCAAGGTTCACTGGCATTTAGGGAATCACCATGCTGCCTCCAGACACCAGAGGGATTAAACCCATTAGTCTAGGAGGACTTCCTGCCTCTAGCCATATACCTGCTTTACCAATGCAAGTAAATGACTGAGGACTTTTATCCCCGGGACATGCATCTAACCTAAATCAAAATGCAAAAACCTTATGCAGAAAAGGAGTTTCTCTACAGGTAAGCTTTTTGTCCCCATATCAGCAGGGTTTTTATCAGTGTGAACCTTTTGAAGAAATACTTCACCTTTTTCTACAATGTCTCTAATGTAATGAAATCTAACATCAATGTGTTTAGTCCTATCATGGAAAACAGGGTTTTTACATAACTGAATTGCAGACTGAGAATCAGAAAACACATTAGGAGATAACTTCACAAACTTAAGTTCAGAGAGTACTCCCTTCAGCCAGATTGCCTCCTTCATTGCTTCTGTGATAGCAATATATTCTGACTCAGTAGTGGAGAGAGCCACTATATGCTGCAACTGAGACTTCCAACTAACACAAGACTTGCAGACAGTAAACACATAGGAGGTAGTTGACTTCCTCTTATCCCTGTCATTGGCATAGTTAGAGTCCACAAAACCAGTTAAAGTAACACCTTCATCACATTTAGAATAACACAGGCCATATTTAGCAGTCTGTTTCAGATATCTAAGAAAGCCACTTTAAGGCTTCCCAGTGCACAGGACCAGGGTTAGACATGTACCTACTTAGGCATGACACAGCATATGCAATGTCTGGCCTAGTGCTTACCATTAAGTACATCACTGAGCCAATAGCATTAGCATAGGGAACCTTCTTCATAGCATCGATTTCAGATTGAGTTTGAGGGCATTGATCTTTACTCAACACAAAATGGGCAGCCAAGGGAACTGAAGTAGGTTTTGCATCAAACATGTTAAATTTTTTAAGCACTTTGCACACATAGGGTTCTTGATGCAACACAAGGGTAGAACACTTTCTATCTCTGAAAATATTTATCCCTGAGATTTTCTGAGCATCACCTAAGTCTTTCATGTCAAAGTTTTCACTTAAAGCAGACTGCACAGATTTGATAGTTTTTAAACAGGGTCCCATAATAAGCATGTCATCAACATACAGCAACAAGAACACAGGCACATGAGACTCAAGATTCTTAATATACAAGCATGCATCAAAAGTACTTCTTACAAAGCCCAACTTATGCATGCAATTATTAAACTTGATATTCCACTGCCTAGGGGATTGTTTCAAACCATACAAGGCCTTTTTTAGCAAACACACATGATTGGGGAGCTTGGGATCAACAAAGCCTTCAGGCTGCTTCATATAGATAGGTTTATCTAAATCACTATGCAAGAAAGCAGTTTTAACATCCATCTGTTTTAACTCCCAATTAAAGTGAGCACACAAGGAAAGCATCAATCTGACAGTAGTAAAATTTAACAACAGGAGCAAAGATTTCAGTGTAATCTACCTCCTCTTATTGAGTAAACCCTTTTGCAACTAGTCTGGCCTTGTACCTAAGGCCCTCCACCTCATTTTTTAGCTTGTATAACCACCTGCAATCAACCACAGATGCACCAGGAGGCAAAGGAACAAGAATCCAGGTAAAGTTGACTCTAAGAGAATGCATCTCCTCTAACATTGCCTTATGCCAATTATTCCAGAACTTAGACTTTGTAGCTTGCTTATAGGACTGGGGTTCATCCCCATCAGATTCAAACACATTAAAAGCCAAGTTAATGAGAGCAACCAAGCCAACAAATCTAACAGGTTTGTGTACATTAAGCCTTCTAGTCCTATCTCTAGCTAACACATAATTGCTCAAGTCAGTATTATCAATAGCATTTTGACCACCAACAGGACTATGCAAAATATTCTGAGCAGGAGAGTTCTGCCTAATAGGGCTAGCATGCACATCATTGTCATTCACATTTTGGGGTACATTATCAATTAACTCTCCTTCTTAGGGTGTCTCATCAGATGTAAGATCTGGATAAGTATGCCAGAAGGCTGCTCCACCTCACTTGGAGTATCATCTTGATTCTCCACATCAGTGAGTGGTATTGAGGACTCTTCCTCCATAAGAGGTTCACTGTCCTCAGGTGGTAGAGATGAGTCAGAGGTCAATTTCAAGCAAGGGAATTCAGTCTCATTAAAGATAACATCCCTGCTTATAATGACCTTGAACCCTGGTTCATCTCTCAGCCAGACTCTATAACCCTTAACACCCTCAGGATATCCAAGAAAAACACCTTTCCTAGATCTAGGCTCAAGTTTATCAGACTTAGTGTGCACAAAAGCAGTACAGCCAAACACCCTTAAGTGAGAAAGAGATAAGTTTTTTCCAGTAAACACATGCTCAGGACACTGACCATTTAGAGGCACAGAAGGGGATCTATTAATCAGATAAGTAGAAGTTAATAAAGCTTCACCCCAAAACTTTTTTGACAAACCAAATTTTGCAAGCATGCATCTCACTTTTTCAAGCAAAGTTCTATTCATCCTTTCAGCCACTCCATTTTGTTGGGGTGTGTAAGGAACAGTTTTATGTCTTTTAATACCATGAGCAGCACACAAGTCATCAATCTGTTTATTGCAGAACTCAAGGCCATTGTCAGTTCTGATAGCTTTAATCTTCTTACATGTCTGAGTTTCTATCAACATTTTCCAGGTTTTTAATCTCTCAAACTTTCCTAAAGTAATCATGAGAAACACCAAACTTTCCTAAAGTAATCATCAATGATAGATAGAAAATAAACAGAACCAGAGTGAGAAGATACTGAGGCAGGACCCCATACATCCATATGCAAGTACTCAAGAACACATTTGCTCACATTAACAGGCACAGGAGAAAGAAAAGAAACCCTATGCTGTTTACCCAGCACACAGGTGTCACAAAAAGGCAGACTGCCTTGCACATCAGAGTCAGTCAACATAGCATGCTTTTTTAGTATATTCAAGCCTTTTTCACTCATGTGTCCTAGTCTCTCATGCCACATCATAGTTTTATCACTCTTAACCACATTGGCATAAGCATTTTCACATGATAGAGGCACAGCATTACAAACATACAAGCCACACTTCTTTTTGGCCTTGAAGAGACACATAGATCCTCTGCAAATTTTCATGCATCCATCCCCCCATTTTCCCCCATGCCAGCAGCTTCTAAAGCAGTGCAAGACATCAATTTGTAGCATAAATCAGGAACATATCTCACATTTTTCAGGCAGAGCACAAAACCATTGTCAAATCTTAAACATACATTGCCAATTCCATGGATTTCACATTTCTTGTCATCAGCCATTGACACATAGGTATTAATAACAGGTTTTAGCTCAGAGAACACCTCCTTAAAAGGACTAACATGATATGTACATCCTGAGTCACAAAGCCAATCATTTGAAGTAAAGGGGCACCCAGGAGAGGCATTAATATACATCAGATCATGTACCATGAAAACACATTCATTAGCAGCATCATATTTGGCCACATTGACAAGATTTTCAAGCTGAGTGTCATTATTAGGGGTTTTCTTCTTTTTAGGCTTAGTGCACTCCTTTTTATAGTGCCCTACTTCCCCACAATTGAAACACTTTCTAAAAGATTTAGGATTCCTGCTATTGGACCTAGATCTATGCTTTTTCTTTGAATTTGAGTTGGGACCTGATCCATTATTGGAGTCTTTGCCTCCTCTAGTTAGAGATCTTCCTCTTACATTTAGAGCCCTATTAAAAGCACTCTTATCAGCAGCCCTTTCCCTTAACTCCAATTCTTTAGATTTTAAGGAGCTTACAATTAAATCCAGAGGAGCAGAATCCCTGCCATACTTAATGGCAGCTTTAACATCACTATAGGAGTCAGGTATGGCATTCATTAGAGCTATACTTGTGTATTCATCTATGGTTTTATCCCTAGATCTTTTAATGTCTTGCACAAGCTTCTGAAATCTATCAATGTTATCATCTATATCTTTAGTCAAGTCAAGCTTAAATTTAAACAATTTCTCAAGCAGATACATCCTAGAAGACATAGAGGTTTCTGTATACAGAGTGTCAAGATTTTTCCACATTTCAGAAGCAGATTCAATATGATCAACTTTCCTAATCACAGAATCAGACAGGTTTAACACAATGGTGGCCCTAGCCAACTCATTCATCTCATCAATTTTATCTTGGGCAGTATCATCAGGTAAAGAGCCATCCACAACCTTAAACACTTTTTGCTGAATCAACACACATTTCATTTTCTATTTCTAGATCATAAAATCATTTTTACCATTGAAAGGGATCAAGCCAACAGGCTGAGTCATTTTTGCAAAGATTTTCACAAGAGCATAGGAAGCAAGACAAACACAGAGAGCCTTACACACCTTAAAGCACAGAGACATTCAACAAGTACTCAGAACACACTTTCTCACAGACAATCAGCCTCAATTCCATGACTGTCACGAGCACACTGACAAAGGCTATTCCAGTTCGTAATCACTCACTCTTGGAAGGCGCAGGGGGTCACTTTGGCAGTATCAGTGCTGGGTGGTCAAGTGAAGTGAGGTCAGAAACACAGAGCACCACCAAACAACAGCAGAAGCAACAACAGAACACAAGAAAGCAGCTAAGTCCTAAGTTCTTGCCAAGAACCAACTACCAGCAACAAATATCCCAAGCCTATGAATGGCACTACAACAGAAAAGAAATACCAGCAGGTTTCAGCCAATTTACCAGAGTGAATCCCCTCTCGAAGGAGGATTCCACTTGCCCACCTCCTTATGCGACTTGGAGTGCCGATCTAGTCCCCCCGTGGCTCTGATACCACTGTAGGGATCAGACTTAGATCGGATTCACTAATTACCAAGACCTCTTTGTTCTTTATGAGGGAGCTCAGTCAAACTCCAACCAAGCGACTGATATTACAAGGAATTGAATATTGAATACAGAATAGGTGTCTAACTATTACACAAGATACGAATCCTGTTCAAGCTTCAGTATCTTCCACCTGTACACTCAACAACCGAGTCAGTAACACAAGAAACCGATCCTCACGGATCTAACAAGGTTACACAAGTAAACACACTGAAACACACTGCTTCGGCTCAGACACCCACCGATAACACTAGCCTATTCTCAAGTACACAGATCCAAGGGAGCACAACTGAATCCTTGGGTGATTAACCTCACACTCCAGATTCCAGCAACAACAGGCTCTACAGCACCAGATCTATCACCTCTGAGAACGATCTCACCAGAAAACCCTCACACACGAAACCCTAATTCGCCCAACACATCAGCAACCGAAGTGGTTGCTTCCTTAGTTACTGTAGCAAGATCCTTTGAACTTTCAACCGTCCAAGATCATCAGAAGAACCAACGGAGAGCCGTCGGAGAAGAAAGCAGAAGGGGAGAACGAGAGAGAGCGCAAGAGAAGTGAGAGAGTGTAAATGAGTGAATGATCAGAACCGAAAGGTCTAACCTCTCATATAACAAGCACACATCGCCATCCAACGGCTGAGAGCCTTGATCTGGGTGGGAGTACACATGGCGGCATCTGGAGTATGAGGAGTAAGTATTGGGCCAAGCCCAATTCAATCATCACATGGGCCAAGGAAATAGACAAGCCCAAATGAAAGTCCACCAATCATTCAATAAAAACTGTTGGAATTAAGTCAGATGTTGACAAATAACGTCAGAATGTGCGTTGTCCGTTGCTATTGTATCCGTGCGTTGTTTTATTGTGTTCGTCAAACCATTGCCCACTCGGGAACTTGAAGAAGACTAGCAGCTGCAACAGTGGCGGATGCATACTGGGACAAGGGGATACGACTGTACCCCCAAAATATTTTGGTTTAATGTAGTATTAATGGACAAGGTAACATTTGGCATGAGTAGCCTAGCGATTGAAAGCTTCTTTTCATCAGCTCCAAGTTTGATTCTTTGTGATAACAATATTTAATATTATGTCTTCTAACTTTTGTGA
The DNA here is from genome assembly GCF_004379255.2 of Salvia splendens. Lineage (NCBI taxonomy): Eukaryota > Viridiplantae > Streptophyta > Magnoliopsida > Lamiales > Lamiaceae > Salvia > Salvia splendens. Next base: position 23,638,184 of record NC_056045.1, read on the forward strand.
AAATTCATTGGCCCATCACGATGTTTCATTGATACACATTTATCCTTTTCAATTCAATTATATTTTTATTATGTACTCTAATTTTTATATAAATTTGTTTTCATTGATACATAACTTGACTTGTCCTTTTAAATTTATGTTTGTTTTCATTCATACACTAATTTCATTTGCCTTTTTCGGTTTGAATTTGTTTTCATTGATAAATATTCATATAGCTAAATTATTAATAAGTGTAATTTCTTTAATTTTGTTTTCATTTATATTTTGTTTCATTACTTTTGTTTTTAACTATTATTTATATAGCTATTATTTAATAAATAGTAAAGTTTACATGTTTTTTCATACTTTTAAAACAAAATATTAAGAAAAAACAAATTAAAATCTAATTACGGAATCTATCATTCATAATGGATGAATTCAATTTGAATTAATTGTTTAAGAATATTGGACTTTTAAAGTAAATTGATCGGAACTTAAAGATGATTCTTTTGAAAGATAACACAATCTAACAGAGTTGAAGTAGATTTCTCATAATACATAAAAATTTAAGCACATTAATTTCAAATAAAATGAAGATAACATAAACTAAATTATTCAAAATATAAAGAACCTCCTTTTTAAATAGTAGACATCATCTAAGTAATAACACTAGGAAAATAATTTATTTTTATTTACAATGAAGGGTTTAATGAAAAATAAAAGATAAATATTCTAATTCAGAAAAAATGACAAAGAGAACAAAAAAAGGCTTATTCGAATAAGTCGCTGTAATTATTTTCGCACCCCCATATTGAAAATCCTGGATCCGCCACTGGCTGTAAATGCACGTAATCCTTGTAAATCGGAGAGATACTTTTACCCAAAAGATTAAAGGAAAGTGGGATTATTTGCCAAAAGTTTGGGGTACTCTAATTATCTAGTGAGGTTCTTTATGCCTTTGGGAAAGCTTGATTAATTCAACGATTGCTTTATACCACTTCCATTTCCCAAAGTTGAATTATTGGCCTACTTCTAATTTTTATGACTCCAATTTCACATTATCCCACATAATTAATAGGGATATTATGTCACACACTAATTATTAAAGCAAAATAAAATAAATAAAGAATTCCATCATTTCTTGTTTCAGAAATTGTTACAGTCCATTCCTAGATCATATGCATCATACCAAAACAGACATTCCCGGACCACATTCCTCCACAAAATATGAAAAACTATAAATCAAATTAAATCAATTTTTTATTGTTTTTGCAACAGCTGTCACTAAAGATAATTTATTAATATGAGATATTTTCAAAAAAAAAATCCATGAGCGGACAAATGGTGAAGAGGTCAATGGGTTAATTTTTTTTTTCTATAGATTAATTAATTTTATAAATCATCAATTTAAGGAAGTAAATAATTGGTTGTTTTGTCCTATCATTGCAGAAAGCACATTTAAAAAATTCTTGATTTTCTGTAGGCTTTGGACTTGTTCTTGTTGATGCAAGAATCTTCATTATATTGTAGTAGTATTTCATTAATTATTTGAGATGACTTCATAATTATTGCTTTTTAAAATTTTCTACGAGTGGGGAGTTTTATATTTGACTGTTGCAATTTTCAGTCAAGCTTGTTCCCACTTTATATAAATGAAGTAAACTTTAGCAATGGGTCATTTCTGACGCCTTAGTCATGGTACGTCTACACGACTACACTTATTGGACCATAATAGTATATATCTTTTTTTGCCATAAAACATTTAATAAAAATAAAACATATACACATTAATATTTTGCTGAATTGTTAAGTTGTGAAAAAATTAGAAACAAAATAATAATGGTAATTTATTTGGAGAAATCAAAAGCTCATGTGCAAAAGTTAAAATAAGCATTTTTTACAATAACCCGATTCAAAAAAATCGATATTTGATTATATATTGGTTATTTGAAAGTTTGTTCGAACTCAAATATGTTTCAGATTAAAAAAACTAAACATTACTATAAAATAACTAAATTCAAATCCCAATTTTACTATCTCAATTTGATAAGTATCTCTACATATATGAATGATTACATTAATGATTGATCGCCATTAAATCTTGTTTCATTGCAAAATTGAATTTGGTCGGTAAAAAAATGATTTAATTAATTAAATGTCGTAATCAAACGCAGCTAGCCAGCTTTGCTGGGCCTGAAAATTTATCTTGCGTGTGAAAAAACTCTTTTCTTTTCTTATTTGCAATTTTTTGTTCAGTAAGAAAATCTGCTTTGATCTTTGGACAAGGACAGTTTATCAATTATAGAATCATGCCATCTCAATCACATAAATATAGTGGTGTTAAATGTCAGAAAAAAAACTGACTAAGATTAGGATTAAGATGCCTATATTCATATATGTTCAAAAATAACAAAAAATTAAAAAACTCCTAAAGCAGAAAAAAGAAAAAATCAGAATCCATATTCATACATAAACTGATAGTGATTGCTACATAGTTTCTAGTTAAGACGAATTCTGGGCATTTCTTCCTAATCAATAATCATTAATTAATCCACCGTTTCCGTAGATTTAGTAGCTGTGTTTGTCAATTTGCATTACTTAATTTAGGCTGTGTTACACAATTTAACTCATGTCTTAATTTGTAAGCAAACTTCCAAAACGACACTAAATTATAAACTTGAAAATAATTGCATTTTTCTTGATTTCACAGAGGAAGTGGTACTCCAATTTCCATAAAAACACGCATCTGAAAAATGCAGGTAAATTAATTAATAAGACAGTAATTCAAAGCACGTCAATTTCCCAAAAAAAATATATGTAGAAATTAAATTACTCCCTGTGGAAGAAGCAGGTATCAAATCAAATACTATTATTATCAATAATAATAATAACTCCCAATATCAAAATAGCAAAAGAAAACAAAAATAAATTTAGGCCTAATTAATTACCCTAATTTCAGAAATCTGGAAATCAATCACTCACTCACACCTTGAAAACGATGAGATCATTGCACCAAACCTCCTCTTCCGCCTTGATTTCATCCATGAGTAAGCTGAAATTGTCGCTGCCGTCGTTGATCGTGATGAGGTCCTTGATCTCCTCGATGCTGCTGTAGTAATCCTGCGGATTATCGTTGAAGCAGGCGTAATTCGAGGAGGAAGAGGAGGTGCCGGCGTCGTTGAAGAAGAGGTTTTGGTGGTGATCGTCAATTCCTTGGAAGGCGAAGCTCTGGTGGCTGATCTGGCTGCCGTCGGAGGAGCTGCAGCTGCCTTGATCAAACGCCAACACATTATTGGGGTTGGTGTAGGCGTCACACAGTGGGGGTGTTTGTGCGTGGAATGGAGAGGGCGCCGAGTAGTATTGAATGAATGGAGGGTTTGGTGATGGTGATGGCGATGGGATTGGGAGCGGGTGGAGGAGTTGGCGGTGGTGAGTGTTAGCCATGTTGATGAGCTTCTTCTTCAGCTTCGTGTTCCAGTAGTTTTTGATGTCGTTGTCTGTTCTCCCCGGTAATTGAGCCGCAATTATCGACCACCTGAATATGCATTTACACAAAATTAAGTTTCATTTTCTCTACCTCGATCTCTCTCTATATATATATATATGTGTGTGTGTGTGTGTATAAGTACCTGCTTCCGATGGTGGAGAAGAGAGAGCAGATGATTCGATCTTCGTCATCGGTGAATTCGCCGTGTTTGATGTTGGGTCTGAGGTAGTTTAGCCATCTCAGTCTGCAGCTCTTTCCACATCTTCTCAGCCCTATGATTTTGAAGCCAACAATTTAGTAAAGTTAGAGAGAGAAAGAGGAGATCAAAGAGATGGAGAAGCATACCAACTTTGTGAGGGAGAGCAATCCAGTTGCCACCGGTGCCATTTTTGTCGATGTATTCTTTGAGCTTAGCATCTTCTTCAGGAGACCATGGACCTTTCTTGACATTTGCCTTGTCACAGCAAGGAGCTCTTCCCATCTCTAGATCTCTCTCTTCAGCTTGTGTTAGAGATGGGATATTGTTTCTTTACAAGAATTTTGTCTTCTAAACTGTGACATGTATATATATAAGTGTTGTGATGGTGGAAAGCACACAAGTCAAAGTTGGAGGCACTCAATTTTTGTATCAAGCGTACCTAAGCATTTGATTAAATTAATATTTGCCATCATCACCAAACGGGGGGACTCACTGTCTAACTGTACAGTTTTGGCTGTTTTGGGCCTCAATAATCCAATATACTCCTATATGAAAATGATTGATTATATAATTGTCCATCTAATACACATGTATGTATGCCAAATCAAACTTCAAATAAATCGTACGTGATGTGGCCATCATGTTGGCTTGTGGTGGCAGGGTCAGGGATAGTCAATACTCTAATTAAAATCTGAAGTGTTTGTGATATATTTAGAAACATATATAATGCTCCCAATACGATAGGATTTCGAATCACTATGATAAGTGGAAAATAGGAAGATATTATACTATGATTTATTTGATGTTGTCATGCTTAGTCGTCAAGGAAGAGTGTCACCTATAGTAGTTATGACAACGCTACAGTTGTTTTCCTACACTTCCAGTTCCAGTTCCAGTTCCAGTTCTTTCAATGTAGGTGCTACTTCTAATTAACTACCATCATCATATGTATATCTAGTTTTTAACACTAATCCTCTAATTCTTTCTCTCTCATCATCTATCTATTTCGAAGCTCCTTATCGTCCATGTTGGAGCTACTTCCGGTAAAGCCGACTCCAAAAAAAGTACCCATAACTGTTAAGGGTGGTTTGAGTCCCTTAGCATCCAAATCCTGGCTACGTCTCTGGTCCTGCCTCTGTGTCAAATATTTGGTGAACTAGCAATTAACCTGTGGCAGAACCATTGGTTTATTGTTCTATTATTTTTTTGGAACTAGAAAAGGACGATCTTATTTTTTGTTATGGTTATGGTTCAAAAGTGTTGATCAACCATTGTTCCGATTAAAATTGACATGTCTAGCATAAATTAAGGTCGGTACTACATTTGGAGGAATCTATATTGGGTATAACATAAAGTAAACAACATGAAAACAAAAATTGGATACGAACTTTGGGGGTAATAAAATGTGTAATTATGTAATGTGATGAGGTGGGGATGGATTGTGTAATGAGATCTCATATTTGGCTAAATGTATAAAAAGTAACATAAGTTTGTGCGTTCAATTTAAGCAAGTTGGTTAAGAATTTTATTTACTTAAGCTATAAAATAATAACGTGAAAGGGTCAAAGCAATGTACATGTGTACTCAGTAATAGTAGTACTAAAGTAGAAAACCATGTATTTGACCAGGCCAATTAGTACTTCTGACACGTTTAATTTAGAATATATGCATGTACTATATTATAGTGAAAACAAATGAAAGGAGCAAAGTGAAAATTGCATGATCGCAAATGTGAATGAAGTAGTGAAGCACGATGGACTACGTCCAAAAAGAAAAAGTAAACAAGATCATTGATGATGCATGCAGATCATCTATTTTTGCCTCAACACACTTGTTTCATGCGCGTCTGTTATGTGACAGTGGTCTATTCTACATATTATATAATATGTACATCTATAGTTTAATTATGACTTACATGTTCATACATATATTATATATATACACAGTATTTTTAAGAGAAATTACTATGCATCGTTATATTTTGAGTATTAATTAAAAGATGTTATATATCCGAAACATGAATGTCATTTCATACTTGAATTTCCATATTAGTTTCAATTTTTTTACTATGGTGAGACAATTAAAAAAAAATTAAAAAGTACTATGATTTTATATTTCAATTTCATAAATCACACAGAATAGATCATTAGTCAACAAAAAAAGTATACTATATGACAAGCATCCCTTTGATAAATATACTAGCATGGCTTCTTCTTTCCGGGAGTATTTTAAGAGCATGGCTTCTTCTTCCCGGAGAGAAGGGTCCGTCGCACGACGCGTTGCAGCTCGCCGTCCCGTCCCGCGCCCCGTCTCGCGTCCCGTGTCGCCGAGACAAGCGACGGGCCGTCTCGCCACGCGCCTAGGCGACGTGGCGCCACCCCGGCGTCGTGCGTGACGCCCACTCGCCGGCCAGCGAGTGGGCGTCGTCACGTGCAGACGCAATAAATAATTTTTTTACAAAATTCGAATTAAAAAAAATTAATAAATGGAAAAAAAATCTAACGGTAATAATATCATTTTTTTTGTTTTTTTGTTTTATTTTTAAATTTTTTTTTATTTTTTTATTAATTTTTTTACTCTATAAATACTCCTAAACTCATCCTCATTTCACACACAACTATACATCTATTCTTCCTATCATTTCAATTTCCTCTCAAATTTTCATATAACAACTCAAGATGTCCGGCGACGACAACTACGGCGGTTCCGGCTCCGGCGGGTGGGATCTCAACGCCTTCGGCGATTGGGAGACCATGATCAACACACTGGGAGGTTCCAGTTCGTCAATGCCGGGGACCCAGGGTTCTGCGACGCCGGGTGGGTACCAACCACCCAATTTTGACGTTGATGCATATGCCCGTCCCTCCGCCCCGCGGTATTCGCAGTGATTATCCCAGATCCGGGAGGATTTTCCCGTTGATCCCACGCCGGGAGGTGGCCGAGGCCGTGTACAACCCCAGGCGGGCGAGGACGAGGAGGAGGAAGAGGAAGAGGATCTAGGTCGGCATCCTTACAGCAACCTCAAAACGCTGGCGGTGTACAACGCCTGAATTACCGTCTCGTACGATCCCATCGTCGGGAATCAACAACCCCGGAAGTGTTTCTGGGAAAAAGTCTGCGAGGTCTACCACCAGATAAAGCCGGAAGGCTTCCGCAAGCGCAAATATAAAATGTTCCGCTCTCACTTTGACCGAGTCGGCCGACAGGTCAAAAAATTCTGCGGCATCTACTCGACCGAAACGGCGCGCTACCAAAGCCGCGCCACGGCAACCGACATTTTGACGTGCGCTTTGCGCGCCTACTACCAGGACACCCGTCAACAATTCAGATTTGTTGATGTTTGGCAGGCCGTGAAGGATGAGGAACGGTGGGCCGGCGGTCTCCGCTCCAGCTCGGGCTCAAACTCGAAGCGCACCAAGCATACGGAGAGTGGCAAATACTCGTCTGGTGGTAACACCGCAGAGGACATCAGCCCACATGAGACTGAATCGCAGGAGTTTGCGGGTACGGTCGGCGATACTGGAGGATCTGGAGGTAGGCGCCGTCGGCCGCAAGGGACGAAGGCGGCGAAAGCGGCTAGAACGAGGAAGGGGCGAGGCGAATCAAGCCAGGCGGCCTCGGGATCGGGCTCGCAGGGAGGCTCGGACACACTTATGGCGGTGTACATGACCGCCACAATGGCGGACGTTTCCCGCTACTCGCCCTCCCAATACGCGGCCTGGTGGAACGGAGTTGTGCATATGGCCATGGGCGGACCCACATAGACAAAGGGTGGGGCTTTAACCCTTAATGAATTGTTTTTTTTTGACATTTTTTTAATAAGTTTTTATAATTTATTCCTATTTTATACTTATATTTATATTAAAGCCCTTATTAATCACATAAATTACCTAGAAAAACATTTTCAAACTAAATTTTGAAAATATAGCCCTTACTAATGTTTATTTCTGCGTCCGCCCCTGCATATGGCAGTACGACTTGGCCTTCCGACTCCCCCTCCACCTCGACCGCCTCCGGAGGATGATTCGCCTGCGGAGTAGTTTTTTTTTTCTCCAGATTTGTATTTTAAATTATGTTGTATTTTTTTTATGTTGTGTTTTTTTTAATAAAGTGTGTTTTTTAATAAAGTGTGCTTGTTTTAATTGAATTGGGTTGGAAAAAAATAAAAAATGAAATTGAATGAATAGTAATTTAAGGGACGGTTAAGGGACGGAGCAGTTAAGGGATGGAGGAATAAAGTACAATGGGGCACTCAAATAGTAGTTTAAGGGACGGTTAAAGGACGGTGGGGGGGACAACGTAGTGGATGCTCTAATCTTTTCGGACGTTTTTGGGCATGTCGTCATAGAGATTAATTGACATAAAAAATAAATCCCATTTTCATATAATTTGTATGTTGAATCGTTGATGTTGCATATGTTAGAGAAAAAAGTTAGTATAAAGTAAAAGTAAAAGATTGAATTTTGGGCTAAGTCACGTTACAGAATATTTAAGTTTAGCGAAGTCAAAAGAAATAAAGAGAAGGGTGCTCAAATAGTTTAATTTAATGTTCCTTCATGTACCAAGAATAAAAAATGTAGTAGTATAAGATATCAAAAAAAGCAGTACCCCTCAGTCCCCTAATAATTGTTCATTTTGATTTCGACACAAATTTTAAGAAATGTAAATAAAAATGGGTTAAAAACAGTGCAATATGGGCTCCACTTGTATAAATTAGTTTTATAGTACTACATCCGTCCCCAAAGAATATGCACTTTGAATTTGACACGAGTTTAATACAAAATTAGTAATTAAAGTAATTGTTAGTGAGGAATGAGACCCTCATTCATAAAGAAAAGAGTTTACAAAATAAGAAAGTGCATATTCTTGTGGGACGGACTAAAAAGAAAAGAGTGCATATTCTTGTGGGACGGAGAGAGTAATAAAATATGAGTTAGTGGAATGTGTGATATACTTACCATTTATGGTCAAAAGTGAAAGTGAACAATTAATAAGAGACGGACGAAAATGATAAAAGCTGATAATTAATAGGGGACAGAAGGATTACAAACTAACTTCCAAAGTAACCAAGAAATTCAAAGAAGATAACGAATTTGAACATAATTATCTAGGCGCTAAGAACATTGTAACTATAAAGTTGTACGGAATAGAGATATTGAAGTTTTCAACAATATTTGAAAATGTTTATTTTTTTTAAAAAGATTATTTTTAATTTTTCTAACATTAGAATTCGGAATTGTACAGTGTGAATCTTAGACCTCTAAATTACTATAGTATATATGAGGTTGTCTTCGAATAAATTGAGTGACAAGATTAATGAGAAGCAACTGAAATCTTTTAGATATAGTATATATATATATATATATATAGGGATGTATATATATATATATATATATATATATATATATATATATATATATATATATTACAGATAGATGGAGTGTTTTATAAATTAAAGTATGTGTAATAAAGAATGTTTTTACAAAATTACAATGACATATCAATATTGGTACGTGCGATTAGTTTATAGTAATGGTTAAGTGATGTTAGAATAAGCTATTTGAACCGATCACTTTCATTATGCTAATTAATGAGACATTGCAATACTCATCGTTGGAATGTACTGATCGTTTTGTTTTGTTCATAGTCGAAGTCAAATTTTGGAAGAAAATTATGTGTGACTTGTTATAAATGGGGAGGTAGTTAAATTGAGCTTCACTACAATTTCTTCGTGGGAAATGGTCCAAGTGTAACCATATGATGAACTGGTTGATTAATAAATCTAGATTAATTATAAGTCTAGCTTCTTAACACTTAAGTGATATATACAAAGTTCTTTTATTACAAGTCAACCTATGTTTTATGATGGAGATTTTATTATAAATAATCTACTAGTGAAAATATTGTGTATTAAATATGACTTATACTTGGTAAACTCTAGAAAGAAAATATCGCCAAAAAACACATGCATTGTATGAAAGTTTCAACTAAGTTGGCACAAAATTAGGTTCCATTTAATAAACGTAGGTGGCGTGTAAATGACTATCAAAATTACTTTCTGTGAGACCATCTTTCTAACAAAATAAACACGAAATTTAATTGCAAAGTGCTAGGAATTCTTATAGTGAGAATCCTTAATAAGTACTTATCCAATTACAAGATAAAGAATATTATTTAGATTGGAAGTTTTTTTATTTAAATTTTAAAATAATACTAGTACTATTAAAGTCGGACATATTCAACAAACTAATTATCAGTCTGATTTTTTATGGACATGCATAATTATATCTGCCTGCAAGATAATTGCAATTTAATGCATGACTATTAAGTAATAGGTTAGACAACAACGTCATAACTCAAATATTATGTCGGGCATAACAGAATAGATTCTCCGATTTTAATTTAGAAAAAGAAAATGTAGCAAGGAATTAAAAATATAATCCAATAGAAGTATAGAACGATGCAATTGGCGATACTATAATATAGCAACGTGGAAGTTTAATAATAGTGTCGATATGAATAATAATGCAATGCCGCTTGACTTTGAAATTTAGTAAATTTGTTTCCTTTAGATATTTGAGTATCTCTTATCCACACTATATAAAATTGAAGGTGGTGAATCAGCATGTATAATTTTGAGGCATTTGTTATTTCAAATGAGCATTCACCTAAAAGATTGAAATAAGTAACGACAATCGTCTTTGTTTGCGTTGACTTGCATCGTAACCAAATTATCAAGGTTATAATAATGCAAGCGTTTGAAAATATTAGAGGGTCGGTTGCGACTTGACAATTTTCCGATCCAGCTAATCTTATTATTTTAATTTTATTCAGATACTTTACGACCACATAACATAACCGATCCTACTTATAAATAAAATCTTAATTGTGAATTACAGTATCATTATAATTAATTAACTGGAGTACTAGATTGCACAGAAAGAGCTGCTGCAAGAAAGCTTCGGAAGAGTCGGAACTTCTGGGTTGGCTTCTGCAACACTCCATTTTCAATCATTGAGTTTGAAATTTTTTGTAGTCACCACTCAAATATTGTTCAGAAATTTAAATATGTAAAAGAGAAAAAAAATAGAGGATTGGTTACGATTCCGATTTCGATTTCAATTCTCAATTTGAAAGGATATTTTAGTCATTTAACTTAATAGTCGATTCAGTTATTAATTGAACCAATCAAATAATCAGTCCTAAGTGCATTAACACTGAATTAAATCTAGGAGTAGTAATTAATAAAATCTTAGTAAGAAATTGATAAATTCTAATTCTCAAATGAGACAAGCTTCCCAATAATTTCGAAAAAATTTTCGAGATATTTGAAATTTTTTTATAAATTAAGTTTATTTTTATTTGATTTCAAAAGAAACATGGCTGAAAAGCCCCAAATGGGAAATGTCAGACAAGGCCACTGCTCAATTGCTCATAATGGATGCATTGTACACTTGTACATTTGAATGTACACAAGGTTTAACTTAATTTATGGATGTGGAATTAATTGATAAAGTGGTGTTTTTGTTCACTTAAGACAAAAAAAAAAAAAAGAAAAACAATAAGCTTTTCATCATTTACATTTGGTAGGCAGCTGGCTACAAATTAAATAACATGGGCCTGTAATCTCTCTCCGGGCTTTCTTGATTCGGCCTGTTTGCAACACAAGATTGGCCCATTTTCAGATAAGAAGACCCAACACATGGCATTTTAGGCTTTAATCCATACTTTTAGGTTATATAAGTAGCAGATCAATGAATGTTACGTGTGGCATACGTATTATTTATGAATTTAATATTACATATAATAAGATAAAAACAAATACTTTAAAGAAATTTTAGATACAACTGAGTCATTATCTTGTACCAAAATATTTAACATCCAAAAATGTCATTTGTTTCATCTTTCTACCCACCCACCCTCCACCGATATTGTTAAATAAAAAGATAATGCAATTAAATAGATTTACTTCATAAACTAAAAATATGTGGTATGCGTGAGATCCCATGTCAATTGTCAGGGTATGGTGAATATAATAATCAATTTTCCTAATTTGAAAGGTATGGTGAAAGAATATAACATGTGAAATTATAAAGTTTAAGATCTATAAACACAATAATTGAACCTATGCCCATTCAGGCTTTCAGCTATACCACTTTTTTTTCTTTTTATGCGACCGACAATAAATTCACCTTCTATTCATGCATATAATTTGAGCCAAATGCGGGTTTTCTTCACATGCATCTTTTAATTGGTCAATCACATCACATTATCTTCTACTACAAATCTAATCTAACACCAAAATTTTATGTGAGACAATGTGTTGATCTCGTCAATTTATAATCTTCTTAATTTTATATCAAAATAAAGGTTAAATATAAATTCTTAAATTTTTAAAAAATGGATGGTGAAGATTTAGGATTTTTAGTCGGCATTAGTATTATGTAAATATGGCATTAAGAGGTAAATGATCCGTTTGAGTATTTCATTACTCACACATTGATATTACCTATATTGCACTTCGAGCATTAAACCGTGCAACATACTTTATTAAAATACAACTATTTACGAATTCAACAACATTACAATTTTTTTTATATTATACAATGAATTAGGGCATTATGTATATTGACTTAGACATCCTATCAATGCTATGAATGACATTGTTATGTAAGTTATTACAGAAATATATAGATTATACTTATTTTTTTGCAATTGAGAATGAGTTTAAGTAGTAGTGTAATTAGGAAAATGACATATTTATAATTATATTCACAAGTTACAGAATTGAGATCAAAGTCATTGATTGGTCGAATAAATGTCAACTAATTTTCCAGATACATATTTATCAGAATGAATTGGTGGTCGAATGTTGCTTCAAAGTGCAATACTCCCACCAATTTTGTATCGTTTTTTAACGTATTAATATAGTAGAAAACTAAAATTGAAGTGAGCCGAACAGAAATCAGGAATCACACACCGTCGATCAACTTGGCCAGCTGGCGCACCTACAACTGGGTCCCACTAAATGAGTCGGTAGGTGGGCCCCACAGAGGAGTTAGAGAGAGAGAGTCATCCGGATCTGCGGCCCTATATATTCGCTGTTGCGCCTACCCTCCATAATCCTCTTTACTCTAATATCTTTCATATCTCTGCGCTCTCCAAATCAGGTAAGCACGCTGAATTGATGCGGAATTACATCTGTTGAATGTTGCATTCATTCTCCTTTTTAGATCTGTACCATTTCCTACCTAAGATGATAGTTTTTTGTCGTATACCAATCGTGAATCTACTGTTTTGAACTGAATCGGAGGAGTCTGTTGATAGGAAGAAGAAATGTGGCGGTGTTCCAGATTTAATTCGTCTTTCTCAGGATTTCCAGATCTTGTTCAACATTCTGTATTAGCCTATTAGGATTTAGTCTCCTGGTTTTCAGTTGATTATCCCGGAATTTCTATTGTAATTGAACTGTTTGATGGCTGATCTCAGTGTACGAGATTGTGATCTTAGTGTGACCTCGACAGACTATAGATCTATACTGCATCTTTCCCTACCAGAGTCACCCTGTTTGTTTTATGTGAATGACTTTGTTTGTAGATCACTTAGATGAGATGTTTATTCGTTCTAGTATAATTTTGTCAGAGTTTGTGCATATGCTTATTCTTTTCTGATGGAAATTAAATGAAGTTGTAATTTGTTGCCTACGAAAATGTTTCCTTGCTCATTAGAATAACGAGCTCCCACATTCGATCTTATATGCTTCAATAGGAATAGCATAATACTCAAAATCAGAAATACTTGCTCCTTAATTTGTTATCGGAAATGCATGATTTTGTTGAATACATATGAACAGTTCTTTCAGGTAGAACATGGACACCTTTCTCTTCACCTCAGAATCTGTGAACGAAGGGCACCCCGATAAGCTCTGCGACCAAGTCTCCGATGCCATCCTGGATGCTTGCCTGGAGCAGGATCCAGAGAGCAAAGTAGCATGCGAGACCTGCACAAAGACGAACATGGTGATGGTCTTTGGCGAGATCACAACCAAGGCCAATGTAGACTACGAGAAGATCGTCCGCGACACTTGCAGAGGTATTGGCTTCACCTCACCGGATGTTGGCCTCGACGCTGACAACTGCAAGGTCCTGGTGAACATTGAGCAGCAGAGCCCCGACATTGCTCAGGGCGTCCATGGCCACCTTACCAAGAAGCCCGAGGAGATCGGAGCTGGTGATCAGGGCCACATGTTTGGCTACGCCACTGATGAGACACCTGAGCTCATGCCTCTCACTCATGTCCTTGCAACCAAGCTCGGAGCCAAGCTCACTGAGGTGAGGAAGAACAAGACCTGCCCCTGGCTAAGACCCGATGGCAAGACACAAGTCACCATTGAGTACAGGAACGAGGGTGGCGCCATGGTTCCGATCAGAGTCCACACGGTCCTCATTTCAACTCAGCACGACGAGACTGTTACCAATGAGCAGATCGCAGAGGACTTGAAGGAGCATGTTATCAAGCCGGTGATCCCTGCGGTGTACCTTGACGACAAAACCATCTTCCATCTGAATCCCTCTGGCCGGTTTGTGATTGGTGGCCCACACGGGGATGCTGGGCTGACCGGCAGGAAGATCATCATCGACACGTATGGTGGCTGGGGGGCTCATGGGGGAGGCGCATTCTCCGGGAAGGACCCGACCAAGGTGGACAGGAGTGGCGCGTACATTGTTAGGCAGGCAGCGAAGAGCGTGGTGGCTTCAGGGCTGGCTCGCCGTTGCATTGTACAGGTGTCATATGCTATTGGTGTTGCGGAGCCACTGTCGGTGTTTGTTGATACGTACAAGACGGGGACGATTCCGGATTTGGAGATCCTTGGGCTGATCAAGGAGAGCTTCGACTTCAGGCCGGGGATGATGGCGATCAACCTCGACTTGAAGAGAGGAGGCAACCAGAGGTATCAGAAGACGGCTGCTTATGGTCATTTTGGGCGTGATGATGCTGATTTTACGTGGGAGACTGTCAAGACACTCAAGCCTAAAGCTTGAGTTTTTCTTGAAGGCGGATTGAACAATTATAGATTCAAGTATTTGAGTGAGGGAAATTGGAGGGTGGAGTTATTTGTTTCAACATATTTTTTTCTTCACACACGTTATCTGTTGTAGTCAAATTTCATGTCTGAGTGAAATTATAAGTAAAATAGTGTGGTGATGGTATAGTAGTACACTACTAAATTGTAGTAGTAACTAAGATGTAAAATCACCTAAAGCTTTCTACTCCATCACTTGTAATAAATGGATTACAGTATAATGTATGAAACGTAAGTTTTTTATACGCACTCATTATCTAATTTCAAAATATACAGAATACCGTACATGGAATTGGGGTTTGATTAGAGACGTAAAAAACTTGATTAAATTACAATAAGCATAGGTGTTGAAACGGCAACCGTATGCAGTAATCCAAGTATTAGATATGAAAAGTAAATCCTTAGTTGCCAAGCTGAACATAATACATCCAGCAAATGTGAAATGTGGGATTTTGATCAATTCCAGGGGAGCAAAGTGTAATAACTTTTGGTAGTCACTCAATTTCCTTACAACCAAACTTGTTGCATAATGCATCGGCAGCTGTTGAAATTCTTGATTTATCCTGAAAACCAAGGTCAATCAATTTCACTTGCCCAGCTCCATCCCCACTTCACTTGGGAAAACACACAAAGAATTGCCGAGATAAAAAGATTGACATATATACCTTTCCTTTCACGGTTACGATCAAAGAGCCTCCTCTTGATTCACGATACGCCCCTTCATGCCCCAAGAAAATCGGATTAGAAAACTACGAACCCTAAAAAGAACGATGAATATATAGTTTGTGACGAGAGAATTCTTACCAATGTAGAGATCAGGGTATTTACAAGTCATTTCAGACAGAGGCTGAGCTGCATCAACCTGCATTATAGATTATTGAAGCTCAAATTTCAAAGAAATACTATAAACACTGTAAATTCTCCTCGCAAGCAAAGCACAAACTATATGATGCATCTCATATCTATATATGCATTCATCTGAGATCAATTCTTGCTGAATGAGGATATAGGCACAGCGGATGGGCAAGACTCACATCGGAAAGTGTTGTTTCCAGTATCTTTGAAATAAATGGTTCGGAGATTACTAGAAGTCCGTTGGACGGTATCAGCTCGATCAAGCAATCCCACTCATTTTCCAGCTCAGAAGCATTTGTTGCAGTAAGAATGATGACATTTTGGCACTTGATCTACGAGGCGTAAATGGAAAAGTTTAACAACCATACTGCATTAGATGAGACAGAAAATGGTGAATCAAAAATTACATTTTAAACTTACCAAAGGAACTCTGAGTTTCTCATGATGCAGCAGCTCGGTGATGCCTTCAGGCAACTGTGCCATCTGAAAGGGAAAATCAGGAAAAAGTTTTTTAATAAAGTATTACCACTTTCTCAACACCAACTGCCACAACTTTTACCAAAGACAGAGCATCTAGAAGATCTTAAAATGAGGAGTTTTGTCCAGGATTAAAGCTGCTATTCCAGTTCTACCTCTCGTTGTAAGCATTTGACTCCATAAAAATCAAGACACAATATATTTGACGAACAATATCCAGGCATCTAGGTAATTGAAAAACAAAATAGCATCTGAAGAAACATCTTTCAACACATTACAAGCAAATAAAAACAAAACAATTTGAACCAAGTATCAGTGCCAGCAGAAAAATTTATCTCTTAAAATCGTAGTTGCAAAACAAAGAAACTAGGCCTTACGTCTAATTCGTTGCATAAACATTTTTGTGATTTTCGTTGATCACTTCTCGCGTATTTCAAGATGCAGCTTCGGTAGACTATAACAAAGAAGTAAAAAAATTATACACCATGTTACCTCATTCCTATCTCCTGTGCACCTTTCACCTAGTATATGCCTTAAATATTCTTCAAATTCTTCGTCAGGAGCCTTCAGGGAAAAAAGTAAAACAGTGTAAGTAAATACAGTAACACTGGAATACAGCTAGCTCGATATATTTGCAACACCAGCAAACTAGTCATAAAATTTCTTCGTTCCTAGCTAGAGCATAAGATAGAACACTAATTTAATATGGCCCACCACAGCAACAGCAGACACTTAGTGCCTCAACTATCAAGTCACACGTAAAACTAGAGATTAATTATATTAGAATAATATACCATCCGAACACCGAAAGCTTTAGCAACACCAGCTACAGTGAGATCTGAGGGCAGTGGGCCAACCCCACCATATATGAAGACCTACATCAACAGTTTCAAGTATCAATGCCACATCGAGGTGAAATTACATCATATAATCCTCCTCCCATACCAAAAGTTGGTGACAGCTGTCCCTCGTACTTCCCCACACACAACAAAAACTATAAAAGCTGACTCATACTACAGAAGGTTTACCATATCACAACTGGACTTTAGTCGCTCGACTTCATCTGCTACAGAATCAATCTGGAAAGATAATATCGATGAGTAGAATACTTAAACAGGAAGTCAACAAAGGGAGTATTCAGACATATCATATACTACTAAGTAAAAACTTAAAACTGCACTACATAAAAATTCACAAACCAAGCTGCCAATTTAGTGGATATAAAGAAAATTATGGATACTGAGTCGAGGTGCATAGATTACCCATCTGAACATATAATTATGACAACCAGGTCCATGCTAAGTTTGCTAACAATGTACATTATAATACTCCTAATATACAAAAATAATAATGAGAAAGAGAATAAGGATATGTGTGAAAATTCAGTAAATACCGAAAAACTTACATCGTTTCGGCTAACAGCAATATGTGAAACAGCCCACCCTACAGAGTGGAGCTTTCTACACAGTATGGGCATCATCCGATCCTCGACAGTGCCGAACCTGAGCTATGGATCCAACACAAAATTCTCACTTAGCAAGAAGTCTCCGTGGGAGCTGCAATAGAAATATACACTACATTTATGCAGACCACCATTTCCAGATAGGTTATCCTTTTCCTTTAGATGCAAAGTTTTTCATGACAAGATGCAAATATCATTTCTAAGTATCAAAAACTGATACCTCTATCAGATACGACCAAACAAGATAACTGAGACACTGAAATGAGAAAGATGGAATTCAAAACACAGCAATGCTTGACAGCCAACCTCATTTATAAATACCACATAATAAGAGCATCAAGAAAAATGGAGAAAAGGTCAATATATTTTTGCAATAGAACTGCATCACTTACAGAATTTCATCTCCCACAGCAATGATCGAGGCTGTAAAATTTCTTTTCAAATGTGAGTCATCCTGCTTAAAGCCATTGCTAGTAGCAGGTGATGGCTGAGATGTGCCCTTTTTAACTCTTCCTGCTCTTTCCAATCTTCCGTCCGGAAGCAGATATGCAGGTTTGTAATTCTGTTCATTTCCGTTTGTCTTGCTACGGCACAATAGTGCATTAGGAACTGTATCGTTAATGCTACCAATTGAAGTGTAACTGCAGAAACAAATTAAAATAGTAGAATGACTGAGTACCAAACAGTGAAAATAAAATCCACAAAGGAAAAGAAAAAACGGGGCCCAACAAATTTATTGCCTGAATGTATGTACAGGTAACAGGAAACATAAAAATGTTCCCTGCATAAATATAAGCAAAATAGCATTAAGTAAATGCTACTATAAGTTTTAACATTTTTATCAAGAAATTTTGAAGAATGGTAAAGATTTACCCTTGATCATAAAGGCTGCAGTATGGAACCTTGCAAGTCAAGAGAAAGGCCCAAACATCTCTGCCATGAAACATTAAAAGGTGAGACCTCATATTAATGCAGAAACACATAACGATCCTATATACGTGATATAACATACCATGAATATGTAAAAAAAACATATCACAAGAATGTGGAAGTGCAATTATTCAGGAAAGAGATGTATATGAGAATTTTGAAAAGAAATGCACACACAACTTTGATCTACTGAACTGACCTGTATGACCAATCCAAGATGGGATTCACTCTCATGAAAGCTGGCCATCCAGGTGAACTCGGTGAGAACTGCTCTTGCCCAACCTGAAGATTAAGACCATTTTCTCAGTTGTACTAACTTATTATGCTCAAAAACCTAAGAGCAAGTTGTTAACATACAGCAGTTGGATCACCAATTCGAACACCGAGAAAAATAGCTCTAATAGGATGTGCTTTTAAAAGGGCCTCCAAGCCAGACTTGAAATCTAGGCGAATGATGTCCATCTGCAATTTATAGCTGCCAAATTGTAAACAACATATCAATAGTCAATCATAAATAACATTAAATTTAAAAGATTAGAGAAAAGGGTATCAAAGGTGTATGGGGTAGAAGAAGTTATATTGACATACATAGATGCTGTGTCATAAGTGAATGAGTTGATTTCGGGGAAAACTGAAGAACTCTCGAAATAAATGGTCCGTATTGGAAATGTTATTTCAGCATCGTCAGCTGACAGATTCTTTCCAACCTCATGCAAATAATGGCCTGCCCTAAGAAGGTGCAACAAAACCTGCCAAAACAGAATCGTGTAAATGGGAAAGGCATGATGAGTTTGGCATGGGAGACGGACCCTGTGCGTCTATGTAAGAACTTACAGTTGAATCTTTTCCACCATTAAAGCTGAAGGCGACCTCTTCAACTCTGTTGATACAATCAATTTAGTGTTTAATCTAATTTTTCTCTGCGGCACTAATAACAACGCTAAACAACCATTTCTATATACTCGCATCAATGACTAAGATCATATAAAAAGCCAATATATTGCTTTCCTTCAACTGAAACATGCCTCAAGAAATGCTCGCGAGTTTCTACAACATTTTTTCCTCAAAACAACAAATTCCATACCTAGATCTCATATTTCCACCAGTTCATCACAATCAAGCATTTGAAATCATCATTTATACAAAAATTTAAAAACTAAACGCTGAGGGCAAACACAAAAGAAAGGCACGTACGAGTAAAGAGCAAGAGCTCTTTGGATTACGTAAACGGCATTGTTGTACTTTGTCTTCAACCTTGTGTCATCACTTTCTCTTATGGCCTTATCGATCTCCATTTTGACTTTATATCAAAGTATCAAACAATCCTTCTGCACGGTTCCAAAAGGACATAAAATTTTCACACACAAAAAAAGAAAATCAAACAAAATCATCTTCGAATTCATGAAACTGACATAAAAAAGTAGCTTTCTAGAAATACAAGAGCTGAAACATACCACAACAAATGCCCACTTCCAATCAATCCTCTTTCTGAAAACTAAATTATCAATTTTTCAGTAAACTCTAGAAATATTTCATGGTCAGAACCACAAATCGATTCGTTAGATGAAAAACTTAATTGGGTTTTCCATAGATTCAAGACATTCAAATTTTACGATTTACATTGAAAAACAAAAAAAAAAACTAAATCTTCACCAATTACGTCTAACGATAATATACTGCTGAATGAATCAACACGGAAATAAAGGCATGTTAATTACGCAAATTCAGATATTTACTTGGAGATTTAAGCTGGAAAAGCGCACGAAACGTTACCTTGTTTCAAAGACTCGTGGAGAGTAGGATTTAAGAAGGTTCGCATATTTATAAGAATCCTTTTCAGAAATAATTCTGCGTCGCAATTTATTTATATTATTCGGACTAATTTTCGGTTTGCTCAACAATAAAATTAAATAATTGTCTCCATTGGTACCGAACAATAAGTTATCAAACTTTTTAGAATTTTTCTTAAACGAATCAATACTTATTTTAAATTATATCCTAACTCCCATTGTTTTTATTTTTTATATTTACACCATTAATTTTCCAAAATAGAAATATTCCATGTGAAATTGATCGAATCAAAATATAGCGTTGAATTCAAAGATTGAACGAAAAGGATTGCTTTCATTTCAACGTTCGTATTTCTCATCCTCTCTCGTTTATTTAGATTTTAGATAAATTTTACATTGAGCTGAATATTCTAAAATGATTGGTTTGTATTCAAAATTTTGCAGTCTTCTCTTTTGTTGATACCTAACTTTATGGCTTGTCTTTTTAGATAACATTGTAAATTAAATGAAAAAGATTTTGATATAAAAGTGTCTTTTTTTTCTTTATTTTGGAGAAATAAAAATGCATTAATTTTAGGTATTACGGTGTATTGAAGAAATGTTGTGATGCGTTTTCTTCTTTTATCCGTTTAAAGAAACTATAGCTCAATGTGGTAGTAGTATCAAATTCTTTTGATAGTGAATTTGTGATATTTAGTAGTCGTTATCAAATATAAATATATTGATAATTATGTTTTATTTTTAAATTTCTTTTGGTTAGATATATGCACTTGGCTTTGTACTACGACTTATAGAAGTCATTTTCAAATACAAATATATATCAAACTAATTTTGGGGGGTATTTGGTCCTTTTCGAATACACACCTAATTAATGTATGTAGTATACATTTAAATCACATTATCTAAGAGTTTATCATAAAAACAAACTTCGTGTCTCAATTCGTGAAGGTGGGTTTTCACCTAGCGAATAGATAACAATAATATGTCTTTATAATTATATAAGTACCAAGTCAATGAATTAATTCTGAAAAGTCAATGCAATAATTCCAACAAAAATTGCCAAGTTTCTGAGGAAAATCCACCACGAATACAATTATTCAACAGATAAATTTCAATAAGAAATTGCATAGGAAATTCAAGCAGCCACAAAAAAATACAAGTTGCAATTGTCTTTGACCAACATTTCAAATCGATAATTAAAATATAAAAATAGAACACAAAATTTGTTAGTAGATGGAAATTTCACCATATGTATATTACGGGGGTGTTTGTTTGGTATGATAGCCCTAGATATTGGCTTCTATCTAGTGTTTGATTGGTATGATATAACTACACGAGGACCCGGTATAAACTCCATGACCCGGAAAGATTTATGATAGCTACATGTCATTTTCATATACGCCTAACCAGGCTGAAGGCTATGATTGAAGTTATGTTGCCGATCCAGATTGTGTTCTACACATCGGTTGTCTAAAACACCCCTCCCCTTCCTCCCCTCACTTCATTTGCTTTCCAACAACTGACGGCAGTCAAGAGGCCACTGAACCCAAATTGCAGAAGCCCTAATTAAGAGGAATGGGGGTGAATGTTCCGAGAATCGCAGTGGCTCGAGGTCTCCAAACAAGGCCTCGACTGCATGGGCATGTCAGCCAGCTATGGCCAGCGGAAGCCCGAAGATGAGATGATCCAATTTATACACCACGCCATCAACTCCGGCGTCACGTTTCTCGACACCTCCGACGCCTACGGTCCCCACACCAACGAAATTCTTATTGGAAAGGTATTATTTCTCTCTGCTTAAGTTCTGAATTCAATCGATTGAATTAGTGTATTCGAGTATTCACTCGTGGAGGTTCAATCTGTTTGCGATTTGTGCTAATTAGTTGATTGATCCTGTTTGGTGATTTTCCGCCGAGTATTATTGTTCGAACACTTCAGAGAAGAGATATTCAAGTTAAGATGTACTTGTGCAGTTATGCATTGTGATTTTGACAATCTTCATGATTATTTGAGCTTAATTTATTTGAGGAGATTCTCATGGAGGCTGAGATTTGAATAAAGTGCACTATGATTTTCTTGAACTATTTACTATTATGTTGAAATTGTTGCAGGCTTTAAAAAGGGGTTGAGGGAGAAAGTGCAAATTGCTTCAAACTGGTTCCTTTTCTGCTTCGTATTGTGCCATAGGTTTCATCATTTAAATTTAGTTATTTTGTGGTTTGTAACTTGAAAACTCATCTCCAATTCGATGATGTATGGAAATTTTATTTTACAAAAAGTGGATAGCAAAATTATGTATTTCAAACTCATCTCTAATTTGATGATGAATGGAATTTACATGCTATGTTTATGAGGGCATATTTGTCAATCAGTGTTGCTATCATGGTTTTGTAGTAGCCCAACCAAAGACCAAATAAGTTATATGATTATCACTATCAGCCCAAACAAACGTCCGATTGAGATATAATACTATCAGCACTATCATGTGAAACCCTATACAACTACCCTATCATACACAATACTCTCATACCAATCAAACGAACCCTACTAGTACTATAAATTTATAATTCAACTAATACAGTAGCATGAGCATCTACGAAGCCAGTAACACAAGACAAGCAATACCTCCAATTTTGAAATTCCTACACCAACAACTGCGATTCAGCAGTTCCATGATCATCCGCTAGCGACATTCATTTTTCTCGATTTAGTCTTCTTCCCATGCTTCGACCATCTTCTGCGCGTATAGAAATGAATGCAGTTGTGAAAAACACGTCCAACTCAAAAGGCTCGGGAGAAAAATATGGTTGAAGAACTTACAGATAAAGGAACTGGTCCATCAAAAGGCTCCTCCTTGAACGTGCTCGAGCTAATGATTAAAACATTACAGAAATATGAACTTTTATTATCAATTGTTTTGGTCGTTCTCATTTTGTTGATTAGCATAAAAGAAGAGATATGAGTGCGAACATACCAGTGCATCGTTGGCTCCTTAGGCTTTCTCTGGGAAACACTAGATCGATCACCTCTCCAAGCTCTTCGCATTTCATGCCAGGCTATTGCTGCTGCAGGAGTAGACCCAAATAGATTCCAAGATACTCTGCTCAAAAACAAAAAGGACGAGATCAGTATAATCCATTAAATGAAGAATACTTCTAAGGAACAAGAAACATATTATACTTCAAGAAACATAAGCAGTTGCAAGGGATTAACCATAGTTGACAAAGAGAGTGTTGTGGTCATCTCCATTAGCAGTCCTCTTTTCTATATTCACAACACCCGAACTTCCCAGGCGGTGGTCTGTGTATAGGCAAAAATTGATGGTGTTACTGTCCATCTTCAGAAAAAAATGTCCACTAGCTCTCCAGATGCTGAAAAAACACCAATGTAATCAGGAAAAAGTCTTAACAATCAAGATGGTTCAACACACTACGCTCACGAGAAAACACTTCACTATCAAGCACAAACAACAGTGATCCGGTGAGGTATAAAGAAATGGGAAACGAAAGAGTATAAAATTTCCAAAAGGAATAGATTTCATTCTTTGATCCCCAAAAAGTACTTGATACTAAAAGTAAATTGAGCTACTTACCATCAAGAATGATCAGAACGAATTTAAACAACAAGGGCAGGTTAAAGTATTTCAGCCACAGGTAATTAATGAGATTTGAACTATTCTACGAATGTGAACATGCTAGTTGCTACTATCACTATCCTGTTTGAATGCATTGAGCAGTAAAATTATCCCAACAATTTACACTGTAACACTTATTTTCTGCACCCCCGTTATCTCAAATCAAGATGCACTACTATCAACTTGATATCTTTGAATCCAACAAACAAGCCTCACATATCATTTATAGTCATATAATGCATGTGAAGGGATCTTGATCTCTACAAAACAACCGAGTCATTGTAGAAAAAACAGAAATATGAGTAAACAACTGTCCAATAAAACTTATGCTTGATTGTTTATCCACTTTAAACTATATACAAAGCCTTCATCCTATTACTCGGTTTCTACACCCAGAAGCAATGTGAATCATATCTTGCCATCACCCCCTCAATGTACTGCAAACCAAAGGCCATAGTCATGTATATTCTCCAGCATTGTGATCCTATCACTCAATGGCACTCAATTCAATAGCCAAACTTGAATTAAAAAACAATACTTACAGAAGCCCACAACAGCATAGCTTCGAAAATTTTAAAATATACTCCAACAACCACCAACTCCACATAAAATCCAACAGCAATCAAAGCTAAAGAGCCGATGATAAGAGTTCTAGATAACATGGATGATTCTTCCAAGTTCAAAACAACAAGCATTTCATTCAATGATTAACAACGAGTTTCAAGAAATAAGAAAAGAAAAAGGCCTAACCTTCAAAAAAGAGAGATGGGATTTCGGTTTAGCTTCAAACTGCAGGAGTTGCCATTGAAAATGTTAGCAACCTATTTTTAGATGTTTATCCGGAAATAATATGAATAGTTTCAACTTTCAACACCAAAAAATTAAGTTTTTGAGTTGAGTTGAATATGTTCCTCATTATTGACCTGAAAATAATACCCATCAGAGTTTGAGGTGGATTGCGAGATTGAGGTCCACTGAAAATGTGATCGGATTGCCGATGGTTTTCCCAATTAGAAGAATAAAAGTATTTTAATATTTCTCATAATTTTATATATTATTGGTCTCTATAGGAAAAACTAAAATCCAATGCCCTTTAAAATGAGTATGGAATTGAATTAAAATCCAATGCCCTTTGGATAAAATGAGTATGGAATTGGAATAGAAAGATACAAATGAAATGATATTACCTCATATCATTTTTATTTCGTTCTCTCATTCATTCCATTGTAAGTAAATAAAATGAAAACATGAACTATAGTATTTCATTTCATCATATTAAAAAGGATCTCATAATTTTAATGAATATGTTGTTTTCAATGAGTACATATAGACTTGATTCAAACTCGAATTACATTGATTAGTTTGTCTCTAAATTTTAAATTTTTTGTCAAATTCTAATTTTGCAATACTAATTATAAATTATGAAGGTAGATTACTGAATTATTGTTTTGTTCTAATTTTGCAATAAATTAAAATTTGGCCGATAACTCACATATGTGACATTATCTGATGTCAACCAAAATTATAATTATACTAAATTAAATAAATTCATTTATTAAATTAAAATTTCCATTAAGCTATATAAGTATCACAATCTTAATTGTCTGTAAAATCGAAATAAATAAATAGTTTAATAATTTACCGACATATTTGAAGTTGATATACAAATAAGAATTGAAACAAAGTTTACAAATTTTTCAAAGGAAAATACGCGTATCTAATATGTATTGCTACTATGAAAGGAAAGAAACGGTTAAGAAAAACATGCTCTTTATTTTTCTACCTTCACTAATACACATCCTTTAATATAGTCAATTTACAAGGTATAATGAATAAAACTGAGATGTACACAACAACCGACCTTAGCTCAGTTGGTAGAGCGGAGGACTGTAGTGTGTTTGCTGAAATCCTTAGGTCGCTGGTTCGAATCCGGCAGGTCGGATTTTTTGAGATGACTTTTATTTGTCAAAGAAATATACTACTAAGTTGAACACCAAAAACTAGCAAAGAAATGGAATCTAAGAAACTAATATCTCACTCATCCTACTTCGTATTTTTGTAACATCGATTTAATTTAGTCAATTTACTAATTAGTTGACCGAAATATTTTTTAGAGTTTTTCCGCTAACTTGATCTCACCTCTGATCTCATCCTACATAATGTTTTATGGTATCTATTTTAAAAATGTGACGATATTGGACTCCCTTTCCGTATGTTATAAAGGCCCAATTTGCGGCCCAAGAAAGTAAAGTGAAAAAAACGATTAGTGGGGAAGACGGCATCAGAAGCAGCAGCAGCGAAGGAGATGGCGCGTAGCATCACGTACATCACCAGCTCTCAGCTTCTCCCGCTCATCCGCCGCCCTAACATCGCCATCATCGACGTCAGGTGAGCTTCCAACTCAACGCTGTTTATACTCATTATTCGCCCCATAATTTTTTTCTACTAGCTGAATCAATTTCTCATTACGATCCTCACATGATGAAGTCAAAACTTGTTTCTTTCTCAAAATCTAATTTTAGGGATGACGAGAGGAGCCACGACGGCCATATTGCGGGATCCTTACACTATGCGAGCGATACGTTTATGGATAAATTACCAAATCTCGTTGAAGCTACCAAAGGCAAGGATACTCTCGTTTTCCACTGCGCTCTAAGCCAGGTATTCATTTCTTCCTCTCTTTTTTTGTATTTACAGGTCAACATTTTGGCGATCATGCTTGATCTTTTATTCTGCGGGTTGCTATAGTGGATTTAGGGTTATTGGCATACAGTTTTCTTCAATTATAAATAGGTTGGGTTTGGAAGTGCTCTAGTTCAAGAGTGTAGTTGAATTCATCCGGCCAAAACAGTTTGCGTATTGTTTTGCTCCTAACCCTATGTTTGGGTGATTTTTGATTGCATTAGATGCGTTTTCTATTGTTATGGGGATGGGTTGGCCACTTTTTTCTCTTGCTGTTACTTTTTTCTTTTCTTCTATTGTATTATCTCTCAAACCAGAATAATGGAATGACTAGATTACTCATATTGAATTGCTAGCTCAATTGATCTTTGATACCATCTGAACAACCTCGGTTCAATTGGAATAAGCCTGTGAGTTATTTTTGGTATGATGAGGCATGCTGAGCCTTATAGAGTAAAGAGCATATCAGATGGCACAGCTTCTAATTTGTGTTTGTAATATATCTACCTTCCTGTGCTTTAGTGATCGATGTAGGTTGTTTTTTTTCAATGACTGCATTTTTGAAATTGCTTGGCTTCTTTTGGTAGTGTATTATCCCAGCCAAATAACTGAAAGCGGAAACCTTGCAGTTGAGTGCATTATATAAGAAATAACACTCTGGTTTTTGCTTTTGTATCATGAATCCATGATAGTGATGCTTGGATCTAATAGTGGGTTGTGTAGTGGTTCTGGTGCTGGTTGTTTTTAGTCATTAGTTCAACATGTAGCTAATGTGGTTCGAGTAATAATGGTATAGAAGTTGCAGAGTTTTGGAAATCCCGCACTTGACACGAGTTACAAGCTTACAACTGTTGTGGAAGGAATTTTTTTGTTGTCGAACATTGGAGTACAAATGAGAAGGGAAACCACAAAAATGAAATGATTGAGAACAGAGAACTCAAAGTAGTATTGTACTGCCTCAACACATATTCTGCTATTGAATTCCTTTTCTTGATAGCTTTTACCCCTTGATACACACGTTATGTGATACTCTATCAGCCATGATTTAGAGATAACCTCTGCCACCAACACACTATAATCACAGCTTTTCTTTTTGAAACATTAGGCACTTGAGACAATCATGTTTGCTTGATGCCTTGCTCCTGCATCTGTTGCAATAACGGCTTGAGACTTTGCATCTTCCCACCTTCTCTCTCATTTTCCGTTTCTATCTTGACATAAGACCAGCTTTCTGAAGATTAGGTGCCAAATTTTTGCAGGTTCGAGGACCCAAATGTGCTCGAAGGTTTGCTGAGTATGTTGCTGATGCGGAAGATTTGGGAGTGAAAGATATAGTAGTTCTCGAGCGTGGATATAATGGTTGGGAATCTTCGGGTAGGCCTGTTTGCCGCTGCAACAATGTTCCCTGCAAGGGTGGTGAGTCAAAACCCTAATGCTTCTATGAAGATAGGTGGCTGCAAGAAAATAATTTTTGCTATAGCCCTTATGATGGGACAAGTGCATTGATATTGAATTACAAGTAATGGTGTGAGGAATTTTCTGCAATACTTATTTAATTCGTTATGTTTAATGGTATATTTTCTTGTTGTATGTTACTGCCATGTATATTGACCAGACTTCAAAGAACGAAACGTGAAAAATAAACTTCTGGGATAGATTGCTGGATTCATCACAATTTGCACTCTTTACATCATTTTTCAATCATTGCAGTTAAACCACTAATTTTCAGTTTTGTACCTTTTCAAGATGCCAGAAGATTATCCAGGATTCAGGATTTCTGGGCTTGTTTGAATCGAAAGATTGGACTTACCGAGAAGATTTGAGGATTTCCAAATAGACAGTGTTAGTGTCATTTTCAGATTTTTGGAGAAAAGTACCCCCGACATTTTACTGGTGTTTGTATCATATTATTTCTAATCAAATCAAGATGCTTCATTGTTTATGTTTTTCTCCACAGCTTTCTACCTTCTATCTCTAAAATTCCTTAATTTCCTCATTCTCATTCTTCATTTATGTATCTGCCGCAGCCACCCTCCGCTTTCACACCAGCACCACCGAACCCTCAGATCTAATCATATTACTGGTGTTTGTATCATATTATTTCTAATCAAATCAAGATGCTTCATTGTTTATGTTTTTCTCCACAGCTTTCTACCTTCTATCTCTAAAATTCCTTAATTTCCTCATTCTCATTCTTCATTTATGTATCTGCCGCAGCCACCCTCCGCTTTCACACCAGCACCACCGAACCCTCAGATCTATAGCGCACACTTCTAATCATAATACACTTATGTGTTCATCCATTTAGATTACCAAACAAGTCCGGTATACTAATATGACTTCAACTAATTCATATTAGCATTTCACACCAATCAAAATTATCTGGAGTACATTTCAGTTTTAAAAGTTAATGAAGTGGAGTATTAAATCCTAATAGGCTACTTTGAAATGGCACCTCTAAAATATGTCCACACTAATGAGAAAATAATAATCTACTCCCTCCTTCGTGAATAGAAGTCTCATTTCTTTTCTGCACGGATTTTAAGATATGTTATGAAAAGTGAGTAGGAGAAAGTTAGTAAAATATGAGTTTCAATTGTTTATATTAGTTTTAAATGATATGTGACTAGAATGAGTTAGTTGAATGCGATATCTATTTACCATTTATAGTAATTATTCACTGGGATTCCTATTCGTGGACGTAGAAAAATAGAAAAACGAGACTCATATTCGCGGATAGAGGGAGTAACACTGATTTACAATTTTTTTTACATTAGATAAAAATTTTAAATTACAAAAAAGAGGTGAAAACAATGATTTATTTGTGGGCGAAAACAATAATTGGTTAGCATATGAGAGTTGTATAAAAAAAAAACTAGTGTAATGCAGTCGCAAATCAGCGCGCATTCGGCCACTCCGACAGTCAATCCGACCACCGCGGACATGGTAAAGCCTCGATATTCTCAATCGCTCCCGCTCTATCTTACCACACCATCTTCTATTGGTAATTCATCCCGTTTTGCAGGTTTGCCTGGCTTGTTTGTTGCCGCTGTTTCTCGTCCCAATCGTTAACTTATTGCCGGTCATCTTCGATTTGATCATGGTACCTTCAATTTTTATAATCTAGGTTCCGATCCTTGATTTTGGGGAACTCAATTGATTTGATTTGACCGGAAATTGTGTTACAGGCGAAGGTTTACTGATTGTTTGGATGGGAGTATCGGAAGCCGGCGAGATCGCCTCCGGCGTGCCCTATTAAACCCTCCGCCGCACAGACTGCCGTCAATGGTTCAGTAAGTATTGATTATTGATTTCTGATGGCTTTTGTTCAGGGTTGGGAACAATTTGACGTTTTTATTCGAGAGTTATGTGAGTGAAATTCAATGCTAGTAGATAAATATAGAGCTCATGTTAGATGCTTCTCTTTTTCTCTCTTAAATTTAGGTCAAGTTTTGAAATTGGGTTAACAATTGGCTAGAATGAATGCTATAATTCGCTGGCATTTAATATGCAGCTAGTTAACAAGAAGATATATTTGAATCTGCATTGTAAACTATAGTAATTCACTTCGGTGGTTGATAAATGATATCAACACGAGTAGCCCTTGTGCGCAGGTCATTCATTGTATTCATGTAGCCTCTGCTTGCTCCTCATGTACAAATTGTCTTGTTTGTATGCTGCAATCCCAGTACATGATCATAGCATCTTATAGCAGGGTGTGTTTATTGCTGTCAAGATCTGAATTTTAGTTGCTTCATGTCATTCCATGTTTCATTCTTTAGTAGAACTCTGAAATTGTTTAAGAAGATTTGATAGTTAAATTCTTTAACTGGTGTGCCATTGCATTTCAGTTATTACTGAATTGGTCAATAAAGTAGGACACCTTGTGTAAAAGATTTCAGGTAAAGAGGACCTTGCTGCTGCTGCTGCTGCTGCTGTTCCGTCACCAAAACCAGTTGGAGTTGATGATGTCAAGCAAGATTAAAGATGATCTGTATCTTGTGTAGACCACAAGTGATTTCCTATCTGGAGTGAGGAAGTTCTTAACTTAAATGTTGAAATGTAATGTTTATTGACAATGTCCGACTACACTGTATCATGAATTATTTTAGCCTAATCTACCACCAGGCCACCAGTTAATCTTTTATTCTAATTTCCGAAAAAAGATGACGAGCACTAACCAGCAGACATATACACGAGAATCCATCACCAGTCCACCACCGCGATGCCTTCTCTGGACTCTACTTAGCCATCAATGCTCCCTCAGCAGCCAACGAACGCCTCCGTGTTTGAAAACGGAGACCCCTCGGCGGTGCGGGTGCCGGTAAGGAAGCAGGTGGCGAAGAAGGATCAGTTTATCATACAATGAGCGGATTATCACACAATGACTCCATGAACTTCAATTGCAGTTTTTTACAGAGAGGAGAAATAAGAGATGAAAAAGGAGAAGAAAGCAAGAGTACAATAATTGAAAAAAAATTAAAGATGATTTATGACTAAATGACCGCTAAGAGCATCCACAATAGCGCCTAGCGCACCGCTTAGCCGAGCGTCGGCGCTAGGCGATCTATTGCAACCGCCTAGCGGTTTCCGGATTTAAAAACCGCCTAGCGCTCGGCGGTTCCGCGGCGCTAGGCGGTGCGCTGGGCGATCCGCTCGGCGCTATTGCAGCGTCCGGATCGCCTAGTGCAATTTTTTTTTTCCGAAACACTATATATACGCCCCTTGCACGTCATTTTCATTCGCACCGCTTGTAATTTTTGTTAATTATTGTACTTTTTTGTTAATTATTGTAATTTTTTTAAATTATTGTATTTTTTTAAATTATTGTACTTTTTAAAATTTTAATAGTATTATTAATGTTTCCCGTATATGTCTCGTAAATTAAATTCCGTATATTGTGTGATTGTCAATTATTTCATTTTTATATAATTGTTATTAGTGATGTGGCTATTGATGTGGCTGGGCTATTTATTATGTGGCAGGAGGATTTTTAGTGTTGATGATGTTGCAGGAGGAGTTTGTAGCTAGGCTATGGTTGGGCTATTCCTATTATGAATGCTCCAATTATATTATAGTAAAGTATAGAAACAAAGAATGCTCATTAAGAACCTTTTTGCATTAATTTTTTTTCTTTTTTCTGAAAAATCTTGAAAGTAAGACAATTAATGTGTGAGGCTAAAATTTTTGAGTTCGAGTCTTTCCAAACGTGCTATTTAAATTTATATAAAAAAAATATTAAGAGTAATAGCTAGTCTAGTGGAGTATTTCTGTATTTATAATTTCGAAAGATGATAGGAAAATACGGAGTAAATAAATTCCCTTGGTCCGCCATTTCCACACGTTCAAATATAGGTGCGCGTATATAAATAAAATTAGGCGGACATACTTCTTCCAATACATTCTCTCCTTTCCGCTGCTCCGATCGCCGGTGCTTTCCGATCTCCGGCGATCCAGATTGCTTCTCCAACTCGCCGTATTTTCTTCCGACCCGTTTCTGCAATAGATTCATTTTTCGCTCCTATTGCACAATCCCTAAATCATTTCTTAATTTCGATCCATCTCTACCTTTTGTTTTTCCGATTTGCCAAAACCTATACATCTACAATATAGTTTTACATCTTTGTATAGGTATATGCATACATTATACATACGTAACATACACGAGATGACGAGAGCCGAGATGTTTCACAAGATTATAAAGATAGGCCACCGCAAGGTGGCGAAATCTGATGATGATTTACGGCCAAATTTACCCCAGCAACCGCAAATTCCTGCTGCCGTGGCGCCGGAGATCGAAAACCTACCGACGTTTCGAGACGTTGTAGCCGTGGATCGCCACGATTTGTTTTCGCAGAAGGTAAAGATCTGCTGCGTGCAATTTGATTTCTCCGACACTCTGGAATTCGCCAAGGAGAAGGAAATTAAGCGGCTGGCTTTGATTGAGCTCGTCGAATTTATTCAATCCGGTTCTGGAAAAATTACCGAGGCGAATCAAGGGGAATTGATTAAGATGATTTCTACCAACATTTTCCGGTGCTTGCCCCCTGCCTCCCACGAAACTACAGATTCTGTGAATGCTGAAGCTGACGATGAGAATCCCTTTTTTGATCCTTCTTGGCCACATTTGCATCTGGTTTATGAGCTGCTATTAGAGTATGTGGTCTCACCGGATACAGATACAAAGACTGCCAAGCGCTACATTGATCATTTATTTGTTATGAAATTGATTGATTTGTTTGATTCTGAAGATCCGAGGGAGAGGGAGTGTGTGAAGACTATTTTGCATAGGATATATGGGAAGTTTATGGTTCTTAGGCCATTTATTAGGAAGGCGATAAACAATATATTCTATAGCTTCGTGTATGAGACAGGGAGGCAGAATGGGATGGCGGAGCTGCTGGAGATACTAGGGAGCATCATCAATGGTTTTGCATTGCCGATGAAGGACGAGCACAAGGTGTTTCTGGCACGAGTTTTGATACCGCTCCACAAACCAAAGGCGCTAGGGATGTATCACGGCCAGCTATCGTATTGTATTACGCAGTTTGTGGAGAAGGATTGCAGACTGGCGGATACCGTTATTATGGGCCTATTGAAGTGTTGGCCAGTCACCAATTCGCATAAGGAGATTCTTTTTCTTGGGGAACTCGAGGAAGTGTTGGATGTGACGAACACCGTGGAGTTTCAGCGCTGCATGGTTCCTCTGTTTAGACAGATTGCTCGTTCTATCAATAGCTCTCACTACCAGGTCTCAAATGCTCAACATAACTCAATATAGTATTTGGTTGCATTGCGGTGTTGTTACTAGCTTTTTTTCTTTTCCTTGTGCTTCTTAAATCAACTGATTTTTGCTTGGTATAATTGTTAATTTCTTTGTATGATCAATTATTGATTTCTCTGCTTGTCTTCGACTATTTGCGTTTTTGCCTCTATTGTTTGTTTACGTTGCATGGAAACGTGTTATCTAGTTGGTTTCAAATCCATCAAAATGACCTCTGGGTTTGGTGCATTTTGTGCCCTTCCAATGACACTTTACCGTTCATTACATGCCTCTGTCCGTGTAGTCGTTGATTTATTTTGATTCTGCTGCTTTCGTGGCTTACATTCTGTTATCTCTTCAGAATTGTGATCTATATGTGCTTGTTTAATGATATGGTATATCCATATAATAGTGATTTGGTGAAGCATTCACTTTGTATTTGAATGGTTGCTAATGTACAAGTCTTCTTTTGTTACATGCAAATGATTATTCAAGTTCTCATAGAGGTTGCTTTAAATTCACCTGTTTTCATATATGTCTCACCCTATAAACTTGTTTGGAAGTAGGATAATTGTTATGTTATTCTTTAACTTTCCTCATCCCTCTCATAGATAAATAGTGGTAGTACTAGTATATATTCATTGCTGTATCTTATTGGGTCGGCCAAATGAGTGTTTCAGGTTGCAGAACGAGCTCTCTTCTTATTGAACAATGACCACATTGTAGAGCTGATTTCCCAGAATCGGAGTGTTATCTTGCCAATCCTTTTTGATGCTTTGGAAAAGAATACACAGTATCATTGGAACCAGTTAGTACACGGCTTAAGTCTTAATGTCCGGATAACATTCATGGAGATGGATGGCGATCTATTTGAAGAGTGCCGGAAGCAGTACGAAGAGAGGAAAGGCAAGTGCAGGGAGCTGGAGGAACAACGAGAAATAACATGGCAACGGCTAGAAGCAGCTGCCACTTCTGCAGTGTGATTTAGGGGGACAAAGGAACACGTTCATCGCCTCCTGATTTCACAGAGCCAGTTGATCCTCAAGAAGATTAGATTGGATTGGATTCATCTCCTCAGTCTCAAATCTCCAAGGTACATAATTTTGTATTAACATTTTTTTGTCCTTGTTTTGTGGCAAATAAAATGGCAGTGTAACCGTAGATGTTATATGCTGCCGGTTTGTGAGTTTTGTTTGTTTTTGTACCAAACAAATAAATTGGGAGAAATTTATCTCGTATCTTCAACTTGGTTGTCCAGGCATGTCGACACTTTTTATGCTAATAGATGTATGAAGGCTCTAATCACCAAACCAAATTACATGAAAACTTTGAACTCAAAATTTTAAAACACCGGTTAAAAAAAAAGAAAAAACTTTTGGGTGTATCTCAGGGATCAGGAAAAGTGGAGTTGACTTAGTTAAGTGGGAAATGATGAAACTGCTTTTACTTGTCAATATTTTTTGTTTATCAGTTTGGGAAGTGAGGTAATAGATGATGCAATATTACATATGCATGTGCTCTAGATTGAAATTTGTAGTGCACTCTCAATAATGGCGTTTTGATTTTTATGGAAGATGCAAGCGCACTTGTTAAATTGGATGGGGTTCTCTTTAATCATACACGTGCCTGATAAATCAATTTTTTTAGGAGATAATTTTTTAATTCCTCTCATCAAATTAAAATTATTCTCAGATAGTATGATCTACACTAGGTTAGTAGTAGTTTCAAATTTCAATTGTAGCTTATTATGATATGGTCGTTCCTTAATTAAGTTTTGATTCCTTAACATCCACCAACAACACCACACTTCACATAGATGCCCTGCCCTGTTAATAGGAACAGGGACAAAGAAGAAACATTAACTATGCATTTTGTTTTAAATCTTACTGCAGTTATAACGATACTAAGTAATACAGATGTATATTCATCAATCATACTATTAAACAATATGCTTGATAATTAAGTAATTTGTAGAAATAAAATAAAACATGAAGAAGGTAGGAAGTAGTTGCATGCAAACAACATCAGGGGCCATTCTGGCCGTTATCCCAAGAGCTCCTCGGAATGGAGTGGTGATTGTTTACATCAACTTGGTCGGTCTCTCTCTGATCCGTCGTCGTCTTCTTCTTCACCTCTTCCGCCATCAATTTCCTATTACTTGAAGCTGCTACATCTATGTAAATGTTTCCCGACAGCAGAAGCAGCAGAAACAAGATACCTACTACATTATTTTTGGAGGCCATAACTACCAATGCAATGTGTTTCTTCTCTCAACTTAATTTGCTGGTATTGAGGAGATATACCATACGTCCATACACATATATATATATATAGAGAGAGTCATTGAGAGAGAATGGAAGAAGGTGGAGCGAGCATAGAGAAATGTGGGATTTACACGTAATCAAATAATAAGCCGCCAAAACAATAATTTGGTTAAGTGCTCCATGATTAACCGTTGATCCCTCAGTTTAGGGTTTAGATATTTTGGTGAGTAGAAACTTTCCTCAAATAGAAATCTGCCACCGCATGCTTCTCCAACCGCTATTTATTATGCTGTGGAAAGTTCGCGAAACACTGAATTTGTTCTACAAAAAATACATATTTATACAATTATTTATTTATTTATTTATTTTTATCGTTTTAGACTTTTATTGAATAATCGTACTTTGTATACTGTATAGTTTTTTATTAGCTCCTAAAACAACTGACCATGAACCCTTTTCGTTTATTCAATAAATATACTAATATGTCATGGTCATCCATATTTAGATATGCTGAGTGCTTACAATAAATTTTCCTCAAATAGAAATCGGCCACCGCACCGCATGCCCCCTACCGGTCACCCCCTCTGCCAGTCCACTTGCATTTGCTCTTTCTTAATAAGTATAGATATTTTTGCTGTGGAAAGTTCGCGAAGCTTTGATTCCGACTAAAAGATTTATTATACGAATTGTTTTTAATTTATTAACTTTTTATTTAAACTTTTATTTTAATGAGTTTTTGGTATTTTTAGAGTATTTGGTTTTATTTGATCGTAATTTAAAGGGACCATCATATTTTCCGTTAAAACTAAATAACATGCCTTCCATTTTTATTTAAAATAATTCCATGTCGTATTATGAATACATAGCTAGCATTAAAATGCTATGTGTGGGTTAAATAAACAAAATTTAACTTCAATTTCTTTTTTATAGACGAAGATGATGCACCCATATCAATTTGTCACTAAAAAAGAGATTGGCGAAAAGAAAATTTCATATCAATATTTAAATTTCAAGCTAGAATAATAAGTTAAATTTATTTCATTAATTAATGGGAGACATGTTATTACATGATGGAATGGTTAACAGAATCGTAACACAAGAATCGGACGAGATAAATATGCAAGCACTTATTAAAATAAATATGGAATAGTTAACAGAATCATAACATAAGGACTGGACGAGATAAAATATAAAAATACTTATTAAAATAAAATATTATACAATGATTTAATAAAACAAAAAGTACACATAGAAGGCATGAATTGGCTTTCCATAATAACTGATGGCTATGAACCCAAACTTCAAGTCCAATGGACTTCCAGAGCTAGAATTTTAGGGCCCAAACTTTCAAGTACCTAGGAATTTCATTTTTTTATACACATTATATTTATTTATTAGGATTTTATTTCAGTATAAAAATAATAAGTGGGAAACGAGAATTTCTGATTTTGAAATTATTTATAGATATAGTATTAGGGTAGGGATAAAATACAAACCTATATATTGTACAAACTTCAAACTTTTCAACACAGTCGACAAATATTAAAGTTTGGTCTTCAAATCAAACTAACTGGACAAATATACCCCTCAAGGGCTAAAGGATATTATAGTAAAAATTGGGACTGAATTTGGGATTTATTAAAACTTTTGGATTGAAAATGTGATTTTATAAATGTTGGGTATTAAAAATGTGCAAACCCTATTTTTTGGATACTAGTTTTATAGTTCACTCTAGTATTAAATAATGGTCTATGGCAAGTAATATTCCAACTTTATAGTACGAATATGATGTTATGTTTTTAGAGCAGCCATGCTTTTGATAATCAAGAAAAACTTTTTCTATCACTGTGTCGTTAATGGTGATATACGAATGGATTATATTATTATGTATTTTGTATTATGAACTACTCCACAGTCACTCAAAAAATTTAAAATAATTATCTCTACTACTATATAATAATATAAAATGTTCTTTTCAGTCGTGACAAACAGAAGGAAACAAGAACCACGTCGGATCGGTGATCATTACTGATGTTCGCGAATATTTCCGTTAGAACCTCTCAATTATTGTTTCAGTCCAAAGAGTAATGCATGCAATATAGCTCAGAAATAATTATTACCAAATAAATTAAGTGATACAGTCTTCCCTTAACAAAGCTTTAAAATCATATTAACCCTCTCCAAATCTGTATAAACTATGAAGTTGTTATCGTTCCAAATACCACAAATTAAGTATTGATCAGAGTAGAAAGTTAGTAAGTCCCATGTGGTATTTTATAATAGAATATATGTAGTTAATATATATACTGAATTATTGATTATTTTTTAATAAGTATAATTGTATGCAAAATATTAGTACTAATATTATTTAGATAATATATGTATTTTATTATAATTATCATGAATAACAATATTTTTATTGATTTTCAGATAATTCATATATATATACTATACTATTATTATTGTTGTCAATATAGACATTTTTGATCGATAAGTAATAATTTAAGATATAAACTATTAATTTTCCTTTGTATAGAATAATAAAATAATTATATGTCTGTGGTGCATATTTTTGTAATGTGCATGGCTTAATGTGCCAGCAGTACAATGCATGTTGGATTATACTATGAAATTGGTGCCAGCAAATTAAGTTACTATTTCTAGATGGAGTTTTATAATTTAAGAATTAAAAAATCACCAGTTAATCCCCAACCTGAAAAATGACAAAATTGTGACCTGTTTTGTTGTTTCTCTTACATAAAATAGACATAAATAGTTGTACTTGTCCAACCCCAAACTTACCAAAAAAAAAAGAAGGAAGAGAAGGAGAAAATTAAGAGGAAAAAGCATAATGAAGAGCAGGAGCAAGAAGCACAACAATCTTGATCCAATGCTGATTCTGTTGCTCATTTTGATTGCATCAGAATCAAGCACTGCTCAAGAAGTGGGTATGTAACGTAACAATATCGAAGACTTTACATTCTCTTGATAGTTTTAGCATGTAATGAATCTCATTCTTAATTTGTGTTTTTGATCAGAGGATGAAAGAGAGTTTGACTATTCAGAAAATGGAGAAAAAGGTCCAGCAAAATGGGGAGAGATAAAAAAGGAATGGAGTGAATGCAGCAATGGAAGTATGCAGTCTCCAATTGATTTGTCAAATGAGAGAGTTAGACTTATTTCAGATCAAGATAAGAAGATCAATTATAGAGCTGCTAATGCAACTGTCAAGAATAGAGGCCATGACATTCAAGTAAGATTATACTAAACCACATCATGTTTGTTATAATTAGTCGAACGAAACTTGAATAACTAAGGAAGGATGGATGAATGTTTGCAGATTGAATGGTTTGGTGATGGTGGATCAGTTGTGATCAATGGCAGTGACTACCCTCTCCGCCAAGCCCACTGGCACTCTCCCTCCGAGCACACTATCCACGGAAGAAGGTAAGTAAACACACACATGATTAAGGATCCGTTTGCTAGAGTAGATAACTCTTTTGTCTTGAAGTTATCTGACCTAAAATGTATGTTCTAATTACTCCCTTATCCCATCTTTCTTATCGAACGGTCCTTAAGTGTTATATAATCACCATAAAATCAATAGTTGGTTTATTTTGGAACAGTTATGACATGGAGTTACACTTGGTGCACCTCAGTACAGATCCCAACCTCCAAAACAAAATTTATGTCCTTGGAGTCCTATACAAGATTGGAAAACCTGACAAATTTCTCTCCAAGGTCTTCTATATGTACTACTCCATATTAATAGTATTTCATATTTATGTAACACTTTCGATTTTCAATTTTTAATATTTTTGTTGTGTCAGTTCATTCCGAGTATAAGGTCGATGATTGATAAGAAAGACGAAGAGGTAGCAGTGGGGATGATCGATGCAACTGAAATCAATGTGCACAACAAAAAGTATTACAGATATATGGGATCTCTCACTGTTCCTCCATGTACCCAAGGAGTTATTTGGACTATCAATAAGAAGGTAATATTATTGTCATGTTGTATGTCTAACCAATCTTATTATGTTTCGTATTTTATTTTATCTTTATGCAGTTTACGGCATTAAAATGTCTTGAAATGATATACAATGGGGTTCGGTACGATAAGATGATTTTGACCCATTTTTCAGGTTAGAACTGTTTCCATGGACCAGGTGAAGTTGCTTAGAGAAGCTGTTCATGATGTAAGTTTAAACAAAAATAATTTAAATTATTAATAGAAAATTTATTCGAGAATATAAGAGATTTGTAATGGCTATGTTTTCTAGAATATATTTCTTAGATTATTCAAATTATCAATAGAAAATTTATTCGATGATATATTTCTTATTAATCATGGACTTTATACTCGTATGTAGATTAATATTTCCTTCTCACAATTTAATATTGTAAATATGTATACTAATGATTCTTTTTTATCTTGATAGTACGTTGAGAAAAATGCAAGGCCATTGCAACCCGAAAACAGTCGAGACATTTTCATTTGCAGCCCTGTAGATGAAATTTGAATCACATTTTATAAATTTGTATGATTTAGTATTTTGTAATAAAAGGAAAAGTCACTTTACTTCTCCTTGTATTTTCTCAAATTTCATGTCTTTTTGTTGTTCACATGCATTAGCTTACAATTGTGTGTTTGTAAAAGAGAGAAAGAGAATTAAACTCTTGTATTGATCAGATGAGAATAAGTAAAAGTAGTACATGGAAATTATGCATCAAAGTAGAATGATTAGATAAGGCATGATTAAGGAATGAAGGAAAAAATTAAATGGATCTTCCAGCTGCAATGCAAGCTACCAACAACGTGTTGGTTGCAATCGATAGACGGGAAGGCTGATCATCAGAGCATCTCGGATACTCCAGACGAGCAGGACGCGTGGCCTCCTCTCGTCTGACTTGTGTTGTAAGACCTGCAGTTCAAGCATTTGTGAGCCACAATGTGATAGTTCACCTCACTTGTTTCTCCACAGTCATTGCAAAGGATCCACACCTAATAAAAATACCAATCACATTAGATTTTCTGTTTATAGGTAAAACAAGCTTCGATTTTTAACTATACAAAATTCCTACCATTTTATTTTGGTATATTTGAGGCATAGGTGTCAATGCAACCTCTTCATCAAGCTTTTCCCAGACGCGAGTCATGTCACAGTACGATTTCAAGCATACCGGGCAAGTATACCTGCAACCAAAGCTCGTATTTAAATAGCCGATCATGGATAATGATATGTAGTCAGGGGAATCATTAACAAACGAGTGAGAATCTTACTGGAAACGAGTTTCCATCTCTTTAACACAGTCGAGATGAATTGTGTGGCCACAGGGGAGGACCGTTATGTCTTTGGTTGTATCAAAAATATACTGCATTTGGAGGCAATACAAGTTAAACTTTAGGCAAACAACTGATTATCACTCGCTAGCACCTCATTCAAGCAACTTGTGTTTACCTCGAAGCAAATGGGGCAGTTGTGGTGCATGGCTTTCTCTATGCATAAGTGTGACTCTTTCAGCAAGTTTGAGTAGCAACACTCTGAAACAAGAATTAGAGTAACTTCAAATGCTTGATTTCTAAATAAAAGAAAGAAAAAGGCGATGAGGTTGGTTAGTTCGACTTACCACATCTATCACAGTGAAAAAAGTTTTCTTCACCACCAGTTCTACGCAACAAAGGAAAGAAGTGAAATGAGAAAATATATATACAGGTAAGTTTTAAAAGAACTCTCTGTGAGACCTTGGGGACAGGGTGCGCAACATTGTAAGGAAATAGAGCTGTTGTTATACGTTAATCGTGGTTGTTTTGAAACATGAGATATAATGAGGGGAACAAGGACCAACGGCTGGATGAAAAATATAATTACAGTTTATGAAACTAGACAATGATGATGCACCATACGACATATTTTATAACACCTTGTTTTGAATTAAAATGAGAGACAGAGAAAAGCAATCAACCTGCAGATTCCACATTTATCGCAGTGATACTGATTCTTTGAAACCTGAATGAGAACCATGTTGGTTTTAAGTAGATAATTTAGAAAGAAACAGGGTTTAATTTTTTAAAGAATATAATGAAGAATCTTACATCATCATCGAAGAATTTGCATTTTGAGCAATAGTACTTCCCCAAGCAAACACCACAAGAAATACATATTTGTTGAGCCTACATGGCAAGGAAAAGCATAATATTTTAATAAAGAGATCTTCAGAAAACTTGAATAAAACATCCCTAGTTCGTAAGTATGAATGCAGAAACTTACATCTTGTTCCGTATTACACAATGAGCAGATGACCTGAAACCAGATAGGATATTAAAATAAAGTTATAATATATGATTCTTAAAACATGCATATGTTCTAAGTAAAACTTGTACAATAACTAAAACTACACAAGTTTTTACGAAAACAAGGAAAATACAGAACAAAATGAGCACATTCAAACTACTTCCGCAACCACATCAAAAAAATTGAAAATCTTAACTTGGTTCAATCAGATTGACCAAATAAGTCACCCTCTCCTTATTCTAAAGGTAACCGAGAGCACTTATTATCGATCATGCAAGAACTCCATTCAAGAATGAAAACACACAATACTGACCCTTGTTACTTCATGACGTGGGATATCATGGCGTTCAAGTGTATCAACATCTATCAAATTCTGCTCAATAAATAAAAAATAATGGTTATAAATTAAGCTAACAAATGGAATCACATAAGCTTCTTCAATACACAAAGTTAGAATCATATTGGAGCACCTTTGCTTCATTGTGGCAGTGCCTGCAATCAAATACTTCATTGCAACAGGGTGCTATGATCTTGCACCTCCTCCGATAATGCGAGCAGCTGAAATTTAGAAAAAAACATTATCTACCTATACAGAGAGGCTTCAGCTTCAATCTTCAAATAAAAAAACATAAGAAACAATCATAGGTCAATCAGCAAGACATTCAAAACAACTCAAATTTGAAGCAATGGTCAAAATGAAGTGAAATTTTGAGATATATACCCATAGTTGCCAAACCCCATCGCTGTCCTGCATTCATCACCATCTACATGTGAATGAGATTTCTCATGATTCTTCAGATCACCGTCCATTTTTCTTCCAAATTCAAAGAAATGTTGATATAACCCTCCTGAAAATTCACAAGGAACAAGAACCAGAATATAAAAAATCAAATACAGAAAAGAAAACCATTAACATAGATCTGTAGGAAAAAAAACAATGATTGGATTATAAATATATAAGCAATCAATCACACCCTAATTATCAAAAAAATTAACAAATGTCAAATCTTGAAAAGTAAGCACATTGGCCCTCCTGTAATATCCCATCAAAGATTGCATCTTTCACACAAAACTAATCGAAATACTCCAAAATCCCCAAAAGGGACCCCTCAAAATTCCAAAATAACACCATCCTTCTCTACATTCATCAGCCGTTTCTCAGAAAAAGGAAAAAAATGTACATTACCTGTGATGGAATTCAAGGGCACCAATTATGCCAAACTCAACGAAGAGAATTAGAGATTTAAATTTGCAGATGGTTGGTTAGAAACGATGCAATCCCTTTCTTCACCGCGAAGAAAATAGTAGTATAATTTAGGTTAGAGCTTCGAATATGAATGTGCGAAGTTGTTGTAGTTGGGTTTGGCCAATAATGATGCTGGTGAAGACAAACAACGCGCGTATTTGTAGCTAAACTTGGAACTCACATGGACTAGTTTTCAACTGCAAATCATATTCTGTGCTTTTCTACAATTCTTGTTTCCTTGACAACGATGTTACGATGTGTACTGAATCTTGCTGTTTTCCTCTTTGGAAATATCCAATGAATAATGCTTTTCGAAGCTGCTATAATTTCAAAATTGATTAAACACAATTTACCTTCACCCCAATTAAATTTAATAATTTCATTTTTTTATAAAAATAAAATTATTTTATTATGTGTTCTACTACTTTACTTTCTTATTTGTACTACTTTATTCCTTTTTTTATTTTAATTCATCTTTATTTAATTCAATTAACAACATTTTTTAATCTCTATATTAAAAAAAAGTGTCTCAACTTAGTTGGGAGATTTATGCAACTAAATTTTTTATTGCAATTCTTGTAAAATTATCTTAATTTAATATACTCTCTCCACCCTTTAATAAGATTCATACCCCCTTTCTCCATCTTTATTAAATTCATAACCATTGTTAAGATATCTAAGTGAGTCTTTGAAATTCATACCCGCTTTAAGATATTTAAGTAAGTCTTTTTTTCAAAAATCAATATTTTAATTTCTCTCTATTTAACTAACTAGTAGGATAACTTTTTTAAAAATCTAATGCTGAAAGAATATTTCACATAATAAAAGGAATAAAGTATAGTTAGTAGTAGTAATAATTTATAGTAAAAGATATTTTAAATTGGGTGACCATTAAAAAAATTGAGACCAGTAAATTTGTTAAAACAGGCGAAACTGGAATTAGATTCTATGGGTTTGTTTTCTTCAAACAAATGGATAATTTTGTCAGATTTTGTGACAATAAATTGGTCCCATCTATCATATGGTCTGTTCCTCAGCTTAAGTATGATCTCACGCGCAACCTACAGTGCGCGTGAACAAAGTTGATACCAAAAGTTTTATAAATAATAAATTCAATTATTTTTTTCTATATAAAAATTTCATGTCCAACCAACAATTCTTACTCTTATGAAACAGAGAGAATTGTAATTATTACTTCTAACTTTTTATATGATTATAATAATTAGAATAAATAAAATATAAGAATGAGTCTCACCTCTAATTAAGGAGACTGAATGAAAATAAATAGAGGCTAAATTTTTAAATTTTTATTCTAAAAATAAACTTTTAGATAATTTAGATTATTAATAGAGACTTTTATATAATAATATGAGAAAAACATGAATAAATTTTAAAACTTTATATTAGAAAAAAAGTAAAAATATGAATTCATTAAGGGCTAAAGCCCCTCCTCAAGTATATGTAGTT
Source organism: Salvia splendens (assembly GCF_004379255.2). Lineage (NCBI taxonomy): Eukaryota > Viridiplantae > Streptophyta > Magnoliopsida > Lamiales > Lamiaceae > Salvia > Salvia splendens. Next base: position 23,682,798 of record NC_056045.1, read on the forward strand.
TTGCCTATGTTCACCGTTTTAGAGAGAAAGAGCCTTTTTAAAATTTAAAAAATACTAAATGGACTGAAAAGAAAAGAATGCATATTATATTATTATTAAAGGAATATTAATTTTCAAAATGTTTCTATTACCTACATGTGACATTATCTTTTCAGAAATGCAGCGGGACAAACAATATATACGGACAGATGCTGTGGTTTTTAGGAGAAAATATGTTAGTACTAATTAAGATAAGTTAATTTCCAAATATAGTTAAATAGGGAAAAGGAATAATTGACGTTTTATATTGACTACCCGGCGGCATCTACTAAATGTGGTCGTGTTTGCAGCAAGCAAGATGCGAAGTTATGGTAGAATAATTATGAGAAATTTCAAGTAAATCTTGACACGGAAAGGGAAATGGGAAGTCTAAAAAGATGTTGGCTTAAATAGTTGAATTGGAAGAAAGCTTTATCGTCATTTTGGACCTAACTTTTTGATCAACTTGTTGTGTGTAATCCACTAACTTTTTTATTCTTCCATGTATCCTTGTTTTCCATATAGCAACACAAGAACGATCACTACAAAATCTGAACTCAATCCAAAACTTTGACATTAAACATTTCCAGCTTTAGAAACACAACATTTTGTCAAAAAGTTGCATATACAAATATGGCACGTGTCAAAATTTATTTGTTTCCGAGTCATCCTATATTTTGCAATTTTTTTGAAAGAAATATTCTTTTTGTGGTATTGCAAACTAACCCTACACTGTATAATAAACTTTGATGGCAACCAAAGGCTTTTCACCAATCAAATCTGGGAGCATTGTCTTTGTCAAGTACTAATAGGATAATTCCAAGTTACAAAGAAGAAGGTTAGAAAGATCATAGGATCATACCAATAAAAGAAGAAGGGAATTGGACAATTTTAACTCCAGATCTTTGTTGCCTCACCAAAATTACAGAAAGCATTCCCTAACAAGTTGTTAACCAACAAAACAATTGGATCTATAAAGTTCTGCAATTTCTTTCAAGCTTTTCTGATAGTATAAACAAAATAAAATTTGTTTTTTCAAATTCTCAATCTTATCATGTTGGCAAAGAAGGAAAATGATAGTTGGAGTGAATGGATCTTGCATATTTTCCTTGGGAGAAGGAAAGAAATCAGACTACGCAAGTTGGTATTGGGCAAACATAAACAACTCCAGTAATTAAGGCACATGAGAAGTCGAAGTTTCAGAACATGTGCATTTAAATCTTCGGTGTGGCGTAGCAAAATCAAATACCATGAATTTTTCTTATTTATTATTTGTACAACTTTGAATTTTCTAAAATCACTCCAATATGAGAGAGATACGACAAAATAATACTATGAGTTGCTTTATTTTTTTCACTATAATACATCTGTTTTTCATGGAATTTATGTGTATAATTCGTTTTTATATGTATTTTTCATTTCTTCAAATACTCTCTTTGTCCCTGAAAAAAGTATATAAACTTTTGATTGAGCACATGCGTTTTAATGCACAATTAATAAAACAAGAGAGAAATGGAGAAATGATAGTGAAAATAATGTTAGTGGAGAGTGAAGTCCATATTATTAGTAGTGTAGTAGTGGTGTCCAAAATTAAAACGTTCATATTTTTCAAGAACGGACTAAAAAAGGAAATAGTTCATACTTTTCGGAGACGGCAGGAGTATAATTCTTAATGGATCCTACTCATATGCTATTCATATATGGTTTTGATATTGATGAAACATACTTTGGCTCAAAAATAAAATAGAAAATTGCTACTTAATAATAATAATAATAATAATGCTATCGATCATAACAATATTATTATTATTAATATTTCTTCACACCTACAAAAATTTGTTATGATAATGTTCTGGTATATATTAATAATCAGTATTATGTTGAATAAAAGCTAACACACTTTAATCTGCCAGGCTGACGACTGAAAGAGCAATAGCCCAACTCAAACCAAAATCGCAAAAAAATATGCCCACCTACATATGAGAATTATTTAATTATAGTTTAATTTATCTACCAATTATAAATAAATGAGACTCAATTAAAACGATTCAGTTTATAATTCACTATATTTGAATTAAAGTTGGCCCTTACACTATAATAATAAAGTACACAAAACTATAGCCCTCAATATTTTGGAAAATTTGAAGAGAAGTAAAGAAATTCTTAGAGACATTACTAAACAAACTTTGTTGTAAAAGAGAAAAGGGGCAGGAAAGGGCCCAAAATATTTTCACTGAATTGTAGGGCTTGCCCAAAAGAGGGAGCCCTTCAAGAAATTCTCGACGGCCCGAGTCAAGCCCAGGCTGAAGAGGGAGTTTGGAAATAGTTTTCAACCAGCAATAGACGCGCCTCGGTTAGAACCTCCCTAGCTACGTCATTGCCCCAAGCGCAAAGATACTTAACTTCTCTTCTCAGCCTTCCTTTTATAATACACACTTACACCTACAACTTTTCTAAAACCATCGGTGTGGGATGGAATGAATCCACTTTCTCTCTTTTTCTCTTTTTCTTTTCTCTTCTTTCTTATTTATTTTGAGAAATAGTACTAAGATTTTGCTACCAAATCATACCGTTTGATAACTCTTCTCAACTTGATTTAAGTACTTACTATTTTGGCTGTATAATATTACTATACATTTTCATACGTGATGGTAAAATAAACTATTATCATCATTTGTAGCGGATATATATATGTTATATTCTCTCACGAACAAAGTCTCTTAATTCAATTAAACAGACCTTAGATTAGATGATATCATGACCATTTACTATGATTGATAAATTACTTGATTAAATAGTTGTATCCTTTTTATTACTATAAATTTTACTAAGCCAAATGACGAATTTTTTTAATCAAGATCCTTGGATTTGCAACTTCTTTTGTAATGCCCCTTGCTGATGGGTTTCTTGTAATCTATCTTGAAGATAAACGGTGTGGTTTTTTTCCTCGATAAAATGTGTGGTTGTGTTGGTTTATGATGGCCTTAGAGAAACACTCTTCTATCATATTTTATACATTAAAATGGTACTTCATGTTGCAATAACTGTGATTATACAAAAATGAATAATTTGGTTTTTATTCCTGCATTGAATAACAATTTTTTTTTCATATGATCCAAGTATGGAGTATCTATTTATTTTTGAACTATGATGAAACCGAGAATAAAGTTAAAACAAAGTCGATATCATACCATCCAAATCACACTAAAAAATAAAAGTAACCAGTTTTAATTGTGAAATGCCCAAAACAAAACCCACGTAAAATGTATCACAAACCAATGGGCCCATGCATGTGAGGTTCAAAACGTAAATAAATCGAATATTCGAATCATCACAGTAGTTCCAGTTTAGAGTCTATAGACAAGAAACCAAGGGTTAGGGTAGACAAGAAACCATCATCGATCCTCTTTAAAAATCATGAATTTAAATGGAATATGAGAAGATATGTAAAACAAGATAAAAAAATACAGGCTTCATGTCAAGATATGTAAAGATATGATTTTTTTTTATTGTTGTTTGATAAAAAAGAAATCATCTAAATTTGTATATATTATATTAAATTCACATAAACATGGTTAAAATTATAATTTTAATAAGATTAGGAAGGGCCCACTTTGAGTTAAGATTAACTATGATATCAAACAATTAGAAATGTCTATATATAATTTTCTATCTTAGTATTACTAACTTATCAAACACACCCTAAATGGCAGCCCTAGTAACTAAACACTGCAAATCTACCCCACAGATCTGGCTAATAAACTGTGTGAACAATCGGCATGAGTTGTGGATAAACACGATATTTCGATTCTTTTTTAATAAAAAGAAAAGCTCAAGCCCAAACAAGGCGAGCAAGGTTCCGCAACAAGCTCATAGCCCCACACCGAATAACGACAACATTTCAATTTTAACCAGGACTCCCTTAGAATACTTCTTAATGATGCGGCAAAGCACGGCATGATTGTGTCCGAAACATAAGACTATCGGTAGCTCACACCATCCCCGCTAACAACCTCTCCAATCCGATACACCGAGTTCTTGCCATGACCGTCTTGAAGTAATGCGAGTGCCGCATCCTCCTTCATCACAAGCACCATCCCAATCCCCATGTTAAAAGTCCGGCTCATCTCCGCGTCTTCTATTCTTCCGGCCTTGAAATTCATCAAAGGTTAAAGTGAGTGGTGTTAACAGAAGAGAGAGGGAGAGATAATAAGGCCAACACAAATAGATGCTGACCTCTTGAATCCACTTGAAAACAGGAGGAACATCCCACGAGTTCTCATATATGAGAGCACCAAGGCCCTTTGGGAAAACACGGGGTATGTTGTCAGTGAAACCACCGCCCGTGATGTGGGCAATCCCTTTGACGCCGCCTCTGCTGATGATGTCAAGAACCTGTGTCACGCATTGCAAAAAGGTTAACGAAGTGGATAACAAGTAGCATGTGTTATTATGTCGTACATTAAGCACCTTGAAGCGAGAACTTTAAAGGCGTTACCTGCTTTACGTATATAACAGTCGGGGCCATTAGAGCTTCGCTCAGACTAAGAGACGAGCCAGGAAGATTGTCTTTCAAAGCAAGGCCACTTCTTTCTAAAACCCTGGATTAGTGCAATCGGGATAGGCTATTAGCTGATTTTGTTTCGAGAAAGTATGACAATAACTAAAAAACGGGCAATCTCAGAGGAACAAATGCGAACCTTCTGACAAGGGAGAAGCCATTTGAGTGCACTCCACTGGATGGAAGACCAATGAGGACATCACCAACCTCGATGTTTTTTCCATCAATAACAGAGTCCTTCTTTACGATGCCAACAGCAAAGCCGCTCAGATCATACTCACCATCAGCATAAAAATCAGGCATCTCTGCAGTCTGAAAGATATCAAGGACAGTCGAGTCAAGTCTACAACAATGGTCAGATATTGGTTTCCAATTCCAAAAGCACAATTTACTTAAGAATGAGGGGACTGTATTATAAGGACAAGACTTTATAATTGAATTGGGCATATGAGAAACAGTAACTTGCTTTCCGTCATCCATATAGAAATTGCTCAATAAACACTATCAGCTGACAAAAAAAGTAGTAGAAATTTAACATATATACCAGCTAATTTTTGGAATATGAAAAAATATACATTTAAGAACTTCAGAGGATGAATAGTTAATTACATTTGGAGCTAGATGGTAGCCAAAACACCTCACATTTTATCCGCATATTTTTCAAAGAACTAAAGAGATTGAAATAGAAGGCCAAAAGTACCTCTCCCCCAAGAAGGGCACAATCAGATTGTTGGCAACCATCTACAATGCCTTTGATGACCTGTATTCGTATATATATAACAAAATTACTTTGTTTTCAGATGATAAATGAAATCAACTGGTAAAAACCTATACCTTCTCCGCAAGGTCAACATCCAGATGGCTTGTGGCGAAGTAATCAAGGAAAAACAAAGGCTTAGCTCCTGATGTGATAATGTCATTAACACTCATTGCAACCTGAACGTTTAAAAAAACACACACACACACACACATTACCACCAGCATGACTAACAAATAACATCCATGGACTATTTTTTGTTTTTATACCAAATCAATGCCAATAGTATCATGGATTCCAGTCTCGAAAGCAAGCTTAAGTTTTGTTCCCACTCCATCCGTGCCAGCAACCAAATAGGAATCCCCTAATACATGAGCCAAAGATAAATATACACGAATTCATGCTAATCAAATTCTAATACAAGTGAACAAAATCTCAGCATCGACTATTGAATGTAACGATAGAGCAATACCTAATGGAAAAAGCCCCCCAAAACCTCCGATTCCTGGAGCCATCTTGGCTATCCTCTTAACAAGCTCGGAGCCAGCATCGATGTCAACACCGGCATCCTTGTACGTGAGTCCATTACTCTTCTCTGCGGCCTCGGTTCTCGACATAGAAACTACAGCTCTGTCTTTCCTAGTTCCTCTTCTAATTCTAATTTCATTCTTGGAAAAGAAAGGCAAGAGTCCTCTTGCTAAATCACCTTTACAAATAGGACTAGAGGAATTCCAGATACAGCGGTAGAGCTCTGTGTTTGGTTTGCAGGAAGTATTCATGTTTTTCTTATTGACAAACAACAAATCCCTTTAAAAACAAAGAAGATAACAATCTGTAAAATTCAGTAAATTGCATACAGGTTTTAAGTGACTAGCAAAGAAACTAACTTTATCGAATAATCAAGCAAAATCGTCGAGATAAAAGCAACCCTTTTGATAAAGAGCATTAAATTAGCAGTAAAGAGAAACAAGCAGTAAAGTGATTAGTTAGTTCGTAGTGAAAGAAAAGCTAACCTCCGAAAAATTAGAGAGCTTTTTCTGCGGATTCAAGTGATAAGTTTCGAGTGTAGCACACCACAATAATGCCGGCGAATCAGGCCGGAAGGAGCGCCGGCGAGATGCTGGAGATGAGGAGGAAGCGGCGAGAGGGGGCGGCGTGAGAGAGAAAATGGGGTGGCCGTGAGAGTGAGAGAGTGGGGCCGGTGCATGTATCTTTTAGGGTTGAAGCCGTGTAGTTATTGGATTCTAATTTGGGCTTATAATGTAAAATAAAATTTGGGCTCTAAATCTCTAATAATGAATTTGAGCTTATAATGCAGGATAAAATTTGGGCTCTAATAGTAAAATAGTACGTATAGAATTTTATATTTAAGCTATATACTAGTTTTTATTTAAGAATTTTACTCATTATTTTTTAGATTTCTCGAAATATTGAAATAGCGTGTACATATACTTATAACTTAATATTTACTTTTATAATTTTTTTATTAAATAAAAGAAATTTAAATATTAAGTTATTTAATATTTCTTTATTTCTCTTGATATATTGCAATTATTTTTAGATTTGTATTTATATATAAATTTTTATTTATATTTAATATCCAAGCTATTTAATTTATAAAAATATAGATATAGACTTGTGATCAATGTCAAAGTAATTAGACCATCCACAATGCCGCCCAGCCGAGCGCCGGCGCTGGGCGGTTCGCTGGGCGGTCTATTGTAGTCGCCCAGCGGGCGAATGGAGAGAGAAACCACGCAGCGCTGGGCGGTCGCGTGGCGCTGGACGGTGCGCTGGGAGGTCCGCTCGGCGCTATTGCAGCGCCCGGATCGCCCAGCGCACCGCCTAGCGCGAAATTTAATTTTTTTTTCCGAAACACTATATATACGCGCTTTGCTCGTCATTTTCATTCGCACCACTTGTTTTAACGAGTACTCTCTCTATCTTAATTTTTGTACAAGATCAACAAGGGAAATGGATCTCAACAACGAGCCTAGTTCCGGGAGTAGCGGGTCACAAACTCCGTAGATCCCCGTGGGAAGTGGATGGGGTCAGATGCCCGGGTACTACAACATGTACCCGTGGCAGCAGATGTTTTCCGGGATGCCAACGGAGGGGAGTCCGCCGAGGGGGTTTCCGGCGATACCGGGGTGGGCACCAACGGGATGGGCACCCGGGATGCAGATGATGCCCGGGGGGTACCGCCGACACAGGGGACTCCGGAGGTCGTACTGGCTACACAGTGGACTTCTGGGGGGTCCCCGGCGACGACGGGGGATGTCTATCGCCCCAGTTTAGATTTTTCGACTGGTTCATCGCACACATCGACCCAAACGTCCTTGGGGTTTGATAGTTTCTCCTTAGATGACTTGGTGTTTGATACTCTCGGAGCTCCGGAACTCTCGTTGAAGGGGGGCAGAGCGGGGGCGTGGCGCCCCCGCGAAGAAGGGCAAGAAGAAGGTCGGCAAGTCGTCGCAGCCGGGTGAGGAGGAGGTGGACGGACGAGGAGAACGTCGCGCTCTGCAAGGCGTGGGTGAGTGTTTGCGACGATCCTCTCGTTTCGAACGAGCAGAGGATCGTCAACATGTGGGGCAAGATAGCAGCAGCCTACCAGAGATTTTGCCCGGAGGGGAGGCCACGCAACGGGGAGGATTGCCGGAAGGCCTGGAACCGAATCAGGGGTGCGGTCTCCCGATTTTCGGGTTTGTACACCAACGCACTCCGCATGATGAGCAGTGGCCAAACGGAGGAGGACTGCAGGAGAATAGCTGATAAAGCCTTCCCACTGAAGGGGGTATACAAGGACTTCACCTACTGGAACTGCTATCTTGTGCTGAACGAGTCCGAGAAGTTCCGAGTAGGTGTCGACTCTGGCTGGCCGAAGAAGCAACGACTGAACTACACTGGCGATTTCAGCGGTAGCAGCGGTGGTTCCCACGACCTCCCCGAGACGACGCAGGAGTTCCCCACGCCGCGTTCTGTCGGTGGCCGACCTCGCCCGATGGGGCGCAAGCGCGCTCATCGGGAGGCGAGGGGGAACGCCGGGGCTTCCCAGGAGGTCCGGTCGGCATCCCCCATTGCCCAATCCACCGAGGATCTCAAATTCTTCGCTCGCGCCCAAACGCGCGCTCAGTTGATCAAGACGATGGCCGAATGGCGGGTGGCGACGGATCCCGTGGAGAAGAGCGTGCTTCAAACCTTGCTCATGAGCCTGCAGGACGAGTTGGAGGCGGCACGGAGGGAGACCGACCATTAGATCAAATTAGGGGCCATTAGATCTAGTTTAAAGTGCAATTAGATTTAGTTTTTTATGAGACTGGTATTAACACCCGTGGTATGCAGTGGGACATAAGAGTTTCAAATGATGAATACAAAATATAATAAATATATAGAAAATAAGAATTCAAAACAATGTGAAAATTTTTAAAAACTGAAATGTACTTATCTTGTCTCACTCTAAATAAAGAATTTACTACTCCCTAATGAATGAAATATTTATGCAATTTTAATTTATAATCTAAGTGGAATAAAAACAATAACAAAAAGAAGATGTGTGACTAATGATCAAAGAGTATGGGTTAATTAGAATAAGATATACAAATAAAGAAAGTATGCGTGAGTAAAGATGTTTATTGACGGTGTAGTCCAAATAAAAAATGTAAATTAATATATAAATTTAATAGCTTTTTAAAAAAATGAATAAAATATAAGGATATTAAACATATCCATATTAAATATATGAATAATTTAAATCATAAAAAATTAAAACTTCTTTGAGAAGACAAGTTGGAAAATTTGTATTATCTAATAATCACATTTTAATTGACTATTTATTTCTTCTATTTAATTTCATACCATATCATAACTTAATATACATGGCCAAAGACTAAATAATTTTTTTATATTGGAAATAATAATTTTTTACTTCCCGCCACATATATGTATAAAAAGCAAAATTATCACTTCAATTATACATGGCCAAAGACTAAATGAATGTTTTATAATGGAAAGACTAAATGAAGACACTTCGTCATTCCATTTTCCCTCAAAAAATGCGTCAATGTCTTTTCATCCAAATTGCACTTTAGACTATGATAGATTTGCTGATGTGATTATTTCGGTCTTCATTACAAACCAATTTTACTTCATTGTAGTAGGTTTATTACTTCATTCTGGTAGATAATATCTTGTTGTTACTTACTTCCAATATGTTTTGAAATGATTTAACACATGTTTCATATGAATTCATTGAACTAATTCACTTTAAAAATACAATTCATTTCAGTAGTATTTCAAATGCTTATATGCATACTTCATTCAAATAGTGTACATCATTCCATGTGTTTATTACACCATTCAATTAGGCTATCATTCCATTTTGTTGTCAGCGCTGTGGCAGTGATGATAGACATTGAAGAGAGAAAGAACGGTATGCGATGGCGAAACACATGTACGTATTGGAATGAATTAATAATTCTATTGAAATGAAGTAAAAAAGCTCCTGAAATGAAATAATGTAGTATATTATGAAATGAAGTTAAATCCTCCTTGACTGAAGTTAGATAGGCTCGTGATGAAGGCGCAAAAGATTTATATATTTGCACATCTCATCCATAAAAAACTAAATCTAAAATCCTAATTTGGTGTAATTCCGCGGTTCTACAATAAATGGTGGATTTGATGTAATTACTAGTTAAGAGTGTTGTAATTATTATCTATAGTCGAAAATGACTAATTTAAATAAAGTGGCTCAAAGGTAAAACAGTTTTCAATAAAATAGCCCAAAAGGGAAAAAAGGAAGAAGAAAAAATAAACGTGTATGGTTAAACTCGAAAGTATTTGTCATATTCTTTTCTTTTTTTAACAGGATCGTCAATGGTTCTCCATCTATTCCCATGATGAGTTCAATAAATAGCAAGTAAACTAGCTTCCCAGATGGGTACATGCCCGTAAACTGCCAAGCCAGCAAGAAAACTAGCTACCCCTAAATGGGTACAGGCCCATAACCTTGTTATGGCCCACATAGGAAATTAATCCCAGAATACGCCTCCCAGGGGTCGAACGCCAACAAGGAAACTAGCCACCCCCAAATGAGTATAGGCCCATAATCTTGTTATGGCACACATAGGAAATTAATCCCAGAATACGCCTCCCAGGAGTCGAACTCGTGACCTTCAGGATGGACGCGATATCCAGCGCCCTTTGCCACTAGGCCAAGGAGCTTGGATAAAGTATTTGTCATATTCTATTTGTCGTTCCTTGCCCAACTTAAAAAAGAAGATTAATGCAAATAGGAAAAAAAGATTTTTCAGTAGAAAAAAATACTAAAGTTAGGAATCAAGATAAAAATAAATATATATAAAAAATAAAAATAAAAAGTGATGTACACTTATTATGTAATGATCTTAATGTGAATATATCAAAACATATTTTTTTTAAAAAGCAACAGAGACAGCGCACCGTTAAGCACTAAGAGCATCCACAATCGTGCTCTTGCCAGCGGTACGGTTATGGGCCCGGCCCAACTTTTTCTGGCTGCTCTCTAGCAAGAGCATAACACCCACAGCTGTGCTCTTCCGCAAGGACGAGCACAATTAATTTAAAATTCAATTAAACAAAAACATTTCCATAATATTAAAATTCATTAAAAAAACCTAAATAATATTACAAATGACAATTAAAATAAAAACGACATAATTAAAATCCTAAAATTGAAAATTACATAATTAAAATACTAAAAATTAAAGAAACCACTACTCGTTGCCGAATTTCACCCACATGTGTTTGAGTAGGTCTTCTTGTAGCTGAATGTGGGTTCGGGTATCGCGCATTGTGTGCCTTGTCTTGATCCTCTGGCCAACCGTCGTATGCTCACCTCGGCGTGGGGGAGACCTCGCTGTTGAGCTTCCTACTTCATCCTCGTCGTAGAAGCTAGCCGCCCTCGGCTCTTCGTCGGCTATAATCATGTTGTGTAAGATAATACACGTGAACATGATGTCGGCGATATTATTCACGTACCACAGCCGAGCCAGGGCCTTCACAATGTTGAATCGGGCTTGAAGGACCCCGAAGGCTCTTTCGACGTCTTTCCGTGCGGACTCTTGACGCTGCGCAAAAAGAACCCGTCTCGGGTCGTGCGAGTTGTTGAGCGTCTTCACGAAAGTCGACTACCCTGGGTAGATACCATCGACGAGATAGTAACCCATGTGGTATGTAGTTCCGTTGACGGTGAAATCGATCGCCGGTGCTACACCATTCATCACATCATTGAAGATGAGTGACGAATAGATAGGGGTGGCAAATCGTGCGTGTTGTGTCGTTATCGTGTCGACACGATAACGACACGACACGATAACACCAAACACGAACACGACACGTTAAGGAAACTCCAAACACGAACACGAACACGACACGCAACCCTCAGACACGAACACGACTCTAACACGACACGAACCCAATAACGACACGAACCAATTCGTGTCAACACGACACGATAACGACACATACATGACACAACACAATAACGACCCACTAATAATTAGACCTGATAACACGATAAGGACCTGATAACACAATAAGGATAAAAAACTTAAAATCAATGTCACAATCTGATTTAGCAAACAAAAATAGTTCAACAAATTAAACGTACAACAAATAGAAAAATCCAAAACATCATTCTTTGTTCCAAATTTTCTTGGCTATTGCAGCAACATACATCATTCTTTTCCAAAATTCTTGATCATTGTAGCAAGCAACAAGTAGCAACCAGCAACCAGTATGTGGAGGCTCTGTATACACATAAGAAACAATTGAATTGAAGTATTGTATATGTCTTGTACAAATCAAGCAAGTATAAAGTCTAACCTATGAAGCTTTCAAGCAAAAGTGGTGGATGTGGATGTGGATGTGGAAGCTGTAGAGCTTCCAGTTTGAGTTTCCTCATCGCCATTCAAAAAATTGGAAAGCAACAGATTGGACTTTAACAGATTGGACTTTAACAGCAGGGCATACATTTTTAATGAAGAAGCAATATACTAAAAAAACAGAATACGAAAAAGGAATGAAGAAGCAAGCAATAGATTACAGCAGAATACACTAGAAACGGAAAACAAAAAGGAATGAAGAAGTAATATACCGAAATCGACGAACACAGGCGAAGCGGTGGTGAGCAGCGGTGCAACGAAGAGCGATGACGAGCAAATCGAGCAAATCGTGAGTCAGAGATGGAGAGACCGAGAGAGACAAGAGCGGCGATGAGTTCAGAGACGGAGAGATCGAGAGAGAAGAACGGCGAGAGAGAAGAGCGGCGCTGCCCTAAATTTGTAAAGTGGCAAACCCTAAATTGGAAAGTAAAAGTAACGCTAAAGGCTAAAGACTAAAGTACTAAACCTAATTTAAATATTAAAATAAATAAAAAAATAATATTATAATAATAATATTTCTTAATGTGTTACACGAACACGACACGAACACGACACGAAATTTTCGTGTCCTTATCGTGTCGACACGATAAGGACACGAACCCAATAAGCTTCGACACATACCCATTAATTTCGTGCGGGTTCGTGTCGTATTATCGTGTCGTGCCAAAAATTGCCAGCCCTACGAATAGAGCACGTTCAAGTCGTTGTTGGCTTCGTAAGCGGCACGATGTTGTTCGTAGTATTCTTATTCGTCGCGCTCCGCTTCCGCCAAGAGATGAGTGAAATCCATTTTAGGTTTTGAGTGAGGGATGAATGTGTTGATAGTTTGTATGAGAATTATGAATGAGAGATGAATGAGAGATGATTTGATGTGATAAATGGATGATGAATGTGTGTATTTATAGATAATTTTGAGGGAAAAAAAATTAAAAAAATTCCAAAAAATTCAGAAAAACGGGCAAAAAACGACAATATTTTTGGGATTTGGAAAATATTTTTTTTGTTATTTTTTTATCATTATTTATAATTAAATAACGAATTTTAAATAAAAAAAATTCAAAGGCAACGGCTATGCCGTTGCCCAATCGAGTGCCGCCACGTCACCTGCTCGCTGGCACGGCGCGAGTGCAGCGGCAGCAAGATACGTCCGTGACAGCGGCGCGGACGGACGCGGGTTACGGCGCCATCATTGCGGAGGCTCTAATTGTAAATTATTTACTCAGTTTCTTTAATTCTTCTTCTTCGTCGTTTCCTCCTCGATCTCAGCCTTCTCGGCATCCATGGCTTCTTCTAGTTCCGGCAATTCTGTGCCTGCTCCCGGTATGCTCGATGACAATTCTGATTCAATTTCGACCAATTTTTGCGTGTATTTCCTGATAATAGTTTGCACTCCAAATTCCGTTGTTTGGGGGCTTCTTTCAAATTCTCAGAGGCAGTTCAAGTTCTCATCTCTTCGTTGGCGGACGACTCTCTGGTGGTCAGAGAGGCTTCGGCCGCTACTCTCAAGGACATTGCTTCCGTGTAATTTCTTGCTCCCGCTTCTCCAATTTTGAGCATGTTGATGTTTGTAGTGATGGAATGAATTCTTTGAGTCCTGTTCAAGCTTGAATAAGTTTCTGCAATGCCTACAGGAATCCGCTTCTGGTTCTTGATTGTTGCTGGACCGTGTCGCGTGGTGGTCGAAGGGTATTGTCGCGTTTCATGCTCTCTTGTTTGAGCACAAATTGTGTGACTATTGAGTCTCAGTGATAGTATGATATCAGTATTAATGAATGAGCATTTTACATATATTTCAGAGATTTGGGAAAATTGCTGGATTATTTCGAGTTATGTCTGTGGCAATTCGCGCGTTGGATAAAGCTGATGTTGATCCTCTATATCTGGCAAAGTTTGCTAAAGTTGCCTCTGCCGAGATCATCTCAACCAAGGTAGTGGAGTAATATACTATTAGGTTGCATGTGTGTGAGCCAGCAAGGTTAAACAAATGTGAACTTAGGCCTAATCAGCTCTTCTGATTTTTATTGATACAGAGCCACGGAGAAGCTGTTAATCTGATAGTAGTATTTTTACGTTTCTGCTACATCTATTTTTTTTAGCTCTGAACAAGCACAAGATTTTAACAGCCTTGAACTTGGTCTAATAATAAACTCTTGACATTCATTGAGCTTCTTGAGAGAGCAATTGAGATGCTTTTCTTGTGAGCTTCACTAGTTCTTTTATTGTAGTTGTCTGAGTACTTGAAATGATTTAGTCCATGTCGTAAAGCAACAAAAGACAATCTGTACCACATGAATTTTGATAGTTGAAGGGTCAAATTTGGTCCTGGTAAACTGCAAGGAGTTCAAAATTTCCAGGAAAGTGATATTTTATTTAAATATCGGCTTTATGTTTGTTTTTGTTTAAGTTTAGACTCTCAAGAATATTATTGAATTAAATTAGAGAAATGCCAATATAACCTCATTCATAAAATGAAAATTTTGATGAAGTGCCAGGGCAAGATAGAAGTTTCTGAAGTGCATAGCCTACATGATTGCATATTTGAAGACACATACTCATTAGCTTGATAGTGTCTTTATCAAGTTCACAACTAACAAATTCCTGGTAGAATTCATATTAACGATTCAAATGCTGGTTGGTCCAACGATTTCATTTTTTTGTGGGAATAAAATGATAATGAAATATAGAAATGTTTCTCATCTTTATCTTCTTCGTCTTACAGGAACTTAATGCAGATTGGCAAAAGGCTGCATCAGGTGTGCTTGTTGCGTTAGGTTTACATCTCCCTGACCTGGTAAGTTCCTTGCTTAGATCAATTAAGATGAATTTATTTATAATTTTTTTAATTAAGAAGGCTTAGCAAATGAAGCATGTTCTTTTGATTTTTTACAAATTGACCAATTGAAGTTTTACGGACATGCATGACCAATTGAGGTTAACGTAAGTACTCTGCACTTACTTTAACATTTCTTCTGGATTACCTAAAACCTTCTTCAAGTTTTGATCCTTGACTTTTGAATGGAAAATATTTCATAACCTTAATACTGGCTGTTCATTTGGTGTTGGAGCCGAATCATCAATGTATTCGTCATTTGAGAATAGTATACATTTTAGTTTTACTCTGACATGAATTATTGCTTTGCTATCAGAGTTATGTGCCTATGAGAACATCATATATATTCATATTGTTATCAGTCTGATGGCTACTCATTGTAGCCAACTCTATTTTCACTAGCTAGGAGTCTACGACCTGCCAAGTCATTAGACATAACTGATAATGAGTGTCAACAACTTCTCTGTTGACCTGAGATGCGGATATGCAATACATGTTGTTTATCTACTTATTTTTTCAGATGATGGAAGAAATATTTCTTCATCTCTCTGGAACAAATTCAGCTCTTCCTGCCATGGTTCAAATACTTGCAGATTTTGCTTCTTCTGATGGTATTCTCGTATCTCTAGCCTTTTTTTACACTGACATATTGTTACATATATCTTTTTAAATGGGTAGTTGATGTAATTTTCTTTTATATGTGAAGCTATTCAGTTCACTCCAAGACTCAAAGGTGTACTTACAAGAGTGCTTCCTATTCTTGGAAATGTAAAAGACATACATCGACCTATTTTTGCAAATGGTATGTTTACTTTTGTTGCATCTATGATACGAGGTATCTTGTGATTTATATTTTCCATTGCTCCAGTATTCTATTGAATGTCAAGAGAATAAAACATGCTATGCCTCTAGCCTGACCATTCAGTCCATTATATTATTAAAAACTCAAACTAGAATTGCTAAGATGATGAGATTCGGTGATAATGTGGGCTGTTGATGATAGTTTGACACATACATGAACAACTCTACTTGGTTCTCAACTCAACAGAGGTGAAATTGCATAGGTCTTGTAGAAGTGAATTGGTAGATGTCATGCTCGGCGCAAAACAATTTTCAGATGCCAGTGACACAAGAACCTACAAACTATAGATCTCTGATTGGGAAGAAGATCATAATGGATGGTCATTTATGCTGCTGTTTCAATGAGCTCTTCCTTTTCTGCCTTCCACTTTAGGCTGTTTTTTTCATTGATTTATTAGTATTTGGTAGAAATGGCATCGCATTATGATAGTCCTACAGAAACTTTACACCATACTCTACTTGAACCAAGAAACTTTTTGTCCTCTTGCAGCATTCAAGTCGTGGTGTCAAGCCTGTTGGCAGTATGGGGTTGATTTCCCGATGCATACAGCTATTGATGGTGATGTCATGTAAGGCTTGTTTTGAGCTTTTGCTCCAATTGTGCATACTTATTACTCCATTTTCTGCACACCTTCACTTTAGGCTTTGCTGAGGCATTTTGGTGCAGGTCTTTCCTGAACTCTGCATTTGAGCTTTTATTGAGAGTTTGGGCAACTTCACGGGATCTCAAGGTTGCTACTTTTGTATTTAGTGATTGACTATCTCTGCTGAAGTTCAGTAGACAATTAGAAATGTCAGAGCTTTGCCAAAGATAGTTTGTTTTGTTTTTGCAGGTTCGCGTATCTACAGTTGAGGCCTTAGGCCAGATGGTTGGTCTAGTTACACGGACGCAATTGAAGTCGGCTTTGCCAAGATTAGTGCCCACTATTTTGGAACTGTGAGCTGTTAGCTTGATCTGTTTGTCCATGTATCTTCTCAGTTCACTAATAATATGCAATATTCCTGCTGTAGAAGCATTGTTCATAGTTTAAAACTTTAAATATGACTTGCGGTGGTTATCTGATGTTGGTAACTCGATAATATATTGTTTATCAGCTGAATAGATTGCCTAAATATTTTCCATTTCACCCCCCCCCTCCTTTTTTCTGCTAATACAGGTATAAGAAAGATCAAGAAGTGGCAGCATTTGTGGCAACATGTAGTCTCCACAATCTCTTGAATGCTTCGTTACTTTCAGAAAGTGGACCACCTTTGCTGGACTTTGAGGTTGAATACGTTTGCTTTGAATATTGTGAAAGATGAAGTTTCGGGTTTTAAGTAGGAGTATGTTTTACTGCATGTTTGGCATCATCCTAGAAGCTTTTCAGCTTTCTAATAAATTTGGGCTCCCTTTTCTCATTTTGTGGTTACCTAATGATATATGGTTTGCTTGATTTTCTGAGTAGTAGCAATGCTCTCATCAAATAAGGTTGAACTATTGCTGCTATTTTTTAGCTTCGACTTTTCTTAGATCATACTGACACAGTGTGAACTGCAGAAAGTTTATTGTTGAACAATCAGTGGAAAGTTGTGTTAAAAATACATATACTAGAAAATTACATGATGGATTTTCTAACAGGAACAACTAAAAGTGCATCGAGTATTATATTGGTATAGGTTTGATATTACATGATGAAGCTTTTGTTTTGTTTGATTTAGTAAACCTGTTCTCTTGTTTCCTCCAAGATTTTGTGGTATTATATGGGTTGTGATTTTGCAGGATCTCACTGTCATATTGTCAACCCTTCTTCCTGTGGTTTGTATCAGTAATGACAATAAACAGCAGTCAGATTTTCCAGTGGGATTGAAGGTAGGATCTAGTGGTATTCCAATGCGTTCATAAGTACAAATAATTTGACATGAAAAAGAACAAGTTACCAATACAAAATAGAGTTAAGTACAAGGGTTTAATATCCCAAAGTGTAACATAATATAATAGATAGTATATTGACATTTGATAGACATAATGTAATCATAGTTTAATGTGGCTGGATTACATTTCCTGGAGTATGAATGCGTAACTAGTTGTACATTCTTGAAATGCGTAACACCCATTTTCAGAAGAAAAAAAAGTGACTCATTTAGGGTATTTGGTTGCTTGATTAACCCATTTCGAGAATTCTGCCCCTGTTTACCCTGAACTTATTGTACATAAGAATATAAATATCTTCATTCCTATCTGTGACCTACCTCGTTCAAACAAGATTTAGTATTTTCTGCAATGTTCATGTAACAGGTCTTTACTTATGGCTATTATTTCCTCCCTCTTTTCCCCACTTAGATTCATGGGACGGATTGCAAAGGAAGTTTTTTATTTTTTTAAATCCCACATTTTTGTTGATATTTTTATGAGCTTGCTAGGTGAGAACAAAAAAATATAGACACATGTGAAAAAAGTATAGAAACATATTAGAGAAAAGTATTAGTACTCCAGTTCTTTCGTTATCACTTTCTCCTTTATAATATTACTTGAGACTAAGCCTGACTAGGGATACATGACCAATGTGGGATACTTATTCTACAACATTCCCCCTCAAACTGGAGCATGTATATCAATCATGTCCAACTTTGTACAATGTTCAGATTTTCTCTCAACAGTTTAGTGAAGACATTGACAACAATAGTAGTAGTAGTAACAACAATGACAACAGTATTAGTAGTACTAGTTGGAAACATTCAAAATGGTAGTGCTCTCTGAATTAGGTTTGGAATTACAACATTATCGACGATTTGAAAAAACCAAAAACCTAAGCAAAAAGTTTTAGTAGAAATCGAGCAAAGTCGGTAGAGTAGTTAGCAGCAGCGGCAACACTAAAGAAGACTTTAGTGGCAGAGGCAGTCAGAACCGAACAAAGTCGGCAGTCCAGTTGGGGAAAAGTCCCAAAGTGGATTTAGAATCTCTATTCGACATTAGAGTAGGAATTCAAAGTAGTGTTAGAAACCATGTAGAGTCTGCTATGAACAGTGTATCAGCGGCATAAAAGAATAGGGAAGAGCGGAGATGGTCCTGGCGAATAGCCTGGACCAAGTCATGACAGAGCGATCATAAGCAAACCAAGTTCCGTAGTTGGCATCCACATGCATCCCGAGAGAAGGTTTATTGTAGGACATATTTAAAATAGGACAGAGAGCAAACCCTAAGCAGATCAGCCACGGTCGTAGAACGGAAAAAGTAGAACTGGCAGAGTAGAGCAGATCAGTCGGAGTGGTAGAACTGGCAGAGTAGAGCAGCAGAACAGACAGAGCAGTAGCAGAGCAGCAGAAACAGAAACCCTAATTTCATTTTTTACAGACTAAATTAGTGACGGATTTGAATCCGCTCTGATGCCATGTAGAATAATAAATAGACATGTGGAAAAGTATAGAAAAATATTAGAGAAAAGGACTAGTTCTTTTATTATCACTTTAAAGCTCCTATATATATTACAAGAGACTAGGCCTGCCTAGGGAATATTAACTGATGTGGGATACCTATTCCACAACAGTAGGGATTTCAGAGTAATATGAAGATTCTGATAAATAAAACACAGATTTCAGGTGACCATGATTTTGTGGTTTTATATTAGTTAATTATGAAGTTTCCTAATGGAGATCCTTTCTCTTGGAGTACCGAGCTTATATGTTGTATGTTATGTACATGCAGACCTACAATGAAGTTCAACATTGCTTTCTCACAGTTGGTCAGGTTTACCCGGAAGATATCTTTGCATTCCTTCTCTATGTGGGTAACAATTATAGAATATTGTCTTGGTGAAATTCTGTTTAGTTATTTTTCTGTAAGGCATAAAGTCCAACATGAATCCCCTCCCCCCCTTGAGTAAAACCCAAGCCCCAAGAAATGACAGAAATAAAACAGTTGAACAGGTTGGATTTTAATGTCTTTTGTAGAGTATCTGAATGATGTATGTTCCAGAAATGCAGGTTAAAAGAAGATCCTCTCACTTTTGGTGCACTTTCTGTCCTAAAACATCTTTTACCTAGGTTAGCATTCTTTCTTCTTTAAACTTTTGGATTTCAAGATCTTATACCAACTTATGCTCTCACTGGTTTCTATTTAAGATTGTCTGAATCTTGGCATGCTAAACGGCCTTTGCTAGTGGAAGCAGTGAAAAGTTTGTTAGAAGAGAGGGATTTGGCTGTGTGCAAGGCACTTTCTGAGGTAGTGTCTCCATAGCAAAGTTGCAATGTCCATATAATATAATGGCTTGCACTTACCTTTGATTGCAGTTGATTGTTGTTATGGCTTCCCATTGTTACTTGGTTGGTCCAGTAGGGGAGTTATTTGTGGAATACTTGGTACGACACTGTGCTGTAACAGATTTAAATGGGTCAGATAATGACAGTTCAAAGGATTTTGTTAAGTCGACTGGCTCTTTCAATCCTTTCATGTACAAGAAATCAGAGGTTGGTTGTCTGCTTACAGCTTAGAATGTCTGGCTCTCTTGTTTGACTGCATATTGTTGGACATGATCATCTGCTGACAAAATCTGATGATAATACACTGTGGAGTGACTATCCTTTACTTATGTCATCACGGTATAGTGTGTGCATGTATATAATATGCTACTCCATTGTAACTCAAATGAACTTCAAATTTTATGAATATTGTAATGTAAGCCATCCTTCAGTACGAATATGGTACTTGGATGATCAACATAAGATATTTTCTGACATCATTCTTTAATTTGTTTCTCCTAGTGAAATATCTTTTGAAAAATACATTAATTTGGGTTTCAAATGATAAATATGAGACTTATTGAACACCATCAACATGAATAGGTTTTTGCCAACTGGTAATAGTGGTAGTATTCCTGCGATATTAAGCATGGAAGAAAAAAAGTGCCAGAACTTCCATGGGAATCTTATTGGACCATTTACAAATATAAATAGTTGTCCTCACCTAGTCTTCTTTTTATTAGAAACTCTTGGGTTATTTGCAGGTGAAGATTGGAGGTGTATCCCCAACTGATCTACGTGACACCTGTGAAAAAGGTCTCCTTTTGATAACTGTGACCATCCCTGAAATGGAGGTATAATAATGCCTTGGGTTAATTCTTTTGTCAGTGGTACTCCCTTCTTTTCGTAGCCATTTTATGCTAGTTATGTTTGAAACTTAAATAGAAGCTATTGTGTTTGAAACTTACAGCATGTGCTCTGGCCATTTTTGCTGAAGATGATCATACCACGGGTTTACACTGGAGCAGTTGCCACGGTAAGATATACTACATCTCTAGCATTTTGTCTCAGGATTCCGCTCACTTAGTTTCTCTATCAGCTGGAATATGATCCTCATTATGTAATGTGTTTTTCTTCTCCGTGATTTGATGTTTTATGCAGGTTTGCAGGTGCATCTCAGAATTATGCAAGCATAAAAATACCCAAAGTGATATAATTGTTTCTGATTTTAAAGCTCGTGCAGATCTCCCGATTCCAGAGGTTTGATATCCTCTGTTAATGTAATTATAATTACTCTTCTGATTGAAAATTATCACCTAAGAAACATAAAATACAGGATCTTTTTGCACGTCTTGTGGTACTTCTTCATAATCCACTTGCGAGAGAGCAGTTAGTGACTCATATTCTGGCTGTAAGTTTACTTATCAATCTGATATATATATATATAGAGAGAGAGATATATATTACAGTAATGTATTACCGAAGAGTTATTGTTTAAATCCATAGCTTTGTACTGTATTCAGCAAGCAAGCATTGCTGACCATTAGATAGGGAACTTGCCATACCAAGTTTGTTCACATTTTTATGCTAGTTACCATTAGATAGGAAAAATAAATGTTCTACCCAATAAAATATACAATTACCAAAAGTCTGTCTTCTTGATTTGATTTGACTATTTCTTTTCGCTTGTTCACATTTTTCATTCTATATTTTTTTCTTTTATATTAGTTTTGAACAAAAGAATACAACTTCTGATTTTTGATCATTGATCAAAACAATATAAAATCATTTGATTCATGGGAGAAGGGGGGATTATATGGTTGTATGCTTCTAGAAGAACGAATTTCAAATTTGGCCAGTCATTGCATGTAAAAAACGTGCGCACACAAAATATTAATAACCGTGTCTTCTTGATCACCATTTTAGGTATACCTGGACAATGTTCTTGTCTACCCACCATTTATTTCTTGTTTACATGATTGGATGCTGTTATTTACACTTTTATGAGATTCAAATAACCTATTAAAGGTGTACTCTTAAGATGCAAAACATTACATTTGCTTCTCCTGCTATCATTTGATTGGGCTTTCAATTAGAGAAGACATTAATTTTGGTTTCAAGCTGAGCCCACAAACTGCATAGTCCTTTTTAATTTCTAATGATTGTCTCAAAACAACTCCGACTTTGTTAGGTACTAGGTGGCATGTGTTGAGCATACAAAATTAAAGGAAATACTCATTTGATGCCATTTAGCAAGAAGCACTATCAATACAAACCGTAATTTGTCTCCTTGAGAAGTGAATCATAGCGCATCATGGAAACTGGGCAAATTTTTCTGTTCTTTAGTCTTTACATCTATTTTTTTTGCAGGTCCTAAATCAGTTAGCTCCTCTATTTCCAAAGAATATGATCTTATTTTGGCAAGATGAGGTGTAGAAGCTTGTTGTTTGGTTTTCTATTGTTTTTACTTTTTTAACTATATTTTTGCTTTATGTGGACTACTTTTATATGCATGCCTTGAGGATATTTTATTTTACTATATGCCGTAGCATCTGGTGCTCAAACATCAGCTCGAGAATCCCATCTGGCCATTGAATGTGCTTTTTAGTTCCATGAAGTGGAGGGATGAAAATAAAGAACTATCCCACTGAGTTGGTGGACAATGGTAGATTCATCCACTGTGTATTTTTAGGTAGAGTAGCATCAAAGATGAACTCCAAGCATAAATTGTGGCCTTGTTTGCTTAGCAATAGTTTTATTTACTAATAGGTTAACCCTATGTAGTAATTAGTTGTTTTCTAGCATCATGGAGTTGAGGGATGAAAATAAACAAACTATAGAACTGGGTGGGGGACATAGAAGTTTGATTGTGTAACATTAAGGTAGAGAATGATGAACTCCTTGCATAAATTATGGCCTGGTTTCCAGGGATATTAAATGAATGAATGCCTAACATAATTCACGTACTGGTAATGTTTATTTAGTATATTTTCTGTATGGTACAAATTTTATTTTGTAGTTGGAATTGTATGGCTTCATGTTTGAGAGTATTGTTGAATCTTTCCACTTTTTATAGTCACCATCTTTTCTATGCATGACCATTGTGAGCTAGATCGCTTGCTGATGGTTAGCTGATCTATGTAAAATTGAGGATATTGCTGAATCTAACCTTTTTTTTCGTATCTCTCGTTTATGAATTGCATGCACATGTTTAGTTGTTAGATATACAATTATAGTTCTCTTATAACCGTTTGTCTTCTTTTGCAAGCTCTAGATTCCAAAAATGAAAGCTTATGTGAGTGATCCAGAAGACCTAAAGCAGGATCCATTGTATCAAGAGACTTGGGATGACATGGTTGTTAATGTAAGCTTGTTCATCTTTCTTTCTAAATTCATGCATTTTGTTCATAACCGTTATGGAAAAGTTTTTGGGATTTACCAATCAAAAGCTTTCTTGACTTACCTAGCCACACTCACTGTATTGGAGAAAAGTTGCTGACATGTTTGCATCGCTCTTTTATCTTGGTGCTGAAGCATTCATAAAGGAAATATATGTTGGTTTTGGTTAACAGTGATTAATTCCTTCAACTGTACTTTGCATATGCTTCTCAGCTCTTGATGTCATGGATGTTGCTACGGTTTGAGTATACAGGACCACATTTTATTTTGGATAGGTGTATAACCTTTGTCTGTTGAAACAGTTTGTTGCGGAGTCATTGGATGTGATTCAGGATCCTGGTTGGGCAATATCTCTTGGGAACTCTTTTGCTAAACAATATGAAATTTATTCTCCTGAGGATGAGCATTCTTCGCTGCTTCACAGGTATGATGTATTAGTTCACCCTTTTTTCCTTATGTCTCAGGAATAGTTACTGTTTCTTCTACTTAAGTTATCTGCAGTCTCAAAATCCACCGTAACCTGAATCCTGAATCCTGAGATGGAGAGTCATTAGAGATTTCAACTTCTTTTCCTGATGCATTGATTCCATAATTTTTTGTATAGAAAGTATTTATTTAATTTCCCATAGAGAGATCTTGATAATTGATACTTTCACCGTTATAATTTATGGAAAAGAACTTTAGTATGTGTTTGATTTGTTGATCTTGTTGAATCTTGACAGTTGGTTTGTTTATACTTTGTACTTATAATTTTTCCTGTTGATTCCCCTCTTTTTTTTGCCCCTATATCTCTTTGCTTTGGGTAGCGTTGGTACTGAAAAATAGATTTACATACGGTCAGGATCTTATTGTTTGTACTATATATTCACTGACATGTGTCCTTTAGTCCTAATATAGAGGTACTTGCTTAAATACTTTTGCATGCATGATCTGCCACTTATTTAGATGGAGAGCTGAAATCAATTGGCTTTCCCTAATGCAGATGCTTGGGCATTTTGCTGCAGAAAATTCACGATAGATCCTATGTCCATGCTAAGATTGACTTGATGTACACACAAGCTAACATTGCTTTGCCGGTGAATAGGCTTGGTTTAGCCAAGGCCATGGGACTGGTAATCATTCTTTGTATTAAAGTGCTACGTAACATGCTTGTATCAACACAATACTTTGAAGAAAGTTTCTATTAATAATACTATATAAATGATGCTTTTGGCTGCTGTCTTGACATAAAGGTCGCTGCATCACACTTGGACACAGTTCTGGATAAGCTAAAAGACATTCTCGATAATGTTGGTGATAGTTTCTTTAAAAGGTAAATGCAGGGAGCTTGTCTTTGTCAAATTTTTATGGGATCTGAATCACATACATGTATGCGTCCATGTTTTCACTTTTGATAAGAATCTTGGCTATGGTTGTCAGTCATAAGGATGGTTTGAAGTAGACAAATCATGCCTGAGTGTTGGAGGATTGACGTTTCAGAGTCACTGTAGAAAAAAAAAAAAGATTTGTTAGTGTTGAAGGATGTGATGTTCATAGTCATAATATAAAGAAAGTGCTGCAAAATTTTATTATATTTTGCATTTAGTTATATATAGAGCATGGTGCATCTCATATTTACAATATAGGGATATATTGTAAGGGGTGCGTTAAAATGCTAACTTTTCTTAAATTGCAAACTTGCTAACTCATCAACGTAGTGAATTAAAAATGTCAACATGATCACATTAAAATGTCATCACATATTTGTGGTGACATTTAAATATCAATGTCAACATAATGTATTAAAATGTCAACTTAAGTTTATGTTGACATTTCAGTAACATCGTGTTGACATTTTTAATACATTGCATTGATGAGTTAGCAAGTTAGCCACTTAAGAAAAGTTAGCAACGGATCACACCCCTTACAATATATCTATATTTATTTGTATTTCAGTTTCGTATGATAGCATATGTGTGTAAACATACTGGCATCTTGTTATGAATGTGATAACCGCCATTGCAGGATTCTATCATTCTTTTCTGATAGAGCTAAAATGGAAGAGTCAGATGACATTCATGCCGCTTTAGCTCTTATGTATGGCTATGCTGCTAAGTATGCTCCATCTACAGTCATTGAAGCCAGAATAGATGCGCTTGTGGTAGAGTGGAATCATTGCTTTATTATT
This sequence comes from Salvia splendens, assembly GCF_004379255.2. NCBI lineage: Eukaryota > Viridiplantae > Streptophyta > Magnoliopsida > Lamiales > Lamiaceae > Salvia > Salvia splendens. The sequence continues at coordinate 23,708,529 of NC_056045.1, forward strand.
TTGTTAGTTTACTATGTCTTCATTGTTGATTAATCTATTTATGAATGTGCTCAGCATGGGTCTATTTCTATGTATGTGCTTTTCTTTAGCATAAGTGCATAACTTAAATATAAATAATTCCTTCGTCTCAGCACCTGCTCAAAAGCAGTTTTTAAGTGAAATTGTATGTGGTGGAAGCTTAATGACATTTGGTGGCATGTGCCAATATGCATGCATATTAACTTGATTCAACTAAAAATTTTTAGTAGAAGGGAATGAACTCCATTGATTCTGCAAATACTATACAAATAAGACCAAAAGGACAATCTTTTAATTCTTCAAAATAATCCTGAGATTGCACATAGTATCTATCACAGTTTCCATTCGCCAAGACGATAAACTCAAAATGAATACTCCTTCCGTCCCTTGCTAAGAGAGGCATCTCTTTTCGGCACGAGATTTAAGAAAACGGGGTTTGGTTAGTAAAGTGGAGAGAGAATAAAGTAGAGATGAAAAGTAAGAGAGAGAATACCAAAAAGGAAATGACTCACTTAGGGCGTCCCAAAAAGGAATACGAATCACTTAACAAGGGACGGAGGGAGTAAAATATTAGTAAAAGCTCAAAGATAATATGATAATTCCTAGTCAGTTGATTCAATTACATAGCCATCAGAAACAGTTATCCAGTTCTTAGCATGTTGTCTTGATGGGCTGGGAATTGTTGCACAGTTTATTGTGTTTTGACTCCTGATATCTGCATATATGTGTTTATTTAAATATTTTATTTTTGATATATTTTTCTGTTGTATGACAGGGGACCAATATGCTTTCACGTCTTCTTAATGTTCGCCATCCTACAGCAAAGCAGGCAGTTATCACAGCTATTGATTTACTAGGTTTGTGGGTTCATTTTGATGTTGTTCGCTGTCTTGTCAATCATGATGGCATCTTTCTTCTCTAACGACTATTTCCAAATGATCTTGTCTAGAAGATCAAATTTGGTCAGATACGAAGTATTTTAAAATGGAGATCCATAATTGACTACCATAGCTCTTTCGTTCACCCCCCCAATCTTCTTCTGTGCACACATTGAAATGTTGGTTTCCAAAATGAGTTCTTTCACACGATTGGATATCGTATGTATCTTTAGCAAGGTTTATGGAGAAATAAAAACATAAAACTTAGAGGTTTTGCCTTTTGTAAGGAGAGATCCAGGGCCGATCCTAAGTCTGAAGAATCTGTATAACTGAAGAAGGTTATGAAAACTATTAATCTATTCCCCCATGTTGCTGGAATTAGTGCATCGTTGTTACCTGGCTGTTGTTAAAATATTCTTATACATGTTGTCATAAGTCATAACATGTGGTGTGGGCATGATAATGCATCTCCTGTATTGTCATCCTGCTGTAAATTTATCATTTATGAGGTACCTACTCTTCGGTTGACCTATTTCATAAAATTCATAATGATTATCTTATTTTGACAATGTAGGTCAGGCTGTTATTGGTGCTGCTGAAAGTGGTACATCGTTTCCATTGAAAAAGAGAGATGTGCTTCTTGATTACATATTAACTTTGATGGGCCGAGATGAAGAAGATGGAATTTCTGATTCTAACCTGGACCTATTGAACACTCAGGTTTATTTTTGGGATTCTTGATCTTTGCTCACAACCTGGTAATTGTACAGAATCAATGTTTCTTGATGGTTGGAAAAGCTTAACAGCAATAAGAACGTTCTGTTGGATATAAATAGAGGAAATAATCCTTCCTGAAAATTAACCTTATAAATAGGTGACACAATATTACTCTGTAACTGAAAACGCACTTCCTCTTTAGAAGGGTTGGGTGATCGATATGTCAAGAAAGACGGAATGTTCTTGTCTTTTGTAGAACTTGTCTTGCCACCTATCTCCTCCCCCCTGCCCACATCTTTTTTACTATAACAGATATCTGAGGGAATGTTTTTTTCACTTGTGATTATCTTCCTTGACAGTATTTCCTTTCTGTTTTTCCTGAATTTTGATTCTTCTATACAGTGCCTTGCTTTGAGTGCTTGTACAACTTTGGTTTCTGTGGAGCCAAAATTGACAATTGAAACAAGGAACCATGTTCTGAAGGTGAAGATGCAACTAAATGCAGTTTTTCTTGCAACAACTATTTGGTTATGGTGCTGAGTATTTTACATTGTTGACAGGCCACTTTGGGATTCTTTGGTTTACCAGATGATCCCCCTGATGTTATTAATGGTCTCATACACAACCTTACTACTCTTCTCTGTGCAATCCTAGTTACAAGGTACTCTCCCTCAATAATGCTTGGCCTAGATTTTTGGTTTGGCTTGGGTATTTGAAAATTTACTTTAAAGATATCTATGTATGCTTGACACAGATTCGTTGAAGGCCTTGATTTGATTTGATGCATGTCACTGAGCCATTTCTAGAACAATGTGCTTTAAGATTTAGTTTTATATTTTCAAGTGTATGTGACCAGTCTGGACTCTGATCTTCTTTTCCTAATCACATGCTTTGTGAGAAACTATTGTCTTCTTTGTATTTTCTTATTCTTTAGATATATTACTGGGGATTTTGTTCAATTTATCTTTATAAGGCTGGAAAATATCCGGCAGATTCCTTTTCTTCCTAGAAAAAAAGGGCCATAGCCTTCAAGCATGTTTCAGAAAATGTTCACCCACTTTAATGAAAATATTGGACATAAGCATTTCTTCATCAGGCCATATGGATGCAGACTGCCTGGTTTACTGATTATTTTGATTAGTCATGTTGCATGAGCAAACATCTGGGCATGTTGTCACTATGGTTGTTGGTTTAGTACTATGCCCTTAGATACAGTCATCTGTTGTTTTAACTTGCTGTTTTTTTCTCATTAGTGGGGAAGATGGAAGAAGTCGAGCAGAACAGCTACTGCATATATTGAAACAGATTGATCCATATGTTTCTTCCTCTGTGGAATATCAGAGAAAAAGAGGCTGTCTTGCGGCATATGAGATGCTTCAGAAGTTCCGAACTATATGTGTTAGTGGTTACTGTGCACTTGGTTGCCAAGGAAGTTGCACCCACAACAAACGAATTGACCGTGTTATGAATAATAACTTTTCTAATTTACCAAGTTTGTCTCTCTCTCTCTCTCTCTCTGTGTGTGTACTCTCTCTGTATATATATATATATATACATATCTCTTGATGCTTTTGACCGTTCATCTGTGATTTAAAGCTTATTTATTTTGGCTTTTATCCAGGTGCATTTATATCCCCGAGTCGTGATGCTTTGTGTTTAGGGGAGAGGATCATGGTATATCTGTCACGCTGTGCAGATACAAACCCTGAAGTTAGAAAAATCTCCGTTCAGGCCAGTAACTTGTGATGCTACCCTTTTCTACTTTATTCAAGAACCACATTACATGAGCTATGGTGTTTATCTCTTATTTCTGCTGATCTATCTCCGACTCTACATATTTTGATCATGTTCTGTACCTGCAGATTCTTGATTTAGTTTTCAATATATCCCTTTCTTTACCGAAGTCTGCAAACTCTAGTATTGATCTTGATATTGAATTGTGTTATGGAGCTTTATCAGCACTTGAGGATGTGGTTGCTATTTTGAGGAGAGTAAGTCAAATCATAACCTCTTCTTTGATACATCACTTTATCATACTTTCCTACGGAATGCAGAAAGGCAGGATGGGTTTCTTGCTCTAAATTTCTGCTTCCAATTCAAGAATAGTCTTCCTCACTACTAACTTTTCATATAAGGATGCATCACTTGATCCGTCAGAGGTGTTCAACAGGGTCGTTTCATCTGTGTGCATATTATTTACTAAGGACGAGGTAATAATTTGACTGTCCTTATCTTCTGTGTATGTATTAACTTTCCGAGATAGTTGAAAGGCTTCTAAGATGTGCACTAAACTTCGTCTCATCTCATCTCAATTTTTGTATAGCTTGTTGCTGCTCTATGTAGTAGCTCATCTGCTATATGTGACAAGGTCAGGCAGTCTGCCGAAGGTGCTATTCAAGCTGTGGATGAGTTTATCACTAAGAGGGGTAGGGAGCTAAATGACACTGATATTGCAAGGTGGACTGAGACAATATTGAGTGAAGCGTAATTTGATTTAAGAAATAAATTAGCAATTCTTTTGACTTATCAGGTCCTTTTGCATGTGTTATCAGGACGACACAATCCTTGCTTTCTGCTACAAACCATGTAATTGAGAAGTATCTACGTCAAGAAACACTTAATGCTGTATCCTCTTTAATTCTTTTTTTTTCATTTATCTGGTCATGGTGGTTAAATATCTATTTTCTGTTGATGTTCATGCTTATTTATTGGTTTATGAAAGCTGTCAAATGATGTGGATACAAATGATTTAATCTGGTCCTGTGGGTAGTTTCTTTTGACTGTTAAAAGATATCTGCCCTTGCTGAGAATACGACATCAAGAATTGTTTTTGATGAAGTGTTGGCTGCTGCTGAGAAAGATATAGCTACAAAAGATGTATCTAGATTACGTGGGGGCTGGCCAGTACAGGATGTATTTCATGTAAATTCCTACTTTATGCCTAGATACATAGATTTGCCATTTCACAATTTTGGGGGACTCTTTTTTGCATCATTCCTTTTTATATGTTTGAAATATTCATCAATACTGCTTTTAACTATTGTCCCAAAACGTGCAAACTACTGATGTATATACGACACACATAGGGGACGGATCCAGTGAGAATGATAAATTGAGAACAATGCATAAATATGAATTACACATTCATAAGCATGTCAAAATTCCATGCATAATAAATCTGCAAATAAGCTCCTGGACTCAAATTCCATTAGTGGCGAATTATTGGCGAATATCTTATGTATCGAATATACTGTGTTTTTACTAATTCGTGAAAAGAACCTGTGTTCGAGTCTCATTAGTGGCGAATTATTTATGAATTTCTTCTACATGGAATATACTGCATATGCATGCGTAATTCATATTTATGTGTTGAGAATGATAAACATTTGCTAGAACTGAGAATGACACATAAGTACGTTCAATACGGATTACACACTTCTAAGCATGTTAAATTCTATGGATAAGAAATTCATGAAAAGCACCTGATTTCGAATCCCATTAGTGGCGAACTATTCACAAATTTCGTATACATGGAATATACTTTGCTTATGCATGCGTAATTCACATTTATGTCATTCTCAATTCATACGTGAAATAAATTCTCACTGCATCCCACCCCTATATCTAATTTACTATGGTATTTATTTTCATTTTTTTATCTAACATTGTTGTATATTGAATGACATTCTTTTCATTTTTTCATGTACTTTGAGTTACTTATTTTAAGAGGAACCTTCCTCTAGAAAGGTTACTCACCATTCTGTTGAAATACACAGCTATACATGTCAAAGATGTGAGCAACTGAGGCTGGTATTTCTCATCCAGCTTATGGGTTAGCTGCACTATTTTCTCATAGAATTGGGACCTTATGTTACAAATGACATGTTGCATTGGGTGGTATTTCATTTATTCAGGCTGTTGTGCCTTATTTTCCTTTTATTTCTTGAAATTATTAGGCATTTTCCCAGCACACAGTTCTTTCACATTCTTTCTTGGAGCATATAATCTCGATCCTGAATGAAAGACCTATATTTCAAGGAGATTCAGTTAAGGGGGAGACTTCCAATAATGTTGGTGAAAGTAGTGTAGAAGATAATGTGCTGCACGCTGCTATGATAGCTCTTACTGCCTTCTTCAGGTATATCTTTAATTGCATTACTATGTTTCTCCGTCAGTGTCTATGGTGGTGAATGGTATATTCTTGTATGCAGAGGCGGCGCGAGAGTTGGAAAAAAGTCTGCGGAGCAAACTTATGGTGCAGTTTTTGCAACTCTTGTGCTTCACTTAGGAAATTGTCATAGTTTAGCTAATTCTGGCCAACAGGAACCACTGCGGTAATACTCATGCTGTTCTTAAATGCACACTAGAAGAATCAAAGTATTAATGCTGTTGCATTCTTTTATTTAATCTTCTAAATATGACTTTCAGCGCGCTATTGGTTGCATTTAATGCATTTTGTGAATGTGTTGGTGATCTCGAGATGGGGAAGGTATTTTGGCCGCTATTTAGTGGAAGTTTTACAACCTTTTGAATTTTGAGAGGCAATAAAAAGAAAATCATATGCAGATTCTGGCCAGGGACAGGGAACAAAATGAAGAGGAGACATGGATTGGACTAATCGGGGATCTTGCTTGGTGTATTTCCATTAAAAGGCCTAAAGAGGTAGTTATTGCCACTAAACTCTTAACTGCTGGCTGATTTTTGATCACATCGGAAGCATACTGTAAAACCACCAATAGGAGCCTATAATATATTTGAATTCTGTGCATGAAATTCTCACCTAAACAGGAACCATATTTGACAAAGACACTCCTTAGTTGTATATTTAGTTTCAAATCTATTATGCCCGCATTTGGTAAAGTTGGGCAATGACTGGTCCTATAGTTCTGGAGTAGTTGTTGCTGCAAGTTCGTTGTACATGCCATGGAATTATTGAAATGCTTAACGCGCCCTCATTTGAGTTGAATAAAACTAGAATTGGAATTTTTTTATGTTACTTTTGACACTTTAAGGTACAGTCTTGGATTCATATGTTCATATGTTACTAGAACCTTTTGACTGCTGAGATATTTTTGTACAAAATGTGTTCATATGCTACTAGAACTTTTATACACAGGATAATAGCTTATGAATAGACTACAGTTCAAAGGAAAAGAATCGTGGGAATTTAATTCTTGAAATATGCGGCCTTAGAATGATATACTCCATAGATTTGATCACATTTTGAACGCCTTCCTGTTGTCTGGATCTGTTCTTGTTATTCCTATAACTTTGTGAATTTTAAATGCCTCAAGTTTCAGTTTCCTCTTTGTAATATTACAAATATTTCACTCAGTTTAATTGCTGATTCCTATTTGCTTCTTTAATTTATGATTTCTTACATTACTTATTTATAATGACACAGGTACCTATAATTTCTTTGATTCTTTGTAAATCACTGGATCGACCCTCAAGGTATTTAAGGGAAGCAGCAGCTGCTGCACTGTCAGAGTTTGTGAGGTTCAGGTATATTCAGAACCCTGCTCTTTCTCTCTCTGTGAGATGCTGGACTTTGTTAAGGCTTCAGCTTGTACACCCCACAATTTAATTGGTAGTACTCCCTCCGTTCCATAGTAATGGAGGCGTTTCTTTTCGGCACGGAGATTAAGAAAAAATGTGTTAGGTGAGTTAAGTAAAGGGTGAATAAAGTGGAAAATGAAAAATGGTAGAGAGATGAAGAGAGAAAAAAGTAAGAGAGTAAAGTAGGCGTGGAAAAATGTGTTGACTTTTACTAAAAAGGGAAACGACTCTATTACTATGGAACGTACCAAAATGGCAACATGACTCTATTACTATGGAACGGAGGGAGTAATACTTTCTGGAAGTCTTGGTTGGTGTACACTGTATATGGCTTGGCAATGACAAGATTCATAGCATGCTAGCAGCATTTGTCTCTCAAAATTGTATTGAATTAGGATCTGAAAACTTATGCAATTGCCTTCCTTTGAGAAAATTGCCTTTTCTCACTTTCAGGGATTAGGAAATAAATAAATTTAGTTATACCGTTTCTTTAGGTACTAATTATTTATTGATCACATGGCGGAAACTGATCTACTGAACTTGTTAGTGAGTTGCTATCAACATTGATGATTCAACATAGTGATGGATGGTTCCATGAAAGATCTGGAAAGTTTTGCCACCATCTGAAATTACCATCACTTGAAAGCTAAGCACTGGATGAATCACAAAAAATTTCTAGATTCCTAGTATTTTGTGAACTGAGATTTTCTTATTTGAACACTATTATTTGATGGTTGTCCTGCAATGGAAATAACCTATCGTACTCATGTTCATAAAACACCGTCTCATTTCCTTTCTTTTTTGGTAATGATAGATATTATAGGTTCTACCCGGGGTCATTATTACTAAGGTTCACATGTTTTTCTCCCCATCTCCTAGTTTTAAAGTTAAATTATGTTTTTTTGGGTAGGCGGGTGTTGGTCTAGCTCAAGTTACGTTAAACTTTGTCTTGTTCTCAAATATCAATATCTCTTGCTGAGGTTTAACATTTTGCAGTGAGAGTTTTGGTCCTTTGTTGGAGCAGCTGGTTGAAGGATTGACTCGACATGTTTCTGATGATTCTCCTAATGTTAGGCGACTTTGTCTAAGAGGACTTGTACAGGTAGCTGATTATAATAATACCATATTAAGAATCAACTTTATGGTGCTTCAACTTTGACTTATCCACCATTCCCATTCCCTTGTCTTAAGAATCAACTATATAACTCTTCCTTAGTTCATCCACTTTCAACAACGTATGTCTCATGAATTTTGAAGATTTTCAGCTTGTTTACAGACCTTCGGGTCTGCAACGACTACATCGGTACATCCTTTATGCAACCTATGGAAACTAGAAGTTTGACAAATTTTAATTATTGCTGCTATCTGTCTACTCAACTTTTCTTTTTGCACAACATTCACAAGGCTTCTCCACCATGCCCCTTTCTTCTTTCTGTTAACTGATTGTCATGGCTATGCCATGATATTGCTAATCAAGATAAACAGAGAAGAGAAAGCTTCATGTTGCTGAAATAAGCAATCGGAGAAGCTCATGATAGCAGTAGATATGTTTTTTTTTTGTATTTTGTAGTTAAAATAGGGTGTTGAGGGAGGCATGGTATGGGGTGGGCGGTGTAAATGGTCTCGCACTGTGAGATGCATGTTGCTATATGGACATTATTTGAGAGCATTAGTGCCTTTTATAGTTAGTCTTCTGGGATTTTTAATAAGATCACTTGCCTACATTCCATGCAGATGCCACCAGTCCTTGTTATCCAGTATACCATTCAGATTCTCAGTGTTATTGTTGCTTTACTGGATGACCCAAATGAATCAGTTCAGCTAACTGCTGTCTCATGCTTGCAAAAGGTGATTTGTCTCATACTTTACTCCATTAACAAGTCCTCACCACATTAAGAATCTCACTTGTTGTGCTTCTGTTGACCGTTTAGGTCCTTGGATCTGCTTCTACTGAAGCTGTAGAACCCATTTTGTTTAATCTTTCAGTTAGGCTGCGTAATCTTCAAGTAAGTTTATCATTATCAATACTCATGCATCATAGTTTTCTGAGGTCTGAATTTGGTGAGAACCTTTGGTTGCCTCTAGTAAGTTTTTCGATGCTTCTCTCTTCTGGCTTGCAATAGGTATGCATGAATGCAAAGATTCGAGCTAATGCATTTGCAGCATTTGGGGCAATAAGCACGTATGGTTTTGGGCCACAACATGATGCTTTTCGTGAGCAGGTATGTTAATTCAATTTACTTGACATTCGGAAAGATTGATTTATACCAAAGCTGACATTTCAATGATACTCATTATTATTCTCAACATACCATAATATAATACACTCGTTATATTTTGAGGATGATCATGTGTTCGAGTTGTCAACAACTAAATGGCACAGGGACTGAGTAGATGTATGCATATATAAGGCCACGTGTTTCCATATTCCATATAATATTCTAGTAGATTTAGAGTTTGCAATATATTTCCCACTTAAGCTGTCCCACTACTGTGGTAGTTGCCGATTCCACTTCTCCTCTGCAGCGGTAAATTTTGCTACAGTATTTTTTGTGTGTGGATGCCCAACTATTCAGACCCATGTTGTGCAAAAAGAAATATTCTGCTACAGTATATTTTCTAGGTAGTTTTTGTACTTTGCAATGGCTACCAAGACATTTAAATTTTGTTAATCTTATATGATCAGGTTCTTGCTGCCTTTCCGCGCTTGGTCTTGCATCTGCATGATGATGACCTTGGTGTGCGACGCGCTTGCCGGGTAGTGAAAACTTTAGAGAAGTTTCTTTTCAGTGCCTTCAACAAGATTTGGATTCTAATTTTTATATGCTAATGATTGCTGATTTTGTAATTTACATTTATGTCTGTCAGAACACATTCAAGCGCATTGCTCCTTTGATGGAACTTGATAGTGTTGTTGCTCTTGCAAACACGCATAGGTTTAGCTCTGATCATAGGTATGTATTAGTGAATCCCAACCTAAGGTTTATTTGATGACTTTGCTATGAACTCCTTTTTCACCTAATGATCTACAAATTCTGCCTCAGAGGTGACTATAAAGACTTTCTTAGAGATATTGCGAAGCTATTCACTCAACACATGTCTTCCAGGATTGATACTTACATGGCATCACTAATACAGGTCCGCGTTTGCTGACGAGATACTCTTTTAGATCATAGTAAAGTACTTCCATGGTTTTCATCCATGTCAGTAATCAATATAATGTGTATAAGTTTCAATTTTGGGTAACTAAAAGGCGTCATCTTCTGAGTTAGTCCGGTTGTATATGTTCAGGCTTTTGAGGCACCTTGGCCAGTAATTCAAGCAAATGCCATATACTTGTGTAGCAGTATAATTGCTTTGTCGAGTGTTCAGCATATCTCCACCCTTTACTTAAGACAGGTATTCATCTACTGAACTACTACAATTCTTCAGCTAATCACAAAAATTTGAATCTACATATTTAGAGCTCCGTCTTTGATTTTAGGTTTTCGGCATGTTGATTGGGAAGATAAATAGATCTCCGGATGCAATTGTGAGAGCAACGGGCTCTTTGGCTCTCGGTTTGCTACTAAAATCAACCAATTCCTCTTGGAAATCCACTCGTCTAGATGCACCAGACTCGCACCTTGTGGGACGCGAAACGGAATTTTCTTGGAGGTCATGAAGCACAGATGCAAGCAGGCTGCAGGTTTGTTAATATCTCAACCCTGCAGTGTTCACACACGGACGAGCGTAAGATGAGGACTCTATAGTAAGAGTTGTGTTCGACAATGAAGGTGGTTCTACCATGTGCTTTTGGGTGGCGACAAAAGAGATGGTTTTTGAAGCTCTTGAAATCGTTTAACTCAAGTATGATTGTATATATGCCAAGTGATTTCATTCATTTGTGTACATGCCTGTATTGTGTGTGTAACTTTTTGATGCATATCAGTTGTGATAGTAATTATGTTGTGTGCACTGGTTTGTCTGAGCTTTAAATACAAACACCTTTGATAAATCGGGAGTTTGGAATCTGATATTGTTTTATACGAAAGTATACAGTATTGCTTTTATGGTACCATAGATTTTTAACCTTTCTATTTTATACTTATAATTTAATTTACCATTTCAGCAACAATTTTTTGTTCCATATCAACAGGCATTAATGTTAATGAAACATAATTAAAAAGTTAAGTTTCCCCATTTAGAAAGTTGAATTATAGAGAGTTGTTGATATGGAAGTAAACCGACAATGATGTATATACAGTGCCATCGCCATCTCAATTCCTATGGTTCAAATCGATTGATGTGAGTTTGTGAGTAAAATTCACATCACTAAAACCTATATTACGTTCTTTGATTGAGATTAGCTCATTAGAGCATCATTAACCCTGTCTCAGAATCAGGCCCCAAGTCCTTTCCACGTCACCATTCCCCTAAATTTGAGTCTCAGGCACAACTGCTCTAACCCTACAGGCCCCAACCCGAGCCGCAACTAATAAATGACACTATTCACAACTTCAACATATTTTACTCGTAAATGCAATACGTTGAACAATTCAAGCTGGGAAAATACATTGTTCAGTCGAAAAAAGAAAATTACAAATCTTAGAAAAAAAAATTACAAATCCTAGAAATTTTTTTTATTAAGCCCTAGAAAAAATATTGAAATAATTTAGAGGATAGAAATGGAGAAATTGGTGGAAGAATGTTGAAGAAATGGGTAAAAATAGGCAAAAAGAAAAATAAAAAAAAAAGAAAAATAATTTTTTTTGAGGGTTTGCGGCCCGTCCCGAAGCAATTAACCCTAGGCCGGACCGGACCCCGGGAGCGTCCTCAGGCCGCAACTGCGGCCCCGGGACTGGCCCTGGCCGCAACTTCCGCTCATCCAACGCAACGCCCGGGCCGGGACTCTCTTTGCAGCCCGGCCCCAAGCGTTAATGATGCCCTTAGTCCATCATAAATTAGTACACAATGCTCATGTAAGCACTTACGTAACGTACTACTCTATAATCTAAAGTTTAGCTTTTTGTTAAAGACATTTTTGATAAAAACTGTAGGAGTATAATTTATGATTAAAATTCTTCTTTAGAATCAACTTTAGCATTTTGGATCAGACATGAATTCCAAACAATTATTGTCACAGTATAAAGCATAGTGTATTTGTTACACGTGTCCAGCATTCAAGAACGTTAGAATCGACGTTAGAATCGAAACGGAAATTTCAACCAGTGCTCATGTAAGCACTTACGTAAATGAAGTAAGAAAATAAATGTACATAACTCCACAGCAAATTATATATTTGTCTTTCTTTATTGACATACGTTAAAATGTATTTTTGTCATAGCTCCACAGCAAAGTTATATTTGTCCTTCTTTATTGACATATGTTAAGTTATGTATTTGTCTTTCCTAACATTTGTCATAGGATATGATTTATGAGCACGGATTTGCCTACCTCTCATGTTTAAAATAACTTAGCTACAAGGTTGTGTACTGATAGATTCAAGGACAAATATTCAACTTTGTTAGTATTTCGTATTAACGATTTAATGAAATATCTCTGTTGGAAATCGAGATCGGAGCAAAAACGAAATGGAACAACAAGAACACGAGGATATACGTGGTTCGGCGTAAGCCTACGTCCACGGGAGAATAACGAATCGATTTACTTCAATCACGATCAAGAACTACAATCATACAACAAGATCACACACTCAAGAACAAGCTACTCCCTCTTCGCATATGAACTCATATCACACCGAAGACTATACAAGCTAGTTCCTCACAAAGATAGTGTGTATCTCTCACTCTAGCCATAGATTGTTGTTATGATCCCTCAGCTGATTTCTTTCTCTCGTTTCTTCTCAATGAGCTCTTTGGATTACGGCAATATTTATAGGGAGTGTAAGATAGAGTAAGATCAGTTGGTGTAACTGATCTCCAACTGCTCCATGCAACGGCTTCTTGCTCGTTGTAATTGATCCTTCTATTGCCAACCTCTAAGTGCCTCCGTTGAACTCATTGATTCATTGGAGTGTTTGTATCAGCTCAAAATACTCTTAACAATCCTCCACCTTTTGAGATGATACAACACTTCTTTCGATCATCTTGTTCTTTGTCGATCTCATGTCCGAGTAGCGCCAATCTTGACTATTCTTGTCAGCATCCTGACTCCGAGAATCATCCCCAGATCCTCCTTTATCACTTCCTTGATCAGCCACAACGCCTCCACCGGACGATCGCCTCCACCGGACGATAAAACCTCCACCTAATTTGAATCTTCCCCGATTCAGAATTGGAGTTGCTGATCCCCAGAGATATAACACATCTCTCATGAGTGATATCTGAATTTCTGCCAAGATTATGCCACCTTCATCGCTTAGGATCGCTGCTTGGACCACTAACGAGCACGACGTCATCGACGTTGCTCTTACTCATCTTCGCATCTCTCATTGAGATCTCCAACAGACCGAGCTGCTCCTTGAGTAACTCGTCTTCAGACTTTGCATCATGCAGCAGATTGATTCTGAAGTATACTTCTCTGATTCACATGCTTGCTCAGATTCCCTTGATCAATTTTAAATCGCGCACAAAAACTTCGTCGGACCAATCTGAAAGGCCTTTCATCAAACAGCTTCTGAGCATCAAATTCAACAGCCCAACCTTCGGCCTACCTCCCGAAATAACCATTCCCTGGGATATCGCGTTCGCCTCCAGCGTCCTCCCGATGTCTCCGAGGCTAGCTATCAAACACGAATACGACGCCAAATTGGGGCGATAACCCAGCGTCTCCATCTGAGAGAGCAGAGCCATGGCGTCGTCGTCACGCCTCCGTCCTACTCGAGTTCCTTTTTGACGTGCCTTGCGATTATTATCATCCAAGCAATCACATTCCTCTCCGGCATTTCTTGACGACGGCCTATGCTGCAACCGCATTTTGTAACCGTTTCCACTTGGATGCACCGTTGGAACCTCAAGAAACCCTTCATTCGTCAATTTACTTCTCTTTCAGGCATTTCGTCGAACACCATCTTTGCACCATCCAAGATATCTCACCATCGTCGTCTGCCTCTGAAGCATCATCTCATCAAGGCTCTCATGGCCTTCAATATCCATCAACATCATCATAGGCTTCGGAAATGAGTTGCATATCGCCATACTCGATCCCATTATGGATCATCAGTATGAGCAACGATCATTGAGCGAGCTACACCAACGATCACCAAGAACTTCCCTCTTTCTTGATCGATGAACCTTCGAGCTCTCTCCACAATGAATCGCCAATGCAAAAAACTTCTCAACAATATCGCTCAAAGCTGCACGAACCAAAACTGACCACACCGTCGTCCCCTTCAACTGACGTGATCAAGAACTCAATCTCCTTCTCCAAGACCGCTGCATTCGAGACGCTACTTTCAGCATCTCCCTCCGTTCTTCATCTCCGACTTCTTCCAACGATTCTCCTCGTTCCCACAGACGGCGCCATTTGTTGGAAATCGAGATCGGAGCAAAAACGAAATGGAACAACAAGAACACGAGGATATACGTGGTTCGGCGTAAGCCTACGTCCACGGGAGAATAACGAATCGATTTACTTCAATCACGATCAAGAACTACAATCATACAACAAGATCACACACTCAAGAACAAGCTACTCCCTCTTCGCATATGAACTCATATCACACCGAAGACTATACAAGCTAGTTCCTCACAAAGATAGTGTGTATCTCTCACTCTAGCCATAGATTGTTGTTATGATCCCTCACCTGATTTCTTTCTCTCGTTTCTTCTCAATGAGCTCTTTGGATTACGGCAATATTTATAGGGAGTGTAAGATAGAGTAAGATCAGTTGGTGTAACTGATCTCCAACTGCTCCATGCAACGGCTTCTTGCTCGTTGTAATTGATCCTTCTATTGCCAACCTCTAAGTGCCTCCGTTGAACTCATTGATTCATTGGAGTGTTTGTATCAGCTCAAAATACTCTTAACAATCTCAATCATTGAATAAGTATAAGAAAGTATCCAAAGAGTTTAATATATTATTTTAAAATGTCCTAAAAAAATTTGGCCATCATTTTTTAATGTATCAATAATTTCTCGACTTACGTGAAATTTTCCATCAAATAGTTTTTCCCATTTCATCGTCTTCCCTTACCTCACGTATTTCCCCTCAAAAAAACCTTTATTAGAAAATCACCACCAACACATGCTTCATTCGAATTCATTGAACTGAGTTTTTATTTTATTCACTTTAAAAAATACAATTCATTCAAAAACGTTATTACTTCATTAGACAAGGTTTTTACTTCATTCCAGTAGGACTTTTAATGAATCTACACATACTTCATTCAGATAGTATACATCATTCCATGTGCTTATTACACCATTCAATTAGGCTATCATTCCATTTGTTGTCAGCGCCATGACTGCGGTGATAGACATTGAAGAGAGAAAGAACGGTACGCAAAGGCAAAACTGCATTTACGTACTGGAATGAAGTAATAATCCTATTGAAATGAAGTAAAAACCTACTGTAATGAAGTAATATATATTCTGGAATGAAGTTAAATCCTCCTAATATGTTACTCCATCCGTCCCACAATAGTTGTCACACTTTTCCATTTTGGTCCGTCCCACAATAATTGTCACACTTCATTTTTACCATAAATGGTAAGTAGGTCTCACATTCCACTAACTCACTTCACTCATATTTTATTATAAAACCAATATAAAAAAGTGGGTCTCACATTCTATTAACTTTTCCAAGCAACTTTTCTTTACATTTCTTAAAACCCGTGCCCACAATAAAAGTGACAATTATTGTGGGATGGAGGGAGTATGACTTATTTTGTCTTGGGCTGAAGTAAAATTGGCTCCTAATGAAGACGAAAAAAAATTATACATTTGCGCATCTCATCCATAAAAAACTAGATCTAAAAATCTTAATTTGATGGAGTTCTGCGGTTCTACAATAAGGACAATAAGGAGAGAATTTGTATATAATGAGACTTAATGCAGTATATTTACGAAATTTAATAGCCAAAGTTTAACGTGAATTGTGGGAGTTATTTGTGGATAAAGGTTGTATAAAAGTATAAATAATGTGACTAGAGGAATAAATTTAAGGAATGAGGCCCCATCCATCATAAGACGGAGAAGCCGAAGTCCACGACAAACAAAGAGCTAAAGTTGAAAGAAAGAAACATGTCCATTTCCATGGAATCTCTTCACATCGTGTTGCTCCCATTAATGGCCCAGGGTCACATAATCCCAATGATCCACATGGCCAAACTCTTATCCAAACGCGGTGTTCGAGTCTCCATCATCCTCACACCCCTCACCGCCTCCCGCTTCCACCGCGCCTCAAACTCAAAAATCCGCCTCCTCACAGTCTGTTTCCCCTGCGAGGAGGCCGGCCTCCCCCCCGGCTGCGAGAGCGCCGAGCTCCTCCCCTCCTTCTGCCTCCTCCCCAACTTCATGAACGCCATCAACCTCCTCCAAAAACCCATCGAATCCCTCCTCCGCCGCCTCTCCCCTCCTCCCTCCTCCCTCCTCTGCGACAAGCACATCCTCTGGACCCTCCACACCACCAACACCTTCAACATCCCGCGCATCGTCTTCGACGGCATGAGCTGCTTCACTCAAGTCATCACTCACCACATCTACGCCTCCAAAATCCACCAAACCCTCCCTCCAACACACTTCTTCACCGTCCCTAATCTCCCTAACAACAACATCCACTTCTCCCAATCCCAGCTCCCGGGATTGTTCAATCCCGGGCCCACCGACGTCAAGGGCTACCGCGAACGCCTCAAGCAGACCGAGGCCCTATCCTACGGCCTCGTCGTCAACACCTTCCAAGAACTCGAAAACGGATACGTGGATGAGTTCCGCAAGCTCGAAAGAGGAAAGATTTGGTGCATCGGCCCTTATCCGATGATGATGATACTAATCCCATATCGGATCATGACTGCTTGAAATGGCTGGATGAGAAGAAGCCTGGGAGCGTCGTATACGCCTGCCTCGGCAGCCTGAGCCGCCTCTCGCGAGCTCAGTTCACTGAGCTCGCGCTAGGGTTGGAGGAGACCGGGCGTGATTTCGTGTTGGTGGTGAAATTTGATGCGGAGATAGAGAGATGGATCGATGAGGATGGGATCGAAGCGAGGGTTGAGGGGAGAGGGTTTTTCCTTAGGGGGTGGGCGCCTCAGGTGGCTATCCTGAGGCACCATGCGGTGGGGGGTTTTCTGACGCACTGTGGGTGGAACTCGACTCTGGAGGGGATATCGGCGGGCGTGCCCATGGTGACGTGGCCTTTGTTTGCGGAGCAGTTTTTGAATGAGAAGCTGGTGGTGGAGGTGCATGAGATTGGGGTGAGGGTGGGGGCGAGGGGGGTGGTGCATTTGGGGGTGGAGGAGAAGGGTGAGGATAGAGTGGGGAGGGATGGGATTAGGGAGGCGGTTGAGAGGGTGATGGATGAGGGAGAGGAAGGGTGTGAGAGGAGGAAGAGAGCGAGGGAGCTGGGAGAAATGGCCAGGAGGTCTGTCAAGGAAGGTGGATCTTCTTATCAAAATATTACACTCCTAATTCAGGACATCGCAAATTCCATGATAGGACACAGCTCTACAAATTAGACAAGCTGCTCAGTATTCGATTATGTAATCAAAATAATTGAATTACTTTGAAGTAGAATAGTTTAGATTGTGTAACTCAATTAAATGATCCCCTTTTTTTAGTTTTTATTTTTTGCTTGCTAAATTATAACGGAATGGCAAAACATGAGTCCATATACTTTTATCATTTGTTTAGTTAGATTCTTGCTTCCTATTAAAAATGAAACATTTTTCCTTTTGAATGGTCCTAGTGAAAATAAAATATTTCCTAAAATGAAAATAACATCTCTAATTTTTCATCTGTCTTGTCTTAATTTATTCTCTTTTCATTAACTTGCAAAACAAAATTGTATAAAGTCTTTTGTTGGAAACCAAATGTTTCATATTTATTAATACGTATGGAGTAGTATTATTTTTATTTTAATAAAAATTCTTCCACTATTGTGGTACTTGATATATATCTTAGGATATTTATTGGTACGTATGGAGTAGTATTTATTATGTTTGCATAGGCTTCAATTTCTTGTCCAAGAAAAAGAATAAAAAAGCTTGTCCAACTCACTCTGCATATTTCCTTTACAAATTTCTTCTGGAATTGTCAAGCTTCAAATATGGCTATTCAATCCGCTTGCCTCCTATGAACAATCTTTTTAACGTTTAAATTTTTTTATAGTAGGTGATTAACTGAAGGAAAGGTTAATAATTTTGTTAGTTCCTTTAATTAAGGATTTCATGGTATCAATTTGAAAGTAAAAAATCTACTAACACAAAAAAATTGTACAAAAATCTAATAAAACAAATTATCAGAGTATATGTAGTTAATGATGTGTTTTGCTTTGCCTAACAAAATCTTTTCTTCAATTAACATATATACCAATCCAAATTTTTGTACTTTTCCGTAAACATCTACTCATTTGTCCTTGCTTTCTAGACATTTTGCGTCTGACTTCACGAGAAATGTATGAGTATGACCTGCTACGGACCACATAAACCTTATCAACTGTTTTTTTCTGCCCCGTTTATATTCTCTTCATAAAGCGACCTCTCATGCCATTACAACGGAAACAAAAGATGCCTTCCACATGATTTCTCCACTCCAATCATACATACTTCAACACTCAATAACAAACAAGGCCGCCTCCTCCCCTCGACCTCATCGACCAATGCCTCCCTCACCCCACCCTCTCCACTTCCTTCTCATCCCACTCATGTCTCAGAGCCACATCATCCCCTTGACCGACTTCGGCAAGCTCCTCGCGCAGCGCGGCCTCATCGTCTCCATCATCACCACGCCCCGCAACTTCACCCGATACAGCGCCGCCATCGCCCACGCCGCCAGCACTGGCCTCCAAATCCGGATGATTCCGCTGGAATTCCCGGGCGACGAGGCCGGCCTCCCCCGGGGCTGCGAGAACATGGACTCCCTAACCTCCATGGACCTCGCCCCCGAGTTCTTCGCTGCGTGCGAGATGCTCGAGGCGCCGCTGCTGAAGCTGATGGCCGAGCTGCGTCCGAGGCCGAGCTGCGTGGTCTCCACCAACGCTCTGCCTTGGACGCAGAGGGTCGCAGACAGCTTCAGCATTCCGAGGTATATCTTCGAAACCATATCGTGCTTCACTCTGTTCTGCTCCCACGTGCTGTCTCTTGACAGCACGCAGGAGATGATCGCGGCAGCAGAATCCGACTCAGAGCCGTTTCTGGTGCCGGATATACCCCACAGAATCGAGCTCACCAAGGCGCAGATGCCGCATCAGGCCAAGAAGAAATCGTCCGACAATAACATCGAAACAGTCATTGATCAGATTAAAAAAGCTCGAAGCTTTTCACGAGCTACGCTCGTGAACACCTTCGAGGAGATTGAGTCTGGATACGTCGAGGGGTATGCAGAGGTGGCACGAGCGCTCTGGTGCATCGGCCCAGTGTCCGTGTGCAACAAGAGACCCAATGAAAAACTCGACAGAGGAAACAAGGCCTCCATCGACGAGCGCCAGTGCAAGTCGTGGCTCGACTCAAAAGAGGCCGGGACGATTATCTACGCGTGTTTCGGAAGCTTATGCCGAATCTCAGCTGCGCAGATCAAGGAGATCGGGTTAGGGCTGGAGGCCTCGGGTTTCCCTTTCATTTGGATCATAAGAGACGCTTCTCTAACCGCAGAAGTTGTGGAATGGTTGGAGGAAAAAAATAATAGTCTCGAGGAGAGGGGACTAATCATTCGCGGGTGGGCCCCGCAGGTGATGATACTGTCGCACGCGTCGGTGGGAGGGTTTCTGACGCACTGTGGGTGGAACTCGACTCTGGAGGGGGTGAGCGCGGGCGTGCCCATGATAACGTGGCCCATGTTCGCGGAGCAGTTTTACAACGAGAAGTTCATCGTGCACGTGCTCGGGACCGGGGTGAGGGTCGGGGTCGGGGTCGAGAC
Organism: Salvia splendens; assembly: GCF_004379255.2. NCBI lineage: Eukaryota > Viridiplantae > Streptophyta > Magnoliopsida > Lamiales > Lamiaceae > Salvia > Salvia splendens. Next base: position 23,728,712 of record NC_056045.1, read on the forward strand.
GGGATCGGGGAAGGGAGATGAGAAGGGTGCGTTTGTGAAGTGGGATCAGGTGAAGAGGGCGATCGAGGAGTTGATGGAGGGAGATGAGGAGGGAAGAGAGAGGAGAAGAAGAGCGAAGGAGTTGGGGGAGAGGGCAAGGGAGGCGTTGGAAGAAGGAGGGTCTTCTTACAGGAATATTATGTTGTTGATTCAAGATGTAGAGCAGCAAGTTATGGAATTAGGAGGTAGGCCATTGTTGGAAGAAACTTTAGCTTAGTGATGTTAAAATTAATTTTGACCGTTTTTTTTGTTGAAATTCAATTCTTATTAGTGGTTGTCATAGGAAATCGACTGAAATTTGAAAATAAATTAAGCCACCAGAGACTTAATTAATTTTAGGTTTCTAAGATTGCATTTGCATGACAGGTGCTTGGTTTGTTTTACTAAAGTTTGAAATAATGCTTATCAAATTATAAACACCATACTTTAAAAGCAACAATCATAATAAAAAATGTCCAGATTTTGGATCAATAAGATGCTAAAGAAATATGATCAACTTAAAATCCGTGCAGTGAGCACTGAAGATGGCTCCCGAGGATTTTCTTCTTTTGTTCTAAGCAAGTAATGGAATTCCGATTTAATGAAGGAGAATAGATTTATTCTGAATGAGGGAGTGACGCATAATGGTTGTGCGTCGTTATTAATGAAACGCACAATCCTTATGCGTCGTTCTTTAATGACGCACAAGGATTATGCGTCGGTTAACGACGCATAACCCTTATGCGTCGTTCTTTAACGACGCACAAGGGTTATGCGTCGTTCAGTCGGCTTTTAACCCCCTGCAGGCAGACGCAGCGCACAGAACACACTTTCATTTCCTCTCTCGGCGATTTACGGCGATTTCTCCATAAGATCCGGTAATTTGTTCATCAATTTAGCTACATTCATCATTATTCATGTTTATTGTGCTTTCATTTGTTAGTTTTACCCAATTTATACAAATTAGGGCTTGTAGGAAAAATGTCCATAATTATCGTTGTTTTAAATGTTTTTGATGCAGAAATCATGCAAGTATTTGTGAGTTTGTATTGGGGTGGTAGAGTAGTTCAACTACAACATATGGGTATTGGTTATGAACCACCTCGTGCGAGGAGCTCCATCAAATTAAATTCATGTATTTCGTATGCTGAATTGGTAGCAATGATCTGTGATGCGATGAGAATAGATATGAACCAACACACAATTGAATTATTATGGAGACAATGTATAGTCTTTGCTTCCGGTATGGGTTATACATGTTCTGTGATTTGCAATGATGAAAGTGTAATGTTTATGTTCAACAATGCTCAAAATTCAAGTGGGTGTATTGAATTATTTGTTGAGTATTCACCGGTGAGGAGTGCAGAAATCCCACCAGTTGTTGATTATGGTATTGGATCATCTGCGAGGTTTGAACAAATAAGTTTTGACTGTGGTATTGGATCATCTGCGAGGGTGGGCCAAATGAGCTTTGATCGTAGTATGAATGAGCAGAGAGATGTTGTAGATGTTGCTGATGTTGGTGTTGGATTGAATGATGAGGTAGATGTTGCAGATGAGCTTGATGAGCCAAGGCCACTATCTGAGACAGAGTCAGACCCCGATCTTAGTGATGGTGATGGTGCTGATGATGTCGGTGGTAGTTCTGGTGATGAGATAGTACCATGTAAACCTGTTATGCAAGGTGAACAACCACTTCCGGAATACAATCCTAGTGGGTTTAGATTTTTTCATGAATTACCAAGTCGTCCTTCTGGAGTATCGGATAATGTGGGTGGTAATGAACACAGCCTTTTGTATTGGAATGAGAATGAGCCGCATCAGATTGTGTTGGGAACAAAATTTGATTCCAAGCTACACGTGAAGACTGCTATAACTATGTGGAGTTTGTGGAATGAAAAACAGTTTAAGGTTGTCGAGAGCATATTAAGAAGGTGGCATGCTGTATGCAAATTTCCAGCAGGAACGACAGTGACAGGGGCAGGCATCATCAGCACCACCGACGCTGAAAAGGCGAGGGAATGTAAGTGGGAGGTTTCAGTTACACAAAGGTCGCATGACAATATGTGGGAAGTTAGGAAGTGTTTCGTTTCTGTTTCTGCATCAGGTATCCATCCCAACAAATCTCTACACTTGCTGGGCCAATCTTCAAATCCAACAGGGTAGTCACGACCAGTGAAAACACGACCGTCTGCTCTCAAACCCCACAGGCTTTGCACATCCTGTAAGGTTACAATAACCTCACCAACTGGAAGGTGGAAACAGTGTGTCTCAGGCCTCCAGCGCTCGATCAAGGCAGTTATTAGCTCATTGTCCATCCTCATCGGCCTTCCATATTCAACCACGCCTCTGAACCCCCATACATCAAGCCAATACATCACATTTTCATGTATTGGCAATGCCCAAACCTTACACTCCGTCCTACGAACTCTCAACACATTTGCTGTGTCATTCGCCAACAAAGAGGCTGAAATGTGTTCGTTCTGATGAAACAGTAGTGATGGATCCTCAGGTCCATAACATAACTGTTGTTCGGAACTTGCAAATGCCATCTACTTCAAAACATTCACCCAAGAGATACTAGCATTATATAACTTCAATGTTACAATTTTGCACAATATATACTAGCATACATGTGAAACACACAAATACGCAACAAAACAACACAAATAAGGGAAAAGCTCCACAAGAGATACTGGCATACATGTGAAACACACAAATACGCAACAAAACAACACAAGTAAGCAACACAATAACAAAAATCGACCATAAATTCATCAATTTCATTATAAACCCTAACTTTGCTAAATTAGGGAAAAGCTCCACAAATTAAGCAATAATTGATAAATGTAGCCAAGTGGAAGGACAATTACCGAAATATGTTTGGAGTTTGGTTGAAATCTGTCGGAAAACGTCTAAAATCGCCGAAAATCGTCGAGTAAATCGCCTCTTCGCGCTGCTCCGCTGCTTCTGTCAGTGAATTGGGAGCTTTCTGCCCTCTTAAGCCCGATTTATAGACGTATAACTCTTATGCATCATTCTTAAACGACACATATTTCTTATGCGTCATTCATTTACGACGCATAACCTTTGTGCGTCGTTCTTTAAAGACGCATAACCTTTGTGCGTCGTTATCTAAAGACGCATAACCTTTGTGCGTCGTTCTTTAAAGACGCATAACCATTGTGCGTTTCATTAATAACGACGCACAACAGTTATGCGTCACTCACTGAGCCGGAATATATCTAATGCTCTTAATTAAATTGGAATTCTTTTAACATTCATTAACAAAAAAAAGAAATTTTCCGATGGCTCCCCGAAGGGACTATTACTATCACGTCATAGAAAACTTAGTTTATCGTGATTATGAAAGGATTGACATAAAAAACTCATTTTATCATGACTATGAGAGGATTAAAGAAGCGAAAGAAAAAACATGGTATAAATAAATCTTTATATATGTAATTATAAGAAAACTAAGATTATAATCAATAAAACTCTTTTCGTCATTGAAAAATAGTCTAATTTTACTATTTTGAGATGTCCACGTAAAATCATCCCATTTCAAAAACGGAAATTTTTACTCACATTTTATCCACTTTTTCTCCTTCCATCTCTTACTTTTTCTCATATCTCTTATACTTTATCCACTTTTTTTTCTCTCTCTTACGCTATTGCTTTATTATTAAAATCCGTCCCGTCCACGAATAAGACTATATTTTTTGTAGACGAAGTGAGTATTTGTTAATTAATTGAATACATTGTTGTTTTATTAATTCAACAAAGAAAATGGAGTAAAAGAATTTGTGTTATTCACATCTCTTCACTTTCACACACAGGAGAAGTTGAATGTGAACAAATCAACTTTACTTTCGACTATTCCTAAATCGTACCCCTCATTTTCTACACACTTCTTCTCTCACTCACCCCTTCGTTTCTTCTTCTGTCACCGTGAAATTGTCGCCATCGTGGTGGATTCCGGCGAGCAGCGCTGCCCCTACCCGTCACAATGCTGATCTCCATCGTTATTGGCATCTCTTCACCGGTATGTTCCTTGAGCTCATTACTGTAATTGTTATGATTTCACCCAATATTTCGCTTTAAAATTATTGGAATCTCAGAAAATTACCATTTAAATGGAGGGCGTGTGTCACGACCGCCCTCACTAAGGATAGTAAAGACGGGGAAATCGTGACTAGGGAAGGGACTAAGGAGCGGGGAAGAAGAAGGGGAAAACAATGAGAGAACATCTTAAACAAAGCTTCAAAAGAAGAGTTTTAATCGATTAAACAATTAAGGAGCGGGTTAATATCTCAAGGTAAATAATGTTAAAAAGTAGTGTGGGGCAAAACGAAAGACTTTAACAAGAACGATTCGAAACACGGCAGCGGAAAAACAAGTATCAGAGGAGAGTCATAGGATGACTCCCATGTTTGAACACACGACGCATCCGGGAATTCCTAAAGCTCACTCAACATCCGCCGCAACATCACCTCTCAACCTGCACATAAAGAAAAAGGATATGCAGGGCTGAGTACTTGTTGTACTCAATGGGCTCATGCCGAAAACATTTTATAACAGTTATGTCATCCATACCGGTGAACTCGAGTTTTTACGTTTATTTAAGAAATATCACGAGTATCACAAAAACACTTTTCACAGACCGGCCGGTCAAAACAATCTCCCCACTTTCTCATCAATCAATCAATCACATCCTCTTACCATAGTGCGACGAAAGTATGGCCACACTATTCGCCCACGAGACCGGCCGACTAGCAAGGACGGCTCACGATCCCCTCTGTGTACACAGCCTGATAGGGTTTGCGGCCCTACTCAGACCCGAATTCGTTTATCATAGCCCTATAGCCTAATGGAGCGAACTCACAAACTAGGCATCAAGCACAATCTCAACATAGCCCTATAGCCTAACGGAGCAAGCTCAAACGAACTAGGCATCAGGCAAAAATCTCAACATCAAAACAATCACGGCATGACATAACACTTTAAACCACCCTTATAACACCACATCATATTTTCGGAAAAATAAAGAGGTTTGAAAAGAAAGCCCACCTCGTTCGCTTAACAATTCACAATCCAACTTATGGCAACTCTCGTTCCTCGAGTTCACGAATACAATCACCCTTGTCAACGACAACACAAGTCAGCCTTCCACAGAATCATATTACCATGCATGTCCTATCGTTTCTCTCTCATCGTTTTTCTCAATTTACTCAACCCAATGTTCGTCACAAAGATGGAAAAACACACCATAATATATTTCAACGTATCTCACGTGATCACATCATTAAACACGTTCCTTGGACATACATGCATCATATAATACTTTTAAACTTGAAAATAAGTGTCATTTTATCAAGGCATATAACTGGCAGAACTACGTGACCGTTTTATAAAAATCACTAAAAATTCACCCGACCTCATATGAAGCTAAAATTTTGGTCACAATATAGAGGACACATTCAAGTTCATCCATGAAAATTTTCACACCGAAATCACGTCATTTAGTCAGTCATATCACATATTAAACTCTCTGGTCGGAACATACAATTTCTGACAGCACTGCGCAGTTCATTTGAAAAATTCACCATAAATTCATACAATGCCCAAAAAGGCTGAAAATTTAACACGACTCAGAAGACACTTCAAATTTTCATCTAGTTCAAGAATCACATCAATCGGAGGTAATTTCGTCAGTCAAACAGAAAACGAAACATTCTTGGTGAGAACACGAGTTTCTGGCAGATTTTCGCAGTCAACTTCAAAAATTTATTAAAAAATCATTTTTCGATAAAAAGGGCTGAAATTCACACGAAACATAAGAAACACCTTGAAGTTTACTCAGTAAAAATTGCATGTCAAAATTCGATGGTTTGATAGGTCAATTATACATCAGAAACCGCTGTTCGAACGTCACAGATTTCAGGCTCACAAATTCGAATTTATGGTTTCTTCTTCATTCATCCAAATACAAATTTTTCATGCTTATAATACACAATCATGCTTAAAAAGGTTCTCATAACCATGTTTGCACATAAACTCACATCATTCACCAAAGATTCAAATCAAACTTCACATGAACTCATTCAAAATCGCATATTCATCAAAGTTCTCATGCAAACACAAATTCCTCACCGATTAAATCCTTAGATTTGAAATCCCTACACTCACTCGATGCATGAGGGAGTCGAAAGGATATTTGGATGGAGAGGAATGAAGAATAGAGGTTTGATTGTACCTTTCTTGAACGAAACAATCGGTAGAAACGAATATAACTCTTGATTCTTCAACAAACTCTTGGCGAATCGAAAGGATCTTGAGTAGAGTAGAAAAACAAGTGTGGGAGAAGATGGAGCAAGGGGAGGGGCGTGTGATTTGAGAGGGAGGCGTGTGAGATGGGTTTAGGGTTAGGTTTTTGGTTTTATTTATAGAGTTAGGAATTAATATATCCCGCAATTAATTAAAGATTTGGGAGAATAAATCAAATAAAGATTTGAGAGATTTGGGGGGGGGGAGGGAGGCGTGAATTATGGGGAGAAATAAGGGGAGGATTTTTGAAAATCATAGCTATTTAATTAGCTTATGATTTAATTTGGTATTTCACGGAGTAGAATAAAATAATACGGAGTAGAGAAATTTGTAAAATCCTCCAAAAATAATGAGAAGTAGGCGTGTGGTTTAAGGTTCCTCCCACCAGAAAAATTTCCAAATCTTTAATAGAATAAAGTAATGCAAGATTGGCTAGAATATTCCAATTCATTCATGGAAAGAAATAAGTAAGAAATCAATTATAGAATACTTAATTTCTCCTCTCCCAAAAATAGGAGATTTCAAAAATCATGGAAAAATAAATAAGAATATTTTGGTTTTGGATTTAATTTGGATAGATATCCCAAAATAAATAAATAAATCCAAGAAAGAAGATATTACTTCCAATAAATAGAAATGCCGAAAAGAATTTGAATAAGGTAACTGGCACAAATATGCATGATCCTATTTAATTAAATCCCGCCCATTGGAAAACATATCATATTATTCCACATAACTCTCAACCATTAATTTCACATCATTAACACAACCTCATAGAAATCAATTTCCAAAAATGCATTTCCAAATCAACATCCACATTAATAAAACGAAAATAAGCCATCAAATAAAAAAAATCAAAAATTTTCCGGGGTGCTACAGCGTGTCACAAAGACTTACCAAAAAAAGCACAAGGCAAAAAAGGCAAGAAAATATGTAATTAGCCCATGATTGATACACAATTAATAGGTGATTGATACACAATTATATAGTCTAGGAATAGATTATTCCCTACCATACATGGATGTAATGTGGCCTATATTAAGGCACACCTATTGACTAATGAGATAATCGAAACATATTACAATCCTTTCAATATTTCAAGATGGTATCACGAGCGGGTAAGGATTCAGAAAATTATCATCATCATCCATAAACCCTTCTCAAACATTTGGCAAAACCAGCGGCATTATCAAACATGTCGCACATGGAGGACAACTCCGGCAACAACGAAACCACCAAAACATCCAACATGATGGTGTTTCCACCCGAATTAGCCGCGCAATTCGCAGAATTCTTGAAACAGAATAGCCTCAGATCGGCGTCCGAATCACCAAAACACAACACAGCTTCAACAACTCACCACCCCCATCACCCAGAATCATTGGGCGATATCACAGTCAAACCAAAACTAAACGGAGAGAACTACCCTCTCTGGTCCAATCTGATGGATCGCGGAATCGGGGGAAAGTGGTTGTCATCTCACATAGACAGAGTTACAAATCCCCCAGCCCGATCGGATCCGTTTTTTCCAAAATGGCAACAATGCGATCACTGCGTGTTCAATTGGATAATCAATAACATCGAGACGGACCTGATTAATGAGGTCTCGCAATATGAGATGACATACGACCAATGGGAAGGTCTCGCCATCACATACGGTAGCGGGGGACCCACTCCAGATTTACGACCTACATCGGCAAACCAACACAGTTAGACAAGAAGGAACCTCACTCGAAGCCATATGGAATAAATTCCAAGGGCTGTGGATGTCAATCGACCGACGGGAAATAAAACCGATGGACAAGCAAACACAACGGCTATACCAATTTCTTACCGCATTGGATGACAAATATGATGCGATAAAGAAGGAGATAATCAGACGCGACCCTTTACCAACGGTGCGCGAGGCTTACAGAATCGTTCGTCGTGAATCGAACAACAACGCCATCCTCGGCGTCGGAACTGGAGGAACCGTGAAGGACGGAATAGGCTCCGGTCTCGCCGCAATCGACCGTGGACGTCCCAACCAGCCACCTACCACCACCAATCGACCGTGGAACCGACGACTCGACGAGGACAGAAGCCGATTAACGTGCTCCCACTGCGGCGGAAAGAAACACACAAAAGACGGATGCTTTCACCTCAACGGATTTCCCGATTGGTGGGATGAGATGAAGAAGGCTAGGGCGGCGCGGACTCTGAACAAAAACGGATGAGGAAGAGCGGCGATCGCAATCACCGACCGGGCTGCCGACATCGGAAACCCGGTGGGTAGCACTGGCACAGCTCGACGGGAGGCGGTCGATGAAGGAACGACCCACAGCGGCGACGAGGTAGCCAGAGCATCGGCGGCTAGGGTTTTCGAAGGAGGTAGAATGTTTTCCGATTTATGCTCTAAGATCCATAAAATTGGAATTCTGCCCCATAATCTGAATAAACCTCTAAAAAGGCCTCCCAACTCTCGGTATTCTCTATTTGACCCCCAGAAAATAGTCTCCATCACAAAACACCCACACATTTCTGAGAAATATTCAAAAGCACCCACCAGTTACTGTACTTTTGCAAATACACCCCCAGATACCTTAAAATTGGAAATCAACCCCAATATCCCTTGCCACAATAAATTCCATGCCCTGGCACACTCCTCGATGTCTGAAAGTCAATCTAAAAATGATGAATGGATATTTGATTGTGGTGCTACTGATACTATGTCTTATGAACTCACTGATTTTACTAATATGTCTACTCCACATAAGAAGTATAATTCTAATCCAAGGGGCAGGCACAATCAGGATCACTCCAACATTGCAGATGTCAAATTGCCTATATGTGCCGTTGTTGGCACACAAATTACTCTTAGTTAGTCATGTAACTAGAGAATTAAAGTGTAAGCTTCTAATGGAGCCCAATTTGTGTGTTCTACAGGATATCAAGATGGGGACGACAGTTGGGCATGGCACTGAACAACAAGGACTGTATTATGTGGACAAGATGGCCCAACCAGGTGCTGCGATGCTGACTCACGGACCAACAGAATCACAGGGTTGGCTTTGGCATCGCCGTTTAGGACATCCCTCCTTAGGATACATGCGTATGCTTTTTCCCAGTTTAGCCATTACTCAGTTTTCTTTCAATTGTGATACTTATTTTTTTGCTAAGAGCCATAGGCACTCATATAAGCTCAACAACTCTCGTATGGACACTACTTTCTCTTTGATTCACTTTGACGTTTGGGGCCCAGCTCCTGTTTTGGGTAGCCTTGGATTTAAGTATTTTTTGTTGTTTATCGATGATTGCACACGTTTAACATGGGTATATTTTTTGAAATCCAAATCTGATGTTTTTGAGAAGTTTACCTTGTTCTACAATATGGTGCACACTCAGTATAACAAAAAAATCAAAGTCCTTAGGTCAGACAACGAGGGGGGGGATTTGTTAACTCACGAATGCAACAGTTTTTTCCCGAAAAAAGGGTTAGTACATCAAACTACGTGTCCACATACTCCTGAGCAAAATGGGGTGGCTGAGCGAAAAAATTGAAAAATCCTAGAAATGACTAGAGCCCTTTTAATCGACTCGCACGTCCCAAAAACCTTTTGGCAGAAAGCTGTAGCTACCTCAGTATACCTACTCAATCGGTTACCCACCCATATCCTAAACTTCAAAACTCCCTTCGATGTCTTCTCTACACAAAACCAAATCCCACCACCACTCACACTCGACCCAAGAATTTTCGGGTGCTCTGTCTTTGTTCACATACCAAAACATGACCGAACGAAATTCTCACCATGTTCAGTTAAGTGTGTCTTCGTAGGATATGGGAGGGATCAGAAAGGATATCGGTGCTACGATCCCAAAACGAAGCGTCTGTACGTTACCATGAACTGTGATTTTGTGGAAAATGAATATTATTATAACCAACTTAGCAGTCAGGGGGAGGAAAAGGGTTTTGAACCCACTAGTGACCCGCTAAGTTGGTCCCCAAGACCAAATCCAGATCATCCACTACCTTCAGACCAGCCACTTCCGTACTTATTGCCATTGCCAAGCCCTGTGACAGAAGATGGTCCAACAGACGATGCGAGCTGCGGCACTACCGGGCCGTCTTCATCCCATGATCTACCTTGCGAATCCAATGAACTAGCCTCACCGTCAGAACCGCCTACAATTCCTGAGGTTAGTAATCCTTAGAATATTCCCACGGCTCAGCTTAATACTGACCATGTGAGACAGGAAAATGAGACAAGTGAAGAACCAGGTGTGAGTGGCCAAATGTTTGAGCTACCACCAAGAAGCACAAGGGGTGTACCACCAAAAAGATATTTACCTGACTGGAAGGGACGCAAAACAAAGTACTCTATGGCAAACCTCTCGGTTGGGCACCTCACTGAGATGGCTCGAGCCTTTAAAGTAGCCTTGTATGAAGAGGATCTTCCACGATCAGCCGAAGAAGCAATGAAGAACCAGCACTGGCGAGAGGCAATGAAAAAGGAGATGGATGCACTTCTCAGAAACAATACTTGGGAAAAATGCAACCTTCCAGACGGAAAGAAACCAGTAGGGTGTCGTTGGGTGTTCACCATCAAACGACGGGCAGATGGAACCATCGAGAGGTACAAAGCACGGCTGGTGGCAAAAGGGTACACCCAAACCTATGGGATCGACTATGAGAAGACCTTCTCCCCAGTGGCAAAAATGAATACCATAACCATGCTTTCAGTAGCTGCCTGCAAGGATTGGAAGCTGCACCAGTTTGACGTAACAAATGCCTTCATACATGGAGAATTGAAGAAAGATGAAGAAGTGTACATGGAAGTTCCTCCAGGATACTCAGCGGAATTCGGAGAAGGACAAGTGTGCAAATTGAAGAAAACTCTCTATGGACTAAAACAATCCCCCAGAGTATGGTTTGGGCGATTCTCACAAGCCATGACCAAGTATGGATACTCTTAAAGCCAATCAGACCACACGTTGTTCATAAAAAGAAGAGGTGACCGCATGGCCTGTTTAATCATCTATGTGGATGATATGATCATCACGGGGGATGATGGAGAAGAAATAGAAGACTTGAAGAGGAACTTATTTCAGGAATTTGAGATGAAGGATCTGGGTGCACTCAAATACTTCTTAGGGATTGAAGTACTTCGATCCAGAGAAGGGATATTCCTGCGACAGAAAAAGTATGTGTTGGATCTCCTTAGAGAAACTGGGCTTCCTGACTGCAAGCCGGCAGACATACCACTTATGGTGAACCATGGCCTGAGATTTGAAGATGGGGCAAAACTAGCCAATCGAGAAGAGTATCAGCGTCTGGTCGGTAAGCTAATATATCTCGCCCATACAAGGCCAGACATATCCTATGCAGTAGGAGTCATAAGCCAGTTCATGCACAAACCTCAGGAAAATCACATGGACGCAGCACTAAGGGTAGTTCGTTATTTGAAGGGTACAACAGGCTATGGAATATTGCTAAAGAAGAATGATGATCTTGAAGTATATGGATACACTGATGCCGACTGGGCGAGCAACCCGATAGACCGAAAGTCTACTGGAGGATACTTTACCTTCGTCGGAGGAAATTTAGTTACTTGGAAAAGCAACAAACAGAAAGTGGTAGCATTGTCAAGTGCTGAAGCTGAGTTCCGAGGAATCAAGAGTGGTCTGACAGAGGTTATGTGGTTAAGGCGTTTACTCACTGAGATTGGTCTTCCTCCCAAAAGAAGAAGTCAGTTATTATGTGACAACAAAGCAGCTATTAGCATATCTGAGAATCCGGTTCAGCATGACAGAACGAAACACGTGGAAGTGGACCGTCACTTTATCAAAGAAAAGATCGAATGAGGGATTATAGAATTCCCATTTGTCAGATCACAAGACCAACTTGCAGACATTCTTACCAAAGCAGTAAACCCAAAAATGTTCAAGGAAGTCTTAAGAAAGTTAAGCATCAGAGATGCCGTTGCTCAACTTGAGGGGGAGTGTCACAAAGACTTACCAAAAAAAGCACAAGGCAAAAAAGGCAAGAAAATATGTAATTAGCCCATGATTGATACACAATTAATAGGTAATTGATACACAATTATATAGTCTAGGAATAGATTATTCCCTACTATACATGGATGTAATATGGCCTATATTAAGGCACACCTATTGACTAATGAGATAATCGAAACATATTACAATCCTTTCAATATTTCAGGAGGGCGATGCATTAATTTACGCCACCTAATTCCATCATTTATAGATGAAATTCAATGGACGTTGCATTCTGATTTATGTGCAGATAATTTACATGGCTATTATTTTGTTGATTAGTTAACTGTCTGATTCCCCTCCGTAATATATATTTGTTTGTTTTCTAGATTTCACAAAATCTGATTATAGATATATAAGATTTTACAGTTTCTACAAAAGGAATTGCCATGGATTTCAATTTTTGCCAACTTTTTAGGAAAGCCTAACTAAATAATTTGTAAAAATGTGATGTATTGATTCAGATATGATAAGTGCTAAAATACAATGTGTTATTATTCGATGACTTATTTATTATGTTTATCATTAACGTTAACAAAACTTATATACCTAACTCTTCTATAAGTATTGAACACATTCACCTTCAAAACACCACCAACACAAAATATCTCTCTCTCTCTCTCGCTCTGTTTTGCTGCAACACATAACTCTAGCTTCAACACCCTCTTGTATTCAAACGTATGGTTTAAGATAATCATTACATTCTATTATACAATCTTATTGTTTTATCCAATCTAACTTCTCTCTTTCTCTGTCTCTCTCTACTTAAGGTATGGAAGGTCTTGTCTCAGCATTATGCTTTCATTTGCTCGCTTTTGTCTTCACAAAAGAACCATCACAGGTAACTACTGAACTTTTTGTATGAATATTTTCATTATTTTACTTTGTGTTTGTTTCAAATAAAATTAGACTCATCGTTAATCTGTATTGTATATATATTCTGTTACTATATCCGCAATTACTAATTTTTCGTAGTAAAAAAATATTTATATGATAATTTGCGTCTCTTAATTACAACAATTTTAATAGAAAATTTGAGCACTGTCTCATTGTATAGTAATAAAATATGCTGTGTTAATGTGTAGTTTAATTTCCCGCCCATGAAAAAATACATAAATATTCCTAATCAGCTTCGACTAAATTATTTGAAATGAATTATATATTTCAATAGTACTACAATTTTTTTCTTTCCAACAGACCTTGTTATTTATGCATATATGGGGTTCAAACCTCACAAGTTGTTTCTTTATAATGTTAGTTTGTTTAAAAAAAACATTTCTGGCTTATTCAAAGATACATGTGTTAGTTTTCTGATTATGCATCTTAAATGTGAACATATATTAATATTATTTTAATATCTGATATGCTATTAGATATTATGACTGCAAATAGATTTGTAATTTTCCGTTTCTTGTTTTTCCCCCATAAAGGATGGGTAGTCACAACCAAATTACAGTTGCCCCTTGGTTCAAAATAATGTTTTACATGATCGTGTTAATTGAATCTAAAGTCAATGGTCAAAACATTGACCAAAAAGTCAATGTTACATTCATCACAGATGGTGTAGGGAAAGGGGCCGGTAATAACTTTACTTTCCAACTATTTATTAATAATATTGTATAGTTATAATGTGCTGATAAACAATTTGTTTTTATAGTTTGGTTGGATGGAACCCCCGGAGCATATTTTTTTTCTCCAGGATTTGAAAATGGGATCGACAACTGGATTATCTATCTACCGGTCAACACTCACACCCACACATGTTATATAGTTTGTTTTGTTCATTTAATTAGTAGAAGAAATCATAGAATATTTATATATGCATATGCGACATCTATATGATATTTTAGAAGTGGTGTTTGATTAGTTTACTTAACTAGAGTTTGGAATTTGTCATATTAGGGAGGAGCATGGTGTAATTCAAAGGAAGAATGCCTCAAAAGGAGCAAGTATTATCCGAACACAGGAACCAGTAAAAATGCTCTTCCTAAAGACTTCTTTACCATCATGAGTCACAACAAAAGCTCAAATCCAGGTATTAATTAAATATAAATAAATTAATTGAGTTTGAAAATGCTACTATGTGTGTATGAGCTTTAATTGTCGTACAAATTCATGTATGTGTGCATGCAATAGCATCAAGCATGAATTTCATTAAAATATCATTTTACGGATTAAATTAATAACTGGTTAATTTTTATTTCAGATTTTTATAACTGGAATATGGTTTTGATCTAGTATTGTGACGGTGCATCTTTTATGGCAGATGTCGAAGCCGTCGATCCGGTATATCCATGACTATTTTTCATTACTATTTTCACCCTATTAAATAGTCAAAAACTTACTAATACATATAAATATTACTACTATAACATTACACTTTTTACTATGTGTAGGAAACAAAACTCTATCTTAGAGGCCGGAGAATCTTCACCTCTGTATTGGAAGAGCTCATGAGTACTAAAGGAATGAGAAACGCCTGCAAATGTATGATTTATTCTGACTTAATTACTATTATTTTATTATTCAAACATATTGTCATTTTTGAACACATAGTAAGGGTGTTGGTGGTATCGATGACCAGGCTATACTCATTGGAGCCTCGGCTGGTGGGTTGGCCACGATCCTAAATTGTGATCGCTTCCATTCTTTTCTCCCCAATGCTTCTCGTGTAAAATGCATTTCAGATTCCGGCTTCTTCATACAAGCGTAAGATTCAAACGAAGACTTAATATAAAACTTGAATTGAATTTTTCTAATGCACACTTATTACACATCTTGTTTGTTTCGGAACCTGTAGGAAAGATCTCCCTGGAGCCAAAGACCCTGCCCTGCCATACACGTTTTTTCTGAGGTAGTAGAGTTTCATGTAAGTATTTTTATTTATGTAATATAAATTCTAACTATTGGTAACATATAATGTGGGCATTTTCCATTTTATAGTTTCAATTTTTTTCCTTCAGAAATTAGCCGAATATCTACCGAAGTCATGCACACAGAGACTGGTCCCAGAATTGGTGACGGATTTATATTTCTTCAGTCTTCTTTTCTTCTCATTATTATATTTGCAGCATGACTCTTAACTAATTGAGTTTTTAATAATAATATCAGTGTTTTTTCCCGGAAAATGTGGTCGATGATATCCAGACGCCGCTACTTCTGTTGAACTCCAATGTTGACAGTTTTCAAGTAAGTTCCTTTATTATTTATACGTAAATATTATAATATTATAAGTTCTTTTATTACATATATATATAAATATTATAAATATCGAGTAAGTTCTTAATAATTATAGAAACTATAATATGAATTAAAAGGAAAGATGAAAGAGAATATGTAACATGTTATCCTATCTTATCTTCTATAGTTACAGAAATTAAAACTGCTTTTAGAAATTACATCATTAGTTTGAGCTTCTTTGAATTATATGAAAGTAGGTTTCTCTTAAATACATGAAGTAATTCTTTTCAAAATTAATGAACACCATAGTTAACTACATAATACTAATGGGTACTCTCAGTTCATTATTAGTATTTAAATTTCCAATCATAATTATTGATTAATCTTATCCTCTGTAATCATTTTAATTTGATATCAGGTTTTCAGACTGTGTTTCTGAAGACATTGGAGGAGGGGCTAGATGATAATCCATCAAGAGGATTATTCATCAACTCGTGCTATATTCATGGTTTTATCCATAATCCATCCAATTGGCAAGAAACACCCACTTTGCAAAATAAGGCAAGTTTTTTTTAATGATTTTACTTGCATTTTCATTTCAAATAATTTACCAGTGATTTTTCTAGATTTGAATTGGATCATGAATTAAATAATTAATTTTTGTATTATGTATTTTGTATTTGAATTTACAGACAATTCAACAAGCCGTGGGGGATTGGTATTTCGAGAGGAGCATTGTCGACTTGTAGACACTAAAAATTCCTATCCTATTAACTGCAATAACTAATTACCTGTTTGTTCATATATTATTTTTAGAGTTTTTTTTAATCTAAACCTATTGAATTTGAATTTCAACTTGTTAATGAAAAATTTTATCCATCAAGTTTATATTGTTGTCGCCTAATTAGACGAGTGAATAGTATTTTTAGTTGAAGATTGAGCACAATAAAAAATGTTATCGATCAATTTTTGGCCAACTTAAATTTCTAATTGCAGTTTTAAGTAGGAGCCTCGAAATTCATGAACCGGTCCAAGTAACATACTATATTGATAGGGTTAGGATTCTTCATTTATTTAAAAAAAAAAGAAAAAAAACTCTTACACTAACAACTAAGTAGGGATGACTCTTAACCAGGGATGGCCGTAGCACAAGCCAAGTTGCTGCTCCAGCAAGGCAGCTAGGGCGGGTGGTTCTAGTGCTGGTGCCGGAGCGGGAAAGAAGAGACAGAGGAATAGCGTGGAAGAAATGAATTTAGGTTTGGGCATTAGTTATGTTATTGGGCTTTGCCTTTAATGCATTGGGCTTTAACTATATCTTGATTAAATACGTGATATATGCCTACAAGGATGTACTCCCTCCGTTTTTTTAATAAAGCAATTCTTTCTATTTTAGTCCGTTCTTTAAAAATAGCAACTTTCAAACTTTCTATTTTAGGAAATCTTTACACTCATATACATCAATTTATTTATCATTTATACCACTACAATTAACAACTTAAAGTGGACCCTATGATCCACTAACATTAATTGTATTACTTTTTTCTCTCCATTTATCTTACTTTACCAATTTTTCTCTTCCTCTCTCTTACTTTACCAAATTTTCTCCTCCTCTCTCTTACTTTACCAAATTGTGCATTAAAACTCGTACCGTTTCAAACCTCCATATTTTTAAAAAACGGAGGGAGTATTAATTCGACAATAAATTTTAAAGTAATATATGCATTTAAGGATGTATTAATTTGACAATAAATTTTAAAGTGACAACCACCAACCTCACGGTGCCTCGTGGCACGTAACATACAAAATTATAAATGCTACTCTCTCCATCCCATTATAAATAAAATTGTGTATAGATTGTTTAATTTTGCATTATAGATATATATATATATATATATATATATATATATATATATATATATATATATATATATATATAGGGAGATGATCAAAATAAGTATGTGTTTAAATCCAGAAATGCAGACCAAATCTTGGCCCTAGGATTAGATGATCTAATGGTCAATAATTAACCAAAAACACGGAAGGTCATAATTAAGCAATTTTAGGTCATATTATAATATTTGGGTTTAATGTCATGATAAGATCGTTTTAGGTCATGCTTTGTTAGCATGACCTAAAAATTACCTAATTATGACCTAAAAGTGACCTAATTATGATATTGTTCTGCGTTTCTGTATTTAAATCTAGTTTTGCATAGATCAAAACCCTATATATATATATATATTGTTTAATTTGCAATATAAAAATAGATTGTTTATTTTATATTATAAACAAAATTGTCTATAATGCAAAACTAAACGATCTACAATGCAATCCGATTATATTTAAAATGCAATTTGCAGAAATCCATCTACAACGCTTACTAATGAATGTTACATTGTAGCGTTTATAAATTTGCATACTATGTGCCACGTGGAAGCACGAGGCTGGTGGTACGTTGGTTGTCACTCTAAAGCACCACTATCCATACATGTACGATATACTCTATCTATAATATAATACTCTCTCCGTTCCAAAAAATATGGACATTTGGGATGACACGAGAAATAATGCATAATTGGTAAAGTAAGAGATAGAAAGAAAAGATAATTATAGTATTGTTAACGGAAAATGAGACCCACCTTTTTGAGAGAAAATAGTAAGGAGTACTAAAAACCGATGAGGATATTTTTATGGGACATCCCAAAACGGAAACCCAAAATGGAAAATGTCCTTATTTTTATGAGACAAAGAGAGTAATATTCATGGAAATTGATTAATTAAAACTATTATGAATAAAATATTATTATTTTAAAAAATTACTAACTTCTGTCTAGGGAGCTGATCAATTGCTAATAATTAGCAATCCAATATTAAGATCAATTTTTAACTATTAGATTATGATATCTAGTGGTTGATATAATGCCAATTAGATTATATTTTAAATTTAAATAATTATTAAATAAAATTAAAGGGTATTAATGTCAATTCTTTATTATTAAAATTATCTCAAAACTTTAAACCGTAACTAACTCGATTTAAATTATTTTTTCGTAAAAAATATATCAATTTAAAGGTAATTTTATAAGAATTCTAACGAGATCTCAATTGCATATGTTCCGACGACGTTCGGATGATGGAATTTGATAATTTTTATTTCAGTTTTCGTATATGTTGATAAACAGTTTTTATCAACAAATATATCAAAAAATCTCAATGTAATGTACGTAAAATCTCAATATAATGAATGTAAAATCTCAATAGAATGCATGTAAAATCTCAATATAATGTATGTAAAGTCTCAACATAATGAATGTAAAATCTCAATAAAATTGTGTTGATATTTTCGTATACTTGTGTTGAAATACTCATGTCATTGTGTTGATATTTGTAATACACTACGATGATATAAAAAAAGCACGAAAATTATGATATGATAATATAATGACGATCTTACCCTTTTGATATTTTGTCTACTATTTATTAAAATTCGTAAGATTTAATCTCATCCACTCATTTTGAAATCTAATGGTGGAAATTTGGTCTTTATTTTGGATTATGATGCTATAAGCAATAGAAGATGACTCATTCTACCTATATCTATATATATACACTAGTAAAAGGGGCTAGTTGGGTGAAATGACTATTATGCCATTTTGGCAATGTGAACTGACTGCAATTATTTTCCATCTATATCTATATATATACACTAGTAAAAGGTGTTAGTCGGGTGAAATGACTATTATGCCATTTTGGCAATGTGAACTGACTGCAATTATTTTTTATTTTATTTTTTTACAAATGTTGTAAATATTAAGCTTATGTATACTTTATTGTATAGCTGCTAAGAATGTGTGGTGTGGGGTGCAACCTATTTGTCAAAAAATGGAGTATAATAAATATTTTGATACTTAAAATATTTTGGATATATATAAATAGGGGAGCATTATTCTCCTATTCACCCCTAAGATCCTTTTTTTCTTCTTAATATTAGGCGTTAGATCTTATGCATCAAAGGTCCAGATTGATGCTACAACTCTAGTTACGCGTTGCATTATATAGCATGTCCTTATGCATTATAGGGGTAATATAGTCAATCGGATAAAATTGAACCGACATACTTTTGGAAAGACCGAATTTCAAGCGATTTGAAACCATCCGTCTCCTCAACATCTCTCATTCATTACTCTCTCATCTGAATCCACTCTCTCCCCTATCTCCACTCTCTAAAACCCTAATACTCTCCGCCGTTTTGCGAGATTGAAGAATTGACAGCAGTCGTCCAAGAGTTCAGCGATAACACTCCACCGGTGCTAACATCTACCCCAAACCGACGACTGATGACCCGGTTCGTGTTATATTCAACCATTCGACTAGGTATGTTTGAAAAGGGATTTCGGTACTTATTTGTCCTGATTTTGTAGACCCGAAAAGTAAAAATTGGAACTTTGAATATGCCCCGGCTGGTAAAATTCAGAAATAACTAGTTGTTTGTTTAGGGTTTTCTCTGTATCTGACGGGTAGACACTGTGTTGGGTTAAAAAGGCATGGATTCCGGTATATTATATTTTTGTTTTCTGCCAGATCCAAAATGCCGAAGAGAGGTCGTCCGCGCTCTCAAGCATCACAGGCTACAGGTATATTTGCGTCGCTACTTGTGCAATTCAATATCGTATTTGTTGATTGTGTGGAATGGTATTTGCATGTCTGTTTATTGCGCATTATCCATTTTAAAAAGGGAATAATTGTACCATGTTCTTTAATTTTGTTGATGAAAAGAGCTTCGTTAAAAATCTGTATGTGTTTATATTTTTTGTGGAAGGATAATTGCATGTGTGATTAATGCATTATGTATATATGTAAGTGTCATTATGTGCAGTAAATGATGCATTATGTAGGGTGTTGTGTTTTTTACTGACTAGACTCTGGCAAAATTATATTTGTGCATTATTTATGTTGGACTATGCATTATGTAACATGATTTTTGCATTATGCTGGCTATATTATGCATTAATACGGGTATTGACTACGGGGGTTAAGCAACTCCGACAAAGTATAAATATGATTATTGTTTGGTGTAGGAAGTGCATTATGAATCTGTAATTATGCATTTGTTGGAGTTTATGGTTCAGCCTGAGTTGTATTCTTGATATTGGTTACTAGTCTTTGGGTGTAATACATGTGCGTTTTTGTGTTTAGACAATGCATTATGTCCTATTTTTTACTTAATAAACTCAGGCATAATTGTATATTTGCATTATTTTTTTTGGACTGTGCATTATGTATCATGTATTTTGCATTATGCTCTCTATATTAGGCATAAATACGGGTATTGTCT
Source organism: Salvia splendens (assembly GCF_004379255.2). Classification (NCBI taxonomy): domain Eukaryota; kingdom Viridiplantae; phylum Streptophyta; class Magnoliopsida; order Lamiales; family Lamiaceae; genus Salvia; species Salvia splendens. The sequence goes on from NC_056045.1 coordinate 23,749,605, forward strand.
ATGATGTTTAAACAACTCAGTCTAGATTGAATATGGTTAATACTTGGTCTGGGAATTGGAGTATGAATCTGTAATTATGCATATGTTGTAGTTTATGGTTCATTATGAGTTGTATTCTTGATATTGGTTAATAGTCTTTGGGTGTAATACATGTGCATTTTTGGGTTTAGACAATGCATTATGTCCTATGAAATTTACATTATGTGAAGTATATTATGCATTATAACAGGGTATTATTAGTATCTGGCATGCCATTGTACAACCGGTTTAGGTAACTATTAGGAGTATAGTAAGCACATAAGAGGTGTTGATTGTATTTGTTAATTGCCTCAGATTAGAAACTAAGTTTCAGGTTGTTGATTAAATTGACAAATATGTTATTTGATGGTAATAAGTGCATTATTTGCTTTGTCAAACGCATTATGGGTACTGTTTTATGCATTATGTGTTCTGACTGAAGCAATATTTGTTATGATTAATACATGTGCATTATTTGCTTTGTCAAACGCATTATTGATTCTGTTTTATGCATTAAGTTTCAGGTTGTTGATTAACTTAATGTACTTCCCACAACAAACTTACACAACTCATATCATGCTGTCTTTTGAGTTGGTGATAATTTTCTGATGTGTTGTGTTGTTTGGTAATATCAGAGAAGCAGCTTAGAGACGAGATAGACGACGCAGTGGACGACATTATACCAGTTGCGTTGGTAAAAAAATTCAGAGAGAGATTGGCTGATGTAGGCGCAAGTACGTCTAGAAGTGAGGGTGAGCCGAATCAACCTACAGGTCGAAAAGGTGATCGACTCTACTGTCGGTGAACGTCGTCAGAATTCCTTAACTGATCGACTCTATTGGAGAGAGAGACCTCCCAAGTTCAACTTTGAATAGTGGGTCGAGAATTATGGTCTAGCATGAGTCTTGGTTCGGCTATAGGGTGAACTTGGTTAATGAGTTAACTGATATTCGAATAGATGTTTCAATTTAACACTGTACTTTTTCGCAACTTAATAAGTGCGTTCGAATATTAGCTACTGATTTTGAGACTCTGCATAAATTATCGTTATTCAGCATTAAAGATTATGCATTGTGGTTTACAATCTGTGCATTATTCCTTTATCGACTGTCATTATTTGCAATATAGTGTTCATTAGGATAATAATTGTGTATATGCAAAGTCTGAGCATTATGTGTAATTATATTGTTATTATGTACAATTAATTATGCATTATAAGAAGTATGCATGGTATATTTAAAGTGTATATAAATTCAGCAGTACACAAATAATTGCATTATTTGATTAAGACGTTGCATTATGTACCGAGACCTTATCATTATTTAAAATGGTGTATGGTAGACCACCTTTCAATGTGCTATATTATTTACTCAAATAAGTGCATTATTTCTTTTAAAGGTTACGCCAGAATTCAGGGGTGCATGGTATATTAAAACTGGATATACATTCAGCAATAGATAAATTAGTGCATTATTTGATTAAAACGTTGCATTATTTACCAAGATATTATCATTATTTAAATTTTGTATTGAATACGAACTATCAATGGGATGCATTATTTACTCCAATAAGTGAATTATTTAAGTTAAACGTTTCACCAGAATTCAGGGGTCCATGGAATAATAAAATCGGAAATAAATTCTGCAGTAGACATTTTAGTGCATTATTTAATTAAAACGGTGCATTATGACCTAGGAAAACAAAAAAAAATTGGAACAAACAAAATAATCCATCCGAACACAACTGATACATAGTTGACTTCATTAAATAAAAACCAAACGTTGCATTATGAGAGATATAAAGGCTTCAACTCCGACGAACATTCAAGTACAACCACCACTGTAAAAAAAAGCAAATAGTTCAGCGAATGCATACAAGTACAAACAAGCGCTTTTTAAAAACATTGTTATTAATGTGTAGGTACTATACCCTAGCCCATATTCTTATTAAACCCTTGGGGGAAACAAGAAACGTGTGCCAAACATCGTATCACGGTACATCTTATTCGTATGCATTGCAGTTCACATGTTTTGCATTATATAGTCAATAATCTATACAAATCTAAAGTGACAGTTCAATGAAAAGACAAATTTATCCTTTTTGGCGAGAAAAAATTACAGTATGTGAGAGGGCACTTTTGGTAAATCAAGTTGGCTAAATTTGGAGTTTATTTTCTGATTTTTTTTTATACTGCAGCCTATATTTTCAGCAGTTTCCAAGAGAGAAAAATTGAGTGAATAACAGGTTGTGCGACAATTTTCAAGAAATAAAAAGCTGTAATCTTGCAAGTATAGACAAAGCGTACCAGTCAATCTTTAAACTATTTACAAAATTTCTATATAAACCAACACAAACAAAATCTCTATATATACCAACACAGAAACAAACAACAATACTTCAATGCAATTAGAGAGAAAGATGAGAAGAAGAAAAAGAAGGTGAAAAGATCTGATCGGGGGCAAGGCTGCCAGTCTGCGGCTACGCGATGCTGCCCATGAATCCGGACCAGCGACCTGCTGCAGGAGACGACGGCGTTTGATGATGGCGAGTAGCAGCCGCGACGGGGATCAAACTCCGAGACAGCCGCGACCTCGGCTGTCTTCTCCGGGCGAGCAGACCGGCGGAGTAGGTTTTGGGAGAATCAGCTGTCGTTCTACAATACACCCTAAGGCACAACTCCATCTATTCCCTCATCGCCGGACGTCATTTTCTGCAAGAGTACGGACTAGGAGACCGGCAGAGGAAGGGGGATGGAGGAGCGGCGAGGCAGTGCGGAAGGCGTGGCGGCGATGCAGGTTGATGGGCTTGCCGGCGTGGTGGCGATGCACGAGTCAATTCCTCCAATTGAGAGAGAAAGAGGGAAATGAGAGTGAGAGTGCAGCGCCGATTTGGGGGGAGAGGGGGAGGGAAGCGCCGCTTTTTCATATAGGGTTTAATTTATGGAGTACTATTATTTGGGTTTATTTGTGTTGGTATTTTAGTTTAAGGAGTGTACTATTTGGCCTTTATTTGTGTTGGTATTTTAGTTTAAGGAGTGTATTATTTGGGCTTTATTTGTGTTGCTATTTTAGTTTATGAAGTGTATTATTTGGGCTTTATTTGTGATGAATTTTATGATTAAAAATTTATAAAAAATTAGAGTTCCAAATTGGGTGTTATGGCTATATTATCATTATATTTATGTTTAAATATAATGATAATATCGTTTGATTTAAATTCTCTTTTGTAATTAAATTTGTATATTATTATTTTGCCTTTTATTAGACTTTTAATTTAAAAATATAGGTATAATTATTGGAAATTGTTATATATAGTAAAATAAATCTTTAACTTGATGAATTCGAAAATAAAGTTGTAGGTTTTCTATCGAAAAATAAATAAAAAATGGAGGATGTTGTAGTCGAGTAGTTTTAAAGAGTGCTATTGTTTGGGTTTAGTCGAGGCGCCGCTTTTTCATATAGGGTTTAATTTATTGAGTACTATTATTTGGGTTTATTTGTGTTGGTATTTTAGTTTAAGGAGTGTATTAATTGGGCTTTATTTGTGTTGGTATTTTAGTTTAATGAGTGTATTATTTGGGCTTTATTTGTGTTGGTATTTTAGTTTATAAAAATTTAGAGTTCCAAATTGGGTGTTATGGCTATATTATCATTATATTTGTGTTTTAAATATAATGATAATATCTTTTAATTTAAATTCTTTTTGTAATTAAATTTGTATATTATTATTTTGCCTTTTATTAGATTTTTAATTTAAAAATATAGGTATAATTATATGTCTCATGTTGGATTATTTTTACGAAAACCAGTCTTCAGTCATGGACAGTTGTATGTTGCTATATCTAGAGTTACGAGTCGTGGAGGTCTCAAGATTTTAGTTTGTGGAGATGAAGATGATAATAGAAGCGATGCTACTGTTAATGTTGTTTACAAAGAAGTTTTTCAAAAATTATGAACTATTGGTTGGTTTGTTGTTGTTTTCTAATTTTTCTCTTTAATCTCTACTCAAATAACAGGTTCTTTATTTGTGTATCTTATTCTAACTAACTCATACTCTTTGATCATTAGTCATACATCTCTTATTTGTCATTTATTTTACTCCACTTATATCATAAATTAAAATTGTATAAAATTGATTGTCGAATATGAAATATTCCATTTATAGTTGATGAGTAAATTCTTCATTTATTATAAATGTTTTATTTATAATCACATTTATGTTTTTGTAAATCTTTATATTGTTTTTAATTCTTAGTTTCTATATTTCATTAAAATTTATATTCATTATTTAAAAATTATATGCCCCGTGCATAGCACGGGTGTAAATACTAGTATTCATTACTCGTTACAATTTGGTGCATTATTCAAATCAGTTTATAATTTGTTATTAATGTGTACGTACTATACCCTAGCCCCTAATCTTATTAAACCCTTGGGGGAAACAAGAAACGTGTGCCAACAGTGTAACACGGTATATCTTGTTCGTAAACGAATCAATATGAATTTGAACAGTAATTGTGCAATTGCAAGTTCAAAGAAATGCAATTCATAATACATTACCAAACATATGAGATTCATACAACTTGTTACACCAAAAATAAATCAAGTAGACAAATAAGAATAAATAATACTCATGAATCAAATTCAGATTAACAAAGCTAATTAAAAACACATGAAATTTACACATTATCAAACAATTATGAATCAAACAAACGATGAATTTGCAGATTATCAAATAATCATTAATAAAAAAACACATGAAGTTTACAGATTATCGAAGGAGCAACAATGACTTGCAGCAAGGAATTCATGAATTTCAATTAGAGAATACATTACGACGGCTTGATGATTTTCTTACCCTCGGGGAATTGACTCATCTCCATGACAGGGGATCGTCAAACTCTATGAAATTCAGAGTTGATTAAGAAAGAATTGCAGTTCTGAATTCACCAATTGCAGAGGAGCGGAATCGTCAATCTCCGTACCAATTGAAGTTCAATCACGTCGTTGCAGCGATTGAAGGATCCTTCTAGATTTTATTCGAATTGCGGTTTTGGATTCGATTTGATCGTCGGACTTGAGAGAACAAATCATTCTCTGGATTTCGAGAAAAATCATAGTAATTGAAGGATAGAATTCACTGGTGTTGACAACGATTTTGATGAATGAATTGATTGGCACAACGATTTCGTGAATATCTTCCTTCCAGATTGAAGACTATTTTGAGATATTAAAAATAAGGAAACACGTGAATTAAGGGTGGAGAGAAACTGATCCAAATTTGATTTCCATTTTAGCCCTTTTCGGGTTTTTTAATCATTAAACTTAATGTTTATACAAACAAATTTAGGTCATAGGATTTCGAAAATCAAGGGCTAAGATTAAGAAGGAAATAGGAGGAAATATGAGAAAAGGAAATGAATACATTCCTATATAAATATGCAATAAATATTAGTCGATTATGTCAAAAAGTTGATAGTAAATATAGTATTTTGAAAATACTTAAATTTAAAAAACACAAATATTTAAAAAGAAAGAAAAAAAAAGAATGACTTTCTCCTTTTAATTTTAATTTAAATATAATTAAGTTACTAATTTGACTTAAAGGTTCTTGACCATTAACTTTTTCACAGATACAATAAAATATGAATTCAGTTTGAACTTTACTTATAAATTTTTTTGGTGTACTTTATAGATTTATTTATATGGTCAATAAATTTCACTTTACCCATAGCTTCTCTTCTCTTCTCTTCTCTTCTCTTCTCTTCTCTTCCTTCCATGCATTTAAATCAGACATAAATGCATTAAATTGTAACTTTCGTCGGTTAAATGAGATCTAAATTTCATAAACTAAAACAAAATATGACTCCCAAATCCAAAACTATAATTCGTATCCTAGCTTGCTTAGCACTAAGTGGAGTATCATTCTTCGTCACTGAAGGATCTGATTATGATCCAGATTGTATTAAGGATATTCCGACAGAATGTTTGAATACATTTTATAATAAGTTATGCCAAGATGAATTTGCTTCAGTCTACATTGGTGATTGTTGCGTCAACTTTATGGCGGCGATTACTCCTAATTGCTACGGAGCCGTACTCGTTGAACAAGCAAGGAAAATGCACCTTTGCGACGATAAACCGATCGATTTCAGGGGTCATAAAATTTGGGATAATTGCTATGGTCTCTATGATTTACAGAAGGGAACGTTGTGATATACCTAAAGCGCAAATTCGTTGCTAAGACTATTGCTAGAGGTCCAAGCTTCTCCATGGGATAAAGGAAGAAGTTATTATTAATCTTTCTTTTTGCCATTAAAAAAGAAGGGTTGTATAAAATAAAAATAATACCAGGGCACCAAATTAGCACATCTTCTCGTTAATGTTATACTGTATTGCTTTCCTTTCCTACGTACCAAACACACATACACAAATAATACCCCATATAGTAGCAATAATATTAAAATTTTCACAAAAATTATCTTAGGTTTATTTATGCAATCGTGGATACCAAATACTAGTAATTATTTAGAATATTTTGACATTGTGGACCCGAATAAATTTATAAATGGAATTACACAAATAATATCATATACTCCTAGTATATTAAAGTCAAAATTTAACCACAGCGATATACTAATATACTCTCTCCGTTCCCAAAGAATATACATTTGGGATCGGCACGAGTTTTAATGTAAAATTGGGAAAGTAAGACAGAGGTAGAGAGAAACAGTAATTAAAGTATTGCTAGTGGAGAATGAGTTCCAACTCATTAGAGTGAAAAGGAGTTTCTAAAATTGGAAAGTGCATATTCTTGTAGGACGGACTGAAAAAGAAAAAGTGCATATTCTTGTGAGACGGAGAGAGTAGTAACTAATTTTAAAGTGCTAACGTACATCCAATCTCGTGCTGCACGTGGCACGAAACATGCAATATTATAAACACTAAAATGCAATATACATTTGTAAAAGTGATAAATGGATTTCGGCAGATTGCATTTTTTATTGTTGAGTTTTGCATTTCATATATAGATTGTTTAATTTGCATTTTATATATAGATGGATTGCATTTATATATAGTTTATTTTGCATGGTAGACAATTTATGTTAGAATGCAAAAATATAAAATGCAATTTTCCTATAACTAAAATGCAATCTTCGAACATGCATATACAGCTTCACAAATGTATACTGCATTTTAGTATTTACAATATTGTATTTTTTGTGCCACGTGACAGCATGAGATTGGATGTACATTAGCATTCTAATTAAGAATGCGCTCTAGTGCTCCCATATAACCACATCATGACATATCTTTTCAGTATATATATCTAAGGGAGAGGTGTGATCCGTTGCTAACTCATCAACGCAGTGTATTAAAAATATCAACACAATGATATTGAAATGTCAACATAAACTTAGTTGATATTTTAATACACTATGTTGACATTTTATTGTAATCGTATTGACATTTTTAATACACTGTGTTCATGAGTTAGCAATTTAAGAAAAAATAGTATTATAACGCACCCCTAAGGAAGTGATCAATTGCTAACTAATTAGCAATCCAAATTAAGACCAAATCTTAGCCATTAGATTGAGAGTTCTAATGATTAAAATAATGTCAGGTAGATTATGTTTTAAATTAAAAAGAATTATTAAATAAACTTAAAGAGTATTATTGTCAATTCTTATATATGATACTCATTCTGTCCCACTACAAGTGAGGCGCTTCTATTTGGATGTTGTTTTGCAAAAATGATACTCCCTCCGTCGCTAATAGGAGTCACGTTTTTCCATTTTAGTCCGTCCGCGAATAGGAGTCCCGGTTCACTTTTACCATAAATGGTAATAGGGTCTCACCTTCAACTAACTCATTCCACTCATATTTCATTTAAAACTAATATATACAAGTGTGACTCATGTTCCACTAACTTTTTTCCACCCACTTTTCTTAAAACTTCTTAAAACCCGTACCGCCAAGGAATGAGACTCCTAATAGCGGACGGATGGAGTAATAAATAGTTAGAGTGGAGAGAAAGTAAAGTAAGGGAATAATGTATATACGACTCTCTTCTATAGTATTCCCTCTCTTACTTTACTTTCTCTCCACTTAAACTACTCCCTCCGATTTCAAAAAATATATGCACTTTGAGTTCGGCACAAATTTTAGTGCAAAAGTGATAGGGTAAGAGAGATGTAGAGAGATAAAGTAAATAAAGTATTGTTAGTGGAGAATGAGTTTCACCTTATTAGAAAGAAAATAGTTCCAAAATTAAAAAATGCATATTCTTGTGGTAAGGGGGGAGTATTTATTATCATTTTCGCAAGATAACTGCCAAAAAGAAAGCCCCACTTGTAGTGGGACGAAGGGAGTACTAGTTAATAAACCACTTTCTCTCTCCTCAAAATCATCTTGAAACTTTAAATTTATGTAATTTTCTTGATTTAAATTATTTTCCGTAAAAAATTGTATCAAATTAAAGGTAACTTCATAAGGATTCTAACGGGATCTCAATTGCATATGTTCTGACGATGATCAAATGATGACTTTTATAATTTTTATTTTCAATATTCGTATTTGTTGATAAGCAGATTTTATATTAATAAATGTATCAAAAAATCTCAATATAATTCATATACAATATCTATGAAATATTGTTGATGTTTTTGGATACTTGTGTTGAATTTATCATGTCATATATTTGTAACAGATTGACTATTTTACCATTTTGTTGATATTTTATTTATGGATTACTACTGTTTATTGTAATCTGTAAGCTTTGATCTGATTCACTCATTTTAAAATTTAATGGTATGTAATTGGTCCTAATGTAGATTGAATATTGTATACATTTCACATTATCCTTGAAATAAATAATTACTTTTTACTTGTACTCTGCATTTCCATAATCAAAACGTTCGATGAAATCATAATTGGGATATCTAAGTAGTTAAAAAATCTAAGTAACGGTTCGCGAAACTGTACTAGACATCACTCTATTCAAAAACCTCTCTTCTAGAAGATTTTGATATCCATTCAATAACAGCTCATTGAGTTAAATGCGCCATAATGCATTTCTGTGTCAACAACTCAGAGAGTCAGTCATAACCTTTTCCTTTCTAGTCCTTCCGTTTTACAATAGTCAGACATTTGTTTTAAATATGGAGTATGATTTAAAAATTTAAGTCAAAAAGTATTTTCACTGTTTAATTAAATATGAAACATTTAATTTTTATCATGAAATTTTATATTGTGTTATTTTGTTAATTAATAAAAAGATAATAAAGTAAAAAAAATACATATATTGTTATTTCTATTCTAAGAAATATTGCATTTTTAATAGAAAAATAAAAAGAAGACAAAAAAAAAATTCATTTTTAATAAGACAAATAGAGTTATAAATAGTAAGAATGAATAAATAATACTCTCTCCATGAAAACCTTTCATTTTATATTTTTAGTAGTGTACCCCACATTGTACTAACTTATTTCTACTCTAATTTTATTATAAAACTAATATATAAAAATAGAAATTATATGCCACTAACTTTTTTAATCTACTTATATTTCTTAAAATCCGTATCAGATTAAATTGTGATAAATTATTAGCGAAGAAGGAAGGGAGTATTAAAGAATAAAGTATTTTTTGTTAAAAAAAAAACTCTTTACACTCTACTAAACCGAGTCAATATATAGCACGGCCTTCATTGCAACACAATCCACACCTCTCTCTCACTCTGTCATCAGCCATGGCGCAGCAGCTCCATTTCCTAATGATCCCCCTCATGTCACAGAGCCACATAATCCCCCTGACCGACTTCGCCAAATCCCTAGCCCGCCGCGGCGCCCTCGTCTCCATCGTCACCACCCCTCTCAACGCCAAGCGCTACAACCCCACCCTCGCCTCCTCCCCCCGAATCCACCTCATCCCCCTCCACTTCCCCTGCCGCGAAGCCGGCCTCCCCGACGGCTGCGAGAATCTCGACTCCCTCAACTCCCTCGACCTCGCCCGCCAATTCTTCCACGCCTGCAGATTGCTGAAATCCCCCCTCCACGACCTCATCCGCCGCCTCCACCCCTCCCCTAACTGCATCATCTCCACCAGCGCCATTTCCTGGACGCAGGACCTCGCCGACTCCTTCCGCATCCCCCGATACGTCTTCGAAACCGTCTCCTCCTTCACTCTCCACTGCTCCAGAAAAATCTCTCACCTCGTGGACTCTGTTTCCTTCGACTCCGAGCTTTTCCAGGTTCCACAAATTCCACACAGCGTTGAATTTTCCAGAAATCAGCTGCCACGTATCCGGACTCGGTTACCGACCCCGGATCCGGCTCCGCCCCGGGGCACGCTGGTCAACACGTTCCAGGAGCTCGAGCCGTGGTATCTTAACGCATGCATGGAGGAGAGAGGTAGCGTGTGGAGCGTGGGCCCGGTTTCCCTCTCAAACCGGGGGGCTTCCGAGCGATTCTCGAGAGGGAACGAGGCGTCCATCGACGAGCATTACTGTCTAAAATGGCTGGATTCCATGGAAAGGGATTCTGTCGTGTATGCCTGTTTCGGGAGCTTGTGCACTTTATCAATTGAGCAGATAACCGAGATAGGCTTAGGGCTGGAAGAGTCTAATTCTCCTTTCATTTGGGTTATTAGGAAGCAGGAGAAGAGCTGCGGAGAAGTGGAGGAGTGGCTGGCGGCGGAGGGGTTCGAGGAGAGGGTGAGGGGGAGGGGGGTGGTGGTGCAGGGATGGGCGCCGCAGGTGATGATCCTGGCGCACCCGTCGGTGGGGGGGTTTCTGACGCACTGTGGATGGAACTCGACTCTGGAGGGAGTGGCGGCGGGCGTGCCCATGATCGCGTGGCCCATGTTTGCGGAGCAGTTTTACAATGAGAAGATGGTGGTGGATGTGTTGGGGATTGGGGTGAGGGTTGGGGTGGAGAGCTGCGCGGACAAGCAGGGTTTGGTGAGGAGGGAGCGGGTGAGATCTGCCGTGGTGGAATTGATGGGGGAGAGAGGGATGAGAGAGAGAGCGGAGGCGCTTGCGAGAGCGGCGACGGATGCGTTTGAAGATGGGGGTTCGTCTTTCTTGAATGTCACGTTGTTTATTGAAGATGTGGTTAGAGCTAATGCAGAAATGGCAGTCAATGTATTAGAGAGTTACTAGTCAAATTTAGGAATTAGCATTGAAAGGAGGGTGTATAGTGTATACAGTCTTCACCACAGATTCTATATCTCGAATACATGTTAGTTTGTTAATCATGAATTAATGTCATAGTATAATTTATTAGAGTTGAAGCAAATTCATATTTATGTTATCACTATTTCTTTCTTTTAACAAAAAATATGGAGTAGTATTCTTTCCTCACATATATATCTTTCTTCTTTTTAATTCTATACTTGCCTCATTAAATATTTTTTTTCTCAATTCTCACCTAAAATAAAAACATCAACTAAAAGTGGGAAGTTAAAGTACTTTTTTATAATAATATATTGGTGAAATGAATTAATCGAAAATGATTATTCATTTATCAAAAAATATAAAAAAAAATATGTAATGGATATTAGTTGACATTCCAAAATAAGAATATGAATAACTTAATGGCAAATTTAATGCCACACGAAGAGAGAGGTATTAAGTTTTGTGGCTGTAAGCTTAAACAACATGATTTTCTTTGTGGAAGTAAGTGAGTAGTTGTATCATGATTATTAAGTTTTGTGGCTGTAGGATCTTACTCTTATTACTAAATGATTTTTTTTGGTGGAAGTAGTAAGTGCATTGTTGGATAGATCAAGTGATTGTCTCAAAGAAATTAAAGATAGAGAAATGCGATAAAGAAATTTGAAGAATTAGTAATTGCAAGTGCTTAAAAACAGATTCCTCATAATATTATGTAAGTCGATTGTGTGTGCCCGCAAAATGACGTTATGGAAGCATTGTGCCTGTCACTTTAATAACCATTATGTACTTTCTTATTAACTTTTATCGATTTACGTAATTACGTTAACCCACTTTTTCAATTATTTCCTACAACAAACATTTTATAATTCAGACATTTTTACAAGTTACCCTATAATATGATCGTAATTGATGTGAGAGGTTCTAGATTCATAATGAATTCTCTGTCTGTTCAACTAGAATTGGGCTACCAATAAAAAAAATGGTACTACTAGTAGCCATTAAAAACCAAGACAAGTAGCTCCACAAGATATCATTTTCATAGAAAAATAAAAGGCTCTATCGTGTGGTGTGTTCTAGAAGGTATACCAAACTATCCATGTGACTTTTTCCATGAACTTTCTAGTGATAGAAAGGTTTTAAATAGGAAATTTAATACTCCCTCCGTCCCCAAACAAGAGTCGCTAATTTCCTTTTTGGGTCGTCCCCCATTAAGAGTCACTCTATATTTTTACCATAAATGGTAGTAGGTCTCACATTCCACTAACTCACTCCACTCACATTTTATTATAAAGTCAATATAAAAAAGTAGGTCCCACATTCCACTAATTTTTTCAACCAACTTTTCTTTACATTTCTTAAAACTCGTACCCAGTCAAACAACGACTCCTATTAAGGGACGGAGAGAGTAATTTACAATGATGGGATTTGTGTGGATCAGAGATGGGATTTGTGTGGATCAGAGTTATTTACTCGGCCAACTATATTTGTGTGGATCAGAGTTATTTACTCGGCCAACTATACATGATAATATAGATGTTATTTGGTTGTCACCAACTTATTATTATATGATTATTTATTTAGAATTAGATTGTGAGATTATTTTAATTGAAATAGAAGGACTAATTTATTATTAAAGGATTATCCATTTGAGATTTAGCTAGTGAGATTCTATTCGATGAATCAAATATAATACTAGTACATATTTAGTTAGTGAGATTTAGTTAATAACAGGATATAATCTTATAAAGATATAACAAGATATTCTAGAATGAGATATTCTGGAGAAGAAATGCCCAAATTCATGTATAGTCCTCTTAGTTTTTCACATATTAGTATATTTAATTTTATATCAGAAGTATCAATTAATTTTAGGTTGAATTACACTTTATGATTCGGCCTTCATGCTGTATTTTAAAAATGATATGGCCTTAAAAATCTGAAAAACACTCTACAACAATTGTAGCATGCGACAAAAGCTCCTACAAGTTTTCAAGTTTGTAGAACATCCTTAACATTTTTTTTGTCTATATATGAATCGTCAAATTCACTGATAGATTCATCCTCCTCATTCAATGCATTATTATGGAGTACGTATTTTGTAATATCGAATTTTTATCACACATAGTTGTGATACGTAGGATGTAAATATCTAGCACATATTCACAATAAGCTATAAATACCTTAAGCACATTCATAAACTCAAAAAAAATTATATCAAAAATACTCTTTCGTCCATGAAAACTATGAACTATTTCCTTATTAGTCAATCCCTGAAAGTATGAACTTTCTAATTTTGAAATAGTTAAACAACACACTACCCTACTCATCATGTTATTTACAACTTATATCATTATACTACACTACTAATGATGTCAGGGGCGGAGGGAGGGTGGGCCAGGGGGCCCATGGTCCCCCCACTAATTCTTATAAAACTTAGGGGTATTTTAGTAATTTCACAATAATTATAATTTATAATAAATATAATATTAGAGATATGTTTCAGCAAAATATATATGAATCGTGCCTCTTAATTTAGCGTATTCATTCTGCCGTTCCAATCCAAGTCTGAATTTAGCGTATTCATTCTGCCGTTCCAAGTCTGAAATCTGGTAAACTAGAACTAGGTATATTCAAAACTCAAATATAATTCAATTAATTTTTCTACATAGGTTGTTTTTTTGTTTGGCTGCAATAATAATTCAAAGGGGGAGAAAGAAGATAGCTTATGTAATTCAATGGCTACGGACTACGGTGGTTCTGTAGTTGGAATTTTATAACTCCAATTCTTTATTTGATGTGTGTGTTAATAGTTTTGCATACAGAAAATATCAAATATTTTGAACTTAATCAGTGTTGACTATTTTTGTAGGTATATGGATCGTTATTTCAAGAAACTTTCTTCCGTTGATTCTTCATCAGTTGAACCTTCACTTCTTCAACCTCAAGAATTATCGAATGAAGATAAAAGTAAGGTTGATTTAGAGAATCTTCCAAGTGGTCCAGGAGAACGACCTGATATAATGAGTTATCCACCAAATTTAATAGAACAAGTTCGCAGAGCTTACTTACTTAAAGGTCCGTGTCAACCACGTAATCATGATTTTCGTCCTACAGTAGATGGAAATCGAAAACGTAAATTTGTCTCACATTGGTTTGATGAATTTAAGGATTGGTTGGAATATAGTGTTACAAAGTTTTCACAAATATCAGGAATCAGTGGTTTCTACAAGGAAACATGAAGTTTTTCCAATGGTTTATTCATTAGTTAAGTTGTCATTGATCTTACCAGTTGCCACTGCATCAGTAGAAAGAGCCTTTTCAGCAATGAAGATCATCAAGACTTCTCTACGTAATAGCATGGGAGACCAACTATTGAATGATTGTTTAGTTCCTTACATCGAAAAGGATGTGTTTGTTAAAGTTACCAATGAAACTATTATACAGCGATTTCAGAAGATGAAGAATAGAAGACAAATGTTATGATGTGATTGCATTTGACTTTTACATTTTGAACCTTATAATTTAATTTATGTAATTTTTTTTGAAGTTTAATTTTGGACCCCCCATTTTGAAATCTTACAATACCCTTTATATATCTTTCTCTCTTACTTTATAATTACACATTCAAACTCGTGCCAAACCAACTATTCATACTTTTCAGGGACGAATGGAGTAATAAATAAGAGTCGAATCCATGAAAAAAGTCTTGGATGAAAAACTCCTAAAGACTAAAAAGATTAAATAGAAATAAGCTGAAGAAATAAAATAAATTAACTAAGCATAGATATCTATTTATAATATCTCTAATAACTCTATGCAGTTCGACTGCTAATACGATTCGGGAAAAAGCCGATAAAGAAAACTCAAGAATATAAAGATAAAAAACATAATCTATGACTCAAAATGATATCTTACTACTAAGGCAAGATAATGGGAATCTTGTTGATTCAAGAATCATATGTGCCCGAATTTGTTATTGCAAAACTGCCCAATAACCCAAACATGAAATATGACAATAAAAAGATGGAAAAGAAGGAGAAGATGATATGTGTTATGATTTAGATTAAAGCTCAAGAAAGAAAAATCCGATGGCTACTTTCACAAATAAAAATCTAATAGCTTCACCAACTAGCAACACAAGAACTGACAAGCATACCTTAATAAATAATCTATGCCCGGCAATAGATTAAATGCAGCCACAAGGGATTTTGGATAAATCTTCAATGATGAAGATGTGAGCTCACAATGGAGTCTTTGTTCTTCAATAATGTTCAAAGTCTAATGACAAAAACCCTAGACATGGGTATTTATACCAGAGGATAAAATTGCTAAAATAAGAGGCAAAAAGAGTTCAAAAACGCAAGTCGCACAAAATGCCCAGTCGGGCATTTTTCCTCCTTAGGAATACCCGCGTCGGGCGTTTTTCTCTGGAATCGGGCGTTTTTAGTGTTAAAATGCCCGGGTCGGGCGTTTTGCTTGTGAACTGCGCGACTTATGTAAAACGATCATAACTTCCTTATCCAGGCTCCGATTGAAGCGTGCAAGGTACTCACGCGAAGCTCTTTCGACGATGAAGACAATGGTAGTTTGAGGAGAGAATTTGGACTTTATCTTCATAGGAATATTCTGGTTTGAATCAGACCTCTAAATCCGGCTTGGGTCCTTGTCATGTCTCCACCTTCTTCTCGGACCCCAATCAACCCATGACCCTCGATGTCGTTGTATCCTATGATTGTGAATACCCGGATTCACATCACAAGAATATCTTGAAAATCCATATCTATCTTAAAACCATAACGAATTTATAAAATACTTAAACCATATGGGCTGATCAACGATGATATGGGCTGAGTCCATATTACAATCTTAAACCATAATGAATTTATAAAGAGTGAACTACCTCAAAAGTCCTTAACTTTTCGATTTGTGACACTGCAGGTCCTTAACAAAAAAAATAGCGCCAGAGGACCTTAACGTTAAATATAATCACGAATCATATTTTTTCGGACCAAAATACCCTCAGGCCCTAAAAGGGCATTTTTGTCACTCCATTATATTGTTGACATGTGATTTCTGCCACATTTTTGTCAGCAACTTCTTATGTAATTTTCTAATAAATTCTAGTACTTCATACGTATTTAAAATTTTGTCATTATTTACACTTTCTAATTTTTTTTATAATGTACATATTTATCATTATCTGCATTAATTAATATGAAAATAATAAAATGAGACCCTTTTTTCCTTATAAACTCATTTTCAGGTATTTTACGATCTTTTCTATTTCCTCTAATATTTATTTATTTTTTACCTTGATTTATCGATCGATTTTATTTATTATGATTGTATCCCAATTTTGCAGTATTAATTTATAAATTTACATTGTCTTAATTTCAGATACTATTATTAATAAAAAAATCTATAAGGATTAAATAGCTAATGTCACATGCTTGAATATTTTCAAAATATTGCTCATGTTTCAATTTTATCATGAATGACAAGAAACTATGCAAATTTATATATAAAGATTGAATATTCATATGATGTTAAAAATTTCAGTTTGAGTTAAATTAAAATTCTTAATAAAATATTAATAAATATAAAATCGTCTTAAAGTTAGGCTTACATTAACAAATTAGTTCGATGATATATGATGAAAAAATATTTTAAATGTCAGTGTTTCAAGAAAATAATAATGTATCATTTAATTAAATATGAAATATATTTTATTCTGTGTATTATTGATTCATATTTTATTTCATAAATAGCTTCACTTTTCCATATTTTTGTTGTTTCTCAATAAATTTCCTATATGATATAACTAGTATATTGTTACTACTAACTAGAAATAGAGGAATATAAGAAGTTTTTTCTGTGTACAAAGACTGACAAAACTTTAATCACGTATGAAGTATCAGAACTTATTAAAATATCACATAAGAATTTGTTAAAATAAATGTGACATAATTCATATGTCAGCGAATTTAGGGATTGCCAAAAATGCCCTTCAAGCCATTTGGGCATTTTCGTCCGAAAAGTGGCTAAAAAAATATGATTCGTGATTATGTTTAACGTTAGGGTCATCTGCAGTGTCACAAACAGAAAAGTTATGGACTTTTGAGATAGTTCACTCATTTATAAAATACTTAAAAAAGTACACAAAACCAAAAAGTAGATTTTATGCAGTGTTGTTTTGTGAGTTAATGAAGATAGAGTAAAGTAAGAGAGAGTAAAAAATAGAGATAGTGTTGTTTCCATTTTATGAAACATTTCATTTTTAAAGGGACAACCAAAAAAAGAAAATGTTTCATTTCTAATGAGATAGAGGGAAGGACAAATTTGATTCACATTTATATTTGCAGTTTATCTGAAAATCTGATTTTTTAGAACATTTTATTGAGTTGTTATAACTGGTCTTTAATGCGACACCATAAAGTATACAATACTCTAATTAAATTAGGCCTATTTTGCAAACGTGAACTCAGCCCACTATCAGAACAAAAGTACGTTCACCCTTAATTAAACCACAGGCCCAAAATAGTGATGGGCAGCCTTATGTACAGTACGACACTACTAATTCTGTGTTAATTGACCTACTGATAAGTTGATACTACTATATAAGGCTAAAGATTTTGTATTTGAATCTTGGCAATATAAATTTTTTAATTTATGTTCATTTTCCATCTTTGAATTACTGAATTTTTTAGTTTGGGTAAATATTTACACTTTATTCATAAATTATAGCCCATATATACTTTGATCTCATCATAATTTTTAGTTTTAAATGTTTTAATTTATAAATACAAATTGTATTTATTTCAATTGCTCACTTAATAGTACCCGTCAACTTTTCTGTCCGATTAAAGCTAACGAGCACCGAAACGACATCGACAAAGCAACATTAATTACATAATCATGTATTATATATTTATCTATTCTTTTAAGAGCATGCTTCATGTTTTTGAACACCTACATATTTGATCCTAAATTTACCAATCAAATCCAATAATACGAAGAAAATTAAAAGATTAAATAAAATCAACAAATTCCAAGAAGAAAACAAATCAAACATCAAACAACATGAGAGAGTTATTTAATCAAATTACAAAAACTAACTGGAGAAACAATCCTTATTTTGTGTAAAGCAAAGGTCAAGCAGTACATTTATTAAACTTCAAACCAAAAACATGAAGCCTACCATCATAGAGTAAGGCTAGAAAAGAGATAGAATGCCAAAGGATGGAAGTTGCCCTATCAAGCAAGAATCACACCATATTTAGATCAAGCCCAATGACCACCATGCAGGTGGTGGTGCAACCGCTTCTGCCGGCCGTGCCTTTTTCTCGATCCGCCCTGCCATGTAGTAGGCGGATCCACTCAGCAGCTGGCTCTCTTGAATTAAGAGGGAGTGATGAAGAAGGGTGGTTTGGATGTTATATAAAGAATGCATATGTTGGAAGCCATGAGGCCAATAAAGAATGATGTGACTTAAGTAGGAATTTGTGGTCACTTTTGGACTTTGGTTAAAGGCAAACAAAAAGGGACAAAAAAGAAGTGAAATTTAGGTTGGCATTTGTAGCATCTTCAAGGGATATGCCTACAGAATATCTCTAATGCACATATGCTAGATCTCAAAATTATCCATTTCTCTACATAGTGATGGAGTAGACATTTCACGTTGGGAGGTTCAACGAAAATTTTTATTGGCGCACATCCAACATCAAACGACAACGTTGGCAGGTTTTGACAAAAATTGATGCGATTTTAATTGTTGTGTGAGTGAGGTGAGGTGAGGTGAGGTGAGGTGAGGTGAGGAGAGTTAGAAATAAGTTATTTTTCAATTATTCTATTTTGAATAGGAGTATTATTATTATTTTTTTAATTTATAAATAAATGTGTAATTATGAAAATACTCTTTTTCAAAATTATTGGCAATCCATGCTAAGGATTTTATATGAGAGGCGAATATTTGTGGGTGAAGCGAGAGATTTTGTACTTTATTTTAAAGCATAATTTGATAATAATTTATTTAAAGATGCATTAGCTTTTTAAAGATGTATGCGGATTGACGATTAATTGCCCATGCACTGTATAATAAAGTTATATGTATCAATTTCATTTCCTGTATTTTCTTAATTTTAGTCAGTGCCTAATACATTTTCTACATGGGCCTAAAATGGATCCATGAGCTACTTCATAAAATTGTTATGGGCCCGTTTGGATACAACGTGATGCTGATGCATTGAGTCCTATGCTAACTATTTAGATCCAAATATACTCATGAGTATCCACAATAGGGAGCCGCGGCTCCCGGGCATGGGCTTGGCCGGGCCGCGGCTCCCTATATCTGAGGAAACGGGGGGGGGGGGGGACCATGGGCGTGCCAACTAGTTGGCGCGGACTCGGCTCTTGGGCGAGGGCCGCTGCGCTCTATTGTGGCAGCAGAGAGCCGCGACTCCACCCAGTTTTTATTTTTTTAATATTTTTAAAAAATTTCTATAAATACTACTACATTTTACACATTTTCTATAAAATTTTCGTTGTCTAATTTTCCCCTTTTTATAATACAATGAAGATTTAGTTTTAATTTTTTTTATATTAAATTATGCATTTTTTTCTAATTATTATAGTCCGATAATTTTTATTCTAATTAAATTAAAATATATCAACAATTGATAAAATAATTAGATTTGTGGTTGTGACTTGTCTATTGTTAGGGTGGACAAGTTTTTTTTGTGGCCCTGGACAAGTTTTGTTGGCTTGAACTTGGGCATGGTCTTCTTATTGTGGACACTCTTAGAGTATCCACAATAGGGAGTCGCGGCTCCCGGGCAGGGGCTTGGCCGGGCCGCGGCTCCCTATAGCTGAGGACACGGAGGGCCGCGGCGGGGGGAGCGACCATGGGCGCGCCAACTAGTTGGCCCGGACTCGGCTCTTGGGCACGGGACGCGACGCCCTATTGTGACGGCCGAGAGCTCCGGCTCTGCCCAAGTTTTGAATTTTTTTTTAATTTTCTTATTTATTTCCTATAAATATACCCATTCTTGTCATTATTTTCATCCCATTTCAATCTACACTCTTATAAAATATACCAAGAATTGAAAAAATAATTAGATTTATAGCTTGGGCTTGGGCATGGGCATTGTCTTCCTATTGTGGACACTCTTATACTCCATCCCTCCGTTCCCGAAAGGATTTTTTATACTATAACAATTCGCATTAATAACTAAAAAAGGATTTTTTTACCACGTCTTTAAATATTGCTACTATAATACATTGTATAAATGTAGTTATTACATGTTCATCCTTTAATTTTTTAATAATGTAGTTATTACAAATTTACTTGGTCATCCTTTTTAATCATTTTATTTAAATATTTTAAATCTCACGTCGAATTTTATAATTGTCACTGAGTAAAAAATCTATATAAAATAATGACATATGATATGTTTGATTCCCACGTCAAATTTATATTAGTATTCTACGTCGAGAGGATAAATTATATTTTAAAATGAGTAACATGTTTAATTTTCTATCTGTTGGTTTTAGCGACGGTGATACAAAGATACACTAACCGGGCATAATACAACCCAATGAAGAATGGAGAAATTAAATTGAAATAAACTGAATTGAAAATACAATAATCGAAACTGTAAACCGTAGATATAATTTGTAAGTCGAGTCGAGGAGTCATCTTTCTGCAAGACGAGATACGCTTCGGTAGTGCTCTCGGATTGACGTGTCGTCCCCAAAGATAAAAACGACTTCGTCTTGTTCGTTGCAGCACCGCAAACAGAACAAGCTCCGACGAATTAGATGATTGCGAGGGCAGAGCTTCAACGGAATACTATGCAAAGAGAGAGATATATGCAAATGATATGCTTGGTTTGCAATGTTGTGTGTAGGGAATGCAATTGATGCATGGTTATTTATAGGTCAAGTCCACCCATTGGGCATTGATGGAGTCAACAACCATTATGTGTGCCATGATGGCTTGACTGTAATTGTCAGGGGTTACAAGCCGTTACGGGAGCTAGAGAGACATGATGCACCTGGACACGCTACACGACGGGATTCATCGTGTACCTTTTGGCACACGATCTGTCGGGGTCCATCGGTGACCTTTTGTCACCTGTTATGCGTCGAGGTCCATTGTGGACCGTTTGGGACCCGCTATACGTCGGGGTCCGTCCTGGACCTTTTAGCATCCGTTGTGCGTCGGGTCCATTATGAACCTTTTGACACATGGCACCCGGCAGACTGGGCACCGGGCACGGGTCACGGGACATGGTGCACTGAGCACGGCTCGCGGCTCGGGACGAGGCAGCGTGCACGCGTGGGCTCTACTGCCCATCTTAGGCCATCCACAACGCTGTTCCTATACCGTTCCTATACCGTTCCTTAAACCACTATTTGAGGGCCCCACTGTACTTTTTTACTCCATTCCTTAACTAAGGAACGGAACCTGCAACCATCCGTTCCTTAACCGTTCCTTAAATTACTATTCGTTCAATTTCATTTTTTTTAATTTCCAACCCAATTCAATTTAAATAAACACACTTTAATAAAAAACAAACACACTTTATTAAAAAACACACAACATAAAAAAAAAATTCAACTTAAACTTAAAAAAAATAAAAAAAGCACACAATTAAAATCCTAAAAAAATAAAAAACACAAAATAAAAAACACACAATTAAACGTGGGAAAATAAAAAAACTACTCCGCCGGCGAATCATCCTCCGGAGGCGGTCGAGGTTGAGGGGGAGTCGGAAGGCCAAGTTGTGCTGCCATATACACAATTCCGTTCCACCAGGCCGTGAATTGGGCGTACGAGAAGCGGGAAGTGTCCGCCATTGTGGCGGTCATGTACGCCACCATAAGTGTGTCCGAGCCTCCCCGCGAGCCCGATCCCGAGGCCGACTGGCTTGATTCACCTCGGCCCTTCCTCGCTCTAGCCGCCTTCGCCGCCTTCGTCCCTTGCGGCCGACGGCGCCCACGGCTGGAACCACCAAGTGTGTTGTACATGGTCTCCCAATCGCCGAACGCGTTGAGATCCCACCCACCGGAGCCGCCACCGCCGTAATTCCCGTCGCCGGACATTTTGTGAAGGAGATTGAAATAGAAAATTGGAGAGGAATTGATGTTGGTTTAGGAAGAGTAGATGTGTAGTTGTGTGTGAAATGTAATAAATTAGGTGTATTTATAGAATAAGAAAATAAAAATAAAATAAAAATAAAAAAAATTAAAAAAAGTTAAAAAAACGGTAATATGTCCGTTTTAAAAAAAAATTTAAATATATTTTTTTTAAAAAAATTTAATTATTGCGTCATCGCTGACGTGTCCCACTCGCGGGCCGGCGAGTGGGAAGCACGCACGAAGCGGGGAGCGCCACGTCGCCCCAGCGCGTGGCGGCACAAGCCGTGCCGCGTTCCGTGCCGTCGGCACGCGGAACGGAATGGGAGCGGAATGGTGCGCCGCAACGCGTTCCGCGGCGAAACCGTTCCGGCGGAACGGCACGCGGAACGCTGGCGGCACGCTTTGCGGGTGCCCTTAGTCCACTATAATTATTATATGTAATAATTCATCTTATTAAATACATGTTTAATAAGGTTCTCTCCTCCAATGTGAGATAATTAACTCTTTTAATTAATCCCTTGGTTTATTCTCATATCTCATTTATAACTTTGTGACAAATTTTAATTCATAATTTCTCACTCATCGGGAATCGGTTTGGAGAAAATGAATATACCACGGTCATCTACTCCGAAAGTAGATCGTCGCTGTTGCGCTTAATTTTACAAAATTAAATGTCTCGTCACATTTATTATTAGTTAAAGTCTATTGACCAAACACGATTCCAACACTATCTAACTAATCCCTTATATAATATGATTTCAAAAACTTTGTCACATCATTACTCAGTTTCATGTGACATCAGCATTAAATTTCCACAAATTTTGTAATCTCATTTACAAGGAAATTTCATACTAGTACTATTTTTATTTTAAAATATCAAACCCGAGTGGAGAAGATGCTTATAAAAAAAACCAACTACTAGTAATTAAATGCGACATATCAAAACTCTATCCTAACATGCTTCGTATTTACATATTTATTTCTTATCGTGATTCAAATTTATTTACATCATAAGGACTCCCTCTATTACCATTTAAGTTTGACACGAGTTTTAAAAAATATAATAAAAAGTTAGTGAAAAAATAGTGGAGTGAAAAAAAAGATTGTGAAATGTGTGATCATTGGCGGACACAAGTGTAGCTAACAAGGGGCTTAAGCCCTCCCTAAAACCATTTTTTGGGAGCTTTTCTTTTATAAAAATTTTATATTTGTCCAAATTAAATATAAATTTCTTTGTAAAGCCCCTATTAATAATCTAAAAATATACTTTTAAGAAATATGTAGTAAACATAGCCCATGTCAATATGATTTTCTGCGTCCGCCACTGTGTGTGATATATTACCATTTTTGAAATATTTTAATCGAAAACTCCTAAAGTGTGACACCCAAAAATGATCAATTGAGACTCATAAAGTGGGACGGAGGAAGTACTATACATCCAAATGTGAAATGGTAGTAACATTTAATTTTTAAAAGTTATTGATGTTAAATTATTAATATAAGTTATACTATCATCAATTTCATTTAATCAAGTTAAATCATACTACTATAATATAAACTACGTATACGACCATAAAATTAATATAGTACGTTATTATTAATCACGATATAAAGTAATTTCGCGTCGAAATATAGTCGAGTTTCTATACATTTTTTGCAGAAATTTGGTTCATAATTTACCTTCAAAATGTAAAAATATCTAGTGATTTTACTGTGATTAGTACTCCTATGTGCTTACTTCGACAGTTCGACTAATGTTTACTTTAGTTTCTACGACAGAAAGTTCAGAAACCCAGCACAAATAACTCATTGTTTTGAGAGAAAAAAAAAATAAAAATCAAAACTACAGTAAAAAAAACAAGAACTTATCTGACCGACAAAGTATATATGCGCGCGGTACCTAATGTCTTATTTAGAATAAATACTAGTATTATTATTGTAAGCATTAGAATATTACAATAACATCCATTTTAGACTTGGTAATGACATTTAATTTACATGGGACAACCAGAAAAGAAACATTTTATAATTTATCTTTTTAATCACTTAAATGATATAAATACTACACCATTCTCATTACAAGTAACCGATATTCCTTTCTAGACTATTCTATAATTCTATTATAAGTGATTAATTTTTATTTCTAGTAAAAAAGTAACTAATTTTTTTTATATTTTATTATCTCTTACTTTTTAAATGTAGTACTTCATTTCTCTTACTCTATGTGATACATTTCTCATCTAATACAAGATTTTATGCAGATGTCTTTTTTGAATTAAATGAAAAGAGAATAAAATAAGAGATTTTCTTTCCACTTAACTCAATAAATATTATTTTTAAAGGTTTTATATCTAGAAGAAATTCAGTCATTTATAAGACGGAGTATAAGTTTTCCATCCGAACTGTGTTCAACTCAATGCGGATCTCCTACTCCAACACTCACAACACAATAAAGTAATATTATAAAATCTCACTCATCACTTACATGTTTATAACATTATTTTATTGTGTTTTGAGTATTGGAGCGGATCTCTTACTCCAACACTCACAACACAATAAAGTAATATTATAAAATCTCACCCATCACTTACATGTTTATAATATTATTTTATTGTGTCATGAGTGTTTGAGTAGGAATGAAGTAGGAGTGTTGGAGTAGGAGATCCTTTCCGCGTTGAACTGTATTTAGAAATATATATGCATATAAATGAATAAAA
Organism: Salvia splendens; assembly: GCF_004379255.2. Lineage (NCBI taxonomy): Eukaryota > Viridiplantae > Streptophyta > Magnoliopsida > Lamiales > Lamiaceae > Salvia > Salvia splendens. The sequence goes on from NC_056045.1 coordinate 23,774,654, forward strand.
CACATTTCATTGTAGGCTTGTAGGTGGAGTTCATAAAACAACGCCAACCAATTTCGTTGATGCTGATTTTGACCTCAACTACTAGACTCTAACTTTTCCCCCTCCCTTCAATTACTGTACCGATTAGTTGACAGATTTTAAGTTACGAGGGTAAGAGCATCATTAATCCTGGCCCGGAATCATGCCTCAAGTCCCCTCCATATCATCATTCCCCTAAATTTGAGTCTCATGCCACAACTGTTCTAACCTTGCATGCCCCAACCCGGGCCGCAACTAATAAATGACACTATTCACAATTTCAACATATTTTACTCGTAAATGTAATACGTTGAACAATTCAAGCCGAGAAAATACATTGTTCAGTCGAAAAAAGAAAATTACAAATCCTAGAAAATTTTTTTTATTAAGCCCTAGAAAATAAAAATTACAATTCCTAGAAAAAATATTGAAATAATTTAGAGGATAGAAATGGAGAAATTGGTGGAAGAATGTTGAAGAAATGAGTAAAAATAGGCAAAAAATATATTAAAAAATGAAAAATAATTTTTTTGGGGGTTTGCGGCCTGTTCCGAAGCAATTAACCCTAGGCCGGGCCGGACCCCGGGAGCGTCCTCAGGCCGCAACTGCTGCCCCGGGACCAGCCCAGCCGCAACTTCCGCTCATCCAACGCAACGCCCGGGCCAGAACTCGCTTTTTGAGGCCCGGCCCCAAGCGTTAATGATGCCCTAATGGCCCTTAAAATTAGTATCTCAAACGAATTTAAATTTAATTGCTGATATTATAAACTTATGTGTTGTAGTAAATTTTTCATGAGTTCGTTTTTTCCTAAATTTAATCTGATGTGTCACGTCCGATTATGTAGATAGACAAACCGATCAATATAAGAACCAACGTCGCTTGTAATATAATGTGAGTAAACAAATCCGATTTGTACTGTACTTGAGTTTTAACAATTACTTTCAAATTTTGTCGAAATTCTAAATCGAGGAAATTGACTACAATGCATAAGTTCATTATTCGTGCGATGATCAAGTTTTAAATTCGTGAAAATATGAAATCTCGTTAAAAAAGTTTATTAACTTGTTGTGGATAGAACAATCGCCACAAAAAGTAACGTCCTGTCATAGATAGTACCTAATTGCTTGCTATTCTTTTGGCAACATTATTAGGTTGGACTTGTGCGACCTCAATCTGTCTAACCTCAAACACGTATATCCAACAGTATTTTTATTCAAAAATGTGTATAATCAGTTTATTTCAAAATTTGTTTAAAATAACATATGCATGCTAAAAAAATTGTGAGTAGGAAAATAGGAGCTGCAGATGGCAACGAGTTCATTCTTCATTGGTATCGAAATGCAGATGGCAACGAGTTAATTGACATCGAAATAAAATATCATAACTATGAAAATAAACATAATTTTTTTTATGAGTATAAAATGCTCAAGGTCAAACGCCATAAACATAATACAGTACTACATCCATAAATGGATATCGTGTAAGATTCTAGAAATTCCTCCTCGTTTTTCTTAATTTTTTTGTAAAGGAAGGTTATAATGAAATTTCCATTGATAATGTCATGGAAACTTTGCGATATTATTGTTTAAAATAAAAAAAGGATAAAGATTTAAGGAATATTGGTTACTTCCAAATATAACTTTTGTGGGCGTATAAGTTTTACGTTAGCAATCAGAACAACTTCCAAATCACATATTGCTTTCAAAGATTTTCCCTAGTAAGAAAATCTCGAAATCTTGTGGAAATCCTCACTAGTATAGAAACTTACCTACTTGTTCAACTCCAACCGATAATGTCGGTTGATTTTAGACTTCCATTTTCTATTTAATTTTACCTATTGCTCATACATTTTTCATTACATCTCATGAGTCATCGCTACAAAATTTACTATGAAAAGAGTTCAATATCGAATTTATCATGTTTTCCATTTCCTATATAATTACTTAATTTTAATTAATATTTGAACAGTTATGTTATACTAATACTTCATCAAATGAGATACACTATATAAATGATAAGAGTACAAAGATCCTTTCCAACCCTTTCGAAAAAAAAAGATTCATTCCAACAAATATTCGTGGTGATATTATTATTAAACAACCTAAAGAAACGCAAAGTAGAAAACAAATGAAACAATTATTTGTTATCTTTGAAGTATATTCTTCTTTATGTAAACGGCCCATGTGGGTTGGTGGACCATGAAAATATAACAACGCTCCACAGTGACTTTGCTTTATATTCTTAATCATATTTATACCTCAATAATTAAGCACTAATTATTGCTCTTTCCAGCAAGAAAACTTCATTTAAATTTTTTTTTGATATGTGGGTAATGAATTAGGAAATTCTATTATCCTCCCAACTCTCAACACCCATGAAACCAAATGAATATTCCACCTCGTACTTTATCAATTTAATAATAATATTAACAATATTTCTCAACATTATATATATACGCTCGTAGATTATTCATTGATCTACATATGTAATGAAATACAAGAGTACGTAAAAAAACGAATTCAAATTAAAATGATATAATTAATTTGTTTCTCGTGGGGACAAATGATGTCGGAGTTATGGGTTTTAGAAAGTAGCTAGTCTAGGAGTAGAAATTGAAATGAAAATGAAGATGAAGATGAAATAAAAAGAAATAATTAATTTATCAAGAGCCAAGAGGTGCTCTATGTGGGATGCCTTTTCTTCTTCTTGAATGATGATGACGATGACGATGACGAAGATGAGGTGGAGGCGTGGCTATGTAGATTTCTTGTTGTGATCCTTCACACAATTCTTTCACTTCCATTGAAATCTCCCCTTCCTTCTCCAAAACTACCTCATTATTTGCACCTAACCAATGGCTTGCATCCCCATTCCTCTTTATTCCTACAAGCTATTTTTCAAACTCATTAATCTTTTGATTTATTACATTAGACAAAAAAAAAGATACAACCAAATGATGAAATTAACTATTTAGGCGGTTATGATAAGCACATTTTGAGGGTTTTCATCAATGCATTGAGAATGCTAGCTAGTACCATTTAATCTAACAAATTCAGTTTAAAATTGTTAATGTAAATGGCTCATGATCACACCCATGTGTGTGTTTTGATGAAAACGTCAAGAATGTGATCAAGATGTGTGTGTGTGTGTGAGAGAGAGAGAGAGGGCAGACCTTGCAAGCGAGGGAACAAAAACGGAAGCTATCCAAAAGACTCCTCCTACAAATTTGACAGAGATGAGAGACAGCTTTGACGCCTCTTGGCAAAGGCCTCTGGTTGAGAAACAAAACCCTTGCGCTGTTTATTACATATGTCTGCACCCCGCTTATGTCTACAACCTTCTCAATCTCCGACACTCGTACCACATCGTGATACGACGATCTCCTTATCTGCAATGCTAATCGAATTCATTACATATGTAGTAGTATGTCGTATCAAAATTTGAAGAATTTAATTGAGAAATAAATACCTGAATTACATGATGATCTCTGTGCTTAGATGATCGGCAGTAGAAGCAGAAGGCGCCGGCATTGCAGTCTAAGCAATACATATTGCATTCGCTCCGGCTGCCCTCGCCGTGGGTGCGGCAAATGTTGAAGAATGCTGTTCTTAGCAGTCTCTCCAGCCATGGAGGCACCTGCATTTGTCTCATGAGAAAGAGAGGAGAGATAGATAGAGAGAGAGAGAGAGAGAGGTTTCTTTGAATTAATTCCCACAAGTATTTCACCTCACTCCAAATCATGTATAACATTTTATTTTCATTAATTAATTAGTACATTATTGTTATAATATTAATTAGTATACTAATCATAATCAGAATCCCAAGTGATAGGAGTATATATTATTAATGTTATATAAATACTAGCAATCAAATACAGTACTATTAAAAATGGTTTCATAAAATACATTTTGGGATTTTTTATAATACGATTGCATGCAGTAGCTAGCCCCCATGACTTGTAGTATGAATTTTTAGGTGATTCTCATCCACTATTTGATTTGAACGGCTATTTATTCAAGAAGCTAAGACAGGTGAGAGTTTATCCCAATTTAGTTGTGGGTGATATGAACTATTGCTAGTAAAATTAGGAAAAATAAATTAATCTGGAGCATATATAGCGAAGTCGTCGAAATATGTAAAAGTACAATTGAGGACCAGCAATCAACGGCGACGATAAGAACGGGTGGGTCAAGATATTTATTAGCCGTTGATTGAGTGAGAGAGGCGGAAAAGGATGGCGCGTAGGGTATAAAAAATTGGTTTCTTGGCGTCTGTATAGGGTGGCAAGAGTTGGCTTAAAACGTCATCGTTTGCTGTAACTGCTTTTCTATTGGGATTGGGGCCCATCAAATGGAAAACTTTGCATGCAACAAGGAAATGAATTTTTTTTCATAGATAAATAAATTGAATTTTTTTCAACCTAAATATAGAAAATGTTTGAATTTTAAAATCTTCTTTGAAATTTGTCAAAACATATTTATGTACATTTTAATTTTAAAAATCTTAAATTATGTTTTATGTCAAGATCCATCATAACTTATTCTTATAAGTTAGATTATTAACATGTCAAAACTTATCAAATGCTATCATTCTTATTTCATAATGTATCTTCTACACTAGTAGCATATTATACCCCTCCATATTTTATACATATGAATAATATTTCTCATTATACATTGAAGATGTCATGCATCCCACTTTGAATAAATTGCTAGGATGACATATAATGCGCTTAATATTTCTAATATGGATACACTATAATCTGAATTTGGTTGAACAAATAGAAAAATAGACATGTTTCCATAAAAATGTGCAAGCTCTTATATACACAGATAATTGGTGGGATAAATATTAAGAGGATTAATGATTCAATCTATCGTACTTACACACATAATTGGTGGGATAAATATTAAGATGATTAATGATTCAATCTATCGTACTTTCTCCGTCCAAGACTAAATGACTCATTTTTATTTAATATGAGTTTTAGAAAATGTAAATTTAAATGGGTGGAAAAAATTAGTATAGTGTAAATACTTTTTTTATAAAAATACCCCATGTCCCTAGTATAGTGTAAAAACTATTTTTATAAAAATACTCCGTGTCCCCAAACAATAGTGTCCTTTTGACATTTTAGTCTATCCCACAAAATTAGTTCATTTTTTTAAATTTTTGGAAACTTTTTAACCACTCGTTATACTAGTAATAATGTGGATCTCACTATCCATTACCACTAGTTCAATTACTTTTCTATTTCTTTTTCATACTTTACTAATTTTGCAATTAAACTTATGTCGTCTCTAAAATTTCTATTTTTAGAGGATCGACAGAGTATCAATTTTATAAATATCAGCAAAATACGTTTGTGAATGTTGAATCAATTTGCCGAGAATAATAAAAGTGTAATGATATCTTGAATTATGGACATTCTTAGACAATATTAGTTATCAATTTAATAACTTTACAAATTTATCAATTTTGTCATCAATATTTAGCAATTGAATCAATTCGATCCCAAGATTTTCAACTTTTCCCCCAATTTTTGAAATTCGTATCCCTTTAATAAATCAGTTTCAAACAATTAATTCTAAAAATAAACATGAAGATTTAGGTATCCTTTAAAATGTCATGTCACAATGAAATTGATACAAACTGAAATTTATAAAATAAAATTACAAGTTGCAAAAATTAAAATAAAATGGATACAATTAATAAAAGTTGTGTTGTGTGTCGAACTTCCCTATTATTAAGTCAATCGGATAACAATCTAATTGAGTCTAAATTTAATCACATTCAATCCAATATTACTGATGGGGTACGTACTAAACAAGCCCAATAGCAGTGACAGCTCGGCCAGCCCAAAGCCCAAGAGTTCAGTTCGGCATTACCAAAGAGTTCGGCCTCAGCCTACAGCTCGGTAAAAGCCAACCAATCAAGCTCTGCTCTCAGATCGGCAACCAAAGCAGTTCGGTCTCGGTATTCGACCGAACAAGGAGTTAGTGGACCCATACCGGATGTCCAACACACCCACTACCACGTGATGTCAGTTCAGGCCACGATCGTAGGCCATGACCTACGCTTCACCCACGATCTTAGGCCATAACCTACACGACATCCACGACTTAGGGTGGTGACGCAAGCCATGATCTGAGTTCATTATATAAATAGAACTTAGATCTGATAGAAGAGGTTAGAATCTCTCTAGAGAAACAATCATATAGCAAGTCTGTGTTGTAAGCTGTATTTGGCAGATCAAGCAATACAAACCTGCCCCCATTTCTCCCCGTGGACGTAGATTTACCTCAGTAAATCGAACCACGTTAAATTCTCTGTGTCGTGATTTATTTTTACGAGCATTTATCATCATCAAAAATTCGCGGAATCATCACTGGCGCCGTCTGTGGGAAGCGAAGAACAAAATTTGTGATAAAGCGAATTTTTGATCCATTTTTTCCACCCAAAAAATGCATACCAGATCGCAGAATACCCGCATTCCTGCCCGTGAGAACCCGGAGGAAGCCAATCCATCCCATAGGTCTGGAAAACAGCCTAGGGATAAATCCACCACCAGTTCTCATGGCGAAGGAACAGGCCGCTCCAAAAATCGTCCCACTGAGTCTTCCCAGCAGCCTGATCTGAATGAGGCTGTCAAGCTGTTCTTGGCCGAGAAGCAGGAGGAGTTCTTAGCCTTCCTGCAAAAGAGCCAAGAGCCGAAGACGAAAACGGAGGATTCTCCTTCCTCATCCAGACATGAAAGTCACTACCGCAGTAGTGCCGTGTCTTCCAGGAAGAAGAATCCTCAACCCCGACATATTCCTGATCTTCCTCGGTACCGGAATCACAGGAGAACTCAATCTCCTCCATACCGACGAGATATCGGATTCGCCGTGTACGGAGCACTGAAGACTCCGTTCTCGGACGACATCACCCGAACTCCCCTACCACAGAACTACCGAACTCCGTCGATGACTTACGACGGGCTCGTGGACCCTCACGATTTCCTGGGGCGCTATCAATATAACATGGCGAACCAGGGTCTCAACGAGGTCCACATGTGCAAGCTATTTCCCGAGCTGCTCATCGGGAACGCGAGAAGGTGGTTCGATAGCCTCCCCCAGGGCAGCATCAGATCTTACCGAGATCTAATGGATGCCTTCCACAGGAGGTTCTTTCAGAAAGCGGAAGCCCGAATCACTTCGGCTCAGCTGCTTTCCATTCGTCAAGGTCGCGACGAAAAAATCAGCGACTTTATGACAAGATTCCACAAGGAATGCCTGCAAGTGGACGATCTCAACGATCTGCTTGTCATCTCGGCATTCCAAAATGGAATCCTGCCCGGAGCTCTCTACAGGAAGCTCGTTGAGTGCGGTCCGCAGACAGCTCAGGAAATGTGGGACATTGCGGACCAGTACTCCCGAGCCGATGAGGCAGACCGTCGCAAACGGTCGTTAGACAGCTCATCGTCCCGAGGAGACAGGAGGAAGCCCGATCATAGCGATCAGGGACATCCTCGCCGAACTCCTTTTGGCGATCAGGGACATCCTCGCCGAACTCCTTTTGAAAGGATTCAAAGGACTCCGGTGCAAGACAGATTGGGACCCCGTCTCAATCCCGAGAAGCCGCCCGCTCAGTTCGTACCGCTGAACAAGCCGAGAGCGGAAATTTTCGAACTACACTCCGACCTGTTCGAAAAGCCAAAGCGGATGACGAAATCTGCCGCGCGCCGACCCCAGGATAACTACTGCTCCTACCATCAAGACCACGGTCACGATACCGAGGAGTGCAGAAACTTGGCTGCAGGTATCGATGTTCTTGTGAGGGCAGGGACATTGAAAAAATACCAAAGCAAGCAGTCAAAGAAGAATAAGAAGCAGAGAGGTGCGAACTGCGCTCCTCAGGATCCGAAAAGGCAGCCGGATCCCGAAGACGATGACGAGCCGCAATATGATGGAGTAATCCTGACTATTGACGCTCTCCCTGCCGGGAAGACCAAGTCGTCCCTGAAGTCAGAGCGCAGGGGCTCCAATCGAGAGGAGCCAACGCATAAAAGGCTGAAGCAGGACGAAGTGATTACGTTCTCGGATGCTGATCCCGTCCCGGCCATCTCTCCTCACCAAGACGCCATTGTCATCCAAGCCGGAGTGGCAAACAAACTGATCCACAGGGTGTTTGTGGATACAGGAGCGTCAGTCAGCATTCTTTTTAAAGAGTGCTTCGACAAACTAGAAGTGGACTCAGCTCGGCTCAGCCCGGCTCCGCTTCCCCTGAAGAGCTTCGCCCAGGAGGACACCCGCCCTGAAGGTATTATCAGCCTTCCGATCACGGTGGGGAAAGCGCCTACTAGCTCCAGTACGATGATTGAGTTTTTCGTGGTAAAAGCTCGGTCCCCGTACAACGTCATCCTGGGAAGAGACTGGCTCAACACAGTTCGGGCCGTTTGCTCCACCTATCACCTCACCATCAAGATCCCTACTAAAGGAGGGATAGCGGTCATCCGAGGTGACCAAAAAAGAGCAAAGGAATGCCTGCAAATTGCGCTTAGAAGTGCCGAGCAGTCAGATCGGCACCACCAAGCATAGCAATCACAGCAGCCGGAGTCAGAGGCGATGACCGAAGTCATACCGGAGCCGAACTCGATGACAGTTCAGCTGTACGAAGACGATCCATCCAGAACGGTTAAGATCGGCTTCGCGGGAACGCCTCTACTTCGGGAAAAAACCATCCAGCTCCTCAAGGAGTACAAAGACGTCTTTGCATGGTCTCCGTTGGACATGACCGGAGTGCCCCCCGAGGTAATCACTCATCGTTTAAATATTGATCCTTCGGTCCGGCCGATAAAACAGAAGCAAAGACTCTTTGCGGCAGAACGAAGTCAAGTCATCCATGACGAAGTCCGTCAATTATTGAAGGCGGATGTGTTATTCGAAGTGAAGTATCCTTCGTGGGTGGCCAATCCTGTCATGATCAAGAAAAAGGAAGGAGGATGGCGGATGTGCATAGATTTCACCGATCTAAATAAGCACTGTCCCAAAGATTGCTATCCCCTTCCGAACATAGATAAAAAAGTAGAAGCTCTGATAGGCTTTGAAATTTTTTGTTTTCTTGATCTATACAAAGGATACCATCAGGTTTTAATGGATGAGATTGACGCTTCAAAAACGGCCTTCATTACTGATTTCGGCATTTTCGCTTATAAAAAGATGCCATTCGGTTTAAAGAATGCCGGAGCCACTTATCAAAGGATGGTAGACAAGCTTTTTCGGCACCTGATTGGAAAGGAAGTCGAAGTATATGTTGACGATATAGTCGTCAAGAGCAAAAGCACCTCGGAGTACGAGCACAACCTCAAGTCCACTCTCAACGTGCTCAAGAAAGCCAACCTCAAACTTAATCCCCAAAAGTGTACCTTTTTGGTAGATTCGGGAAAGTTTCTGGGTTGTTGGGTTTCAAAAGACGGACTCAAGGCAAACCCCTCAAAAGTTCAAGTCGTTCAGAACATGGCAATGCCGAAGTCCATACATGACGTGCAAAGGCTAACCGGATGTCTAGCCGCACTGAGTCGATTCCTTTCCCAAGCAGCCGAAAAGCAACTGCCGTTCTTCAAGGTGTTGAAAAAGGCACCAAAGTTCGAGTGGGGAGCCGAGCAGAAAAAGGCTTTTGACGAGCTCAAAAGTTATCTAGCCGAGCTTCCTATTCTCTCTGCTCCAGCCGAAGCCGAAGTACTATTCTTATACTTAGCGGCATCGGATCAAACCATCAGCGCGGTGCTTGTACGAGAAGAAGGCCTAAAGCAGTTTCCCATCTACTTTACAAGCCGAGCATTAAGAGGTCCAGAAACAAGGTATCAACCTCTGGAAAAAATTGCTCTGGCGTTAGTAAATGCAGCAAGGAGACTGCGGCCATACTTCTATGCTCACAAGGTATGCGTCTTAACCGATCTACCTCTTCGGCAAGTTTTGACCAAGCCAGAAGCATCGGGCAGAATCGCCAAGTGGGCTATAGAGTTGGGAGAGCACGCAATTGAATATCTACCTCGGAAAGCCATCAAGGGACAAGCCTTGGCAGATTTTCTTGCAGAAGCGAAGTTCGATCAAGCAATTCCTATTATTGCCGAACAGAAGAATTCTGCCAATGCCGAACTAGCACAACCCTTGGAATCCGAAGTAGAGCCGCCGGACTGCTGGAGCGGATTCGTAGATGGAGCTTCAAACAAGATGGGAAGTGGAGCTGGTATTTTACTTGTCGCTCCCGACGGACACGAGGTAACCTACTCACTTCGTTTCCTATTCCCCACTACTAATAATGAAGCCGAGTACGAAGCCCTCCTGGCCGGACTCCAGTTAGCGCAAAGTCTACTCGTCAAATCTCTCAAAGTCCATTGTGATTCACAAGTCATAGTAAATCACATGTTGGGTACAAGTGAAGCCCGTGACGAGAGAATGAAGAAGTATTTGGACAAAGCGCAAAGCATCAGCCGAAGTTTCTCCTATTTTCGGATAATCCGCATTCCCAGAGCGGAAAATAGCCGAGCAGATACCTTAAGTAAGTTGGCCTCAGATCCGAGCTCAAAGGCGGAAGAATTAATGCATCGAAGCATTGATGAAGCCGAGGTACATTCTGTATCCAGCTCGCCGAACTGGATGACGCCGATCTTGCAGTATCTGGATCAAGGACAATTGCCCGAGGATAAGAGAGAAGCTCGGAAGATCACGTGCCGAGCTCTTCGGTACGAACTTCATGAAGGAGTCCTCTTTAGAAAGTCTTACCTCCAGCCGTTATTGCGGTGCGTAGGACCAGAAGAGACGGACTACATCCTCAGAGAAGTTCATGAAGGATCGTGCGGTAGCCACATCGGAGCCAGAGCTTTAGCTAAAAAAGTTCTGAGATGGGGATATTATTGGCCAACCATGGTACAAGAGGCAGTGCAGCTCGTCAAGAAGTGTACGAAGTGCCAAATTCATGCAAATGTCCCAAGGATGCCGCAGACCGATCTATACACTATGCAAAGCCCTTGGCCTTTCATGCAATGGGGCATAGACATAGTGGGACCACTTCCTCAAGCTCCTCGGCAAATGAAATTCCTTATCGTTGCCGTGGACTACTTCACGAAGTGGGTGGAGGCTGAACCATTAGCTACGATAACGAGCTCAAAGGCATTGGACTTCGTCTGGAAGAACATAGTGTGCCGATTTGGCATACCCCGCATCCTCATCTCGGATAATGGGACTCAGTTCACCGACAAGACGTTCAAGAATTGGTGCCAAGAGCTGAACATACAACAGCGGTTCACTTCGGTCTCCCATCCCCAAGCAAACGGACAAACGGAAGTAACGAACCGGATTCTGGTGAAAGGGTTGAAAGCTCGGTTAGAACAAGCCAAAGGACAATGGGTAGAAAATCTCCCTCAAGTCCTATGGTCCTACCGAACTACACCCAAAACCTCCAACGGTGAAACTCCGTATAGTCTGGTGTACGGCACTGAAGCCGTAATTCCGGTGGAGATCGGCGTACCCAGTCCCCGAACTCTAAATTTCTCCTCAGAAATGAATGACGACGGACTGAGAGCAGAACTAGATCTCGCCGAAGAAAGAAGAGAATTGGCGTGCATAAAAGCAGCCAAGTATAAGGAGCAAGTAGCCCGGTATTATAACCAAAGGGTGAAAAAGCTTCAATTTCAAGTGGGAGATCTCGTCTTGAGAAACAACGAAGTAAGCCGAGCAGAAAAGCTGGGCAAACTCGAACCCACATGGGAGGGTCCATATCGGGTGTCAGAAGTCCTCGGCAAAGGGTCTTATAAATTGACTCACATGTCAGGAGAACAAGTACCCCGAACATGGCACGTCTCCAACCTCAAGAAGTTCCACTTGTAAGAGACAAGTCCGGTCAGTCCGTCTCGTGTCTAGTTCGGTCATAGGGGTATGTGTTTTTATTTGTTTGTTTTTTACTTGCACCTTTTACTTGTCGTTTTATAAAAAGTTTAAAGTTTTTTCTTTCGTCTTTTTCATTTTTTCTCTGTGTTTTGTCCCTATGTGCTTGTCGTCTCTTACAAATGGTACCAAGGTATATCGTTCTTTAAAGACTGATCCCCTTTTTAGATCGATTATTAAAGACTATTGTGAGTCCAAGCTTCTAAGGAGGATATAAGACCACAATTCAGCTTAACAAGCAGTCCGTCTGAAACGAACTGCAATAAGCCAACGATTGTGAGTCCAAGCTTCCAAGGAGGATATAAGACCACAATTCAGCTTAAACAAGCAGTTCGTCTGAAACGAGCTGCAACAAGCCCACGATTGCGCGTCAAAGCTTCTAAAGAGGATACAAGACCACAATTCAGCTTAAACAAGCAGTTCGTCTGAAACGAGCTGCAACAAGCCCACGATTGTGTGTCAAAGCTTCTAAAGAGGATACAAGACCACAATTCTGCTTAAGAATCAAGCACTTCGTCTGAAACGAACTGCAACAAAAGTCCGATTCTCGCGATAAAACTTGCCTGAATTAGGACAAGGGAAAGTCCAATCCACGCGATAAAACTCGCCGAATTAGGACGACCAAGTTCGGTCAAAGCAGTTTACCTCATAAGACCGAGGACGACCATGTCTAGTCAAAGAGGTTTACTGCATAAGACCACTTCGGTTAACTGGGAAAGTCCGATCCACGCGATAAAACTCGCCGAATTAGGACAAGGGAAAGTTCGATCCCGGCGACAAAAATCGCAAAATTAGAACACAAACCAAGTCCGGTCAAAGATGTTTATTTCATCAGACCAAAGACGAGTCCGGTCGAAGATGTTTATTTCATCAGACCAAAGACGAGTTCGGTCAAAGGTGTTTATTTCATCAGACCAAAGACGAGTCCGGTCAAAGATGTTTATTTCATCAGACCAAGGACCAAGTCCGGTCAAAGAAGTTTACTTCATAAGACCGAGGACAAGTACGATGAAATTTTTTCGCTAAGCTGTAAATACAGTGTTAGAAGCGAAAACAAAATTTCATTTATCAAATCTTGTTCGGCATACAACTCCGCTACCCTACAAAATGGCGTTACGCTATTACAAAGGACTATTCTACCGTCCAGGGTTGCTGAAGTTAAGCCACCTATCTGCAAAATCCTCTGGAAGCCGAGTTCGGTTGTTCCGAGCAGATGAAGAATAAGCAGGTCGACGAGATGCTATCCTCGACCCAACGCCTCTTCCCCGAGCCCGAGAAGTCCTAACACCTCGGCGATGAAGAGTCTCTGCAATAAGCATCTGCTGATCTTGCTCGCTCATAGTCACAACTCCTCGGCGAATTTCAGTCCGTCCCCGTCTTGACGATTCCGGTTGCTCCTGAGCCCGTTCTCGTCTTGACGTTTCCGGCTGTTCCGGAGTTCGTTGTTGGCTGGGAGTAGGATTTTGAACAAGGGAACCAGAGGTTTGATCTGGAGTGCGAGCATCTGTTGGCACGACATGCCGAAGGAATCTTTCTATGGAGGGGCGCCGAGAAAGAACAATGTCGTACCGAGAAGCCCAGCGCCGTAATGATTTCACAACTTGTTGGCAAGCCGAGCTCTCCAGCGCATTGTTCCTCCGGAGTACAAGATATTCCTCCCACAGTTCGTCAACTCGACTCTGAACATCTGAGATGGTCAATCCCCCGCGCACACGGATGTAATCCTCGTACGCAGTCCTCTCAGCAATGGTCGTATTCAGCTCGGCCTCCAGATCCTTCTTATCGGACTCTAAGTCCTTATTATCGGCCTCCAGCTTCACTAAACGAGCCAGAAGCTCGTCATTCTTCGTCTGATCGGCTATAGCTCTTCTCTCAGCTTCGTCTAAAGCCGAAGAGTACAGCCGTTTCCAGTGAAGTATCTCCATCTCCTTGAGTACAAAGCAGCTATATTAGTTCGGCAGCTGTACCGAGCAGATAGTAAAATACAACAGGAGTAAAGGCGAGTACGAAAAGCTATACGAAGACAAATGTAGAGAATTTTTCATTCACAAGGAAAATTTTTTACACTAGGGCTTCAAGGCCATTTTACAAGGAAGAAACTAGACTAAGAGAAGGGAGACGAAATCATACTCCGCCTGCTTCGTCTCCGGCTCCTCGGTCTGGTACAGCTTCCTTCTCCTGGGCTACCTCAGCCTCGGCCTCGCCTCCTGCCGGCCTCGCCTCCGCCTCCTGATCGGCCTCCTTCTCCGGATGCCCGGCCTGATCGACTTCGGCCTCCCGCTCCAGCGGCTCGGCCTCACCCTCTCCGTTGTAAGTCGAAGCGGGTGAAACGGGTCCCACGGAGGCAAAGATAGCCTCCAGGTTCTCGTCCCGATCAGCTCGACAACTCCGGACTCGGTCTGCAGAAAGCAGGACCGAGGATGAAGCGAGCTCCTCAAGGAGCGGCAGATTCTGAAGCCGAGCAGCTATCTCTCGGCTGTACAGAGGCAGCACGACGTCGGGCCCCTGCTCGCCCTTATCGGCAATTAGCCTTACCAGACTACCGACAAAGGCCGAGAACTGGCTGCTCAAAAAGAGTCTCTCCGTGTAGGCACGGAGACCCTCTCCTTGGGCAACCACGGCGGCAGCATCCCTCCGTTTCGTCTGCTCTCGCTGGATGACGAGCTGGTTTTTGGCAAACTGAGCTTCATCCTGGGCCGAAATCCTAGCAGCCCTGGCTTTCTCAAAGTTTGCCTCAGCCTGCTCGGCCCGGTGACAAGCAGCCGCCAATTTCCTCTGCATCTCGGCATAGTCGTTGGACGCTTTGGAGAGTTCGACGGCGACGAGCTTGGAGAGCATATCATTCCTCTGAAAATGGATAAGGAAAAAAGTTAACAGAGGGCACCAAAAATACAAGACAAGCCAAGCCAAGGAATCAAGAAGACAATTCACCTCGGCGAAGTCCGTGGGCCATAAAAATGGCTCACAGATATGCTCCGAAGGAGGCGCCAAGACCACGTCTTTCTCTGGCGCCCTTGGGGGCTTCTGGGTCTTCCCCTTCTTGCTTGCCGAAGTCGACTCCGGCTTCTTTGGACCCGAAGAGGTCTTTTGCCTCTTCGGATTCTTCTCGGCATCAGGCGCCGAGCTGGTAGCCTTCTCTCTCTCCGGCTCCACAAGCTCGGAGGACTTTCTGATAGCCTTATTCAACATGAACACTGCCAAAAAGCAAGAAAGCAAAGTCAGATTTTCTTCGTTAAAGCAGTAGAGCATAAAGATAAAGAGAAATCCTCACCCTCGGCCTCTTCGTCCGAAGACGAGATGTCGAACACGACGTCGCCCTTGACGAGCTCAGACTCCGTGTATTGTTTCCTAACTATGGGAATCTTGTTGAGCTCGCCATCGAGCTCGTCCAACGGTTCAGGCCGAGGGTGACGGATAACGGACTCCGGCCCTCTCCAGGGAAAACTAGGAGCCGCGGTCCTATCATAGTAGAAGAAGCGATTTTGCCACTTCGGCCACTTCGTTTTACAAAAGGCCCTAAAGGGCTGTAAAGGGATCAAGTAAAACCAAGACCCCTTCCTCTTAAATTGAAAGAATTTAAGGATCGCCTTCAAAGACAAATCCCTTCCTAACCTACGGAGTTCGGCAGCGAAGGCCGACAAGTGCCTCCAAGAGTTCGGAGTCACCTGGCCTAAAGGAAGCTGAAAAAAATCTAGTAAATCTATAAAGGCAGAAGGGAGGGGGAAACGAAGCCCGCATTCTAAGCAGGCCTCGTACACGGTGACGTAACCCTCCGGCGGGGAGTCAGCCCTGTGATCACCGTCAGGTACCACCGCCTTCCCCCCAGGAAAAGAGTATTTTTCGTAAAGGGATATCACAGTATCCTTACTCAAGATACTGTGAAAATACTCTACGGTCTTCTCCCCGGATTCTTTCCGGCTAGAAGACCCCTTACCCCCTTTCCTAACGCTACCCGACTCCGAAGAAGAAGAAGAAGACATTTTTCTTACTTTTTGAAGGTGAAGGTAGTCTGAAGAAATTTTTGAAAGCGGAAGGAAATTTTTCACGCAGAAGATAGAGAGTGCAGAAGAAGCCAATAGCAAAGGTGTTCAAATGATGAAGAAAGACGGTATTTATCAGATTTGGAAAAGATTTCAAATCATCGCACCGTTTCATATCCCACCTTTTCAGGATTCAACGGCCGGATTTTACTGTCGCATTTAATGCCGCATTTAATGCAGTCACGCGCAGGGCACGTCCCCTGACTTCAGCCTCCCCCGTACCCTTTTCCAGAATGCCGAAGTGACTCGCTTCGCCGAAATGAATCACTTCGCTTTTCGGGGGGGGTAGTGATGGGGTACGTACTAAACAAGCCCAATAGCAGTGACAGCTCGGCCAGCCCAAAGCCCAAGAGTTCAGTTCGGCATTACCAAAGAGTTCGGCCTCAGCCTACAGCTCGGTAAAAGCCAACCAATCAAGCTCTGCTCTCAGATCGGCAACCAAAGCAGTTCGGTCTCGGTATTCGACCGAACAAGGAGTTAGTGGACCCATACCGGATGTCCAACACACCCACTACCACGTGATGTCAGTTCAGGCCACGATCGTAGGCCATGACCTACGCTTCACCCACGATCTTAGGCCATAACCTACACGACATCCACGACTTAGGGTGGTGACGCAAGCCATGATCTGAGTTCATTATATAAATAGAACTTAGATCTGATAGAAGAGGTTAGAATCTCTCTAGAGAAACAATCATATAGCAAGTCTGTGTTGTAAGCTGTATTTGGCAGATCAAGCAATACAAACCTGCCCCCATTTCTCCCCGTGGACGTAGATTTACCTCAGTAAATCGAACCACGTTAAATTCTCTGTGTCGTGATTTATTTTTACGAGCATTTATCATCATCAAAAATTCGCGGAATCATCAATTACAAATCTAAAATTGAATCGACCATTTACTCCGGAAAAAAAATAGATCAGTAGAAACAACGGCGAAAGTGAAACAACGCGCCGGTGCGGAAGTAGCCACGCTGTTTACGGGCACCCCTTTAGCGAAACGGCACAAAACTCCCGCGTCCATGCAAATTACCCTCAACACACATAAGCACACCTCCTACTCTGTTTTTTCATCCTCACCCCTCCTTAATTACCACCCTATTTCCATTTTCATTTTGGGAAAATAAAATCTTCTGCGTTATGTGATTTCCAAATCTGCAATCCCTCGTTAACTCTCAATCTAATACCACAGAATTCTCTCATATTCCGCCTCCAATTTTTGATCCACAAACGGCGCAGATCGTTCCTTGCTCTCGGTCATCGAAATGTCAATGGTGTTGGAAGCGGCGGTTCCGGCCACGCCGGCGTCTCTCTACGTCGGAGACTTGCATCCCGACGTCAACGATGCTATTTTGCTCGACGCTTTCAAAGAGTTCAATTCCCTGACCTCCGTCCGTGTCTGCCTTAATTCCTCCACCGGCCGCTCCCTTTGTTATGGCTACGTCAACTTTGTTTCGCCTCAAGATGGTAATTCTTTATTTATTCATTCATTTATTTTCCTTTTGTATGCGTGTGTGGCTGTATTGTGTAAATTGAAGGGGTGCGTGGTGTGGAGAAGTGGATCGGGATGAGTTGTGACTGCGTTGTTTCGTGATTGAAGCTGTTTGTGTTGAATAGTTGTTGTGTGTGTTTCCGTTTGACTCGTAGTATTATTGGTACATTTTCATGATTAGAGAGGATAGATCGAATTGATGCCTGTACGAACATAGATTAAATGATGTACTATTTGATAATTTTGTTGCCTAATGGATCCCTGATTGATTATGATAATCGTATAGGGCTTCACATGGAGGCACTATGCTGCCCCACTTCTTTTGCTGAATTGCATGCATATCATCAAATTATTTGGGGATGGCTAACTGTGTTCATTTAAATCAGCCAAAGTCACCTGGCTGCAAGGATTCCTGTCACAATATAATTGTTTAACTTTTACTCAATATTTTGAAGTCCATGTGGGTTTAACTCTTCCTCAGCCTGGATCTTTTGGGAATGGAATGTGCGTCATTCTCCTAGTATTGAAGGCATAAATCATTGAGATTTTAGTCTCTATCTGCATGTATGTTAAAATCAAACTCCTCCTGTGTGGCGGGTATTGAAGGATTGAAGGCTCACTTTAAACTACTATGAATTGCTGTTGTAAATGTGGGAGTTTGATTCTCGGTCTGCTTATTCCTAAATACTTGTATATTGTGAAACTTATAAATTGGTGGTTCTTGACCACAAAAATTGTAGTTCCATCAACTTAATTCACATGATTTTACGATTAGGAATTTGCTATGCTTGCTCCTTATGATATACCCTTGCTTTTCTGTAGCCATTCGTGCCATTGAGTTGAAAAACCATTCCACATTGAATGGAAAAGTGATAAGAGTTATGTGGTCACGTCGCGACCCGGATGGACGAAGAAGTGGAGTTGGAAATGTTTTTGTCAAGGTAGCTCTGGAATTCTATTTTATTTAATATTACTATTTTTTGGGATATCCTTAACTGGTTCATGATCCACTTATCTGAACAGAACAGTTTACTTCTGCGTTTTCATTGTAGAATTTGAGCGACTCAATAGATAGTGTTAAGCTTCAAGAAATGTTTCAGACTTTTGGTGATGTATTATCTTGTAAAGTAGTGACTTCTGATGATGGGAAGAGCAGAGGATATGGCTTTGTCCAGTTTGAGTCTGAAGCCTCTGCAAAAGCAGCCATCGAGAAGCTCAATGGCTTAGCTGATGGAGGAAAACAGATGTATGTCATATTCTCCTTGTTTCTCCTCGCTCTTGCACTTTTTCTTTGATTTTATGCGAGGGATAATTTATCTTCTCCATATTATACATTTTTTTTTCACTAACAAAGGTTTTATCCATAGGTTTGTATCTAAATTTGTCAAAAAAAGTGACCGATCTCTTCCTTGTCATGAGGTGAAGTACACAAACCTGTATGTGAAGAATTTAGATACAGAAATATCTGAGGAAGTTCTTAAGGAAAAATTCTCTCAATTTGGAAACATTGCGAGCTTAGTCATCTCAAAAGATGAGAATGGTGCATCAAGAGGATTTGGGTTTGTTAATTTTGACAAAGCCGAAGACGCCAAATCTGCAGTAGAAGCTTTGAATGGATCACAACTTGGTATGGTAGTTATGAAGTCATATCAAAATTTAATACGTAGTAAGATTATGCCACATAACTCTATGCAGAACTTTGTAGTATAATCCATTCATTCAACAGGCTCAAAGGTTTTATATGTTGCCCGGGCACAGAAAAAATCTGAACGCGAGGAAATGTTACGCCGCCAGTTTGAGGAGAAAAGGAAGGAACAGATCCTGAAATACCAGGTTCCACAGGAGTTATTTTATTTACAATCATTTTGTAATACTATATTTTTATTATGAGTATGATTTTCCTTTAATCTGCTGATTGCAGGCTTCGAATGTGTATGTAAAGAATATTGATGATGAAATATCTGATGATGAGCTACGATTGCATTTTAGTCAGTGTGGTACGATTACCTCTGCAAAGATAATGAGAGATGATAAAGGAGTAAGCAGGGGGTATGGATTTGTTTGCTTCTCAACACCCGAGGAGGCAAATAAAGCTGTGTATACTTTCCATGGTGGGATTCTACTTCTACTAATATTTATCAACACAACATTTAATTACTTTTAGACGTATTGGGTTCACGAGACACAATCATACTTGCACTTGTTATCTCTTGTTCTTTGCTTAAATTTCTGATGGGGATACTGACAAAATTTTGTAAGAAGCATTCTGAAACAGTGAATGAGAAGTATTGGGTTCATGAGGCTCATTATGGAATGAGAAGGCTGCTTTTCATTGTTATATATAGGATGGTTTGAATGGCATGCATAAGCAACCCCACCAAGCATATCTTATCACATTCAGTTCTATACACTGAAATGGATGTGAATGAATGCATGCAGTTATAATTCCACTTTATTACCATCACCAGCTTTCTTACCTTACAGTATCAGTTTTTTCTTAGGTTTATTGCACTATCACCATCACCATCACCATCTTCCTTATTCCACAATATCATTTCTTAGGTTTCTAGCTTTAGTATGAAATTCCTTTTTTGGTAATTTCAACATTAAATTTAAAGACTGAGCCACAGTAGATTCGAACCTGAGGTCAAAACCACCATTGCTCGCCCTACAAATACACTCATTGATTCACTTTTGTATTATTGTAATAGCATACTAATATTGTGATGCTGAAGTTCTTAGTTGTACATGTAACACAGGGTTGATTTTGCGAAGGAAGCCATTATATGTAGCAATTGCTCAAAGAAAAGAAGAAAGGCAAGTGCAGTTGCAAGTTATATATGCTCAACGTATGGCGGGATTATCAGGACCGCCGTCACCTGTTATTCAGGGTGGATACTCTCATCTTTATTATCCAGCCCCTGGAGTTGTTCCACAGATACCTGCGCAGCCTAGTCTGATGTATCAGCAGCCAGGAATTAGGCCAGGATGGAGGGCTAATGGCATTCCAAATCCTTCCAGACCAATTCTTCAGCCTATCACCTTGGTCAGTTTATAAAATTTATATCTAAGCACTAATTTCTAAGTAGTTTTCCTTAAGAGCTTTGTCCATGTACTGGTTAGCCTAATTTTTTACATAAACTCTTCTCTTTATTTCTTAAAGGCTCCCAACAATTTTAGACAAAGACAAAGAGGGACGATGAACGGGAATATTCTACCACAGGCAGCTGGTCTTACATATCCATCACATTTGCAACGGCCAATTCACTCTCTGGCTTCATCTAAAGATTCAAACAATCAGCAGGTACGTTTCTGTATTATGCCCATTTTGGTACTTTCCATGCAAATCTTAGCAGCTTTCATTCATTTAGCACCATATCCAAGTCATCTGCTGTTCAATACATGCATGCAAGTCCTTCTCAACACCCTAATCTTGAACAATCTATTTGTGCTTCAGCCTATTTTTATATCAACTGGGGTTGGTGGTAAGGGGTCTGAAATGTTAAGTAGCGTGCTCGCTGCAGCTCCTCCAGAGCAACAGAAACATATTCTTGGGGATCGTCTTTATCCTTTGGTTGCTCATCACCAGGTCAATGAGTTAAATCTTCTTACTTTAACCCTCGTCAATTTAACATTTACCTTAGTGACAGTTTTTACATGATGTTGCAAATGCAGCCTGATCTAGCAGCAAAGATAACAGGCATGCTTCTGGAAATGGACAACAGTGAACTACTAGTTCTGTTAGATACACCGGAGTCACTAGCTGCTAAAGTTGAAGAGGCGGTTCAGGTGCTCAAATTATCTGATAAGACCAAAGAGCCCAATTCAGACGCCCTGGGTTCAAATTACATTTCTGCCGGAGTTGCTGTCAACTGAAGGATGAATACTCCGTTTTCATATATTTTCCAACTTCTTGACGTTTAGTTTAATTAGTAGTGACCATACCCTATTATATGCCTTGACATATTACAGCTATTACAGTCTACATGAAAACTCATATGCTGCTGCATCTGCAGGATATGCATTGCATTGACTTATATTCATACATGAAATATGTTCATTAGAGTTGACAGAAATTTCAAATTTTGAGTTTAGTTAACTGGTTTATTTAGTTGTACTATTCATGGTTGACAAGTGCCTACCCCAATGGAAACATTCAGAAATTAAGATTCAATATCTCGTAGAGTACATATAATCAAATTTTTTTGGTTACCACATTGATTGAAATTTACTTGATACAATTAATAAATGAGTAGGATGGGAGCAATTCGTATCAGTCGCGGAGGGCAGTGTCATGGTATGATTAGTAATTTAGTATGAGTAATCTTAATCCCTATAAATGTAGTATTAAGCTTAAGTAGAAGCATATTGCAATAAATATTACTTCCTCAGTCCCACAGAGATTGTCTCACTTTGATCGGATACGAGTTTTAAGAAATGTGTTGAAAAAATGGGACAATCTTTGTGGGACGGAGGGAGGGAGTAAAAAATTGTTAATTTGTACTATGGCTGCTAAAAAGTAAAAACATACTATATCACTAACACCATCCACAATGCCGCCCAGCCGACCGCCCAGCCGAGCGCCGGCGCTGGGCGGTTCGCTGGGCGGTCTATTGCAGTCACCCAGCGGGCGAATGGAGAGAGAAACCTCGCAGCGCTGGGCGGTCGCGTGGCGTTGGGCGGTCCGCTCGGCGCTATTGCAGCGCCCGGATCACCCAGCGCACCGCCTAGCGCGAAATTTAAAATTTTTTTTTCCGAAACACTATATATACGCGCTTTGCTCGTCATTTTCATTCGCACCACTTGTTTTAACGAGTACTCTCTCTATCTTAATTTCTGTACAAGATCAACAACGGAAATAGATCTCAACAACGAGCCTAGTTCCGGGAGTAGCGGGTCACAAACTCCGTCGATCCCCGTGGGAAGTGGATGGGGTCAGATGCCCGGGTACTACAACATGTACCCGTGGCAGCAGATGTATTCCGGGCCGCCAACGGGGGGGAGTCCGCCGGGGGGGTATCCGGCGATACCGGGGTGGGCACCAACGGGATGGGCACCCGGGATGCAGATGATGCCCGGGGGGGTACCGCTGACACAGGGGACTCCAGGGGTCGTACCGGCTACACAGTGGACTTCTGGGGGGTCCCCGGCGACGGAGGGGGATGTCTATCGCCCCAGTTTAGATTTTTCGACTGGTTCATCGCACACATCGACCCAAACGCCCTTGGGGTTTGATAGTTTCTCCTTAGATGACTTGGTGTTTGATACTCCCGGAGCTCCAGAAACTCTCGTTGAAGGGGGGGGCAGAGCGGGGGCGTGGCGCCTCCGCGAAGAAGGGCAAGAAGAAGGTCGGCGAGTCGTCGCAGCCGGGTGAGGATGAGGTACGGAGGAGGTGGACGGACGAGGAGAACGTCGCGCTCTGCAAGGCGTGGGTGAGTGTTTGCGACGATCCTCTCGTTTCGAACGAGCAGAGGATCGTCAACATGTGGGGCAAGATAGCAGCAGCCTACAAGAGATTTTGCCCGGAGGGGAGGCCACGCAACGGGGAGGATTGCCGGAAGGCCTGGAACCGAATCAGGGGTGCGGTCTCCCGATTTTCGGGTTTGTACACCAACGCACTCCGCATGATGAGCAGTGGCCAAACGGAGGAGGACTGCAGGAGAATAGCTGAGAAAGCCTTCCCACTGAAGGGGGTATACAAGGACTTCACCTACTGGAACTGCTATCTTGTGCTGAACGAGTCCGAGAAGTTCCGAGTAGGTGTCGACTCAGGCTGGCCGAAGAAGCAACGACTGAACTACACCGGTGATTTCAGCGGCAGCAGCGGTGGTTCCCACGACCTCCCCGAGACGACGCAGGAGTTCCGCACGCCGCGTTCGGTCGGTGGCCGACCTCGCCCGATGGGGCGCAAGCGCGCTCAGCGGGAGGCGAGGGGGAACGCCGGGGCTTCCCAGGAGGTCCAGTCGGCATCCCCCCTTGGCCAATCCACCGAGGATCTCAAATTCTTCGCTCACGCCCAAACGCGCGCTTAGTTGATCAAGACGATGGCCGAATGGCGGGTGGCGACGGATCCCGTGGAGAAGAGCGTGCTTCAAACCTTGCTCATGAGCCTGCAGGACGAGTTGGAGGCGGCACGGAGGGAGACCGGCGGCGGCGGCGGCGGCGGCGGTGGTGGTGGCGGCGATGGTGGCGACAGCGACGGAGGCGGCGACGACGGAGACGAGGAGTGAATTGGCACTCCTTTTTATTATTGTATTTTTTTTAAAATTAATGTATTTTTAAAAATTATTATACTTTTTAAATTTTAATATTATTATTAAACTTTTCCCGTATATGTCTCGTAAATTAAATTTCGTATATTGTGTGATTGTTAATTATTTCATTTTGTATATATTTGTTAATAGTGATGTGAATATTATGTGGCTAGGCTATGACTGGGCTATTGCTGGGCTATTTGCTTGTTTTGATGATGTGGCAGGAGGATTTTGAGTGCTGATGATGTGGCAGTGGCTAGGTTATTGCTGGGCTATTCCTATTGTGGATGGTCTAAGTAGTAAGATTAGATTCATAAATGGAGAATTAGACAGTTTTTTTGGGTATTAGTGAAGAACAGATGTGTAGTGAGTAGATGCAAGGTGCGATTTATACACAAAACTAGCGATGCAATGAACGTATTGGCCGCCACGCTTAATGAGTAACCTCAGTAGCATTAACATTAAGTTGTACTCTTTCTGGTGTTCAAGATGGAAATTTAGGTAAAGTACTTGGGTGATAAGATAAGAGTAGAAAAGTGATTGAATAATTTAAATAGGAGACGCTGAAAGAAAAATAATGATCTAAAACGGAGGGAGGGAGTACTAGTATTGAGTAACAATATTAACATAAAAAAAACAATATTAGTACTGTATTAATTATCAAACTAGCCTGGGCAAGCATAACGAGATTGACTGCGCACTAAATTCTCACCTCCCATTGGCCACAATTCAATCTGGTCAAACATAAACCCCTTTATCATAAATTAAAATTACAGAAGACGCCAATACGCATTTCTCCTCTCTGCGTCGGCGCAACACCATCTCTCTTAAAATGGAAGCTCTACGCTCCGCCACCGCGCAGCCTCCCATCAACTATTCCAAATTCGACCCAAACCACCACCACAGAACATCCTCCGGCCGCCTCCCCTGCTCCCGCCGAAAGCCGTCAATACGCGCCACCCTGTCAAAACAGGGATCGGAGATTCTTCCGTCTCCCCCAAAGGCTACGCCTCCGGTTTCTGACCCACTGTTGAGAGTTTCTCCTGCTTCTCTCCAGTACGAGAGCGGTTTTTTGCTGCAGAATGAGAATATGGGTAATGGTGCTGATACGGAAGGTACGCTCACTGCTATGGAATATCTCACCAACATTCTGGCGTCCAAGGTGTATGACGTGGCGTATGAGTCGCCGTTGCAGCTGGCGACCAAGCTGTCTGAGAGGTGGGGGGCGAATATCTGGCTTAAGAGAGAGGATCTACAGCCTGTATGTATTTTGTATCATCGTGTTTGATTATATCTCGAATTCATCCAATTTTGTTGCTATTTCAGTATGGTTCGGACCTTGAACGATTTCTGTTACCTTTCCTTTGGTTTTAGCTGAAACTGAAAGGGTTATCAAGTTTTTTGAAGATATTAATATTGTTGAGAAAAGAGATTATTAAGTCCCAAGAAGATGCATGAGTTCCAAGAGTATTGGAAAATAAGAATAGCATTTATTATGATGTATGGTTCCTAGATACATTTATGTCTAAACTCCTATTTATACCCATGTATAATGTATCAAAACTTATCCAATGAATTCAGTTATTCAATCCAATATGGTATCAGAGCAGAAGAAAAAATCGATCCGTGAGCCAATTCAAAAGTAGTTCTTTGGAACTCAGATTTTTCCTCATCACTGTTCCATACCCTTCCAAACCAATCAGCCAAGATCAGGCAACAAACCATCCCTATCCAATCTCAGAAAAAACCATACAGTAGCCCCTGTTGCAATAAAAACCAAGATCAAGTAAGTACCACATCCTCAATGGCCAACAAGACAATTGAAACAGTTTCAATCGGAATCAAACTAGATGGGAAAAACTTCCCAATCTGGTCGAAGTTGATGCGCGTCGCAATCGGAAGTCGACAGAAGCTCGACCACATCGAAGGAGAGAAGGCTCCTCCCCAAACCAATGATCCAAAATTCCAGGAATGGCAAGCATCCGACTTCACAGTTTTTTCGTGGCTCATCAACAACATGGAACAACGACTCGTGCTGCAGTTTGCTCAACATCAAACTGCTAAGGCAATGTGGCGGAGCCTTACAACTACTTTTGGAACCAGAGTTGATCCAGTCCAAGTATACGATTTGGAGGACAGAACCAACAAACTCCGACAAGGAAACGACTCCCTCGAAGCCTATTGGAGCGAACTCCAGAATCTCTGGGTGGGGATGGACAACCGTAAGCCATGTCCCTACAAATGTTGTGAAGAAGCAATCAATACATACAAAAAGGAAACTGAGACAAAGAGATTATATCAATTTCTATCCGGATTAAACGAGCGACACGATGGGCTCCGGAGGGAGCTCCTAAAAGAGAATCCCGAACCAACCGCAGAGGATGCATTCGGAAGAGTAAAACAAGAAGAATCCAGGGAGGGGATTTGGAAACCAGCCACCCAAACCCTAGATTCGGGAATAGGCGGCGGGTTCGGTGCGAGACAACCACCACCACAACTCCAATTCCGAGGAATCCAGTCGCCTCCCCACAGCTCATCGGCGCTACCACCGCGAGGGAACTCCAACAATCGAAAGGGAGTTGACAAATCAAAACTCTATTGCACACATTGTGGGATGACCAAGCACACCAAGGAGACGTGCTTCAAACTCGTCGGCTTCCCGGAATGGTGGGAAGATGGTCACAAATCAAACAAGAACAACACCGGCAAGGGAAGAATCGCCGTCGGGCGAGAAGGAGCAGACGAGAGCTTTTTCCTAGCGGGCAACCAAGTGGCCGCCGGCGCTGGGAACGATGGCAGCCGTCCGATTGGGAGCTCAGCGGCGGGCAGCTGGTGGGGATCTGGTGGAGGAAGCGGAAAAGAGGAAGAAGCTGCTAAGGCGTCGTATACACGCTCAATTGAAGGTAAAGGGTTTGGGGCTTTGCCTCAAACCCTTGCTTTTTCTCACTCTCTCAATTTGCACCCCAAGAAAAGTGGTTTGTTAGGAAAAGAACCCCAAGTCACCCCAAAATTGCAAAACATGCCCTTTATGCATGCTGATATTCCAAAAACACCCCATACAGAATGTAGGAATCGTTTTTCAGTCCTAAATAATGATTTCGATATTTCAGTGGCTTGTAAAGTAAAAAAATCAGATATTAGGGATGAAAGGGGGTGGATATTTGATTGTGGAGCAACGGATACTATGTCATACGATAGGGCTGATTTTGGGGAATTATCAAAGTCAAAAAGAATATATATCGAGACAGCGGGAGGGGATCTTGTTCCGGTTGAAGGGGCAGGGACTATTCAAATATCTCCAACATTGAAAATTGCTAATTGTCTTTATGTTCCCACGTTATCACAAAAATTGATGTCTGTCTCCCATGTAACACGAGAACTCAACTGCAGACTCCTAATGCAACCGGATTGTTGTTTTCTACAGGATATTCGGACGGGGATGACGATTGGGCGTGGCACTGAATACCATGGGTTATACTATGTGGACGAGGTAGCTCAAACTGGCAGAGGGATGTTGGCTCACAGACCTACGGAACGAGAAATGTGGTTATGGCATAGGCGGTTAGGACATCCGTCCTTGAGTTATTTAAATATTTTATTTCCAAATTCTCCTAAAAGCTTCACTTTTGAATGTCAGACATGTGTTTTGGCAAAAAGTCACAGACAATCTTTTAAATCAAGTAATACTAGGGTTGATTCGGTTTTTTCTTTAATACACTCTGATGTTTGGGGTCCTTCGCCAATAGTTGGGGGAAATGGATTTCGATATTTCGTTCTTTTTATTGATGATTGCACTCGCATGACTTGGGTATATTTTCTTAGAAATAAATCTGATGTTTTTTCAAAATTCTCTGATTTTTATTCTATGATTCTTACCCAATTTCAAACCAAAATCAAGGTCCTTAGATCCGATAATGGGGGAGAGTATGTCAACACTAAAATGAGAGAGTTTTGTGCTGAAAAAGGTCTTATCCATCAAACATCATGTGCCTATACTCCGGAACAAAATGGGGTAGCTGAGAGGAAAAATCGTACAATCCTAAATATAACCCGAGCCCTTATCCTAGATTCCAAAGTCCCAAATTTTTTCTGGCCTGAAGCCGTAGCCACATCTGTATATCTCCTCAATCGACTTCCCACCAAAATTCTCGACCTTAAAAACCCTCTCCAAAAATTATCCACCATGTCTAAAATACCTCCTACCTTGTCCCTCGAACCTCGCATCTTCGGTTGTTCGGTCTTTGTCCATATCCCCAAACATGAGCGTAATAAATTCTCACCCTGTGCAGATAAGTGTGTTTTCATTGGGTATGGGGCTCATCAAAAAGGCTATAGGTGCTATAATCCAAAAACCCGCCAAGTTATCACCACAATGAACTGCACTTTCTTAGAAACTGAATTCTTTTACGCCACCCAACTTCCAAGTCAGGGGGAGAAGGAAATAAATACAATTGACTCGATAAGTTGGCTGCCTATGCCAAATAATCACTACTCTACCGAAGGACTACCAGAGCCAGCTACATCTGTCGCCGAGCATGCCACGAACACACCACAACCTATGGAGCTAGGTGACACCCCAACAGTACCCGTTCCGATATCTGAGGTAACCAACCTTGAGAACTCTGTTAATATTAGCACTGTTGCTACAGAAGAAGAACAGAGAGAGATTATAGATGAAGACACCGGACAGTACATTCGACCTATCCGAAGTACTCGTGGAATTCCACCCAAACGGTACTCACCTGAAAGAACGAGCAGAAGGTCAAAATATCCAGTGGGAAGTATGGCAAGAGCAAACTTAACCAAACTGGCCAGGGCATTTGAAGCTGCCCTCTATGAAGAGGAAATTCCACAAACAGTAAAGGAAGCATTAAAAATCAAGCATTGGAGGGATGCAATGATGGTAGAGCTAAAAGCCCTGGAGAGGAATAAAACATGGAAAAAGTGTCAACTTCCAAAGGGGAAACGGACTGTAGGTTGCAGATGGGTTTTTACTATCAAACGAAGACCAGACGGGTCCATCGAGAGATATAAGGCTCGCCTTGTGGCTAAAGGGTATACCCAGACATATGGAGTGGATTACTCTGAGACATTCTCACCAGTGGCAAAGATGAATACTGTCCGAGTATTACTCTCTATTGCAGCAAGCAAAGACTGGCCTCTTCACCAGTTTGATGTAACTAATGCTTTCTTACATGGTGAACTGAAGAAAGAAGTTTACATGGAGGCCCCTCCAGGTTTCGAAGAAGACTTCAAAGATGGGGAAGTCTGTCAATTGAAGAAAACCCTGTATGGCTTAAAACAGTCGCCCAGAGCATGGTTTGGGAGATTCACAGAGGCTATGAAGAAGTATGATTATCAACAGAGCAATGCAGATCACACTCTCTTCATGAAGAAAAAAGGGGATAAAATTACATGTTTGATAATCTATGTCGATGACATGATTATTACTGGAGATGACCCTAAGGAGATAGAGGAGCTCAAGAAGAACTTGGCCACTGAATTTGAGATGAAAGATCTAGGGGCACTTAAGTACTTTCTCGGGGTCGAGGTCTTGAGATCAAAGGAAGGGATCTTCATAAATCAGAAAAAATACACTTTGGATCTTCTGGCAGAAACTGGTATGATGGAATGTAAACCTGCAGACACACCAATTGCAGTTAATCATGGACTTCAAATCACAGAAGGAGCTCAACTAGCCGATAGAGAAAGGTATCAAAGGTTAGTTGGAAAATTGATTTATCTTTCACACACCAGACCGGACATAGCATATGCAGTAAGTGTGATAAGTCAATTTATGCACCGACCCCAAAGCGATCACCTTGAAGCAGCACTGAGAGTTGTTCGGTATCTCAAAGGTACCTTTGATCATGGAATAATGTTCAGACGAAGTGAGCATCTGGAAATCCATGGATATACAGACGCCGATTGGGCTGGAAACCCAGTTGACAGAAGATCCACTTCGGGGTACTTCACATTTGTTGGAGGGAACCTTGTTACATGGAAGAGCAAGAAGCAAAAAGTCGTAGCGCTATCAAGTGCAGAGGCAGAATTTAGAGGGATCAGAAATGGATTAACTGAGGTACTATGGCTGAGGAGATTATTGGGCGAACTAGGTTTTTTATCACAGAAGACGTGTCAAATTTTCTGTGATAATAAAGCCGCAATCAGTATCGCAGAGAATCCTGTCCAACATGATCGGACGAAGCATGTTGAAATAGATAGACATTTCATCAAAGAGAAAATTGAAGAGGGAATTGTTGAGTTCCCATTTGTTCGATCTGGAGATCAACTTGCAGACATTCTGACCAAGGCAGTAGGAGCAAGAAACTTTGCAGAGGCTCTTGGCAAGTTGGATATCGGGAATCCCGTTATCCAACTTGAGGGGGAGTGTTGAGAAAAGAGATTATTAAGTCCCAAGAAGATGCATGAGTTCCAAGAGTATTGGAAAATAAGAATAGCATTTATTATGATGTATGGTTCCTAGATACATTTATGTCTAAACTCCTATTTATACCCATGTATAATGTATCAAAACTTATCCAATGAATTCAGTTATTCAATCCAATAAATATCATAATTTTAATGTTTCGTGGTTTTTGTTTGATGCAATTTTTTGCAACTCACTTCAGTGGAATGCTCTACCTTTCTAAATTGAATGCACTGATGAAGCTAAGTTCCCTGCATATGCTTTCTCATTCAGGTTTTCTCATTCAAGCTTCGAGGAGCTTATAATATGATGGCTAAACTTCCAAAAGAGCAGCTTGAAAGAGGGGTGATTTGTTCCTCGGCAGGAAATCATGCTCAAGGGGTAGCATTATCTGCACAGAGATTGGGATGCAATGCTGTAATTGTGATGCCTGTAACTACTCCAGAGATTAAGGTTATTCGTTGTTTATGTATGTCGTGTTTTTGTTTACTATCCAAAGTAGGCAATATCACCATTTTTGAAGCCTTTTTATTGATACTGGTAGTGGAGATCAGTTGAAAGACTTGGGGCCACTGTGGTACTTCTAGGAGACTCTTATGATGAAGCTCAGTCTCATGCTAAAAAGAGAGCAGTAGAGGAGGGCCTCTCATTTATACCTCCTTTTGACCACTCTGATGTAATCATAGGGCAGGGAACAGTTGGAATGGAGATTGTGAAGCAAATGACGGGCCCAATAGAAGCTATATTTGTGCCTGTTGGTGGTGGAGGGCTCATAGCTGGCATTGCTGCCTATGTGAAAAGGGTCTGCCCAGAAGTGAAAATTATTGGAGTGGAACCGTTTGATGCAAATGCAATGGCGTTATCACTTCACCATGACCGACGTGTAATACTGGACCAAGTGGGAGGCTTTGCTGATGGAGTAGCAGTAAAAGTAGTTGGTGAAGAGACTTTCCGATTATGCAGGGAACTGATAGATGGTGTAGTTCTTGTTGGTCGTGACGCAATTTGTGCCTCAATTAAGGTTAGCCGTGTAGTTGATTTCTTCAATAATATTCCCATCAGCCATAGCTTCTCAAAGCATGCTATTGTTGACTGCATTTATTTTTCCAGAAAATTCGGCATAATGCTTTAAGTATCTTGGTCGAGAAATATAGCTTGACATCTTGTCTTTTGTGGTCCCTTGAGCCAAAGTTTACCAAGAAACTATAAAAACTATCCTTATGAGATTTGGAATGTCAAGTCCCTGGATATGTTATACTACCTCCGTCCCACATAGTAGTATGTTAGTATATTTTTTTGTGCCAGTCATGGTCTTGTCCCTTTCAATGGTTTTATACTTACTTCCCTTTTCTCAGTTCAGTCAGAGAAAAAAATGCTTACTACCTATGTTCACGAGTGTTGACATGGTCTATTTTTCTCTACTTTCATGTCGTTACACTTGTTGGTGGAGCATAAATTTATCTTTCATCCCAACTCTTAACTGTGTTGAATATGCTTCTTAAATTAGGTCATTGATGGGTCTCAACTTTGTATCTAATTTATATATCAGGTTATTAGTTATGACTATAATGTCATTCTCATATATATGGATGTCTATCTGCTCCCATTTAAGCCACCACTTGATGCATCTCTAAGATGAGCTTCTAGAAGTGTATTTGCATGAAAGCAGCATTAAAGCAGGGCTTCATCATACTAATATTATTTCATATTATTACCCTGCAAGATTTCTTAGATAAATAACTTCACATCTCCTATACCAACTGAATTGGCTTAAATATATTATCTTTTAAATGGGATTCATGACTTTTTAAACTCAAAATACTTGTTTTTATTTATTGGTCATACATACTATGCGTCCAACTCGACTAGGTTGGTTTTGTTTGTTTATACTTGTTTGTTTCTACTTCAAAATGCTATGGCTCAAATTCTGTGAAGTGTGAACGTACTGCTTATTTTTACTTGTGGACTTTCCTACAGGATATGTTTGAGGAGAAAAGGAGCATTTTAGAACCAGCAGGTGCTCTTGCCTTAGCTGGAGCTGAAGCTTACTGCAAGTACTATGGACTGAAGGATGCAAATGTAGTAGCAATCACAAGTGGAGCTAATATGAACTTTGATAGATTAAGATTGGTAACTGAACTTGCAGATGTAGGTAGACGTCGGGAAGCTGTACTTGCAACTTACATGACAGAGGAGCCTGGAAGCTTTAAAGAATTCTGTGAGCTAGTGAGTTTTTAGTTTATCCAACTTTTCTCATTCTCATTATGTCAAGGATGCAGTTCAAATCCAAATACTATGTATTGATCTTTGCAGGTCGGACCTATGAATATTACTGAATTCAAATACAGATATAATTCAGATAAAGGACAAGCTTTAGTACTATACAGGCAAGATTCATGTTTTATACGATTTTATTTTGACAAGCAATGAGTTGTGTGTGTTTGTGACAATATTTTGCATTTTTACAATCATGAATTCATAAATTACTTAATTTCCTATTATGTTCTTTTAACAGAGTTGGCCTTCATACTGAATCGGAACTTCAAGCAATGATCCAGAGAATGGAATCTGCTAAACTACAAACCATAAATCTTACAGAGAATGACTTGGTCAAGGATCATTTGAGACACTTGGTATGTGCTTCTTGTGATTAACTTTTAATTATTACTGCTGGACCTTGATAAGTTGATAAGTTATTTACAATGAGCTAGACTCAAACTTCAGTTACATTCATGAATTATGAGTTGCAGCACCATGGCATATTTGAAAACAACAGTGACGAATGTAATTAAATTGAATTTTTGTATTAAAAAAATTAATTTTTTTTATAAAGCTACAATAGTGCTTCAAGATTTACTTGATTGCGCATGTTATCTTCTGACCTTGATAATTCCTTTCTATATTCAAGTATCATTAAGTCTGGCCCTGTCTGCACAACTTTGCATTGTATCGAACTGAAATGGATATTCTTATTTTATTTAGCTTAATGAGAACCCTCAACATATTCACAAGCATTAGCATAGATGCAGTCTGCCCACTTAACAACAAACATCAGCTAGGAGAACACAGATATCTGACCATTAGAGTTGGGAACTTTTTTTATACAACAAAAAAGATGCAGTTCTCATTATAATGCCGTATTGGTTACTGATACGTGCTTAAAGAAATAATTGCTTTCTGTTTGGAGAAAGTTGACGATTTCTTCTTAATATTGCCTCAAACTCTTATCATATCTGTAGCTAACATCCTAAGTGTCTAGGATGTGCAGAACTTTCGGTAAAATGTCATGGGCATCTTAGGGCGGAAACTTTCTGGAAATTAGTGATGTATATCAAATAGGCCATATCATCTATTAATGTATATTCTAGGTGATCTCTCGACATGTGATTGTATTACCTTTACTTATCCATTTTTTCTTAAATTACCTTTCAAAGTTCATCTGTAAGATACGAATAACTTGGGAGAATGCCTCTGTAATGAAATTTTATACATTGTCTTTCCATATTGGAAAATTGCTAACACCCATGCTGAAGATTAATTGAACTGTGACCCACATTGAAGAGGAATTGAATTGTGACCCACGCTCTTGATCCAAATGTGTACCATGTACAAGTAAACTAGATATGAAGATGATGAGAATGACTCTTGTTTGTTATAACCATGTAATTCGTAGTTAAGATTGGGCACTTGGTAGAGAAGTGATTGTTGATATATTCATGTAACTGTAATCCATTTAAAACATTCTGAACCTCCAGTAAGCTGAGACACTTGATGTCCCAACTAATACTACTATGCTATGGCATCTCATATTGCTGCTCAGTAATAGATTCTCTACATACAAGAATTTCGAAAGCCTAATCTGATATTTATTGAGAATTCTTTGTATTTGATAAGTCTATAATCCAAGTAGAATGGAATGTCAGTATGTGTTTATAAGACTTTCAATGCCTAATAGTAGGATAGCTGCAGAGTATTTTTCTTAGGGAGATATTTGTTTTTATTTATTTTATTTTCGTTTTTTAAATATAAATTCTTATAAATGATGAAAATAATTGGCTTATAGAATCTATTCTGGTTCTACTCTTACCATAAAAATAGTAATTAGACCCTGAAGCTAGAGCAGTCTTGACTGTGGAGGCAGTGTTATCTCTTGGTTGAAAACTTGTCACATCAATGTTTGACATGAATATGAGTTTCAGTTTGTGCTTGATAATGATTTCTCATTAATAATTTTCAGATGGGTGGAAGATCAACTGTTAAAGATGAGGTGCTATGCCGTTTCATTTTCCCAGAGAGGCCTGGTGCTTTGATGAAATTTTTGGATGCTTTGAGTCCACGTTGGAATATAAGTTTGTTCCATTACCGTGGGCAGGTTGTATACCCTAGATCATCTATTCATATATGCTAGCATCATGTATATTTATTCAGCCAATTTACCATTTTGCTGCACCTCCAGGGAGAAACTGGTGCAAATGTGTTAGTTGGCATCCAAGTTGCTCGAACAGAAATGGAGGAGTTCCGCCATCGTGCAAACAGTCTTGGGTATGAGTATGCAGTGGAAACTGCTAATGAAGCATTCCAGATTTTAATGCAATAAACATAGATTACACTGCACAGTGATATATCCCTTGGAGCTCTTGCGGCTTTAGCTGGGGAGCCCATTGTCAGTTTTGGATCAAATTCGGAAAGGTATGAGTTCTTGGTTTGCCTATGCTGCAGCATCGTGCTTGAAGCCATATTCCGTGTACGAGAAGTTATATGTAAAATGAGAACCATTTTGGTTTAAGTTCCTTGGAAGAGGTTTACTCTGCTGTGGGTACAATGGCTCACAGTGGATTGGTGATTGCAACTTTGATATTGAAATACTTTAGTTTGATTTTTTTTGGGTGCTCCAGACCCCTCTTCATGGTTATACCGTTACATATTATGGTGCCTTGGATCTTGGAATATTATCAACTTTATAATATGGTGTATAAGTTAGCAAAGTATTCAAGGAAATTTGGATATGGCTTCCTTTCCAACTGGGAATTAAGTCAATTTTATATACTCCTAAGTAACAAAATATTAATTTGAGTTACTATCCAAATTGATATTGATTTATACGTCCGAATTCAAATTACGAAAATTCTGGATTTTCTTTGAATGTATTATTTCTGGTATTAAAGATTTTAGTAATCACAAATTAATTTAAGTTTGTAGCGAACTTTAATTACTTACATAGTTTTTTTTTTAAATTGTCTATTTTAGAGATACTATTATTTATTAGTATAATGAAATAAATTCTAGTAGGCTAAAATAGTTATCTTTGCCCAGTATACCAAGATTTTATTGGGTTAAAAAACCTTCTTATACATTTAATGTAATGTATAATTAAAAATTATACATTTCATAGACCTTAGTATTAAAGATTAAAAATTTCATAGATCTTACTCGTATTTATTACTCCTAGTAATGAGCTATAAAAAATCTTACTAGAATTCTGTAGTGTTGCTCGTACTAGTGTCATTAGACCATCTCTAGTGGTGCACCAAAACTTAAAATGAGGTACTTCAAAATCAATCTCATTTTGGTTTTTAGTAAAAAAATGCTTATTTTTAGGTTTATTAAAGCAATTTCAATGAGCTTGAAGTAGTTGTTAGCTTATTTTTAATTATATTCTTAAAATATTAATATCATTTATTATAAAATAATTTGACGTGTGTGCGCATATAGCACAGCCCCACATTGATAGCAGGTTCACTTATCTGATTTACATATCAAACATTCATCAATGTTAATTTAACTATCGAAAAGTAAATAATTTAACATGATTTCTACACCCTCCGTCCATCAATAACTGTTTATTTTATTTTTTTTCGTTCCTCCATCAGTAAATATCTTTTTTACATTTTTGCTATTTTTTATTACAATCCACTAAATTTATTTTCCTCATATTCCTCTATAAAACTAATACTTCAGACTATATAAAATTAGGACACGCCTTTCACTGACGTTTCAACCCACTTCCTAGGTCCTACTATGTTTATTAAAATTTAAAACCATGCCCGGTCGAATTAGCCTTGTATCGGTAGACGGAGTGAGTAATTGATAGACTAATCTTAAGTCTTAACCATTCTACTAAACCAGCCCTTAATCATTTTGATCAGTACAGAAAACCGTTAAAGAATGTCTTCTCCCTGCAATATGTTCATTTTGAATGTAAATATATCTGGAAACATTGACAATTCTGGATTGAGGTATCTATAATACATTCTGACATTTGAATTTCAACGATTGTAGGGCGGCCTGAACTGAAGATCTAAACCCTTTCAATCAACATATTCAATAATTCTTGAGAGAGAATGCACGGGATACCGCGCAAAGCCTCAACCCAGGAAGAACGAGATGACTCGTCTGTCAAAGCCTCCAAACTTCGCCATCTCCAATCTCAACTCCTCCACTTTCACCACAACAAAATGTTTGTAATTTTCCCTTTTACTACTCATTTCCACCCAGCTGTAGTATTAATTGGATATGATCGATTTGTACTCGTGGTTAATCTTTGAGGGTTTTCACTGCAGATATACGAAAGAAGCAATAGAAATTAGTGCCAAGCTGTTGGAATCCAATCCCGAGCATTACACCGGTTGGAATTACCGGAAGCTCGCGGTTCAGCACCTTCTCGATCGACACCAGGAGAATGAAGTTGATTCCGAATCGCCCCAATCAGTTCTTGATGAAGAATTGATACTTGTAAGTTTGTGCTTACTTATTATCCATCGATTGCTCTTGATTCAGTGAGTTAGAAGTTAGTATATAGGATATTTGGGAGGTGTTCAACACTGATATTTTTGCAACTTTTTTGTAGTAGGGATTTGTTAAATAACTGATCGAGCTCTGATTCAGTTGAGATATAGATCCAAGTGTTCAAATTTGAAATTTTGCATCTCTTTATAGTAGGAATTGGTTAAATGATTGATGAATTTGTGAGAGTACGAATTGTCATTTAGGTAGAGAATGCATTGAAGAGAAACTTTAAGGTATATGGGGCGTGGCATCATCGCAAATGGGTCCTAAGTAAGGGCCATTCATCCTCGGACAGGGAATTGCGGCTTCTGGGAAAGTTCCAGAAGCTGGACTCCCGGAATTTCCATGCATGGAATTACAGGAGATGAGGTCCTGGATATTTGGTGTTCATTTGGGTAATGTAGTGATTCGGACCTGCTAATGTGGTTCTTTGGTGCTGCCTTTTCCAGGTTTATAACAGAGCTAAAGAAGATTCCAGATGAAGATGAACTTCAATACACCACTGATATGATATATGATAATTTTAGTAATTATTCTGCCTGGCATAATCGAAGGTATGCTAGTTTGTTTCTTGAAATTTCTATTCACTTAAAATGATCGTTCATCATGCATGCTTTATCTTCTAATCCCTGGGAACTTCAAATGACCATCTATCATCATTTTAAAATTGAATATAGTGGAGTATATTTTTCCTGATGGAAATAGTTGGTTTTCTGAAGTCGAAAATATGTAGGGTAGTGTTATATTTTGCTCATATCCCATTGATATCAGGCCGTGCTATCTTAATTTGCACACCTGCATTTTCTTTTCGACTTGATAAGTAGTGTCCTTAACAGTTGCATGAGAGATAGTACCAACAGTTTGATAAGTTATAGCACAGTTTACCGACTGGATGTTTTCTAGTCTGCATTACATGGGTGTAATCAACTTATTTGAACTGCGGAGTTTGATCGCAGTGTTTCATAAAATTTACATTGTGAGAAACTCGTGAAATTGTGACGAGGATTACTAATGTTCGAATGTTATAGAGCTACAAAGATTGTTTTTTGTATCACAAAGGTCATGTAACAGATGTACATAGTATGATATTGTTAATTTTAATAACCTCTTCATAGATTGTACATGAAACTTATCAATGGCTTTTAATTTCCTATTTATGATATTAATAATTCACTTTCCCCCAACACTTACAGCATGCTTTTGTCTTAACTACTTGAGAAAAGAGCAAAAGGATATGACAAAACAGAGAATGTCTTGAGTGAGGAGTTTGAGTTTGTGCGCAATGCTCTCTTCACAGACCCTAATGATCAAAGTAGCTGGTTTTACCATTTGTGGCTTTTGGGTCAAACATTGAAGCGGGAGCCTCTATTTATTTCTTCATCGCCTCCTCATGGTTCTAATCTATCTTTGTCAATTGATAACCCAGACTGCCAGCCTTTTTTCTCCAAGATATATCATCAGTCTAAAGAAAGAGCATTTACCCTAATTTTATATTTCAGTGAAGCAGTTGAAGGTGTTAGCTCATCTACAGTCACTGTAGAATTTGATTATGATGGTGGTGATGGTCTTATTTGGCATTCGCTATCAGCAAATAAACTTGGGTTTTCCCAGGCTTGGTTAACTTACATTAAGTATCCTCATGATTCCTTAGAATCCTGCCATGTAAAGGTTGCCATTGCACAATTTCCCGGCATTATTTCTTCAAGTGGTATGCCATGTAGTCGGCCTTGTTTTATATCATTCACTATAAGTGTATGTTCAAACAATCAAGAGCATTCTGAGGTGCAAACTACACATAATATATCATGGAATGAGGAGAATTTCAAAGCTCATTCTACCCATCCTGAAGATTCAAGCTTGTTTGCCTCACTATGTAAATTAGACATTACAAAGGAGAATAAGCCAACCACCCCTATCTTGTGTATGGAGACTTTATCCAATGAAATTGCTTGCAGCCGGGAACTGTTGTCATCATCAAACTGGTAAGCTGGATTAGTGCTGGATTGCTTTCACAATTTTAAAGAAACTTCTTGATTTGGCAAGTAGTTTTATTTTGTTGTTATGTCTTTTTGTTTTAGTTAAATTGGAAAACTTACTCTTGCAAGACTCTTGGCGGCACACAACGCATTGATCACGTATGGTTGCATGGATTCTGGAACTGAGGCTCATTATGAAGATATTCTTGCACTTTATCATGATTTAATGAAAATGGATCCTGCACATATTGGGTATTATGAGGATGAGTACAGCTTAGTGCTAATGAAGCAGGTCAATCTTCATTCATTGGTCTTTCTTTCTGGACAATATAGAATGCTTTGGTCATGTCATTTACTGAGAAAATGTGCATTTCATCATGGTAGATAGTCATTACTTGGTCAATCTGCAATCCCGCGAAACTAGTGTGAACATAAAGAAATATAGAGTCGATCTGCTTTGGAGCTTGAGTAGTTTGATCAAAGATTTGTTTCGACCCAATAAACGCCATTTAGTCATGGAGCCCTTTTGCTTTAGGTCTTGTGAAAATTTTCTAATCGTTATTAACTCTTAGTTCACCTGAAACCTCTTAGTTGAACTACAAGCTGGATAAGAAAGCCATATGATACCTGCTAAAGACTTCTGTTTAGAAGTAGAGTCTCATTATCACAAGTTTTGAGGGAAGATCTTTTTAGTGACAGAATTCTACACTTAAAACTCTGAGAAGCAGATCATGTGTAATTATAATCAAGGAATGTTCTAATTATGGATGCTGGATCTGGAAAACTATCATATGAGCAAAAAAAATGTGCATATTTACTTTACAATCTGGATTTTCATTGTACTTTGGGGAAATAAAGGTTCATTTTATATCAAAGTAAATGGTCCCTGATTTTAGTAAGCACTGCTTGCATCACATAGACCTCGGAGAGTGGCAATTGATCATACCGTTTTCAATTCTTTGCTTGTAATCTTTTTTATGTTCTCGGCTTGCAGTTGCCTTCCTTGAGAACCTTCCTTGATCACAAATTTCTTTTTTATATTTCATGTGTGGTAGTGGGAAGGGCAGTGTTTTCAAGCTGACAATTTTTTTCATCAATACTTTTCTTAGTTTTTCTGCATTAATCCTAATTCTGTCACTTATCTTTAATATTTTGTGCAGCTGACTTCAAATACCGAGTCTTTATTGAAGCTCTGTGGTAATTATCAAGAATTGTCGTTGCCAAGTATTAGTTCTCATACATATGTACGGCTAAAGGGCCTCTCATTGTCACGAGTTTCATGTATGGAGCACTTGCTGTGGGTTCAAATGTTGGATCTCAGCCACAACAAACTCAGATCAATTGAAGGTAGTTGATATACACATACTATATGATATCCTTGACATCATTAATGTGAACAGCTACAAATTTCCTTTTTTTTATGGAAAATGTAATTCTGTAATCAATGTAAATGCTGTGTTCTCATGCACCTTAAAGTGCTGGCTGTAATTTTTTTTATGGATTAGAGGAGCTGACTTGACTTCTTACTTTAAATTTGGCCGAATTCTGCGACAGGGTTGGAAGCTCTGCAACTGCTATCCTGCTTGAAGCTTAGCAACAACAGGCTCAGCAGTTTTACAGCCCTGGAATCCTTGAAAATGCTCAAGTCATTACAAGTTTTGGATGTATCATATAACGAGATTGGCGACCACTCCATCGACACAAGAAGATACATGTGCTCGTCTCCTCTCAATAGTACAACGGGGTCCGAATGGCAGTTGAAGAGATTCACCGATGAAGAGGCTGATATGAAGCATTTTTGGGATGCTTATCTACTCTTCAAGGACTTGAATTTGGTGCAATTAGATATTGTGGGAAATGCCATTGTCGACGATAGGTTGAAAGCTTTTCTGGTAAAGTTGATGTCAGCATTGAAGTGGTTTGATGGTGAGAGCTGCCATTAGATATGTTTCAACTGTTTGTCGGTAAAAACTAAACCGAACCAACACGAATTGGATTAGTCGAGGAAAGGGACTGCTTCAGCTAGGCCTGACAGCAGCGACACGACGACAGAGGCAGTCATGGAGATGGTCATCGTGCAAACTGCAAACAGTCTCGGGTATGAGTATGCACTGCACCGTGATATATCCGTTGGAGCTCATGCGGCTCTAGCTGGGGAGCCCTTCGTCAGTAAACTCAGAAAGGTTGCGTATGCAGGCAGCAGCGTCGTGCTTGAAGCCATATTTCGTAGTACTAAAAAAGAATTTATATGTAAAATGAGAACCATTTTGGTTTAAATTCTTTGCAACTTTGATGTTCAAATTAATTTAGACGATGATATAGTATATGGCAAAAAAATTTGTACAGTGATATGATACAATCATTAGAATTTTTGGGCACCACACAATTAGGAACAAGATATAAGTCATTAAATAGCTTTGATATTATAAGTAGCAAAACAAATCACGGGGCGTCTCTGTTACTAATGTGTTTTTGGAAACCACGTTTATGTAGACGATGCATATATAGAACATCCATATTAAATACAAATAGAAACTGTTTGCCCATTCGTCTTTCCGTTGGAGCCTCTAAAAGTAGAATTCATAACAAAAATCAGATAAATCTTGAGACGTTAAAATAGCTGTCAATAATTAATTAGGCGCTTCTACTTTCTCCATTAAAACAAAGAACCACGAGCTAAGCATCACTATCAAAATCTCCCTCACAAATTTAGTAGTAGTAATAATTTCACGATCCAAACTAACAAACAGCCCCTAATTCTCTGCGAGTGAAGATCAGCTGGTCATAGCTCAAATAACAAATTTAAATATAAAAAGGCTTAGCTTAGCTTAGCATTGGCTGTAAATTTCATCGTTGATTTTACTTAATACTTCCTCCCCATAAACTCAATATAATAAACCCAATTAAACTAGAATATCTAAATTATAGAAATATTTCGCAAATAAAAAATAAATTTGTAGCCGACTTATAATAAATAAGGTGAAAATTGGGAAGGCAAGGAATCAAGCAAACAAGGAAAAAAAGCGTTAGACGTCATCACTAAGTTTCCATATTCTGCATGAAAACATTTCATATGATCAGCCAATATAATTAATTAAACGCAGCAATTCTTTTCTCTTCCCGCACTCCATAATATCTCTCAGTATCAGTGTAATAATCTGTAATCACCTACTCTTTCTTCTTCTCCAAAAATCAAGAGAGAGAGATGGTGAGTTTGAAGAACTTGTGGTTTGTGGCAGCAGTGTTCATGGCTACAGGGATGGTGCTTTTCATGAGGCCAAAAGAGTCCATTTTTCATTCTCTCAACTCTAATTTCTTAAAGGAACACTTGCATTCCGCCTCCAATAATTCTTCGATGTCCGAGCATTTGTTTCGTAACGATGAAGTAAGTCTTCCTTCTTCATTAATCTTTATTTTTTACCATAATACCATTGTGAGTCTCTCACTCATTTTGAATCAGTACAGAAAATAGCTATTAAAGATTATCTTCACTCTGCAATCTTAATTTTATTTAAAGTATACAATATTTATGGAAACACTGAGAATTCTGGATGTAGGTATCTTTATACATTTTGTAGATAATATAGAGAAATGTCATGATAAATTTATAACGTAGAGTATATATTACGTAATTATCTCTAAACTGAAATTATAAGGAGGAAGGCTGCAATTTATAAAGACAACTTATTATGTCTTTAAATTTAAGATATCATAGAGTCATATAAATAAGATAGAAGATCTATACCATCTTTCTCTTGTCAATTAGAATTTGAGAGGCAGATTCTGTGTCCATTCTCTATTTAATTAGTTGCTTAACATATTCTTCTTATTAAAGGGTGGCAATCGATACG
Source organism: Salvia splendens (assembly GCF_004379255.2). Taxonomy (NCBI): domain Eukaryota; kingdom Viridiplantae; phylum Streptophyta; class Magnoliopsida; order Lamiales; family Lamiaceae; genus Salvia; species Salvia splendens. The sequence continues at coordinate 23,817,426 of NC_056045.1, forward strand.
CCAATTTCTATTGAATATTTTCTTACTCTCAGTTCTTTTAAGTTTTTTTTGGTAAGAATATAAAACGTATATAAATACAAAGTTAGTACTACTATAATTTTGCGTAATTAAATGAGTAATTGATAAGAAAGCGAAACACTAGCTAATAATTACTGCCAATAATTATACTAATTGACTGGAAAAAACCAATTATAGTAGTAAATTTGAACTTGATCGATCAGTTGAAAAAAATTGCTCTTTATATAGATTAAAAAGAATAGCACAAGAATCGAAGGATCAGAGCGAAAATATAGCAATTTGGCAAAAGTAGAAGCTGATCTGGCGCAAGCACGGGCGGTAATCCGGGCCGAATTAGACGCAAACCAAACCGATCTAGTTGACCCGGATTACATACCAACCGGGCCAATGTATTGGGATCCCAAGACCTTCCATAGGTACGTACGTTCTCAATAAATTCCATAAACATAGTGATTATTAATGAAGGATTAATTACTTGTAATTTACCATGTAAAATTGCAGAAGCTATAGGGAGATGGAGAAGAGATTGAAGGTGTACGTATACGAAGAAGGGGAGCCGCCCGTATTCCATTTCGGGCCGTGCAAGAACACATACGCCATAGAAGGAATCTTCATGGCTAGCATGGAAGTGAGCTTGTTTCGGACATTCGATCCGGAGGAAGCTCACTTGTTCTTCCTCCCCATTAGTATCACAATGATCACTCAAGTTATCTATGTGCCCGAATCTCATGACTGGTCCCTCATGAAGAGCACAGCTTCGGATTATATCCATGTCATTGCTAACAAGTATCCTTATTGGAATCGAAGCCTCGGAGCCGATCATTTCATGCTCGCCTGTCATGATTGGGTAATCGATCATTTTTCATCACTCCATCTTAATTACTACTCCCTTCGGTCCATTATTAATTGTGAATGAAATAAGTTATTGGAATATAAGTTTAATTAACCAAATATACGAAAAGTGTAAGGGATAAGAAATGACAAAACATTCTCTCTTAATATGAGATACTGTTATAGTTATTTTTGTTTCATTTACCAACACTCGCAGGGGCCGGAGATCTCATTCGCGATCCCAAATCTGCACAAGAACGCGATCCGGGCGTTATGCAACGCCAACACCTCGGAGAAATTCAACCCCTCTCGCGACGTCTCGATCCCAGAGATCCACCTTCCCACGGGCACCACGAGAGGCCTCCTGGGCGGGCCGCCCTCGTCCCGGAGGCCCATCCTGGTGTTCTACGCAGGTGGGGTCCACGGGCCGATCCGGCCGATTCTCCTCGAGCACTGGGAGAACGCATCCGATCCGGACGTGCAGGTGCACCGGTACCTGCCGAGCAACGTGTCGTACTACGGCATGATGAGGCGGAGCCGCTACTGCATATGCCCGAGCGGGTATGAGGTGGCAAGCCCGCGGATGGTGGAGGGGCTGTATTCGGGGTGCGTGCCGGTGCTGATCAAGGACAAGTACGTGGTGCCGTTCGGAGACGTGCTGGACTGGGAGAAGTTCGCGGTGATCGTGGCGGTGAGGGACATCCCCAACTTGAAGAGGATCCTGGCTGGGATATCGCTGAGGGACTACGTGAAGCTGCAGAGGCAGGGGATCAAGATGCGCCGCCACTTCGAGGTCAACACGCCGCCGCGGAGGTACGATGTCTTTGGTATGATCCTGCATTCCATATGGGTCAGAAGACTCAACGTCCGCCTCCGGGGAGATATTATTCACTGAGATTGGCTGCCTTGTAAATGTTAATCAGATAAATACTTATCTTTTGCTTTTTCTAACTACTAATTTCTTCAACTAAAATAGCGATATAGGCATTTTCTGAGAACTGTAGATTTATTCGGATAATCGGATTAGTTATATTCTCCATCCATTCATTACTTAACCTCCTAATTATCAATTTACTTTTATTTGCGTATTGAGATTTTGTTGTTTTGAAAAGTGAGTAAGGTCTAGTTTTCATGAAAATATTGCACTATTACATGAGTTTATTTGGTACTCTATTTCATAAATAATACTCCCAGTAGCAGTATATAACTATAATAACTTCAAATTTATTACTCTCTCCATTCACGATTAAATGTCTCATATCTGACAAGTAAGAGCATAACAAATTATTTGACTTATAAAGTAAAGTTGGTAGAAAAAATTAGTTGAATATGAGTCTCATTTTTATATATTAATTTTATAATAAAATGTGAATGGAATGAATTAGTGGATTGCAGGGAAGGTCCACTTATCAAATATAGTAAAAGTGAAAAAAAGGGAAAAAAATGAGCATTTAATAGCTGGGACCCGGATCCTCTGCAATGCTGTGGTAACAAACGGTGCCGTTTTAGTTGATTTTTTCAAAAATTTCTTCTCTTTCGTTCAACTGTTGGAGCAAATTCCAATATGCATAATAGATTTCTTAATTAAACTCATCCTATAACAAATCTGTTGGTAGAGAGAAGATCTGTTGCAAACCATATTTAGGCGACTTGTGGGCGCCTACTTGCCACATCACCCGTATTCTCTTTCCATGATCTCATTATTCCATGTCAATGCTAATCTTTTAATTTAGAGTGAACATATAAAGTCCCTAATGTTTCCAGTTACTATAGGTCCCTAATAAAAAAAATATCGCCATAATACTCTAACCTTAAACATAACTAGTATCACGTTTGTGCTATGCATAGATTAATATATTTTTAAAATATTAATTTTTAATTTTAAATTAATTAAATAAAAGTAGAATCAATATTAGCACTGAACAATATGAGTAACAATTTTAGTTATATGAGAATAAAAAATCTATACAAATCAACATTGAAGCATAATAAATTTTGAAACAAATCACATAATATAATGTTTAAACATTAAATCATGAAGTAGGAAGATAAAAATCTATCACAATAATTACTCATCATTTTTAAAACTTTTTTATACACTACATTAACTTTAAAATTAAAATCAATCTCATCATTATAAACTAAAACCTTCAATTCTTCACAATCCGTCACTCTTCAACAGAATTTATAGGTAAAATAACTTGTTTATCATCTTTAAAGCTACAATAAAATAGGGAACAAAATAAATTTGCAATGCACAAAATCAATAATCAATATGTATTAAAACGATCAGCTTTACAGCAAAGCATAAGATGAGACCATGAAAGTACATTGGGGTACTTTTTTTATGTATTGTGATGATTGTTTTCATCAAATTCACTTTGAAAACACCTTTGCGTCCCATTTTTTTGTATAGCGGCAGCCCGAGTTATCTCCACAACGTAAATGTGAACTAGCTTTGTCGTAGCAGCCGCCACTTTGAGGAAATCCTTTAGGTGTGTATCTTCAACAATGGGCATCAAAGGGCCGCCTATTAAAACCTCATCGCAGTCATGACTGTACTTTGGATCATAATAATAGAACTCACATATCATATTCCTATCATACTTCAACTTTAACACAATACTCGAGAGGTCAATGGGCTCAAATTGGTTTATGTTACAGAAATCGGAGAATGTCAAATACCCACCAACATACTTTTTCTCATCTTTGGTAAAGAAGAATGAACCTCTATGATAGAAAGCAACTGAAAACTTTCCAGGCTCTTCCCCTGATAAGGAAAACAAAAATCGTACAATCAAAAATCAAACCAAAACATCCAAAAAAATCACAAAAATATCAATTACGGAGCCCTAAATCACAAACTGAGGATTAAAAATCAATTTCTATCACTGAAAGCCCAATGTACGGATGGAATTAAAAACATAACTTACTATATTCATCTTTGGGGACGAAAAAATCCAGGCGAGGATCTCAAAAATCCCAGGTTTCTTCATCCACATCGATGACCTCCGGTGCATGTCTCGGTGGTCGTCGTGGTGGTAGCGATAGCGGTGGTGTGGGTTCCTTTTTACGAGGAGACGAATTTCGTGATGACGATGCGTCTGAGGTTCCAGCGCGCTTCCGTTATGGCGCCATTCATGCAAGAGAGATTTTTACAGAGGGGAGCAGAGAGAATGAAGAGTGAAAATAAAGTTAGTGAAATTTTTAGGCGAGGTGGGAGAGTGAAGAGTGAAAATAAAGTTTGTGAAATTTTTGAAATTTGATAAATAACAAATGGAGTATTGTATATGTGGCGTGTATATGTGGTGTATATTGTAGCATACAAACCGAAGCCTGACGGCTGACGCACATACGTCAAATCTTGACAGGTGAACAGTAATTAGCAGTACATGCGGTGCAGCATGCAGGCCGCCACTGCAGATTTCCATTTGATATGACCATAATGCCCTTTTAGGGCTGAACGGTCTTTTAGTCAGAAAAAACATGATATGTGATTATGTTTAAGGTTAGAGTCTTGTGTCGATATTTTTTTTGTTAGGGACCTGCAATGTGACAACTGGAAACGTTAGGGACTTTCTATGTAGTTCACTCTTTTATTTTAATCTTATTTATTTTCTTTTTTATATTTTCTTTCCTCCCTATTTTTTAATAACCTAAACATTACATGTATAATTTGGCCGCCTTTTGTCTTCTTCTGCAACATCTCTCTTTAAATTTTTTGAGATTATTTGACAGAGGGAGTATCACTTTGTTCGTCAAAACTTTGCATCCCGCTAACACAGGTAATATTAATTTTTTTAATTACTTGTCATATATTAGTTCTAGATTAATATTATGAATGCAAATTTTATTTAGAATCGTAAAGTAATTTAGAAGAACAATTTTATGTAAACATACTAACTTTTGTTGTTTGAATATAAATCCCACCAAATCACGTGCAGCAATTTTTTTAGTGTTATGAATAGGTTATTTTAATAGACTATAAATTCAAGTTTTTTTAATTTTCTTTTGATCATCGCCATGAGAACATAAGGTCACCCGCAACGCGTTACGCGGGTGGCCCGAGTCCCGTTCCTCCGTGACGAGACTGGCGTGGGACGTGTTGCAGCGTCCCGTCCCCTCACCATCCCGCCGAGACCCCCGTCACGCCGAGACAGCGCGCGAGCTATCTCGCCACGCTCTTGCGCGACGTGGCGCGCTCCGGGGCGATGCGTGACGCCCACTCGTCGGCCCGCGAGTGGGTTTCGTCACGCTGACGCAATAAATCATTTTTTAAAAAATTTGAATTTAATAAAAAAAATTAAAATTAAAATTCAAAAAAGGTAATATTACCGTTTTCGACCGTTTTCCCTTTTTTATTTTTTATTTTTTTACTCTATAAATACTCCTATTTCATTCTCATTTCACACACAAACACACATCTAATCCTCTCAAATCATCTCTCTTTTCACTCCAATTTCCATCTCAAATCATCTATTTTATTCTTCTCTCAAAGTTAATCGATCTAATGGATCCATTTGGGCAAATGCATCGAATAATGGAAGTTCGGGAGGCGGAGGAAGCCGCGCCGCCCCAAAGACGCTCCCGGACTTACATCCATCATAACCGGGAGGAAGCCGCCGCAAGGTTAGTACGCGACTACTTCTGTGATAACCCGGTATGGGGAGATACCTACTTCTATCACTGTTTCCGCATGCAGCGACCGCTATTTCTCCACATCGCAAATACATTGGCGACCCGGGAAGAGTTCTTCCAAGAAAGGTTTGACGCCGTCGGCCGTCCCAGCCACACGACGCTGCAGAAATGTACTGCAGCAATCCGTCAGCTTGCGACTGGACAAATGGCGGATGTGTTCGACGAATACCTCCACATTGGAAAAAGTACTGGGTGAATGTGCTTGATCCAATTCTGTAAAGGCGTCCAGACAGCCTTCACCGACGAATTTCTCCGGAAGCCAAGCACGACAGATTGCCAGTTTCTGCTCCGCCTTCACGAAGAAGTGCACGGATTCCCCGGGATGCTTGGCAGCGTCGATTGCATGCACTGGCAATGGAAGAATTGTCTGGTGGCGTGGAGGCGGTCGTACACGAGCAGCCACAAAGGCACCCACCCCACCGTTATACTCGAGGCCGTTGCCGACTACCGGCTATGGATCTGCCATGCGTACTTCGGGGTCCCCGGCTCGAACAACGACATAAACGCACCGGCCATCAACTTCACCGCTAACAACCGGCACTATAAAATGGGGTACTATTTTGCCGACGGCATCTACCCGGAGTGGCCAACCTTCGTGAAGACGTGCACCAGGCCTGTGAACGCAAATCAGGCTCTTTTTGCGCAGAAGCAAGAGGCTGCTCGGAAGGATGTGGAGCGGGCGTTCGGAGGTTCTCCAAGCGCGCTTCAACATTATCAAAGCCCCAGCTCGTACGTGGTTCATGGAGAGCATGGTCGACATCATGTATACGTGCATAATCTTGCACAACATGATTGTCCAAGACAAAGGACCCGAAGCGGGAAATTGGTTCGACCCTGAAGCCCCCGGAAGCTCAACCGCAAGTAGTCCGCCTCGAAGTGGAGTGCATCCGTCTATACAAGAACGGTTGTCTATTCGGGCAAGGACACGTGACTCTACCGCCACGCCCAACTCCAAGATGATCTAATTGAGCACATTTGGGCAAACTTTGGCAACCGGTATACGTACATCATCGCTGGTAGAAATTAAACTATGTATTTTTCATTTTTTAAGATTTTTAATTATGTTTTGTTTTATTGTTTTAAGAATGTAATGTTGTAATTTTATTTTATTTAATGAAATGTGTTTTAATTAATTGAATTTGTTGGAAATAAAAATAAAAAATGAAAATGAATTTAGAGCATCAAAATATACAGAGTTGAATGACCTGACGTGGACTTCATCAAACAGCGATCGATGACGTTTGCTTTTTCTCATAGGCATCTATTATAAATTTGGTTTGACTAAGATTTTCTTCCGTCCGTGGAATTTTTATGGTCAATAATTTGCATTTTAATTTCTAATATTTTAAATTATGTCTTTTATTTATTTATTTTGCCACGAATTTAATTATGTCTTTTTTTTAGGATTTTAAGTTGTATTTTTATTTTATTTAATGAAGTGTGTTTTTTATTAATTGAATTTGTTGGAAATAAAAATAAAAAATAAAATTGAATGAATAGTAATTTAAGAGACAGTTAATGGACGGATAAGAGATGGAGGATTACAGGTTCCGTCCCTTAGTTAACAGATGGATTAAAAAAGTACAGTGGATCCCATGAATAGTAATTTAAGAGACGGTTAAGGGAAGGATAAGAGACAGCGTTGCAGATGGCCTAACAATTGTTCGACTTGATGTGATTGCTTGTTAATTTAACAAAAACTGATGGTGTAAAACTTAACATTTTTAACTTTCTGTTTTGAGAGTATTGTAATATTACTATTTGTCAATTACTCTTATTACTATTACAATGTGTACATATGTTAAATTTTTTTTAATTGAATCTACTAGTATGTTGAATGAGAATATGGGCGATCAATTGTATATTCCTCAAGTTGTAAATGACCATAAGCCAAATATTGGAATGAAGTTTGCATCACTAGATGATGCATTTGCATTCTACTATCAGTATGCACGTGAAGCAAGTTTTAGTGCAAAGATTAAGCAATAGTAAAAAGAATAAGGGAACAAATGAGGTTGTCTGGAAACAATTTGTTTGCTTTAAAGCAGGTCAAACTGATGAAGTTCGTTCATTTAAAAGAGCACTGAGTGGTGGCCCGATTAAGACGAGAGCTCGTGGTAAAGTTAGAACTGGTTGTCAGGCAAAGATTTCTATTGTCAAACAACAAACTGGATCTGATTGGAGTGTTAGTGTCTTCACAAAAGGTCATAATCATGGACTTTCTACACCTTCAAAGGTGCATTTGCTTCGATCACATCGTAGTGTTTCTGCTGTGAAGAGAGTACTGACTCAACAATTTTCAGAAGCTAATATACCTATGTGTCACCTAATGCAACTACTAGAGATAGAGAATGGAGGCCAGAAAATGTAGGTTGCACAGAAAAAAATATTAGAAATTTTGAGAGGGACCTAAGGGATGAACAAAAGGGTATTGATACAGAAACTGTGATAGAATTCTTTACATCCGAGAAAGAGAAGGATTCAACATATTTCTTTGACTATGAGACATATTCAGACAATAGATTCAAACGATATTTTTGGGCAGATACTAAATCAAGGATGCCCTATACTGCGTTTGGTGATATTGCTGTGTTTGATTCCACTTATAACACCAACAAGTATGGTATGATTTTCACACCTTTCGTAGGGGTTAATCATCATCATCAAACAATTGTTTTTGGCTGTGGATTATTAGGTGATGAGAAGACCGAATCATATATTTGGTTGCTTAATAAGTTTATGGAAGCGATGCTGTTAAGGGATAATTTCCCTTAACAAGATTCCGGCGTCGCGATTGCGATCGTAGGAGGGATAAAATGTTGTCGCGGGAGCTTTGCCCGTCGATCAAACCAAGAACAATACGGAATTGAAATAAAAGCGTGAAAATAAAATAGAAGGATAATTGATATTTCTTGATTGAATGAGAAGAATACAATGCCTCCTATTTATAAGACTACCCTAACTTAGAGAACAAGAAAATAAAGATCCTAATAATATGTGAGAAATATATGCTAAATCAATACTAAACTAAATAATAGAGATATGAGGATATTCGTAGAGATATTCTCGTATCAGATGCCAACAGATGCACCAACAGCAATCATCACCTATGACGAAAGCAATTGCACAAGTTTTTCCAAAAGCAGTGTATCGCTATTGCTTGTGGCATATATTGAACAAATTTCCAGACAAGATTTCTCCAATGACTTTCCGAGATCATTATCAAGTTCAGCTGCGAGGAAGCATAATTTTACCCATAATAGAACTCCTATCAGCTTGTTTTCTTGAAAATTGATGTTGGAAAAAAATTCAAAGAGAGAAGCAAGTTGTTGGAATAAATAAAATGATAGTAAATGACAAAAAGATACAAACCAAAAAGAAATAACTTTATTGTACAAAGAATAGCTGATGTTGTATTGGAGATCCGCAGATAAAGATGTAGAACATATTGATAATCAAATGCAAAATCGTGGGGATTTGAAGATATAAATAAAATAAAATAAAATAAAATAAAATAAAATAAAATAAAATAAAATAAAATAAAATAAAATAAAATAAAATAAAATATAAAACACTAATATGGAATAAATAGATAAAGGAAAAAAAAGAACAGTTGTCAATTTACTAAAATGTAAAATAATACTTATAATTAATTCAAACTTCGAGGAATCATTAATAACTATTACTCCACCTACTATTGGATTATATTGATCATAAAAAATAGAAATATGAAAAAAAAGGAAGAGCAAAAAGCTAAGAACATTACACACAGATCTTATTTATCATTCACTCATTTTAAAAAATATTGCAAACTTGTTTGTTTTATTTAAATACTAAAATAAACATAAAATGAATTAAATTTCTAAATAAAAATTTTCTAAAAAGATTAAAATAGGAATATCTCTATATTAAGCAAAAAAAATTTAATTTTTTTGCAAATTAAAAATCTCCATATTCATCCTTATCAAATAGGAACATCTCCAAGTCAAATTAAAAATCATGCGAGAATCAACATTTAAGAATTAAGTAAATATTTAAAAATAAAATATACAAATATTTATTCCATCATGTTTACAATTTATAACTTATAAGCCTTCTCTAGTATAATCTAATAGTAAGTCGAGTAATAGTTATTAATGATTCCTTGGAGTATTATTTTACATTAACATATACCAACAGATTTGGTTAAGGAAGAGTTCTAATTAAGAAATCTTATGCATATTGGCTCCAACAGTTGACGGAAAGAATTTTTTTTTGAAAAAATCAACTAAAACGGCACCGTTTGTTACCACAGCATGCTGTGCTATGATTATGCCACAACAGAGGATCCAGGTCGACGAATGGAGTGTTTGTTTCAAAATCAAAATGACTACATAGATTCTAATCACGTCCATTAAAACGTAGTAGTAATTTGTAAGTCATTTAATGATATAAATTATATAAAAAACATAACAACCAAATGTTTCGAAATATCAATATTCACCATTAAAAAACATGCACCACTTCTTATTCCATCCGGTATATCTTTGAATTAGATGATGAATACTGTGATTATGCCACAACAGAGGATCCAGGTCGACGAATGGAGTAGTTTGTTTCAAAATCAACTAAAACGGCACCGTTTGTTACCACAGCATGCTGTGCTATGATTATGCCACAGCAGAGGATCCAGGTCGACGAATGGAGTGTTTGTTTCAAAATCAAAATGACTACATATATTCTAATCACGTCCATTAAAACGTAGTAGTAATTTGTAAGTCATTTAATGATATAAATTATATAAAAAACATAATAACCAAATGTTTCGAAATATCAATATTCACCATTAAAAAACATACACCACTTCTTATTCCATCCGGTATATCTTTGAATTAGATGATGAATACTGTGATTATGCCACAACAGAGGATCCAGGTCGACGAATGGAGTAGTTTGTTTCAAAATCAAAATGACTACATAGATTCTAATCACATCCATTAAAACGTAGTAGTAATTTATAAGTCATTTAACGATATAAATTATATAAAAACATAACACCCAAATGTTTCGAAATATCAATATTCACCATTAAAAAACATACACCACTTCTTATTCCATACGGTATATCTTTGAATTAGATGATGAATACTGTGATTATGCCACAATAGAGGATCCAAGTCGACGAATGGAGTAGTTTGTTTCAAAATCAAAATGACTATATAGATTCTAATCACATCCATTAAAACGTAGTAGTAATTTGTAAGTCATTTAACGATATAAATTATATAAAAAACATAACAACCAAATGTTTCGAAATATCAATATTCACCATTAAAAAACATACACCTCTTCTTATTCCATACGGTATACCTTTGAATTAGATGATGAATATTGGTGCTTTGTTAGTTTTTACTATTTGACTTATGTTTATTACTTTTAGATATTAAGTTCATGAATTTTTATATTTTTAGATGTTGGATTATTAATTTTTTTGGGTATAATTATTTAAATTTTTATTCGAGTAATATTTTGAATTAAAATTAGATGACAAACCGGTTCTTCGGTTCCAAGCCGGAACCAGCCAGTTCTTAACCGATCGGTTCCAAACCGGAACCGGTCAGTTCCGATTCCGGTTCCAGTTCTTGAATTTAGAAAATTTTGTAACAGGTTAACCGGTCAACCGGTCCGGTTCTAACCGGAACCGGTCGAATAAGCACCCCTAATTAATACCTTTCTATCACTTTCCATCTTCAAATGTTTCATAATATCAATATTCACAATTAAATTCCTATTTTATTTTTATAAGAGAATATTGTTAATAAATCATAATTTTTGGTTAACTTCTTGTCATTAACTCATTGTCCCACATGTTTAATATTTTTTATAAAATTTATTATTGAACGAAAAGTACAAAAGTCCTGATAAATTTCATGAAAATTATTTGTATGAGACTAACTAAGATAATGTACAAAAGTTACGAATTCGTAATTCACCAAGTAAACACTTTCTTCTTCATCAATTACAATATCTTATCAATAATAGTAATACTTGTAGCGAACATTGTGGAAAACAATTTCATGTATGGAACTATGGAAGCATAGTTAGAAGTATATTTGATCAGTTAACATTTGTAGAACAAACATATATCGAATTAATTAATATATGTGACTCTGCTAATTTTTTTGAAGTAAATTGTGAATTGGCTATATCATTCATAAAATATTCATTCAGTAATAAAAAGAAGAATAAAATTATTCTTATCCATGTTAAAGCATGATAAGTCCCGCCGACATATGACCGAGCTTCAAACTTCCAAAATCACTTATCTTGTTGAATACGAAAGAGCATAACAGATGGCAAACCCCATGCACAAATCTTTAAGGCTACGTGTCACACCCCATGCAACCTGCTGGCACACGTGTCATCGCACGAAGCAACCCAATCACTCCATATATTATCTCCCTCCCTCTCACAAAAATTCCACAGCAAACACCAAATCAGAAGCAATTCTCATTCATTCCTCAAATTTTAAACTCAGAAATTGTTCAAAAACTTTTCCGAGATAATGGAGTCGAAGCAAGCAGCGCGCGAAGAGAGGGCTGAGGCGGCTGCCAGAACCGCCGCCGACGAACTCAGCCAGGTTAACAAGGAGAGGAGGGAGCTGGAGAGTGAAACCGTCATGGTGGATCGGCCGGATTATTACCGGAAAACAGAAGTCCGGCAAGAAGAAAAGTCTCCTGGCGTGATTGGCAGCATTATCAAGACGGTGCAGGGGACCGTCGGCCACGCTAAAGATGCTGTCATGGGGAAGTCCTTCGAAGCACGTGACACTGCAGAGGAGACTGCCGACACTGCTGCCCGCAACGCCGCAGATGCGAAGGATGCGGCGGCGGGGAAGCTCGGCGAGTATAAAGGCTATGCGTCGGAGAAGGCCAAAGATACGACGGTCGAGTACAAAGACTCTGCGGCGGAGAAGGCTAAAAACGCCAAGGATGCGACGCTCGACAAGGCGAACCAGGCCACGAATGTGACGGCGGACAAGGCGAAGAACGTCAAGGACGCGACGGTCGACAAGGCCACACAGGCGAAGAATGCAACCGCAGAAACGGCGAAGGACGCGAAGGACGCGACGGTGGACAAGGCGGCGGAGTACAGAGATTACACCGCTGAGAAAGCGAACCAGGCCAAGAATGCAACGGCGGAAACGGCGAAGAATGCTAAGGACGCGACGGTGAACAAGGCAGCGGAGTACAGGGATTATGCGGCGGACAAGGCGAGTCAGGCGAAGAATGCGACGGTGGAGACGGCTAAGAACGCGAAGGATGCGACGGTCGATAAGGCAAATCAAGCGAAGAATGCGACCATGGAGACGGCTAAGAATGCGAAGGATACGACGGTGGAAAAGGCAGCGGAGTACAGAGACTACGCTGCTGAGAAGGCAAGCCAGGTGAAGGATGATACGGTGGAGACGGCTAAGAACGAGAAGGATACAACAGTGGAGAAGGCGGTGGAGTATAAGGATTATGGCGCTGAGAAGGCTAAAGAAGGGAAGGATACCACAGTGGGGAAGATCACCGAATTGAAGGACTCGGCGGCTGGGGCTGCGAGAAGGGCGGTTGGTTACTTGACGGGGAAGAAAGACGAGACTACGCAGGCAGCTGTGGAAACCGGGGAGGCTGCGAAACAGAAGGCTGGAGAGGCAAAGGAGGCAGCCAAGGTGAGCAGTATAAGACAGCTTGGTTCTTAATTATATTGAAATTGTAATTATGTTAATTGTTGTTCAATGTGTAGGGGAAATATGAGGAGACAAAGGAAGAAGCGACGAGGAAAATGGAGGATATTAAAATTGAAAGCCAGCGAGACACTGGTGACATTAACAGAGGCAGTGGAGGTGGAGGAGGAGGAGTTTTTGGTGCGCTAGGAAGCATGAAGGATGCCATAAAGGATAAGCTAACACCGCATCCAGGAGATAAGGTAGATGAGAAGGGGACGCCGGTGGCCGTGAGGGTGGATGTGGAGACCACAACGGCTGGGCCTCCCGCCTCCCGCCTCAGGGAGGCTGACCAGACGTTCAACGACGTCGGGCCATTGGATGACGAGGGCACCACGGCGCGTTGATCGTCCCGGGAAAATGTGATTCCGAGGATGCTTGGGCTGCTCTGCCGTATTTTGTTTTGTTTTGTTTTGTTTTGTTCTGTTCTGGCTGATTCTGGGTTATCTACGTTTTTCTTTTTGTTGTTTACAAAAATTTGGTCTGCTATGTGCGTAACATCTGTATTTTGGATGCATTACAATGCCAACATAAATTACTGATCCTGATCTTCTGTGTCGCAAGTTCTTTTTATTTATTAGAAAATACATATTGTTTTAACTAAATTTTGCAAAGTTAAAAAGAAAGAATAGATCAATTAGTACTAAATTAATATTTCCTCTGTCACTCAAATTTTATTATAGTTTGATTGGGCACGATTTTTAGGAAATGTAATGGAAAGTGGGTTGAAAAAGAAATTTTGTCAAATTTTGTCATAGTTTGATTGGGCACGATTTTAGGAAATGTAATGGAAAGTGGGTTGAAAATTTTTTTTGTCATAGTTTGATCGGATATGAGTTTTAAGAACTGTAATGGAAGTGGGTTGAAAAAGTTGATATGGCGTGAGTTTATTTTTAAATTAATATTTTTATAATAAAATATGAGTGGGAATAAGTTAGTGGAACGTGAGGTTCACTATAAAAAATAATAAAAAGTGAAATGTGATAAATTTTGTGGGACGGATGGAAATGGAAAGATGTGACAAAATTTCATGGACATGGGGAGTAGCTCTGTATTGGTTTTATAATAAAATGTGAGTGAGAATAAGTTAGTGGGGTGTGGGTTCACTCCTAAAAAAATAATAAGAACTTAAATGTGACAAATTTTGTGGGATGAATGAAAATGGATGGAAATGGGAAAATGTGACAAAATTTCAGGGACGGAGGGAATAATTTTGAAGATTGAGATCAAATACTAAAATTAACTGTAAATAATTCGGATGAATTGGCTTCAGCCTTCAAGCCGTAGTAGTAAGTAACAAATTTCAGGGATGGAGTCAAATAGTTTTGAAGATGAGATCAAATACTAAAATTAATTGTAAATCATTCGGATGAATTGGCTTCAGCCTTCCAGCCGTAGTACGTAACAATTACTCCCTCCGTCCGTTCGTAAAATGTTGTCTATGTTTAACTCGGCTCCGTCTGTAAAATGTTGTCTATGTTTAACTCGGCACGAGTTTTAAGAAATGTAAATAAAAGTGAGTGGAAAAAGTTAGTGGAAGGTAAGTCCCACATTTATATATTAATTTCATAATAGAATGTGAGTGTAATGAGTTAGTGGAATATGAGGACCATTTACCAAAGATGGAAAAAAAGTAAAGTGAACAACGTTTCGCGGACGGGCTAAAATAGAAAAAGTAGACAATATTCCAGTGACGCGACGGAGGGAGTATATAAAATTAGATAGTACTACATCACTTAAAAATGGGTTTAACCGTTGATGATGTAAGCCATATATGAATCAACAGGGGAGCCGAACCTCACAATAAGATTCTGCATCTAAGATTCTAAAGTGTACCTAGCTACAAATCTTTGCAATAAGTGTATCACGATAAATTTTAAAAGAAAGAGCCATACGGATATATGTGCAATAATCAAAGTCCCCTCTCTGAGCAATAAACGATGACAACTAAACGCAAAGCTTCCAAAACTCTAGGGATGGTCTCAAACATGCTTCTTGTTAGTTTCTTATTGTGCAAGTGTCTCTTTTCTCTTGGCTTTACTCAATCCAAGGCAGATCACTCATTCTTTTTTCTTACTAAGATATAAATAATCTATGTGAATAATGTAGTATGCTAATGCATATGGTAAATTTTATTTCTAGAATTCAGAAAATTATTTACTAGCTTCATCTGAAATTCTCTCTAATAAATTTTTGAAAAGTGAAGCACCGGTATTGACATATCTAGATTACTTTCTTCGTCTGCGAATAGAAATCTCATTTCTTTCTGGCACGAAATTTGAAAAATGTTAAGAAAAGTGGGTTGAAAAAAGTTAAGAGCATCCACAACCGTGCTCTTGCCAGCGACACGGTTGTGGGCCCGGCCCCACTTTTTCTGTCCGCTCTCTGGCAAGAGCACAACACCCACAGCTGTGCTCTTCCGCAAGGACAAGCACAATTAATTTAAAATTCAATTAAACAATAACATTTCCATAATAATAAAATTCATTAAAAAAACCTAAATAAAATCACAAATGACAAATAAAATAAAAACGACATAATTAAAAGCCTAAAAATTAAAAATTACATAATTAAAATACTAAAAATTAAAAAAATCACTACTCGTTGCCGAATTTCATCCACATGTGGTTGATTAGGTCTTCTTGTAACTGAATGTGGGTTCGGGTATCGCGCATTGTGTGCCTTGTCTCGATCCTCTGGCCAACCGTCGTATGCTCACCTCGGTGTGGGGGAGACCTCGCTGTTGAGCTTCCGGCTTCATCCTCGTCGTAGAAGCTAGCCGCCCTCGGCCCTTCGTCGGCTATAATCATGTTGTGTAAGATAATACACGTGAACATGATGTCTGCGATATTATTCACGTACCACAGCCGAGCCGGGGCCTTCACAATGTTGAATCGGGCTTGAAGGACCCCGAAGGCTCTTTCGACGTCTTTCCGCGCGGATTCTTGACGCTGCGCAAAAAGAACTCGTCTCGGGTCGTGCGGGTTGTGGAGCGTCTTCACGAACGTCGACCACCTTGGGTAGATACCATCGGAGAGATAGTAACTCATGTGGTATGTATTTTCGTTGATGGTGAAGTCGATCGCCGGTGCTACAACATTCATCACATCATTGAAGAGTGGTGAAGAATAGAGCACGTTCAAGTCGTTGTTGGCTCCGGCAATGCCGAAATATGCATGCCAAATCCATAGGCGGTAGTCGGCGACCGCCTCAAGGATAAGTGTTGGGCCGCCGCCTTTGTGACCGCTTAAGTGTTGCCCCCTCCAAGCATTCGGGCAATTCTTCCACCTCCAATGCATGCAGTCAATGCTGCCAAGCATTCTGGGAAAGCCATGGACTGATTCGTGAAGACGAAGCAACCGTTGGCAATCATCAGTGCTGGGTGCCCGAAGGAATTCATCCCCGAAAGCTGAACGAACGCCCTCGCAAAAATTCTTTAGACAAAGGATTCCAGTGGACTCACCGATATGCAAATACTCGTCGAAGATGTCGGCCGTTTGCCCAGTAGCGAGTTGTCGGATGGCACACGTACACTTCTGCAACGGCGTGATACTTTGCCGGTCGGCTGCATCTGGACCTGTTTGGAAGAATTCAACACGTGCGGACAATGTGTTGACAATTCGCATGAACAAGCGCTTTGACATGCGAAAACGGCGCCTGAAGTAATCTGCCGGAAACCGCGGCTGGTCGGCAAAGTAGTCGGCAACGAGCCTTTCGTGGGATCCCTCCCGGTCACGATGGATGTAGCGGCGATTTGATCTAGTTCGTTGAGGAGGAGAAGCGGGGGTATTCGCCGCGACATATGCTTCGTAAGCGGCACGCTGTTGTTCGTAGTATTCTTGTTCTTCGCGCTCCACTTCCGCCATAATATGGGTGAAATCCATTTGAGGTTTTGAGTGAGGGATGAATGTGTTGATAGTTTGTATGAGAATTATGAATGAGAGATGAATGAGAGATGATTTGATGTGATAAATGGATGATGAATGTGTGTATTTATAGATGATTTTGGGGAAAAAATAAAAAAAATCAAAAAAATTCAGAAAAACAGGCAAAAAAATGGCCATATTTTTTGGGTTTTGGAAAATAATTTTTTTTTTTTTTTATCATTATTTAAAAGTAATTAACGAATTTTAAAAAAAAATTATTCAAAGGCAACGGCTATGCCGTTGCCCAATCGTGTGTCGCCACGTCGACTGCTCGCTGGCACGGCGCTGCTAAATGCATCGAGCAGCGCCGTGCCAGCGCCGCGAGCGCAGCGGCGGCGAGCCTCGTCCTCGCCGCTGGCACGGACGGCGGCCTTCTTCCCCACCACCGTTGCGGATGCTCTAATGGTTAATTAAAAGGTGAGTGGAATAAGTTAGTAGAATGTGGAACCTATTATCATTTATAGTAAAAAAGAACTGCGACTCGTTCGCAGACGGACCGAAATGGAAAAACATGACTCCTATTCACGGTCAGAGAGAGTAACCCCTATGATTTCTAATCTCAATGTCTATATCTATACTATCCAAACATTTTGAAATACAGTTTTCATCGTATTGCAAGAAAGAGATGGAAGAAATGACTAAGAAAGTCTATTCATGTTAAATAATTTGCTTAACTTTATTTTTGGTGGCTTACTGGTATAGTGGTATTGATGCTTCTTCTTATATGATCTTTATGCAACATCCTACATTAGAAAGATTTGCAAATCTTTATATGCTAACTAGTATTATAATGGAAGAAATTGTGTTCACTTCAAATTAAAATTTAATTTTTTAAAAATATTTATATAAATATCGAGTATATCGGGACTAACGGGTATACCCGATACCTGCAAAATCCAAAATAAGAATACCCAATCCCGTCCCGTTTCCCGATTCCGTCGAGTAGCAGGTACCCGATACCATATGGATATTGGGTCCGGTTGGGAATTATCTGTTTCGACATCCTTACTCAAGGCCAAGAGTGAAGTCACTATTGATGGAAAGCTATTTCATTGTCTAATTAGAGCTCTTCAATATACAATTATAACGAGACCCTAACTTAGTTTCTCGTAAATAAAGTAAATCAGAAGCAAAATTTTGTATTAGGATTATATCAGGTGATTCAGGTCAAGTCCAATATTGAAGTTGTGTATAGAGATATAGTTCATGTTGTATCAGAAGTTACTTGGATCTAGTCCCTTCTTCATTAGTGAGCATTTCTAGGTACCCCTTATTATATGGGTTGACAATTCAAGTAATATTGCTCAAATCTGCGTGCACTCTCGAGCAAACATATTCAGTTACGTAGACATATCATCTAACAAAGTGTAACTAAAGAATCAGATTGTGGTATGTGCCCTTGTTTGATTAAGTTGATGATGTTTTCATTAATATACTCCCTCATTCCCGAGATTGATGTCACACTTGGGTAATAATACGAGATTTAGGAGATATTGCTTATGTGTTAAGTGGAGAAAAGAAAATATATTTATATAATGATGTTGAGAGAACTTTGTCCAAAAAAATATAACATCCTACAAATAAAAATTAATTGTAGCTTTAACCCTAGAACGGCGGGATAAGGGATATACGTGAGAATTAATGTAGTGCGGCCTATGAAATAGGATTTTGGAGATTTTGTGACTTTGAAACACAACCCTATATAGTCTATAGACATTCTTTTTATATTCTAGAATTTTTTATTCTATGTAATTCGATATCTATATAATTTTACTGCAAACTATCTAGATATTCACGTAGATAATTCTACTATAAATTATTTAGATAATTTTAGTAAGAATAATCTACAAAAACCTCTATAAATTATGTAGATTATTCTTACTAAAATTATCTAAATAATTCTATGATATGTTTATTACAAAAATTAGTTTTTTATTTTCTTTTATACCGACAGTATTGACCAAACCTCTATGCCTGCAATTCGGCGCAAGGCTGTGGAATAAATTGGGAGTTTGCTCACTCGCCTCGCTTGAATTGGGAGAAATTCTTAACCTTTGTCGAATCATTGTGAGTGCTTTTTCTTAGAAAGGATCATATATGAAGAACTAAAGAGTGAAAGGCCTGCACATGCACACACTACGTTTGATCAACAATTGAAGAATGTTGAGCGAGAGAATCTAGCTGCACTACAGAAAAAGCGCCCATTTGCTATCAATTTTTTTCTAGCACACCATGGTGCTCGCAAATCTACTAGTAGAAATCAAGCAAAAATGCAAACAACGGCCCATTTCTGGAGGGGGAATAAATCGAGGGGCTTTGCGAGCACAGATTTAATGATCACAAATTTTCGAGTAAACAGTGCTAGCAAACGGTGCAAAATATTCATGTGCTAGCAATTTAGCGAGCAGGAATAGGTACTAGCAAATTAACGAGCAGAAATAGGTGCTAGCAAAACTTTAATTCTTATTCAGGTCTACTTTCTTCTTTCTCATTTGTAACCTTTTCCCCATATTTGTAAATTGTAATCACCGTATAATTCCATCCCTTCCCCATATTTTAAAAATGATAACTATAGTTAATTAATGTTAATCAAATTATTAAATGTAAAATATAGACTTAATTTTATTGGGAGAAGCAATTGTGAAGCCCAATTGTATTGAAAAATGAATTAGACTTAAATTCCTTGAAGCCGTCCAATTGTATTCTCCGTCCAATTGTATTCTCATGAATTAGAGCTGTAGTGTTCTCCCCTCAATTTTAGACTGGCTTTTGAGTGTTTGATTTTGATTAGGAAATGAATATTTTTAGGAATGAAATCAGATTCAGGTGATTACTTGTATATAATGTTGATTATAGCGTTGATTGAATTAGTAATAAGAGAAAATGAGAGTTTTGCAGATTCGATTTTGCCCTAATTCAATTAAAAATTATGAACAGATGTAGAACACATTCGTGGCATCTTCCATGTGTTAGTTAAAATGTTCAAACAGATCTTCTATGATTAGGATTCAATAATGGCCAAACTTAATTAACAGTGTTTGATTACCAGAATGTTATTAATCAAACAATTTCTGGACAAATGTACTTATCTATAGATCATCATTATTTTAGTATTGGAGTATAATTGAAAAGAAATACTCATTTCTATGGTACAATAGAAATATTGTAATGACTAACCTCATCTTCCTCTTCTTTGTCTTTTGCTATTTTATCTGGTTAATTTGCATCTTGTGCTGGTATGGGCAAAGGTCTTGGAAGAGATTTCTCAGTATCCAGATACTGTGGCTGCTAATTAAAGGGAACTGCAGGAGGTATAATATTTCTTTCAAATTGATGAATCAATTTGCCTGATTTTGTATTTATTCTAGGCAAATAGTGTTAGTGATTATCTTCTGATAGGATTTGAAAGGTGGTTGTGAGTTTGGTTATTTTGAATTTTGTATAGTAGAATGGAGAAGTGACATGGGAAGACGCACAAAAGTGATACATTGGTTTCTGAATTCTAATGGATTGCGTATATGCTATCTAGTTACTGATATCTAGTAGAGTGGAGTCATTCTTGTTGTTTAATTTCAATGTACTTTGATCCTCAGTATAGTCTTATTAGATTAATTTCTGGCTTTAGTCTTCCAGAAGATTGGAATTTCGAATGGAGTCTTGAAAACAAACCTCTCTTGAATGACCTCTCCAAGCATTAAGCTAATTAGTACTTGAGAGGATTAAATTCGTGCATGGATTGTATACAAGAACTTTCAAGTAAAGATGAGATTCATGACTAAATCATGTTCTAGGGTGAAACGTACAGTGTCTAACTAATCATGTTGATTAAATGAAGGTTGAACTAAATGAAGGGTGAACTAAATGAAGGTTAACTAAATGAGATTACCATGCTAAGTTACTAACAAACATATATTCCTCTAGAGTGAAACGTATAGTGTCTGATGCTCTAGCTTGATGTTTTGCGCCCATCTTCTTAGTTTTCTAGCTATGATTTTGATGAGTCATTTAATCAAGTTGATTATGGTTCTTATGTCATATATATTACTGTTTCCTTTTTTATGTCCTGGCTTTTCAATATTTCACCCCAGATGGCCCTTGTCTGTGGGGGCTTTTCCGCCAACTCATAAAGGAGGAAATAATATCTAATTTTTATACAAGGCAAAACACGCTGTAAATCTTGAAAACTGAACATCCGTTTTAAATTTTATTTTTGTGGGGTCCACGGCCACATATCAACCATGTTTCATTTCTCATCTTCCCACGTCAAACAAAGTGAACAAGCCCTTAGTAAATTCAAATGGGGGGACATCAGAATTTGATAACATGGTTTTTCTGTCAGTACCTAATTAATTAACCTCATTTAGTGGATGTGTGAAATGAAGGTTAAAATAAACTTCCTGGCATTATATTATATATCTACATCTTCTTCATATATTGTACTCATATTTTTGAATAATTTGCACTTGACTTGTGAACTATTTATGCTGAAGAATGCACATTTGAAGCTCTAACTAATCTGGTTATTCTTCTGTAGTTTATGTTGATCTGCTGCTACTGGCCCTAGATTGAAAGGCCTATCTGAA
Organism: Salvia splendens; assembly: GCF_004379255.2. Lineage (NCBI taxonomy): Eukaryota > Viridiplantae > Streptophyta > Magnoliopsida > Lamiales > Lamiaceae > Salvia > Salvia splendens. The sequence goes on from NC_056045.1 coordinate 23,839,232, forward strand.
GCTTCATCATCTTATTGGTGAGTTAGAGCTTGGTTTATATTAATCTATCATGATGTTACTGACAAGTTGATAGAATATTGTTTAAAATTGTATGCATTAACATATAGCTTATGTACTTAAATCTTTCTATTTTTGGTCACATGTGGGTCTTTAGAGTTCGTTCAAGGTGTTCTGCTACCGAACAGTTTCAGAGGTAAATAATTTAATCTGCTACCTATATATCTGATGTAGTTATGCTGAAATAGAGAGGTGTTTTGTGGCTCTATTTTAAATTTGTTGATACTGAACAGTTTCATTCACAGCACATTTTGACTGTACCCATAGTTTCTGAAAACCAAAAATTTGCTCATTCAATCTGCTCTTATAGTATTGCCTGGTTACAATATTCTATAGTATAATACTCTGAATGGAAATCTGAGGAAATTGCATTTTTAGGCTTGACACGGCAGCAATAAGCTCGCAAATTGGATAATAGTTATTATTATTCTCGATGCGTCAGTAGTTAAATGCAATGCGAGATTGGCTCTTATCGTCAGTAGTAGGTTGGATAGAAAAATGCGAGGAGGATTTACAAGATGAGGACGCAGATTGGCTCTTCTCGATGTTGATGAAGAAAATGCTCTTGAGGAAGAAAATAATGTCGAAGAGGAAGAAGTTAAATGCAATGCGAGAGTAAATCACTATTGAGGTGCGCGAGGAGTTGGAGCAGCAAAATGAGGCGTTGCGCTCGGAGTTGGAGAGGCAAAATGCAGCGTTGCCCGCAGAGCTGGAGAGGCAAAATGCAGCGTCACACGCAGATTTAGTGAGGCAAAGTGTGGAGTTACGCGCGGAATTTGCGAAAGAAAATGAGAGGGTATTAGAACAATTTTTTACCCTTAGTGAAAAGGTTGGTTAATTGTTTACCCTTAGTAATCAAGTGTAAAACAATCTTATTTTATGTAAGTTTTGAATTTTGGTAACTTTTCATTATTATTTTTATTTAATAAATTATCCAGATAATAATTTGAAAAAAATAATATTAGAATTTGCAAACAAAAAATTTATTCTGAATACTAATTGACCATTGTGCTCGCAAAAAGAGCTGAAATTAAATAGTCTAAAATTTGCGAGTACAAGGGAGGTGCTAGAAAACTTACTAGCACAATGGAGGTGCTAGAAAATTTACGAGCAAAATGGAGGTGCTAGCAATTTTGCGAGCACATATATAGCTTGGTCGACATCGCTCATTTGCAAGCGAAAAGGTTGTCGGAAAAGAACTTCTAGCAAAACTGCTATCAAATTTGCTACAGGCGCTATAGCTAGCAGAGTTAGTTTGCGAGCACTTTAATACAATTTTGCTAGCACCATTGTGCTAGCAAATGACCGCTTTTTTTGTAGTAGCTGGATTAATTGTGCATAATATTCAAGTTTAACCGAAGTGATACAATCTTTTTTTCCATTTATGTCTTTCGATGCAAATCCTTAATTACTTGCAATTGATCTATAAAATTCTCCCCTTTCGGAAAAAAGTGAGATTCAATAATGGACTTGTAACTGGTAGTTTTAATTAAATCCATTGACGGCTCAATTTCTTATTTTAACGAATGAGTTATTATTTGAAACAGAAATGATTGTATACTCGTCTGTCATGTTTCATGTATTATGATATACCCACATTGATTACCAGTTGCAAATAATAAAAGCAAACCAAAATTAAAATGAAGTTATATACTGTTTGAAATTAACAACATTAAGTTCCCATGATATGAAATAGATTAATTTGTTCACAACAATTAAAAGCACCATGTGTGATAGTGAATGCCCTTGACAGTGTTTAATTATTTCGACAGTAAATTATTTTATGCAGTTTTCACATTTATGTGTTTCGTGAAAAATACTCCAGTTTTGTAGAAAAGAGTCATAATTGCATAGAAGAAAAGTAATGATCTTGAAGATGATTCTCGAGCACGGAGCACATATATATCTTCTAACCCTAAATTATAAGTAAGAAAGTTAACTCAAGCCATTAGCCAGATCAGAAAAAAAAAACAAAACAAAACACTAACACTGCATCATATATAGTTGAAGCTAACAAATTAATACTTAAAATCCCCCTAAATTATTCAATATTACCGCTTGTATTATTTCATTTCAACGATACACAGTAATGAAATTAAATACGAGAAGTAATACCAAATATGAAATACCACACGAGAATAAATCTGAAGAGCCTCAACTACCAACTAAACAGATAAACAAACTAGTTAACTCTGCTAGTGGAGCTAAACCTCACCCTAAAAAGCACCTAGGTCGACCTAGTCTTAGCATTAGCATAACATGTTAAGTTTGAAAAGGGAGAATTAAATTAAGATATACAAACAACAAGTCATTAAGGTGCAGCAGTAATTGAGTTTATTCAAGGACAAGAGGGCATAGAGGTAGCCCAGTAGGGAGGTATCATCACTGTATTATTGTACTCCTCCATGTAGTTGCACTCTGCCATCTGGTGGAGGCTAGTCCCCGCCGTCATCCCCTCCCCCTCCACCACCACCGGATTTTGCTTCTCTAAGCTTGGAATTGACGTGCTTTCCACCGTTTCTTCTCCAGAAACGTCTGTGTAGCCGGTTGATACTTGTTTTTTTGCCACTTGTTCCTTGAGAATGGCCCTTAGTGCCATAACCTAATTTATTGAATGCCATAAATCAATTTGTAACTTTTTTAGAAATCTGTAAAGTGTCAATTGAACTACTAATATAAACCTCAGTAGTTGATTGGAATTTATACAAGGAATGATACATCACATAAAACAACTAGAAATCAACTTAGACCATTTGTTTTTGTGCTGTTATGATTGTCAAAATACTAAAAATCATTAATAATCATATGGAAACATTATTGTCTATATAAAGAAGCATGGCTAATAATTTCTTTGGAGCATAATGTTTTTACATATATACATATATCTAGACAGCTGCCAGAGTACATGGTTTAATGTTTGATTTGTTTTATATAAAAAGAAAAAAATAAAATCAGACATGCAGTGAGTAAGTTCTACCACTCCTTAAATAAGAAACATGAAAAATCAGATAATGAGTTATGCTCATTATCCACAGTTCCACACACAATAAATACTGAAGGTGAAAAAAGCAATAATAGAACAAACATGCAGAAGCGGTTGAATAACTTAATGCAATTATAGGTAAGAATGAAGAAGAATATGTGAGTAAGTACCTCCTGTTGCAGCTTGTGCTTATCCCTAGAAACAGCGTCGTACTCCTGTTTAAGCGCGTCGTACAAGCGCTCGAGCTGCTTGCCCTTCCAGCGAGCCCTGCGGTTCTGGAACCAGACCGCGATCTGGCGCGGCTGCAGCCCTAGCTCCTTGGCGAGCTTCATCTTCCGGTCCGGATCCAGCTTAATCTCCTCTTGGAAGCTGTTTTCCAGCAACTCCAGCTGCTCGTTGCTCAACCGCTTCTTCTTCGGATCCACCATCAACTGATTCATGTTCTTCTCCATCATCGCATGTTGCTTCATTTCTACCCCCACTATACAATAAATATGTTGGAGAATGAATTAGATAACACTACAATTAAGGCTCATAATATTATAATTAAGCTTATCAAGTAATCCTTATTTAGGGTTTTTCAATCATAGATTGCAGAAGTGTGGAGTTGGATTTTGATTAGAAACATTAGCTACTACTTAATTTGTGATAATTAATAAATGAAAAGTATACCAGGGAAGTGGTCGAAGGTGCAATTGTAGAGAAAGTTGAAGTTGGAGGTATCTGGAGGTCGAGGAACAAAAGGCATTCGAAGGTTACCATTCCAATCCATGCTATGGTGTATCTTCTTTTCTATAGATTCAACACACAAAAATTAAGGAGGTATTTTATCTCACTTGATTTGTGGGAGCACAAATTTATAGTATGCTACTACAAGGCAAGCACCGCCAACAGTGTGTAGTCCAGCAATGCGTGTGCTGTGTGTGAAGGAGACACAGAGAGTTAAGAAGATCGGTTTGGTGAGAGGGATTCATATAGAAATATAATAGTAATGGCTCGGCCGTATTGGTCAACCCTCTCTAATTAAATTACTACAACTTTGGAAGGAATACATTCATTGATACTATGTTAATAAGGCCTTGTTTTATAAAGTACTTACTAATATTGTATTGAATACGTAATCATATGAATTATAGTATAGTAATATGCACCAAAACAATATACAGCTCCTAACAAAAAAAGATATGGGGTATATATATATATCTAAACATTTCACTCTTGGAGATGTTATAGTAGTGGACTTGAAATAATACAAAATTCAGCAAGATTACAAATTTCAAAAGCTTTAATCAAGAAATTCAGGGATCCATATAATAGTTGTGAGTCATGCTAATACTCTATTGAGATTTTGGTATGACAACTGGTGCGGACGAAAGTCTCAATAATCTCTTTCCGAGATATTTCATGTTGTCTTCTCAAAAGAATTTTTATCTTAAATGAAATGTGAGTATGAGAGAATAATAGATGGAGATGGACACTGCAACAAAGGGAAAATCTTTTTTTAGAGAATATATCTAGTGTGTGTTTTTTGCTTCCAAACTTTATTTTGCAGGTTAATAAACGTCTTGACAATGGTACGTTAACGTAGCACTCCGACAAAGCAAAGATGCCTCTTTCGGAAAGAACCTCATTATGTCACTAGCAATCATATACTACTATGTAGTTTATTCTGCATAGCAAGACTCAACACGAAAGATAGACTAATCAGAATTGGCATCCTTATGATTGAAGATGCATATTGTGTTTTCTGTAAAGACGATGGAACACATTTTCTTGATTCGGTTGAAGAATCCCTACTGGTATTGTGTTTTCTAGAAAATCCCCATTTTAGTACCCAATGAATTGACCAAGTGTTTCCTTTCGGACTTTGGAGCGTTCTCTTTTGCAAATTTGATAAGAAGTTGTGGATATTTATGTTCTACGTCATCTCATGATCAATTTGGAATATTAAGTATAAAATGACATTTAAAGGTTGTGACTGGACCTTTTGTTGCTTTATTATTGTGCGACTTACATTTTTGTGTGTTGTAAAGATTTTTTTGCTTTGTTTTTTACTCCTACTTTGCAAATTGGCTTGTTCAGTGGTTGTTAACGTTTGGTTCGCCTATAGTACTAACTTGATAACTTGTTTACTCGTGGAAAATGATTGAAGGTAAAAGTAATGATATTTATATAATTTGAAAATCATTTCATCGGTTTTTTTAGATGCTTAACAGATTAAGTATATAAATAATATTCCAATTTACTTGTTTGAACTTTAAAAAGAGTTTTTACATTCATTATTCTCTTTTGAAACACGAACCTATATTAATATGAGATGGATCTCGAATTTAATCTTATTATATTATTCTGCTCCTTTTCTAAAAGAAAGAAAGAAAGGGCATTTTAACATGATATTTGGATTCACTGAATGATGGACCATGTATTCTAATCAGTAATCACATTGTTTCCCTCGTAAAAAAAATACCAACTCAGAGCCGTAAATTGCATTTAAAACACCCTCCATTATTGAAACTAACTTCAAAGCCAAAATCCTTCATCCGTGTGAAATTAATTACTGGCAAACTATTAGTTAATGCGACAAATAAAAAAAGGCATAGTTAATTACACATACCAATTTGATCCGGTTCATTGGCATTAAATTCTAGGTATTAAACTAATTTCGAAAAGACAATTTTAACCTTCTCCTTTTACATTTTCAAACTCCAAATCATATAAAGTGGTAATGATCCATTAAAGTTAATTAATTTTTGCGCTTTTTTATATAATCAACACCACTTATAACAAGACACAGTGAGTATAACGTTTATTTATTTATGTTTTATCCTATATAATTAAATATAATTATTCGCTCTTTAAATATTTTAATTCGGAGTGAACTATAAAAATTGCCTCTGGACTTTGTCGTTTGTGGTCCTTGAACTTTAAAAATATCATTTTGGGGTTCGTGGACTTTGATGTTTTGCTTGTTTTTTGTTCTTTTGCACATTTTTTTGGACTGAAATGCCCCCAAGGCCGTACAGGATATTTTTATACTCCAGTCGTCTCATAATAGATGTTACACTTCCCTTTTGGTTTGTCCCACAAAATATGTCACATTTTTTTATAAAAAAAATTCTATCTTATATTAGTATAAATATAATATTTTCTCTCGCCCGCTCTAAAACATCTCCTAAAATCTTATCATTGTTTAAGTGTGACATTTTTTACTGAATATAGAGTATTTTTCTTTGTCAACTCATTTTTTTATAAAAAATATTATCAAATCATATATGTTGACGCACTTTCATTTTTGTCTCCCTCTTTTGATTTTGGTTGTGAGTTTTATCCGCAAAAGGGGGGAAATTTTTTTATTTTGTGGCGAATACTTCAAAACATGAATAATTTTTTTGGATCTAAATGAACGAGATGATCGAACTATCACAGTCCCATTAAAGTTGTGGGCAGAATAGAGGCGCCCTTTCCTATCCCTACTCATTCATAACTAAATTATTATTATTTGATTTAAATTTATTTATTAGAATCACCAAATTAATTAAAGGCTTTATTAATTTTCTAGTTTATGTAGCAGATATATATCATTTCATCTCATCGTACAAAAACCAATTATGCCATGGGTGTACACGTATATAGCTGGCTACCTAGCTAACTCTACTCTAAAACTATAGTAATTGATTATTTAATATTGATACATCATAATATTACTCTTGTACATACATGAAATTCTCCTATACTCGAAATACAATGTCCATAAACTTAATCTAGGAATTAAGAGAATGGCTTGGATTCATTATCCTTAGAAAAGAATATTCATCATCGTTTTCTAAATTTGAGTCGTATTATACTCCAGATTCTAATGAAAGATTAAAAATTAAATTTCAAGTATATAATTAGAAATTTTACAATGTGCTTACGAACTTATTTACGTCGTGTGCAAATAAATATTCTAATTCATCAAAACAAACATTAATGTGATATGTTAACTTGACAATTTTTTGTCAACTTAAGATTCTCATATGGTCTGCTCTGGATACAATAAAAAGGAAAATTTATAATTAAAATATAGATATTTTTTTTAAAAGTACTTGTTTACAAAATCTATCATTATTAACTTATTAGTGTATATTATTATTTTTGTTAATAGATTGAATAGCGGTACTCGAATATAATTACTCAAATGGGTAGTATGTACTGATTTCACACTCTGTATTGAATTAATTTAGATTAAATATGAAGAAAGTTATTCAATCATTGGGAAAATGAATTATTATCTACGTGAACAAAAGAGAAAATATTGATCCAAAGGAAAGTCCTTGAGTACCAAATACAGATAAATCAATAAATGGGACGATCACCAATATTAATTTAACGTGAACCACTAAATTAATACTAGTAAATGTTCGACATTATCGATTTGCAACTCTGATTCATACATTTAATGCATATTTTACTATATTTGTTGCTTGCCGATATAGGCGTCATCTATTTGTCGAATCATAAATGAAAGATATATAGTATTAAAAGAAATAACTCAAAATAAAAGAATAATTGGGTAGCGGACACCGGTTGCCTCTCGACGTACAAAAATATTTAAGCTCTCAACTCCCAACCTACAACTAAAACAAAACTAAGATTCGGTATTACGATGTATATGGTCACATTTATTGCTTGTTTACAATACTCCATCCGTTTCGCCATAGTTGAGGCGGAACTTTTCGGCACGAAGTTTTAGAAAGAAATGTTGGGTGTGTTAAATAAATAATAAAAAAGTAAGAGAGAGGAAAATGTAGAGACAATAAAGTATAAAGTGAATAAAGTAAGAGAGATTAAAGTAGGAGAAAGAGAAAAGTTACCATATATGGAAATGACTCAACTATGAAGAAACTTCCTAAAATTGTAAAATGACTCAACTATGGCGAAACGGAGGGAGTATAAGATAAGATCAATTTATTCACATCAATTCCGTCTATATATATATATAGCAAGTGGACCATATAAGTGTATTAGTGTATGACAATGCCCTACATAGTACTTAATTTTTTATTTTAATAGTTTCCTTTATAATAACGAAAGAGAGAGAGAGAGAATTTGACAGGTTGAAAAAGTAAAAGTGAAAATGACCATGTCAGACATTCGAGATACAAAAATATCATATTCAGTAATTAGACATGCCTTCATGCAAATACAAGTTCATAAAAGAATTGGATCTTTCTCACTTTTGATACAAAATACAAGCTCATAAAAGAATTGGATCTTTCTTACTTTTGATACAAAATACAAGTTCATAAAAAAAAATTGCATCTTTCTCACTTTTGATACAAAGGCGCAGATTTTATTAAAAAAAGATCTGCTTAAAACATTAGAGACAAAACTGCATGAATTACAAAGGCCCTCAAAATAAAGATTACATGGGCAGAGAGGATCATACCTACAACCAAGCATTAGTGTATGACAAAGCCCTACATAAAACAAAAATAACATACACAGACACCACTCTTCATTGCAAAGTCCGTTCGCTTCTTCGTTCTTTCAGCTCACTGGGCATGATTGACACTGAATCAACGCAGAGGCCGCCTTTCGAATGCGTGCAGTCGATTTGTTTCATTGAGAACCGTACTTCAGTGGGTGGATCCGACTCCTTGACTAGGAACTGACCCACCTTGTACTCAATCCAACAACCCCGTTTGTAACTCCCATTAGCATCATCCTCTGGTATGTTGTCTAAGAAGCACTCACTTGATGCGTGTTGGCCGCCTGAAGTAGATAACACGAACCTTACGGGCTTGACATCCCAGCCATGAGTGTGATCAAAGTGAGAGATACGGCGCCCCAGTCTCCTAGAAAATCTCCCAAGGTGTATCCTAAATGACAGTGTGTATACATCTGGTGGGAAAGGAAACGTCACAGATCCATCAACTTCAAACCACCATATTTGCTGTAAATATGCTACAACGTTAAATCTGCAAACAAAAAAAACATTAGTATAAACATGTGTAAAATGTTTGTACCAGTACCAGTAGCAATACCAACACCAATGATCTAATTGCTAGAGGGGGAATCTCATGTCACACCATCTGCCGTCTTTGCAAATAAAAGGTTTGTATCACAAGGAAAAATCTCAAGTTTTTGAGTACACGCATGCAAGTTTTAGCGTAGAACCAGCGAAATTGAACTGCTGATAACTTTCAACAAGAATACTTTAACTTCAAGGTTTATAATTGTTTTGAAATTCAATTGGTGTGCAGATCACTTGAATCCTACTCCATGGAGCTAAACATTGAAGCAATGTGGAACTGGGTCTGGGGCAACTTTCAATAATGTAGTCTCACAAATGCAACCAAAATGATAATGATGGCGAATGAATATTATTTTGCCATAAATGTTCACCAACTAAGTAGAAGTAAAGCAAAAAATGAATTTACATGTTGAAGGTAAACCATGACCGCAATCCTAGAGCATGACAGACAAATAAAGATGCACATAATCTAGCTTTCATGACGTAAAAGCCAGTAAAGGATGAAACAACTTTTGCTTTAACTGATTTTAGCACCCAAAGATAAAAATTGCATGTACATGAGTAGAACATATCCAGAAGTCATATCAAAAAACAAACTCTATTATTCATACAGACTGTGATACCTCATATCCCATATCCCTATCACATTATAGGAACCTAATGGTTAGCCTAATGGGTTGATCAATAGAGAACATTGAACCCAAACATTAAACACTGCACAATAAGGACCTTAAGAGCCAAAATTCATGGAGCACTTGCTAACCTGATCCCTTGCCATACAGAAAAAGCTGGGCATAGCTATCGGTACTTTTAGTTAAAATGCAATACAACCAGCAATTTGCATATTCCAGAATGGTCTCTATTGCATACGGCACAAGATTTCACTTTTCCCTTTAACTGCTGAAGTGCATCTGTTTAAGTTTTCCACTTTTCCTTACACTAAATAGTAGTAAATTCATTTTCAAATTTAAGAAACTACTGCAGCACACATTATTTTTTATCTTAGATTATTCTAAACACGCAATTCTGCACTATTCTTTGTCTTCTATAGGTTTAACTAACTAACTGCCAATGATGTGTTAATTTCTCATACACATTCAAAATCAATGTCAAGTGAAATTATAAAGCATCTGAACCCTCAGGCATCAACTGGTAAACATCAGCAATATTATCTGAAAAGCAAAATACTTGAGCAAAAGAAAAGCAGTAGAAACGTTATATCAGGGAAGAAACTGAATTCAAAGCTCATCAACTGGAAAGTTTAATAGCTCATCCAGTGTCTTCTTGGGGGTTCTGGCCTTCCTGGGTACCTTTTTTGGGAAGCATTATAATCATGAGTTTTTTTCTTGTTTGATATAAAATCTTAGCCAAACTGAACAGCCCATGCCCCAAACAGTCAGGGATATGTGCGATTAAAATTCAAGTTAAGATTTCCATAGAACACAGCCATATCTGAAATTGTCTCAAACAACTTTGCCAATATGTGACTTTGAGAGTATTAGGTATAGAATGTTGCAAACTAACCTGGATTCTTCGGTAGGAACCCAATTCCAATATCTCCTGTCGTCGATGCCAGTGATGGACATTCCCTTTGCTGATATTGCCATGCAAACTCTCCCAGCATATCTGTCCACCCATACCAACTACAAATTCCCAAGGTGAAATGTGAAGTATATTCAAAGAATTGAAAATGAACAAAATTCAATTAACTAAACATGCTAAAGAGATTCAAATGATGAAACCTCTGATTCCATCAATCAAAAAGAGCAACCCTAGATTAGGAGCTTAATGATTTCAAGAAAACAATGGCCTGACGATTCAGCAAAATATTAAATTTTGAGTAAAATTTATAGTAAGTATAACACATGATAACGAAACAGCATTCAAAAACATCCCTTTGATAAACAATAACTACCAGCAGCACATATCCTAACAGAAAGAAATTGGGAATTGATATGCTGAAAATTGTAAACTTCATTCCAAAAAGAAAGTCAGTTAATAACATTTCAAAAGAAAATAACTCAACTGATCGAAAACTACATTCATTAATCATTCGCACAGAACGAATCCTCCATATCCTAACCATCGCAGCATTTAATAACACAACAAACAAATTAAATGCACAAAAAAGTCAAAATTCAAAATCACTGCAACGGAGACGATCCCAAGCCGCAGAAATATTTATTTGAAGTGGTTGAAAATAATCAGACTGACAGTAATAGAAATCAGCAGAACAAGAAAAAAAATAAGCTGACATTAACAGAAAAATTAGAGTCGAAAAAGCGCAAATACATCGAAAACATGCCTTGTTGGCGTCGTCGAAGAGGTTAGGGCGTGCGAGGAAGGCAAAAATATCCTTTCTGGAGAGGTTTTCACAAAGAGCGGGTTGTGAGAGAAGCTGGAGGAGGTGGTGGTAATTGGAGGGGAGCTTCGCCTCCCATACGGCGTCGGATGAGGCGGCACCGCGGAAGGCGCGATTGAGGCGAGCTAAATTGCATATCTCCGGCGGCGAGAGGTAGAGAAAGACGCACGCCACGCAGCTCTCCGGTATATCCCCTAGACCCGGTCCGCCGCTGCCCGACCCGTTTTCCCCCAAATTCGACAATGATGCCCCCATATACACGCAATTATCGCCTGCGATTGCCGTATGCCGGTGATTCCGGAAGAAAATTCCGGCGATGGTGGTGGAGGGGAGAGGGAATTTTTGTATCGGCGACTGCAACACTACAGCTCCGCCATTACTTTTTCGTTCTCGTGCATTTTTCGGGTCTTTTTAATTTTTTTTAATGGAAATAGAATCAATAAATATCCAGACAACTAAAAATGGCGCATTTCGTTTTCATTAATCCTTTTCATTAGTTTGATATCTCTAAAGTTAGTCAATTTACAATTTAGTTTAGTGAATAATAAATTTACTTATAATTAGCACAGGTAGAGAAGGTTGGAATTCTATATATTCTCGACCAATCAAAGTTTAATTAGGTTTAAATTCGATAATTTTGTTAAAGTTGAAGACTGTTTAAATTTAGGCTTCAAAACTCTGGATAAAAATTAGAAAGTTGAACTTGTCACGAATTGAATTGAAATATTATTGAAATTGTTTGAAAATTAATTGTGCCTACTTTGCTATAAGATCGTGGTTTAAATTATAGTACTAATTATATACATAAATTTTGTTATAAGATCGAGATTTTGAAATTTATATCTCTTTGAGTATTTGGAATTTTTATGGTAAACTTAGCTACTTATATAATTCGAATCATTACTTGAGTACGAATTTCATGTATCCCAGTTCCCAACAATAACAAAAATTGTATAGGATGAACAAAAAGAATTGATATTAGTCAATTTTAGTGACACCAAGTTTATAGTTTGGTCTTCTTGGAAAAAGTCTCGAACATCATGATTTTGTTTATTGGGCCTTTTTCTAACACGTTTTATTGACTTATAGAAAAAGTCGAATCAACTAAAAATTGGTCAAAACGATTGATTGATTCCCATGGTTTTATTAGATTAAGTAAATACTCCCTCCGTCCCGGGCTACTCGCTCATTTCCTTTTCGGCTCGGAGATTAAGGAATGAGTGTATAGGAAAGTCAAAAATGACGGCTGTAGGTGAAATTTTTTACTTAAAATGGAAAGAGTGCAAGTAACTTGGGACGCCCAAAAAGGAAATAAGTGCGAGTAGTGCGGGACGGAGGGAGTACTATAGTAGATATTTGACACTTCACCAAATTAGATCACAGTGGGATTTCTTAAGTTCTAAAACATGCTTTTTTATGTTATTTATAGGCTAGTCTGAGATATGCAATAAGAGTGTATAATGTACATATAATACCTTAATTCTTACTGTTAGTTTCAAAAGACCAGCTTTTTTTAAATAGTTATGAAAATATGTGATGGATTCAGTCATTTGCTAATTAAATTATTGAATCTAATTCTAACTTTGTGAATTCATCATGACAGACTCATAACATTTCATAATAAATTTCATAATGTAATATTTATCACAACTAATTTTAGGGCATCCACAATGGGCGGACGATGGCACGCCCGATGGCGCGCATCGTCCGCGCCATCCATCGCCCGCACCCATTGCGGGTGCGCGCCATAGGGCGCGGACGATAGTCGCGCCCTATACTTCGGTCGCGGAGGATAGCGCGGACGATGGCCATCGTCCGCCCCATTGCGGCTGTCGCGGACGATGGCCATCGTCCGCGACATCGTCCGCCCCATTGTGGAGGTCGCGGACGATCAACCGCGGACGATGGCACGCAGTTTCGTTTTTTTATAAATACCGTTCATTTGTAACATTTCATTTCACTCGATTTCATTTTCGAAACTTACAATTACATAATTACTACGAAATAGATTCAAGCCCCAATAGTCCTACGTTTAGCGCAGGGGCGCATTGGCCGGGTACAGAACCCGGCAATTATCGTTCGTTCGACACCAACGCCCACTACGATCCCGATTTCAGTACGGAATCGTATGGGTTGTCTGACATGGAGCCTTCTCCGCACCGCCCAACCGCAGCGGTCGATCCCGACCCCGCCACGACCGCTTCCGCCCCAGCCAGAAAGAAGCGGAACCGACCCCAACGAAGCCAAATATCTCCGGGCGTTACTCGATGAGCTGCGTCGGAAGTTGGGAATTGGTCCGACTTAGTTTTTTTTTATTAGTTCAATGATGTAACTTTTTTTTATTAAAACTTCGCCGTTTGTTATTTAGACTGTTTTTTATTTACTCGTTACTTGTTATTTGAAAACAGTTAAATTAATTAAACAAAACAATAAAATGATGATGTGGCGCTCCCCACTGCAGGTGGGGAGGTAGGAGGATAAAACTGCTGACGTTGCGCGCCATAGGGCGCGCTTTAGGGCGCCCCATTGCTAATGCTCTTATAGATGGTTGAGATATTTTATTCAAACATGATCACACTTCATATCTTATAGCATAGCATATAAACGTATCTAATATATAGAGCGATCATTGGGTAATGACAATATGGTAATGAAACAAAACATAAAATTAATGTCCAATGCAAAATCGACAAAACTAACAGCTGTATAAATAGTATAGTATGGCAATAGAAATTCCATTAGCTAGGAATAATTGTCTTTATCATCCATTACCTTGATTGGTTGGTGACCAAGACAAAATTATATTTTGATTCATCAATGATTACTTGTCTCATATTTTCTTTTTAACCACTTTTCTTTATATATTTAAAAATCAAGTGAGACAAAACACAAATTGAAAATGTAAAAATTGTGTGTGCGAACATATTTTTTTTATAGACAAATGAATAGAAATTTAAAAGTCGCGTCACGATTGTCGATAGACTTGAATTCGAGACATTTTAATGCTCGACCTGTCACCTGTGCACAGGCGCATATTTTATTGACACGTTATAGGCGCCAAAGTGACCACCACACGGTGCTCATTTAATCATTGTAGTACGTTTATCAACTAAGCAGGGTAATTAAACAGTTAATGTCGGTACTTGTCAAGTAAGAATATTTGTACCCTTGCTTGTAGGAGTGCGATTGGTTAGAGAATTAATATTTAAATCTTTTACTATATCTAAGATGGAGTACTACATAAAAGAAAAAAGTTGATTGCATATAATAACAACTCTTTTACTTTTTTTTAAATTTATAACCAAATCAATTAGCCGTAATCAAAATAATTACTTCTAGATGCTCGATTTATAAGGCATAATGATGAGAGCTTACAAATTGCAAAATCGCCTAAATAGTAAGTATACAGCAGCAATCTTAATATTGTATCGGGAGATTTTAGTCTAACACTCAGAAAATTATGTTAATTTTATGTCGTTTATTGTCAACATGAAAATGAAAGCACGCCTACCCTACGACGAATAAGGCTATCAAATTTAATAAATTTATTAAAAAAAACACGCCCAGTGGGACTCGAACCCACAATCGCCTGATTAGAAGTCAGACGCCTTATCCATTAGGCCATGGGCGCTTCTTGATACGCTCGTGAACTTAGACTTTTATCATCTGTAGTAATCAGTTCTAGACTACTAGCTCAAATTTTGAACATATTATTCTATGGCATTCAAACATTTTGTTACAAGGTTACTTATCCACAGAAATAGAAATAGTGGGTTATCTTGATATTACTCCATATTTCGTTTACAGTTTATCATTTCGTTAGTGAGATCATATTACCATTGTAGCCTTCAACTTGCTAGTGTATTTGATTTTGTTCAGGCTCCGTTTAGTACACGAAATTGGAATTAGAATTGGAATTCTATGGAATTGAATTGGAAGGAAAATTCAATTCTAAATCCTATGTTTGGTAAAGTGGAGTAATTTATATGAAATTGAATTTAAATAATTTATGCACACACATTATACACAAAATACACACTCACGCACACTACACACAAAATACATATACTATAACACACCGCACACACTACACACACCGCATACAATATACACACATTATAAACAAAATACATTCAATGCACACAATATACACACATTATACACAAAATACACACACTGCACACACTATAAAAAAAACTCACTCCACACATTGCACACTATACACACACACGTGCTATACACAAAATAAACACACTACATACACTATACACATACTACACGCATTACACACACGTCACAAATTTTACCCAAAATACACACACTATGTACACTATACCCAAAATACACACAGTATTCACAAACTAAAATTTCAAATTTGGTGCAGTTTAAACTTTTGAAAAATTTCAGTTTTTTTATTCAAATCAGAATAAAAAAATTAAAATTGAAAAAAAAAATCAAAAATCGGATGCTTGAAAGTTGTAAAATGTGTGTAAAGTGTGAAATTTGTGTAGTGTGTAAAATGTGTGTAGTATGTGAAACGTGTGTAGGGTGTGAAGTGTGTGAAATATGTGTAGTGCGGGAAATGTGTGAAATTTGTGTAGTGTGTGAAATGTGTGTACTAAAGGAAATGTGTGGAATTTGTGTAGTGTGAAATGTGTGTAGTGTGTGAAGTGCATGTAGTGTGTGAAACATGTGAAATGTGTGTGAAGTGTGTGTAGTGGGTATATAGTGAAACTATCTAATTTTATGACCATTTGGAATTCCAATTTTCTACTTTTGATATGGAATTCAAATCATGGAATTGAAAAACTTGGAGTTATAGTTCAATTCCAAATTCTATACATTTTTGTGATACCAAAAAATGAAATTGACAATTCCAATTCCATAGCTCCAATTCCATGTTTCCAAACACACCCTCAATGTTTTCTAGTATTTCAAAAATTGCAAACATAACACACAACGGCCCAATCAATGTAATATCCAGACCATGGCCAAAAACCATTCAATAAAATTGATCTACTCCTTTGCACGCATCGAAGGGAAACAACCGAGCATTAAGTCTGTAAAACGAAAAAGAAATCTCTTCGAACTCTGGTTTAAGTTTTTGATCGAATGGAACAAAGCTTAAGCAAAACCCAATAGTACCATAGCTCTATTGAAAACAATCAAAGCAAACAAACTAGACCAAACGCCACAATAATGAGGCTGAATAATTTACTTCATTATTTTGTTTATCACCTCGAATGAGTTAATGTCTTAATGACAGAGACATCAAGGGCTGTCATTTTCTGACAAACACCATCCCTCATGGTTTGCAACCACTAATAAACAGTAATTTTCAAGAATTACATCGTGGTAAATAGTACACCCACCCACCATTCTTTCAATAAAAAAAAGGGTGCCAATGTGTAAATCTACAGCAATCCAAAACCAACATCCAAATTCATGGTGATGCCTACCAGGTTCATGTCCCTCAAACTTGCCCACCAAAAACAAAGAACTAAAATAACAGTTTGATGTTGAGCTTTGGTGTAATGTTTGTCTCCATCATGTGTTTTAATCTTCAAGTTCGATGATCTTCACCACGGAAGCATCTCCGACCTTCTGACACACAACTACTCGATCGTGGGACTTGATAACTCCAGAAGCTTTTCCATGATTAAGTGCAACCTTCAAAACAGACTCATTTGTTGCGTTTGTGGACTCAGCCTGTAAGATGAACAGAGTCAGTTCACAGTTGTCAAGAGCATGTACCAAAATTCAAATAATCAAACTATTATACAAACATGATCAGAATGGGTAGGGGTAGAGCTCTGTGTATATAGTGTGTTTGCAAAGTCATTGTATAGGCAAATTATATGATATGAATTCAAGCAAAAGCACTTGAGACAATATCAAATTGATGTGGCTTTGTGCAAGAATTTGACATTTAAAAGAACTCTCATTCAAATGTGATATGGCCATAGTAGTTTTGCCTCCATAATGCAAATATGATCTAAGGAAAAGACAAGGTACTTACTGGATGCCGAGGATCAGCGAGCAAGGGGAAAAGGCCCCGCACTACAAGTGATTGCCTAGCCTGAACATATGCGGAAACATTATAAGCACCTCACTAGGAAACAAATACAAGAACAGAACTTGAAGAAGTACAATCACAAAAATAGCAGGAGAAAAGCAGTTAGATCTGTGCCAACTAATCTCCTACGCAATATAGGCATAGCTTTTCCTACTGCCTCAATCAGATAACTATAAAAACAATATTGCACGAACGAAAGTGTGTGAAACTGTCTACCCTCAATATTTTATGACAGATATCTTGATGTCATTACATAGCCATAATGGCCTTCCTTGTTAATGTTAATATGAAAATGAACCATCAAATATAATTGTTCTGGAATTGGAGCCATTTAAAGCTTAAGGGGAGGGTGGGGACTGAATGCTGACATATGCCACAGAGAGGTGATGCTATAACCACACTGTAACAGTTGGTAAAGTCGAATCCAGGTTTTATAATAAAAAATATTATCTTGATGTGGAGCTAAAGTTTACCTCAAATGCACCGCTAAAACTCCACTTCAGTTGATTTGTCTTCAGCCGAGGAATGACAACAGATAACACAGGCATCGTTGGCCTGTACTTTGCAATCAATCTGCATAGAAAGGAAGATGTTGAGATGATGCTAAAATGGAGTGCATCTTAGATTCTTAATATCAGTTTATATATATATATATATATATATATATATATGGTTTTAATCTATGCAAAACTAGTTTTAAATACAGAAACGCAGAACAATATCATGCGTAGGGCATGTTTAGGTCATTGTTAGTTTATGTTTAGGTCATACTAACAAAGCATGACCTAAAATGATCTTAAAATTACATTAAACTCAAATCTTATAATATGACCTAAAACTGTTTAATTATGACCTTTCGTGTTTTTGGTTAATTATTGACCATTAGATCATCTAATCCAAGGGTCAAGATTTGGGCTGCATTTCTGGATTTAAACACATACTTGTTTTGATCATCTCCCTATATATATATATATATATATATATATATATATATATATATGTCGAAGAAAACAATACCTTGCAGCTCTTCCAGATGATGTAAAGCATATTATGACAGATGCCTTTACTTTAAGGGCCGCACGGACCTAAGATGAAGTGCAGATAGAGTGACTTAATATGATGATGATCTAAGCAAAAACTGAGAGCACAATTATGGGACAGAAATATCTATTCAGAATTCTTTTGCTATTTAAATTTCGCCTTGTTATTCTTCAGTTGTTCCGCAACATACCGCAGAGGAAGCAATAGATTCCAAGTGAGTCATTGGTTCACCAACAAACTTTACAGTCCTCTTGAAGTATTGATCTTGATTGAAGACCTTCTCTGCCTATGAAGAAAAGGGGAAACTGCAGTTAGATTTGCTCAAAGTGTTTGTCAATAAGGACATTGAGACTAGCCAACAATTCTTCATATAAGGGGTGAACGCCCAGTTAGTATGTTAGTCCAAAGTTTCTGCTATTGATGGGAATGAAATTAGGCTATTTTTTTTATACTAATGACAATTAAAGATACAAACTTTAGTGCTTTGCATAGTTGAAATGAAAAACAGAAGCTTAGAGAGTTTAACTGTACTTGCACAAAGAATAAACATGAATAAGTTGGGAATCTAATTGAGTGAAACGTGAAATACACCTTCAAAGCATTTTATTTTAAAAATGTACTTGGGCCTAGGATTAGTTATTAAGAATGAAAATTCATTGCGAGTAAACATATTGCATTAGACAAAAAACTGAAGCTGTTAAAATCAAGAAACCTCAAATTGAATGTATAGGAAACAGAACACCATATAAAGATATCAACAACAGTTAATATGAAGCCAAGCAAATGCAGAGGTGAAAGACAATATACCTCAGCACAGATTTTCCCAACGGTAGAAATAGTTTCCACAGGATACAATCCACGCAAGGTCTCAGCACCAAGAAGAATAGCATCACATCCTGAAATATACATTATCACCATGGTTCAGCCAGCTGATATAATTTGACCAACAATTAAAGAAGACTGATGATAATTCACATATAATAACCAAATGCCCTTGGACAATTAATAGAGAAGGAATGCCAATTCACAAAAACTGCTTTAAGAAAACAAGGCCAAGCATTTATGTTTTTCCAACAAAGATTTCAGTCAGACGCTTACCATCCAAAACAGCATTAGCAACATCAGTTGCCTCAGCACGAGTGGGCCTCAAATTGTCTGTCATGCTATCGACAACACGAGTCACAACTGCAGGCTTTCCAGCCATGTTACATTTGTAAACAGCAGACTTCTGAAACAAGAACACCTACAGATAGAGAGGAAAGAAATTATTCTAAAAATTATAGAGTAGAGCAAAGAAATTATATTACATGCAAGTAATATGCAAGAACTATAGCATCCCACCCAGAAAGAGGCCAAAATGTGCATATCAGTTTTTCAAAGGTCAAAGTGAGGCCTTCCTGATATATAATGACCAACCAGAACACTTGAAAATTTCAAATGAAAAAAATTTACAGCTATAGAGCATAGCCTTGAAATTTGAGGTACTGACTAGATAAATACATTCGCAAAAAAACTACATAAAGATGTTACTTCTTCATGTACATATAGACATGAGCAATGCAGCTCAAAGTCAGCAAAATAAAAACAAACAGATGGGGAATACAAAGCAAGATTTTGCATGAACAAATAAAACAAACAGCTGACCTTCTCAGGTGGGAGGTCTATGCCAAGATTCCCACGAGAGAGGATGATGCCATCAGCCTCCTGTAGGATCTCGTCAAAATGGGTTAAACCCTGCAGATACCAGTAAGTTAAAGTTTGTGAGCCACTTGCGCATCTCTTGTAAAAACACAACCCACTTTATTAGAGATTGCATTGCAGCCTCAGCATACCTCTACATTTTCAATTTTAGCAAATATCTGAGTCTGACTCAGATCACCATGCTTTGACAGAAAATCACGGGCCTGCAAAGAAAATTTATCAGTTTCAAGGAAACTACATACATGGTATTCACATTAAAAAGAAATCAAAACAATTTTATCCCAGCCACTTTACCTCACGGACATCCTCTGCGTGCCGTGTGTATGATAACGAAAGAAAATCTATTTTATTCTTAACCCCCCAAGTGCTGATGACCTGAAACAGAAGTGATATGTCTTGAATATTAAAATCAAAATTGAACAGATAGGATAAGACTGACATATAAAGGAATAACCAAATATAACTTCTAGTTAATCATCAGCAACTCAAATAAATAGACATGCTTCAGATGCCAAATTAGGCACTAGTTTCATAGGTTTGAATTTCACCATGAGTAATACAGGAAGGTACAAGGAAACTGCATGAAGGTCTAGGTTTGAAGGTGGTGACTTTTCAATTTCCTTCTCGACTTACAAGTATTATGGTTAAAATCATATTTAAAACCCTTGATAAAGTGCGGAAGTGTAAACTATTTACTGCTAATTTCATCATAGAGTCATTCAGAAATATCCTCCCAAATCCCAATATCATGAGAAAGGAACATACAAGTCAAACAGTTAGTGCAAGGTTTGCAGAACTCACCTCCTTGTCCTTTTCAGATAGAGTAGGCAGGTCAATTCGAATTTGTGAAGCATGCAGTGTAAATAGTGATCCTGCCAAGGTTGCTGAGTTCTTGGTAACACAAACCACATCATTACCCTGTACTTCATCAACCTGCCAGCCAAATCACAAATGACAAGTAATAAATCTCACTGAAATAACTAATTATATATCAAGCATAAGGCATAAAATGCAAAAGAAAGTGTACTTAGTGTATACAGGCTCATGTTTGCTTCTATCATAAGAATCTATTTAAAATGGAACCAGGGAGAAATATCCAGAGGAAGATGAACAAACTCAAGAACCAAGTACACATAGGTAATGTAGGAAAAAAAAGAAAAGGAGAAGCAAATCAATAATAGAAAATTGATTTAGACAAGCCCACTGACATTGCAAAGACAGCTAGACATGTGAGAGTGATTAATAGAATGGGACAACACTACTAGGAGAACTTAAAAATGAAAAACACTACATATGTACACCTCCTACCTCCAGCCATACAGAAGTCGTCTCACTTCCCGTGAATAGGTACTGACCGACAAAAATGGTGTCACCCTTCTTCACAGCCTGCAAACATGGACCTTGATTAGGATGTACAACAAGAAAGAGGCCTAAAGGAAATTAATGATGTCCAAAGAATGGAGCAGTACTCTTAGAAGCAACACAGACAGTGATAATAAGAGCTAGAAACATATTAGCAGCTCAGGCAACAATAGCAGCTGAAATAATGCTGATTTAAACATATAAAAAAAATCATAATAGTAAAGCAAATCAACTTTCTCCTTCGAATCGCAAATTGACAAGTGGATGGGTAAAACAGCAAACAAATTGCACTAGGAAAATGGTTAGAGAACCTTAGCCAATCCAGCAAAGTTGATCGGCAAAACTGCAGATGTTGCTTCTTGACCTTGATCAGGAGTCAAAGTAACCTTGTCTTCGGCTTTAAGTGTTATAGATGTCTCACGCTTATTAACAACTTGCATTTCAGCACCTACGGTGTCTAGCATAACCTGAAAACATGTTCAAACCCAGCATCATCAACATTGATACAAAATCTACTTTATTGTTTCCTCTTCAAAAAGTAACACAAAGCATAAAATTGCATGCTTTATTTTACTCTCCAGCTGTAAATAGGAAAAAAAATCGAAATCAAATAAATATAAAATCCAATAGTTCAATAGACTTACAGCACAGAGTTTCGTAGTGCTCTTAATTGCAGTCTTCAGATTCTCCAAAGTCTTCTGGTGAGAGTCCGCATCGCCCCATGAAAAATCAAATCTCGCAACTGCCACGTTAGAAAAATTAACAAACAAAAAACAATAACTAACCAAATAAGATCAAAGTCCGGAAAAAGAAAAGTACAAAAAGATATTTATCTCCAAAAAAAGTTGAATCAATTACCGGACATTCCAGTCTTAAGGCAATCGGAAATGACTTCGACGGATCGAGAGCGCGGGCCGAGCGTCCCGACGATCTTCGTCATAGCAGGGAAGAAACTCTGCATAGACACCACCAGATGAGTCACAGAAATCCAAACCGCAAACGGCTAGTATCGATCCGCTCAAAAATCAAAACAGCGAAAAGTGATACCGGTTTGGATGGCTCAAGGATGGTGGCCATCCGGATTGGCTCCTCGAGCAGCAAATGATTTGAATGCATCTTGATTGTCTTCGATTTCTTGCGAGTAACAGTAGTTGAAGCAGTAAATGATAGAGAATTGATTTGGTGGATAAATAGTGCAACACAATGGTTTGTTTCTCAGTTTCTCTCTCTAAGATTTCTTTTTGCCAACGAAAACATCCCTTCCCCGGTTTTCGCTTTCCACCTCTTCGGTACAACTTACGTTCCACGACGGGCTAATTATACCATATATACAAAATATTTTATCAATCTTTCGTATTAGTATGAAAAGTTTCAAGTTTACCTATATATACAAAAAGTTTAGAGCATTAGCAATGGAGCACCCTATAGGATGCTCTAAAGCCCGCCCTATGCATCGTCACGTCAGCATTTTATTCTCCTGCACTTCCACCTGCAGTGGGGCGCCCTATAAGCCGCCCTATAAGCCGCCCTAAAGGCCACCCTAAGCATTTTCTTTATTTGAATATTTAAATAACTACAAAAATTTGAAAAAAAACCTTCATTTCATTTAAAATTAATACATTACAATACGAATTAAAAAAATACGCATTCTCAATGACGGCGGTTACGGGCTCAAACTTATTCAACCATGTCGTTCATGAGCTGAGCATGGTCTTGTTGGTTACGCATTGAGGCCTGTCTAGACAGAACCTCATTGAAGCCCATCGGTAATCCTCGAGCGTGGGGCACGGTCGCCGTGCTGGAGCTAGATCCACCTCCAGTCGTCGTGGTTCATTTTTGTTTGTGAGAGATTATCGAAATATTCGTATGGAATGTGAGAGATGAGGGAAATGTTCGTATGAAAAATAGAATGACAAACGGGGTTTAAATAGACAAAAATTCATAAAAAAATTAAAATGCGTTGCATCTTCCGCGTCGCTCACAATGGACGGGCGATGGGGCGGACGATACCCTATCGTCCGCATATCGTCCGCGGACGATGCATCGGGCATCGTCCGCGCACCCACAGTGGGCGGACAATGGCGCGCCCGAGACATCGGGCGGCCTATCGTCCGCCCCATTGCGGATGCTCTTATTAGTGTTTTATATCGATACATTTAGTCTAAATTCGATTAACACCGTTAGTTTTCTTATTTCTAAGTATGTTTAATTCATTCTATTCACTATATTTTACTGCGTTCTGTTTGATAATGGAAAATTTATTCCTCTTTATTGAATGTATATATATGTATTAATATGCTCTAGATGTATCATTAAATTATAGTGTCCCCATTTTGAGAGTTCAGTCGGTTCCATGTTCATGAATATATTGCCATGTGTGTTCCCATCGGTGACGTTTATTTGTATGGATTAGGAGAAGTGAGACTCGTTTTTGGAAGTTTAATATGTGACACAAATGTTCATGAGTGTATCTCCATTTCACCATTTGTGTTCCCATGTTATCTGCTGCAATCTGACTGGGCGGAGAGGAGCTGACTCGTGCTCCATAACATCCCAGAATTCCTCCTCCGCTCCTCGTTCGACAACCACATCACCACGGTTTCTGTCAACCTAGCCAGTAGAACCTTTCGTATCTTCTCTTTTCCTAATAGAATGTTACGGACGCACCGGCTACCCCGGCTGAGCCGACTACAGATGCCGCAATAGAAGATACTTACGGGAGCCAGGCGGTGACAGGAGAAGGGGAGACACCGCCCGAGGAAGGGGGTGAGATACCGACCGAAGCAGAACAGCCTAAGGGAGTGGAGTCCGAGGAGAGCACGACAACGAGAAAGTTCCGACCAAGAGAGCAAATCAAGCCACCGAACATGTTCCAGAATTACACCGCCAAATCGTCTCCCGCCACCGCGGCCAGTTGCTGCAGCTTCCCGAATAATGGCTGTGGATATATGTGTAAAACATAGTGAGTCTCGTTCTTGGAAGTTGTCACATTGTCCTAATCCATACAAACAATGCTAAATAGTAAGAAAATTAACAGTGTTAAACTAATTTAGACGGAATGTATCAATATGAAAAACTAATTAAACATTTTTTAAACTTAAAACTTTTTGTATTAATTTGAAATATTAATAAAATATTTTGTATGTGTGGTGTAATTACCTCTACGTTCCACAAGGTACCACTTTTACGATATTATTATTGGTTTCTTGTTGTAAAAAACGTGGGATTTAGCAAAAGTGAGCTCAATGTGACATTTATAAAATCCTATTTATTTTTATGTAAAATTTAAAATAAAGATATTGATGAGGAAGGAGTATTATGGAAAAGAATAAACAAAAATGAACAAACAAAAAATACTTCATCCGTCTCATAAAATTTGTCACATTTTATCATTTTCATCCATCCCACAAAGTTTATCCCACTTAGAATCTATTTAAAACAAAGCATTAAATACACTCCTCACCCTTATTCCACTACACACCTTCATTAATTCAAAATCAAACAAGCTTAGAACTCGCTCTAGGTTAAACCGGAACAAACTTTGCTTTGGAGTATTTAATTCCTAATATATTTATGGACTTGTTTTTAAGGCATCTTCCAAACATGGCACATCTTACCGGCGCTAGAGGCGAATTTGTTCCTTGAGTTCTTGTTCATAAATAATTAAATCGGAACCTTGTCAATTTTTCTATTTATGGTGGCCATTCATGTTGAATATTTATTGGATGAAAATATGAAGTAGAGTGGAAAACGCCACATTGTATATACTAATATTAACACGTATGGGAATGAGAAGTGCTCATTAGTATAAAAATATTTTTATATCTAATAAAATACTTTGAATCAATTACTATTAGTATTAATTTTATTCACTTCTATTAATTCAGTTATTATCTAGTAACTACCATTAAATTGTGAGTAGAAAAAACAGGGACTACAGACAAATTAGATACTCCTATATTAAATTCGCACCAAAATTATATAACGCGAAAATGGGCCCACTCACGTGCCCACCTAACGGACTCGTCACCAATGTAACGCCACTGGGGCACCGCCCCTACCCCTAACCTGCAAAATTTCTCAAATTCCATGATCCTTTAACGGCGCCACGTTTTCACTTCCGTCTCCGTTTCCGTCAGCTGACGCCGTCCATGGCCGCTTGTGACGACGATTTTTCCCTCCTCGACGACCCCCAAAACCCTAACTCTGCCCCGCCCTCCACCGCAACCGCCTCGCCATACCAGATCAACCCGTATGAACACGATTCCGACCCCTTCGATTCCGATCCGAACTCGCTATCGACCAAGCGCCTCACCGATCGGGATGACATCCACAGCGGCACGTCGAAAAGGACCAGATTGCCCTCCTCCGCCGGAGACTACCGCAAGGACAGGGAGGAGTGGAGCGACACGGCCATCTCGTGTCTGCTTGAGGCGTACAGCGATAAATTCGTGCAGCTGAACCGGGGCAATCTGAGGGGCCGGGATTGGGAGGAGGTGGCAGCCATGGTCAGCGAGAGGTGCGAGAATCAGTCCAAGAGCGTGGAGCAGTGTAAGAACAAGGTCGATAACTTGAAGAAGCGGTATAAGCTTGAGAGGCACCGGCTTAGCAACGGCGGCGTCTTGACCAGCCACTGGCCGTGGTTTACGCAGATGGAGCAAATCGTCGGCAATTCTATCGCTGCCAAAGCTGCCGTCGAGGAGGAGAAGTCGTCTGGCGCCGGAGGGGTGTCGTACTCGACTAGGCAGACCAAGAGGTATACAATCGAAAACTTACATACTGATTTCCAGTCGCTACAACGGGCTATTAGCAACCAATAAAAGGGTTTCTGCCATGTTACTTAGGCATATTTTCTCTCTTTTAACCTGTGGTTCTATCATGGATTCACTGCTTTTATTTAGCAATGTAACGTAGAAAAGAGAAATGGATATCTTTTGAAGCTATAGTATGTAAAAACTATGCTTCATTTGGGAAAGACACGAATCTATTGCTCGTTATAGCTTTGTGTGAAGTGTGATATCAGTTGTCGAAGTATATACTACTACTATTACTTTTCAGTCAGCTTTACTCACTGAGAGCTATTATGTTGTTCCATATGCTTTACTCACTGATTCTAGAACTTAGGCTGCGACTGCTTTGTTGGTTCCTTAAAGCACTTGGATCCTTTCTAAGCTGCTTTCTTTCCGTGGTGCTTGGTGGTTTTCGTGGGCTATTTATTTTCTCCTCATGTTGAACTGTTTTTGGGCAGACTAGGAACAATAGTCAATTGTTCTGGTAGTCAGATTAACAGCATGAAGTTGAAACCATCAAATAACCTCAGATGGAGGAGAGTTGTGTTAAAAATTAGTGGAGCTGCTCTAGCTGGAAGCGCTCCTAACAATATTGAGCCGAAGGTTTATTTCTAACTTAATTTCGCTTGACTGTATTTGCCTCCGGAGAGTCCATGCATCTTTAGTTCCATCATATGCCATGGAACTGCTATCTATGGATATGTACCTAATTGATTTAGTGAAAGAGTACCTTTCCGGCTTGCTGCAATTGCAAATGCTATATCTCCTCAAATTTAGTGAATTACCATGTGTTGATGCCTATAAAAGAACAGCCAGTAACTTGATTGTATATGTACTTGATTATACATAAAAGAATTTGCGCAAATGCTATATCTACTCAAATCTGTATTATTTTCGCTTTTGGTTATTGACTTATTTTGCCTGATGATCTCATGGTTTATACTGTCTCCTCTTGGTCTCAAAATATTTTGCCGACCATGAATATTACATTTAAGTATAGACTTACAAAAAATAATATGTGATAGATAGATTTTGACTCCTGTTATTGATTGTGTTTATAAAGTATTTGGACACGTATATAATTTGATATGACTTACTCAATAACCTTGTCCCTCTTTGTTGTTGAAAGTCTTTGATTTTCTGCTGTCTCTGTTCCTGAATCTGGAGTTTGAATTGCTTGATCTCTTTGACATATTATAGGTGGCCATGCTGATTGCAACAGAAGTTTCAATAGCATGCCATGTTGGTGTTCAGGTACTAGTTTAAAGCCTTCTATTTGCAAGGTTGTCTTTTAAATTTCCTGCCATGTAATCTTCATTTCTTTCTCTTTTTTCTTTTACTTTCAACTTCTTTGTCCTTCTTCTAAAAATTTAATCTTAGGTAGCTATAGTTGTTGGTGGTGGCAACTTCTTTTGTGGAGACGCATGGGTTGAGCAAACTGGCTTGGATAGGTGTACTGCATATCAGATTGGGTAAGCTTGCCTTTTACTTTTATGATTGGGTAAGCTTGCCTTTTACTTTTATTGGAGTTAATTTTTCAATCTTGCACTATATTCCTCGGAGCTTGAAGACTCAGTTAGTGCCATGTTATACATTCAGTTTTGCATGTCTCTTATTCAAACTTTGGCTCTCAACTCAACCTTTACATGCCTATTAAAGCATTAAATTCAGTTCCATTTTTTCCCTGCATGAACAATCTTACATTATTTTACAATGGATCGATGTAAAATAGTGGACCTGGTTATATGCACCTGGTATATTACTACTAATCAATCCACAACGTGTTTGTCTGAGCCCATATTAAAATGACTTCTAAGTTAAAGTGTTAAACAACTTATAAGCTTGTCCAAAGTGTCTGCAATTTGTTCCAAAAATAAGATGTCAGAACTTAGCACTCGAAAGTTTCTCTTTATCTCCACTTTCACCCAACAAACAGAAACCCATAAATATTAGTAGTATCTTTCTTCTTTCAGAGTGAGCAAATCGGATGTTTTTAAAGTGATTTAGGTCTTTCCTTGTCAGATTTGCAGATATTAGAGGAGGTTAGAAGTAAGTGACTGTCATTCTATGTTTTAGGAAATGCAAACAACCACTACCCAACTGAGATGTCTTTTGGATTCATATCTTGGACTTTAGTAGCTGACATCTTACAAGTTCAATCATCCAGGCTTTCTGACAATATATTTTTAAATATAAGATCTAATATAAGCTCCTTCAAAATTATTTTAACCACACTGTATTGATAGATTATTAGACTCCATTTTTAGGAGTTAAATGTGTTTGGGTGATCTTATATTAGGCCAAGTTATACGATGTTTTTGACCTTAGAAGCTCCAAACAAAAAAAAGATGTTAAATGTGTTTTTTATCTTACAAGAATGAACATATACTTGTGTGTATGTGTGCTAGAAGCTGTATATGGTTATTATTTTAGTTCTTTCACTGATCCGGTAATGGCATCTACAATCAGAATGATGGCAACTGTGATGAATTCCGTACTGCTGCAGTCTGCTTTGGAGAAACTGGGCGTGCAGACCCGCGTACAGAGTGCATTTTCTATTCCAGAGGTTGCTGAGCCTTACAGTAGGCAACGGGCAATTCGGCATCTTGAAAAAGGAAGAGTTGTAATTTTTGGTGGTATTGGCGCTGGCACAGGGAATCCTCTCTTCTCCACAGATACAGCTGCAGCCCTTCGAGCATCAGAGAGTGTGTCCTCGCTTGACGGCGTCCTTTAGCTAATGGTTTCTTATGTATTCCTTAAATCACAATGTGCCTTAATTCTTTGCAGTTCACGCTGATGCGGTCCTGAAAGGTACAAACATGGAAGGTGTATATGTTTGCGATGCTAGAAATAATAGCATAGCAGCAGAGCATATTTCCTTCAGGGAATTGGCTTCGAGACGGGCGTCTCCAATGGACATGATGGCTGTGACATTCTGCGAGGAAAATGGGATCCCAGGTCCTAAAACATACATATTCTCCATTTTTTTCCATAGATAGGTTAGTTATCTGTCTCTCACGTCGATTTTTATCTGCTCTTCTTTGCAGTTGGCATCTTCAATCTTCACGAGCCTGGAAATATTTCGAGGGCGTTATGTGGGGAAAGGGTTGGTACCCTAATAGATCAAACAGGTCCCGTTACTTAACATTACGTGCTATGTTGAATGTGGCTTCACTCCAATATAGGCACATTAAGAATTTAACTTCTTGTTGTATGTTTAGTTGGTAAGGGTTATCAATGCTACTCTACTTAGCCTAAAAGATGTAGTAGTTGTTTGTGCAATAGTTTAGAATGTCGTCTGTATTTATATGGCTTTGATTGAGCCCCCTTTAGGTTATACCTTGAATTAGTTTTTTCATATATGGCTTGAATTTGATTTGTCGGATGTTCGTTTGATCGTAAGACAAATGACAATTTTTTTAACATATGATTTCATGTCTTAGACTAGCAAGAAGGAAAGTAAATTATGACGTTGTTAGCATCATTAGTATCTCAGAAACTAATTGTTGATTTGTGGTACTGGTATATATCCAACCTCTTCAACTCAATTGTAAATACTGAGAAATAGAGAACTTTTTGCAGCAGAACATGGATTATTAACTAGATCAGAGCCCTTTTCACAACAATCATGGAAATAATAAAACTGAATCACAACATCTGAATTCGGAGTGACTAAAGATCAACACAACATCCCCAATAATAATAAAATTAAACAAACAAATCTGCAACGAGACGCTGCAAGCTCAGTAGCAACGGCAATCAAGCGAATCCATCTTCAGTGGTGGCGAGCGATGGCGAGAGTGAGTTGCGTGACTCGTCATAATCCTCCCCCAACGGCGACTGCTCCACCCTCATCTCCTCTATCATCCTCACCACCTCCCTCATTGCCGGCCTCTTCTCTGGCTGAGCCACCACACACGCCATCGCCACATGCAGCATAGATACCAGTTCCTCCTCAATATTCTTGTACCTCAACAGTTCTTGATCGAACACCTCAGCCGTCCATTCATCCCTCACCACAGATCTCACCCAGTTCGGCAAATCCACCACTGCCAACTCCTCCTCCTGCCCGGCCTTCGTCCCAGCAGGACAAGGGGCTTTCCCTGTGAGCACTTCAAGCAGCAAAACTCCGAAGCTATACACATCAGCCTTTTGTGATAGGAGCTTCATCTCACCCTGCTCCGGAGCTCTGTACCCTCCCAATCTAGCTATGGAATGGACCGGGTTCAGCAGCAACGACAGCCCAAAATCAGCAATGCAAGCATTGCCATTTTTGTCCAACAAAACATTGGATGATCTCACATTGCCATGAGGAATCCTAGAACCTGCATATTCCTCATGGATTTTCGATAGCCCTCGTGCTGCACCGAGGATCAAGCTGATCCTCGTCGTCCAGTCCAGCGGGATCCTTCCCGGCCCTCTCATCCCTACTCCGATAAACAAACATGGTTAGAAACAGAGCTATCTCACATTACCGGAAACAGACAAGTTTGATTTCATAATTTTCATTACATACCATGAAGAAGTGAATGAAGGCTGGCATTAGGCAGATAATCATAAACAAGCAACTTCTCTTCTCTCGCATAGTAATAAGCTCTTAATCTCACTACATTTGGATGCCGAAGCTTTCCAATCACATCCATGTATTGCTCGAATTCTTTTCTAGTGCAAGGATTCGAATCCTTGAGCCGCTTCACGGCGACGGCGCTGCCGTCGTCGAGAACAGCTCGGTACACCGTACCTAAGCTCCCTTTTCCGAGCATCTCCGCAGATGCTCGGAGAAGCTCATCCAGCTCGAACTGCCTCTTCCTGTCAAAAAACACGAGCTTGCTCTTGTCGGTGCCGTCGCTGTCACCGTTCGCTCTCGAGCAGCTGCTGCTCCGCTTCCTTCCGTCGCTGCCGGCCGCGGTCGAGCTCGCGTCGGTGGAGGCCTTGCAGCAGCAGCAGAGCATCCCAAACGACGCGATCACCAATAGCAGGAGCAAATTCGCCGCCACCAAAGCTATGATCTCGCCTCTGCTCAGCCGGCGGTGATGCTTCTTCGGCGGCGGAGGGAGAGAGGTCGGATTCGACGGCACGGTTGTTTTGGGAAGGGATGAGGGCTTATCGGCGATGGTTGAGCAGTCGGGAAGAGGGGTCTTCCCGCAGAGGGCTTGATTGCCAGAGAAGCTGCTGTTGCCGTATCGCGAAAGCAGGGTCTCCGGCAGCACGCCGGAGAGCTCGTTGTTTGAGAGGTTTAACTGTGTGAGGTGTGGAAGGGAATCGATGAAGTTTGGGATTTGGCCGGAGAGTTTGTTTTCTTGGAGATTGAGGGTGAGGAGGCGGGATAGGTTGGAGAGTTGAGCGGGAATGTGGCCGCGGAGGTTGTTGTTGGAGAGGTCGAGGCGGAGGAGGCGGTGGAGGGATGAGAATTGCGGCGGTATATCGCCGGAGAAGTCGTTGCCGGAGAGGTAGAGGAGCTTGAGGTTGAGGCATTTGGAGAGGGGGGAGAGGGAGTCGTTGAGGCGGTTGCCGCGGAGGTCGAGGAAGCGGAGCTGGTCGAGGGAGGAGAGGGCGGCGATGGGGCCGCGGAGGTTGAGGAAGGGGAGGGACACGGCGGCGACGCGGCCGTTGGTGCATGTTACGCCGAGCCAATTGGCAGTGCATGGGGTGGTTGTGGGGGTCCAGTTTGAGAGAAGGGCGCCGTGGAGGTCGGTTTGAGAGCGGAAGGAGGCCAGCGCCGCCGTGTCATTGGCGGCGGCGGAGGAGGAGTGAAGGAGGGAAGTGGAGAGGAGGAGGAGGAGGAATGAGAGGAGGAGGTCCATTTGTGAGAGTGTAGAGCGGGAAGAGTGTCAAAGTTGGGATTAGTTTTATTTGGTTTTGAGTTTTGAATAGTGAGGAGTAACAAATTAAATCACAAAAAGAGGGGAAACAAACAAAAGAGGGTGGAAATTTGGTTGGGAGAGATGAAACTTTTTTACAAGTCAATCAGATCTTTTCTTTTCTAATTATTACTTGATGTTCGGTAACAGAATTTACTATTCTACATCTTTTATGCACGTAGTAGTATATGATAAATAAGCATATATACAGAACATGAGATTTGTCAATATCAAGTTGTGAATATTTGTACAAGGAAGAATTGATTAATTTTTTGAATTTATATTTGCAAAATAAGTACAAATTTTCAATAATTCCTTCGATTTATGTCTATTTAATTCTATCTAATTTCAGTGATTACCATAAAAGGCAGCATGGAATCAAATTTATTGAATTTCAATTCAGAATTGATGAATGATTCGGGAAGTGAGAAAAAGTGAGAGTATGACGAAAGAAGGGGAAAGTGAGAAAGAGTGAGTTAGTTGGATGAATGATTGATGTTTTCCATATCGGAATTCAGAGGAAGCAAAGTTATTATTACAATTAGAAAAAGTGAAGATATATTCAGAAGATACCTTTTCTGCTTTTCTTTTTCTAATTGATGATACTTCATACAAAAGGGGGCACAATTTTCTGCTTTTTTAGAACTACGATATTTCATTTTTCGATTTTTCTAAAAATAAATTTGACTCGATAAAAATAAAATAAGGAATACACTAATAAGTAGAGCATACGATTGTAGAATTGGGCCCGTTTGCGACATGTACAGACTATGT
The DNA here is from genome assembly GCF_004379255.2 of Salvia splendens. Classification (NCBI taxonomy): domain Eukaryota; kingdom Viridiplantae; phylum Streptophyta; class Magnoliopsida; order Lamiales; family Lamiaceae; genus Salvia; species Salvia splendens. The sequence continues at coordinate 23,872,255 of NC_056045.1, forward strand.
TTAATCACAATTCTATATTTATAAAAAAATGTACATGGATCATATCAAACAAAATGTAAAATCAAATTACATCACAATGAAACATAGAACTGGAATTGTTTTGCACAAGTATATAAATGTACAAACTTTGGTTGTCTTCTCTGTCGCCCACTGCAATAAAAAGCTGTTATCTGAAGTGATAAAGAAGCAAACTTGTTTTCCCATATCTGATAAATTTCACTTTCCAAATTCACATGCATTTATCCCCCACACCACCGTACTAATCCACATCATCTTTTTCCAACAAATCATTTGAAATTTCAATCGATAAATCAGAAAACAAAAACAGTTTTGATCGAAAACTTCTTACTCGAAATTATATTCGAATTAGTCCGAAATGAATAACTTGGCGGCCTGATAACTGATATGAAATCGAGTGACTTGGCTCAACGGACATCCTTATTTGATAAGATGACGTTAGGTTCGTTGGATAAGTTAATAGTGAGATATAAAATGGGATAAGATAAAATGAAGTTTATCTAGGATTAAACTAGTCATATGGGTGAAAATGAGATAAATATCATGAAATACAAATACTAATGTAATCTTGACATTGTAGATACAAGCCAAAATATATTTTTACAGACCAAGCTTTGGAGAAAAAGACGACTAAACAAAAGATAAAAATTAGACATTGCCTTTAGTTACAAATAAACTGATGGTCACTGACCAATAAGTATACACTCTTTCTGTTCGACAAAAAGTATTACCTGTATTATTATTTTGGTATCTCTCACTAAATTTGTCTTTTTTACTTCATTCTCATTTTACACGCTTATTTATAAAAGAAACAAACATGACCTACCATTATTTATAATATCTTCGTGCATAAAAAAAAGATCTTATTTTTTCTGTCCATAAAAATTAATATCTTTCTATTTATATAGAATTTGACATCATTTTTTTTTCTTTTTCTTTCTCCTACATTATTCATTTTTCTCCTATATTATTCATTTTTTTTCTTTTTTCATACGATCTCCCACTTTATCAATTATGCACAAAACTTGCGTTATTCACATTTGAAAATATTAGAATATATAACAAACTGAAACTATTTTTTCACCGGAAAAACACAATATATAAATTTTATTAATTAAAACTAACATATTAAGGTGAGTACTATTTACTTCATTTTAGAAACTAACGAAGCGTAAATTAAGTTTAAATAGTGTCAATGTAATCCATTAGAATTGGAGTTCGCCGTACTGGAAGCTCGATTGATTGCATCACCGTGCACTCTCTGAATGTGAACGATTTTTGAAGTAAATTGAATTCGAGTAAACTGGCAAGAATTGTTGTAAAAGTTGTTCAGTTATGCAATAATGACGACGTACATTTTGTTGGGATTAGAAGTGAGGAATTGGATTACAGCTTTTGATGAGTAGCAATGATGGCCTTTTGGTGAGAATTCAAGGCGGGATTGACGTTCAAAAGAGACTAAATTCTATATCCATCAATAATTATATATTCTTTTTTAACAAGATTTTTACTACTAGTTGGTGGCCATGCTCCAAAGTTGGACTTACTTTTGCGCGATCATTCATTCATGTCCCACTTTCTTTACAAATTGGCCCGATCCCGATGGTCGGACTGGACTAGGTTGGGTCGGGTTTGGTCGGATCAATCCAACTGTTCAAACTTTGGGTCAAAAATCTCACAACTTATAAGACAAATATGCCTGAAAATTTTTTGTTTTAACTTATAGAGTACCAAATGTTTTATTGTCGTATAACAGTTTCATATATCTACCTTATCTGTTTAAAGTAAAATATTATTTTGATCCTAAACATATAATCAAAATGCGAAGTAGATCAAGAACATTCACTTTATTAAAATCGACTACTAGACAAATGAAAATATCCAAAGTAATTTTTTTTACAGTTCCGTTTAAAAACTAAATGTGGATACTAATTAATCAAATTTTAACCTAATTAATATTCTAATTCATTACTAATTATAATAAATAAATAAATAAATAAATTAGCGACGGGGACGGCGATGTTCATGTGGCGGAAGAGGAGACCGAGGATGGCGAGAGAGCATAGGAGCACGATCAAGACGTCGGCCTTGAGCTAGATTGGCGGTAGGCGCAGTGGTAGTAGACGAGCGTGCCGCCCCAACCAACCCCATCTTCTTCTGATTGAATTGCGAATTTGCGAGACGGAGGAAAACTACTGTGTCAAATGCTGCTGCTTTGTTTCTTTCCCCATTTCCAAAAAGGTCTACTTTGTCTCTGCCTGAATGCTGCGGCACTCACGGATCGATATCAGCTGCCGGGGAAAAAATCAGAAATTCGCCTACATTTTGGTGGGGAACTCGGAGACTCAATGCGCCAGCTACTGTGCGTGGTCATGGTTATGCCGGCGATTTTGCCGGTGGAGAACACCAGTGGTGCCTTCGGATTTTTTGACGAAGTAGAAGGGGAATTTTGATGGAGTACGGACTAAACAAGCCCAACAGCAGTGACGGCCCATCAGCCCAAAGCCCAAGGAAGAGTATCAGATCGGCATTACCAAAGAGTTCGGCCCCAGCCTACAGCTCGGTAAAAGCCAACCAATCAGTTCGGCATTACCAAAGAGTTCGGCCCCAGCCTACAGCTCGGTAAAAGCCGACCAATCAAGCTCTACTCTCAGACCGGCAAAAGCTGCTCGGCAATAGTTCAGCAGTTCGGTCTCAGTATTTGACCGAACTGGGAGATAGTCAACTCATGTCAGAACCTCCACGATCTCCACTACACCCACGATCTATTTAGTGGTGTCAAGCAGTCATTAACTCATGCAGGATAGTGGGCCCATGCAGGATCGCATGACCTCCACGACATCCACAACCATCATTAGTGGTGATGCAAGCCACGATCTTAGTTCAATGTATAAATAGAACTTAGATCAGATAGATTAGGGGGACTCTCTCTCTCAAGCTCTCTAGAGATAAAACATCATATAGCAAGTCTGTGTTGTAAGCTGTAATCCCAGATCAAGCAATACAATCTTGCCCTCCCTTCTTCCCGTGGACGTAGATTTACTTCAGTAAATCGAACCACGTAAAATCTCTGTGTCGTGATCTGTATTCTCTACCAGCATTTATCACCATCGAAAATTCGCGGATTCATCACTGGCGCCGTCTGTGGGAAACAGAGAACCAAATTTGTGATAAAGCGAGTTTTTGATCCTCTTCTACCAAAAAAATGCATACCAGATCACATAACACCCGTGCCTCCGTCCGTGATAACCATGAGGAAGCTAATCCAGCAGCCCATAGGCCTGGAAAGCAGCCTCGTGAAAAATCTACTTCCAGTTCTCACGGAGAAGGAACAAGCCGCTCAAAAGGTCCACACACCGAGTCTTCCCAGCAGCCTGATTTGAATGAGGCTGTCAAGCTGTTCTTGGCTGAGAAGCAGGATGAGTTCTTAGCCTTCCTGCAAAAGAGCCAAGAGCCGAAGACGAAAAGGGTGGATTCTCCTTCCTCCTCCAGACATGAAAGTCACTACCGCAGTAGTGCCGTGTCTTCCGGAAAGAAGAATCCTCAACCCCGACATGTTCCTGTTCCTCCTCGGTACCGGAACCACAGGAGAACTCCATCTCCTCCGTACCGAAGAGATGTCAGTTCGTCTGAAACGAACTGCAATAAGCCAACGATTGTGAGTCCAAGCTTCTAAGGAGGATACAAGACCACAATTCAGCTTAACAAGCAGTCCGTCTGAAACGAACTGCAACAAGCTAACGACTGTGAGTCCAAGCTTCCAAGGAGGATACAAGACCACAATTCAGCTTAACAAGCACTTCGTCTGAAACGAACTGCAATAAGCCAACGATTGTGAGTCCAAGCTTCTAAGGAGGATACAAGACCACAATTCAGCTTAACAAGCAGTCCGTCTGAAACGAACTGCAACAAGCTAACGACTGTGAGTCCAAGCTTCCAAGGAGGATACAAGACCACAATTCAGCTTAACAAGCAGTCCGTCTGAAACGAACTGCGACAAGCTAACGACTGTGAGTCCAAGCTTCCAAGGAGGATACAAGACCACAATTCAGCTTAAACAAGCAGTTCGTCTGAAACGAACTGCAATAAGCCAACGATTGTGAGTCCAAGCTTCTAAGGAGGATACAAGACCACAATTCAGCTTAACAAGCAGTCCGTCTGAAACGAACTGCAACAAGCTAACGACTGTGAGTCCAAGCTTCCAAGGAGGATACAAGACCACAATTCAGCTTAACAAGCACTTCGTCTGAAACGAACTGCAATAAGCCAACGATTGTGAGTCCAAGCTTCTAAGGAGGATACAAGACCACAATTCAGCTTAACAAGCAGTCCGTCTGAAACGAACTGCAACAAGCTAACGACTGTGAGTCCAAGCTTCCAAGGAGGATACAAGACCACAATTCAGCTTAACAAGCACTTCGTCTGAAACGAACTGCAATAAGCCAACGATTGTGAGTCCAAGCTTCTAAGGAGGATACAAGACCACAATTCAGCTTAACAAGCAGTCCGTCTGAAACGAACTGCAACAAGCTAACGACTGTGAGTCCAAGCTTCCAAGGAGGATACAAGACCACAATTCAGCTTAACAAGCAGTCCGTCTGAAACGAACTGCAACAAGCTAACGACTGTGAGTCCAAGCTTCCAAGGAGGATACAAGACCACAATTCAGCTTAAACAAGCAGTTCGTCTGAAACGAACTGCAATAAGCCAACGATTGTGAGTCCAAGCTTCTAAGGAGGATACAAGACCACAATTCAGCTTAAACAAGCAGTTCGTCTGAAACGAGCTGCAATAAGCCAACGATTGTGAGTCAAAGCTTCTAAAGAGGATATAAGGCCACAATTCAGCTTAAACAAGCAGTTCGTCTGAAACGAGCTGCAATAAGCCAACGATTGTGAGTCAAAGCTTCTAAAGAGGATACAAGACCGCAATTCGGCTTAAGAATCAAGCACTTCGTCTGAAACGAACTGCAACGAAAGTCCGATTCTCGCGATAAAACTTGCCTGAATTAGGACAAGGGAAAGTCCGATCCCCAAATTAGGACAACGGAAAGTCCGATCCGAGCGATAAAACTCGCCAAATTAGGACACAAGACGAGTCCGGTCAAAGATGTTTATTTCATCAGACCAAAGACGAGTCCGGTCAAAGATGTTTATTTCATCAGACCAAAGACGAGTCCGGTCAAAGATGTTTATTTCATCAGACCCAAGACGAGTCCGGTCAAAGATGTTTATTTCATCCGACCAAAGACGAGTCCGGTCAAAGATGTTTATTTCATCCGACCAAAGACGAGTCCGGTCAAAGATGTTTATTTCATCCGACCAAAGACGAGTCCGGTCAAAGATGTTTATTTCATCAGACCAAAGACGAGTCCGGTCAAAGATGTTTATTTCATCAGACCAAAGACGAGTCCGGTCAAAGATGTTTATTTCATCAGACCAAAGACGAGTCCGGTCAAAGATGTTTATTTCATCAGACCAAAGACGAGTCCGGTCAAAGATGTTTATTTCATCAGACCAAAGACGAGTCCGGTCAAAGATGTTTATTTCATCAGACCAAAGACGAGTCCGGTCAAAGATGTTTATTTCATCAGACCAAAGACGAGTCCGGTCAAAGATGTTTATTTCATCAGACCAAAGACGAGTCCGGTCAAAGATGTTTATTTCATCCGACCAAAGACGAGTCCGGTCAAAGATGTTTATTTCATCCGACCAAAGACGAGTCCGGTCAAAGATGTTTATTTCATCCGACCAAAGACGAGTCCGGTCAAAGATGTTTATTTCATCCGACCAAAGACGAGTCCGGTCAAAGATGTTTATTTCATCAGACCAAAGACGAGTCCGGTCAAAGATGTTTATTTCATCAGACCAAAGACGAGTCCGGTCAAAGATGTTTATTTCATCAGACCAAAGACAAACATCAACTTACCCCGTACCTTTATCCAGAATGCCGAAGTGACTCGCTTCGCCGAAGTAATTCACTTCGCTTTTCGGGGGGGGTAGTGATGGAGTACGGACTAAACAAGCCCAACAGCAGTGACGGCCCATCAGCCCAAAGCCCAAGGAAGAGTATCAGATCGGCATTACCAAAGAGTTCGGCCCCAGCCTACAGCTCGGTAAAAGCCAACCAATCAGTTCGGCATTACCAAAGAGTTCGGCCCCAGCCTACAGCTCGGTAAAAGCCGACCAATCAAGCTCTACTCTCAGACCGGCAAAAGCTGCTCGGCAATAGTTCAGCAGTTCGGTCTCAGTATTTGACCGAACTGGGAGATAGTCAACTCATGTCAGAACCTCCACGATCTCCACTACACCCACGATCTATTTAGTGGTGTCAAGCAGTCATTAACTCATGCAGGATAGTGGGCCCATGCAGGATCGCATGACCTCCACGACATCCACAACCATCATTAGTGGTGATGCAAGCCACGATCTTAGTTCAATGTATAAATAGAACTTAGATCAGATAGATTAGGGGGACTCTCTCTCTCAAGCTCTCTAGAGATAAAACATCATATAGCAAGTCTGTGTTGTAAGCTGTAATCCCAGATCAAGCAATACAATCTTGCCCTCCCTTCTTCCCGTGGACGTAGATTTACTTCAGTAAATCGAACCACGTAAAATCTCTGTGTCGTGATCTGTATTCTCTACCAGCATTTATCACCATCGAAAATTCGCGGATTCATCAAATTTCATTTTTATTTTTTATTTTTATTTTAATTAATTATGGATTAATATTCTAATTAGGTCATAATTTGGTTAATTAGCGTTAGCCGTTAGTTTTTTGACGTAACCATAAAAAAAAGGACTATTTCGACGACGTTTTCATTTGTTTAGCAGCTGATTTTTAAAAATTGAATCATTTCCTAGAGGAAAAATGGAGGGTGTTAATTTCGAGCGGTACTTGTAAATCAGATCATATATTCAGTAACTTGACCGTAGTATCTTTCTAATTCATATAGCTATTGATCATATATTCACTAACTTGATCTAAGTACCTTTTTAATTCATATAGCTATTGTTTGCATTATTATAGTACCTCCTCCGTCCTACAAGAATATGTACTCTTTCTTTTTTATTTAGTTCCATAAGAATATGCACTTTTTAATTTTAGAAAGTATTTTCTCTCTAATGAGACTTATTCTCCATTAAAAATACTTTAATTATTTTATCTTTCTACCTCTCTCTTACTTTACCAATTTTATATTAAAACTCGTACTAAACACAAAGTGTATATTTTTTAAAGACGGAGGGAGTATAAAATTAAATGGTAGTATCTAATTATAGAGTATCATTTTCAATTTTAATTGAAAATTAAAATTTAAACTCATTAAAAACTAACATTATTTCTTTTGTTGACAAATTTCTTCATGTACATAATCCGACGTGCCCTGTCAAATTTAATTTAGGAAATAATTGAATTTGTGGGAAATTTGCTACAGAGTGTAAGCTCGTGGTTCAACGATTAAGTTTTAAGCTTGTAGAAAACACCAAGTTTTGCAAAAAATAAAAATATAAAAAAATAATAAAAACACCAAGTTTTGGTCAAACTTCTATAAGTGGATAAATATATATTGATGAATGTTAAGATCGGATGGTCACAGAATTGCTCTCTGCATGGAGTTATGTGTACTAACGGCTAGTTTCAGATTTCAGTTGGAGTTGGTTATAGAGTGAACGGCCGAGATCATGAGCTGATGATGAAGTGATCCTAGCCGCTCGTTTAGTGTATAAAGAGGCTGCTGCTCTGTTGCGTGAAGAGATATAGAAAGCAGTGAAAAACAAGAGAAAAAGGAGAAGAAACGAAAGATACAAGAGAAGAGAGAGGTTATTCACCACGTCAAGATCCTTGAGAGTTCTTTGAGTGTGTGAGATTCACATCGAGTTTTGTGAGAGTCATCTTCTTTGTATTCCTAGTTGTACACACTCTGTTTTTCTTGATGTTGTGAACCCGTGGGGAAGGAATAAGATTGAGAGCTCTTCCCGTGGATGTAGACTTTTACGTCGAACCACGTAAACCTTGGTGTCTTCATTGTTTTTCATTGTTGTTTAATCGATCGCACATTGCTCATTCAAAACCGACAATTGGCGCCGTATGTGGGAATGGCGATGGCGCGATATGAGACTGAGAAGTTCAATGGAAAAAATGACTTCTCGTTGTGGAAAATAAAGATGAAGGCCCTGCTCACCGCTCAAGGGTTGGATGAAGCTCTGGAACCGCTGCAACCGGACGAGAAAGCGACTGATAAGCAGGTTGAAGCGTTCAAGAAGGCAAGGAGCATTTTGATCTTGAATCTGGACGATAAAGTCATCAGAGAAGTGGCGAAGGAAGAATTGGCCACCGGCATTTGGAAGAAGTTGGAAGAGCTTTACATGACTAAGTCCCTTGCCAACAGATTGTATCTAAAGCAAAGGCTATACTCCTTCAGATTCACTGATGAAAAAAGTATTTCTGATCAGCTCGACCTTTTCAATAAAATTGTTGATGATCTTGAGAATGTGGACGCGAAGTTGGAGGAAGAGGACAAGGCCATAGCCTTGCTGAATGCCTTGCCAAAATCCTTCGAGCATTTTAGAGATACCATGTTATATGGGAGAGAGAAGGCAATCACTCTCATGGAAGTTCAGTCGGCTTTGAGATCCAAGGAATTGCAGAGAGCTTATGGGGTTCAAGAAAGTCCAGGAGATGTTTTGAATATCAAGAAATTCAAGACAAAATTCAAGAACAAATCTGGAAAACCCCAATTCCAGAAGCAGAAAGATAAGGATGATAAGAAGGAGACCAGATCTTGCCACTATTGCAGGAAGCCCGGGCACTTGAAGAAAAATTGCTATTCATGGAAAAGGAAGCAAGAGGAAGAAGCCCAGGCTCAAGGGTTTTCGGATGTCACCCAAGAAAAGGAGGATATGCATGTCCTGAATGTTTCAGATTCTGATATTGAGGGAAGTTGGATTATTGACTCAGGCTGTAGCTATCATATCTGCTCACATGAAGAATGGTTTGCAGAAATCCAACCGGCTCAGGGATCAGTAATCTTGGGCAATGACCAAACCTGTGGAGTGCAGGGAATAGGAAAGATCAAACTAAAATTGAAGGATGGGGGGATAAGGATTCTCACTGATGTGAGATTGATCCCAGACATCAAGAGAAACCTGATCTCTCTTGGGGTGTTGCAGTCAAAGGGATGTGACTTTAGATCACATGGAGAGAGCCTTGAAGTTTACAAGGGCTCTTAAATCATTCTGACAGCAGTAAGGCTCAGGAGCCTGTATTATCTGGATGCAGTGGCAGTCACTGGAATGAGTCACTCAGTTCAAAGAGTGGAGACAGATTTATGGCACAAAAGGCTGGGTCATGTTGGCTTGAAGAGTATGAAAATCCTTGAAAGGGAGGGCTTGATACGATGTTCAGACATGGAGAGTTTCAAGAACTGTGAAGACTGCATAATGGGTAAAGGCAAGAAGTTGCCATTCCCAAAAGCCAAGCACACTTCCAAGGCACCATTGGACTATGCCCATAGTGATCTTTGGGGCCCGGCCCAACCTCAAACAGTAGGTGGAGGAAGGTACTACATGTCTATAATTGATGATTTTTCAAGAAAGCTATGGATATATGTGCTTAAAGAAAAATCAGAAGCTTTCAAGAATTTCAAGTTTTGGCATGCTTTGGTGGAAAGGCAGAAAGGAGTGTCTCTCGGGTGCTTGAGGACTGATAATGGCCTTGAATACCTCTCAACTGAGTTTGACATCTTCTGCAAAGAAAGGGGAATTCAGAGACACAAAACTGTTGCAAGGAATCCTCAACAAAACGGTATTGCAGAGAGGATGAATAGGACAATAATGGAGAGAGTGAGGTGCATGTTTCTGACTTCTTCTGCTCCTAAGAAGTTCTGGGGAGAGGCTGTGATGACAGCCTCGAAAACTATAAACAAATGCCCATCATCAGCAATAGGTTTTGAGATTCCAGACAAAAGATGGTATGGAGAGACTCCAGATTTCTGCAGGCTTAGGCCATTTGGCTGCAGAGCTTATGCTCATGTTAAGGGTAGCAAGCTTGACACCAGGGCAGTAAGATGTGTTTTTCTTGGCTATCAGGATGGAGTTAAGGGATATAGGTTGTGGGATCAAGAATCTCAGAAGCTGCTGATTAGTAGGGATGTAATTTTTTGATGAGCTCAAAATGCCATATACTCTAGCAGCCTCTGATCTAGAAGCTGATGGTTCTGGACTCAAGGTGGAGCCTCCTGATAAAGTTGCAGGCGAACCAGAAACCAACATACCTAAGAATGGGGCTACTGACAGTAATGATGCATCAAGAGATTGTGAGAGATCATATAAACTGGCTAGAGACCGGCCTAGAAGAACAACAAAACTGCCAGAAAGATACAATGACTATGAGATGCTCTTCTATGCCTTGACTGTGGCAGAGGCAGTCCTATATGATGAACCAGCAAATTATCAAGAAGCTATGAGAAGCTCTGAGAAGACACAGTGGATGAAAGCTATGAGAGATGAGATAGACTCATTGTTGAAGAATCAGACCTGGGTTTTGGTTGACAGATCAGTTTTGCAGAGAGCTGTTGGATCAAAATGGATTTTCAAGAAGAAAGTTGAAATGTCTCAAAAAGGGGAAATCAGATTCTAGGCAAGGCTTGTTGCAAAGGGGTATACTCAGGAAGAGGGTGTTGACTACAATGAGGTGTTATCCCCGGTTGTCAAACATTGTTCTATAAGGATCATGCTAGCTGTAGTCACTCCACTCAACTGGGAATTGCATCAATTGGATGTGAAAACGGCTTTCCTAAATGGGGACTTGGAGGAGACTATTTTCATGGAGCAACCAGAGGGTTTTGTGGTTGAAGGAAAGGAAGACAAGGTCTGCTTGTTGAAGAGAAGTATATACGGCCTCAAACAAAGCAGCAGACAATGGTACAAGAAATTTGACTCCCATTTGGCAGATATTGGTTTCCACAAATCAGGATATGATGATTGTGTCTATGTGAAAAGCAGAGAAGGAAAGAAGGCCGCTTATCTGGTACTCTATGTAGATGATATGCTTGTGGCAGCTGAGAACTTAACAGAGGTTCAACAGATTAAAGGTGAACTTATGCAGAGTTTTGAGATGAAGGATCTTGGTGAAGCCAAAAGGATCTTGGGGATGGATATATGCAGAGATAGAAAGGCTGGTGAACTCTGGCTGAATCAGAAGGATTATGCTCAGAGGGTGATTAGCAGATTCAAAATGCAAGACTCAGATGAAAAGACAATCCCTATGCCTCAACATTTCAAACTATCAAAGGAGCAAGCACCCAAGTCTACTGAAGAAAAGGCTGAGATGGATGCTATACCATATGCCAACATTGTGGGTAGTATAATGTACAGCATGATCTGTACAAGGCCTGATCTATCTCATGCTATCAGTGTTACTAGTAGATTTATGAAGGAGCATGGAAGGGAACATTGGTTGGCTCTGAAATGGATACTAAAGTACATGAAAGGATCAAGAAACTCAGGGATCTTATTCAGAAGAAAGGAGATAAAGATGGAAGAGCCATTAATGGGATATGTTGATTCAGACTATGCTTCAAATGTGGATACCAGAAAATCTCAAACCGGATATATTTTCACACTATATGGGAGTGCAGTGAGCTGGAGATCGTCTCTACAATCAGTGGTAGCCTTATCAACCACCGAGGCTGAGTATATAGCCTTAACCGAGGCTATAAAGGAGTCAATTTGGTTGAAAGGCATAATTGAAGATTTTGGTGTGGAGCAGAGGTCAGTAGCTATTCTCTGTGACAGCAATAGTGCTATCTGCCTAGCTAAGCATCAAATTCATCATGAAAGAACGAAACACATTGACATCAGACTTCACTTCATCAGAGATATCATTGATAGAGGGGAAGTCAGAGTGGAGAAGGTGAGAACTGAGGACAATGCAGCAGATGTTCTAACTAAACCGCTACCAGTAGCAAAATTCAGACATTGTCTGAAGCTGGTGAGCGTGGTTTCTGTTTAAGGTGGAGTTGGGAGAAATGGAAGTAACTCTTGATCAATTCTATGCCCAAGGTGGAGATTGTTAAGATCGGATGGTCACAGAATTGCTCTCTGCATGGAGTTATGTGTACTAACGGCTAGTTTCAGATTTTAGTTGGAGTTGGTTATAGAGTGAACGGCCGAGATCATGAGCTGATGATGAAGTGATCCTAGCCGCTCGTTTAGTGTATAAAGAGGCTGCTGCTCTGTTGCGTGAAGAGATATAGAAAGCAGTGAAAAACAAGAGAAAAAGGAGAAGAAACGAAAGATACAAGAGAAGAGAGAGGTTATTCACCACGTCAAGATCCTTGAGAGTTCTTTGAGTGTGTGAGATTCACATCGAGTTTTGTGAGAGTCATCTTCTTTGTATTCCTAGTTGTACACACTCTGTTTTTCTTGATGTTGTGAACCCGTGGGGAAGGAATAAGATTGAGAGCTCTTCCCGTGGATGTAGACTTTTACGTCGAACCACGTAAACCTTGGTGTCTTCATTGTTTTTCATTGTTGTTTAATCGATCGCACATTGCTCATTCAAAACCGACAATGAATTTAAGTATAAAGTGAAACTTTTATCTTTATTAATGGAATATGATAAAATGGCCATAGGTTATTTCTTATAGAAAAATTGCCTCTAAAAATTAATTCTAGTCCACCTTTCAATTTGTAAATTTTGAATACTAAATCTTACGGTTCCATTTGGTACACCGAATTGAAATTGAATTGGAATTGAAATTATAATTCAATTCCAAATCCTATGATTGATAAAGTGAAGTAGTTGATATGAAATTGAATTTGAATAATTTGTGCACACACACTGTACACACACTGCACACATGATACACAAAATACACATTGCATACAATATACACACACTACACACATTATACACAAAATACATTCAATGCACACAATATACACACACTCCACACATTGCACACTATATATACACGCTATACACAAAATACACTACATACACTATACACAAAATACACATACTGCACACATTACACATAAATACACACACTATAGCCAAAATACACACACTATTCACAAACTAAAATTTCAAATTTGGTTCAGTTTAAACTTTTGGAAAAATTCAGTTTTTTATTCAGATCGGAAAAAAATCTAAAACTGGAAAAAAATTAAAAAATCGGATGCTTGAAATGTGTGAAGTGTTTGTAGTGTATGAAACGTGTGTAGTGTGTGAAATGTGTGTAGTGCGGGAAATGAGTGAAATTTGTGTAGTGTGTGAAATGTGTGCATTGTGTGTAGTGTGTGTAGTGTTTGTAGTGCGGGAAATGTGTGAAATATGTGTAGTGTGTGAAATGTGTGTAGTGTGTGAAGTGCATGTAGTGTGTGAAATGTGTGTACTGAGTATATAGTGAAGTTATCTAATTTTATGACTATTTGGAATTTCAATTTTCTACTTTTGATATGGAATTCAAATCATGGAATTGAAAAACTTATAATTATAATTCAATTCTAATTCTATATATTTTTGTGATACCAAACAATGGAATTGAAATTGGAGTCTCCAATTCCAATTCCATAGCTCCAATTTCAAGTGTTCCCAAAAACATCCTAAAAGATTTGCAATTGTCCTATTCCTGTTCGTCAAAATTTGAGGAAAATTAATACGAGAAGCATCCGTATAGAAAATAAGAACGTTCCCATATAACTTTGTATTGGAAATGAGTCACTCACCCCTTAAAAGACCTTATAAGGGGGAGAGTTATCTACACTTAGAGGAGCTAGGATCATCACCAAGTCGATGTGGGACAAGATTTAAGAGTTTTAACACGCCCCTCACGTGTGGGCCAGAATGACATATCGGACTTCCATCACGTGGGTAGGCAAGAGAAGAGATAAAGAGATATAATCCATCATCGACTTGGGTACGCTTTGATACCATATTAGAAATGAACCACTCACCCCTTAAAAGGTCTTATAAGGGTGTTGGAATCTTGTTTTAAGATGTCCGGTCAATGAAGTTTGACCAATAATAAATGTGACGAGACATTTAATTTTGGAGAATTAAATGATATAGCGTCGATCTACGTTCCGCGTAGATAATCGTAGTATATTCACTTTCTTAAATCCGATTCCCGGTGAGTAAGAAATAGTGGATTAAAGTTGATTACATTGTAGCTTTTGATAAAGCTAGGAGTTGAAAGTGTAGGGCGTAATTAACTAGTGTTAATTATCCCACATGAGAGATGAGACACATCTTTAAATGTGTACTTATTAAGTGACTTATTACACTTAGTAATTATCATGGACTAAGATGGATGAAAGAGCCGAAACGCGTGCACATGCACGCCGAGCCGAGCCGAGCCCGTGCCCGCGCCCGCGCCCTTGCTCTTGGATCTTGGCAATTGGTCTTTGGGTGGTCTTTGGGCTTGGCCCTGGATCCAGACTTAATGTTTTGGACCACCTAAGTTTTGGGCAGCAGCCTGATCAACTTGGCATGCTGCGCCTTCATCAGCAGTTTGATCAACTCGGCCTGCTGCGCCTTGAGCGATGGCTTCAGTAGCCTGATCAACTCGAACTACTACGCCTTGAGCGATGGCTTGATCAGCGTCTTGATCAAGTCGAAGTCCACATGTGACGGTTGAACTAGGGCGTGTACAACGTCTAGATTCAAAGTCGACCACTCCAGCTTTCAAACTAGTAACGGCCGGCGGTTACAGCCCCGCCATAATGAGCCATGATGACAGCCATCAAGGCTGAGTTGACCCCTGCAGTGGACCAAGCCCATAAATAGGCTAGTCATTCCTTGCATTAGGTATATAGCACAATTAGAACAACATACTCACAAGCATCATACTCTCTGCATAGTCTTTCTTTCCGAAGCTCTGCCCTGTCCTCTATCCAGTTCGCCGGAGCTCTGTTGATTGCGGTGCTGCTTCACTAGAGACATAGCCATTTTATCTTTGGGGACGACACGCCAAATCGAGAGCACTACCAGGGCGTATCTCGTCTTGCGGAAAGAGGACTCCTCGACTCGGCTAAACGCTTTTACGATTTTACAGTTTCGATTTCATTGTAATTTTCAGTTTTAGTTCTTCCTTCCTTCTTGGGTTGTATTACGCCCTATTGTTTATCTATTGTAATTCCAGCATTATCCCCAACAATCGCAAGATGAGATATACTTGCCGTTGAAGGTTTCGGACCTAAATTGAACTAAAACTTTCAAAACTTTTAATACCTTTGCTGGAGATGTCGACTGAATCCAACACCGTCGCTGCCACCACCGCCGCCGCATCTCCATCCACCATGTCGACCACTGCACCGGTCAACACATCGTCTATTCCGACGGTGATGCCTACTCCCGGGCGCTATCCATCTTCATCAACAACCCCTTGGGAGTTTGTTAACCCCCTTGGGCCCATCGGTGGATCCACCTCGAGTGGATCGATTGATTCCACTTTTAGTGGTTCCTTCGGATTCTTTAATGGATCAAGTGTTGGGGCCTTCGGGTCTCACACTAGTGCTGAGGCCTTCGGGTCTCACACGAATGCTGGGACCTTCGGGTCTCACGCGGGTGTTAGTTCCTTCAGGGCTGGTACGACCATGGCGGGCTCCATGCCCAACATGAATGGTGGGGGCTCTATGCCCAACCACGTTGTTGGCTCCTTCAGGGGCAACGGAATTGGTTCCTTCCATGGACCAAGTACGACACCTTTGGCACCAAGAGTGATGCCTCCTGCCGAGAAGCCACCAAAGTTTGGAGGATCCGACTTCAAAAGGTGGTACCAAAAGATGTTGTTCTACTTGACAACATTGGGCGTCGCTAACTTCCTCACGGAAAATGAGCCGCCCGCGTCAAGCGATCAAGAGACTAGGCTTGAGATCATGGCAGACTATGAAGCTTGGAGAAAATGAGATTACCTTTGTAAAAATTTCATTCTAAGTGCTTTAGATGATAGTTTGTACAGTGTATACTCTGTTGTAACCACATCAAAAGAGATGTGGGAAAGCCTAGAAAGAAAGTACATCATAGATAATGCTGCAGGCACTGAACAAGTTATTGCATCCAAATTTATGGACTACAAGATGGTCGACTCTCGACCCATCATGGAGAAAGTCCAAGAGCTCCAAATGATCATCCACGCACTAGTGGCTGAAGGGATGACCTTGCCCGACAAATTCTTAAGGTGCACGATCATTGACAAGCTTCCTCCTAGTTGGAAGAACTTCAAGAGCTATCTCAAGCACAAGCAAAAGCAGATGACTCTTGAAGACTTGATCGTGAAATTGCGCATTGAGGCCGATGTGCGCAAAAGCGACCAAAAGGCTAAGGGCTTTAGCCCACTTGAAGCCAAGGCCAATCTGTTGGAGCGGGACGGTCCCTCCAACAAACGCCCTCGCCCAAGTCAAAATGATAAAGGGAAAGGGAAGCAGCCTGCAAAGAAATTTGAAGGAGAATGCTTCAAATGTGGCAAAACTGGCCACTTTGCCAAAGACTGCCGCAGCAAGAAGAAGAAGCAGACAGCCCACGTCGTTGAGAAGGAGTTCAAAGACTGGGATGAAAGCGACCTCATTGCTGTGGTCACTGAAGAAACCAACTTGATTGAAAACAAGGGAGGCTGGTACATCGACACTGGAGCAACTGCTCATGTTTGTGCCGATAGGAGGAAGTTTTCAACTTACAGTCC
The DNA here is from genome assembly GCF_004379255.2 of Salvia splendens. Taxonomy (NCBI): domain Eukaryota; kingdom Viridiplantae; phylum Streptophyta; class Magnoliopsida; order Lamiales; family Lamiaceae; genus Salvia; species Salvia splendens. The sequence goes on from NC_056045.1 coordinate 23,888,963, forward strand.
TGTTGATGGGAGGAAGATCAACATGGGGAATCAAGCATCCTCCGAAGTCCTTGGCATCGGAAATGTGGTCCTTATGATGACGTCTGGCGTCACAATAACGCTGAAGGATGTGTTGCATGTCTCGGATATCCGCAAGAACCTAGTGTCAGGATCAATACTAGTTAATAAGGGGTTTAAACTTGTATATGACTCTGATAGGTTTGTATTGTATAAGTTTGGAAAATCCCTCGGATTATGTAACCGACGGGCTTTTCAAACTTAGTGTGGCAACTCGCAGTGTTGCAAAGCCATTGGCTAATAATAAAGCATCTACTTCCTCTTACTTGACTGAGTGTTCAAATTTGTGGCATTGTAGATTTGGACATGTAAATTCAAAAGCCATTAAAAGATTAGTGAATTTAGATTTACTAAAGGCTAATGAAGTGGATGCCCAAGATAAATGTGAAATTTGTCTTGAAGCAAAAATGACTAAGTTGTCGTTTCACTCGGTAGAACGAAGCACAAAACCCCTTGAATTAATTCACACGGACGTATGTGATTTAAAGATGGTGCAAACTAGATGTGGTAAAAAGTACTTTATCACTTTCATAGATGATTGCACAAGGTATTGCTACATTTATCTTTTAAGAAGTAAAGATGAAGCAATAGAAGCATTCAAAAATTATAAGAACAAAGTTGAGAATCAACTTGGTTGTAAAATCAAAACGATTCGAAGCGATAGAAGGCCACGTTTGAGAAATTATGCAACGCAAGTGGTATAATCCATCAAACGACTGCACCATATTCACCACAATCTAATGGTGTTGCAGAACACACGAATCGAACTCTAAAAGAGATGATGAATGCACTGCTTCTGACTTCAGGATTACCACATAACATGTGGGGGGAAGCTGTTTTGACAGTCAACTATATCTTGAATAAAATCCCTCTCAAAGAAAAAGATGTTACTCCTTATGAGTTGTAGAAGGGAAGGAAGCCATCCTACAAATACCTCAAAGTGTGGGGGTGTTTGGCAAAGGTGATGGTTCCTCCGCCCAAAGAAGTTACAATCGGACCTAAAACGGTTGATTGCAACTTCATTGGATATGCACTTAATAGTAGTGCATATCGATTTGTTGTTCACAAGTCTGAAATATCGACTATTACAGTAGGAACAACAATTGAGTCAAGGAATGCTGTATTTCTTGAAAATACATTTCCTTGTAAAAGGAAGGAAAACATAGCATCCAATTCTGAGACAAGAATTGAGGATGAAACCACTAATTCTAAATCAGAGGACGAGGAACCTGAATCGCGCAAGCGTGCAAGGCCCGATCCAAAGGATACAGTACTAAGACGTGGTAGTAGGGTTAGAACACTAAAAACATTTGGTCCTGACTACATTGCTTTTATGTTAGATGAAGAACCGACATATATAAAAGTAGCCTTCGATGGCCCAGACGGGTTACATTGGAGAGAAGCTGTTTAAAGCGAAATTGATTCAATTTTGCTAAACCACACTTGGGTGTTGGTAGATCTACCTGAAGGTGCGAAACCTCTAGGTTGCAAATGGGTACTTAAAAGGAAATTTAAGGCCGATGGAACTGTGTATAAGTATAAAGTCCGACTAGTAGTAAAGGGTTTTAAACAAAAGGAAGGACATGACTTCTTCGATACCTATTCACCTGTAACAAGGATTACATCTATCCGAGTGCTTCTAGCTATTGCTGCATTGCACAATCTTGAGATTCATCAAATGGATGTAAAGACCGCGTTTCTAAATGGTGAACTAGAAGATGAAATTTATATGGAACAATCCGAAGGGTTTGTAGTACATGGACAAGAGAAAAAGGTATACAAACTGGTTAAATCCCTCTATGGATTGAAACAAGCGTCATTGCAATGGCACTTGAAGTTTGATAATGTGATGTTATCAAATGGGTTTAAAATCAACGAGTGCGACAAATGTGTCTACATCAAGAGCACTAATAACGGCCATGTTATAGTGTGTCTATACGTTGATAATATGTTAATCTTGGGTAGCAACACTCAAGTAATTAATGATACAAAGGCCATGTTAAAGAGAAACTTTGACATGAAAAACATGGGTCTAGCCGATGTAATTCTTGGAATGAAGATTCTAAGAACGTCTGATGGAATCATCTTAACACAATCTCATTATGTTGAGAAGATATTGAATAAATTCAAAGCCTATGATGGCGCGCCGGTTAAGACTCCAATTGAACTCGACGTTCACTTGAGCAAGAACAAAGGCAATCCCATTGCACAAGAAGAGTATGCACGGGTCATCGGGTGCATTATGTACTTGACTAATTGCACTCGACCTGACATTGCTTGTGCCGTGAACAAGTTGAGTCGTTACACGAGCAATCCAAGCAAGGAGCATTGGAGAGCTCTTGTGAGGGTTTTGAGATATTTAAAACATACTCAAAATCATGGGCTACACTTCTCGAGATACCCCCCGGTACTTGAAGGGTACTGTGATGCAAATTGGATATCTGACAATAGAGACTCACTTTCAACAAGTGGATACGTCTTTACTATTGGGGGTGGTGCTGTATCGTGGAAATCCACAAAACAGACATGTATAGCCTGATCAACAATGGAATCAGAGTTCGTTGCCTTAGATAAGGCTGGTGAGGAAGCCGAGTGGCTTAAGAACTTCCTTGAAGATATTCCATGTTGGTCTAAGCCAGTGCCACCAGTGTTGATCCACTGCGATAGCCAAGCGGCTATTAGAAGGGCAAACAATGGCTTCTATAACGGTAAGTCTCGACATATACGTCGACGACACAATACCGTGAGGCACTTGATCACAACTGGCGTGATTACAATTGACTATGTGAAGTCAATAGATAATCTAGTGGATCCGCTAACCAAAGGGTTAAACCGTGATCAAATGAATAAGTTGCTAGAGGGAATGGGTTTGAAATCCACAAACTAAAGAATTATCATAGTGGTAACCTAACCATGATGACTGGAGATCCCAAGAACTTGGTTCAAATGGACAACTAAGCTATGAGAGTTCATGAGAGACACTCAACTATATCTATTCCCCAAAGAGCAATAGAGTGTTGGAAAACTTGCCTAGTGGTGAGGCTAAGTCTATGACTTTTAATGACTCCTAAGGATCTCGAGGAAATTGAGTTCTCAAGGAGACCGAGTAAGGCAAGATACTCGATTAGGAATCACCTATATAAGTGTGAAGTGAGGCCGCTTCAAATAACACACTTATGAATCCAAAGTGGTGTTTATGGCCGCAAAGGACGCAAAACGTGAGAACGGATGAGGTTGAGGTGTTTAAGCGCTAACACCATTGTCTCGGTGCACGCCGTGGGGGATTTGTTCAAAGCATCGCGCTACTAAGCCGCCTGTGTATCCAATGGTGTCGACTATGGAGGGTTCAAACCAACAACTACCTATCCTTATGCTTATATACCTCGTGAGGGTTGAGCTTGTGTTTGCATGCATATGCAATTGGCTATTTCCACTCATGTGGGGGATTGTTGGAATCTTGTTTTAAGATGTCCGGTCAATGAAGTTTGACCAATAATAAATATGACGAGACATTTAATTTTGGAGAATTAAATGATATAGCGTCGATCTACGTTCCGCGTAGATGACCGTAGTATATTCACTTTCTAAAAACCGATTCCCGGTGAGTAAGAAATGGTGGATTAAAGTTGGTCACATTGTAGTTTTTGATAAAGTTAGGAGTTGAAAGTGTAGGGAGTAATTAACTAGTGTTAATTATCCCACATGGGAGATGAGACACATCTTTAAATGTGTACTTATTAAGTGACTTATTACACTTAGTAATTATCGTGGACTACGATGGGTGAAAGGGCCCGCACCCGTGCCCTTGCCCTTGGATCTTGGCAATTGGTCTTTGAGTGGTCTTTAGGCTTGTCCCTGGATCCAGACTTAATGTTTTGGACCACCTAAGTTTTGGGCAGCAGCCTGATCAACTTGACATGCTGCGCCTTGATCAGCAGTTTGATCAACTCGGCCTGCTCCGCCTTGAGCGATGGCTTCAATAGCCTGATCAACTCGACCTACTGAGCCTTAAGCGATGGCTTGATCAGCGTCTTGATCAAGTCGAAGTCCACATGTGACGGTTGAACTAGGGCGTGTACAACGTCTAGATTCAAAGTCGACCACTCCAGCTTTCAAACTCTTAACGGCCGGCGGTTACAGCCCCGCCATAATGAGCCATGATGACAGCCATCAAGGCTGAGTTGACCCCTGCAGTGGACCAAGCCCATAAACAGGCTAGTCATTCCTTGCATTAGGTATAGAGCACAATCAGAACAACATACTCACAAGCATCATACTCTCTGCATAGCCTTTCTTTCCGAAACTCTGCTCTCTCCTCCACCCAGTTCGTCGGAGCTCTTTTGATTGCGGTGCTGCTTCACCAGAGACATAGCCGTTTTATCTTTGGGGAAGACACGCCAAACCGAGAGCACTACCGGGGCGTATCTCGTCTTGCGAAAAGAGGACTCCTTGACTCGGCTAAACGCTTTTACGGTTTTACAGTTTCGATTTCATTGTAATTTTCAGTTTTAGTTCTTCCATCCTTCTTGGGTTGTATTACGCCCGGTATTGTTTATCTCTTGTAATTCCAGCATTATCCCCAATAAAGGGAGGGTTATCTACACTTATATAGAGGAGCTAGAATCATTATCAAGTCGATGTGAGATAAGAAGTAAGAGTGTTAAAAGTTTGGCCAATCACAAAATTTATTGTGGTAAGTAAACATAAAATATGACGTGTATGTATATTATGGAATATTATATATATCATGATCAACATATATCCAAAAATTATTTTTTCTTTTGTCGGGTTTTGCAAGCGGCAATCAACGAAGTAGAGACCACATCTAAGAGCGTCCACTATAATGTGGACGCGGCTATAGCCGCGACCGGGGCGGAAACGGGGCAGAAGCGGGGCAGAAGCGGGGCGGCTTATAGTGGGAAGGGTGTCCGCCGCGGGGGTGGACGCGGCGGGTGGGGGGAGGGGCGGCGGACGCGGAAACGCCGGGTGCGGGGCGAGGACGCGGCGGGGGGGCTATAGCCGCGCCTATAGGCGCGGCGCCTATAGTGGCACGAAGATAAAGCCGCAGCGGTTGCATGCGAATTTAATTTTTTTTTTACACTTCAATTCACCTATAAATACACCCCACTCCATTCATTATTTTCACACCATTCAAACACAACATCTATACACATTTCTCTCACTACAATTTGGGGTCGGAAATGAACAATTTGTGGAGAGACAACTGGAATGCTCTGATTCAACAGGTGCAACACCAGGCCGCCCAGGAGGTAGCGGCCCGTTTGGCGGAGGAGGCGGAGGATGCGGAGGATCCAATCCCTCGCACCATTACTCATCGGCGGACAATCCCACGAGATCACGTCGGTGCTCACCAACGTTTAATGGATGATTACTTCGAGGATAACCCTCGTTATCCACCCGAGATATTCCGCCGGAGATTCAGGATGTCGCAGCGGCTGTTCAACTATATAGCGACGAATTTGGCGGAGCGTTACCGGTGCTTCACCCTCCGGCGTGATGCGGCTGGCCGGATCGGGCTGTCCACACAACAGAAGTGCACCGCTGCAATCCGACAGCTTGCCTACGCTGGACCAGCGGACATGTTCGATGAATACCTACAGATGGGTGAGACGACTAGCCTCACGGTGCTTAGGCAGTTTTGTAAGGGGATCCGGGAAATTTTCGGTGGGGAGTTTCTACGGAAGCCCAACCCGGATGAGTGTAAGCGCCTACTTGATATGCACGGGTCGGTGCACGGCTTCCCAGGAATGTTAGGAAGCATCGATTGCATGCATTGGGAGTGGAGGAACTGCCCCGTGGCATGGAAAGGTCAGTTCACTACTGGATTCAAAAGCAAACATCCAACGATGATACTGGAAGCCGTTGCGGACTACCGTCTGAAGATCTGGCATGCGTATTTCGGCGTGGCAGGTTCGAACAACGACATCAATGTTCTTCAGTCGTCGCCTCTCTTCAACGAGGAGTGCCGGGGGGAGGGGCCAGAAATCAGCTTCGTAGCCAACGGTACGCAGTACAGTAGGGGATACTATTTGGCAGATGAAATATATCTGCGGTGGCCCGTATTCGTGAAGACTGTCCGCCAACCGGTAGGACCGAAGAAACAATATTTTGAGCGCAAACAAGAGAGTGCTAGGAAGGACGTTGAGCGGGCTTTTGGTGTCCTCCAATCGCGGTGGGCTATTATACGGCGTCCGGCACGAGTTTGGCACGAAGATGATGTCGCGAATATTATGTTAGCCTGTATCATATTGCATAATATGATAATAGAAGATGAAGGATTTGCGGCAGAGCGATGGGCACCGGAAGAGGGTGCAAGTACAAGTCACGGTGTCGCGTCCACGCCGATCCAGATGGGCGTACCACGGAGCAATGAATATTTGATCCAACGCTTCGCTGATATGCGCAGGACCACATCACATAATACACTGCAGGCCGATTTGATTGAAGAAGTGTGGGCACGTAGGGGAGGTAGTGGCGTTGTGTAAACTTGGTAGTGATTTGTACTAGATTCAATGTAGTGTCTGATTTTAATTTTAATTTAGTGTGTAATTCTAATTTTAATTTTAATTTGTATTTTATTTTTATTTTTATTTTTATTTTTAATTCGTATAGTCGGCTTCTTCTAATCCACTAAGAGCCCAATAAATTTGTTCATAATTACTTGAAATATTATAAAATGAAAGTTGATTATAAAATTTGGGGGCTATTGGAGGTGTCCACTATAGTGGCGGAAATAGAATTTTGGGGCTATGGACAACAAAATTGGGGCTATGGACAAAAACTGGGGCGGGGCTATTGGGCGTGTCCGCCTTATAGTGGATACTCTAAATTCTGGCCCATCAAATGATGTAATTGCTCTAATGAAATAATCCCAAAAGGGTGACTATGATGTCGATATACTTTAAAACAAAAGGACAACTCCGAAAATGATATACGGTATACCCATTCGCTTATTCAATTCCTTCTTTTTTCTGTCATCTGTCTTCTGATCTTAATTAATCACTGAATGCTAATTCAAATATAACCCTGATTCGTGCGAATTCTTTAATTATGACAACAATCGTATACTACCACCAAAGATTGTGGTCTATCCATCTCAATTTATAATTCATTGTGTCAAGCGTCTCGGCCAATTAGATAGTGTGTATATGTAATTAAAATGTTAATTAGATACTAATCAATAATAGATTAAACATGATTTATTGATTGAAGTAGCGCGTTCTTATGTCATGAATAACGATGGATATTTCAAAATAGACTATGATCAAATGCCAAGTGTTATAGAATATAGAATAGTGAGAATCACGTTATTATTAGTATTTAATACTGGACTCTAATGGTATAAATTGTAAATAAATTGATATATACGTATAATGAGTTTGGAAGAACTTTCCATAAATAAAAATAAGATATTTTTATGCAATGGATGAAAAAGGAAAGTATCCTTATTTTTAAGGTTTCAATACATAATTGGTTAAATAAGAAAATAGGTATAAAGAAAAGTGATTAGTATTGTTAGTGGATAATGAATCTTACTTTAAATGACATATTTCTAAAAATAGAAACATCACTCTCTTTACTTTTTCTCTCTCTTACTTTATTACTTTCACTTAATTCACAAAACAATATTTCACTACATAAAATCTCGTGCCGAAAAAGAAATATTTCACTTAAAGTGAAACGGAGCGAGTATTTCATTAGAAAAAAAAGCTTTTTAAATTAATGGTCACCTTATTAGAAAGAATGTGTTGCCCATGGCATGTGACTTTTTTTTATGCATTTAGAAAGACTCAAATCAGAAATGATGGACAAATCTTCAACGTACAAAAGAGATTCAACATGATAGTAAAATCAACAAAACAACAACTAACAAAAGGTCTACAAAACCAAAAAAAAAACACGCACCACAACAATCAAGCAATAACACCCAAGGACACCGCCAAAGAAAGAAGAATAGAGAGAAAAGTATATCCACAAGTTTCACCAAGCACCATACTTGCTACTTCATCCGTCCGCGAATAAGAGTTTCATTTCTATCCGGCAAAGATTTTAAAAAATGTTAAGAAAAATGAGTGGATAAAAGTTAGTGGTATATGGAACTCACTTATATTTATTAATTTAAATGAAATGTGAGTGGAATGTGGGGTCTATTACCATTTATAGTATAAATGAACTGAAACTTCTACTTGCGGAGGAAATAAAAAAAATGGGACTCCTATTTATGGATAGAAGGAGTAGTTTTTAATCTCCGTTCCAAGCTCTGGCACGTGACTTCTTTAGTGGCATGAGGCCTTCAAGATCAAGTCCAAGACGGATCAAAATAAATATATTGTGAAGTGTGTTGTTTAAGTTTGATTTTTTTTATTTATACTATAGAAATAATAAAAATTGAAAAATAAAATTGAAAGTGAGCAATACGAACTATATGTAGGGGTACAAAATTAAATTAATAAAATCCAAACATAAGGTATCAGAAATGCAATTTCCCCCAAAAACTAAATTAATGCAACATTTAACTTTAATTTTATTGAAATCGTATTGAGGATTATTTTTTCCCTTGTCTGGTTTGAAAGCATCTTTCAATTATCACCTAAATATATAGATCACATCCAAGAAAGCGAAATTCTCAATGTTGGACCATCAAATATCGCAATTTACACATACATATATATCATCGTTAATTGCATCCGATAATTCCACAAATCAGATCACGGTAACATTAAAATCAAAAGGACAACATGAAAGGAAATCTACATTTCTTTATTCATTTTTCGTTTCTTTAGAAGATAGTGTCATTTTTGCATTTTTCATAATAGCAAATGCTCAAGCAAAACATTGGGATATACTCTAAAACTCCAATATGAAAAATGACAAGTACTAAGCTACATAAATAAGCACAAATAAACCAAAACAACGGAACACCCAACATACTACGAGAGAAAGAAAAACCCTAAGGAAGATATATACCAGTGAAATAACATAAACCTAATCTCAACATCCAATCCAGAAAGTATAAGCTGAAGAGGTCTACTTGCATTCTTTCATATTGATTTTGCAAGTTCTATATGCAACTTTTTTTTTAATGCAAAGTTTTAAAAAATTGACTCATCTGCATCACTAAAAAATTGCTAAACTTAAAATATAGTTTCATGATTTGTAAACAAACACAAAAATACAGGTACACATTATTAAATTTGGTCATCTTATCATCTATACTATGGAGTACCTTATATACGATATAGAAATGTTTATATGTTTATCCAATAATGCAGGCATGGGACCTCTTATTAGTTGTGTTTTTGTGCCGCCTTCATTTATTACGAATAGATAATTAGATAATTTATTCATACTTGTGTGAATAGATAATGGGCAATTAAATCTTATATGATATTTTTTTAGTCACTGAAAAAAGTGTGATCCGCCTTAGAGAGAAATAACATACTACCAAATATCGAAAAAGGCTAATGTTTGTGGAGTATGACTAAGGGTTGTGGCGGATACTGATGTAGCAGCATATATAATACTAATATATGTTGAATGGACTTGTACACGAAGTTTGGAATTTGATTCTGTTATAAGTTCGTCTCAGCTTCCATGATTCACGTGTTATTTTATTTATATTCTACATTTTGTTCATATCTAAAAATTTGATAGTAACAGATTATAAAATAAAGGATTTTGATGTTCCGTTTTCATATTTCAAACCAGCTGGTAATGGTATACAAAATCAACTTGAATTTAGTTACCTTTTTTTTCATTTTCGATAAATTACTGATATCAACTGGTGATATCACTAGCTAGTACTATAGTTTCTAGCTATTATACTAACTATTTTCAGAAATGATGAAGTTTCGTTAATTTATTTAAAAATCTCACATTTTATAAAAGCTTCAATCCGGTGTCTGAAAATTGAATCAATAACTTCTTGTTGGATTCTTGTGCGGATACAAAAAAATGAGCTGGAATATTAATTCCTTATAATTTCATCTTACTACATTTTAATGATTCCAATGAAAGTAACTGGTATTAATTTATTGTATATTTCACATAAAGGCGATCGAGTTTATTTAAATTTTTTTTACCCCAAAGTCATTTTTGTAAAATACTCCTATAACTATAACCCTTAAAAATTACTATACACTAAAATTTTTATTAACCGATGTTCTACTGTTAGAAAAGAACAAAGTGGGCGCTAGCTAGTTCTTAGTGATATCTTATCTTGTGGGCTCTATGCAATCGTAACCTATGAAATTTTTGTACGAATTGTTTAAACAATAGGAGTACATAAAACCAAGTTTGAAATGATCCGATAGAGATTCCTCACTGGATTTTTGTATCATATGCAGCCCAATTATATTAGTATTTTAATAAATCAAATATTCACGAGATATATTATTTTGATGTCGACATTATTAATCAGGGAAGAAACCAATAGAGCAATAATTGGGGTCTGATGAAAATGAGATTCTTGATTACTACTCTCCTGATGTTCCATAATAATAAATTTATTTTGTCATTTTAGTACGTTCCATAATAAGAGCATCTACAATGGTGGCGAGCGGACCGGCTAGCCGATCTCCGGCGCTAGCCGGTCCGCTCGCCGAACCATTGTAACCGGCTAGCCGAATTTTGGCGAAAAAATCGGCGAGCGCACGCCGATTTCCGAGCGCTCGCCGATGCGCTGGCCGCCATTGCAGGCTCCGGATCGGCGAGCGGATTTTTTTTATTTAATTTTCAAAACACTATATATACGCGATTTGCACTTCATTTTCATTTGCACCGCTTGTTTTAACGAGTATTCTCTCTATCTTAATTTCTATACAAGAGCAACAACGCGAAATGGATAACAACAACGAAGGTACTCCAGTGACGAGCGGGTCTTAAACTCCCTCGGTACCCGTGGGAGGTGGATGGGGTCCGATGCCCGACGACGAGGAGTGAGACGGAGGCGGGTTTTTTTTAATTAATGTAATTTTTTTTAATTAATGTACTTTTTAATTTTAATAATATAATTGAATTTTTCCGTATCTGTGTCGTAAATTTAATTCCGTATTTTGTGTGATTGTTAATTATTTGTTTTATATAATTTTGAGTGATGTGGCTAGGCTATTGATGGGCTATTTGCTTGTTTTGATGATGTGGCAATATGATTTTTAGTGCTGATGATGTGGTAGAAGGAGTTTGTGGCTAGGCTATGGCTGGGCTATTCTTATTGTGGATGCTCTGATAAAGTCATTTCCATTTTTAGTAAAAGTCAACATATTTCTCCACACCTACTTTACTCTCTCTTATTTTATTCTTTCTTCATCTCCCTACCTTTTTCATTTTCCATATTATTCTCCCTTTTACTTTAACTCACCTAACACAATTTTCTTAATCTCCGTGCCGAAAAGAAACGCATTCATTATAATGGAAAAGAGGGAGTAATATTTTGAGAAGTACTAAATGCGTACTCAGATTTATATATGCCAGACCAAATTATTACTTATCGCACTCACACATACACACACTACATTGTGCAGAGAGAAATTGTGGAGGTAAGCAATTCATTAATGAAGCCATATAGAGAGATTCAAAACTAATTATAGAATTATAGATTCAACTACTACTTCTGTGCGCTCATCTAGCTTTGTGAAAGAAAGAAAAAATTCAAATACTATTTGAATTTAACAGGTATCTTTATGACATACTTACATTTCATTACAATAGATCATAGTATAAAACTATGCTATGCATGTGTAATTAGTGCTATTCATATAGATATAGCTACTATCTCTGTTAAAATCATCTCTTCAAATCTCCTACATACTTTTACACAATAAAATAAAATTTTATTGCTTGGATGTCGCGTGTGGAGTAACTTTCTACATTACATTATTGATAAACTTCTCGATCAAAATACTTTTCTATTGCACTGTTATTATTTTTATTAGTACTATGTTACTTAGTATTTTGATTATTCGGATGTAAAATATTTCTATTGCAAATTTAACATACAGTGAAAAATGGACTACGAGATAGCTGGAATTGTTGTAGCCCTTCTCCTGTGGGCAGCATGGGCCGTATCGACGGAGCGGCGCCACCGCCAGCTGGAAGAGCTAGGGCGCCTCCCACCCGGGCCACGCCCGTGGCCCGTGGTGGGAAACATGTTCCAGCTGGCGGGGAGCACGTCCGCCCCCCACCGCTCCTTCGCGGAATTGGCCGGCAAGCACGGCGCCGTCATGACCCTCCGGCTAGGCTCCATGACGACGGTGGTGGTCTCCTCGGACGAGGCCGCGCGCGCCATGTTCAAGCAGCACGATGCCGTGCTGGCTGGCCGCAAGATCTACGAGTCCATGAAGGGCGACGTAGCCAACGAGGGCTCCCTCATCACCGCCCAGTACGGCCCCCAGTGGCGCACCCTCCGCCGCCTCTGCACGGCCGAGTTCTTCGCCGCCGCCCCCCTCGACGCAATGCGCGGCGTCAGGGCCAGGTGCATCCGCCAGATGCTGCAGTGTGTCAGGGACTCCGCCGGGGCAGAGGCGGACGTGGGGAGGTTCTTCTTCGTGATGGCGTTCAACCTGATCGGAAACCTGATGTTCTCGAAGGATGTGTTGAATTCGGGGTCGGAGAGAGGGGCAAAGTTCTTCTACCACACAGGGAAGACGATGGAGTTCGCTGCGAAGCCGAATATGGCGGATTACTTTCCGGTGCTGAGGTGGGCGGACCCGCAGAGGATAAGGAGGCGGACGCAGTTTCACGTGAAACGGGCGTTCGATGTGGCGGGAGAGTTCTTGAGAGAGAGGATGAGCGAGAGAGAGGAACTTGATGAGGAGGAGAAGAAGAAAGATTACTTGGATGTGCTTTTGGAATACAGAGGTGACGGCGTTGAAGGGCCTGCCGTCTTCTCTTCAACCATCATCAACGTCATCGTCTTTGTAAGTTCTTCCGATTGCTCTTATATTTGGTGAATTTAAGTTTATAAACGTGAAAACTTCGAATTCTGAAAATAATTTCTTCTCACATAGTAGGTGCTAAACTTAAAACAAAATTACAGGACAAATAGCTAAATAAATCACGAAAAATAATCAAATTTGGATTTGTCCTAAATTTTTAAAAATTGGAATGATTAATTATCAAGTTTGGGGATTTTGCAATTATCTCATACATCGTGCATCTATGAAACCATTAATGATGTGACAACCAGATTTATCTGCGTGGACAAAACGACGATAATATAAATGATTGTGGGATAACTGTAAAATCTGGTTGTCATCACTCATCATTGATCACGGGTTTCATTGGAAAAAACGACGTACGAGTCAATTTTGAAATTCTAAAACTTGGTGATTTTTCATTCCAGATTGGAAAAGTACTTGACAAACTAGAATTGGACTATTTTCATGATTTATTTGGCAATTTATCCAATAATAAATATGAGGTGAAAAGTCTTTTGGAATAACATTTTAGTGGTTGGATATATTGCTACATAGTGTGTCAACCAATTATAATTGTAGATACCATTTCTGTCCATGCTTGCATATTTTCGAAATTTGTGTCTGTAGGAGATGTTCACTGCGGGGACCGACACCACCACTAGCACGCTAGAGTGGGCGATGGCAGAGCTCCTCCACAACCCGAACGCCCTCCAAAAAGTCCAGACAGAGCTCCGAACTGTAATCGGGACTGGAGAAGAGGTACAAGAAGAAAAGCTGGAAGAGCTCCCATACCTAAAAGCTGTAATCAAAGAAACCCTAAGATTGCATCCACCACTCCCCTTCCTAGTCCCCCACAAAGCCATGGAGTCATGCAAATTGCTAGGGTTTCACATTCCCAAAGAAACCCAAATCCTTGTCAACGCTTGGGCCATCGGAAGAGACCCCAAAAAGTGGAAGGATCCGCATGAGTTCAAGCCGGAGAGGTTCATGGATCCCAACACGGCGCCGGACTACAAGGGCCACCACTACGAGTTCATACCCTTCGGCTCAGGACGGCGGATGTGCCCGGCGTTGCCACTCGCCGCGCGGGTGCTGCCGTTGGCCTTGGGGTCAGTGCTGCACTCCTTTGATTGGGTGTTGGGCGGCGGAGTTAAGGCGGCGGAGATGGATATGAGCGAGAGGATGGGAATCACGCTGAGGAAAGCTGTGCCGTTGAGGGCTATACCCATTCCATATTCCAAATAAAAATCAGCATGCTCATTCCTAAAAGAGACATAACGAAAATGAAGATCGATCATGTTGTGTTAATTTGAATGTTGATTTAGACCGATCGAGGTTGATATAAAATTGGTTGTTGCTTGTTAGGATTGGTGGGGAAATAAGATCTTGTATTGGATTCCTTGTATATAAATATATACTCCATATGTTTGGAATTGTAACAATTGTTCACGTAGATGTTTATGTTTCTTAAATAAAAAAGAGAGTTAACAAGAAATTTGTTAGTGCATTTTGTTAAACATGGGTCGAAGGACTAGGAATGTTGGAAGCGAACATTGAATAGTGTAATCAACTGATGGTTTTGTAGTAGTATTCCCTATTAGTACGTTTCCTCAAGGTTACAATCATTTTATTCCTGATTAATTGTTTTTCTGTTATTGATCAAATTAAATAAGAGAACTTATCCTAAAAACTAATAATATGTTAGGAGAAACAATCCATTTAATCTATAAACTCCATATCAATTGCTTTTACAATCAACGTGGGACATTAAGTTCATTGGCCTCGTTGGTCATGACTTGTTCTTTGTCAAACTACCACTCTGAGTTCTCGCTGGTCACAGCCACCTGCCGGGAACGGGTCTAGTGTGTAACATGTTGTGGTGCAAACCTGCCACGTGCCCCCGTTCCTCATCCAATTACGTATTGTCGTGCAACCAACTTACAGATTATGCGAGTGATGAGTTGCATTTTATTTGATTTTTAATTTTTTTTTAATTAAAATTTTAAAATTTTAAACTTTTTTGTTTACTTGCTTCAAACTATCCGTTTTTTTATCGCTTCAAATTATCCGTTTTTATTTATTTACTCGCTTCAAACTATCCATTTTTTTCTTTACTCGCTTCAAACTATCCGTTACCCAACGAATTCAAATCTTACTATTTTGGACAGTTGAATACACTTGTCAAACTATAATACAATTAGTAGATTTGGAAATTATAAATTTATTAAACGTTGATAAATTTGCAAAATAAATTGTCAGCAAAAAACATTATGAATCGAACCTCAGACAATACTCAAATAGTCAAATGATTTGAGATTTCAAACTCAAACAGTATCCACCGGTGACTTTTATCCGAAGTTGAATTCCGGGATGCTTGAGATAATATTTTCAAGAAACATTTATTTAGGTACTACTACTTCAATATTTCGCGAACAAAATTAAATAAAACAAAAGATCCCAAAATTATATACACCCATAAAACATTAATGAATTTGCATATATAATCCCTTACCAAAAAATAATAAATCCTTTATAATGAAACAAAAATGACTAAAGTAATATGCCAGCACATCACCAGGGATTTTGATTTCGAAATTAATTCGACAAATAATCCCAAGAATATGTTCCCAAAAAATGGATCTCCGAATTAATTTAATTCCTTATCCTTATTTTAATACGAAATAATACCAACCGTAAGTTAGCAAAACAAAATTAAAAGAATATAAATAATTCCGAATTATTACTAAATGTACTTTACTATATCGTAATCTCCACAATAGCAAACAAATCTCACCAATTATTTAAGAATTCATAATTATGTAAAACAAAGAAAAATATTATACCCTCTCACTTTTACACACCAAAAACTTGCAGACAAAATTGATTTAATTCTCTCTTATTTAAGAGCTCAAATCAGAAAATAAAGCTGTAGAAATTGAAATCAACAACAAATAAATTTTTGGTTGAAACTTTGTGGCGCCATTTGTTTCCACCTACTAATCTTTCAAAAAAATCAAATCTTTTCCTCCTCTCGCTAAATTTCTACTACTCCACAAAGCTTGTTAAAAAGGAAGATTTATGGAGGTAGACAGAGAGAGCGCGGATTCCGGCTCGCTAAGCGGAAATCCTGGCTTTGATTCGCCACCGCTGAGTGGTGGCGATTATGCCGCTCACGGCGGAGTTGGTGGTCCCGGCGCCGGCGGCGGTGGAATGGTTTCTGAGGTGGTGGTAAGTATGGAGAAGAGCGCGGCGGCGGTGGAGATGGGCGTAGTGGTGATTGATGGTGGTGGAAATAGCGATTTAGCGACGGTGAAGAAGAAGAGAGGGAGGCCTAGAAAGTATGATGCCGATGGCAACTTGAATCCGGCGTATATTAAATCCCCGACGGTGATGCAGGCCGCCGCCGGCTTTACTATATCAACGCCAAGGTCGTATGACAACTCCTCCGCCTCCAAAAAAGGCCGCGGTAAACATTCAGCTACCGGAAACTGGCAAATTTATGCTTCTTTAGGTGAGTTTGTTTAATTTATGCACTGTTGCAATATTTTTTTTACTTTTACATATTGACGATTTTCTCAAAGATTTCATTTTTGATTCAATGTTGACTTTATTTTCCTGTTTTTTTTTTCACATTTCTGCTATAATCTTTTGTGGTTTGAAAAGGGGAAAACTAATTGCTAGTGTGATTTCAGATTAACTTTTTCTCTAAATCTTAACTCAGAAAAGTCAATGTTTGGGGATTTCATTGTCTTCCTTGTTGTTTTATAGTACTACTCTATTGCTCTCCCCCAAAATTAGGGAAAATGCAATTTCAGAACTAGGGTTCTTTATATTCTAGTATAACCTTTACATTTTTCAGGTGAATTGTTTGCAAACACAGCAGGAGGGGATTTTACGCCGCATGTTGTGACTGCACATACAGGAGAGGTAATGACAATCGATGTTGATTCTCAGACAGAATCTTTGTTACAAAAGTTTAACTAAGAATTAAGTATATTTTGCAGGATGTTGCTGGGAAGATACTCACCTTTGCTCAGAAGGGTGACAGAGGGGTCTGTGTTCTTTCTGCTAATGGATCTGTCTCCAATGTTACGCTTCGTCAGCCTGGTATGTCGGGCGGGCTACTCACATACGAGGTATTAATGCTCCTTGTCCACCACAAAACTCACAGAAGTTGCTGATGATGTTTTTGTGGTTGATTTGATATCTGATTAAGGTTCCATTTGCCCTCGAATGGGCATGTTTCGTATGATAGATTCAATAGCAAACCGATTCTTTCATTTTTGTAGAAAACATGGCGTGTAAAGTATAACCTTGAAACTTTGAACTGATGCAGGGGCGTTTTGAGATTTTAACTCTAAGGGGATCATACACGGTTTCTGATAATGGTGGAATGAAAAGCCGATCTGGTGGATTAACCGTTTCACTAGCCAGCCCTGATGGTCGCGTAATAGGTGGTGGCATTGCCGGTCTGCTCATGGCAGCTAGTCCAATCCAGGTCCTCACTTTCCCCCTTGATCTGAATACATCCATATAAGTTTCTTCTCAGTTCATTAAATGACATCAAAATACATACACATCAGATTGTAGTTGGGAGCTTTGTGCCAAATGGTTTCAAGATGCAGAAACAAAAGCAGCAGTGCGAGCCAAGAGTTGCTCCTTCAGTCCAGTTCCCTCTGTCCACCACAGTGACTGCAGCGACTCCAATATCACAGGCTCCACCACAGACGAACGTCTTTCCCAACCCGGCACCACAGTACCTGGGAGAG
Source organism: Salvia splendens (assembly GCF_004379255.2). NCBI lineage: Eukaryota > Viridiplantae > Streptophyta > Magnoliopsida > Lamiales > Lamiaceae > Salvia > Salvia splendens. The sequence goes on from NC_056045.1 coordinate 23,906,727, forward strand.
CCCGACAACAGCTTTTGCAATAAAGAGCATCCAAATTCCGCATCCACTGATAACAACACTGCTGATTGGAATGGCTCTGATCACAGAGTTTTGTACCCTGACATTAACATTTCCGTATCTGTCGAGGAGCATTGATCAAAGGTAGTCACTGTTTTAGTTGGTGTTTCGGATCCGGTTAGCTCTAGCATCATATATTCTTAGTCATTGCTAGAAATCACCAGATGTTTTTTTCTCTTTACTTTTTTGTTCATGACTCTGTTTCTCTTTGAAATTATGTTTACTTGATTATCTCAGCTTATAAGTCTAATCTTTGGAATCTAAAGTGGATATATACATAGAAAATCAGTCACAAACAACATAAGCTTTAAAAAGTAGCTCAGAAACATAACTCCATAGATATATCAAGCAAAATACTCATCAACATGAAAAAGATACTTCATACTGCCGTACATTTTTTTGTTGAAAAACAAGTTTATTATAAACATAGGCATCCATCACATTAAAACATTTCACTTAGCAGAAGATTCCGCAACAGAATCTTCAACAACCTTGCCGTGGCGGCGAACAACCTTGCTGTAGAAGTCCCAGTTGGGGTGGGACGGCGTTATCGCACGCTGTCCCAACGGATGATCCTTGACGTATGCAGTAACGTCGTCTGCATCTGCGACGGCGTCAAGATATTTCCGCAGCTCGCCATTCGGACCTAAATATGTATCAGCCCTGTCGTGCTTCTTGTACGGCTGCGGGAATATAGCTGTGTTGGGCTGCGAATACAGTTAGATCAAAGCTCGGTCTTGCTATTTTTTCGATATAATTTGAAATCTCGATTAAAAAAAAAGAGTAGTTAGTTACCGGATTGAGAAGGGATACGTGAGGTTCATCATCAATCAACAGAGTGTTTGAAGCAGAGTATTTCCCTTTGCAGGTTCTGCTCCCCCACACATCTTTCAATTCTTTCAGAAACAGTGGCTTCTCCCCTTTGTTCAAGCAGTAAAATCCAGACTCTTTGCACTCTTCTTGTGCCTAAAAAAATCAGTACAACCCAAGAAAATCAATACTGTTAGTACCATTTTTTTCATTATGTATTACTTACCCAAACGAATAGCAACTTGTTTCTGTTAGCACTCCCACCAGTGATATTGGTTAAAACACCTTCTATGTTATGCCTGAGCAATCATGCATTCAAAATCATAGTAAAACATTATTCATACATAACTAAATATGAATGGAAAAGAAAGAAAGAGAAAGAAAGAAATAAATGAAGATTAGAATTACTCTCTTGCAGAAGACCACAGAGCAACCTCAAACCGTTGAAAGCAGAAGTTGAGAAAATCAGTGCAAAACGGCCTCTTAAAAACTGTGACATGAAAACACAAAATCAAGAAAAAAGAAGATAATATTATAGTAGAAAATACAAAAAAAAGTGAGGAATAATACCGAGAAATTTGCCATAAACAACATCGGGGCGAAGGCCTCGAACAGTGGCCTTATCCTTGAGGTGAACTCTGCTAACAAGGAGGCCGCCTAGGCAGAGAATGAGGAGCTTCTTTTTCGGGCCGAGATTGAGTTTGTCCAGAGACAGACCGAGCCCGAGATCAGTTTCGGGCTCAGAGTCATCTTCGTAGTCACTGCTCTCATCGTCGGAGGCTACCAGAATTTTCTTCTTTGGATCAGATGATTTAGCAGACATTTTTTCTCTTTTGGAATTTGGCAAGTTTAGTGGAAGTTATATACTAGATGGATTGGAGAATTCAGAGGGTCTACGCTTTCTTTTTCAGTTTTGCTTTTTACTTATACATGACTCTTGGAATTCTTATACTTATTCATTTTCAGTTTTGATTTTTTATTCGATTTTGTTATCATATATTCGTATAAATATAGAAGATGGAATCATGTCGTTCAAAATTTGTTGAGCGTTTCTGACTATGATAACGGTTCTTGTTTTCGGAGAATATCATTTAAGAATTAAGAAAGCCATGGGATTTGATCAGTCAAAAATTATTCTCCCATTAAAATTGTAAATCATGCCAAAAAATTATTCGATTCAGTTAAAGCACTTTTTACATTTTTTGGTTTATTACTTTGTACTAGTACCACTACTTATTAGTTACTGCTGTTTTTTTTTCTTTTACTGTTTATGATTAATTTTACCCAAAGCTGCAAAGGCTAAATCCATTCATATCCTTACAACTATAGTAAGATCAAACTCGCTCTTTCAACTAAAATTTAGAACTTAGAAGCAAATATAAAGAATTATGCCTTTAATTTGTTGGATGGTTAAATTAATTAATCCATCTATTTCTCTATCAACCGTTTTGCAAGATTGCGACAAGCAATTAATTTGTTAAGGAGACTATGCTTTATTAGTCTAAAGTTGTTTCCAAATAATTAAAGTGTATTACTCCTATAATTTTTGTCCTTTCCAAATTATCCTACAGAAGACATGTAAAAGCATAATATATTTGGTTTACTTTCAAAGTCTTTGTATATAATTATGTTGCATATTATGGGTACGTACTGTGTATGGCAACCTACAAGAAGTTGGGTGTTTATGTGGCGATGACTAATAACTAGTTGCATATTAAAGATTTTCGTGTGTGACAAACAATTAAATTACAAGCTGCAACAACCTGAAACCTCGAATTCCAATAGTTACTACATGAAAGAGGTTGGGAGTAAAGTCTATTAATTATTCTCAAGTCGCTGAAAAGTATGAACTATTTCATTTTTAGTCCGTCGTCTTTAAAACGTATACACTTTCTAATTTTAAAAACTTCTTTTTCTCTAATGAGATGAGACTCATTCTCTACTAACAATAATTTATTTATTTTTTTCTTTCCATCTCTCTCTTACTATATCAATTATAGATTAAAACACGTGCCGCACCAACTGTTTATACTTCTTAGGGACGAAGGGAGAATATGCTTTCTTTCTCTTATTTCAAATATTATACTTAATTTTTTTTACAAATTTTTGTATGGATGGTAGATAATTGGGCTTAACTTAAGATATTAAAGCCGAAATAATATTATTGTAAAATTTTAAAATAGAATAGCTATAAAAACTAGATTTTATATTAGTTTAGGAGGAAATTAGTTAATTAATTATATAATAGTAGTACTAATAATAACATAATTTTGGAGGTATACGTGTACCTTGCGCAAGTCCACCAAGAAAAGATTGATTTAATGAAATTTTGGGGCCTACGGTTTGCTTTTTCTTTTTCAGTTTTGCTTTAGCTAATGTGATGGCTGCTGGAAATTGGAACTGCGAGATCTTTTTCGTACGATGAAGTGGGACGCAAAGGCGAAGGCAGCTTCCACGATTCTTCTTCGCAATTACTAAAAATATTCGACATTATCGGATCAATTTTGATTTAATTACGTTAGGTTGGATTTTTTTCGTATATATTTATTGGGGTGCATTAAGGTCCCAATACCCTTTTAGTCTTAAACATAAAACAAATCATAGCCATTAGATAGATGGATTGGATTGGGTGGATGTGATTTAAATTGCACAGGCTACATTATTTCACGCATAATGCACATTATGGGGGCAGAATTGTAAACACGGTGCTTATTAAATCTGTTTTAAAACTGCAGGTCCTATAATTCCACGGGATAATTATGAGAGACGATTCACAAACCACTCTCTCTCCGTCATTCCACTCTCTTTCATCTCTCACATCTCTCTAACCTTCTCCCACATCCAAAACCCTAACTGCCGTATTTTTTAATCCAAAGAACAGATTTCACCGTCGATTGACCGTGCAAACATGATTTCCCCTTCTTATTCTCATCATTCGAAGGTCTTATTTTGTTTTTAGGTGCAACCAGGAGTCGCCGATTTTTCTAAAGCCCAAAATCAGGTAAATATTTGGACCAAAAAGCAATGAGGGAGCAAGAAATTTGTTTTAGAAATTTGATGTCGTTTTTTTCTTTACAAAACTAGAATTTTCCTTCCAAGAATGTACATTGCGATTCAGTAATTCGTTCATTATACGGGTTAGGGTTGTACAATTTCTAGTTTATTGAATATTTTGTATGTGTTTTGTATTCTTCTATGATTACTACTTATTCTAACAACTGTTTCTGGTATATTGATTGATGTCAAATTTGGATCTTTGTTCATTCTTTTTTTCGCAAGAAAAATTGTCAAATTAGCAGCATGTAATATGCAATTGTCAAAATATTCAGTTGTTGATCCCTAATTTGATTGTGTGTGCTTGTAGTATTCGTTTTTACATAAAGGTAATCGATTGCTATACATGTTTTGCGGGATGTTCTGTACATTTAGTTCATTACTGAATAAGAGTGCTACATTATCCTCAACTAGTTTGTTACATTATTCTCTATTATATTATCACATTGTGCTCTTTAGTGTTCATGACTGTGCTACATTATTGATGTGCATGTTTTACATTATGACATGTTCTATTTTTACAGCAGTGCACATTACATTATGTGCACTCACATTAGAAAAGTATTTACATTATACTCACTATGTGATTTACATTAGTTTACATGTTATTTACATTATTTATTAATGTAAATATTTATTTGCTAATAATGTAATTCCGTTATGACTAGTAATAACGAATGAATCTGTTTCTGAATAGGTACAAAGATGGCCGGTGTTGAATTCGATAACGACTTCGACGATGACATGCCAATTGATGTGTGAAAACAATGATGCGTCCGTCTATATTAGATTAGAATGTTTTTTATTTTAAAGTAAGAGGGTGACAGAAAACAATGAATGGTTTGTAACTTACGTTTTGAAGAATGTCTAATACTTGGGAATATTGTTTTGCTAATGCATTGTACACTATTCTCTGCAATCTGTACATTATTCACTGTTATGATTATACATTATTAGATACTATTTGTACATTATTTATTGTACCAAATCTAAAACACACATAAAAAATAAAATTTAATTCATGTTGTGGTACTATACCCTAGCCCATGGAATGATAAACCCTAGGGAATGAATCAAACTTCCCGCTCTTGGTGATAATTTTCATTTGTGAATGGGTACTACAACCTAGCCTCATGGATTACTAAACCTAAAGGGCATGAATTCAAGTTCTTTTCAATATTATTCTCTTCAATCTGTACATTATTCAGTGTTACGAATGTACATTATTAGATACTAATGGTACATTACTTACTATACCAAATCTAAAACACACATTAAAAAATAAAATTTAATTAATGTGATGGTACTATACCCCAGCACCATGGGTTGATAAAACCAAGGGGAATGATTCAAACTCCGTGCCCTTGGTGATGGTTTCTTTTGTGAGTTTGTACTACAACCTAGCCCAATGGATTGCTAAACCCAAATGGTATGGATTCAACTCTCGCCAAACATTAAATACTTACACAGGTATATCATTTAGTATGACGCATGTACATTAAAGGCCACTTGGCACACATTATTTAGTTCTACTTAGCCTAAACATTATTCCCTAAAACACGTACATAATTTAAATTTGGACTGTACATTCCTAGACATTACGCGTACATTATTTCTTGTACATTAAGACCATGTTTGATTGGCGGGAAAGTAAAGTTGGCAAGGAAAATAATTCCTGGGAAAATGAATCCCGGGAATATGATTTCTAATAACTTTATTTTCCCGTGTTTGGAAAATATCAAGATTTGAAAGTATATATTTGACTTAAACACTAAACTAAAAATATACTTATCATTTTTTATATATAAATAATAATACATAGTATTTAATAAATTATTAATTACAAATGATAATAATTATATTATTTTATTTATTATTACAATGGATAGTTTAAATATGGATTATACATCATAATATATAATAATATAATAATAAATAAGATTATTATTATTATTATTATTATTATTATTATTATTATTATTATTATTATTATCATTATATTTACTTAATTTTTAATTGAATAAATTTTATAATTTAAAATTTCACTACAATTTTATTGTTAATTACTAATTTATAAATTAATAATTATTATATTATTATATAATTATAATTAAATTTAATTATTTAATAAATTATTATTATTATTATTATTATAATAAAAATAAATATTAATAATATAGTTATAATTATGATAATTTGAATTATAGTTATTTATTATCTTGAAATTAAGTATGGTTTATACTTTTAAATTATTTTTAAAACATTGTAATAAATAATAACAATAATAATAATGATAATAATAATAATAATAATAATAAACTGTATTATATTGCATTAAATATATAAGAATCCTAAAACTGGGAAAAAGAATATCTAAGAAAAGTTAAGATTCAGAATCCTGGAAAGTTGTACTAACTTTCCTTGTTTTAGGATTTTGATTACTTTCCCAGTTTGATTAAAAACGGAAACAAACACAGGAATTTAAAATTTAAGAAATCAGATTACTTTCCCAGACAGAATCCTGGCTACCAAACATGGCCTAAAAACTGTCAATCATGTACTTCATAACATTATATTCCGTTATTAGTTTCACACTTCTCGCTGCACCTTTGTAAATTAACATGAAATATCATGGTATGGAAGGAGGTAAATTATACTAATAAAGTAATTATTAAAAATCTGAGAATGGACATCTCAAATTTATGAAACGTGAATTAAGGAGTTTGTAGATTAATTTGATATACTAAGTATATTTGGGGAATGAAAATAATAGGCGTGTATGCAGGGAATAAAAAAATAGCGTGAATTATGGGCAATTAATAACTGGCGTGAATTTGCTATTCCATTATTGTCCTTTTCAGTTTTTTTTAATAATTAAACTAATGATAAATGGCATCAAAATCAACCATCAGATGACAAAAATCAATGCATGGAATTAGTTTTGGGTTTTGGCATTATTTAGCATTAAGGATATGAAAATCCCTATAGAGGTGCATTATAATGATAACCCTAATTTCCGTAATAACCCTATAACCAAATCTGGACCACACATTTTTAAAATCACGCGGTTGATATTCAAACTTAGATTTACTTCATAAAAAAAGCGCGGGGGTAAATATGTCATTTCGCTCATGATAAAATTTACGTATCCAAATTTCGCTCATTTTATCATTTTATCAGTCAGTCAAAAGTATCATTTTATCAACTCAGAGTATCATTCTGTCCGGGAAAACTATCATTCTATGCAATAAACCTAACATATATCATTTTATCATTTTATCAGTCAGTCAAAAGTATCATTTTATCAACTCAGAGTATCATTCTATCCGGCAAAACTATCATTTTATTAGTTTTATGTCATTTTGTCACGTTAAAGTATCATTTTATCAGCTTATATGCAATTTCTTCGGCTAAACTATCATTTTTATAAGGTTACTGTCATTTTATCCGCTTAGATTATCATTTTATCAGGTAAAAGTATCATTTTATTAAACAAAAATGTTATTTTATACACCAAAAATACCTATCATTCCATCGGCTGAAAGTATCATTCTATCCGGAAAAACTATCATTTTATCAGTTTTATGTCATTTTGTCACGTTAAAGTATCATTTTATCAGCTTATATGTAATTTCTTCAGCTAAACTATCATTTTTATAAGGTTACTGTCATTTTATCCGCTTAGATTATAATTTTATCAGGTAAAAGTATCATTTTATTAAACAAAAATGTCATTTTATACACCAAAAATACCTATCATTCTATCGGCTGAAAGTATCATTCTACCCGGCAAAACTATCATTCTATCGGCTGAAAGTATCATTCTATTCGGCAAAACTATCATTTTATGCAGTAAACCTAACATTTATAAGTTAAAAGTATCATTTTATCAACTCAGAGTATCATTCTATCCGGAAAAACTATCATTTTTATAAGGTTTCTGTAATTTTATCCGTTTAGATTATCATTTTATCAGGTAAAAGTATCATTTTATTAAACAAAAATGTCATTGTATACACCAAAAATACCTATCATTCTATCGGCTGAAAGTATCATTCTACCCGACAAAACTATCATTCTATCGGCAGAAAGTATCATTCTATCCGACAAAACTATCATTTTATGCAGTAAACCTAACATTTATAAGCTAAAAGTATCATTTTATCATCTCAGAGTATCATTCTATCCGGCAAAACTATCATTCTATGCAATAAACCTATCATTTTATCATTTTATCAGTCGGTCAAAAGTATCATTTTATCAACTCAGAGTATCATTCTATCCGGCAAAACTATCATTATATGCAATAAACCTATCATTTTATCATTTTATCAGTCAGTCAAAAGTATCATTTTATCAACTCAGAGTATCATTCTATCAGGCAAAACTATCATTCTATGCAATAAACCTATCATTTTATCAGTCAGTTAAAAGTATCATTTTATCAAGTCAGAGTATCATTCTATCCGGCAAAACTATCATTCTATGCAATAAACCTATCATTTTATCATTTTACGTGATATTTGGCGAAATTCAGAAATTAAATGAGGGATCAAGGAATGAAATTAATTTTCAATATCAATATTGTTTTAATATTGGTGATGATCTAAGGACCTACAAAGAAGCTATGGCTTTAAGGGATGCTGCATTTTGGAAAGAGGTAATCCAAGATGAGATGGATTCTATAATCCAAAATAATACATGGAAACTGACTGATTTACCACCTGGGTGTGAACCTTTGTATAGTAAATGGATCTTCAAAACGAGTTGAAGGTGGATAGAAGCATAGACAAATATAAAGCTAGATTGGTTATCCAAGGCTTTAGACAAAAGGAAGGAATTGATTTCTTTGACACCTATGCTCCTGTTGCAAGGATTTTCACAATTAGATTATTGTTAGTACTTGTTGCTATACATAATCTAAAAATTCACCAAATGGATGTTAAGACTGCCTTTTTGAATGGTGAATTGGATGAAGTGATTTACATGAAACAACCAGATAGCTTTGTCATGCCTGGTAATGAACATAAGGTATGTAAATTGGTAAAATCTCTTTATGGACTAAAGCAAGCCCCCAAGCAATGGCATCAAAAGTTTGATGGCGTGGTGTTGTCTAATGGTTTTGTATTAAACCAAGCAGACAAGTGTGTATATAGCAAATTCGACACTACTGGTAAATGGGTGATCATTTGCTCATATGTAGATGACATGTTGATCTTTGGTACTGACCAAGATCAAGTGGATAAAACAAAGGAATTTTTGTCATCTAAGTTTGAGATGAAAGACATTGGGAAGGCAGATGTGATTTTTGGAATAAAGATCACACATGGAGAACAAGGAATTTCCATTTCTCAATCACACTATATTGAGAAGGTGTTGGATAAATTTAATTTCAAAGATTGTTCTCTAGTTAAGACTCCTTTTGATCCTAGTGCAAAACTCGTGCCTAATAAAGGAGTTGTTGTGAATCAGCTTGAGTATTCAAAGGCTATTGGATCACTCATGTATGCCATGATTAGTACTATACCCGATATAGCCTTTGCAGTTGGAAAATTGAGTCGATATACTCACAATCCAAGTTTAATCCATTGGCAAGCAATGAATCGAGTATTTAAATACTTAAAAGGAACCACGAATTATAGTTTGTCTTATTCTGGATTCCCTTCTGTTCTTGAAGGTTATTCGGATGCAAGTTGAATTACCAATATGGAAGATCATTCTTCCACAAGTGGTTGGGTATTCCTTCTTGGAGGTGGTGTTATATGTTGGGCATCAAAGAAACAAACTTGTATCACAAATTCAACAATGGAATCAGAGTTTGTGGCATTAGTAGCAGCCGTTAAAGAGGCTGAATGGCTAAGGAATTTAATTTAAGAAATTCCATTGTGGCCTAAACCGATATCACCTATATTTATCAGATGCGATAGCGCAGCTACCTTGGCTAAGGCATATAGTCAAGTGTATAATGGAAAGTCAAATCACTTATGTGTTAGACATAGCATGGTTCGTGAACTTATTACGGATGGTGTGATTTCTGTGGAGTTTGTGAGAACTCAACAATTTAGCGGATCATTTGACCAAAGGGTTAAGTAGAGATCTTGTGCACAAGTCGGCTATAGGGATGGGATTAAAGTCCACTACAAATCTCTGATATTAAGATACCCAATTCCCATTTAGTATGACACTAGATGCTGAATTCAATGAGGAAGGTTTAATATTTTGAGATTGGAACACATTGAATAATTATCCCAAGGTATGTGTTCAAACCTACAAGTTAAGGAGGTTGAATGTATATATTCTTAATAGTTCTATTGAAAAATTGCATAAGTAGGTGCAAGAATATAGGAACTACCTATATAAGCATGAAGGTTAGCCGCTTCAAGAAGCTAGGACTTGGCTTCGACAAGTTTATGAAGGATAAGGACATAGGCTAGTAAATATAGTGTCGAGATAGAACATATTTGTATGTAAACTTTTGTGTACATTATCTTCGTGTATCAAAGTGAGTTCCCATGGTTCAATCCTTAGATACACCATGGGTATTCGAATGTATGGAATGTATAATGTACTAAGGTGAAATTCAATCGTTACGATATTTCATTTATGCAAAAGTTTGAATTTTGAGATGACTTGTTTTAGTTAATCAAGGATTGCACTAAAATAAGGGATGATTGTTGGATATTTTAGTGTAATTGAATTAACTTGATTGATCAACGTGATCATAATGAGACATCAAATAAGTTGGAAGTGCGGAGTGTGCACTTATTTGAATTCGTTATGACTAGACGGGGTTCGGGGGCAGCGCCCCCGAGTAGCGGGGTCCAAGGGGCAGAGCCCTTGGCTGGAGCTGTACAGAAAATTCATTAAAGTTGCTGTACAGAAAATTCATCCGAAAAAATATTTTCTGATAGTCGAAGGACTAATTTGCAATTTTAGAAACCCTTTGAAAATCGGTTAAATTCGGTTACCCAAAACGAAGAGACGCAACTCTTCGTGAAGAGACACAAAGTTTCATTTTAACCTCTTCTTATTGATCAATTTTCGGTTCAAAAAAGGACATACAGAATCAACTTACGAATATCTTCGAAACCTGAATTGTATCCGATCAAATATTGGTAGAACCGCCAAATTGATTTGATCCGAAAGTGTTTCACGCCTTTCAGGATATCCAAATAGTTCACGTTTTTGTTTAAACTCCCTAACACCCTCTACATTTTCTACTTAACAAATGTAATCTTCACAAACTTGTTATCTTTGGTAGCATTTTAATTTCTTGGTTATTTATTTATTTCAGTAAATGCTTGATGACAAGAATGCAAGAAATGTCGCTGGACTATCACTTCACCGTGGAGCAAGAAGCTGGCTCATCTACATATATATGCTTTATTTGGCTTCAATGGTGATCAATCATCCCTTTATAACAACATAATTCACTGGGGTTGTTGGAGGTAGGGAGAGTGAATGAATGGGTTGTTAGTGACAAACTGGGGGATGCCCACAAGTTTAAATCTGCTAACAAAACATTCAAGACTATGCAATTTTTGTCAACAGGTTCGGTTCCACCTATTGGAGCTTGTGTGGATATTACGGCGTCGTATTTGGGAAAAACCAATATTTCGTGGTGTACCTCTTTGCTCAAGCAATGGCCTTCTTTGTCGTGTTATGTTGGCACCTTTGTATCCTCTTAACACCACCTCATGCCTTTCTATTATTTATTTCATATCCGCTTTTACTATTTCTTTATCATACCTTCTCGTATATACAAATACACTCCCTTACAATAATGTATTGCAATTCTCTTTTCCCCCTTTATTATGAGTCTATCACTATTTTAGCCACTCAAAAGTGACTCTGCATAACTAAACAAAAATCAAAAATCAAAAATCAAAAATCAAAAATCACAAATGATTGTAAATGCAATCAATGTATGTTGACCTATACTATATATATGCATCTACGACATTGAAAAAGTTCCAAATGTCATCCAATTAAAATTTACTCCCTCCGTTCCTTCTCATGTGATGGATTTCTTTTCGGCACGGAAATTAATAAAATTATATGTATTGAGTTAAGGTGGAGAGAATAAGTATGAGAGAGGAAAAAGTAAGAGAGATAAAGAGAGAATAAAGTAAGAGATAGAGAGATAATAAAGTAAGAGATAGAGAGATAATAAAGTAAGAGATGGTTAAAGTTTTATTTTTAGTTAAAAAAGGAAATCAATCATTTGAGGTGGAACAACTCAAAATGGAAAGTTGATCACTTGAGGTAGGACTGAGGGAGTAGTAATTATTTTTTTTGTGTATATAAAAAGTGACATTGACCTATATTTATTTATTGAGAAAAAAATAATGCAATTTATATATACAATACTACTATTAAATACTGATACGGAAAATGTGAACATTAAATTCAAATAAACTCGTAAATGTTGTGTAAGTTTGAATAGCTCAGCTAAGTAATAAGGAAGTCAACTTTGGCGATAATCTCCAACTGATTTCACATCATAGGTTTTACTAACAAAAGTTATGGAAAAGCTCCCTCCTTTAATTAACTCAGAATTATTTTGGACCACCTTTGGGGTAAATTTAGATTTTTGTAGGGGAGACTCATCATATAAATGAAGTTTGGGTTGTTATAACAATTAATTACTCCTACAATTTATTCTCTATCCAATTTGGGCTAAGTTGTTTTTAGAGCCCATTTATGCAGATGCCCTAAACGGCCGAAGTAATTTGGAGTAATTCATCTTTCCCAATTACTAGTACTAGTTATTTTAGATATTGACAATATTAAAATACTACTACTATATTTTAAAGGAATCATAATTTAAATTATATGATTATCATAATTTAATAACAAGATCAACCTTTTGTAGATATTCAAACGATCAATGCCCTCTATCGTTGGTTTAAAATGATAAACAAAATTTGAAATTATTACTTTTATACTATGTCAACTAAATCCCAATGTTATTAAAAAATTATGATTTTCTATTTATATTCTAATCTCATATACTTTAAATAGAAATCAAACTGTCTTATGAGTAACATCATCGTTGTATTCAATGGTAAAAGAAGGGGGAAATAATAGTGTGCAAGACCATGCCCTGCGATAATCTTGAACACTAACTAATTAATAATGACAACTGAAAAATACTTTACCCTGTTATAATAGAGGGGTTGTCGGTCACCTTAGAGACATGGACATATGGAAAAACCTAACTGGTTGTCTATTTAAATACTATTGAATAAGTAATTTTTTTATTCAACTTTTTTTATTGGAATTTTTCCTTTCAATATCATATATTCATATTCACACATAAACTATATTTCCTTTCAATTATATGAATGTCTAGTAATTTATTAAGAGTATGTGAAAAAAAATAGTATTTAAATAGGTTGGTTTGGGATTACTGAAAAGTAAAAATTACAGAGAATTAAGCATTCGACTATTAGTGAAAATTTAATTGAATTATACTACTACTACTACTGATGAAGATTGTGTAAGCACGAAAGTGCCTCTACATTATTCATCCCGCAATTTTTGCAGGTGGCGTGCCATCTCACGAACTTATTAATTATTTAATGTGAACTGTCATTATACATGATAATGACCCAAATACTTTATGTCCTCAAAAATTCATAAACTCAATCTATCATCTTCTTTTTCTGTCCAAGCTAATATTAATGCAGAAGAAAAAATGAGAAGAAAATTAAATATGGCTGCTAATAATTATAATAAAATAATCTTAGTAGAGTTTTATTTTTCCACTCCATCATGATCTCCCAACTAATCCACTTTCCATTTCCATCAAATTAATACTCAGCTGAAACATTTCAAAATCCATATTGACCAATCTCGCCGCCATGGTAAATGATTCAGCAGAATCGAACACCGGCAACTCGCACACCGTCGGAATCTGGCAAGTCAACAAGGACCGATTAGCTTCGATGCAGCAAAGAATCGCCAACATGCCGCGCATCCTGAGCGGCTCCGCCGGGAAAAGCTCCTGCTCCATATTCAAGGTGCCGCAGAGCTTCATCGACGTCAACGGCCGCTGCTACTTCCCTTACATCGTATCCGTCGGCCCCTACCACCACGGCGATTCCCGCCTCCTCATGATCGAGGAGCACAAGTGGCGCTTCCTCGGCGCTCTGCTCAAGCGCCGCCGCATCAATCTCGAGGATTTACTCCGAGCCGTGCAGCCGCTCGAAGCGAGAGCCAGAGAGTGCTACTCCGCCGATATCCACTTCTCCGTCGACGAATTCGTCGAGATTTTGACCGTCGACGGCTGCTTCGTGATTGAATTGTTCAGGAAATTCGGCGGAATCGTCGCGTTTCAAGCCGATGATCCGTTGCTGTCGGTGTCGTGGATTTACTCCTTTCTTCTTAGGGATTTGATTCGCCTCGAGAATCAGATCCCCTTTTTCGTGCTACAGTGTTTATTCGATCTGACCGAACCGCCCGGGGAAGAACCCGGTCCATCTCTCCAAACTCTAGCGCTTCGGTTTTTCAACAATATCCTACAGAGATCGGACGAAACCGTCGAGAAATTCGGTAACCTCGCCGGAAAACACATCCTGGATCTGCTCCGATCGAGCTTCATCCCAGCCGATTACGAGGAGCCGCGGGAGAGGAAGTTCATGGGCACGCACGTGATCCACTGCATCTCGAAGCTCCGGCGCGCGGGGATCCGGCTGAAGGCGTCGGAGGAGGATAGCTTCCTGGTGGTCCGGTTCCGGCGCGGCGCGATCGAGATGCCGAAGATCGCGGTGGATGACTTCATGTACTCGTTCCTATTAAATTGCGTGGCGTACGAGCAGTGCTACCGGTGTTGTTCAAAGCACATGACGACGTACGCGACGCTGCTGGATTGCCTGATCAACACGGCCAAGGACGTGGAGTATCTCATCGATAAGAACATCGTGGAGAATTACTTCGGCACCGATGCTGAATTGGCGCGATTCGTCAACAACCTTGGCAAGGACGTCTCGTTTGACATCGACAGCTGCTACCTCTCGGAGCTGTTCAACGAGGTGAATGATTACTACGATAATCACTGGCACGTGCAGTGGGCGAGCTTCAAGTATACCTATTTCAACACGCCGTGGTCCTTCATCTCAGCCCTTGCTGCTTTCGTCTTGCTCATTCTCACCGTCGCCCAGACCTATTTCACCGTCGTATCCTATGTTCGCCCGGCCAACTAGTTAACTACTTCGTTTGTTATACTGCTTTCTATTTTTGTAGATTTTTCATCTCCTTACTGATTCTTTTATTGGACAAACATGTATTTATTAAAGAATTATACAGTTTATCAAAATTTGAATTCATGCTCCAGTGATCCGAGTGTAAAAGAAACGATTGAAGACAGAGGATCAGAATCCGATCGAGTGGATCCAACATTCATATGAATCAGAACCTTCAACACTGCATAAAGTAGGGATTTACTAAAAAAATAAACAGAAGGTAACACATTACCCACACAACACAACTTGATACAAAACTATCAATTTGTGCCACGTAGAAAGTGGACAAGGATTAAACTAATTAATTAGCCCTTAGAAAGATCAACAAGTTATCGCGCATGAAATTTGACTGCGTTAGATAATGATAAATGCATTTGTATAATTAATATCCGTGTCTGCTGCAGTCACCCCTGCCTAACTTAATTATATACTTTTAATGCAAAAAGGAATTTCAAAGTACTACTCCCTCCGTCCGCAAATAGGAGTCTCGTTTTTCTATTTTAGTCCGTCCGCGAATAGGAGTCCCGGTTCACTTTTACCATAAATGGTAATAGGGTCTCACTTTCAACTAACTCATTTCACTCACATTTCATTTAAAACTAATATATACAAGTGGGACCCCTATTCCACAAACTTTTTTCCACTCATTTTTCTTAACAATTCTTAAAATCTGTGCCGTCGACTCCTATGGCGGACGGAGGGAGTACAAATTATACTCTCATTTCAATTTAACTTAACCAGATATGTATTCAAGATTTCTAGTGCGCACAGATCAAATTGAAATTTTCTCTTTAAGATTTAATTCAGACCATTTACAATATACTACTAATCTCATAAAAAGCATCATTGAACTACAACATCATCAACGTTGGATTTTTCAACATACAATAATTTGTTGTTAAGTCTGTACGTGTATTATAGACAAGGGCCATTTGGTTGTGATATTTACTTGTAACTGACTCAAGGTCGCGTCTAATATTATCTCTTATCTGATTAATTTTTTTCTAAAATTTTGGTACATAATAATGTATCTTGGTTCATCTCGAAGATTACATTATATCTCATGATTATTCATCTCACCTTTACTCTTATGTTTAATTTCATTCTTAACAACTTTTATATTTTAGCTTTTATATTTTAGCGTATGTTATATTATATCTTACTACTATGACTTGTCTAATAAACCTAACGCCACCAATATGTATTGAATCGAATATGAATCAGTCGCATATTGGGGTGTCAAAAGGCAAATGTCTTCTAAATTAGTAAAACTTGGATCGAGGATAAGTAGTTTGACTAATCAGAACTCTGGTATATAGGAGTCAATTAAGATAAGTCAGACTAACCTTAATTTGAATTAGTAAATGAGTCACCAACTTTGATTAGTCAACCAATATCCACATATATATATATATCTGAAGATCCCAATCCAAATCCATATTCAGACATCAAAACATACACACAAACACAACCAATAATATTCTCCATCAAATAAAAAAAACATTACTTTTTGTTGAAAACAGCAGACATGGAGAGAGTTGGCTACATGAGCCCACAACCGTTCGATCAGCAACCATCAATCGCAGATGAAAACAGTTACTGCTACCAATTTCTTGACAGACCGCAAGAAAACTGGTACGAATCAGAAGAAGAGAAATGGTCGGCTTGGGAAGATTTCTTGAAGGAAATGGACGTGGAAGGGCATGAAATGGTCAGGGAATTTGTTTCCAAGGTCGAAGAAAATGTCCCATTTGAACAAATGTTTAGAGAAGCGTGGCACCATTTCCGCGGGAAACCTGCTTCACATAAGTTGGAAAATATTGCGAGAAAATTAGGTAGAGAGAGAGAAGGGGATTTAGTGATGAAAGAGAGAGGTTTGGATTTGGAGGGGGAGGAGTTGAAGAATGAGAGATTCAAAGTGAAGACTATGAATGTTACCGGCTCAGGAGTTGTCGAGGAAGGCAAGCCAATTACAAATAAATAAAAGAGGGAAATGAATGGGCAAAATATTTTCTAGAAAAGAAATAGGTGTACGTTAATTGATTGATTCTTTTATTTGATTTCTGATCTCTTGCTTAGTATATTACTTTTGTAATTGATGTGGCGAGATATGTTGATTTTATACTGCAAGTGAATTTTAGTTGCAAAAATTAAATATGAACTTATGTATTATAGTAGTGAATTTTCACAAATTCAATTTTTTTCCAAATTCATGGAAAATTTAATATAAGACCTAAATCCATCCAAAGCCAAATCATCATTCCCATCAATTTCTGTACCAATGTATATCCTAACACTTGTATATACCACAAAATAAAAATGTTTTATTTTCATTATATAGTCTGAATTTTAGTATTGATTTCTTTCACTCCTGATGATTATACTATAATCAATACTCTAGAATTCTTCTTTTTTTATTTAACCTTTGTCAAATTACATTTATTTTAGTTAAATATACCTCCCAACCATATTGCAATACCCATCTCATTTTGTTTTTTTTACGTTTATGTACAGTGATGACCCTTATACGGTGTTGCATTGTAGCAATAGCAAAATTACTTTTTTTTTCAGTTTGTATAAGGGAAATTGGTCTCTAAAACCATGAACTTTGCCTAAAATTTGGTACCATAAACTTTAAAATTAATATATAATATCAAAAACTGTGCACTTTATTTGGTATTTCTCACGGCATGTCTATTCCTATATTTGACTAGCTTACGAGGCTTTTTTTTATCATACTTCACTCAATTATATCAACGTGGTTTTCAACGTGACTTTTTATCCTACATATTTGAACTTAAAAGTGGTTTAAAATATCATAAAACGTATCACGGTTGCCTACGTAAAATAAGATTTTGATGGAAATATATTATTTGAGTGGGTTTGGGAAATACCAAACAAAATGCAAAGTTTGTGATATTATAGACCAATTTCAAAGTTTATGGGAAATACCAAATTTTAGGCAAAGTTCATGTTTTAGAGACCAATATCCCTTTTAAAAATTGTATTTATATCCCTCTCTGTTTGTGAATTATTAGAAATGAGTCACTCACCCCTTAAAATACTTTATAAGAGGGGGGTTATCCATACTTTTATAGATGAGCTAGGATCATCACCAAGTCGATGTAGGACAAGATATTAAGAATTTTTAACACGCCCCCTCACGTGTGGGCCGGAATGACACATCGGACTTCCATCACGTGAGTGGCCCATTTCTAATATGGTATCAGAGATTCAGAGCGGACCCAAGTCGATGATGGATTTTATTTCTTTACCTCTTCTCTTACCTACCATGATGGAAGTCCGATGTGTCATTCCGGCCCACACGTGAGGGGGCGTGTTAAAACTCTTAATTTTTGTCTCACATCGACTTGATGATGGTCCTAGCTCCTTTATATAAGTGTGGATAACCCTCCTCTTATAAAGCCTTTTAGGGGGTGAGTGGTCCATTTATAATATGAATTTTCGAATTGAGCAAAATAAATGTATACCCTGTTCAATTTTGGCGACAAACATAGCTTGGGAGGAAGAAAGCCCAAAATTGCAGAATATTTGAAGAAGAAGAAGAAGATAAAAGTGGGAGAAGTCGCTGTTAAATTATGTTTTTTTTAATTGGGTATGTAGATGGGCTTCATAAGTAAATAAACTACTGGGCTAATAATTTTAATTAATGCACAAACAAATATGTCCATAATATTTTTGTAAATGTTCAAGTATGTCAAATGAAATAATTTTATAATTAAGTACTATAATTAGTTACAAATTTCCATAAATATGCCCATGTGAAATTTGAAATCCTTACTTCAATTAATAACGATAATCGTGAATTTTTAAGTTTCGATATTTTGTTATTTAATTCTTTTTTTATTATTTAATTAAAATTTATTTTATACTACTAAGTTTTAGATAATTGGTAGAGTATATTTTTATGTAATCTTTATATCTTTAAACATCTCTTTTAATTTATGTTCAAATATTATCGTAGTACGTTTAATTTATTTTAATTTGAAAGTCAGTGTAATATTTTATTGAATATATAAATCATTAAATTTATTAATATATTATTAAAGTGTTGTGAGGTTAATGTATAATTTAAATAAGAGTAAAGGACAAAATTGATCCTAAACATATGCTTATATTATAATTTTGATTCTAAACTTTATCTTTTGAATTTTTGCATCTTGAACATTTCAAATCGGAATACAATTGATCATGGATTAACTGTTTCATTAGTTTTTAACGGTCAACAGATCTAATCCTGATTTTGACCAAATTAGACTGTTAATTAGTACTATGATTTTTTTACTCCCTGATTATTTCCTTAATTATTTTAATAAATATTCATTTATTAAAACATGAGAGGAAGGAAGATGAGGAAAGAAATACCCCATTCAAAAAAAACCGGCTACCTTTCTCCCCCAAATTCTCTCTTCTTTCTTCTTAAAACAGAAGACGCCCAATTTGAACTCAACAAGGAAATCCGTCGGCCCTCTCAAAATCAAAACACAGAATTGAACAGAAATTAGAGCTCCCTCCCCCCCCCCCCCAAAAAAATAACTCTCGTCGATCTCTCTCCAACAAAAACGAAAACAAGATCCCAATTCGCCGCTGACTTCCACCGTGAAGAACAGCCCCGTTACACTCCATCAAAGATACGATCTTCATTTATTTATGTTTGATTCTTGATTCGGGTTGCTTCGATCTATTTGATTGAATCCAGTTATTAGTTGAGTTTGGGCCACTTTTGAATTCGATTCGTGATCTACAGATTATGCAAATTGGTGTGCTAGAATGGGAGAGATGAGAACTTGGTGTTGGGAATGAGTTATACCTGTGGCTTGTTGCAAGATTTGACAAAAAGTCTCCCAAACTTTCACGTCTCGTTTTCTAGTTTGCTTGAGGAATTGGAGAGCGTGTAACTTATGTGCATATTGCAGAGAAAACAATTTGATCGTGTATTTTTTTTTTTTTAAAAGAGGATCAATGATGGTTCTCCATCTACCCCGAAGTGACTCGGACCCCTGGCCTAAGGGCATTAGCAATGGGACGCCCTAAGGCACGCCCTATGGCACGCCACGTCAGCAGTTTTATCCTTCTATCTCCCCACCTGCAGTGGGGCGCCCTAAGGCGCGCCCTATGGCGCGTCACGTCATCATTTTTTTAATATTTACAAAATCCATACGAATTTAAAAAAAATAATACATTAAAATACGAATTTCATAAACTTCATTTCATTTAATAAAAATTAATACATTACAATGCGAATTAAAAAAAATGCAAACTCAGCGACGGCGGTTACGAGCCCACACTTCTTCAATCATGTCACTCATGAGCTGTGCATGCTCCTGTTGGTTGCGCATTGAGGCCTGTTTAGATAGAATCTCTTCGAAGCCTAACTGTAACCCTCTATCGGGTGTGTCGGTCAATGTGCCGGAAGAGCTAGATGCACGGTCTTCTTCATTCCAGTCGGTGATGCTTCCGCCTTCACTCTCGACTATCATGTTGTGCATGATTATGCACGCATATATGACATTGGCGTGACTTCCTTGTACCAGAAACGAGCCAGCCCTTTCACAATTGCCCACCGTGATTGGAGCACCCCAAATGCCCGCTAGACATCCTTCCGCGCCGCCTCCTGCTTTTGCGCAAATAAAACCCTTTTCTCACCAATTGGGCAGCTGACCGTCTTTAGGAAAACTGGCCACCGTGGGTAGATGCCATCGGCCAAGTAGTACCCCATATGGTATTGGCGTCTGTTGGCAGTGAACTCGATGGCCGGGCCGTTGCCGTTACATTGGTCGGTGAAGAGGGTGGACGAGTTGAGGACGTTGATGTCGTTGTTCGACCCGGCTACGCCGAAGTAAGCATGCCAGATCCAGAGCCGATGGTCAGCGACGACTTCGAGGATCATCGTCGGGTGGCTGCCCTTGTATCCACTTGTGAATTGGCCTCTCCACGCCGTCGGACAATTCTTCCACTCCCAGTGCATACAGTCGATGCTCCCGAGCATCCCGGGAAACCCGTGCGCCCTCTCGTGCATCTGCATCAGACCCTGGCAATCAGTGGTTGTCGGCTTGCGCAAATATGTGTCGCCATAGGCCTCTACTATCCCCCGACAAAAGCTCTTCAGACACTCGCGGCATGTAGTCTCCCCACAGTGGAGGTACTCGTCAAAAAGGTTCGCCGTGGTGCCGTATGCCAACTGACGAATAGCAGTCGTGCACTTTTGCAATGGTGTAAGGCCAGGTTTCCCGATGCCGTCCTCCCGAAACGTGAAGTATTCATCACGTGAAGACAATGTACGAACAATGCTGAGAAAAAGGTACGTCGACATTCTAAACCGGCGGTGGAAAACAGTCGGGCCCCATCGCGGTTGATCGGCAAAATAGTCTTCAACCAGACGTCTGTGACCTTCCTGGTGGTCGCGTCGGACATATGACCTATGTCGAATAGGCCAATGGACTTGCTCAGCCGCCGCTGCCGCCGCCGCGGTCGCCGCCTCCTTCTCGCGCTGCATTTGCGCATAGCATGCCGCCATGGCCTCTTCAACGGATGCATCTAATGCTTCGTCAAGCGAACCACCGGATTCAGACGAACTAGAACTATTGGTGTCGTCGCCGAGATTCATTTTGGTTGGATGTAGAGAGAGAATATGTAAAGAGATAGTCGATATGTTCGTATGCACAACTGAATGAGAAACGAGATTTAAATAGAAAATCAAAACCACGTGTCATCGTCCGAGTCGATCGTCCGCGACCTCCACAATGGGGCGGACGATGGCGCGGACGATGACCATCGTCCGCGACAGCCGCAATGGGGCGGACGATGGCGCGGACGATGGCCATCGTCCGCGCTATCCTCCGCGACCGAAGTATAGGGCGCGACTATCGTCCGCGCCTTATGGCACGCACCCGCAATGGGTGCGGACGATGCATGGGTCCAAGCGACGCCATGAACATGCTACCTCCCCCAGCGCCTGGGTCCAGGCCAGTGACTCAAGAACCCCCCAGGGGAAATTAATCCCCAAGATGCGCCATCAGGGGTCGAACACGTGACCTCCAGGATGACGCGGTATCCTTACCCCTCAACCACTTAAGCTAATGTATTTTACTAATGTATTTTAATTGATTGTGTAGCCGGCATTTTAATAAATGAATATTTATTAAAATAATTAATGAAAGTAAAAAAATTATTATTAATAGTCTAATTCGGTCAAAATCGGGATTAGACCCGTTGATCGTTAAAAACTAACGTAACAGTTAGTCTAAGACCAATTGTGATCCGATTTGAAATGTTCAGGATGCAAAAATTCAAAAGATAAAGTTTATGATCAAAATCGTAAAATGGACATATGTGCAGGACCAGTTTTGGCTTTTACTCTTTAAATAAATATGTAGATAAGATTGAAAACGTATAAAAAATGAGTAAAGGTCAAAAGTGGCCCTGGACATATGACGATTTTATGATTTTGGTCCAGAACATTATCTTTTGAATTATTTGGTCCTTCACAATTGAAAATGGGCCTGATTTAGTCCTTTTTGAACAGCACCATTAAAAATTGACGGTCAACGACTAAATTAGGAATTTTGACTGGATTATAGCTTAAATTAGAATATTTAATTATTTCCTTATCTTTTAAAGATAAATTAAATTTCACTCTCTCTAAACACTCTCGTCGTTACTTGCACCTTAAATCCACCCTCCCGCCGCCGCTCATTGATCTCTAATGGAAGCAAAGGCGGTGCACCTTAAATCCACCTCCTGCCACTCTCGACCGCCAACGAGTCCCTCCTCTGCCACACCCACCAAATCACCCCCAATTCTTCCTTCTTTGTCATGCCCTCCTGGTCCACCTCGCTCCTCCTCCCTTGCATCGGCACCAAGCCTGTCACTCACAACCCCAACAACAACACCCAAAACTTGCCCGGAGTCCATGCAATTTCGCCCTCTTCAACTCCCACACCGACCAGCCCCTCGCGACGTGAACTCAAATTTCTGACAACACAACGCACTTCATCCAAGAAGAGGAAGGCGCTAGACTCCCCCTTTACGTCCATGCCTCTCACTCTGATCTCAGTTCTCGCCGTCGCCAGCTCCGATTTTCGGTTGGTCAAAGTACGGCCTCGCGGGGGCTGTCGCCGCCTTCCATCTCTATCTCTCCTTTGTTGCTTATTTCCAAATTAAAGGAGAATTGGTCTCCCCAATTTAAATCTCCCCCAGACATAGAGCCCAATTTCTCCTTCTATCTTCAATTTCTCCGTCTCGATGAAGTTTCTAAGATAATCTATTTTGTTTTTTATTTGTAGTTCTTGCCTGATGGGATACGGACTAAACAACTAAACAATAATTGCGAGCCCAATAGCAGTGACGGCCCATCAGCCCAAAACCCAAGAAAGAGTATCAGTTCGGCACAACCAAAGAGTTCGGTCATAGCCTATAGCTCGGTAAAAGTCGACCAATCGAGCTCAACTCTCAGATCGGCAAAAGCTGATATCAGTTCGGCACAACCAAAGAGTCCGGTCACAGCCTATAGCTCGGTAAAAGCCGACCAATCGAGCTCAACTCTCAGATCGGCAAAAGCTGATCGGCAAAGTTCAGCAGTTCGGTCTCAGTATTCGACCGAACAAGGAGATAGTGGGCCCATGCAGGATCTCCACGACCTCCATTACACCCACGATCTATTTAGTGGTATTAAGCAGTTATCAACCCCACTACCAGGGCTGCAAACCACGATCTTAGTTCGAATGTATAAATAGAACTTAGATCAGATAGACCAGGGTTAAGCTCTCTAGATCCTGAATCTTATAGCAAATCAGTATTGTAATCTGTAAGCGAGACCAAGCAATACAAATTTGCCCTCTCTTCTTCCCGTGGACGTAGATTTACCTCAGTAAATCGAACCACGTAATTTCCCGTGTTGTGATCATTTATTACTTGCATTTATTCCCATCAAAAATTCGCCACATCATCACTGGCGCCGTCTGTGGGAAACAGAGAACCAAAACTGTGATAAAAGCGAGTTTTTGATCCTTTTCTACCAAAAAAAAAATGCGTACCAGATCACATAATACCCATACTTCCGTCCGTGATGAAGGTGAGGAAGCTAGTCCAGTCCATAGGTCTGGAAACAGCCTCGGGAGAAATCTGCCTCCAGTTCTCACGGTGAAGGAACAAACCACTCAAAAAGTCATCGCACCGAGCCTCCCCAGCAGCTCGCTTTGAATGAGGCTGTCAAGTTGTTCTTGGCTGAGAAGCAGGATGAGTTCCTAACATTCCTGCAAAAGAGCCAGAAGCCGGAGAAGAAAACAGCGGATTCTCCCTCCCCCTCCAGACATGAAAGTCACTACCGCAATAGTGTCGCACCTTCCAGGAGAAAGAATCCTCACCACCGACATGTTCCTTCTCCTCCTTGTTACCGAAATCACAGGAGAACTCCATCTCCACCATGCCGGAGAGATGTCGGATTCGCTATGTATGGAGCGCTGAAGACTCCATTCTCGGATGATATCACCAGAACTCCATTGCCACAGAATTACCGAACTCCGTCAATGACTTATGACGGGTTAGTGGATCCTCATGATTTCCTGGGACGCTATCAGTATAATATGGCGAACCAAGGTCTCAATGAGGTTCACATGTGTAAGCTGTTTCCCGAGCTGCTTATCGGGAACGCAAGAAGGTGGTTTGACAGCCTCCCTCAAGGGAGCATTAGATCTTACAGAGATCTAATGGATGCTTTTCACAGGAGATTCTTCCAGAAAGCGGAAGCCCGAATCACTTCGGCTCAGCTGCTTTCTATACGTCAAGGTCGCGATGAAAAAATTAGCGACTTCATGACGAGATTCCACAAGGAATGCCTACAAGTAGATGATCTCAATGATCTACTTGTCATTTCGGCATTCCAAAATGGAATTCTGCCCGGAGCTCTCTACAGAAAGCTCGTTGAGTGCAGTCCGCAAACAGCTCAAGAGATGTGGGACATTGCGGACCAGTTTTCTCGTGCCGATGAGGCAGACCGTCGAAAACGGTCTTTAGACAGCTCATCCAGAGGAGACAAAAAGAAGCCCGATCATAGCGATCAGGGGCTTCCTCGCCGAACTCCTTTTGAAAGAATTCAAAGGGCACCGGTACAAGGCAGATTGGGACCACGTCTCGATCTTGAGAAACCGCCCGCTCAGTTCGTACCATTGAACAAGTCGAGAGCGGAAATTTTCGAACTGCATTCTGATATGTTCGAAAAACCAAAGCGGATGACGAAATCAGCCACGCGCCGAAGTCAGGATACGTACTGCTCCTACCATCAAGACCACGGTCACGATACCGAGGAGTGCCGAAATTTGGCAGCAGGTATTGATGTTCTTGTGAAAGCAGGGACGTTAAAAAAATACCAAAGCAAGCTGCCGAAGAAGAATAAGAAACAGAGAGGTGCGAACTGCGCTCCTCAGGATCCTAAAAGGCAACAGGATCCCGAAGACGATGACGAGCCGCAATATGACGGAGTAATCCAGACTATTGACGCTCTCCCAGCCGGGAAGACTAAGTCGTCTCTAAAAGCAGAACGCAGAGGCGTCAATCGAGAGGAGCCTATGCATAAAAGGCTGAAGAAGGAGGAAGTAATCACGTTTTCAGATGCAGATCCCGTCCCGGCCATTTCTCCTCATCAAGACGCGATTGTCATTCAGGCCGGAGTGGCAAACAAACTGATCCACAGAGTGTTTGTGGATACAGGAGCGTCGGTTAGCATTCTTTTTAAAGAATGTTTTGATAAACTGGAAGTGGATCCAGCTCGGCTCAGTCCGGCCCCACTTCCTCTGAAAAGTTTCGCCCAGGAAGACACCCGCCCTGAAGGTACTATCAGCCTTCCGATTACGGTGGGAAGAGCGCCTACTAGCTCCAGTACGATGATCGAGTTTTTTGTGGTAAAAGCTCGGTCCCCGTATAACATCATCCTGGGAAGAGACTGGCTCAACACAGTTCGGGCCATTTGCTCTACTTATCACCTCACAATCAAGATCCCCACTAAAGGAGGGATTACAGTCATCCGAGGTGATCAAAAGAGAGCAAAAGAATGTTTGCAGATTGCGCTTAAAAGTGCCGAGCAATCAGATCGGCACCATCAAGCATAGCAATCACAGCAGCTGGAGTCAGAGGCAGGAGAAATGACCGGGATCACACCGGAGCCGAACTCGATGACAGTTCAGTTATACGAAGATGATCCATCCAGAACGGTCAAGATCGGTTTCGCGGGAACACCTCTGCTCCGGGAAAAGACCATCCAGCTCCTCAAAGAGTACAAAGATGTCTTTGCGTGGTCTCCGTTGGACATGACCGGAGTGTCTTCCGAGGTAATTACACATCGGTTAAATATTGATCCCTCAGTCCGGCCTATAAAACAGAAGCAAAGACTCTTTGCGGCAGAAAGAAATCAAGTCATCCATGACGAAGTCCGCCAATTACTGAAAGCGGATGTATTATTCGAAGTAAAATATCCTTCTTGGGTGGCCAATCCTGTGATGATCAAGAAAAAAGAAGGATGGCGGATGTGCATAGATTTTACCGATCTAAATAAGCACTGTCCTAAAGATTGCTACCCCCTTCCGAACATAGATAAAAAAGTAGAAGCTTTGATAGGCTTCGAAATTTTCTGTTTTCTTGATTTGTATAAAGGATACCACCAAGTTTTAATGGATGAGAATGATGCTTCAAAAACGGCTTTCATTACTGACTTCGGCATTTTTGCTTATAAAAAGATGCCATTCGGTTTAAAGAATGCCGGAGCCACATATCAAAGGATGGTAGACAAGCTATTTCGGCACCTGATCGGAAAAAAGGTTGAAGTCTATGTTGACGACATAGTTGTTAAAAGTAGAAGCACTTCGGATTACGAAGACAATCTCAAATCAACTCTCGACGTGCTCAAAAAAGCCAACCTCAAACTCAATCCCCAAAAATGTACCTTTTTGGTAGATTCGGGAAAGTTTCTGGGTTGTTGGGTTTCAAAGGACGGACTCAAGGCAAATCCCCTAAAGGTTCAAGTTGTTCAGAACATGGCAATGCCGAAGTCCATACATGATGTGCAAAGGCTAACTGGATGTCTAGCCGCACTGAATAGATTCCTTTCCCAAGCAGCCGAAAAGCAACTGCCGTTCTTCAATGTTTTGAAGAAGGCACCAAAGTTTGAGTGGGGAGCCGAACAGAAAAAGGCTTTTGACGAACTCAAAAGTTATTTAGCCGAACTCCCTATTCTCTCTGCTCCAACAGATGCCGAAGTGATATTCTTATATTTAGCGGCATCAGATCAAACCATTAGCGCGGTACTTGTACGAGAAGAAGGCCTAAAGCAGCGTCCTATCTACTTTACAAGCCGAGCATTAAGAGGTCCCGAAACAAGGTATCAACCTCTGGAAAAAATTGCTCTAGCATTAGTAAATGCAGCAAGGAGACTGCGGCCATATTTCTATGCTCACAAGGTATGCGTCTTAACCGATCTTCCACTTCGGCAAGTTTTGACTAAGCCTGAAGCATCAGGCAGAATTGCCAAGTGGGCCATAGAGTTGGGAGAACATTCAATAGAATATCTACCTCGGAAAGCCATCAAGGGACAAGCCTTGGCAGATTTTCTGGTAGAGGCAAAGTTCGATCAAGCAATCCCTATTATTGCCGAACAGAAAAGCCCTACCAATGATGAACCAACACAGCCCCAGGAACCCGAAGTAGAGCCGCCGGACTGTTGGATTGGATTCGTAGATGGAGCTTCGAATAAGACGGGAAGTGGAGCTGGTATTCTACTTATCGCTCCCGACGGACACGAGGTAACTTATTCACTTCGGTTCTTATTCCCAACCACTAATAACGAAGCCGAATACGAAGCCCTTCTTGCCGGACTTCGGTTAGCGCAAAGTCTATTTATCAAATCTCTCAAAATCCATTGTGATTCACAAGTCATAGCGAATCACATGTTGGGTACAAGTGAAGCCCGAGATGAAAGGATGAAAAAATACTTGGACAAAGCGCAAAGCATTAGCCGAAGTTTCTCTTATTTTCGGATAATCCGCATTCCCAGAGCGGAAAATGGCCGAGCAGATACTTTAAGCAAGTTAGCCTCATATCCGAGCTCAAAAGTGGAGGAATTACCGCACAGAAGCATTGATGATGCTGAGGTACTTTCAGTAACCAGCTCGCCGAACTGGATGACGCCAATATCAAAGTATCTAGATCAAGGACAACTGCCCGAGGATAAGAGAGAAGCTCGGAAAATCACATGCCGAGCACTTCGGTATGAACTTCATGAAGGAGTCCTATATAGAAAGTCCTACCTTCAACCGTTATTGCGATGTGTAGGACCAGAAGAGACGGACTACATCCTTAGAGAAGTTCATGAAGGATCGTGCGGCAGCCACATCGGAGCTAGAGCTTTAGCTAAAAAAGTTCTGAGATGGGGATATTATTGGCCAACTTTGGTACAAGAAGCAGTACAGCTCGTTAAGAAATGTACGAAGTGCCAAATCCATGCAAATATCCCAAGGATGCCGCAGACCGATCTATGTGCTATGCAAAGCCCTTGGCCTTTTATGCAATGGGGCATAGACATAGTAGGACCACTACCACAAGCTCCTCGGCAAATGAAATTCTTGATCGTTGCCGTGGACTACTTCACAAAGTGGGTGGAGGCTGAACCATTAGCTACGATAACGAGCTCGAAGGCATTGGATTTTGTTTGGAAGAACATAGTTTGCCGATTTGGCATACCCCATATCCTCATTTCGGATAATGGGACTCAGTTCACCGACAAGACATTCAAGAATTGGTGCCAAGAGTTGAATATTCAACAGCGGTTCACTTCGGTCTCTCACCCACAAGCAAACGGACAAACGGAAGTAACAAACCGTATTTTGGTGAAAGGATTAAAAGCTCGGTTAGAACAAGCCAAAGGACAATGGGTAGAAAATCTTCCTCAAGTCCTATGGTCTTACCGAACTACACCAAAAACCTCCAACGGTGAAACTCCGTACAGTCTAGTGTACGGCACTGAAGCCGTAATTCCGGTTGAGATCGGCATACCCAGCCCCCGAACACTCAATTTCTCAACAGAACTGAATGATGACGGACTGAGAGCCGAACTAGATCTTGCCGAAGAAAGAAGAGAACTGGCCTGCATAAAAGCAGCCAAGTACAAGGAGCAAGTAACCCGGTATTATAACCAAAGGGTGAAAAAGCTGCAGTTTCAAGTGGGAGATCTCGTATTGAGAAACAATGAAGTAAGCCGAGCAGAAAAGCTGGGCAAACTTGAACCCACATGGGAAGGTCCGTATCGGGTGTCAGAAGTCCTGGGAAAAGGGTCTTATAAATTGACTCACATGTCAGGAGAACAAGTACCCCGAACATGGCATATTTCCAACCTCAAGAAGTTCCATTTGTAAGAGACAAGGTCCGGTCAGTCTTGTATCTAGTTCGGTCCTAGGGATATGTGCTTTCATGTTTCTATTTGTCCTTTATGCTGGTCGTTTTATAAAAGTTTAAAATCTTTTTCGTCTTTTTTATTTGTCTTTATGTGCGTTTAGTCTCTATGTGCGTTTTGTCTCTTATAAATATTACTGAGGTATATTGATCTTTAAAGGCTGATCCCCTTTTTAGATCATGTATTAAAGACAATTGTGAGTCCAAGCTTCTAAGGAAGATACAAGACCACAATTCAGCTTAAGAAACAAGCAGTTCGTCTGAAACGGACTGCAATAAGCCGAAAACCACTTCGGTCAACCAGGGAAAGTCCAATCCAAGCGATAAAACTCGCCAAATTAGGACACAAAGGGAAAGTCCAATCCAAGCGATAAAACTCGCCAAATTAGGACACAAAAGGAAAGTCCAATCCAAGCGATAAAACTCGCCAAATTAGGACACAAAGGGAAAGTCCAATCCAAGCGATAAAACTCGCCAAATAAGGACACAAACTAAGTCCGGTCAAAGAAGAGTTTTCTTCATAAGACCGAAGACGAGTCCGGTCAAAGAAGAGTTTTCTTCATAAGACTGAGGACGAGTCCGGCCAAAGAAGAGTTTTCTTCATAAGACCGCGGACGAGTACAATAAATGAAATAAAAAATCGCTGAACTGTAAATACGCAGTGATAGAAGCGAAATGAAAAAATTTCATTTATTAAGTCTTGTTCGGCATACAATTTCGCTGCCCTACGAGAAGGCGTTACACCATTACAAAGGACTATTCTACTGTCCACGGTTGCTAAAGTTGAGCCACCTATCCAAAAAATCCTCATGATGCTGAGTTCGGGTGTTCCGAACAGTTGAAGAATAAGTAGGTCGACGAGATGCTCTGATCGACCTACCGCCCCTTCCCTGAGTCCGGGAAGTTCTAGCACCTCGGCGGCGAAGAGTCTCTTCACGAAGCATCCGCTGATCTTGCTCACTCATAATCACAACTCCTCTACGAACTTCAGGGCGTTCTCGTCTTGACATTTCCGGTTGCTCCGGAGTCCGTTGCTGACTTGGAGTACGTTCTCGTCTTGACGTTTCCGGTTCATCCTGAGTCCGTTGTTGGTTTGGAGTAGAATCTTGAGCAAGTGGATTAGAGGTTTGAGTTGGAGTGTGAGCATCTGTTGGCGGGAAACGCCTAAGGAATCTCTCGATTGAGGGACGCCGGGAAAGAATGATGTCGTACCGAGAAGCCAAGCGCCGCAATGACTTCACAACTTGTTGGCAAGCCGAGCTCTCCAGCGCATTGTTCTTCCGGAGTACATGAAGCTCCTCCCACAGTTCATCAACTTGATTCTGAACTTCAGATATGGTCATTCCCCCGCGCCCGCAGATGAAATCCTCATATGCAGTCCTCTCAGCGATGACAGTGTTCAGCTCGGCCTCCAGATCTTTCTTTATGGACTTTAAGTCCTTATTGTTGGACTCCAGCTCCACTAACCGAGCCAAGAGTTCGTCATACTTCACCTGGTCATCTATGGCTTTTTTCTCAGCTTCGTTTAAAGCCGAAGAGTATAGCCGCTTCCAGTGAAGTACCTCCAGCTCCTTAGAGTTAAGAATACAAAGCAGCTATGTCAGTTCGGCATTTCAGTTTACCGAGCAGGCAGTAAACCACAACAGGAGTAAAAGAGATTACGAAAAGCTATAAAGAAGACACGAGTGTAGAAAGAAGAATTTTTTCATTCACAAGAAAAATTTTTTACACAAGGAGGGCTTCAAGGCCATTTTACAAGGAGAGAAAGAAACTAAACTAAGAGAAGGGAGACGAAATCATACTCCGCCAGTTTCGTCTCCGGCTCCTCTGTGGGTTTCAGCCTCCTTCTCCTTGTCTACTTCGGCTTCAGCCTCGGCCTCCCTACTCCCTCCAGCCTGCTCGGTGCCCCCATCGCCGATCTGCTGCACCTCCTGCTCGGCATGCCCGTCGCCGGCCTGCTGATCCGTCTGCTCGGTCTCCTTGCCGGCCTCGTTTTCCTGCCCACCCTCTTCGTTAAAGATTGAAGCGGGTGAAACAGGTCCCAAGGAGGCAAAGATGGCCTCCATGTTCTCGTCCCGGTCAGCGCGGCAGTTACGGACTCTTTCAGCAGAGAGCAGGACCGAGGAAGAAGCAAGCTCCTCAAGGAGCGGCAGACTCTGGAGACGAGCTGAAATCTCTCGGCCATACAGCGGCAGGACGACTTCGGGTCCCTGCTCAGCGTTATCGGTCATCAATTTCAGCAGATCACCGATAAAGGCCGAAAATTGATTGCTCAAAAAGAGTTTCTCCGCGAAAACACGGAGAGCCTCCCCCTGAGCAACCACGGCGGCAGCCTCCCTCTGTTTAGATTGCTCTCTCTGGATGATGAGCTGGTTTTTGGCACGCTGAGCTTCATCCTGAGCCGAGATCCTAGCGGCCCTTGCCTTCTCAAAGTCTGCCCGAGCCTGTTCGGCCTGGTGACGAGCAGCATTCAACTTCCTCTGCATCTCAGCATAATCGTTGGACGCTTTGGAGAGTTCAACGGCGACGAGCTTGGAGAGCATATTGTTCCTCTGAAAATGGAAAAAGGAAAAAGTCAACATAGGGGCCACAAAAAATATAGGAAAAAAGCAAGGCCAGAAAATCAAGAAGAGAATTCACCTCTACAAAGTCCGTTGGCCATGCAAAAGGCTCACAGACATGTTCCGAAGGGGCCGCCAAGACAATGTCTTTCTCCGGCGCTCTTGGGGGTTTCTGAATCTTCCCCTTCCCCTTTGCCGAAGTCGACTCCGGCTTTTTTGGATCCGAAGAAGAGGTCTTCTGCCTTTTCGGATTCTTCTCGGCATCAGACGCCGAGCCGGTGGCTTTCTGTCTCTCCGGCTCATTAGATTCGGAGGATTTGCGACCGAGCTTGTTTAGCATGTTCACTGCCAAAAAGCAAGAAAACAAGGTTAGTCTTCATCGTTAAAGCAGTAAAGCATAAAAAAGAAATCCTCACCCTCAGTCTCTTCGTCCGAAGACGAGATATCGAACACGAAGTCACCCTTGACGAGCTCAGATTCCGAGTACTGTTTCCTAATCATAGGAATCTTATTGAGCTCGCCCTCGAGCTCGTTCAACGGTTCTAACCGAGGATGAGGAATTACGGACTTCGGCCCTCTCCAGGGAAAGCCCGGAGCCGCTGTCCTATTGTAAAAAAAGAAACGATTTTGCCATTTCGGCCATTTGGTTTTACAAAAGGCTCTAAAGGGCTGTAAAGGGATCAAGTAAAACCAGGATCCCTTCCTC
Source organism: Salvia splendens (assembly GCF_004379255.2). Classification (NCBI taxonomy): domain Eukaryota; kingdom Viridiplantae; phylum Streptophyta; class Magnoliopsida; order Lamiales; family Lamiaceae; genus Salvia; species Salvia splendens. The sequence continues at coordinate 23,939,618 of NC_056045.1, forward strand.
TTAAACTGAAAGAAATTAAGGATTGCCCTTAGAGACAGATCCTTTCCTAATCTACGCAGTTCGGCAGCAAAGGCCGATAAGTGCCTCCAAGAATTCGGAGTCACTTGACCTAAAGGGAGTTGAAAAAAATCAAGAAGCTCTACAAAGGCAGGGGGAAGAGGGAAACGAAGCCCGCATTCCAAGCAGGCTTCGTAAACGGTGGCGTAACCCTCCGGCGGCGAATCAGCCCTATGAAGGTCGTAGGGAATTACCACTAAACCCCCAGGTAGAAAATATTTTCCGTGTAAGGATATCACAGTATCCTTACTCAAAATGCTCGGAAAATATCCTACCGTCTTCTCCCCGGACTTCTTCCGGCCAGAAGACCCCTTACCCCCCTTCCTACCGCTACCTGATTCAGAAACAGATTCAGAAGAAGAAGACATGATTCTTACTCTCTGATGGTCGAAAGTATGAAAAAAGTCTTGAAGAAGCGGAAGAAAATTTTTCGAAAAAGGGAGAGAATACAGAAGAAATAATCGCAAAAGTGTTTCCAATGATGAAGAAAGGAAATATTTATCGGATTCGCAAAGGCATTTCAAATTCGTCGCACCGTTTCAAATCCCACTTTTTCCGGATTCTCTGGCCGGATTTGCTGTCACATTTAATGCAGACACGTGCGGAGCACGTCCCCTGACGTCAGCCTCCCCCTTACACTTATCCAAAATGCCGAAGTGATTCACTTCGCTTTTCGGGGGGAGTGGTGATGGGATACGGACTAAACAACTAAACAATAATTGCGAGCCCAATAGCAGTGACGGCCCATCAGCCCAAAACCCAAGAAAGAGTATCAGTTCGGCACAACCAAAGAGTTCGGTCATAGCCTATAGCTCGGTAAAAGTCGACCAATCGAGCTCAACTCTCAGATCGGCAAAAGCTGATATCAGTTCGGCACAACCAAAGAGTCCGGTCACAGCCTATAGCTCGGTAAAAGCCGACCAATCGAGCTCAACTCTCAGATCGGCAAAAGCTGATCGGCAAAGTTCAGCAGTTCGGTCTCAGTATTCGACCGAACAAGGAGATAGTGGGCCCATGCAGGATCTCCACGACCTCCATTACACCCACGATCTATTTAGTGGTATTAAGCAGTTATCAACCCCACTACCAGGGCTGCAAACCACGATCTTAGTTCGAATGTATAAATAGAACTTAGATCAGATAGACCAGGGTTAAGCTCTCTAGATCCTGAATCTTATAGCAAATCAGTATTGTAATCTGTAAGCGAGACCAAGCAATACAAATTTGCCCTCTCTTCTTCCCGTGGACGTAGATTTACCTCAGTAAATCGAACCACGTAATTTCCCGTGTTGTGATCATTTATTACTTGCATTTATTCCCATCAAAAATTCGCCACATCATCATTGCCTTTCTGATATTTTTTTCTTTTTCTTTTTTTGCCTTTCTGATTTAGATGTTCAAGCCTTCCAGAAAAAAATTGGAAAAACATATAGGAGTTAAATTTTTTAAAAAAATCCTATTGAGACTTTGAACTATGAAAAAAAGAGGCGCTGCCAGAGAGAGAATTAGACATTTAAAAAATAAGAAAAAAACTAAATAACTAAATATCCTAATCTAAATCCTAACCTAGTCAAAATAATTTAAATAGGAGTTGACTGTTAATTTTTAACGGTGTTGTTCAAAAAGGACTAAATCAGCCCATTTTCAATTGTGTAGGGCCAAATAATTCAAAAGATAATGTTCTGGACTAAAATCATAAAACCGTCATACGTTCATGACCACTTTTGACCTTTACTCATAAAAAATTAGTGAATATGAAATATTTTTTTTATTTGAGTTTGGTATAAATAGATGAAGTAGAATTACTGTTTTGATGTGACATATACTTGAAAATGGATTTGAGTTTGATATAAATATTGAAGATGCATTATATAAAAATGAATTAAAAAATGCGCATTTTATTGAGCAAATTAAGTCTAACAATATTAGCAGCTGAAAAATTGTCGGTAAGTTAACCCACCGGTGAAATCACCGCCTAACATACCAACGCATCTCTCCGGGAGACGCCCAAAAGCATTCACTTGTGGACTTACCAACAAATCTTGGAACGCAAAATATGCCCAACTGCTTCTATTGTTGTCTTTTGTTGGCGATGCCATTAGTCATGTGCATCAATGTACTTGGCATGGCATCACGTTGCTGTAATTGCCAGCAGCTTAATCACAATTATTCTCTCCAACATCATTATGGATATGCAACAACCTTAAATTTTTAGTCCAATTATCTCACCTTTGGTCTAATAACAAATAACTAATACTGTAATAATATTGCGTAGGACCACCCTATGATACTAAACCACATATTCACGTTATATTAAAATATTAGGAAAACAATTAGAGATAAATAATCCACCTCTCGAAATTCGAAACGTGTCTGTGCATCATAATAGAGAATTACGACTTTGGCCACCAAGAATATGGTGTCCACTTTGGCCCAATTATGACTTATCAAAAAGATAAATTCAGACTATTTTCTTAAGTATCATGATTAAGTTGTGTTCGAATGGCAATTCACTTCCATGAGAATAACGATAAGACATCATTAATTTGTACGGAGTATAAAATTAACTAACTAAATATAAGAATTAAATATAATTTGGCCCGGTCGCCATAGTAATAAAAAAGGGTATTCCACAGTCCGCACATATTAAATTTGAAGAGTTGCAGTCTCCACGAAGTTTATTCATTTTCAAATGCATATAGTTTATAAAAATGTATTGTACATTTTCTTTTACAAATACAATATACACGATAATTTTCATCATTGTGTACAATCAATTAAAAAATCTTAAACTTACACTTGGATTTTTAAAAGGGATATTGGTCCCTAAAACCATGAACTTGGTCAAATTTTGGTATTTCCCATGAACTTTGAAATTGGTCTCAAAAATCACAAACTTAACATTTTGTTTGTTATTTCTCATGTCAGTCCAAATAAGATATTTTCGGAAAACATCTTATTATACGTGGGTAACCGTAAAATGTTTATGATATTTTAGATTACTTTTTAAGTTTGTGACAAATATGATAAAATGCTACGTAGAAAATCACGTTAATTTAGTTGTGTCGAGTAGAATAAAATATGCACGGAAGTTGGTTGGTTATGGTGATTGACATGCCATGGGAAATAACAAACAAATTGTAAAGTTTGTGATTTTTGAGACCAATTTCAAAGTTCATAGGAAATACCAAAATTTGACCAAAGTTCATGATTTTAGAGACCAATATCCCTTTTTAAAACATAGCCATTGCAATATTGAAAAATGGATGGGATATATTTAATTTCTTATGTATTCATAAGATTAATAAATGGATGGTGTTAATCTTATATCAATACTAAAGCTAATTGTGGTTCAATGCAACATTGCAGGAGACTTTGTCTATAAATAGGATATTCATTCCATGCATTCTAACATTTTTGCTTAACTTAAAGCATACTAAAGCTCTCTGAATCCACTACATTTTGAAGTTAGGTTCCCAACTCTTACAATTCGCCGAAGCTCGTATTGTTTGCGGTGTTGCATGCTACATATGAGACAAAGTTATTTTATCTTTAAAGATGACACGCCAGAACCGAGAGCACTACCGGAATATAATTTATCTTGCAGAAAGAGATCTTCCTCAACTTGATCGGTAGTTTTTACGGTTTTTGTTTTAAATTTTTATACTTTCCAATTCGCAATTTGTTTCCGTGTATTCATTCTTCTCTTTATTTCTAATTATATTACGCCCGACAAGTATTTTGTATCCTAATATTACCAAAAGCTCTATTCTTACTCTCTTGACCATCTCCACCAATTATTCAATAAAAATAATTAAGGTCCCTCAAACATAAAAGTTCATATGGTTGCATGTATATCCAGTTGCATTGGCAATTATTTACTCTTTAGACAATCTTCTGGTGAATACTCCTATGGCATATCTCGTGATTTATTTTACCCACAAAATTTTGTAGATTAGCCAATGGGTCGTTAATTAACACCTAAAATTAATCGTTTCCTATCCTATTTTACTAGCTACCATCCGTTCCCATTTATAAAAAACGAAAATAAAATAAAAAAAAGTGGGTGTAGTTGATCACAATAGTAAATTAAATATACTTATATTTAAAACTTGCTACTAAATGAGTATATAAGGCTAATATATATTTTATTTTAGTTTTCAGGTGAATAAATTCATTGAATTTCTCAATGGCTCTATAGATAGCTAGGTCAGTTATCGGTGTGGTCCATCTTGTTGGGGTTGGCAGCGGAAGCGTGCGTTCTAACAGATCACATAAAATTCTGATCTATTTAGCAGATTATTTCGACAAATTCTATTCGCGTAATTTTCACATGTATCATGCTCATAACTTGAATTTAAACATGCTTTAGCACAAATAATCCCTAAAACATGCTTGCTGCGGAGTTAGCCAATTTACCTCGTTGATTCACTGAAGAATCGAAGATGGCTCGCTTCTTCTCCATGTGAAGATCTTGAGTACTAAACCACGGATCTTCTGACTGGTTCCTGGACTGTAATCTGATATCAATGTGGGCTGATCTCACCAGAATACTATGACTCAAATAAAGAAGACGGAAACTGCTCACGGAGGAGAGCAAAAATCGTCCCTCTTCAAGACAGAGAGGGGGACGAAAATTGTGATGGAAAATAATGTGTATTTTATGTCTCATTTATTCTCCTATTTATAATAAGTCACATATTGGGCACAGTCAGAGATCTATGGAAGAATTTGGATATGACCTCTCCCAATTAGCTTCTTACTAATTAAATTGAACCCACAATTTAATATAAGCTTATATTGGAATATTACGAGCAGCCACTACAGAAGTAATATTGCACTGCCCATCCAAATCCGAAATTACAAGTATTCCGGGTTTCCATTTGTTTGTCATTTATTTCCCGTGCTTAAGATAGAAACATCAATTAATTAATTAATGTCTGCTATGGACTTAATTAATTAACATATTATTAACTCCAAGAGTGGACTTAGCAAGAAACGCTTATTTATTATTCATAGAGTAATCAAACTCCAACTAACTAGGTTCTGAATAATGAAACCTTGTTTCGAGCTCCTTTTGTGGATGTTATCAAACGAGACTCACCTTGCGCACGATTCAATATAATAGCAATCCTAGCACCGCTAGATATTAATCACCACTACCCAATATATCAGGATTCTTGGGTTGCGAAAAACCCGCACCTTTTGGTAAGTCAAAGTAGTGCATAATCAATACCGTATGCTCAATGCTAACGTACATTGATTAAGAAATTAATTATCAAGACCTCGTCTTTCAGTAGATAACATAAAGACTCGTCTTGCCGTTAGATCTAATTCAGTGCTATACCACACCAATGTCATCTTATTTCAGTAAGGCTTAGAAATATGCGGACTGGTATTGCAACCTTTCACGATAGGTAGTATAGGCCTATCTAGGTTGTGAAATTCTTCTTTTTCTTTGTTTAGAACTGACCGTGTTACCTTAAAGTGGACGACGCCCACAACCGGTCTACTAAAACAAAGACTTAGACTTTGTTATGTTGCTTATACATTTAAATATGCAATAAACCTCCATTAAATGTAAAACATAACAACATTATGACAAAAATAATTTGTTTCATTCCTTTGAAAAATATCATATAGAGTTTTACAGTATTCAATCACTCAAAATGTGATTTCTAGTATACAAACTCTAATAAATCTTTCATAGGAAAGAAAATTGAAGTAATAAAAAAAAAGAAGGAAGCTAGAGTAACATGTACCTGCTATAAGGGTAAATTGTGTTTCATGATCTATAAGGGTGTCCACTATGGGAGCGGCTCGGCGGTCGCCGAAGAGGGGTGTGGGGCGAGGCGGGAGGCGCGGCGGTCATAGTGGCTGGGGTGGCCGCCGCGCCTGAGGACGGGGGAGGGGGGCGGAAACGGCTTCGCCGCGTGCGGGGCGAGGACGCGGCTGGTGGGGGTGAGGCGCGCCTATAGGCGCGGCGGTCATAGTGACCGCAGCTTCCGGCGCGGCGGTCGACGCATGCAAAATTTTTTATTTTTAAAATGAAAATTGATTATAAAATTTGGGGGCTATTGGAGGTGTCCACTATAGTGGCGGAAATAGAATTTTGGGGCTATGGACAAAAATCCGGGGCTATGGACAAAAAACTGGGGCGGGGCTATTGGGCGTGTCCACCTTATAGTGGACACCCTAATCTATATATTCCGAGTATATAACTTCTCTCATTCGCGAGTTCGTGTACATATAGGGGATTAGAGTGAATCCGTTTTATTTTTAGAGTCGATACGTCAATCCGAGAGTACTAGATATAATATAATTTATTTTATAGAAAAAAGCCGTGCATTATTAGTTTAATTTGTTTTAGTATTTTTTTTCGTTGTCTATCATTAATTTGTTTTATTCATTTATTTTAATTGTGATTATTAGTTTACACTATTGACGGCTTGAATTTTTCTCATATTTAACCGTATTTAAATTAAAATGTAAATGGAACCGACGGCTTACTTTTTTTTAGGAGACTTGTAGCAATTTTAATTTCTGCATGCTTATTTTTAAGATGTCGGGCTTTATAATTTGATCAAATGGACTAGATTTTTTTTATTTTGGGACTGAGTGTTCTTAGCCCTGTCTCTACATTTATTTTATTTTGGGTACCCAATCAGGCTGAAAATTTTACAAAAGAACTGGACATGCATGCATGTTGAATAAATGGCACACTAATAACAAATACTAATTAAATAATTTAAAATATAGTATTACCATTAAAAGAGTTGATTTGTAGTAATATTGAATAAAAGGAAGAATGGTAAATAACAAAATAAAATTGTCAAAATCAAATTCTATGTACGAACAAAAAATATAATCCATAAGATCTGATGAGATACAACATCATATCCATCATGATGTGGCTTTTACAATTTATGTTCATTTGCCAATCAAAAGAAGAAATTAAGAATTGACATTAAATACTTAAAAACTATAGTGAATGTGATAGTTTTAAGGTCTTAAGCACAATGTCGAACATGTTTTCATTTTCTTACGTGTATTGACTACCTGAACAATTTATATACCTTGAGAAGGACAAAACAATATGGTTTATTTTTTTAATACAAAAATTAGAAAATAGGAAAAATGACAGTCATGTACCCGGCCCGAACCATTGAACGTTTTACAAAATTTTGTGAACAATACGTAATTATTAGGATTAAATACTATTGAGTATTGACCTTTTGAACAAAACATGTCCCAAACTATATAATACTAGTATTATTAATCTTTTAACGAACACATCTCAAAGTCCAAACTTATAGATAATTATAATGAAATAGGAACTATAGTCTATAGCAAAACTAATAAAAATGTCTAATCACGTGTTTTAGTTAAAAATATCAATTGTTTTAGTTAAAAATATCAATAGTGCTCTAGTATTAAGATGCAATTTTCCAATAATAATATGGGTAATATTATTTAGAAGTAACTAATAAAGTTGTTAAATTTTTAATTACCATTTTTAATGTTAAAGAATGTATATATATATCCGCAATAAAATAAACTGACAATATGTAGTACATGCAGTTCTCATGAGAAGAGGAGAGTAACTTCAACTTGAAAATATACTGAAGGGAATTTCAAATATACTACTCCTACTATTATCTTTTGATTATTAGCACCATTAATTACTTAGCATTTTATCTTATTGTTTTTCAAAAACGGTATGTGACGAAGACAAAAAGGGGATGTAAAAGTTTGTCTTGTCCGCACTATTTAACTTGCTTAATAATTTTGTCTATATTAATATGAATTCTAAGCTCAATCTGTTGCCTCACGAGAACTGATACTGCTGGATCGTGCTATAAGGGCATCTCCAACAATACCCCAAAATACAATTTTGCAGTGAAAAACACCTTCAATCATACCCCAAAACCCATCCCAAGTCGCCCTTTTTTGCGTTTTTGAACAGTGCTACCCCAAAGATGGAGCAGCACTGTAGCGATCGCAAATTCACTTTTCCAATTTCTGAAAATTGCAATTTAATCCTTTCTTGTTCATCTATTTTCGAATAAAGCAAAGAGAGTTACCATATTTATGGAGAATTTGGCGGAACCAGTGAAGGAAGAAATTTGCCGACGAAGAGAAAGAAAAACGAAAAAGAGAGATGAAGAAGAGCAAGTCTCACGTTATTTTGGGGTTTAATTTAGTACTCCTATTTTTAATTGTATCTAATTAAGTAAATAAACTAAATATAGGTATGCATAAATGAATTAATTAGAGATCTCCTTTAGGTTTTGGGCGATATAACTATTTAGTTAAAATTCATTTTATATAAATTTTGTATAATTTGTAAGATTGTACTCTAAATATAATATGTATATAAGTAAATAAACTAAATACATATGAAATTTGGAGTATAAATTATTGATAAAGTGTTGTGGGGTTAATGTGTAATTTAAATAAATATGTAGGTAAGATTGAAAAAGTAAAAAAAAATAGGTGAATATGGAATATTCTTTTGGATTTGAGTTTTGTGTAAATGGTTGGAGTAGAATTACTGTTTGATGTGACAGAACTGGAAAAATAGGTTTGAGTTTGGTGTAAATGGTTGAAGATGACCTAAGACTGTCTAATTAGAAAAATTACTTAATCAGAAGAGTACTATACATAACGAGTATTATATGGATTATTGATATAAATAGAAAATAAAATAAAACATCATTTCACCACGAAGATCCAGATTAATCATTTAGCAGAAGCTCTTAATCAATTTGGTAATTGTATTTAGAACCAGCTAGGGACAGAGCTTACCCTGATATGACAATTTGCCAACTTAAAAGGCAAAATTTTACTACCTTTTGAGACTTTAATTATATCTTTTTGAATTACATGTTCTTGAATAGTATGATATTAATAGTAGTAGTATATAAATATGTGGTCTTAATTACTTATAATTGACGTCCAGGTCCAGCTAAGAAAACAAAGAATCAATTTTGATTATCCAATCAAAAGGTAATCTTACTGCCCCCCGCTATGAGCAGAACGTGGGATACTATTCATGTAATTAACTCTTAATCTTATACTTCTCTTAATTAATAGTGTTTTCAGTGCAAACTTTTATCTAATTAGGGTTAGCTATTACTAATAGTAACACACTGTTACGATGTTAAACCTGAATTTGTAAATTTCAAAAATATTCAACTTCAACTTTTTAGAAGTCTCATCAGTCTAATCATTTTATTTACAGTACATGTTGGCTAGATTTCGTTCGGGGGGAAATGGAATGTTAGTAATTACTACTATAAAATTTTTAAAATCGATGTGAAAATTGGAAAAATTAAATGTAATAAAAATTTATTCACACTCCACAAGCAATGTATCTATATTTTCTATAATGTAGTTATAAAATAAGATTGATTTTGAAAAATATTCTTCTATATGTATATAGTGGTAAAATATTACAATGCCAAAAAATACACTTTTAGAAGTTTTCTCCTCTTAATAAAATAGCTGATGTATAAAAGCAGGCTAATGTAATCACGAGATGTTCAATAATTAGATTTAATCCATATTTATAGTACGATTATTTTCTTAAAACTGCTCTTCTTAGTGTAATATAATTGTGTTGTACAAGTTCGACAGAGATTTTAAACTTAAAAAAGCAGCAAATTCTTATATTCACGTAAACAAATTGGTGATTTTTTTTTTGAGTGTAAAGATGAACAAGGTTTATAGACATAAATTTTAGGTGGTTCTTCATCTTCTTCCCTTTTTTGTGTATATAGGAAGTAATTTTTATCTAAACTTGTTTTTAACATCATATATAGTTTGGCAAGGTCGACACACAAGTAAATTCTGCACGAAAAAAGAAATAATTTAATATGAGTTGAAGATGGAGGTTCTCACCCTCGAGCGCCTCGTTTGAATATAATCAAAATTTACCAATAGAGAAAAGCAATAGTAAACTGAGGTTATTTAAAATTTAAAAGTGGAAGTCAGAACAAAAAGAATAAGCAGGTGTGGCAAATTTAAAGGCATTCAAGAGACTATAACAATTGTTCAGTGATGATGCCACTCAGATTACAGACAAAAATCACCTCATTTTGGAAGAGACAACGTATGTATCTATATTTTACAGTCTACACATACATAAACACACACACAAACACTCTACTCTGGTGAGTGTTTGTATGCAATTGAATTGAGTTTATCTTTCAAGTACAGACCCTTGGTCACTACCCTCTGGGTGTGTGTCAGTATGTGTGAGAGAAATAGTGGCCTAGTGTAGCTACTGTGGGGAGATGGAGATGGAGATAGAGAAAGAGGTGAAGTGTAGAAGGGGAATTAATATGGTGTGTGTGCACAATTTTCAGCTTGTTACGGCTTTTCGTGCCACTCAACTTATTAATTTAATGCACTCTCTACATTACCAATTACCAAACCCCTATTTCTTGGACTATCTTATACGTCTCCTATACTGTATACAAACCCTAAATAGTGAAGTACTACGACCACTGTCTTGAAAACAATTTTAACAACACGATCCGGGTCTGCCGCTAACCACCTCTCTCTCTCTCTCTCTCTCTCTCTCTCTCTCTCTCTCGATTTGTCTCAAAATGGAAGATCAATACGGGACGGGAGATCTGCGCCACTTCATCGATGGCCGGCCTCACTTTCCGGCCATCTCTCAGCCGCTGGATTTTCCCTCCTGCCATCGCTCCTCCTATCCCTACGATATGCTCATCTTCCGGCAGTCGGATTCCAGTGGCATCGCACCTTCAGCTGAGGGCGGCGCAGCTCTTATCAGCTTCGATGGTGGTATAGCCAGCGGCGGCGCAGGGCGGTGGCCCAGGCAAGAAACGCTGACGCTTCTTGAGATCAGATCAAGGCTTGATCCTAAGTTCAAGAAAGCCAATCAGAAAACCCCCTTGTGGGATGAGGTCTCAAGGTATCTTGTGAAAAACAATTTAATTTCTCAATTTTACTTGGATTCAACTGGAATTAGTACTATTTTCTTCAAAATCAAAACCCTCAAAAAATGTTTGTTGCTCAGAATTTTCATTTGCAGGGTTTGTTAGTTAATACTCGAATTTCTTCTTTCTTTTTAAGCTTTCCGGTCAACTTTTTGATACAATTCCAGGTAAAATTCATCTTAAAATCACTTCGGATTTTCATAAGGTAATTAAACTAGAACTCCCTATATAATTAACTCGCAACCACAAGATTGTCTGGTCTTGGTCATAACTATTCATCACCCCTTCTGCTTCAACAAATTAACAACTATTCTAGCAAACAATCTTCATTTTATTCCACAAAATTAAATAAAGATCTTGATGTATTGAAATTGGTGATATATGTGGAAAGCATTCCAATTCCAAACATCATTATCATATGACACAATCAGATAGGGGAAAAGAAAAGAAAGGGAAAGGTAGCTAGGGTTCCCTTGAAGAAAGATGATTTTTGTTTGGTTGCAGGATTATGTCGCAAGAATATGGATATCAGAGGAGTAGCAAGAAATGCAGAGAAAAGTTCGAGAATCTATACAAGTATTACAAGAAGACCAAAGAAGGCAAAGCCGGCAGACAAGACGGCAAGCACTACAGATTCTTCCGACAGCTCGAAGCCCTCTACGGCACCAACAACAACTCCTCATCAGCTTCTCATTTTCACTGCAATTTCCCAAGCAGCAACAACGATCAAGAACCCTATCCGTTATCGAAGATTTCCGACAGCAGCCTCCCGGACTCGTGCGACTGCGACGCCAGCTCATCGCAGTGCACCGATTCGAACGCGGAGGAGGCGAGGATGAAGAAGAGGAGGGGCAAGATGAGGAGGAGCCTGAAGGCGGAGATCGAGGCGTCGATTGAGGCCCAGATGAGGAGCATGATGGAGAAGCAGGAGGCGTGGATGGAGAAGATGGCGAGAGCGATCGACGGGAAGGAGCAGGAGCGCCACGTCAGAGAGGAGCAGTGGCGCCGGCAAGACGCAGCCAGGATAGACGGAGAGCACAAGATGTGGGCTAAGGAGAAGGCGTGGATCGAGGCGCGCGACGCCACCCTCATGGAGGCCTTTAATAAACTGGCAGCACCGGAGAGCCAGGTCACGAGGCTGATACCGGCGGAGGAGATGGCGTTGGATGAGATTGCCGGAGGATTGATGTGTAGGGAGAAGTGGGATCATGTGATCAATGATTATCTCATCAAATGCAGCAAGAAGAAGAAGGAGGGTAATAATGCTTATGATTCGATTTCCAACCATGGGAATGGTGCTGATGCTGCTGCAAATGATGGACTCTTTAGGTGCTTCATTGGAGATTCGTATCAAAGATTATGATCCATCTCAAGGAAATGAATTTGTGATGGTTGTGTGTGTGTGAATGTGTCGATTCATGTTGCTGGAAGAAGATGCAAAGTGAGTTGATGGAGCTGCTGCTGCTGCTGGTTGTTTCGTTGTACCATTAGCTTTGTTGGAGGTACTTTTATGACTTGTAATTAAGTTGTAATTACCCTATGGTAATGCTCAAATAACGTATTTGTCATGAATTATGTGAGTAATTGGAGTTAAGATTTTATTACAATTAATGTCTGCGTAATTTTATATTCATCCAATTTCAAGTATCATTATGTGAGTAATTGGAGTTAAAATTTTATTACGCATAATATAAGTAGACGAAGCTTGATAAAATATTGATTGGTAGTTCATCCAAATTACTTAAAAGTCTCAATATCATTTTTGTACTACATCCTAACTTAAAAAAATATAATCTGCTGTTACTATTTATGATAAATGTGTTGCACATATCTAATATATATATGTTCTCGAAATTGCTTTTCTCTTTTGTAAAACATCAAAATTGGACTAACACGTCTCTCTAGTCTAGTGGTAAAGGAGGTGGACTTGAATACTTTTAAGTTGTCTCTCCACAAAAGTTGGAATTCCATTCCTTAGAACATTGAAATTAAGCGTACCTGGGCTGGGCGATAGTAGTATTAGGATGAGTAACTTCCCCATAAAGTCGTTATGTTGCACCCCTTTTAAAGAGATTTGTCCCAAAATTGGAGATGTGAAAATTGAAAATGACTTAGATTCACATAAGACAAAACTCAGTTTGTGAGTTAGTAAATACTAAGTTACAAGATGAGAAGGAGCACACGAAAGGCAAAATGGTGAAGTTGTCAGTTAGTCGTTGGGTGAATAATCTTTTCTTCTTTGAATGGATATGCTTAATTTGGAGTAACAAGTAATGGAATGGTACTTACCGATGAATCACAGCTTCAAACATTAAACACTGATGTTGCGTAATCAGTTTCTTTGATTTTACTATTTACTGACATCTCTGTCCACACCTTTCCAATAACACACAATTCACATAATCCCAATTTGGATGGTTTTTTCATTCTTCTCTTCTGAAAAATAAATTAGATTCTCTAATTGCTAGTTACTGCTGTAACAACAGCTTTAATGAAGAATAATAGTAGTATTAAATAGCAGAAACCATTTGAATTTTGTTAATTCGTAAATAAGTGTGCACGACTCCAGATTATTAATCTGTCAAATAGAAATAAAATATGTAGAGGAAGTACGTATGGGATTAGAAGGTTATTTTTACTTTCGTTGATTGTCACAATTGTAAAATAGCTTAGTTTCGGTTGTCAAAATTGTTTGTTTAAGTATTGCTTTATTTAAAATAAAAGCAAATAGTTTGGACACTAATTCAAATATAGTACTACTACTATTACAAATTTTCAAATCATTATAAAAATGACTAAATAGACATGTCAAAAGGTAAATGGAAAAAATTAATGACATTTGCCTAAATTTATTAGAACTAAACATTGAAACCCAAACAAAAATTTAGAAAAACACACACAACAACAAAAACAATAGAAACTAAGCAGGAAAAAAAAGGAGGTAGAGAAATAATCTTCTTCATCTGAATTCTCTAGTACTTGTAATCCTTAACATGGAGACTCTCGGAGGCTCCCTCGCTGCCGGCGGCGCCGCCCTGGTAAGTCCCAAGCGTGGCCTCGGAGTTGGCCTTGCAGCGGCCATGGAAATTCTCCTGAGCCTTCTTGACATTCTCAGTCTTGCCAGCCCACGCCTTGAGCGTGCTCTGCTGCAGCGCCCGCCCGTACGAGAACGTCAGGCTCCACGGCTTCTTCGTCTTCAGCTTGTTCATTGCGTTCAGATTCACCGTCGCCTCCTCCTCGCTCTGCCCCCCGGAGAGGAACACCACCGCCGGAACCGCTGGCGGCATCGTCCGCTGCAGCGCCCGGACGGTGTACTCAGCGATCACCTCGGGCGCCACCTTCTTAGCGTCGGAACCCGGGGTGACCATGTTCGGCTTCAGGAGGGTCCCCTCCAAGAGCACGTGGTGGTCGTTCAGTGCCTTGTAGCACGCGGCCAGCACGCGCTCCGTCACGTCCGCGCACCGGTCGATGTCGTGGCTCCCGTCCACCAGGATCTCGGGCTCCACGATCGGGACCAGTCCGTTCTCCTGGCAGATGATGGCGTAGCGGGCCAGTCCGTTGGCGTTCTCATTGATTGCCAGCTGGGATGGCAGGTTGGGGCCAATCTTTAGGACGGCCCGCCACTTGGCGAAGCGGGCACCAGCAGTGTAGTACTGCTGGCACCGCTTCGCCATGTCATCGAGGCCCTGGGTGGTGGTCTCGCCGTCTGTGCCGGCGAGCTCCACTGTGCCCTTATCGACCTTGATGCCAGGGAGGACACCCCCTTCCTTCATCACGTCCACAAAGGGCTTGCCTATTTCAATGTGATTAGCATGTATAAAAAGAAAAAAATGTCTCCAAAAATAATTTTTTTCAAAACAATATACTTATTTAATAATTAACATTTTTTTTCAAAAAATGTACCGGCAGCAGTTTTCTGATACAAAGTCTCCTCAAAGAGGATGACTCCACTGAGAAAGGGGAGAACGCCGGGGGCGGTGAAGAGGAGCTCGCGAAGAGCCCTCCGGTTTTCCTCGTTGTTGTCGACTTTAATGCTTTCAAAGCGCTTCCCAATTGTGCCGGTGGACTCGTCGGCGGCGAGGATGCCCTTCCCCGGCGTACCAATATATGCAGCATTCTTGATCAGTTCATCTGAACGTCAAACGTGTATAAATTTGACCCAAACGAGGAACACAACCATTTAAATACCACATTAATGATTTTTCATATTATCAATCAATTAAACCCTACAATTTGATCAAGAAATTATAGATCGAGTTAAAAAAGTAATGCAAAGAAAAAGAGAAAGAAGATGTATATACCAGCGTATTTTCCCCTGTAGCAAGACATGATTACGGAGAACAATATAAAAGAAAAACGTAGAGATTGAGAATTTAGTGAGAGAGGAGAGATGAAGTTTGATGTTCATACATCTATATATACACATATTGAGAAAGAGAGGATCATCGATATTTTTCATTCAACCGCTATTCACGTTTCCTCCTCCAACAAACTCGTTCTTCTTGCAAACTTTTCTTGGGTCTCCATTTTCCAAATTTATTCTAATTTTTAAATGGATTAACTAATGATTAAAAAAGGCATATTATAGACATTAGTGACATTTGAGAATGCAATTAATTTTTAGGACATGTAAAGATGTAATTAATTTTTAAAATGTATTTATAGATTTCATGTCGCTTTTAAATAATTTACTATTATAGTGGATGCATATGCATATTTGCAGCCAAATTTATATATGTTCCCTTAAATATTCAAATTCGTTGTTGTATCCATATTTTTATTTATAACTTTATGATTATTCAATCATATTTGGATCAGAATAATAACATTTTTTTAGTACTTGTACTATGTGGTATATTAACGAGTTAAAACATTTACAAGTGGTTGGAACATGAAGAAATTAAAGGGAAAAAGTAGCGGAAAGAAACCGATAAAAACAAAAATAATGTGGAGTTGGTTGGATCGACTTTTCTCTCGTCACCTCAAACATAAGATCTCTATACTCTATACATACGTCACAATTATATACACTACTCCCCTCCATTCCATATTAAGAAAAATTATGTTTGATGAGTTGATTAAATGGAGAATAAAGTGGAAAATGAAAAAGGTAGAGAGATGAAGAGAGAATAAAGTAAGAGAGAGTAAAGTATGTGTGGAGAAATGTATTGACTTTTACTAAAAAAAAGAAATGACTCTATTACTATAGAACGTACCAAAACGGCAAAATGACTCTATTACTATGGAACGGAGGTAGTACTTAATTTTGACTTAGTTTATTTTTGGTTGTAAGAGAAAAAGAAAATCAATGGAACATAAATCTGTATTTTTTCTGGTTTACCACTTGAACTATTAGACAAGAGAGACAACCCATTTTCCCAATTTGATTTCTTTCAAAATTTGGGGTCAAGCATGTTTAGTCTCATCTTCTTTATCAACTGATAGTTTGATCTAATTTTATTTTTGGCTTAAACTTCATCTCATTTGACATTTCTTCCCTCCAATTGAATCATTGGTTGACTTGATTCATTTAGTTAATAAAATAAAATAAATAGAAATAATCTAATTTTAATGGGATGTGCGAATCCCAATTCTACAATACATGGGCGACATACAAAAATAAAGATAT
Organism: Salvia splendens; assembly: GCF_004379255.2. Lineage (NCBI taxonomy): Eukaryota > Viridiplantae > Streptophyta > Magnoliopsida > Lamiales > Lamiaceae > Salvia > Salvia splendens. The sequence goes on from NC_056045.1 coordinate 23,956,274, forward strand.
TGATTCTTTGCTGATATATACAGCATTATTAACGTTAAAAGGATTTAAAAGAAATAAAATACTACGGAGTACTATAAAAAAGAATGGACATTTATATTATGATGGCATATACGCGTATAAAGGATTATTTCTTTGAAACTGAATACTGATTCGAATAAACTTTAACAATAAAGGTTGTGGGCACTTGAGCAATTCAATATAAGAAGCTCGACAAATGAGATCGTGAATCATTATAATGGCTTAACTTTAAGGAAAATTTAACATGGACTTTACAATAAAATTAAGAACAATATCACCAGCTCGATTGAATAATCACCAATTATCCTATGATAACAAATTTTATTAACACGTAACACAAGAACTCAGAGTCCCATCCAAATGGAGTGTAAAATTATATGCAATACAATTCACTTTCACAAAGTTGTAGGAAAAATCTGACTTCTTATTTAAAACATCAATCATAAACCAATACCAACAGAAGTCGAAAGAGCCTATACAGAAGCAGGGTTCTCAAGTTACAAGGAACGCTTTCGTTTAGCAGGGAGGCCAGTTATCTAAATAATACAACCTTCATGAGAAACAAAAAAACAAGTAGAAGTCTACAAAATGATGATTCCATTTTACCTGTTGCAAGGTACATATAACCATATATAGAGGTGCATCATGCATGTCTGAAATAGGCATGACATCCTGCCGAAAGATTAACATTAGCATTTGGTATCATCATATAAGAGATCTGGAACATAATACGGACACCAATGCTGGCACGATACCTTCAATGGCATATCCAAGCCCTAAGCAAGAAATCAAAACATCATCTCAGGGCAAAGTGCAGTACAATTTACCACCTCAGTGATAATCTATCCTTCTGCTCTAATCACTGAACCTAACTTTTTTTGTATCTAAATCACAGACTGGAATCATTTGTCAGGGAGCATGTCATGAATGATGCTATTCATGAGCTAACAAACTTTAAATTAAGAAGTAAGGACCATAGCAAATCATCTCTCTATAATTTCCTCCTGCTTAGGGAGGAAAAAGTAAAGCTCGAGTAGGTTCAAAATTGAACAAGAGGGAACAGCTTACACGGTGCATAGCCATTAACTATGATCATAAACTACAAGCTCAATGTAAATGCAAAATTTCTGTCCATTCCGTGCTAGGCACTATAGGCATTGATTGTGAGCGAGCATCATTAATTCTTACTCTCCTCGAGATATTATTCCTTTTCCTGCAAATTCAGCCAAGATTAATTACATCAATACAAATTATATTGTTGGAAGAAGGACATTGGCAAAGAACTGGAAAAAGGTAATTATCAGTGTAATCAAAACTTCTACTACTAAACTTGACTAACAGTACTTAAAAATATCCCAATTCTAAAATCCCCATGATTTACAAGGCTTGTCATTAGAGCTATAGCTTATAAGTTCAATATGTACAATCAAATCCACTTGATTTACATCATAACATATAAATGAACATAACAATGTTTCCATTATAAACTCACTTGTAATAGTAGTAATAGTACTTCAAGAGGCCACAGAAAATATCCCCTCTCATCATTCTTCACAGCCCCAACTTCAAGAAAAAAGAAAACCAATCTAAAAAACTAAGTTGTTATTCTAACAAACAATATAAATTTAGTTGGAGCCACAAACCTAAGCTTATAGGACACTGCAATACATTCCAAGATGAAAGACGTTCATTTTTGAACTACTCTCAAATTGGCAGACTTCAGTATCTACTTATTTGGCACAGCTCCAGTGAATATTGCACTCGGAACCAAGTTTAGGTAACTATTAACACAAGTTTAGTTGTAACCAATAACCATAAGCCTAACCTAAGAAAACATCGCAGTAGTTACCATGACCAAAAGGTGTTCACATATGAACTACTACATCCTGTTCACCTATTTCAATTTCAACTTACTCAACCCAGCTTCAGTCAATGTTGTACTTGGATGTGAGTTTATATTACTTTCAATTATGAACATAATGGGAATATGGGATAGATCTTGCAATGCAAAAATAAATTCTCATGAAACTTGATCTTCCATTCTACTACAGATTCCAGTGCACAGAGGTATTAATCACTCACCATTTTGACATCATAAGCTAGTCCCAAGTCATTCATAGTGTCTTCTGATATACAGTCAGAATGGACTATCGGACTAAGAACCAAAGTATCACTTGTGGCTCCAAGTCCCTCGTTCGGGGATGGGATGGTTAAGTAAAGAGCTCCTTTAAACATCCACTCATCGTTTTCTTGATCGTAGAAATCTTCAAACAGCTCACCACACAATATACATGCACATTGACTCTCATCTGCTGGGACCAATGGCTCATTACTTTCTAGTATATCACCTGAACCTCCAATATCCAAAGGACTACTTTGAGGATGAGCATTACCAACTCCTGAAACCCAATCAACTACATCTGTGTACCAACTCCTTGAAATCTTACTCAAGGGGTCATCCTCAGGAACCTTTGATGCATGCCATTCCATGTGTTTGTCAAGCTGTTCTTGAAATTTAAGTTTAAGACCACATATGGTACAAAGATGTGGAAGATTACAGAGAAGATCACTAATCACATCTGGATGGAACTTACGGACTACATCTGGCTTGAAGTCAAAACCAATAAGATGTTTTATCTTGTCTGTTGAGGGAGCCAATCTGTCAGAAGTATTAAGTGTAGCCTCAGATGAAGATGGCTTGTCACTCACAGACACAATAGGTTTTGACAATGTGACTGGAACAGAAGAAACTGGAGCTGAACTAGGTTTGGCAGTCTCTGGAACTTTGTCCATAGGTTGATCAGTTTTAGGTGATGTGGACAACACTGGATCAGACTTCGAAGAAGATATCAGGCCTTTTGCAACCAATGAGCTTAAGAGACTGGAAAAAGGATTTGAGGTGGAATTAACTGCACTTGGCATCTTCACAGATGAACCGGGCCTGGTTTCTTGAGAACTGAAAGGGTTATTTAAGCTACCTGTTAGTGAACTAGTAATGGATTTTCCAGGGGAATCAACAGTAAAAGGATTCGATTGGTCGGAAGATGAATTCCCCATCGACGAGCGGCTTCCAGAGCCTGAAATTTGTGATGATAGCAAGCGGTGTTCAGGCACAGAAGTCTCAAATTGAGAGACTTCAACACTTCTTGGTCGAGCAGCAGGAGCATGTTTCCTTTGTTGAGTGGGAGGTGCCATAGTGGACGTAGACCGTAGATTTGTAGGTTGCGGCTTCTGTTTGCTTGCCTGATAAACTCCCCGAGTTGGCATAGGAGGATCCGTTGAAACTTGGTCAGGATAGTTCGTGTTCTTTTGCCCTGGACGCCTTCGAGGATCTTTAGGAGGACCTGTAGCTGTGGGGTTGCGCTCAGAAGAATTGTTTAGAAATTGACTCTGGCCATGAGAAGCAACAGAAGGTGACGGAGGACGTTGATGCACTAATGATCGTGCTGAGGATGGAGGGGCAAGAGTCTGCCGCTCTTGACTCATTGATCCTTTCGACAAAGGTGTTTCATTCATCGGGAACTTAAAGCTTGGCATTCCAATATGAGATTGACCGAGCTGTGACTGAGAATGGGTCTTGCCCATTGTACTTTTGGTGCTATTCAACCCAGTTGCAAATCCCTCAGACTGAACTGATAAGGTTTTACCACTCCCTAAATGCATACTCCCTTCTGGTGGATGCAGCTTTTGTGACCACAATGGCACTTGAGCCCCCGAAGCCACTTGGCTGCGATCCATGGAGATGGAATCAATTGAAAGTTCATCATCATCCCTTGGCCCAATATCATGTATATTTTGATGTCCTGGGAGATGGCTTTCAAAATCCTGCACAAGGGGCAACATAAACGATATCACACTTACTGCAAAGAGTATGGTTATCTAATAATATTACTGTTCTAGCACATCTTATTACAGAAAGTTCATCACAATCATGACAAACATGAAAAAAAAGGAACAAACCAACTGAAACTACGGAGTGCAAACACAAAGCAGAAAACAAAGTAATAAAACGTATGGATAGTAGTCATCATGGGGACAGTGTTAGAAGAATCTAAGATCAGCGGCAGCTGCCAAAGAAGTTCATTTTTGCTGAAATTATAATTATACAAGAGACTCCTTAGACATAGGTATTCATAAATACACATGCAATTTTCTGTGTTAAAAATTTATGTTTTAATTAGGTAGGGCATAATTGTGGAAATTATAAAAATTAATCCATCAAAATCAATTTAAGAAGAATAGGTTATTCTAGTATTCTACTCACAAAATTAAGATCAAAGGTGCTGGCCTCAAGACAGTCAAATTCTGTACTAGTTCAATGATGGAGTCCAAATGACCAGTGTTTGTTGAGTGACCAAGAAACAATGGCAAGGCTTTTCATATTTTTCCACAAATTGTCCTAATGATAGTTTAGTAGAAAGGTAGTGAAGCATTCTACGAGGTACAGCATACATGGATGAATCAAGCACTTTGGCCTACATTTACTTGCAAATGATAGATTCATCTGCAACTTGTAGCCAATGGACAAGGCTACCGGGCCAACACAGCTTATTAGCACTCAAGGGGGCTCTTTTTAGCAAAATATCATATAATGTTTGCAACAATCAACTCAGTCAACATTATACTTACCACTCTATCATAATTGGCTGGGGCCCATTGATTTTTAGTTGGAGCATCAGCTATAGTAGGTCTAGAGTTCATCTCACTCCAGGTATACTCCTCCTCCTCAGAGTCTTTCCAGTTCTCCCTCATCCCATTTGTGTTCCTACTGGATATATTTTTCTTAGGCTGTAGATCTGAGTCAAAATGTACGGATTCGTGGGCAACAAAGCTTTCTAATCCATGTTTCAGACCAAAACCATTCTTTTGATTCGCCATCCCAATCAAATCACTGTCTGATTCATCCCAGGGCCTGTCATATCCAGGATCTTTAAGGTGTTCTGTCATCCTTCCACTTCCCAAGCCTGAACGCCCCAAGACACCAGAACCATAATCATCTGCAAATTCTACACCAGAACTTTTCTCACGAACTGGATTATTTACTTGATCTCTTTGATGTTGCTGGATAGACTGCGTGATTGATTAGAAACCTATGTTAGACAAAGTAAAGAAGAAAAATCATCACGAATGGTAGCAAACAATGATATGTATCATGGAGGACCGATACACTTGGCACACCCAGCACCAATGGGCCATTTATGAAAACATTCTAAATTATCAAATTCCATAGAGAAAATTGTCGAATTCCAATTCTTTTACAATATTTAATTGTATATGATCTTGAGGTACTACGCTAGTAGATAGATGACTTTATGGAAGTATGCCACCTTTGTGCCATATCACTTTAAATCTTTAACAATTGTGATTTGTGAAGCATTGCAAGGTAGCATTTCCTTCAAACCCTTAGCATAATGATCAGCCCATGATCTTCCAGATCTTATACTAGCAGTTCTCTCCAGTGCTTCAACATCCTCATTGGAGTGCAACAGGGCTCCACTACTGTCATTGTCAGCACCTCTAGCCTTCACCGAATTCAGTAGGGATGTTTTCAATTGAAAAAAATTGTCTAGCCAGAAGGATGCAACACTGATATATTAAATATTTAGAAGTGGAATGACACTTGTCCATATCTTAAAAGCAAGCATCCATCCACGATTGGCATGAAACCACTAAACTAAGAACTGTTACAAAATAAAAATAAAAATAAAAATAAAAATAAAAATAAAAATAAAAAATATGTGCAATGCAGCAAAAAGATAGTATGCATAATACATATAACACTCACTTTGAATTCTATAGCCAAACCTTATAGCGAATTAGATCCTTTGGTAGTTGTTTTTTACCAGTGGCTTAAATTTAAACAGAACAATACTAATGTTTTCATATGGTTCTAACATATCAAGACAGCATATATAATATGGTACTTTTGGATTTAAGAAATATTTTATGTTTATTATAGAAGTCATGGAAACAAGCAGAACAAAAGCTTGAATCAAAGGGACCAAATTAAACTATAACTAAAATGTTCAAAACAGCCATAAAAATGTACACTCATTAATGAAGGTGGCTGCAAAGAACTAGGTCCCTTACCCTGCTGGTTTGCAGTCGCTGCCTTGCCTCCAAATACTTAGGGTTTACATGAATGCTATGCGCAGGACGTTGGGCTTGTGATTCAGTTCTAGAGGCTGCTGATACAGTAGCTGCAGAGGTGAATCCAAGTTCCCTCTCAATCAGCTGAAGCGACTGTGGGGGGAAGACTCCCTTCCAGGTGCCAAAGAGGTGCCGCATACCTTGGTGTATTGAAGGATCAACCTGTCTATATGCCTTACAGAAGACCTGAACCCAAAATGGAGGGAAAAAAAGCTATAAAATGGTGGAAATGAAATCAAAGGACAAATGAAACAACAACCTAGCATCCCTCTACCGACCCAATAGTGCAAGGACAAATTAAGGGCCACTGAGAAGGGGTGTCTACCCACATCTGTTTCCTTAATTTCAAACTTAAATGGAATAAGTCAAAAACAAATGTTGACTGAAGGGTATGTCTACAATGAACAATTAATCCAAGTCATGATAGTCAAGAACAGACATTACAAGATCTGACCTCCGGTAGTCTGGAAGCAAAGAATTTTATGTAATCTCTCCCAATATTTTTCACAATGCTGTCTAATAGATACAGAGAAGGCAGTTTTTGATCGCTAGGAACCTGCACGTGATTTCCGGAGATCAGGCATAATGTCCCAAGTATAAGTTGGAAGATAATGGAATTACTGAAATAAACATTAGGGGCAAAGCATGTTGCACAAAGAAGGCAAAAGGTGAGATAGCATGAAATAAGAACCAGATTATAATTGCTGAAAGCTCTTCATTGACCTAAAGACAGATAATAGACCATACTCTGCTACAAATTCTCCAGATTGGAGCTGAAACTAAACTTGTATAGTGCCAATTTAATTTTTCATATTCAGTCATGTGGACATCTCCAGATATTATAGTGCTGGCCTTAGTATGTTTTAGATTCATAGTGTTCTCTAACCTAAACAGGGTAAAATTTAATTGGTAGGAAATCAAGTTGAACATCTGAAAAAAAGATAGTAGGCTGCAACTAACAACGAGAGCAAATTGAAATAAGTATAACAGAGCCATTTGGGGAGTGCCGAACAGTAAATAGTTGGACACTTCTTTAGAAAAATGATGATGATTGGACATGATTCGCGAGTCATTGCTGATGAATGCCACTCTTCAGCACTATTTAGAGCCAGCTTCCTCAAAATCAAGAATAAGAATGTTCAAAGTCAAGGGATGAAGCATGTGATAAATAACAAAAATGCACCAAACTCACTTTAATATAAATGAATAATAAATAAAATAATAGTTCCATTGGCTTCAAGCAGTCATCCAAACAACATGTCTTCAGAAAAAGGTTTGTAATTCAAACCCATGTCTATAAGTAATACTATTTGATAAAAGAACTGAAACCACATGGAGGCAGCAAAGAATTCAGTTATAAATAGATCATCCATCTCACGTGTACCAACAGGTAGCATGTACAATTAAATGCAAAAAGGCCACAGTACAAGACCTGGTATGACATATTCCTATGCAATTAAAATGAAGGGCAATGCTGATCATTAGCTCATACAGTGAGGAGAACTTCAGCATGTAGTGTAAAATCTACACCAACCAGTTTAGAGTATTTAACACAACAGCTGCCTTAAGTTACAACAATACAATAAGAACTTAAGAAACAACAATACAATAAGAACGATTAAAAGCAAGAGATCTCCTGACCAAAAAATTATAAATTATAAAATAATAAAATGCAGCTAAGGTGAAATATTAGAGAATTATATCACAGTGGGTATTGGTTGACTCGCATTTTGCATGGCCATTGGATAAGATTAACATTTTAGCGATAGGATCCCAATCAATTGCAACTATATAATCATAATTTCAATCATTGGAGTCCAAGCAAACAATCATAGTCGCATCACCACAAATATCTATGAAGGAACCCAATTAAATATGTAAAATGGGTAAAATTTGTTGCAAATACAAAACTTCAGCAAATTAAAATCAGATACTCATTTCATTACACGCCATGCCATTTTCCATTGACAGCAACTAAATTACAATTACACGTATTTACAATTTGGGTGGAATCAGATATCACTAAATACAACCAGATAAGCTTAAAAATTCAGAGTCACCTCAATAATATTGTTGCAGATAGTAGCTGCAATGGCCTTGGCCGCAGGCAAACTCTCTCCAGCAATAATTGTCAGGTTGGTTATGATGGGCTTCGAATTGAAAGTCAGCTCAGCCAGCGCGGTCTTGTACTGAGTCACCAGTTCCTGATGCAACTGCGCCCCTGTCTGGTGATGAAAGGACCCCCGCATAGAATCGCTACTTTCCGAGTCTCGGTCCCTCTGAGTCCTTGGGCCTCCGCCAACAGCAGGGTTCGAAATAGCAGGACGTTGGATAAATCCGGCACGGCCATTGGAGATTCGATCCGCTGCAGTAGGGTCCTCTGTAAGCCTAGGTTTCTTCGGTCCCGGTTCCTTCGAAAGAGATCTGTCGAACGATCTTCGTGTGCTCTCCATTTCCACCAAAAAGATTAAAAAATCCCCAACTCTACATCACTCTTGGTCATTTCCAATACTAGAATCACACACTACTCAACAAAGCTACCGCAAAATAACAGCTAATACATTCAAATCACAATTCGGAAAAGTACACATTAAAGAAAATCAATTGAAAAGCATTACAAAAACTACCGCTGACAACAAATTGAAATCTAACAAAGAATTTCTAACAGTACAAGCGGGACTCTACTCATCGAAACATCAAGGGCACATGCATATCCGAGAAATGAAATTTCCGACAGAGTGGGGAAGGGGGTGGAGAGAGAAAGAAGGGTTTTTTCGGGGTTGAATGGTGATTGCGAATTGGGATTTCGTAAAACTACAACCTATATTAAAAACGACGAAAAAGGAAAGGGCAGAACAAGACAGGACGGCGTCGTTTTCTCTATAATAATGGGCCAAGCCCACCTGCATAGGTCTATCAAAAAGGCTTTTTGTATGAGGAACAATAGAAAACCTAATTCTACTGGGATTTTACTCCTTTTGTGAATTGTTGAAATGTTACAACAATTATTAAGTTTGTAGAAAATTAACACCTACATTTTTAGTCACCTAAGTTGATACAGCCAGAAACGTTTTGCGACAAATTGAAGATTTTGAATTATTGCATCGTTTCATGATGTTGAAACTGCAAAATTACTACTCCCCCTCCTTTCAACTAAAAATATATCGTTTCTTTTTTTTTTCATCATTATTCTTATTTGATATTTGAATCTTATTAAAAATTAAAAATATATGTTTTACACTTAGAACCCCTTGATAAACACTTATTCACGTAAAAAAACACATCTGCCAACTATTGCCTAAAAACCTATTTCCACCAAATGTTGAATGTCTAATGAGGTACTTGATGATTTAGCGAATTTTTGATGGGAATAAATGCAAGTAATAAATGAAGATCACAACACTGAAAATTACGTGGTTCGATTTACTGAGGTAAATCTACGTCCACGGGAAGAATAGAGGGCAAATTTGTATTGCTTGATCTAGCTTACAGATTACAATACTGATTTGCTATATGAGATTCAGGATCTAGAGAACTTAACCCTGGTCTATCTGATCTAAGTTCTATTTATACATTCGAACTAAGATCGTGGTTTGCAGCCCTGGTAGGGGGGTTGATAACTGCTTAATACCACTAAATAGATCGTGGGTGTAATGGAGGTCGTGGAGATCCTGCATGGGTCCACTATCTCCTTGTTCGGTCGAATACTGAGACCGAACTGCTGAACTTTGCCGATCAGCTTTTGCCGATCTGAGAGTTGAGCTCGATTGGTCGGCTTTTACCGAGCTATAGGCTGTGACCGAACTCTTTGGTTGTGCCGAACTGATACTCTTTCTTGGGTTTTGGGCTGATGGGCCGTCACTGCTATTGGGCTCGCAATTATTGTTTAGTTGTTTAGTTCGTATCCCATCACCACCCCCCCCCCGAAAAGCGAAGTGAATCACTTCGGCATTTTGGATAAGTGTAAGGGGGAGGCTGACGTCAGGGGACGTGCTCTGCACGTGTCTGCATTAAATGTGACAGCAAATCCGGCCAGAGAATCCAGAAAAAGTGGGATTTGAGACGGTGCGACGAATTTGAAACGCCTCTGCGAATCTGATAAATATTTCCTTTCTTCATCATTGGAACACTTTTGCGATTATTTCTTCTGCATTCTCTCTCTTTTTCGTAAAATTTTCTTCCGCTTCTTCAAGAATTTCTTCAGAGACTTTCGACCATCAAAGAGTAAGAATCATGTCTTCTTCTTCTGAAACTGTTTCTGAATCGGGTAGTGGTAGGAAGGGGGGTAAGGGATCTTCTGGCCGGAAAAAGTCCGGGGAGAAGACGGTAGAATATTTTCACAGCATTTTGAGTAAGGATACTGTGATATCCTTACACAGAAAATATTTTCTTCCTGGGGGGTTAGTGGTGATTCCCGACGACACTCATAGGGCTAACTCGCCGCCGGAGGGTTATGCCACCGTTTACGAAGCCTGCTTAGAATGCGGACTTCGTTTCCCTCTTCCCCCCGCCTTTGTAGAGCTTCTTGATTTTTTCCAACTTCCTTTAGGTCAGGTGACTCCAAATTCTTGGAGGCACTTATCGGCCTTTGCTGCCGAGCTGCGTAGACTAGAAAATAATCTGTCTCTGAGGGCAATCCTTAATTTCTTTCAGTTTAAGAGAAAGGGATCCTGGTTTTACTTGATCCCTTTACAGCCCTTTAGAGCCTTCTGTAAAACCAAATGGCCGATGTGGAAAAATCGCTTCTTTTTTTACAATAGGACAGCGGCTCCGGACTTTTCCTGGAGAGGGCCGAAGTCCGTAATTCCTCATCCTCGGGTAGAACCGTTGGACGAGCTCGAGGGCGGGCTCAATAAGATTCCCATGATTAGGAAACAGTATTTGGAATCTGAGCTCGTCAAGGGTGACTTCGTGTTCGACTCCTCGTCTTCGGACGAAGAGACTGAGGGTGAGGATTTCTTTTTTATGCTTTACTGCTTTAGCGGCGAAAACTAACTTTGTTTTCTTGTTTTTTGGCAGTGAACATGCTAAGCAAGCTTGGTCGCAAATCCTCCGAATCAAAGGAGCCGGAGAAACAGAAAACCACCAGCTCGGCGTCTGATGCCGAGAAGAATCCGAAGAGGCAGAAGACCTCTTCGAGTCAGTCTTCGGATCCAAAAAAGCCGGGATCGACCTCGGCAAGGGGGAAGGCGAAGACTCAGAAACCCCCAAAAGCGCCAGAGAGAGACATTGTCCAGGGGGGTTATGGATCAGGAGTGGTTACGGCCACTTCGGAACATATCTCTGAGCCCTTTTTATGGCCAAAGGACTTTGTAGAGGTGAATTTTCTTCTTGATTTTCTGGCTTTGCTTCTTTCCTATATTTTTTTGTGGCCCCTCTGTTGACTTTTTCCTTTTTCCATTTTCAGAGGAACAATATGCTCTGCAAACTCGTCACAGTTGAACTCTCTAAAGCGTCCAGCGATTATGATGAGATGCAGAGGAATTTGAATGCTGCTCGTCACCAGGCCGAACAGGCTCGGGCAGACTTTGAGAGGGCAAGGGCCGCTATGATCTCGGCTCAGGATGAAGCCCAGCGTGCCAAAGACCAGCTCATCATCCAGAGAGAGCGGTCGACACAGAGGGAGGCGGCTGCCGTGGTTGCTCAGGGGGAGGCTCTCCGTGTTTACACGGAGAAACTCTTTTTGAGCAATCAATTTTCGGCCCTTATCGGTGATCTGCTGAAATTGATGACCGATAATGTTGAGCAGGAACCCGAAGTCGTCTTGCCGCTGTATGGCCGAGAGATTGCAGCGCGTCTCCAGAGTCTGCCGCTCCTTGAGGAGCTTGCGTCTTCATCGGTCCTGCTTTCTGCTGAACGAGTCCGTAATTGCCGTGCTGACCGTGACGAGAACATGGAGGCCATCTTTGCCTCCTTGGGGCCTGTTTCACCCGCTTCAATTTTCAAAGAAGAGGGTGAGCAGGAAAATGAGGCCGGCAAGGAGACCGAGCAGAAGGATCAGCAGACCGGCGACGGGCACGCCGAGCAAGAGGTGCAGCAGATCGGCGATGGGGGCGCCGAGCAGGAGGGAGGGAGGAGGGAGGCCGAGGCTGAGACCGAGGTCGACAAGGAGAAAGAAGCTGAAACCCACAGGGAAGCCGGAGACGAAACTGGCGGAGTATGATTTCGTCTCCCTTCTCTTAGTTTAGTTTCTTTCTTTCTATTTGTAAAATGGCCTTGAAGCCCTCCTTGTGTAAATTTTTTCTTGTGAATGAAAAAAATTCTTCTTTCTACACTCGTGTCTTCCTTATAGCTTTTCTTAATCTCTTTTACTCCTATTGTGGTTTACTGCCTGCTCGGTAAACTGAAATGCCGAACTGACATAGCTGCTTCGTATTCTTAACTCTAAGGAGCTGGAGGTACTTCACTGGAAGCGGCTATACTCTTTGGCTTTAAATGAAGCTGAGAAAAAAGCTATAGATGACCAGATGAAGTATGATGAACTCTTGGCTCGTTTAGTGGAGCTGGAGTCCAACAATAAGGACTTAGAGTGCATAAAGAAAGATCTGGAGGCCGAGCTGAATACTGTCATCGCTGAGAGGACTGCATATGAAGATTTCATCTGCGGGCGCGGGGGAATGACTATATCTGAAGTTCAGAATCAAGTTGATGAACTGTGGGAGAAGCTTCATGTACTCCGGAAGAACAATGTGCTGGAGAGCTCGGCTTGCCAACAAGTTGTGAAATCATTGCGGCGCTTGGCTTCTTTGTACGACATCATTCTTTCCCGGCGTCCCTCAATCGAGAGATTCCTTAGCCGTTTCCCGCTAACAGATGCTCACACTCCAACTCAAACCTCTAATCCACTTACTCAAAATTCTACTCCAAATCAGCAACGGACTCAGGAGCAACCGGAAACGTCAAGACAAGAACGCCCTGAAGTTCGTAGAGGAGTTGTGAATATGAGTGAGCAAGATCAGCGAATGCTTCGTGAAGAGACTCTTCGCCGCCGAGGTGCTAGAACTTCCCGGACTCAGGGAAGAGGCGGTAGGTCGATCAGAGCATCTCGTCCACCTACTTATTCTTCAACTGCTCGGAACGCCCGAACTCAGCATCATGAGGATTTTTCGGATAGGTGGCTCAACTTTAGCAATCGTAGACAGTAGAATAGTCCTTTGTAATGGTGTAACGCATTCTCGTAGGGCAGCGGAATTGTATGCCCAACAAGACTTAGTAAATGAAATTTTTTCATTTCGCTTCTATCACTGCGTATTTACAGTTCAGCGATTTTTTATTTCATTTATTGTACTCGTCCTCGGTCTTATGAAGTAAACTCTTCTTTGACCGGACTTAGTTAGTGTCCTTATTTGGCGAGTTTTATCGCTTGGATTGGACTTTCCCTAGTTAACCGGAGTGGTTTTCGGCTTATTGCAGTTCGTTTCAGACGAATTGCTTGTTTCTTAAGCTGAATTGTGGAATCTTGTATCTTCCTTAGAAGCTTGGACTCACAATTGTCTTTAATACATGATCTAAAAAAAGGGGATCAGCCTTTAAGGAACAATATACCTCAGTAACATTTATAAGAGACAAAACGCACATAGAGAGACAAATAAAAAGGACGAAAAAGATTTTAATCTTTAAAAAACGACAAGTATAAAGAACAATAAAAATATGAAAGCACATAACCCTAGGACCGAACTAGACACAAGACTGACCGGACCTTGTCTCTTACAAATAGAACTTCTTGAGGTTGGAAATATGCCATGTTCGGGGTACTTGTTCTCCTGACATGTGAGTTAATTTATAAGACCCTTTTCCCAGGACTTCTGACACCCGATACGGACCTTCCCATGTGGGTTCAAGTTTGCCCAGCTTTTCTGCTCGGCTTACTTCATTGTTTCTCAATACGAGATCTCCCACTTGAAACTGCAGCTTTTTCACCCTTTGGTTATAATACCGGGTTACTTGCTCCTTGTACTTGGCTTCTTTTATGAAGGCCAATTCTCTTCTTTCTTCGGCAAGATCTAGTTCGGCTCTCAGTCCGTCGTCATTCAGTTCTGTTGAGAAATTAAGGGTTCGGGGGCTGGGTATGCCGATCTCAACCGGAATTACGGCTTCAGTGCCGTACACTAGACTGTACGGAGTTTCACCGTTGGAGGTTTTTGGTGTAGTTCGGTAAGACCATAGGACTTGAGGAAGATTTTCTACCCATTGTCCTTTGGCTTGTTCTAACCGAGTTTTTAATCCTTTCACCAAAGTACGGTTTGTTACTTCCGTTTGTCCGTTTGCTTGTGGGTGAGAGACTGAAGTGAACCGCTGTTGAATATTCAACTCTTGGCACCAATTCTTGAATGTTTTGTCAGTAAACTGAGTCCCATTATCTGAAATGAGGATATGGGGTATGCCAAATCGGCAAACTATGTTCTTCCAGACAAAATCTAATGCCTTTGAGCTTGTTATCGTAGCTAATGGTTCAGCCTCCACCCACTTTGTGAAGTAATCCACGGCAACGATCAAGAATTTCATTTGCCGGGGAGCTTGTGGTAGTGGTCCTACTATGTCTATGCCCCATTGCATAAAAGGCCAAGGGCTTTGCATAGCACATAGATCAGTCTGCGGCGTCCTTGGGATATTTGCATGGATTTGGCATTTCGTACATTTCTTAACTAGCTGTACTGCTTCTTGTACCAAAGTTGGCCAATAATATCCCCATCTCAGAACTTTTTTAGCTAATGCTCTAGCTCCGATGTGGCTACCGCAAGATCCTTCATGAACTTCTCTAAGGATGTAATCCGTCTCTTCTGGTCCTACACATCGCAATAACGGTTGAAGGTAGGACTTTCTATATAGGACTCCTTCATGAAGTTCATACCGACGTGCTCGGCATGTGATTTTCCTTGCTTCTCTCTTATCCTCGGGCAGTTGTCCTTGATCTAGATACTTTAATATTGGCGTCATCCAGTTTGGTGAACTGGTTACTGAGTGTACTTCAGCTTCATCAATGCTTCTGTGCGGTAATTCCTCCACCTTTGAGCTCGGATATGAGGCCAACTTACTTAAAGTATCTGCTCGGCTATTTCCCGCTCTGGGAATGCGGATTATCCGAAAATAAGAGAAATTTCGGCTAATACTTTGCGCTTTGTCCAAGTATTTTTTCATCCTTTCACCACGGGCTTCACTTGTACCCAGCATGTGATTCACTATGACTTGTGAATCACAATGAATTTTGAGAGATTTGACAAGTAGACGTTGCGCTAACTGAAGTCCGGCAAGAAGGGCTTCGTATTCGGCTTCGTTATTAGTGGTTGGGAATAAGAACCGAAGTGAATAAGTTACTTCGTGTCCGTCGGGAGCGATAAGTAGAATACCAGCTCCACTTCCTGTCTTATTCGAAGCTCCATCTACGAATCCAATCCAACAGTCCGGCGGCTCTACTTCGGGTTTCTGGGGCTGTGTTAGTTCATCATCGGTAGGATTTTTCTGTTCGGCAATAATAGGGATTGCCTGATCGAACTTTGCCTCTACAAGAAAATCTGCCAAGGCTTGTCCCTTGATGGCTTTCCGAGGTAGATATTCTATTGAATGTTCTCCCAACTCTATGGCCCACTTGGCAATTCTGCCTGATGCTTCTGGCTTAGTCAAAACTTGCCGAAGTGGAAGATCGGTTAAGACGCATACTTTGTGAGCATAGAAATATGACCGCAGTCTCCTTGCTGCATTTACTAATGCCAGAGCAATTTTTTCCAGAGGTTGATACCTTGTTTCGGGACCTCTTAATGCTCGGCTTGTAAAGTAGATAGGACGCTGTTTTAGGCCTTCTTCTCGTACAAGCACCGCGCTAATGGTTTGATCTGATGCTGCTAAATATAAGAATATCACTTCGGCATCTGTTGGAGCAGAGAGAGTAGGAAGTTCGGTTAAATAACTTTTGAGTTCGTCAAAAGCCTTTTTCTGTTCGGCTCCCCACTCAAACTTTGGTGCCTTCTTCAAAACATTGAAGAACGGCATTTGCTTTTCGGCTGCTTGGGAAAGGAATCTATTCAGTGCGGCTAGACATCCAGTTAGCCTTTGCACATCATGTATGGACTTCGGCATTGCCATGTTCTGAACAACTTGAACCTTTAGGGGATTTGCCTTGAGTCCTTCCTTTGAAACCCAACAACCCAGAAATTTTCCCGAATCTACCAAAGAGGTACATTTTTGGGGATTGAGTTTGAGGTTGGCTTTTTTGAGCACGTCGAGAGTGGATTTGAGATTGTTTTCGTACTCCGAAGTGCTTCTGCTTTTAACAACTATGTCGTCAACATATACTTCAACCTCTTTTCCGATCAGGTGCCGAAATAGCTTATCTACCATCCTTTGATATGTGGCTCCGGCATTCTTTAAACCAAATGGCATCTTTTTATAAGCAAAAATACCGAAGTCAGTAATGAAAGCCGTTTTTGAAGCATCATTCTCATCCATTAAAACTTGGTGGTATCCTTTATACAAATCAAGAAAACAGAAAATTTCGAAGCCTATCAGAGCTTCTACTTTTTTATCTATGTTGGGAAGGGGGTAGCAATCTTTAGGACAGTGCTTATTTAGATCCGTAAAATCTATGCACATCCGCCATCCTCCTTCTTTTTTCTTGATCATCACAGGATTGGCCACCCAAGAAGGATATTTTACTTCAAATAATACATCCGCTTTCAGTAATTGGCGGACTTCGTCATGGATGACTTGATTTCTTTCTGCCGCAAAGAGTCTTTGCTTCTGTTTTATAGGCCGGACTGAAGGATCAATATTTAACCGATGTGTAATTACCTCGGGAGACACTCCAGTCATGTCCAACGGAGACCACGCAAAGACATCTTTGTACTCTTTGAGGAGCTGGATGGTCTTTTCCCGGAGTAGAGGTGTTCCCGCGAAACCGATCTTGACCGTTCTGGATGGATCATCTTCGTATAACTGAACTTTCATCGAGTTCGGCTCCGGTGTGACTTCGTTCATTTCGCCTGCCTCTGACTCCGGCTGCTGTGATTGCTATGCTTGATGGTGCCGATCTGATTGTTCGGCACTTTTAAGCGCAATCTGCAGACATTCTTTTGCTCTCTTTTGATCACCTCGGATGACTGCTATCCCTCCTTTAGTGGGGATCTTGATTGTGAGGTGATAAGTAGAGCAAATGGCCCGAACTGTGTTGAGCCAGTCTCTTCCCAGTATAATGTTATACGGGGATCGAGCTTTTACCACAAAAAACTCGATCACCGTACTGGAGCTAGTAGGCGCTCTTCCTACCGTAATCGGAAGGCTGATAATACCTTCAGGGCGGGTGTCCTCCTGGGCGAAACTTTTCAGAGAAAGTGGGGCCGGACTGAGCCGAGCTGGATCCATTTCCAGTTTATCAAAACATTCTTTAAAAAGAATGCTAACCGACGCTCCTGTATCCACAAACACTCTGTGGATCAGTTTGTTTGCCACTCCAGCTTGAATGACAATAGCGTCTTGATGAGGAGAAATGGCCGGGACGGGATCTGCATCTGAAAATGTAATTACTTCCTCCTTCTTCAGCCTTTTATGTGTTGGCTCCTCTCGATTGAAGCCTCTGCGCTCTGATTTTAGAGACGATTTAGTCTTCCCGGCTGGGAGAGCGTCAATAGTCTGGATTACTCCATCATATTGTGGCTCGTCATCATCTTCGGGATCCTGTTGCCTTTTAGGATCCTGAGGAGCGCAGTTCGCACTTCTCTGTTTCTTATTCTTTTTCGGCGGCTTGCTTTGGTATTTTTTTAACGTCCCTACTTTCACAAGAACATCAATATCTGCTGCCAAATTTCGGCACTCCTCGGTATCATGACCGTGGTCTTGATGGAAGGAGCAATATTTATCCTGACTTCGGCGCGTGGCCGATTTCGTCATCGGCTTTGGTTTTTCGAACATATCAGAATGCAGTTCGAAAATTTCCGCTCTCGACTTGTTCAATGGTACGAACTGAGCGGGTGGTTTCTCAGGATTGAGACGTGGTCCCAATCTGTCTTGTACCGGTGCCCTTTGAATTCTTTCAAAAGGAGTTCGGCGAGGATGTCCCTGATCGCTATGATCGGGCTTCCTCTTGTCTCCTCTGGAAGAGCTGTCTAAAGACCGTTTTCGACGGTCTGCCTCATCAGCACGAGAAAACTGATCCGCAATGTCCCACATCTCTTGAGCTGTTTGCGGACTGCATTCAACGAGCTTTCTGTAGAGAGCTCCTGGCAGAATTCCATTTTGGAATGCCGAAATGACAAGTAGATCATTGAGATCATCTACTTGTAGGCATTCCTTGTGGAATCTTGTCATGAAGTCGCTAATCTTTTCATCGCGACCTTGACGTATAGAAAGCAGCTGAGCCGAAGTGATTCGGGTTTCAGCTTTCTGGAAGAACCTCCTATGAAAAGCATCCATTAGATCTCTGTAAGATCTAATGCTGCCTTGAGGGAGGCTATCAAACCACCTTCTTGCGTTCCCGATGAGCAGCTCGGGAAACAGCTTACACATATGAACCTCATTGAGACCTTGGTTCGCCATATTATACTGATAGCGTCCCAGGAAATCATGAGGATCCACTAACCCGTCATAAGTCACTGACGGAGTTCGGTAATTCTGTGGCAACGGAGTTCTGGTGATATCATCCGAAAATGGAGTCTTCAGCGCTCCATACATAGCGAATCCGACATCTCTACGGTATGGTGGAGATGGAGTTCTCCTGTGATTTCGGTAACAAGGAGGAGAAGGAACATATCGGTGGTGAGGATTCTTTCTCCTGGAAGATACGACACTACTGCGGTAGTGACTTTCATGTCTGGAGGGGGAGGGAGAATCCGCCGTTTTCTTCTCCGGCTTCTGGCTCTTTTGCAGGAATGTTAAGAACTCATCCTGCTTCTCAGCCAAGAACAACTTGACAGCCTCATTCAAATCGAGCTGCTGGGGAGGCTCGGTGCGATGACTTTTTGAGTGGTTTGTTCTTTCACCGTGAGAACTGGAGGCAGATTTCTCCAGAGGCTGTTTTCCAGACCTACGGGCTGGACTAGCTTCCTCACGTTCATCACGGACGGAAGTATGGGTATTATGTGATCTGGTACGCATTTTTTGGTGGAAGAGGATCAAAAACTCGCTTTTATCACAGTTTTGGTTTTCTGTTTTCCCACAGACGGCGCCAGTGATGATTTAGCGAATTTTTGATGGGAATAAATGCAAGTAATAAATGAAGATCACAACACTGAAAATTACGTGGTTCGATTTACTGAGGTAAATCTACGTCCACGGGAAGAATAGAGGGCAAATTTGTATTGCTTGATCTAGCTTACAGATTACAATACTGATTTGCTATATGAGATTCAGGATCTAGAGAACTTAACCCTGGTCTATCTGATCTAAGTTCTATTTATACATTCGAACTAAGATCGTGGTTTGCAGCCCTGGTAGGGGGGTTGATAACTGCTTAATACCACTAAATAGATCGTGGGTGTAATGGAGGTCGTGGAGATCCTGCATGGGTCCACTATCTCCTTGTTCGGTCGAATACTGAGACCGAACTGCTGAACTTTGCCGATCAGCTTTTGCCGATCTGAGAGTTGAGCTCGATTGGTCGGCTTTTACCGAGCTATAGGCTGTGACCGAACTCTTTGGTTGTGCCGAACTGATACTCTTTCTTGGGTTTTGGGCTGATGGGCCGTCACTGCTATTGGGCTCGCAATTATTGTTTAGTTGTTTAGTTCGTATCCCATCGGTACTCGTGGTCCAAAAAATGGATACTCAATAAATGTTGAGGACACCTCAATTATCTGCACTGAGTATCCGTTCTCAAGCAATTGGGTACTGGAAAAATCTGATTTGACCTTATTTAAAATCTTGAAACACAACTAATAAGAAGAAATTAAGCTTCACGATTTCACAATCTAGTTTGTAAGAGCAACAAACAAGCTCAAGCAAATAACTAAAGAAAGATAGAACTCTCGAAAATCAGATTTCATGTATTTGCATAATGTGGTGATGTCTTGGGGGTGTGGAGGTAGAACTGCAACACATAGATAGAGACACAAATGTAGTTCTACTGAGACGCTCGATTATATTTTGAGAGGGAAATGGTGAAGTGTTGGCGTTAATTAAACCTCCGATATAATTAAATTGGGCATTAACTTCGGCGCTAACTAGTAATTACCCGATCATGTCATGTAACTTATGTGGGGAAATAAACACAGGCAATCACGAATATGAAAGAGAATGAACACAAGAAATTGTTTACCCAGTTCGATACAATGTGTATCTACGTCTGGGGGCGATGCCAAGCCAGTGATTTCACAATATAATTTCAGAATAAGCATAATTTAACAATGAGGGAGCACCTCTATTTATAAGCAACTAGAGAGCCCTAATTCTAGTCAAACTAGGAAACATATATCATAAGGAAAAAATACTTCAAGGAAACAAATCCTAAATATGGTAGGAGATAAATTAGGCTCCATAATTAACAATCTCCCAGTTGGAGACTAACAACTCCTAAACAACCATTTCCTCGTGATCTCATCCCTTCATCCGCTTAGCATCGCCTAACCTTCTCTTCAAGTTCCAAGGCCAATTGAAGCTATGCATAGCTTCAATTTCTCTAAGGTCACCACCTTAGTAAACATGTCTGCAGGATTCTCACATCCAAGTATCTTCACAAGTTGCAGGATTTTCATCTCCACTAGGTGTCGGATGTAATGATACTTCAACTCCACATGCTTTGTCCTAGAATGAAACGCTGGATTCTTCGCCAAGAAAATAGCACTCTGACTATCACTGTAAAGTATGCTACTCTTGTTCTCCTTCCCAAGTTCATCTAAGAAACTCTGCAACCACACCATCTCCTTGCTTGCCTCTGTCGCAGCTACATATTCAGCCTCCGTAGTAGACAAAGCAACGGTCTTCTGCAACTTAGAAGTCCATGAAATAGCAGTACCACCATAAGTAAATACATACCCGGTTGTGCTTCTTCTCCCATCAAGATCATTGGACGCCAAGTCTGCATCCACATAACCTGTCAGCTCGACATTCTTGCCATTGAAACATAAGACACTTTCTGTAGTACCTCTCAAGTATCGAAGGATCCATTTAACTGCTTCCCAATGTTGCTTGCCCGGATCACCCATGAACCGGCTCACTTACTCCCACTGCTTGTGCAATATCAGGCCTCGTACACACCATTGCATACATAATACTGCCAATTGCTGAAGCATAAGGAATTTTCTTCATTTCAGCACGTTCTTCTTTTGTACTCGGCGACTCCTTCTTTGACAGCTTAAAGTGACTGCCTAAAGGCACACTTACTGGCTTCGAATTATCCATGTTGAATCTTTCCAAAACCTTACCAATGTAAACAGCTTGCGAAAGATACAATTTTCCTGCCGCCTTGTCACGCTCGATTCTCATGCCCAAAATTTGATTAGCCTCTCCAAGATCTTTCATGGTGAATCGTTCAGACAATTTCCTTTTCAACTTATCCATCTCCTTTTGATCACCTCCTGCGATCAACATATCATCAACATATAATAACAGGATAAGATAGCTCTTGTCAAACCTCTTGTAGTAAAACAATGGTCAGCGTAACATCTTTTATAGCCAATCTCCATCATGAATCCATCAAACTTCTTGTAACACTGCTTTGGAGCTTGCTTTAAACCATACAAGCTCTTCTTCAACTTGCACACAAGATTTTTCATTCCTTTTACTACGAATCCTTCAGGCTGTGTCATGTACAACTCATCCTCCAAATCACCATGAAGGAATGCCGTCTTTACATCCATCTGATGTAACAATAGATTTTCTGCAACTACCATACTCAACACTAAACGAATAGTAGTTAGTTTCACAATAGGAGTGAACACATCTGTATAATCAATACCGTATCGTTGCTCAAATCCCTTGACAACCAGCCTAGCCTTGTAGCGCTTGCTACCATCAGCTTCACATTTGATTCGATAGACCCACTTGCAATGCAATGCCTTTTTCCCTTTAGGAAGTTCCACAAGCTCCCATGTGCCATTCAGGAGAAGAGAGGCAAACTCATCATCCATGACAATTTTCCACCTTCGTTTATCAGGGTCTTCTCCTGCCTCTGCATAACACTCGGGCTCACCACCATCAGTAAGTAACAAATAGAAATTAGAGAGCGAGTACCTATCAGGTGCACGTCGCTCTCTAGTCGATTTAGGCAGCGGAATAGTCGGTGGTGGAGTGCTTGGTTCTTCTTCAAGCACCTCTTCAGCATTCTGACTCTCTTTGCTCCCACTCGAGTTTGAGATGTCTAGCTCGACCACCTGTGGCTATGGATGTCAATCGGGCCAACCCGTTCGGGTTCGGGCCAACCCGTTCGGGTTGTCTGGCCATTCGGGTACGGGCTATTCGAGTTATGATTTTTTCGGGTTATAAAAGTTCGACCATAACCCTAACCCTTCGGGTTTCGGGCTAACCCACCGGGTTATTCGGGCCAATGCGTATTTTTAATTCTTTTAATATTTTTAAAAAATAATACGTATTTTAAATTTTCTTCAATTATGTACATATTTTTAATTAATCATTCAACAATTAAATACATATTTTTAATTTTCTTTAATATTTTTAAAAAAGATTAAGTTATTTAAATTTAAATAACTTATTCATTACATAATTATTTACAAAATATCTATCAATAGTATGTTTATGTTTATGTATTTAAAACATAAATCAACACTTTGTTTCAAAATTCAAACATAAATCAATTCGTAGAAAATTAAATAAAATTTTCATAACGTAAGAGGTGCATCGTAGATGTAACAAAAATATTTTGAATTGTTAAAGAGTGAATTATCAAGATGTTAGCTAATTG
This sequence comes from Salvia splendens, assembly GCF_004379255.2. Lineage (NCBI taxonomy): Eukaryota > Viridiplantae > Streptophyta > Magnoliopsida > Lamiales > Lamiaceae > Salvia > Salvia splendens. Next base: position 23,979,285 of record NC_056045.1, read on the forward strand.
GAGTAACTCTAAGTTTTCTTGAATTATGATTGGTCATATTTAATTTATTCCAGCTGTAAATAAGTCAAATAATAATTTATCTATGTTTTAAGAATCATCAAAGTACGCATAATTCATTGACGAAGCGGCGTCAAAACACTTTGCACTATTATATTGGAAATATACTAAAAGAAAGCTTTTATATACGAATATTTATGAATCCATGAACCACATGGTGATTTTTTTCGTGATCTTATATAATCGGTTTACGTATTTGGATTTTACATGGTTTTAGAGGGTTGTCTTGGATGATTTTGATTATATTTCTATATTTTGGTATGTTTACATGTTTGTTGAGAAATGATAGAAAATTGATTAGAAAATGTACACAAAATATGTGGATGTGTAGCAGCCTTATTTGAGTCAATGTTTTTCGCGATTTTGAAGTCTGATAAACCTCTAATACATATCATTCTCTTCGTCTTCGAAAGAGCTTCGCATGGATATATTGCACGTCTCAATCGGAGCTTTGTAGAGAAAGTTATGACCGTTATAAAAACTGCTCGATGTGTAAAAGCCTTCAACCCGACGGGCTGACCCGTAACCCAAACGGGTCAGCCCGCCTAACCCGACAACCCGAACGGGTCAGCCCGAATGGCCCGATTTTAAATTCGGCTGCGAAATTACAACCCTAACCCTGTATTTTTATCGGGTTATTCGGGCTGGCTCGCGGGTTCGGGTTACATTGACATTCCTGCTTGTGGCTCAGAACTGCTGGGACTCGACGCCTCCAATCTATCCTTGTACAATACTTGTTCATTGAAAATGACATCTCTACTGCGAATAACCTTACGGTTCTGCTCATCCCGGAGTCTATAACCGAACTCATCGCCTCCATAACCAATGAACGTACACTTAATAGATTTACCATCCAACTTGCTTCTCTCAACGGAACTAACATGAGCATAAGCAACACAACCAAAGATGCGTAGGAAAGATAGATTTACCTCTTTTCCTGTCCAAACCTCCTCGGGTATCCGAAACTCCAAGTGAACTGATGGACCTCTATTAATTAGGAATGCAGCTGTGTTGACTGCATCTGCCCAAAAACTCTTTGGCAATCCACTTTTCAATCTCATGCATCTTGCTCGCTCGTTCAACGTTCTGTTCATGCGCTCTACGATTCCATTCTGCTGTGGAGTTTCTTTCACAGTTTTCTCCATGCGGATTTCATTCTCGGTGCAGTACTCCTTGAACTTTGCAAGTTCATATTCTCCTCCATTATCGGATCTTAGACACTTCACCTTCAGCCCGGTTTCAGTTTCAACAAGGGCTTTCCACTTCCTAAAAGCGTCAAACGCGGATTTACTCTTCAGAAAATAAACCCATAGCTTTCGAGTAGAGTCGTCGATGAAAGTCATATAATATTCAGAGCCTCCTAGGGACTTCACAGGTGCTGGTCCCCATAGATCCGTGTGGACCATCTCCAACTTCTGTGTCTTCAATTTTCTGCCTCCTCTTGAGAAACTCACCCTTTTTCTGTTTCCCAAACACGCAATCCTCGCACAGGCCAACTTCAACAGTTTTCAGGCCAGGCAGTAAACCTCTTGAGCACATTATCTTCATCCCTTTCTCGCTCATGTGGCCAAGACGACAGTGCCACAAATCTGCATTATTTGTCTCAATTGCAATATCAATGCAATCTTTGGAGTTAGTTGTGGTATACAACGTACCCTCCTTCTTACCTCGAGCTACTATCATAGCTCCCTTGGTAATCTTCCAATTGTTGCAGCCAAACGTCACGGTGTACCCTTCTGCATCAAGCTACCCAATCGAAACCAAACTTCTCTGCAATCCAGGAATGTGTCTGACTCCATTTAGTTTTATCACGGATCCATTGGACGTCATTACCTTCACGTTTCCCTTTCCCACGATATCTAAGGGCTCGTCATCAGCCAGATGTACCTTCCCAAAATCACCAGAAACGTAGTCTTCCATTATCTCCACATTGCTGCAGGAGTGGAACGACGCTCCATAATCCAATACCCACGATTCCATCGGACTACTGACACTCAAGACCAACGCCTCGCCATCGTCATTAGACATGGTAGCGTTTGCTGTCTTCTTATTCTTCTGATCCTTATTCTTATACTTCTTCGGTGCCTCACACTGATTTCTAAAATGCCCAAACTCATCACAATTCCAGCATTTAACTTTATCCAAATCCTTCTTGGATTGGCTCCTCCCTCTGGAATTTGATCTTCCATGATTTTGCTTTCCCTTCGATCTGCCTCTCTGTTCTGTATTCAGTGTTGATCCCGAAGTAGAAGATTCTAATTCACTTCGGCGAACTTCCTCACCAATCATCAGATCTCTTACTCTGTCAACTGTTAGGTTTGTCTCTGCAGCAGTAACTGCTGTCACTGTGCCAGCCCAACTCTCAGGCAGAGATGATAGCAAAATCAGGGCACGAATTTCATCATCGAATTTTATATCAACCGAGTTCAGTTGCGAAGTAATCATGTTGAACTTGTTGAGATGTTGTTGCACCAGCTTTCCCTCTTGCATTCTAAAATTAAACAATCGTCTAATCAGATGTACCTTGTTTGCCGTTGATGGTTTCTGATACATGCCCTCCAAGATCTTCATCATCTCCTTTGTCGACTTTGCTGCAGTCGTGTGATAAGCCACATCCTTGGACAACGATAGCCTAATCGCGCTCATCGCTTTTCTGTCCAGCAGCTCCCACTCCTCCTGTTCCATCTTTTCTGGTTTGGTTTTTAAAGGCTTCCAGAGATCTTTACCGTACAGGTAATCCTCAATCTGCATCTTCCAAAATCCGAAATCAGATCCGTCGAACTTCTCTACAACAATTTTCTCATCGATCCCCATCGTGATTCTGCCTCTTAAACCCTAGGCTCTTGATACCAGTTGTTGGGAAATAAACACAGACAATCACGAATATGAAAGAGAATGAACACAATAAATTGTTTACCCAGTTTGATACAATGTGTATCTACGTCTGGGGGCGATGCCAAGCCAGGGATTTCACTATATAATTTCAGAATAAGCATAATTTAACAATGAGGGAGCACCTCTATTTATAAGCAACCAGAGAGCCCTAATTCTAGTCAAACTAGGAAACATATATCACAAGGAAAAAATACTTTAAGGAAACAAATCTTAAATATGGTAGGAGATAAATTAGGCTCCATAATTAACAACTTGATAGGTGAAAACACCAAAAATTTCTCAAATTGAGCCTGAACCTCATACACATATTTGTGTCTATCAGGTATCACACCGGGTCAGATAAATCATAAAACCTCAAATCTGATATCCTTTAAATACCCCTTAGATATTCTAATATATGGGGAGTGATCAAAATGTGTGCATTAACTAGCATTCGATTCTATTTTTTAAAAATGCTTACGATTAAATGAAATAAGAATTTATTTTTAAAATTGTTCTCCCTCCGTCCTCAAAGAATATGCATTTTAGGGACAGCACGGGTTTTAATGTAAAATTTGTAAAGCAAGAGAGAGGTAAAGAGAAAAAGTAATTAAAGTATTGTTAATGGATAATGTCTCTCACCTCATTAGAAAGAAAAGACTTTCCAAAACTACAAAGTGCATATTCTTGTGAAACAGACTAAAAAGGAAAGAATGCATATTCTTGTGGGACGGAGGGAGTATATTGTATTGCTATACTCTCATTCAAAAATCTTAAATCATACTTTTCCATTCATCCTTACTGTTTTGCTATTTTGAAATATTTTAATTTACATTTGTCTAGGTACCTGTTACTAACTATCTTAAATTGCTAACTACTAATTATGTCAATAGCTTACATTATACTCCCTTCGTCCGCCATTAGGAGTCTCATTTATGGGCGGCACGGGCTTTAAGAAATGTTAAGAAAAGTGGGTGAAAAAAAGTTAGTGGAATAGGGTCCCACTTGTATATATTAGTTTTTAAATGAATGTGAGTGGAATGAGTTAGTGGAAGGTGAGACCCTATTACCATTTATGGTAAAAGTGAACCGGGACTCCTATTCGCGGATGGACTAAAATGGAAAAACGGGACTCCTATTCGCGGACAGAGGGAGTAGATGTCAACATAGGATTTAGTTGACATACAAATATATTCAGGGGCAGACGCAAAAAAAAATCAGTAAGGGCTACGCTATATGTAAATTTCACTTCATCTGTCCTTTAAAATAACTTATTTTGGTCGTTCTTAAAATTAGATCATCTTTAAATAATGAAACTTTTTTTTCTTTTTAATGAGATGTGTCTCATTCTCTATAACAATGCTTTAATCACTCTTTATTTATGAATCTCTTATTTTTACCAATGACACATTAAAATTTAAAACACATACCATTTCAAAATTAGCCTATTTTTAGAGGATAAAAATATAAATAATAGTACTCAAATGCAAAAAATTCACATTTAACTTTAGAAGCGGAATAGCACTTAAATCAAATTTTAAACAATTCTAGCAACTCAAACTCATCTTAAACTCAAATTAAATAGGTAAACTGAACCGATTTAGTTAATACTAGGGCTGGCAATTTTCGACACGACACGATAATCCGACACGAATCCGCACGAAATTATTGGGTTGGGGTCAAGTCCTATTGGATCCGTGTTCTTATCGGGTTGACCCATTAAGAACCCGATAATTTCGGGTTGGGTTCGGGTCGGATGCAGGTCGGATACGGGTAACCCATTAAGAAATAATATTATTATTTTTATTATTATTTCAAAAAATATATATTACTTTAATTTTTTAATTTCTTATAAATTAGGTTTAAATAGTATAAAACGAATTTTAATTGTATAAATTAGGTTAAAAATTAAGGTTTAATCGTGTAATATTAGGTTTTAATCGTGTAATATCAGGTTCGGGTTGTTATCGTGTCGTGTCAACCCATATTATATCGTGTCGATAACGGGTTCGTGTCGGGTGCGGGTCGTGTTCGGATTTGAAGGTAGCAGGTCTGGTTCGTGTTCGGATTTACAGTTTCCTTAACAGGTCGGGTTCAGGTTAGGCCTTATTGGGTTGGGTCATTATCAGGTTGACCCGATAACGACCCAATCCGCACGATTTGCCAGCCCTAGTTAATACTACTCCGTATCACAAAATCTTAAAAAAAATTAACAATGCCGAACGCATAGCATATTTTTGCATATTTTCAATTTTATAATATAATGAATTGTTAAAAATAGTAAATTTTAACTAATACTCCCTCCGTCCCGCACTACTTGCACTTATTTCCTTTCTGGGCGTCCCAAGTTATTTGCACTCTTTCCATTTTTAGTAACAATTTATACCTACAGTCGTAATTGTTGACTTTGTCTATCACTCATTCCTTAATCTCCGTGCCCAAAAGGAAAGGTGCGAGTAGTGTGGGACGGAGGGAGTACTAATACTGCAAAGTGCAAACAAAAGCGGCACGCCTTTTTAAGGAAAATAACATGCCATTTTAGAGCATCCAAAGTGGGGCGCTCTAAGGGGCTCCCTATGCACCACCGCGTCAGCATTTTATCATCCTGCCCTTCCACCTGCACTGGGGCGCCCTAAGCATTTTTTTCTATTTGAATACTTAAATAACTACAAAAATTGGGAAAAACCTTCATTTCATTTAAAAAATTAATACATTACAATACGGATTACAAAAAAAATACGCAAACTCAGCGACGGCGGTTACGGGCCCACACTTCTTCAACCATGTAGTTCATGAGCTGCGCATAGTCGTGTTGGTTGCGCATTGAGGCCTGTCTAGATAGAACCTCATTGAAGTCCGTCGGTAATCCTCAAGCGAGGGGCTCGGTCGCCCACAGTGTTGCAATGCGAGAAATGTTCGTATGAAAAATAGAATGACAATCGAGGTTTAAATAGACAAATTTCAAATTTAAAAAAAAAAAAAAACAAAAACGTGTTGCATCGTCCGCGCCATCGTCCGCGGCGCCCACAGTGGGTGGACGATGGCGCGGACGATGCCCTATCGTCCGCGGACTAAGCGTAGGGCGCGGATGACGCATCGTCCGTCGTCCACAGAGCCACAATGGTGGACGATAGCGCGCCCACTGTGGATGGCCTTATGAAAGAGTATAAAATAATACTCCCTCCGTCCCCGATTAATTGTCACTCTTTTCTATTTCGGTCCGTCCCTCAATAATTGTCACACTTCATTTTTACCATAAATGGTAAGTAGGTACCACATTCCACTAACTCACTTCACTCACATTTTATTATAAAACCAATTTAAAAAAGTGGGTCTCACATTCTACTAACTTTTTCAACCAATTTCTCTTTATATTTCTTAAACTCCGTGTCCGGTCAAAGAGTGATAATTAATCGGAGATGGATGGAGCATTATACTAGTCATGTTTAATGACTTAGGCTTCTTCTTCCCCGTTTTGCTTCCGCCATTGTTACATTTATTCCTGTAACTTTTTTCATTTTCAGGTTATATTCAGCCCCACTAATCATCCAGTTTTCAGTAATTTAGTCATCTACAGCATTCAGATAGTAAGGGATTAAGACAATTTTTGAAAATTTCAAAAAATATACAAGTACAAAAAACCAAAAAAAAAAAATTGGTAAGGGCTTAAGCCCTACCATCTCCTTTACTGCGTCTGCTCCTGAATATATTCGTGTTGACATCTATAATATAGGTTGTTGGCATAGTTAGCAATTCGAAAATAGTTAACAACTGATCATATCCCCATTTATTTAGGTACAGTATAAGTATTTATATTATCGAAATCGGTAGATGTTTCACGTTTTCCAGTTATAGACACGAGAATCATTCAAATGCTACACATGCAAGTAAGGTAAATTGTTCATATATCTAAGCCTCAAAATAACTATTTTGTCTAAGAACATTCAAAATAGGCTCAGTCTTCCACCCTCTCAAAATACCTTCTGTCGGCTGCCACATTTTCAGTCCTCCCAAAAATACCTCACAGCCTTCCAACAGCCCTCAGCTCTCCCTCCCAACACCTTCCTATTTAATTTATTTTAATTATTGATGTTTATCAAATATTAAAACAATAAATATGAAATTAATAGGAAAAAAGGAGAAAACTCAAACATGCTTTATTAATATAAATAATAAAAAACTTCCACTACAATTTACACAAAAAACAACCTTCTTCAAGCTTCAACACGCCGCCCGACTCACTAGTCGAAGTCCTCCCCATCATCCCCAGCACCGTCCCCAGTGGCATCCCCAACATCTTCCGCATCGTCGTCGATTGGCAACCCCATATTGCGCTTCATCGAATTCATGACGAGAAATAACTCTCTCTTGACTTTGGGGTCGGTTGCGTCGACCCAATGTACAACGGCGTCGAACAAGTGCTTCGACGCTTGCATCTTGATGCTTTCAGACAGATTCGAATTGGTGGTGCCCGACTGGACTTCCATGGACCCGCTGGAAGCTCCTCTCGACATCTGCATCGCCGTTTTCTAGCCCATCAGACGTTGGCGGCGGGGAACTGGGGGAGGCTCTACTTCGACATCGTCGTTGAGGTCGATGGAACCAATCGTTGTCGTGATTCATTATATCTAGAGAGAATTAATGAGAGGTGTCAATAAAAGTTGTACTCGAGAGAACGAGGTGTGTGAATAAAATAAAGTGCAATGAGTTGTATATATAGAGTTTGAAATAATAAATAAATAAAATTAAAATGCGGGACCAAGGTCGGCGCACAATAGACGCCGAGCGACCGCCATCCGCCCAAACGACGCCCAACGTGGTCACCTGTCCCCTGGCGCCCATCCCCATCAAAGATTAAGCACACCAACTCTATTAATCACTTTTTCAATATTTAATTAATTTTTATTTTTTTATGATAGTTTTACTAATGATCATTTGAGAACAACGTTATATTTTCATATTATTTTTAATGAAAACATAATTTCTTTATAACAATTATAATTATATATATATATATCAAAATTTGTAAAAAAAACAAATACTACAAAAATGATAAAACTACAAAAATACAAAACAGAGTATTTAGAGATATTTTGGAATGCACTTTGACATATTTTGGCAGCTGAAAAATATTAAAATTGGTGAAATATTCTTGAGAAAGATTGAAATTTTAGGATAAATTGAATATGGGAAATGAAGAATAACTCATCTGTCATCGATTATCATCTATAATTAACAAAAACAGATATTACTAAATATAGGAAGGGATTATAACAAAGAACATATTATTTGTAGAGAAAGAAGGTATTTTCTCTGTTTATAGAAGATAGAAAAAAGCAATACATATAAATGATATAAATAATTATGCGTAAAATATGACACAATCTTATTTGTTACTACTCGATATAGAGACAGACGAAGATTACGTACTCATATAGTCCTATTTTCATTTGTTAGCTTTTTTTAAAAAAAATGGTATATTTTGGAAGGTTTAAATCGTAAAAGGCAAGCAAAGGTTCAACGTACACAGAATATTCAAAAAACTAGCAAAAACAGCAGAGTAACAACTAACAAAAGAAGGCCTACAAACCACATACAAGCACCAAAGCAACCAAGTAACAACACCCCAAAGATACCGCTAATAAAAGAAGAAGAGATAGAAAAGTCAAACCATGAGCTTCACCAAGCAATAAACTTGCTACTTTTAATCTTTTCATTTGTTAATAGAGAGTGACGGGGGAAGATTGTGTACTAGTACTATTTTTATTACTCAGTATTTAACTTCATGTAGATTAAGAACATAGAGATCATGTACTATCTCCATTTTTTACAATAGAATTTTTTTTAAATAATATAAATTTTACTAATACATAACTGATAATTGAAGTATACTTAGTAAAGATTGAGTCTCAACTTATTAGACAGATCAAATTTTTCCTAAATAAAAAAATTATAATTTTAAGGACAAAACATAAAAAATATTTGATTACTAATATTTTTAAGGAACGGATGTACATCAGAAGAAAGTTGAGTCACTTCTTTTTTGTAATCGTTTTGAAAAAACCGTACTTAAGAAATAGTAAAAGTGAGTGAATAGTAAAGTAAATTAATTATGTACATTATTCTCACTTTTACTTTATTATTTATCTACTTTAACTATTTATTACGATTTTTTCAAAATGATTAAAAAAAGTGACTCAACTTTTTTGAGACAGATGAAAAAAAAAATTTTGGTTATTATGAATAGAGTATAGAGACCATGATCACAATAAATATTGTCAATCTTATTTTAGGGGTGCAAGCCAATTCCAATGTAATCTTATTAATTAAGAAAACTTATTCTTTCTAGCTCCCTCCCTTATCACTAATCATGCTAATTACTACTTCCAAAGGTCATCCGCAACGCTGTCTCTTATTCGTCTCTTAACCGTCTCATCTCTTCACTATTCATGGGCTCCACTGTACTTTTCACCCCATCTCTTAACTAAGAGACAACACATGCACCCATTAATCTCTTAACCATCACATCCCTTAACCATTCATTCAATTTCATTTTTTATTTTTATTTCCAACAAATTCAATTGATAAAAACACACTTCATTAAATAAAATAAAATTACAACTTAAAATTCTAAAAAAATAAAAAAACACATTAATAAAATCCTAAAAAAATAAAAAATACATAATTTAAATTCTTCCGCTCACTCTCTCTAAATTCAAAATCTCAAAACTCAAAAAAGCAGAAGAAGATATCATCAGTTGCGACGTCTTATTCCGTGGGATCAAAGCTCGAGGCAACAAAAATTCGCAGCGATAGACTTGGGGAGGTGAAAGATTTTATTTCGAATTTGGGAGAGAGCTCCGACGAACTTTTAGTCTGTGGATTCCAACGATACTTGAAAATTCAGGGTGTTTGATTTTTTTATTCGATGCATTTGCTCAAATGGATCCATGAATGGATTAAATTTGGGAGAAGAATAATGTTTTGAGATGAAGAATGTAGAGTGTTTGAGTGAGAATACAGAGTTTTTTTATGATGGATTAATTTGTGGGAATGATTTGATATTTATAGAAGTAATTGGAGGCTTAAAAAAAATTAAAAAAGTAAAAATTTACAAAAAATGGCTATACACGGCTAGTATATTTTTGGGGTTTTTTTATTTAAATTTTCAAACTTTCGTGATTTTTTTAAAAAAAACAAAAAAAACATTTTTTCAGATAAAAAAGACGCTCACTCGCGGGCGAGTAGGCTTCACGGACGAACCGGAGCGCGTGGCGAGTTGTCTCGCGAGACTTCCCTCCACGGCGAGATAAGGGACGGGATGGGGACGAGACGGAGCCCGCAATGCTGTCTCGATGCGGTCTCGTCTCTCCGAGACGAGATAGAGCCCGCAACGAGACGCGTTGCGGGTGCCCTAATTCTCTTCTCTTTAAAGCTGTAATTATAGTAGAACACATTTAATAAGGGCATCTCCAATAGTTCGTCGACAAGCAATAGCCCAACCATAGCCCAGCCACAAACTCCTCTGCCACATCATCAGCACTAAAAAACTCATGCCACATCATCAGGACAAGTAACTGGACAAGCAATAGCCCAACCATAGCCTAGCCACATCATCAGCACTAAAAACAAATAATTAACAATTACACAAAATTCGGAATTAAATTTACAACACATATACGGGAAAATGCAATAATTTTATTTAAATTAAAAAAAGTAAATTATAAAAAAATTACATAATTAAAAAAAACTCTTCTTCCACACACGAATTACGGAATTACAAAATTAAAAATTACAATCACGCAAATATGAAATTAAATTTACGACACAGGTACGAGAAAATGCAATAATTTTATTTAAATGTAAAAAAGTAAATTATAAAAAAAATAAAAAAAAAAACTAAATCGGCTAGCCGATTCCGAGCCTACAATGGCGGCTAGCGGATCGGCAAGAGCCCGCGATTCGGCTAGAGCTCGCCGATCGGCTAGCCGTTTTGCCGCTCGCCGCCTACAATAGTTCGGCTAGCGACCGGCCAGCGCCGGAATCGACTAGCCGGTCCGCTAGCCTATTATTGGAGATGCTCGAAGTGGCGGTAAGATCGCACTCTCTTTAAGCCATGTCCAATATAGCACGTGTGGATTGGGACCATTAGCGGAATTCCCACACGCACCAGTCACACCACAGTTACATTACTTAATCTGGAAGTTTAAACCTGCACCAGAAAAAAATCCTAAAAAAAAGAAGAAGAGATTTTTTATTTTTCCCCAATTCTGACTAAAATGTGATTGGTCGAGACAGCACAAAATCCCAAACCTTCATCTCAGGTGACGCCGCCTACGAAATTCAAACCTTCAACAGTCCAGTTTAAAAAGAAAGAAGCCAAGATCCAAATTCCCACAAAATATCTTGTCTTCCTCGACCCCACACTTGGTATCTTTACTCTATTGCAAATTTTTGTGCTCGAAAGTGCGATTTACACACACAAGAACTGGAAAATGAGACGAAACCGCGTAGCTCCACCGCCTTATGCAAAAATTCCTGATTTTTTCTCTCCCCTTTTTCTTTTCTTTATTTCGATTTTGTCTGCGGATGGGTTTCGGTTGGCAATACCTATATATACCTCAGCCCCACCCACATTTTTGCCGACCATTTTTCCGCCTTCCGATATTTTTACCCCCGCTTCAAAAATCTTCCCATTTGAGCCAAAACCGTAATGAACCCTGATGACAGCCCTCGCCCTCGCCCTCGCACTAGCACTAGCACTCTTCCAATGCCCTGTTTTACTTCCGGTGACGAACCGCCACCACCTGTTACGGCGGTTTTCCCAAATCCGCCGTCATTTCCTTTCTCGACAGAGTCTCTGTCTGTAGAGCCGCCGCCGTTCTCTCCTTTCATGAACTTCGACTCGTTTGAGGCCCAATTTGAGTCCAAACCGGACATCGCCCCTCAGCCGTTGGAGTCTCTGTATGAAACTCCAATTCCGCCTTTTCTGAGCAAGACGTTTGATTTGGTGGATGATCCTTCGTTGGATAAGATCATTGCTTGGGGTGCAAGAGGCGATAGCTTTGTGGTGTGGGATCCTGTTGAATTTGCGAGGATGGTCTTACCAAGAAATTTCAAGCACAATAATTTCTCCAGTTTTGTGCGTCAGCTCAATACATATGTGGGTATTGATTTCATTTCTGTCTCGGATGCTGTTGGTCTCTATTTGCGCTTGCTTTCTTTTAGCTGATTATGTCTGTTTATGCAAAATTTTCTATGTAATTCCTGCTTCTTTCTTCTTCTTTATGTATTTTTTTTCTCTCTTTCTGTTTTGATGTTTCTGGAAAATTGTACTATATAGCTACATTCCACAACAAGGACTTTTTGTAATCAGATATAATTTGTACTGAGATTTATATAATTCGGAGACAATTTGTATTCCTAATTCTTGATGTTGATATCTTGAGCTGGATGATATTCTCTCTTCATGTGCAGTGGTTGCTGTGTTCTTTGGACCTTGCCCCTGCATTGGAATGATCAATGGTGGATTTTGCTCATATATAGTATAACTTAATTTCAGGGATATCTGTGCATATATGTATGTGTTTATATTATTTCTGCCATTATATATTGCTGGATTCAAGAAGGAGCCTTCTTGTGGTGATAATCTGTAATGGAAATCAAAGACTTTTGTATAATAATACCAAAACCTTTCACAACTTGTGTCTCTGTTTTCCTTGGATGAATATTATATATTGAGACTTTAACAGCTGCTGTAAATGATTGAACCTTGGTGTCGAATCATATTGTAAACTAACAATACTTCACATTATGCTCTACCTCCTCCTCCAAATGAGTAGAGGAACTGGAATGCCCATCTCGTCACAGGTAGAAGATAAGATTTTTGTGCAACATTTACTTGGGATAGTGGATGTATTATTTGCATGAAATCATGTGTGGATATAACTTGTACTGATCTCATTACATGTATCATGATGCAGATGGTGTATGGACGTTGGACCTATGCATATGTTTTGTGCATATTTAAGCTGTTCTTGTGGTTATTGGGAATGGGTTTCAGGTGTGTAATTTTTTGTTTACGTTGCGCAGGGATTTCGCAAAATTGATGCAGATAAGTGGGAGTTTGCAAATGAGGGATTCTTGAGAGGGCAGAGGCATCTGTTGAAAAATATCCAAAGGCGCAAATCGCTACATCCTCAGCATACTGGAAGCTCCTCTGGATTGTCTGATGAGGCAGGCAAAGTTGAATTGGGAGGTGAAATGGAACGTCTGAGGAAAGAGAGGCATTCGATGATGCAGGAGGTGGTCGAATTGCAGCATCAGCAGCGTGGTACAGTTAAGCATATGGAAATGGTTAACGAGAAGCTCCAGACAGCAGAGAAAAGGCAGAAACAGATGGTCTCATTCTTAGGAAAGATCTTTCAGAACCCAGCTTTTCTAACTCGCTTTCAGCAGATGAGGCAACAAAAAAGCCTCGCCTCCCCAAGGACAGCGAGGAAATTTGTGAAACATCAAGTGCACGAGTCTGGTACGTCTGATTCATCCCCCAAACAACAGATTGTGAGCTGCCAAGATGAGCTTGGCAATCCTTTCATGCCCAAACAACTTCCCTGTCCTCCCTTGCAAGGTATAATGGGAGACGTGCCATTTGGAATTGACGATACTTCACTAAGTGAATACGCAAGGATGGATGAATTCCTCAGTGACCCAGAGCCCAGCGAAGCAGTTTTTAAAGGCAAGGGTGTTGTTGCAGGTCCCGAATATTTCATGTCGTTTCCAGAGGACTTTGTGGAGGAGAAGAAGATTCCTGAATTCTCAAGTGCAGAAACTCAGTCTATGGCCGTTGAGGAGGGTCTTTGGAGCACGGGATTTGGAGCAAGTGCCGGTATGTCTAGTTCCACTGAGTTGTGGGGTAATGTTAGCAGTTACGGCACACCAGAAATATCAGATGTTTGGAACATAGGTTCACTGCAGAGAGCAGGAAGTTCGGGAATTGACAAGTGGTTGAACCAAGACTCCCCTTTTAGTGAGTTAGATAACGAAGGCCAACAAAATAGAGATGATTATTCTAAGAAGTTGCATCCATGAGATCTCTCTTGGATCCTTCTTCACAGTATAGTTAAATTCATTTGATGGACCATAAAATAATATCATCATTATTATAGACTACTCTTTTTAGCATTTGATCATTGGGCCTCAATCATTTTCCCATATTCATTGTTGTTTCAAATTTTTTTGTCTCATGTTATGCAACAGTTATGAGCTTTTGCATAATCCTACTAATGCACCTCTGTTTTAAGCTGTGGGCGCACGGGCAAGCACACACGAGAGGGCACGAGAAGATGCTGCTGCAACACTCTTTACCGAAGGTGAGCAAATTTTGAAGTGTTTTCATCTTCATCTGTCAGTATTTGATTGCATTTCTTTATTCTTCCCTATATATCACTCGATCATATATATACATGCTTTGATGGATTGAATACGTTGATTTGCCCTTGTTGCGTTTCGAGTATAAAAATGCACGTAGATAAGCTGTGAACAGAATCTGCAGTATTGAGGCAACCAAACGTGGAGAGGAGAAGTCCAAAGCAGAAAACAGGGGATCAATTATCCATTTACGCATGTATTTTCGTGTACATTGTGTTTACACGATGTTGAATCATGTTTAATTGACGCATGTATTTTCGTTGGTATGTTGAAGAATGTGAAATTGATTTATTGATTATGAAGGTTTGGTCATGCAACATTTTGAATTCCATTGTATAGTGTGTTGAAATATAAACTATACTAGTGAGTAGTAGTATTATTTTATGAAGCTATCTTCGGCAACTCTTGATTAATTTTAACTAGTGTTATCACCCGTGCTATGCACGGGGCATAAGATTTTTAAATAATGAAGTTAAATTTTAAGATAAGAAAAAAAAAGAGGATAAAGAGAATTAATAATATTTATGATTAAAAAAATGTATTAATTATAATAAGTATTCATAACATTATAAAGGATTAAAAATATTATAAACAGTAATAAAAAGAGAAATGTAATATTTATGTTTGGCAAACGATTTTATGCAATATTAATTTATGATATGAGTGGAGTAAAATAAAATAAAACAAATGACAAACATGAGATACACGATTAATGATAAATAGTGGGTTAGTTAGAATAAGATATATAAATAAAAGAAAATATATGTGCAAATGAGGATAGGAGATGAAAAAATCATATAATTTAAATAAATAAATAGTTCATTAATTTTAATCAACAAAACATATGTATTCAAAAAATAAATTCTATGCATGTGGAAATATATATTTACGTAATCTTATGTAGCATTAAACAAAATTCTTATAATCACGTTTGCACACTTAAATATTTCTATCTATACGTTGACATAAAAAAAATTATCAATCGCTTCCATATTATCCTCTTTATATACCCATAATGCAAATGGTAATACAAAATGATGAATAATTTGGAACACGGATATTATAATTAAAATATTAACAATAGTAACCTTAATGTCTTTAATCACAACGGTTGCGTACTAAAATATTTCAAATTAAATCACTCATGAGACAATAGTCAAAGGGAATTGACAGTTCGTAAAACTTGAATGACAATTTTGGATCAGAAGTTAAAGAAATTATAGGAATCAAAACTTTTTCACCAGCGTTATGACCAATCAAAACTTTCGCCTCGAAAACATGATTACCAAAACGTGTGATTATCAACAGAGTTCCATTACACAACTCATTAGAATGATCAATGTTCCTTATCAACAAAACATGAAAACCAACCTTCAAAAGCTATGCATGATTAGGAATACCAAACGACTTCAAATTATTCAGCAAAAAATTTCCTTGAGAAGCCAAGATAAAAAAAAATGAGATCATCCAATAATCACATCTTAGCTGACTACTTACTTTCTTATGTTTAATTTCAGACCATGGAATAACTTGATATGCATGACCAAAGATTAAATGCAAATTTTGTATACGAAAAAAAATAATTTTTTATTTCCACCATGTATACATATAAAAAGTTAATTATCACTAAAAATAAGTGATAACAGTTCACTTAAAATTTATACTACACTTTATATTATAAGTAAATATAGGATGAGACAAAGGATTATATATTTGTGTTGTCATTTAGCTTGGTAATAATATGAAAATAAGTATTGAAATAAAGGATTTCGATTTTCCTCATCATTATTATTTTAATACATAATACTATATACATTATATTATATATATGTTTATTTCCACCATGTATACATATAAAAAGTTAATTATTACTTAAAATAAGTGATAACAGTTCATCACTTAAAATTTATACTATACTTTATATTATAAGAATTCATACAAACTTTATAAATTAGATTTAATTTTAAATATTTATAATTTCATATAATTTCATAATTTATTCGATAAACTTTATAGTATTAAAATATTTAAATAAAAATTCTAAAATCCTCCATTAGATCCAACCCACTAAACCCACTTTATACCTAAAAAGGCTAAACTAAAGCCCAAATAATATGTACATTAATAATTAATCCTACAAACCCTATACAAATGTTCAACCTCCATCTCTCTTTCTCCTCTCTGTTCGTCCCTTCCTCTCACCCCGGCGGATATCATCTCCGCTCTTCTGTCTCGCCTGCGCTGCCTCTCCGCCCGCTTCCCTCCAGCCTCGCGGCCCTCCGCCACCACATAAAACCACACTTCAAACCCAGCGCTGCCGTCAGCGACGACCCCTTTCAGTGCCGCTTTCATCGAATTGCACAAGCGACGCTTCTTTGCCGATCTTGCAGTAGAAGCTCCGTCTTCCTCGCACCAAATTGACCAGCGCCATGCACTGGTCGTGGCCGACGGTCAGCGCTATCTTACCCGAGGGATGCACGGACATCGAATTGATCGTTTTTTTGTGAATTTTGACGGATTTGAGCAGCATGAAGGGGTCGGCGTCATAGATGGAGACCGAGCCATTGGCGTCGGCTGCGAGGAGGTTCCGCGGGAGGGAGGAGAGGGAAGGTGGGGAGTAGAAGGCGACGGATGTGACGGAGGCGGATTGGTGGAAGGATCCTACCTCGGAAGAGGAGGCAAGGTCGTAGATTTTGACGCAGTCGTCGTTGCCGCCTGAGACCGCGACGGTGCCGCCGACGGCGACGGTTTTGATGGTGGAGAGGTTGGAGGGGAAGGAGAAGAGTGAGGTTAGGGTTAGTGAACGGTTCAGTTTGTAGCCCCAAATGAAACGCTCGTATGACCCTGCCACCAAACTCATCTTTGGAGAAAACCAGTTGAGAGAAAGAGAGAGAATGAGGGCCAGGGTTAGTGAACGATTCAGTTTATAAATGTCTTAAACTTCTCATAGAAGCCATTTTTTTCTACATTTCATTGGGCTAATTTTTATCCAATAATATTTACCTTTTTTTGCCCAATAGATACATTTCCCGCTCAAATGTGTGCCACATAGACTCCAAAAACTGTCCCTTTAGATATCGATAGACTAGTGAGTTAATTAGATCAGGATTATGGTCAAAATAAGTAAGATCTGATAATCTATAATCAATATTAATAATTAGCTAAACAAAGATTAGCAATGAATTCATTCAATTAATTAAATAATTTAAAAATTAGCCGCCCTTGTACGGCAAGTGCCTCTATACAGATTACAGATTATAGAGTAGCAACACCGGATTATAGATGATTCAGAAATTCATTGTTCAATTGCAAAAGTTTTTAATAAATCCTGTAACTTGTCTTTCTTCTGTTCTGTTACTACATCGGTGAACTGGGTTGGTACCTATGATACTTTGTTCTAATTAATAAATCTAGTGGAGATTTGCTAATTACACTATGAACTTGAGGATAACTGCATTAACAAGTTCAAGGTAAATGGTCAATTTTATTTTATGTTTAGAGAGTGTTTACCTAAAAAATGTTCACCATTTCGATAATTACCATTTAATACATAGCGATATCATGTTCACCACAATTTTTTCTCTTAGACATTTTATTTCTAAAATGAAACAATAGGTAGATAGGAGAAATACTTAATTGATCATTTACCCACAAGTGTATTATAAATCCAAACAGATACAATGAAACGAAAGCTCAACAAAATTGATATGGTATTTCCACACTCTAATCAAAATTTACTTGAGTTGTCGGTCGTTCTTTATACTCTTTCATGTTTTTGCAATAAAATTACAAAACATACAAACTAATGTAACATATGTACACTTATTATTGCATTAACATCGACGTTGTAACTTTTCAGGTGATACCCTAATTTAACATATACTATATCGAAAAGCTGCACACAAAATTGAGAATTGCATGTGAATTGGGGGTTTTCTGTAGAACAGTTATTTGGAAAACATGCCTCTATAAGACAATATCGCTAAATATAATTATATGAACACGCTTCTGTTTCTGGCTTCAATTGATGATGCAAGAGCTAAACAGTCTCTTTTAAATGCCTAGTAAAAGAAAGGACTTGCAGATTCTCAGAATACCTTAAGAATGATCACACCTTCTTCAACTTTCGCAAAAATGTCAGTTCATCAATAATTTCAACTAGCTTTTATGTACACAAGAACACCTGAAACAAGAATAAAGAGACACGAAGTTCAATCAGAGAATTTTCCGCAGCTTCAAAACCAACCCAGCAGGAAGTTACACTAGACTACTAGTGCGGAGAAAAGATTTCAATAAGTCGATAGTTTTCAAGATAAACAACCTTGCAATCCAGGCATCAGCCTTCATGCTAGAAAGTGATCAGAGAATCCATGCAGAAAAGTTGTGAGCTTTTACTGATGTCCAAAAATCTTCAAATTAGTTGTAGTTCAGCACGGCCAGCTGGTTTGATTCTTGATGGAGACTTAATTAGTGGTGCCAAAGATTCCATTATACTGGAAAACGAGGGCCGTTTCCAGGGCTCGCTGCAGTTATAATGATACGGTCAGTATGAGTGGTATGTTCAGCTGGGAACTAGTCTACTTTTGGAGATGATAAATATACTCAGTCCAGCGACTCTTCCATTACAGTTACAAAACTAACCATTTATGTGGATCACTTTCTTTTCTCATACTTTTCTCAACTTTAGGTGACATTATGGAATGTCTATGTGTATGTGATGGCGTGCTTGTGTATGTGATGTCTAACATGCATCCTAGGAAAGAGAATTCATTTTTCCATGCAGTTTCTCCGGTTTGCATCTGCCCAAACCTAGTAACTTCTGCAATTTAGCTACTAAAATGAACTTGTACATTCCAAACATCAAATCAAACAAGATAGCATACTCACTTGGCCCAGCAGGCTACAATTATGTCTGCTACTTGAGGATTCAGACCCTCAGGAATTTCAAGCCTCTTTCCCTTAAAACCAACTGCTGCTACAACCTTGATGACAAAAAGAGAAGTTAAAATTTTTACTTGGGCTCAAACCGAATGCTAAGAACGATAACAGCAAGAAAAGAAGCAACACGACTCTCTCAACAACATTGAGGGACTTAGTGGATGCATTATTTAGATTTTCCATGTAGAATGGCAGCCACACATCACCTGCCGACTTGTAATTAACTTAAAAACCTTATCATTAATAATCTTGCCACTAGAGACCTCTTCCAGTTATAACTTAAATAGAACATTATGTCACTGTGGATATAACAGCTAGTACCACTTACAGTATGCATTATTCCAAAGTATGAGTAACTAAAAACCATTCAATCAACTTTTTCCACTTACAACAGTAGGTCAAGGTATATTTTGGAAAACAGTGAATTTGTTAGTATCTAGCAACCAGCATAAAAATGGACTTGACCACAATTATTTATGCCTTTCAAAGCAAGTTCACCAACCTGTGCAGGATTCAAGTTGCCCCATGGTTGCTGCAAGGTTGCCAGCTCCCACAGAATCACACCAAAACTGTATATATCTGATTTTTCATTTGATGGTTCATCACGGAGAACTTCAGGTGCCATCCACTCAGGCTATCAGTAATTAAAATTAATTTCGTATTAATTGATGAGAACTCTCCAAACAAGAAAAAGTTCAAGGCATCAGATCGTTGCAAAATTGCAGCAAACTTACAGTTCCAGCAGCTGACTTGGAAGAAAGAAACGTGTTTGCTTTGAAACGGGAGAGACCAAAATCACATACCTGATGCAGATATTTTATAGGTGAGATTCCATGCAAATAAATGAAATAACTTAAAAGGGTAAACAAGATTGGTTGGCAGAGGGCAATCCTGTATGAAGGAGGACACATTGAGTTATAACGTACATTCCTACTTGCTTCAAGAATACGGCGATCTGTGACATGCATCACACATCAATCACATGGAGGCTATTACAGGGAGTTCATGTTTCAAGGTTAAGAAGAAATCTTAGCTTCTATTCCAGAAAAATACACAGGTCAGATACTTAGATTAATGTATAACCATGTTAAAACAATATTTTCACATACCAGGAAACATGCCCATAATAGTCTGAAAGCTTCATATAAGTATCACTTATCATTAGAAACAGTAATGAAGTCACAAACAATAGTACATCATAGTTAGTATTGGATCATATCCATAACATGCCTATCAACCAACTCAGCTTTATATCATGCAGAAGTATCCATCCTTTAGATAGCCCATTTTCATACCTTAACAGTATACTTTATGTCAACTAAAAGATTAGGAGATTTCAAGTCTCTATGAACAATTGGAGGGTTGTGTTTGTGAAGATAATTCATCCCCTTTGCCTGTAGGAGAAAATTATCACTAGTCAAATCTCCAAAAGTTTTAAACTGAAAAGATGGGAACGGGGCTGACATGGGACTTGATTTTAACAAGGAGCTGCTACAATCCTAACAAAGCAAATTGAAACGCACCACATCATAAGCCATACTCAACCGACGTCTCTCATCCAACACCTCTCTTGCACCATGTTTATGCAATAGCCTATACAGGCTACCTCTGGAGAGAAAGACAAATGCATAAACAGTTAAGAATACTGAAAGTGATCTATGATAACTAAAGTATTAACATCTGAAATTCAAATGAAAAACAAATACCTGGATAAATATTCTGTTACTATTGACAAGTTTGGTGGCTCCGTCACAGTTCCCATAAGGAGCACTATATTTGGATGGCGCAATCTTTTCATGATTGCCACCTGCCCCAGTGAAAAGATCAAGATAACATCATATTGCACAAACAAGGCAGGTTGAAGCAAAGATTAGAAAGAATTGGCATGTACCTCTCGTAAAAATTCCTTGAACCTTTCTGCATGAAAATCTTGTTCCATAAGAATCTTGACGGCTACATCCTGGAAGATACAATCTCTTGTGAGATAAAAACTCTTAATATAAAATACTGAATATATTATTTAGGGAAAAATAAGATACTCAGAAATTACACTTCACAGAAGCACGGGAAATAGAATCATACTTTCAATTTAACAAGTGGGACCAGCTCAAGTCACAACAACATTAACATGCAAGGTCTTTTTAAAGATTAGAAGGATGGATATCATACCGAATCATTCCATTCAGCACGAAGAACTGTACCAAAAGAACCTGTAGATGAAAATCATTGGGCAAATAATTAAGAAGAATACAAGAGTGCCGTGTTCTCCAGTTCCCAAAATATGATTAAGAATATATTTTTACAACCACAAGACATAAGTACCTGCCCCGATCCTGTCCTTTATAACTAGATCATCCCAGTGAATCTTCAGCTCTTCAATATCAAAGGCTAGGTCAGCACTTGATTTAGTTTGAAATAACATATTTCCTCCATTTCCTCTGGGACCTGGCACAACTTTATGCCGGACTGGAGGGGGAGGCTTTAAAGGAGTTGAGCCTTTTACTTTACCTGAGAGTTTAAAGCATGCTGAGCATTAGATATTTGGGAAAGCAACGGTTGTAGTTTAGAACATGCATCCAAGAGTTTGTAAAGCGGCATACAAGAAACTTCCTCCTCCTTACTTGAGCTCGGAGGAGTGCCCGTACTGTCATCTTTATTCTTATCTGATTGTCTAGGGTATATGGAATCACCAGCACCTGCATCAGTAACAGGTTCAGCTATCACCACCCACCCAAAAAAGGAAACAAGGAAGAGGAAAAGAAAAAAGAATTTAAAAGAAGGAACTCTTCAATACTCAAGGGCTAAAGACACTAAACCCATAAAACTGACCAATAAAATCAAATTACACCAATTAAGCAACTAAGTGCCAAATCACGTGTCATCAACACAGAACAGTAAAGAATAAATGCTGCTCTACACGAAGCAGGATTTAATAAATACTACTCCCTCCGTCCATGAAAAATAGGGCACTTTCATTCTTTGCACTCGTTTTGCAAAAATGATAATAAATAGTTAAAGTGGAGAGAAGTAAAGTACAAGAGAGAATAATGTAGAGAAGTCTCTTGTCTATATTATTCTCTCTCGTACTTTTCTTTCTCTTCACTTTAACTATTTATTATCATTTTTTCAAAACGAGTGCAGAAAATGAAAGTGCCCTATTTTTTGTGGACGGAGGGAGTACTATTCAGTAATATCTACCACCTAAATTTTCAGAAGTTACCACCTAATAAATTCAGGTGATAGTTTTTTATAGTTTGTAATCAGATTATTTTATTGTTGAGATCCTGCTTACTGTATTAATAACATTATTGACGTCAGGATTAAATTTGTTAGAAATATTAAGAAAAATGAATAAACAGTACACAACCAGAGGGTAAAAATTAGTATTACATGTGATTATGTGATGCACGAGCAATGCTAGTATACTTGAGAAAGTTGAAAAGGTAGTGACATAGGCATATAGCCAAGGGAAGGCTAGTGAGACTTGCCAAAAGATAAAGCAAACACAGGAAGGGTCAATTTTATAGAAAATCACCTGCTAATGATTCATCAAATATTTGGTTAAGCGATTGATATTCCAAAAAGTACTGTTTCGCCAGCAGCCTGAAGTCAATTGTAGGCTCCACCTTCTTGGATTGCGGATAACGCAATGGAGAAGAAATGGAGATTGTAGATGGACCATTTGACATAGAATCGGGTTCACATAAGCATCCTGGTTTCTCAATCAGATCAATAAGATATTCCCTGATTTGAAACATGATTAAGAAAATGAGCAACCATACACCTGAAATGAATTTTAGTAACAGCACCAACACAACATGCCAGTAAATTAGTCTTTATATCATTAGGATGTTCAGACACGACACGTGGAGAGTCCATTTGTCAAATTTCCCTCAACTGACAGAACGGCAATAACCAATAAAGTAAGAGCGTACTTAGAGGTGACATCACTATCTAGGAATTACCATTAGTTTATGAACAAAACAGAGCAGCTGTACTCAAACAGTTCGCTCATATTCAGCACCAATATGAAATTAATTCTAAAGATCTTTTATAAGCCTCTGGAATGTGAAACTTCAGTTTTTTATATAAACTTGGGAAGTTACAGCTGGACTAAATGAATGCTATGCATAAAGGAGTAAGAAATACCTGTCTAGCTCAAATCGAACCAGACATGAGGAACCATCTTCTCGATTACAAAATTTACATCCTTTCGCAATCCGACAAGGTAATCCAATAACGTCGGCTAAAACCTGCCAAAATAATAATATTAATAATAGATGAGGTGCCATGGAAAACTATTTCCAAGAGACATCTTCACTGTCAATTTTGTCTTCTCTGGATTCAGTTTTACTACTAATATTTTTTAAAGCAAAGAACTGTGGACATTCTCTTAGGACATAGCCGAGATAACAACTCTGTATATAGGGTATCTAGGTCAAATACAGGTCTGTTAGAACTAAGAAAGAGTTAATTTTGAAAGGAAACGATAACAAGTAACTTCAACTTGTAGAGAGCATACTTTGAATAACAAGGATCTGTGCTTGCAGAGGCCGACAGACACACTGCCAATAGGTAGAACAACAGACCCCAAACAATCTTTCAAGTTATCACTATGATGTTTCCATATCTGATTTAAGTCGTCTTCCCCATTAGAAGCTGCATGCCTTAGAGAAAAGAAAACATAATTACAACACAAATCAATTTGCTGGAAAGCTTCAGTAGGAACTTCAAGTGCTCACCCCATACGATTGCAAACTATCTTTGCAAGCTGGTCAACAACTTCCTTAGTTGTAATGCTACTAGATGATACGGTATGAACCTGGTTTTGCAACTCTCTCAAGCTAGGATCACCATGTCTATCAACTACAATTACTTCGACAGAAGACATAGTGGCAGGATCAACGGCCTTCATTGATTCAAGAGATGGAATTCGGCCACTTTCCTGAAGATCAGAGCATACAGCCCAGACATATGGTACCATCCCGTGAATGGAGTAAAACCCATCAGGTATTTTGTCAGAGTATGATAAACAGCCATTTACCTGAAGAAAACAAATATATGAATTTGGATATCCCAATAAAGTAGAAATATGATGCACAATTTATTTTACTCATCATATCATATTCATATTACATTAAAGTAAACCCACAAATATGTGCCGTGTGAATATTATTCAAGCCCTGCGGATATCCCTGTTTCTTTATGCAGTCTTTAACCTAGATAGCCATTCTCCATATTACGTTTACATAATTCTCAAATCAGTTGATTAAGTATCATCAACAATAATGACGATGACTACCAACTACATCACAGAACAGTTCCAAATGATTCCGAATAAAAAAAGACGATATGGTCCTTACTAAAGATTAAATACCTGGAAGCCAGAGCAACTTCACCTTATACAGAAATCACTTATTTCAATGAATATAGTAAGCGACATAAGTTACCAACTAAGATAAGACAAAATACGGAACTGTCAGGCTCAATTTTGGATTTATTATGCTGCGGTTTGGGTACACATGCTGTAATTGTATTTACTAACGACGGAAACACTTTCTATCATAGATATCAGACGTCATTATAACAAGATCTTATTTGCTGGCGTCAATCGACATCCCATTTAGTTAATT
Organism: Salvia splendens; assembly: GCF_004379255.2. Taxonomy (NCBI): domain Eukaryota; kingdom Viridiplantae; phylum Streptophyta; class Magnoliopsida; order Lamiales; family Lamiaceae; genus Salvia; species Salvia splendens. The sequence continues at coordinate 24,004,217 of NC_056045.1, forward strand.
GCCATATACTGCGTTAATGTAGATGCTAGTGTCTTGGTTGGACATGAAGGGGAATACACCAAACTCTTATTTTCAGTTTACAAAGATACGGATCAGAAAAGATTAGAACAGACACTAAAAAGACAACTAGCAAAATACACTTGGGATATTATATTGCAGTTCGTCTTCATAAATCTAACGACAAAAAGATTCTGGTTCTGATACAATATTAACATCTCCAGAAGGTTAGACCAGCTATCTACGGGGTATCCTTTTTCACAAATACTTGAATCTTGAAAATTGAATCCTTGACATAGAGACATGCAAGAAGCAGGTGAGTACTCGAGTTGTACGTGCAAATAAACACACCAAACTTTGACAGTCCAGAATCTAAAATAAGTAAATGTCATGAACGAGGACTTGTATAAATGCAATAGCAGCCCCGCAGTCACTTGCCACCCACTAATATCCCTCATAAAGAAGTGTACTAAGTTACTCAATAATGTTTCAAACTATAAGAATTAGGTCTTGGTTGGTTCCAACAATTGTCACTGCCCAATTTATCTTTCACTGTCTAACTATACGAACATGATGTTTTAACCCTAGGGCTATTAAGTATCGTTCACATTACCCAGAATCGATGAGAAATGGCCTCAGCTGAAGAAGAAGGGCGGCAAGCAGATTCATTCGGCGCCGGATCCAACAAATTAGGGTCATCAGCACAGGTAGCTTCTGAGGAGAGTCGGAGAGCCAAGGCCAGCTGCAACTGGTAGCTCTCCTCCGTCTGCTGCGCCCAGCTCTTACGCGACGACGAGCTCCCGGCGCCCCTAGCCGACGCTTCTTCTGCCTTAGCCCTGAGTTCGCTGCCGCCGTCGCTGAAATGACTAAAAACCCCATCCGGATTCGAGAGGGAGGCCGGCGGGAAGTAGTCCCCCGATACGGAGCTCTCACCGAAGCTGCTCCCACTCGATTGCCTCTGCAACCCGAAAGAGCTTGCAAACGACGTCGGTCCGATCCGGCTCTGCTGCTGCGAAACCATCCGCTGATCGATCGCGTCGCAGTCGTAGGCGGTGGCTCCTCCGAGCTTGCTCTTGTCTCCGGAGTGCGATTCGTAATAGCAGGGCTGCGGCGGTGCGGCGGCGGCGGAGTATTTGGGGCGGTAGGGCGGGTCGTCGGGAATTTGGCTCAGCAAAGTGTAATTGGATCGTCGGCCGGGTAATTCCATTGGAATTGAGGCAGTAAATGCAAGAGATCGGAATTCATTGAATTTGACGCAGCGCCATGGTTTTAATTTCTTCGTTTGTTGGCTTTCTGGTGAAGATTTTGTTTGTATCTCTCTTTGTCTCCTACTTTCCGCTTGCGATTGTCGGAAGGTGGGATGTTTCAGTTAAATGGCGTAATCCTATTATTCTTCTTCCCGGTCAATTTTCAACCTACACTGCACCAAGGCATAGTTTGGTAATCCTGGGTTGATAATTTATCATGCATTTATCATGAAAGTACATGTTTGTAGTGTTGCCCACGGTTCGGAACCGCCGGTTCCGGTTTGGTCGAATGCGGAACCGGACCGTGAGGCTATTTCACGGTTCCGGTTCCGGTTCGGAACCGCCAGTTTTTCCGGCAGTTTAGGCGGTTCCGGTTCGGAACCGACGGTTTCGCGGTTCGATTATTTTTTTTTAAAATTGAAATTTGGATTTATACAACAAATTGGAACAAGACAATGTATAATTCAAATAGAAATACGACGAATAAGGAGAAAATGATATCAATTTTATTGAGTTTGAGTTGTAAGTTGTAACGGACAACGATACATTACAATTTACAATACATATACATCTACAACTACAACTACAAGTATACAACATACAACAATGTAATATAATTTACAAGTGTCGTCGGACTCGGAACTTAAATAAAAAAAACATGAAATGGGGGAAAAAAAAATTTGAAAAGGGCTTGAGCTCAACTTAAACTTTCAAAGTTAAACTTTTCAAATTTAATTTGAGTTGCCTACATATCCACAATTTTATTGATGAATCAAAGCCCACGTAGTTCTCTTACCTTGCTTACCTACCGTGCTCGTCGTTCACCGCCCCCCGTCATTGCTATTGTTGAGTGCTCTCGCTTCTGACCTCGTCATCGCCATCGGAGGAAAATTCTTCACCATCACTCTCTACACGGAAGTCGAAATCCGGCTCTTGAGCTCTCATGTCCGCCTTTGCCCAATCATCAAGTAGCATAGTGGCTTTCATGTTCTTGGCGGAGAGATTGCTCCTTTTGTCGTCTAGGACACAACCGCCGACACTAAAAGCTTGCTCAACGGCGACGGTGGAAGCGGGAACGGCGAAAATCTCCTTAGCCATGATGGATAGTATCGGAAACTCTTTGTCATGTGTTCCCCACCAATTAAGGACGTCAATTTGTTGAGTAGGAGGACCTGCATCTTGAAAAATAGAGCGCGATTCCAAATATATATCTAACTCACTAGTCGCTCTAGTCCTATTGGTTGTAGTACCGTATAGATCTTGCAATTGTGATACTACGTCTGGATCAATCATGACATTGCTAAACTCCCCGCCACCAAAATCAAATGTGGAAGGACTAGGAGGAGCACGTACCTGGTGAGCGGTGTTATAGCGCATTTCATATTCCGCATAGAGAGCACGAAGTGCACTATCTAACCTTAGTTTGATTTCATCAACATCCGGAATACTTAGTTCGAAGCATTCTCCTCTTGTCAAGCCCATTTCGCGGAGTTGAGAAAAATCCAAATCGTGCAAACAACCATAGTACATGTCTAAAATTTTATAAACACCATGCAACTTCCACGAAATGGGCTTGACAAGAGGAGAATGCTTCGAACTAAGTATTCCGGATGTTGATGAAATCAAACTAAGGTTAGATAGTGCACTTCGTGCTCTCTATGCGGAATATGAAATGCGCTATAACACCGCTCACCAGGTACGTGCTCCTCCTAGTCCTTCCACATTTGATTTTGGTGGCGGGGAGTTTAGCAATGTCATGATTGATCCAGACGTAGTATCACAATTGCAAGATCTATACGGTACTACAACCAATAGGACTAGAGCGACTAGTGAGTTAGATATATATTTGGAATCGCGCTCTATTTTTCAAGATGCAGGTCCTCCTACTCAACAAATTGACGTCCTTAATTGGTGGGGAACACATGACAAAGAGTTTCCGATACTATCCATCATGGCTAAGGAAATTTTCGTCGTTCCCGCTTCCACCGTCGCCGTTGAGCAAGCTTTTAGTGTCGGCGGTTGTGTCCTAGACGACAAAAGGAGCAATCTCTCCGCCAAGAACATGGAAGCCACTATGCTACTTGATGATTGGGCAAAGGCGGACATGAGAGCTCAAGAGCCGGATTTCGACTTCCGTGTAGAGAGTGATGGTGAAGAATTTTCCTCCGATGGCGATGACGAGGTCAGAAGCGAGAGCACTCAACAATAGCAATGACGGGGGGCGGTGAACGACGAGCACGGCCGACCAAATAGGTAAGCAAGGTAAGAGAACTACGTGGGCTTTGATTCCTCAATAAAATTGTGGATACGTAGGCAACTCAAATTAAATTTGAAAAGTTTAACTTTGAAAGTTTAAGTTGAGCTCAAGCCCTTTTCAAATTTTTTTTTCCCCCATTTCATGTTTTTTTTATTTAAGTTCCGAGTCCGACGACACTTGTAAATTATATTACATTGTTGTATGTTGTATACTTGTAGTTGTAGTTGTAGATGTATATGTATTGTAAATTGTAATGTATCGTTGTCCGTTATAACTTACAACTTACAACTCAAACTCAATAAAATTGATATCATTTTCTCCTTATTCGTCGTATTTCTATTTGAATTATACATTGTCTTGTTCCAATTTGTTGTATAAATCCAAATTTCAATTTAAAAAAAAATAATCGAACCGCGAAACCGCCGGTTCCGAACCGGAACCGCCTAAACCGCCGGAAAAACCGGCGGTTCCAAATCGGAACCGCCGGTTTTCGAACCGGAACCGTGAAATAGCCTCACGTTCCTGTTCCGGTTCCGCCTTCGACCAAACCGGAACCGGCGGTTCCGAACCGTAACCGTCTGGTTCCGAACCGTTGGCAACACTAGTTGGAGGGAGCGGCTGGTCGTATGCCGAGACCTCATGGAAGGGGCGTTGTCCCGGTGTCTCCCAGTAGGCAGGTGGGTCCCAGCAAGTAGGTCGGCGTCCAGGCAGTGGTGGCGAGTACGTATCTGGCTCATAGGATAGCGGTTGTTGATATGTGGCGGTCTGGCGCATCCATGGTGGGTCCCAGCTAGTGGGCTGTCGGGCGTGGTAGGGGTGACGCTGTTGGTGCCCGTCCGGCTGGTATGGTAGCGGCTGTAGGTGGCATCGCCAATCGGATGATTGATGATCAAACAGCGGCTGCTCATCGGACAAGGGAAACTGACTTGGGGATTGATATACAGGCTGGCATGGGTTGTACGGGTACCCGGCTGTTGTATATCGCGGTTGTCCAAAGGTCCCCGTTGGATACATAGATGGAGAGTGAAAATGGTGACTTCCGTCGTGGTGATCTCCTTCGTAAAGATGCGTCGATTGTGGAGGATGAGCACGAAATGAAAGCACCAATTGTTAAGGGTGCACTCCCTTAACAAGATTCCAGCGACGACGAGAGGTCGACGACGGAGGGATAAAAGTGGACGTCTCGAGCTTTCCGCGGGATCAGCTCCAAACTAGGGTTGCGAGAAAATAAAGAAGACGATAAAAATAGGAAAATACGATAAAAGGAAAATAAGATAATTTATATTTCTTAAATGATTGAAATGAATAACAATGTCCACTATTTATAATAGTGGATACTAATTTAATGAGCAAGACAAAAGATATGAAAAAGATATGCAATCACTATATTATCTAACTCAATAATGCAACTAAATAATAAAATACTAAACATATCAAGTTCGGACACCAACTTTTAATCCACAATCTTATGCACCAAATGAGTCTTTAGCAGTGCAACTAGTTACTCTATAGCTTGTATATACAAATAGATTTCATATTGTTTCCTAATTATAGAATTTGAAATACTTTAACTTTGCCTAATTTATACTACAATACATTCAAATAATAATTGATACTAATACAAAGGTTTTAGAGAAATGAAACTTTATTTAGTACGTCTAACTGATAAAGTAGATAGTACTCCGTATGAGATAGGAGATAGAAGTACCAAGGAGAAAAAAGAAAGAAAAAAAAAATAAAGGAGAGAGATGCCATGTAAAAGAAATGTCTAAAATGCAAAACTAATTCTAACAATATTACAACAAAATTTAGAGACGTGTGATGATATTTTTAAAAAGATAAATGATTTAGAGACGTGTGATGATATTTTTAAAAGAGAAATGATTTAGAGACATAATGGCAATGTCATAATAGGATCTAATTAGTAATTTTATATAACATTTTATTTATGATTAAATTTATATTTTGTACAAATACCTTAGACCATCCACTACGCTGTCTCTATACCGTCCCTAAACTACTATTTGACCACTATTTGAGGGCCCCACTGTCCTTTTTTCCTCCATCCCTTAACTAAGGGACGGAACCTGCAACGCTCCGTCCCTTAACCGTCCCTTATTCCGTCCCTTAATTACTATTCATTCAATTTCATTTTTAAATTTTTTTTACAACCCAATTAAATTTAAACAAACACAATTCATTAAAATTAAAACAACATTACAACTTAAACTTAAAAAAAAAAAAAAAGACATAATTAAAATTCTAAAAAAATAAAAAATGACATAATTTAATCTTCTCCGCCAAAGTTTTCCCAAATGTGCTCAATTAGATCCTCTTAGAGTTGGGTGTGGGCGCTAGAGTCGCGTGTCCTTGCCCGAATAGCCAACCGTTCTTGTATAGACGGATGCGCTCCACTTCGCGGCGGACTACTTGCGGTTGAGCTTCCGGCGGTTATCGCAGAAGTAGTCGCGTACTAACCGTGCGGCGGCTTCCTCCCGGTTCCGATTGATGTACTTCCGGGAGCGTCGTGGGGGTGGCGCGGCTTCCTCCGCCTCTCGTCGTCGATCTTCTTCAAGCGATTGTTCCATTAATTGACGCATTTGCTCAAAAGGATCCATTTGTTTGAGTTGATTTAAGATGGAAATTGGAGTGATAGAGAGGATTTGAGAGGAATAGATGTGTGTTTGTGTGTGAAATGAGTATGAAATAGGATTATTTATAGAGTAAATAAATAAATAAAATTAAAAAAAAAGGAAATAAAAAATTAACGGTAACATTACCGTTTGAATTTTTTTTTTTATTAAAATTCGATTTTTTTTAAAAAAAAATTAATTTTTTTTTAAAAAAATTGAATTATTGCGTCATCCGTGACGACGCCCACTCGCGGGCCAGCGAGTGGGCGTCACGCATGCATCGGGGGCGCGCCACGTCGCCCGGGCGGGTGACGGGCCGGCGCGTCCCTTGTCTCGCGGATGCGGGCTACGGGACGGGCTGGGGACGGGACGAGGGTTGCAACGCGTCCCACGGCGGAACCGTCCCTCCGGGACGGAACGCGAGCCGCGCGCGGGACGCGTAGTGGATGCTCTTATTACCGTTTTGTGTAATCAATCATTTGTAGAATTGAGTATGTACGATTATTAATTACTCCAGCATCTTAAACAAGGATGGCTCTGATTATGGAAATTATATGTGAAAAATATGGAAGGTTAGAGAGGCTGGACCATATTTGTCTCACAAATTTATCACCTTTTTTCCGTAATTAACTTAAATATTTTTGCAATGTGCTTCAAAAATAGAGAAAGAATGAAAAGCATAAAAAAAGTTTCATCAATTTATTTTAAAACAAAAAAAATATTTAAAAAATAGTACAATTTTAAAATACTAAAAGTTATAATACTTTAATAATATTAGTATTTTTTTAATTTTTAATTTTTTTAATCGTCAATCAAACCTTGATAAAAAAAAACAATCATATGTTCTTATATCATATAATTTAATATTTTATCTTTTTATTCATAAAATATTAGAATTTTTAGTTCAATTCTGCATATTGTGACAAATCAAAATTTGATATATGATGTTATAATACTAACTGAGTTTACTGCTTTGATTTTAAGAATTTTATAATTTTGATTTTAATTCTTTATTTAGAAAATTTTAATTTTTCTAATTCCAAATTTTTGGAATATTACTTAGAACCTTGATAAAAAAAATAAACACGTGTTTTTAACTCAGTCAACTTATTTTTTTATAAAGATATAAAGTTAATATTTTCTCTACGTGTTTTTAACTCAGTCAACTTAATTTTTTATAAAGATATATTAATATTTTCTCTTTTTTTCTAAGATATTAGAGTTCATATGCAACAACTTTAAATCAATTGTATACTATATTAATACTAATATTAATTGAGTCTACCATTTCATTTTAAGAGTTTTATGATTTTTATTACTTACTTTTCAAAATTTTATTTTCTTTTTTTTTTGTGTTTGGAATGTTACCTGAAACCTTGATAAAAAAATAATCATATTCTGTTAATTCATATATTTAATATTATAAAATTATATTGTTAATATTCTCTTTTATTTGTACAATATTAAAGTTCTCAACTCAATTATGCAACAAATTAAAATTTGATCTATAATACTCCCTCCATTTTATGCTATTCGCACATTTTTTCTTTTGGGTCGTATATTAGAAACTGAATAATCAGTGTAATTAAATTAATAATTAAAGTGTAATAAGGGAACACTAATAATGGACATTTAATTAACTATAATATTTTAATTAAATATGATAATTATGGCTTGAAATAGGAATAGTGCAAATAGTTATTAACGTGCCAAAAAAAGAGCGAATAACATGGGACGGATGGAGTATATTGATACTAAACAAGTTTACCGTATTGATTTTTAAAATTTTATAATTTTGATTTAAATTATGTATCCTTTAAAATATTAATTCCAATGAATTCTTAATTTATGGAATGATACAATCGAACCAGAGTGAAAATTAATAACATGTTTTTGAATATTTAATATTTTTTCTTTATATTAATAAATATTAGTAGAATTCTTAACTCGATCCAGTATATCATGTTACAAATTTAAATTTGATACAATATATGATATCATAGTACTAATTGAGTTTATGATTTTCATTATAAGAATTTCAATATTTTATTTTTGTTTCCTATTTTTCAAACTTTAATATCTTTTTTAGAACGTACATCGAAGCTCAATAAAAAAATCAGTTAATTACATATGTTTAACTTATTCATTTAATATTTTAAATCTATATAGTTAATGCTTAGTAGTATTTTTTTCTAAAGCATTCACCATATCATGAAATAAATTAGTAGTAGAATTGTAACGTCCCGTTTTTTTAAACCTAATTTGTGAACCCTAAAGTACTTGTAATTAATGCTATTATTTTTTTGCAAAGTCCGTGACTTAATTGATGGTGAATAAATTGTTGTTGGACGAGATATTTGTGAAATAAATGATTATGCGTATAGATAATTCCTTTCCGTGAGGAATATATTTATTGGACTCAATTCCGTGTTGGATCCGATAAATTAAATAATTAATATAAAAGTTCAGTCCGTGATAAACGAATTGTTGACTGTACAATTTAAAATAAAATACAAAGGACCGTGAATTAAACCAAGCTAATTTATTTTCCCGGTTGATTTGGTCACCAATCGGCTTTAATTATTTTTTAATTAAAGATTCTGCAAAGATCTTCCTCCTCCGTAATGAGATATTCATCCTCCGTAATCTACAAATAAAATACCAAATAAATTCAATTAAATAAAAAATAAGGAAGAAAAAAAGAGAAGAATTCGAACTCTTCCTCCCCTCAACATTTGTCTAAACCGTTCTCCCCTCTCTCCCCACTCCCTTAAATCTCTCTCACATCCAAACCACCCATCACTCTAATTTAGTCATCAAATCAATTCATTCTTCCTATTCTATTCATTCTCTGCAATCAAGAAACCAAGACTTCTTCTTCACAACTTCAATTCAAGGTAAGTCTATAGAGTTTTCTCTATTTTTTTTCATAATTCAAACCATCTCATTTAATCTTCTTCCGACAGAAATTGGAACCAAATTCGTGTGAGAGAGAGCTACCTATTGTCTTTCGAAATCTGATCAAGGTATAATTTCTACCCAAATTTAAAGCATGAATTTTTAGCATTCTATTCACGACATATCATCCTGCACCCTTCCCACATAATGCAATCAACAAGCATCACCAATCAAACTCCAATAATCGAACACCCATCACAGTGAAATTGATAACTAAAAACGAAAAGAAGCATACTTTGAATGAGAACCGATCTGTTCGGTTGAAATCGGGTTGGTTGCGGGGCTGTTCGGAGTAAATCGGGGCGACGGAACCGGCGGAGAAGCCGACAGCAGCAGCGACGACCCTGGGCCTCGGCTGAAGACGGCTGTAACGAACCATTGCCGACGGCGGCGACAGCAGCATCTTCCCGACGAGCGGCAGCAGCAGCCTGCCGCTGAGAGGCGGCGACGGAGCGGCGGCGCGTTGCTGTTCGACTGACCGGTACAGCAGCCACGGCGTTTCGTCTTCCCGGCGTCTGGCAGCGACGGCAGACGAATCGGACGACGGCGATGGAGATTTCCGGAACTCCCGATTTGGGCGAGAAGATAAGAGAAGAGGAGAGAGAGAGGAAGACAGAGACGTAGGGGGGGTGGGAGTAAAATTGGGCTGTTATATTTTTAACAGATTGGGCCCTTGTTTTGTTTAAAGAAAGTGGGCCTATTAAATTAAAATTGGATGATTTATTAAGGATGGGCTCCATTTAATGGTTGGGCTTTAATTTGTAGTTGGAGATATAAGGTGGGGAAATAATTAAGTCTTGAGATTTTAATTAAATCTTTGGGCCAATAACTAAATAAATTTTTGGAGTTAAAAATTAAATTAATAGTGACGAATTATTTAGTTAATTCTCGACATAATTCGATGTACAAATAATTTATCCAAAGTCTTGAAATAAATATAACTGAAAAGGGAAATAGTTATGATAATTTAATCATGCGCTTAAATAATTTTTGGGAATTTATTTGACATCGTGGTGGAAAATACGAGGAGCCAACGGAGGATTTATGGGTGCAAGCGGCCGCCGAATAATCGAAAACCGAGTTAAATCGAGATAAAAGACTTTGCCTAGGATGCATGCATTTCCATTTATTTATTTGAAACAGTGTGTTGATTTATCTATTATATAAATTGTTAAAGGTGAATCATGGCAAGGGAATCGTGATCGCAAGGGAAAGAATGTAATTTCAAATTAAGCACTCGAGGTGGGCTTTCTTTTAAATAAGGACAACGTCCTAAATATTTTTATCGATGGAAATGAAACTGTATTTATCATGCCGTGATTTGATTTTTACGTGCCTATCTGATGTGGCTATGCGCCATTGTTATATAAATCGAATTCGGGTCCTCGTAGGGCCGCAAACCCTACTTGGACTAGTGTACACCTATGGTAGATCGTGTGCTAGCGTACGGGCTGGCCGGTCTAGTGGCTTGGTTTGTGGCCACATTCCAAGTCATGTATTGGCAGATATGGCTAACGTCTATGGGAAAATGACTGATCAGTCGACTTTTACTATGGGAAAATGATTTTAGTGCCTCGGGCCTTTCTAAAGCTAAACCCCGGCGGTTACTTAAGTATGGCATGATAAATTGACAACTTTTATTGAAAATGTTTTCGGCATGAGCCCACTGAGTATATTTCATAGTACTCAGCCCTGCATGTGTTTTCCCTATGTGCAGGTTGAGCGGCGACGAGGATGTGGTGGTGTTGAGCAAGTGAATTCAAGAGATTATTATTGTCTTTGAACCTTGAGTGTCGTTGTGTCTTCACACATGGCGTCACTCTTTCTCTTGGTCGTTTCCGCTGTGTCGTTTCGTTTAATTATGTTATATTTGGGCCGACAACTTTAATTATTAGGATAATGGATATTTTGAATTTCTTGTTGGATAATATCAAACTCTTGGTTATTTATTGGGATATTAATTGTTGGTCCAACTTGTGATTGAAACCCTAATTCTTTTCGTCCGTTTCATTAAATTCTTTTCATCACGATCGCCCGTATTTAATAACCCTAAAGGGCGGTCGTGACAGTTTGGTATCAGAGCCTCAGTTTCTTTCCGCTCTAGACCCAAGAGTCTTTTTGAGTTGTAGTCTACCATTGTATCGATAGACTAAAGTGTTAAACGTCGAAGGCTCAACACCACAACTCGTCACGCCCAACCACGAAAGAAGAGGTGAGAATATTTTGACGACTTTTGAAATGAATTACTGAAATTTTTGAAATTCGATGGAAAAATGGTTCCTTGTGAAAATGGCAAGTTTGGGCCTATTGAAAATTTAAAGTAAATGCTATGGCTTTTGGAAAATGATGTGGTCACGTGAGCCACTATGGGAGTATGTGATTGAATGTGTTGAATGTGGTAAATATTGAAGTGTGAATATGAATCATATGCTTGAGGCGGAGATTTGTTATTACATTTTTGGACTGCGAACAATATTTGAAGAACATATATGTTGATTACTTGAACGACGAAAATTCTAATGCATAATTTGTTGAAATTGTATGACTTTGGAACTCGGAAACGCAAAGTATGACGCTTGTGTAGTTGCAATTATGTGATTGTGATATAGATGGACACGAATTGTATGATTTATGAAATGTGATTCTAGGGACTAAGGATTGATTGAGTTACTATTTTAAATACTAATATATGCTAGATGAAATACTATGGAATGCCAAATGGTTTATATGGATAAACATGTTTGACTGCGCAATATATAAATGACGTTTTATGTGAAAATTCATGATTGATGAAGTACGAGGTATTGTATAGAATCATTGTGAAAGTGAAATGTGGAATTTTGAACTTCGTTGCAAACGTAGAATCCATATGGAGCTTGAATTAAGCAATGACCGAATATATGTTGAAGTATGAGACTATGAACTATGTCTGGAAAACATAGAGTGCCTAAGAAGTATGCTAGGCTGAACGTGCTCGAACATAGTTGTAAACTGATAATTACAATATCACTTTCCTGAGTGACGGGACAAACGAAAACATATACTTCGAACTAGACGTATTATTATAGCTGCCTATTGTTTTCCATGGATGATAAGGGCAAAACGAAAGGAAATTTCTAATGAGATCAGGACAAGAAGAAATGTTAGGTGATGTATCCTTACAACGACGAGAAATTGTGCCTGCCATCAGATAAAGTGAATGCAATCGTGCATAACATGTTAATGCTACGATGGTTACAAATATGACAACACTTATGACACATTAAGACCAGGAGGGTTATTACCACGTTTTAATGAGAATGTCCGCTATGATGTGCCAAAAATAATATGAAGTTGTGACCTTCAAGGACAGTTAATTGCTGTAACGACACCAAGAATCTTGACTTCGAATCTAGAGTTTTCGAGAACGCATCTATTATCTTCGGGAAATGACGGAGTGCTACCTTTGTAGCTAGAATGGACGAATTTAATTGACAGTACTTACTTGGATTCTCATAAATTTCTTTCTATGAAGCTCCTTGACAATGATATTCTTTTCGTGCATTTAAAACCTTTGATTGACCTGCAATTTGCAAGTGATGCATCACTGTTTCTTTTTAATGAAAGTAGTGACTCATTCTTGTTCCTCTTGAGTCATTTTCGGAGCCATTCTAATCAAGGGCAATGTCAATAGTGCTCCTCATGTTGAAACCCGTTTTGATCCAAGTAAGACTGTTAAGTAGATTTCCAAATTCTTGATACAAGACTCTCAAGGAAGACAATGGCTCGATCTCTGCAAACACATATGAGGAATAAGTTTTAAGAGACACCTACAAAATGATACACCAGCAACACGCAGAGTCGAATATTTACGCATCTATGCTTAGTTGTAGCAAGCAGCCAAAGAATCGGACGTTATGCCATACCTAGATATTAGGTCTTGAGAAATAGAAAGCTGAGAGAAGCCGTGTACACCAAATGATCACGTTTTGCGGCTCAGAATTTATGTAAGTGGTTTGATCAAGGGATACACAGATAACAACAGAAAGTTGTGAGTCGGAGTATTTAAGATCGTCACATAAGATCATCACTGTACGATAGTATTGGAATGAAAATACGGGCACCCTGATAGATTAAGATATACAAACGAAGGTCGTCGACGAGAGAAAATCGTCCAGCAAGTGGCGAAATTGAATCAACTAAAATGGGAAATAATCGAAAGGAGAAACGCGTGCAAGCACCATCACCATCACCTCCTCCACCTAAGCCAGAATGGCATATTGAATGGTTTTGCTAAAGCAAAATCCTCCTATCTTCGATGGGATAGGAGAGCCAGCAAAGGCCGAGACTTGGATATGCGCTTTGGAGCGTATTATCACAGTTCTAATGTGCAACGCTGAGGAACGAATGACTTGTGTGACCTATGGGTCAGCCGATATCTGGTGGGATACCAAGATGAAGACTACGCCACGAGATCAAGTGGGTAGAATGACTTGGGAGAACTTTAAGGAGGAGATATATATCAAGTACGTACCAACGAGCTACCGAAAAGCAAAGACGGCTGAGTTTTACTACTTAACCCAAGGGCGCATGTCGGTGACTGAATATGATCGAACACTCTGCGATATGACTCGGTATGCACCTGAACAAGTTGACACCGACGAGAAGCTAGCCGATAAGTTCCGTGAGGGTCTAAGGCATGAGATAAAGATGGCACTAGCTAGTCGTGGGAGACTTACATACGCGGAAGAGTTGGCCCTCGCACTAGATGTTGAGGCAACTATGCCCAAGGAGAGGGCGATGTGAAACACTACACTGGCACTGCCTCCACCACATTATTCTCGAGAGAAGAGAAAGTGGGATGAAAAATAGGACCCACTATGAAAACAAGAGTTACCAGCCCACCCAAAATCGACCACAGTATGGGGGTAGATAAAAATTTCTCTAACCAGAGGGGTGACTTTCGACCCAGACCACCACAATGCAATGTGTGCTCCAAGTACTATTTCGGAGAGTGTAGAATGCAGAACACTACCAAGTGCTTTAACTGTGAGGGAAATGGCCACTTCTCTAGAGAGTGTCCGAGCAAGAATGCGGAGATGGGGTCAAGGCAGAACAATCAAGGATTTTGTCAGCAGTCGAGGGCACCACCGGCTGAACCAAGGATGAATTGTGATCAACCTCCGCGACAATAACAACCTCACCGCCCAAGACTTCATTCCCAGGCTAGAGCATATGAGCTGAGTTTTAGACAACCCAAGACTGAACAAGGACGGGAATTTGGAAGGTATGGGCAAACTCCTCGATACGGGCGCATCGCATTCTTTCATATTAGAACTATGTGTGGACACATTAAGTTGCCAGCAAATAAATCTGAACATAAGATGATGGTGACCTCACCAGTGGGAGAGGTAGTAGAGATTTCTCGAACATGCTCGAACATAGAAATTGTTATGGGAGAACTTAGGCTAGTCGCGCATGACTTGCAAGTTATGGCCATGAAGGATGTCGATGTAATCTTGGGAATGGAATGGTTGACTGCAATTTTGCTACGATTCGATGAAAGGAGAGACAAATATCATTACAAGCCCCTGGAAAGGAACCAATCGTGTATCACGGGATCACGATGAACAGAAAAACGTCTATCATCTCTGCACTCCAAGCCCCTACGATGTTGAGAAAAAGGCGTCCTGCCTATCTGGTCTATCTACAAGGGGATGAGAATGAGAAAAAGAAAGTGGAGGATGTCGCTGTGGTACGAGAATTTCCAGACGTCTTTCCTAAAGCGTTACCTGGTCCACCGCCAGATCGACAATTGGAGTTCACAATCGACCTAGAGCCAGGGTCGGCACCGGTGTCTAAGGCCCCATATCGAATGGCGCCAAAGGAGTTGGAAGAACTTAAGATACAACTACAAGAGCTCATGGACCTGGGTTTCATTAGACCCAGTGTTTCACCGTGGGGCGCGCCTGTGCTTTTTGTGAAAAAGAAGGATGGATCGATGAGAATGTGTATCGATTATAGAGAGCTGAACATGATGACTCTCAAGAACAAATATCCACTGGCGAGGATAGATGACCTATTTGATCAACTTCGAGGAGTCGGTGTGTTCTCAAAGATGGACTTAAGGTTCGGATACCATCAGTTGAGAGTCCGACGAGAAGACATACCGAAGACTGCCTTTCGCACGAGATATGGTCACTATGAGTTTTGTGTAATGCCGTTTGGATTGACGAATGCACCTGTAGTATTCATGGATTTGATGAACATAGTATTTCAGTATTCATAGATGACGTAATTGTTTACTCGAAGAATGAGAAAGAGCACGAGGAACATCTGCGAATCACTTTGGAAACGTTGAGGAGTGAGAAACTGTACGCTAAATTCAGCAAGTGTGAGTTTTGGCTTAAGGAAGTAAATTTCCTTGGTCACATCGTGTCGGTAGAAGGAATTCGAGTGGATCCCGCTAAGGTTGAGGCGGTACAACAGTGGAATGCACCCTCGACACCAAACGAGATTCGGAGTTTCCTAGGGTTGGCAGGATACTACCGAAGGTTTATAGAGGGATTCTCCAAGATAGCGAGACCCATGACGCAACAACTCAAGAAGGGGGTAAAAGTCAATTGGACCCCAGAGTGTGAGGCAAGTTTCCAACTGTTGAAGGAAAAGCTAACTAGTGCACCGATTCTAGCGGTGCCAGAACATGGAGTGAACTACGTGGTATACACATACGCTTCGAAGGTGGGACTTGGATGTGTGTTGATACAGAACAACAAAGTGATTGCTTATGCATCACGATAATTGAGGCCACACGAGTTGAACTATCCAACCCACGACTTGGAGTTAGCAGCGGTAGTACACGCCTTAAAGATTTGGAGACATCATCTCTACGGAGTCCGATATGAGATCTTCACGGATCACAAAAGCTTGAAGTACTTCCTCGAGCAGAAAGATTTGAATATACGGCAACGAAGATGGCTCGAATTGGTGAAGGACTACGATTGTGGCATCAATTACCACCCCCGGCAAAGCAAATGTTGTGGCGGATGCTTTGAGCCGGAAAGATCATTCACAGCTGGCTACTTTTATCACCAAAGAAGAAATCTTGATTCGCGAGTTTAACAAGATGCGTTTGGAAGTGGTGAGGGCACCTGCGAACTGGCGAATCTGGGAACTTTAGTGAAGAAGGTGACAATGCCCTTACTTTCGAAAGAAGATTATGCATGCCGGATAACGAGGGGCTCAAAAGCGAGGTGATGAGTGAAGCTCATGAGACATCTTACACCGCTCACCCAGGAAGTACGAAATGTATCAAGATCTGAAGAAGTCCTTTTGGTGGAATGGTATGAAGAGGGATATAGCGTCATTCGTCGAGAGATGTTTAGTCTGTCAGCAAGTGAAGATTCTGCATCAATGACCGTATGGGAAGTTACAACCACTAGAGATTCCCGAGTAGAAATGGGAGCACATCGCCATGGATTTTGTGACGGGATTGCCAAGGACTCTGAGTGGGAACACCGCTGTTTGGGTAATTATAGATCGACTTACCAAGAGTGCGCATTTCATACCGATTCTCATAAGCTGTGTGTCCAACAAACTAGCTTAAATTTACATAAGGGAGATAGTTCGATTGCATGGAGTCCCAGTGACTATCACGTCCGACCGTGACCCAAAATTCACCTCAAGATTTTGGATGAATCTACAGAAAGAGCTTGGAACCAAATTGAATTTCAGTACAGCGTTTCACCCGCAAACCGATGGACAATCCGAAAGAACGATCCAAACTCTCGAGGATATGTCGAGAGCCGTGGTACTCGACCGAGGGGGAAATTGGGAGGCAGCTCTACCACTGATCGAGTTTGCCTACAACAACAGTTTTCAGGCAACGATAAACTTGGCACCGTACGAGGCCTTATACGGAAGAAAGTGTAGATCGCCGCTCTACTGGGATGAAGTTGGCGAGAGAAGAATACTCGGACCTGATACAGTTGAATAGATGGTGGGAATCGTTCGACAAATTCGTGAGAGGATAAAAGAAGCTCAAGACAGACAGAAATCATACGCGGATGTCCGACGAACCGACCTACAATTTCAAGCTGGCGATAAAGTTTTCTTGAAGGTATCCCCGTCAAAAGGGATAACACGATTTGGCGTCAAGGGCAAATTGAAGCCGTGATTTATCGGACCTTACGAAATTCTCGAAGGAGTGGGCCCCGTTGCGTATCGATTGGCGCTACCACCAAACCTTGGAAATGTGCACAACGTTTTCCATGTGTCGCAGTTACGAAAATATATGTTCGACCCGAAACATGTGATCCGTTTTGAGGAAGTCGTGTTGAATCCAGACTTGAGTTACGAAGAGAGACCCCAATCTATTTTGGACCGAAAGATCCAAATTGTGAGAAATAAAAATGTTGCTTGTGTGAAAGTACTATGGGAAAATCATGGGCATGAAGAAGCCACGTGGGAGAATGAGGATAAAATGATGGAATTGTATCCAGAACTCTTTACTTGAGGGTAATAAATTTCGGGACGAAATTTCTGCTAAGGTTGGTAGGATGTAACGCCCCGTTTTTATAAACCTAATTTGTGAACCCTAAAGTACTTGTAATTAATGCTATTATTTTTTTGCAAAGTCCATGACTTAATTGATGGTGAATAAATTGTTGTTGGACGAGATATTTGTGAAATAAATGATTATGCGTATAGATAATTCCTTTCCGTGAGGAATATATTTATTGGACTCAATTCCGTGTTGGATCCGATAAATTAAATAATTAATATAAAAGTCCAGTCCGTGATAAACGAATTGTTGACTGTACAATTTAAAATAAAATACAAAGGACCGTGAATTAAACCAAGCTAATTTATTTTCCCGGTTGATTTGGTCACCAATCGGCTTTAATTATTTTTTAATTAAAGATTCTGCAAAGATCTTCCTCCTCCGTAATGAGATATTCATCCTCCGTAATCTACAAATAAAATACCAAATAAATTCAATTAAATCAAAAATAAGGAAGAAAAAAATAGAAGAATTCGAACTCTTCCTCCCCTCAACATTTGTCTAAACCGTTCTCCCCTCTCTCCCCACTCCCTTAAATCTCTCTCACATCCAAACCACCCATCCCTCTAATTTAGTCATCAAATCAATTCATTCTTCCTATTCTATTCATTCTCTGCAATCAAGAAACCAAGACTTCTTCTTCACAACTTCAATTCAAGGTAAGTCTATAGAGTTTTCTCTATTTTTTTCATAATTCAAACCATCTCATTTAATCTTCTTCCGACAGAAATTGGAACCAAATTCGTGTGAGAGAGAGCTACCTATTGTCTTTCGAAATCTGATCAAGGTATAATTTCTACCCAAATTTAAAGCATGAATTTTTAGCATTCTATTCACGACATATCATCCTGCACCCTTCCCACATAATGCAATCAACAAGCATCACCAATCAAACTCCAATAATCGAACACCCATCACAGTGAAATTGATAACTAAAAACGAAAAGAAGCATACTTTGAATGAGAACCGATCTGTTCGGTTGAAATCGGGTTGGTTGCGGGCCTGTTCGGAGTAAATCGGGGCGACGGAACCGGCGGAGAAGCCGACAGCAGCAGCGACGACCCTGGGCCTCGGCTGAAGACGGCTGTAACGAACCATTGCCGACGGCGGCGACCGCAGCGCGTCCCGGCGGCGACAGCAGCATCTTCCCGACGAGCGGCAGCAGCAGCCTGCCGCTGAGAGGCGGCGACGGAGCGGCGGCGCGTTGCTGTTCGACTGACCGGTACAGCAGCCACGGCGTTTCGTCTTCCCGGCGTCTGGCAGCGACGGCAGGCGAATCGGACGACGGCGATGGAGATTTCCGGAACTCCCGATTTGGGCGAGAAGATAAGAGAAGAGGAGAGAGAGAGAGGAAGACAGAGACGTAGGGGGGGTGGGAGTAAAATTGGGTTGTTATATTTTTAACAGATTGGGCTCTTGTTTTGTTTAAAGAAAGTGGGCCTATTAAATTAAAATTGGATGATTTATTAAGGATGGGCTCCATTTAATGGTTGGGCTTTAATTTGTAGTTGGAGATATAAGGTGGGGAAATAATTAAGTCTTGAGATTTTAATTAAATCTTTGGGCCAATAACTAAATAAATTTTTGGAGTTAAAAATTAAATTAATAGTGACGAATTATTTAGTTAATTCTCGACATAATTCGATGTACAAATAATTTATCCAAAGTCTTGAAATAAATATAACTGAAAAGGGAAATAGTTATGATAATTTAATCATGCGCTTAAATAATTTTTGGGAATTTATTTGACATCGTGGTGGAAAATACGAGGAGCCAACGGAGGATTTATGGGTGCAAGCGGCCGCCGAATAATCGAAAACCGAGTTAAATCGAGATAAAAGACTTTGCCTAGGATGCATGCATTTCCATTTATTTATTTGAAACAGTGTGTTGATTTATCTATTATATAAATTGTTAAAGGTGAATCATGGCAAGGGAATCGTGATCGCAAGGGAAAGAATGTAATTTCAAATTAAGCACTCGAGGTGGGCTTTCTTTTAAATAAGGACAACGTCCTAAATATTTTTATCGATGGAAATGAAACTGTATTTATCATGCCGTGATTTGATTTTTACGTGCCTATCTGATGTGGCTATGCGCCATTGTTATATAAATCGAATTCGGGTCCTCGTAGGGCCGCAAACCCTACTTGGACTAGTGTACACCTATGGTAGATCGTGTGCTAGCGTACGGGCTGGCCGGTCTAGTGGCTTGGTTTGTGGCCACATTCCAAGTCATGTATTGGCAGATATGGCTAACGTCTATGGGAAAATGACTGATCAGTCGACTTTTACTATGGGAAAATGATTTTAGTGCCTCGGGCCTTTCTAAAGCTAAACCCCGGCGGTTACTTAAGTATGGCATGATAAATTGACAACTTTTATTGAAAATGTTTTCGGCATGAGCCCACTGAGTATATTTCATAGTACTCAGCCCTGCATGTGTTTTCCCTATGTGCAGGTTGAGCGGCGACGAGGATGTGGTGGTGTTGAGCAAGTGAATTCAAGAGATTATTATTGTCTTTGAACCTTGAGTGTCGTTGTGTCTTCACACATGGCGTCACTCTTTCTCTTGGTCGTTTCCGCTGTGTCGTTTCGTTTAATTATGTTATATTTGGGCCGACAACTTTAATTATTAGGATAATGGATATTTTGAATTTCTTGTTGGATAATATCAAACTCTTGGTTATTTATTGGGATATTAATTGTTGGTCCAATTTGTGATTGAAACCCTAATTCTTTTCGTCCGTTTCATTAAATTCTTTTCATCACGATCGCCCGTATTTAATAACCCTAAAGGGCGGTCGTGACAAGAATACTTTAAAATATATACTAGTACTACTTTATTAATTTGTTGCATATAATGGATTGAGTTAATGAGATCTAATTTTTATAAAGAAAATGAGAAAATTTTAACTGCATAACTTTTTAATATATCACGAAATAAATTAAAATATTAAATAAATAAATAATTGAATTGATATTTTATTTAAAATATTAAGTCATTAATACTTATATAAGTTCCTCTTAGAGATATCGCTAATCACATCAAATATTCAACCAATTATCAATGTGTGGAAGATTTTAGCTAGTGTTATAAAAAAAAAGAACTCAATATATATCACAAATTATGTCCTTAAATAAATATTCTATAAACATCACTAGTATTAAAAAAAATAACTAAAATTAATTTCAATCACTTATCCACAAAACTTGAGACAGTTTGAGGATACTTAATTAACTTTCCTAATTTGATGAGTCATAATCATGCGTAGAAGAGTAGGAATTTGGACAAGGATAATTGATTTGATGTTAAAATAGCATTATGGTAAATTAGTCATAGTATATAAAATGTATTATGTCAAAATATACATAAGGATATTATGGCGGTGAGGCATTATGTCTCTAAATCACTATCCTTTAAAAAAATGAGGGCTGCAAAAGATAAAGATGATTTAATAGACGTGGTTATAGATGATTTTAATTGAAATAGAAAAGGCAATAATCATAATTTCAGATGACTTCAATACCAAGAACCCCTGAATAGGTTTGTGCCAACCCAGTGGTCCAGTTTGGAAAGCGTGAATTTTACCAAATTTTTGGCTTTTAGAGTCTGATCTTTTTCCAGCTATAAATAATGGCTTATGGCTTAGTTTTGAGACATCATTGATCATCATTTTTTGTACCATACATGTTTTACACCTCCACACACCAATTCTAAAAGCTATGAGATTGATGTAATAATGCATGGCTATGAATTATTATAAGCTTAATGAAACAGAACCGAGAGGTTTGTGACTAGGTGTGAAGAAAATAGATCTTATGAACAACTAGGAGTTACATCATTTACATGCTTATGAATTTTGATGCAGAAGATCTAATGTGTAATATCATGAATGCGGTTTAAGATTATAATTGTGACTGGTTTAGGAAAATTTGAGTCATAAATCATAATTGAATGATAGTTTAATGGTTGAATTAACTAAATAGTCAATGGTATCAATATCTTTAAATTCCTTTCTAATTGTTTCAAATCTACTTTTTTATTACTATCTTTATTTGTTAGAATTATTTATTTTTGTTTTGATATTTTAAAGTAGATTCAACTTATGTGGTCTAGACAATACAAGATGTCAAAGTTGTAATAGTACTTAGAACCTTCTCTCTTCGTATGTCTCTTCGTATGTGAATAGGAGTTCAAATTCTTCTATTACGAGTTTTAAGAAATGTTAAAAAAATTGGTGGAAGAAAGTTAATGTATAAGTCCTACTTGTATATATTAGTTTTAAATGATATGTGAGTAGAACAAGTTACTCGGATATGAGGCCTCTTTACGATTTATGATAATTATGAACCGGGACTCCTATTCGCAGACAAACTAAAATGGAAAAACGAGACTTTTATTCGTGGGCAGAGGGAGTAGATATTAGTCTTGGTGGAAACGATAATCGTATATATCTTTAACTATAATAAAATAATACTATAATATATATATGGGTTGTTCGGTTTGCAAGATTGTATCATGAGATTAAATATGTAGTGTGTTTGGTTCATGAGATTCAACACCACAACTCAGGTTCATGAGATTCAATACCACAACTCAATCCTAGATGAAATCCTAGATGAATAATTATGGGATAATTAGTCATAGCTAACCCCCCATGACTTAAATAATCTCGCAACTCAATCCTAGATTATATCATGATACTATTTTATTTAGTAAATCGTACGTCACCTTATAGTTTTAGTTTAATACTAATAAAAAGTGAATAAAATTTTTATACCGGTCTCTGCCAACGGTTCCGTACTTTTGCACTCTTGTATTGACACGTACTAGTGTAATTTCAATTAACAAATACTCCATGCACTTCCATTCACCCAAAAAAATTATCGTACCCAGAAAAAAAAATCGCACATTATTGAAGAAAAAAAAATCGCACATTATTGAAGACACAACTGACTAGATTTCTTGTTATAAAAACACATGTTGTTCCTATTCCAATTTTTAGCAACTTGGATTTAATTTTTTAAAAAAGTGGCCCACCTAATTTTATTGTTGAAACTGTCTAGTGCATAATTCCAAGTCATATCACAAGTGGGGAGTAATTTGTTAATGTATAAGTATTTATACTAATAAGTAGCAAGTTGATAGCATGGACAGATCAAAATCGTGACCAGTGGGAATAAATTGGCATAAAGAAAATGTCGCCATCTTACAAAGATTATATGTCCAAATGGTCAAAGATACTTTTGATTTATCATACCTTTTGCGTTACTAATGTTATGTAACGTGACATGAGACGATATAATATGATAAGTCTTCTTGTTTTAATAGAAATGACCAATTAAAAAATGCATACTATCTCAAATTATCATTTATCCTTTATATATTTTGTTCATGAAAAGGATATTATCGGCAATTTGAGTGACTAACCTTCTTATTGTTTTTTATGATAAATACATAAAAGTATTGTTTTGTCCAATTATCGGCAATTTTGGTTGGTATAGATTTTGACATTTTGTCAAGATCTAGTTTTTTAGATATTAATTGAAAAAAATGAGATGATTTACTATAGAATAAGATAAAAACATAATAATCGGGTATAATTTATTTTGGTATTTAGCCTATTAAAATACACCCACAACAAAAAAATATGTTGAAATTCATTTGGCTTTTTTTTACTATTTTCACTTTAAGATAAATAAAGTAGATAAAATTAAATTTACAATAAATGTATCAGCTGGTTTGCCCGAGAGATTAAGGGGGAAGACTTAAGATCTTCTGCACATAAGTGCGCGTGGGTTCGAACCCCACAGCCAGCATTTTTTAATATATTATTTTTTGCTTTATAGTATATACTCCCTCTGTCCCATTAGAAATGAAACGTTTTCCTTTTTGTTCCGTCCCAATAAAAATGAAACGTTTCTAAAAATAGAAACAATAATCTCTCTATTTTTTCTTCTCTCTTACTTTACTCTCTTTTCATTAACTCACAAAACAAGACTACATAAAATCATGTGCCGGAAAGCAAATGTTGCATATTTAATGGGACGGAGGGAGTACTTATTAAATTGAAATCATTTTTGAAGTGACCTCTTTTAAAATGTGATGTTTATACACCGTTGAAAAATTATGAAACTAGATTGGGCCGGCCTGATCAAACGGCCATATGTTACAAAAAATTATTTTGGAAAAGGCCTATAAAGTTTGATCATAAAGTAGTTGGGCCTACTAAATATAAATTTTATGGCTCTTCTATTTAGGAATCCTAGAATAGAGCCTTTTCATGTCTACCTCTGCCAACGAATAAATAAAAGGAACAGAAAAGTAAAATTATGCATGAATCTGAGGCATCAAAGTTATTTAGATAGATCTGCAAATGCAAAAAGTTGAATTTTAGTTACAACGAATCAAAGACCCTCATTTTGAAATTACAGAGTTATGTGTAATAATCAAACAAATATGAATAATGTAAAAAGCAGTTTGACTGGAAAGCCTAGGAAGATAAGTAGCATGCCGGAATACGACACTCTCACTCCGTGTAATCTCCCTCGTGTCATCACGTGATTTATTTTGTCGAGGTTTTCTATCTTTGTTTATTTCATCTTTTAATAATATATAGATGCTTTGCGTCACCAAATTTAAACAAGAATGGAATCTGATTGCTTATGACTAACTTATAAAGATTTTACTAGTATATAATTTACCAACGTAATAGTTTCTCCAGGGAAAGCATATTAGTGTATATTTTAAAGTAGTAATTTAAGTTAATTAAAATAGGAGTATATGATTTAGTTAATAAGATTACGAATTTTATTAGAAATAAAAATATCATACATAAATTTAATTAAAATTTTAAAGTAATAATTTTGTACGGAGTAATGAAGTAAAAAACGAAAATAAACAAGAAAACACAAAACCAAAAGGATATAATGATGGGTTTTGAACTCACAATTTCCAGCTTTCACCATAACATATTCTTCACACAGTTATTTATATAAAGCTCTCTCACAAATGTGAAACATATATCACACGTCCAATACACAAACAATGGTGGGTTGAGATTTTCCTAATGGGGAACGAAACTTTCAGTTTGCAGTAGAGAATTTTGCAAATTATTGATCATTTAATGATATTTTTAAACATAAAAATTAAAATATTTTGATTGGTGGGAACATAAGCCAACGTCGCCCAATTTCATTCAAGAACACAATTTTGGGCTATAAATTCTGAAGGAGTAGAACTGAATGGTCACGTCACGAACAAACAATATAGAAGCAATTTAGAGCATCTCCAATGTCCGGTCGGACACGCGGAAGGGCTACCGGGACGTCCGCCGTTGGGGGGTCGAAGGTCGGATACGGACGTCCAGTGAGGACGTCGGGTGTCCTCGGACGTCCCGGCGACGGGCGGGCGGACGTCCGCCACTGTGGCGAGGGTCGGACGTCCGATAATTATTATTTAAAAAAAAATTCTATATATACTGCACGAGCGACGAGGACAGCGCGGAGTGAGCCGGGGATGTTGGACTATGTATTTTACTTTTTTTCATGACTATGTATTTTACTTTTTTTCTAAATTCTCTTTTTTTTTTATGTTTTATGACTATGTATTTTTGCCCGTTTTTTGGTTTCTCGTAATTTTTCCCGTATTTTGCTTTCCCGTATTTTTTGTTTATATTAAAATTAAATTATTGTGATTTTTTTATTGCGGGATGTCCTAGTGGGAAGGGCGATGGGAATGGCGGATTATGCAGGGGATGTCCTAGTGATGTGGCAATGGGGTGGGATGTCCTAGTGACGTGACAGGAGGTGTTTTTGGGATGTCCTAGTGGATGTCCGAGTGGGACATCCGCCCCCACTGGAGATGCTCTTAGATGGTCCACGCACCTCAAGAGAATCAGGTTATGGAATTATATTGGGCAGCAATATCTACACTCTCTCCATCACTGTAATTACCAATCTCTCCCCCACTCATATCCTAATTAACACCACTACCTACTTACTCCGTCCGTTCAGCAGTAATAAAGACGTTTCTTTTCGGTACACAATTTTAAAAATTTATGTTAAGTGAGTTAAAATAAAAGAAAAATAAAGTAAGAATAAAAAAGGAAGGGAGAGTAAAGTAAGAGATAAGAAATGTGTTGACTTTTGTTAGAAAATAAATGACTCTACTAATACAGAACGGAGGAAGTACTTTGTCAGTAAATGTTTCACAATTTCCTTTTTCTCATCACCAGCCAAATATATACTCCCTAATAATTAAAATGGAACTTTTTGTCACGAAGTTTAAGAAAATTGTGTGTTAAGTAGATAGATAAAAAAACTAAAATAAAAAAAGTAGAGAAAACAGAGTAGAAAATGATTAAAGAAGAGAGAATAAAATTAGAGAGTAAAGTAAAAGTGAATAATAGTCTAAATGTTTATTATACATATAAATGATGCAATTATAAAGGAATTTTTAAAATAAAAAAATGACTAAATTGTAAGGGAATAAATGGAGTACCACTTTTGTTCTTTGGCTCAATTTTCTACTAATTTATTGCGGGCTCATTTCTCCACTAAAAACAAATTTACCAAATATTTATTAAAATATGTACCAGCCCAAAGTAATAGTAGTAGTATAATTTTTGCACCAGAAATTTTTGCAATCCATAAGTTTGCTCTTCTTTCTGCCATCTTTTGCAACTTTAAAATGCATATGGGCACTATTAATTCAAAATTTACATGGATATTTCTTATGTAATTTTATAATTAGTTGATTAAAATTTTACTTGTAAAGTAATGATGTATGGGATATTAATTATGACAACTTCCATCTTCCAATCAAACTCTCATCTTTCCATTTTCCCAACTACCATCAATAAATACATTCCCTTTATATACATGGCAACTTCCATCTTCCAAATAAATTCCGATCCTCTAAATCTTCAACCTCAAATATTGACGGCGAAATACTAATGGGATGTTGTATGCGTAAACGATTTTGATAATACTCAGCTTTCATTGTTCGCAAAACTGCATTCCAAATGACACCCACCCATCTTGCCCTTATTTTCACCGTTGGAAAAATGACATCCACCCATCTTGCCCTTATTTTCACCCACAAAGTAAAGCATTTTATACGTTTTACGTCGTGGATCAACCACTATTTTAATAGATGCTCTTTCTTGACACCAACAATATTCATACGCGAACCTTAGCCACCAACAACCTTTGCAAACATTCAAACCTTATGTAGTAGAAGAAGCAGTAGCCATTTTTATGGATTTGCGGATACATGAAAAAAATACAGAAGAATGGGGTGAGAAATTGATAAACACGGATTTTGCATGTTTTAAGAACTAGACTTGGTTAGTTTTAAATATTAATCATGCAAATTATGTTCTTGAATTTCATATGTTATACATTTGGTACTTTTGATGTGTTTGTTGATAAATGATAGAAAAAGATAGAAAAATGTGTAAAAAAGGCCAAGGTGCAGCAGCCTCAGTTCAAGCAAATTTTTCCATCGCATTTGAAGTCAAATCAGTGATTAATTCACACCATTTTCTTCGTCTTCGAAAGAGTTTCGCGTGGATACCTTGCACGTCTCAATCGGAGTTCTGTAGAGAAAGTTATGACTATTCTACAAACATTGCGCAATGCAGTCAAAGCTGACAGAAATTTGGGCAGAAATTCAAGAAAGAGAATAAATTATTAAATTGTGAAACCAAATCTCTCTCTCCATCTCAGAGCCTCCAATCCTTCTCCACCTCTACACCTTCTTCCATCCCTCCATCTCAGAGCCTCCAATCCTTCTCCCACTCTACACCTTCCATCCCATATTCCACACACAATTCATCCACCTTCCATTGGAGCGGAGCTCTGCAGATCCAGGCAAGAGAAGACTGAAGATTGAAGATTACCTTGGGCTTTATCAATTTCTTTCATGTCTCATACTTTAATTGGTGTATTTACTTGTCTATGAGTAGAACATCTTTTGTATAATTTTTGGTGAAGATAATTAATTGATTTTCCTTGTTAACTCTTGCAGTTATTTGATTTATCCTTGTGCTTTCTATGTTCAATTGATTAACTACCTTTTGAATACATGTTAGAGTTGATTAGAGTACTCGGGAGACGAAATAATTGACTTAGAAAAGAGATAATTCACACTTTAATTCAATAGAACTCGGGAGAGTTGAAGTTTCATGTGAGGTCATTGGTCTTAACAATCTTTTGGGAGTTAGATTTTAGTAATTTAAAGGAGACTTTGGTTTCAACATCTAATCTACGGGTTTCTCACCCAGGAGGGGGTTTAATTTAGTTAAGTGACCGACTTAATAACTATAGAGACCGTAATTCAAGGAAGTCGATTGTGTTTTGGATCCTAAAATTCTACATTCATTCGCCTGTTTTGGATCATATGTTTTTATGCTTTCTATTTTTTTGTTTATTTATTTATGTCTAGTTTATAAATCTAAAACAAAAAACTCTGTGTCTCTAAATAGTATATGATGCTTAGTATATGATAGCCAGTTGCAATCTTATTCCATGTGTTCGATATCCCAGTACTGGCCTTTAGCTATACTAGATCTATCATGTAAACTTGTAGGCATTTTTAGTGCTAATAAATAGTGCATCAGAAATACAAGAACGAACTACACATTTAGTCTTTGACTTTTAAGGTTGCAACACCACATGCCCTAACAAAAAAAATATTAATATACACCAATAGCATTCAAATCTACAAAATTGCCATATGAAACCTGTGGGGCGTTTGGCCATAAAAATGTGAAAATGGCCTCATTAATGATTACGTTGAATGCTAGGGTGGTGTGACAATATTTTTTTTATCAAGGGTCTATTGATGTTTACAACCCAAAAACCAATCACTAAATATATAATTCACTCTATTGAAATAAATACTCACCATGTCTCATTAAAAATAAAATATTTTTTTTGTTTGATTCATTAAAAATGAAATATTTCTTAAAATGGAAATAACTCCATCTCTACTCTTTTCTCTCTGTTACTTTGTTCTCTCTTCATTAACTCACAAATCAACACTATACAAAATTTTCGTGCCGAAGATCAAATATTTCATTCTTGCACATGCACTACTACACATTAGTGTAAAAATGACATTGAGTGAAAATTGGCCAAATTGTGAAGAAATTTTGGCAGAGAAATTCTGGGGTGGGCTGAAATAGAATTTACTCATTTAGGCCATCCACAATAGGAATAGCCCAGCAATAGCCCAGCCATAGTCTAGCCACTGCCACATCATCAGCACTAAAAATCCTCCTGCCACATCATAAATAGCCCAGCCATAGCCTAGCCACATCATAAATAGCCCAGCCACATCAATAGCCACATCACTAATAACAATTATATAAAATGAAATAATTAACAATCACACAATATACGAAATTTAATTTACGAGACATATACGGGAAACATTAATAATACTATTAAAAATTTAAAAAGTACAATAATTTAAAAATATTACAATAATTAAAAAAAGTACAATAATTTTTTAAAAAGTACAATAATTTTTTAAAAAGTACAATAATTCACTCCTCGTCGCCGTCGTCGTCTCCTCCGTCGCTGTCGCCACCATCGCCTTCGCCTCCGTCGCCGCCGCCTCTACTCCCGGCATCTTCCCTCCGTGCCGCCTCCAAATCCTCCTGCATGCTCAGGAGCAATGTTTGAAGCAAACTCTTCTCCACGGGGTCCACCGCCGCCCGCCATTCGGCCATCGTCTTGACCATCTGAGCGCGCGTTTGTTGACGCGCGAAGAATTTGAGATCCGCTGTGGATTGGCCAAGGGGGGATGCCGACTGGACCTCCTGTGAACCCCCGGCGACACCCATCGCCTCCCGTTGAGCCCGCCTGTGCCCAACCGGGTGAGTACGGCGAGCAAACGAACGAGGGGTCGGGACCTCCTGGGCCGTCTCAGGGAGGTCATGGGAACCACCGCTACTGCCGCTGAAATCACCGGAATAGTTCAGCCGTTGCTTCTTCGGCCAGCCAGAGTCGACACCTACTCGGAACTTCTCGGAGTCATTCAGCACAAGATAGTAGTTCCAGTAGGTGAAGTCCTTGTACACCCCCTTCAGGGGGAAGGCTTTCTCCGCTATCCTCCTGCAGTCGTCCTCAGTTTGCCCACTGCTCATCATGCGGAGGGCGTTGGTGTACAAGCCCGAAAATCGGGAGACCGCAACCCTGATTCGGTCCCACGCCTTCCGGCAATCCTCCCCATTGCGTGGCCTCCCCTCCGGGCAAAACCTCTGGTAGGCTGCTGCTATCTTGCCCCACAAGTTGACGATCCTCTGGTTGTTCGAAACGAGAGGATCGTCGCAAACACTCACCCACGCCTTGGACAGCGCGACGTTCTCCGCGTCCGTCCACCTCCTCCGTACCGCGTTGTCGTCCTCACCCGGCTGCGAGGACTCGCCGACCCTTTTCCCCTTGCCTTTCTTCTTTGGGGCGCCCCGACCCCGCCCTGCGCCCCCCGTTTGAACGGGAGCATCCGGAATACCGGAAAGATCTATCCCCAAGTCATCGAAGGAGAAAGTGTCAAACTGGGCCGGAGGCGCAGCCTCCGTTGGCGTCGATGTGTGCGACGAACCAGTCGAAAAATCAAAACTGGGGCGATAGACGTCCCCCGGCGTCCCCTGTGTCGCGGGCGTCCCCTGCGTCGCCGGTACCCCCCCGGGCATCATCTGCATCCCGGGTGCCCACCCCGGCATCTGGACACTGGGTGCCCACCCCGACATCGCCGGAAACGCCCCCGGCGGACTCCCTCCCGCTGGTATCCCGGGCATCATCTGCTGCCACGGGTACATGTTGTAGTATGGGTGCATCTGACTCGGGTGCATCTGACTCCATCCACCTCCCACGGGGATCGGGGGAGTTTGAGATCCGCTACTCCCTGAAGTAGGCTCGTTGTTGAGATCAATTTACCGTTGTTGATCTTGTACAGAAATTTAGATAGAGAGAGTTCTCGTTAATACAAGTGGTGCGAATGAAAATGACAGGCAAGTCGCGTATATATAGTGTTTCGGAATAAAAAAATAAAAATTCGCGCTAGGCGGTATTTTATCGCGAAATCCGCTAGGCGGTTGCAATAGATCGCCTAGCGCACCGCCTAGCGCCGGCGCTCGGCTAAGCGGTGCGCTAGACGCTATTGTGGATGCTCTTAATGAGTTGTAGACTGGTAGGAGTATGGCGCTAGGCGGTGCGCTAGACGCTATTGTGGATGCTCTTAGTGAGTTGTAGACTGGTAGGAGTATTCATCGCAGCTCTCTAAAATCAACTCAAGTAGAGCAATAATCTGTGAGTTTGTAGATGCCTCACTCTTTCTTTCCGTCTCTACCCTTGTTAGATTCTCAAAGCTGCACAGACAGCATGCAGCCTACCCCGCCACTCTTACCTCTTCACTCTCTTTTTTTATTTATTTATTGTTATTTTTAACTGTTTTGTCTCACTTTCTTTCCTCCACACTGCTCTGTGTTTTGCTTGCCGGCCCATTTATGAATGACGTCAATTATAGTTCATAGACGTCAATCTAAATTATTTCCATATTACAAAATTAAATTTGGGTCTCCGACAAGAGGTGGTTGGCGAGCTGTCTCGCCACGCGCGTTGGCCACGTGGCCCACGAGTGTGCGTCGTTTATATCCGTTAAAAATATATTTTTTTGTTTTTTTTAAAAAAATCTGAAAAAATCGAAAATTTTTAAAAAAATTCCCCAAAAATACTAGCCATTTTTTTTCCAATATTTGGATTTTTTTTCTATTTTTAAGCCCCCAACCACTTCTATAAATATTAGGATTTCAATTATGTATTTTTCGTATTTTCGGAGGTTGTAATTTTTGTAGTTTTTAATAATTTTATGAATTATTAGTATTAATTTAATATTTCAATGAATTGTCGGAAATAAAAATAAAAAATAAAATTAAATTAATAGTTAAGGGATGAGATGGTTAAGAGATGGATGGATGCAAGTGATGTCTCTTAGTTACGAGATGAGGTAAAAAGTGCAATAGCCTTATATGATTAATTTTTGGGCAAATTACGTGAAAAGTCATGAATTTTTAAAATAGTTTGATTTTTCCCGTGAACTTTAAATATTGCATGGAAAGTCATAAACTTTACCGAACTGTGTATATTTCTCATTCGACCCGACCCGATAGATTTCCGGCACAAACTTATCCTACTTGGCACTTCGTAGGCATGATTTGGCAAATGACAAATCTGGAGTTCAATTCAAATTGTGGAACTAATGCTACTCTTATGTTGAATTCGATTTGTGGAATTCGATTTGGATGTTATGCAATTGTATGCTGAATTCGATTTGTATGTTTTCATTTGTGCTACTTGTATATCATGTGATTAGTTTGGAGTCAGAGATCCCAAAGATAGAAGAGAAAGAATTAGAATTAGTGGCGCGACACGTAGGATAAGTTTATGTCGGAAATCTATCGGGTCGGGTCGAGTCAGATGAGAAATTTACGCAGTCTGATAAAGTTCATAATTTTTCATGCAACATTCAAAATTTACAGAAAAAAAAACTATTTTAAAAATTTATGACTTTACAACCAATTTACCTTTAATTTTTTTTATAGTGCTAGCAGCTTTCATAACCGACACTTAGTAGCCACGTGAATGATCATCTCTATTCTCTAATTACTACTATTAAGAGAAATTTCAAAAATACTGTACGACAAATTATAGCTCTTAAACCGCAATTTGCAGGAATTTATTGTTACAAGTTCTGTTTGGGATAATAATTCATCCACGCCAATCATTCGTAAAGTTGATGTACTCACATTTTATGCATTCTTAAATACACCACAAAAAGACAAATCTAGTTTTCTCCTTTAAATTATTACATCATGTTCTTTGCATTTCCATATTTTGTTTTACTATTATCCTTGGATTATGTAAAAAGTACACTGATTATAACTATCACACTGGAGACTCATTAGAACTGGTACTTACTAGGAGTAGTAAGGACCATTAATAAAACCACTAAACTATTAGTTAAACTAGATTTTACCCCTGTGACACATTATATTTTCTAAAAAAATAGTATACTTCCATACAAAGCAAATAAACTAAATTAAATTAAATAAATTATTTAAAATGATACTCCATAAGCAAATCTGTACACGACAATCATGACCAACCAACAACAGAAAAATATGAGTATAAGCGAGACTACTTTAAGTGAAAAAAGACCAAGTTGTACAGACTTATGAATTATATAATCATTTTAGTTGTTTAATAAAGTTATTATTTTTTGCTTTAAATTAAATTTTAATAGGAGTACTACTTTTGTCAACTAATTTTTTTAATAGCTAACAATATAATTTTTAATGGAAAATTGATAAATTAAGAGCAAGATAGAGTGATAAAATAGTTGAATTTTTTTTAGTCATATGACTGATCACATAGAGAATAAACTTACTATAAATAGATACATACAACATATAGAATGACCTGAAATGAAAAATATGATATTTTTTGTATATTAAAATGGTGTATAATAAGAGAAAAAAATAGAAATACTAATAAATATGAATAGTGCTAACTAAATGCAAATGGAATATGAAGCAAAGTTGTTTTTTTGTTTTTGCAACTAAATAGGAGTAGATGCATAACCGAGAAAGAAAATGTTTAGT
This sequence comes from Salvia splendens, assembly GCF_004379255.2. Classification (NCBI taxonomy): domain Eukaryota; kingdom Viridiplantae; phylum Streptophyta; class Magnoliopsida; order Lamiales; family Lamiaceae; genus Salvia; species Salvia splendens. Next base: position 24,037,524 of record NC_056045.1, read on the forward strand.
TATGTGATGAGTATTTGAGCATCCCCTGCAAATTAGCCGTACAAAACATGAAATGATCAAAGGACATACTAACAGTGAGTGAGAGAGAAGTGAGAAGCGAAAGCCTCTGTAGTCTGTACCAACTTTATCTCCACAACATAACATGCTCCTCACCAAACCAATACAAAATTCACTAAAGAATTCCAACACTCTGAGAATCTTCTCATGGACTTGGATCTGAAGCAATGGCGAGATCATCACTCTCAACCAACTTCTTCTGCTCTCCCTTTGTTTCTCTCTGAGCCCACCAGAAATCTGTCAGCATTTCTCTCTGATCATACAACTAGAATCCCCAGCCCCAGTACTCTCCCTCTCTCTCTCTCTCTCTCACACACACACACACACACTGCTGTTGGAGACAGCAGCACTGTTTCCTGCTGTTGGAAAAAAAATAAAGGAGCTTTCTTGATTTTTTAGCTTCAAAGATTCAACATTTACCCGCTTTGTACTAAAAATACTTCATTTGTCAGGGATGGAGAGCTATTTCAGCTCCTCTCAATGGCAGGAGCTGGAGCTTCAGGCATTGATTTTCAGACATATGAGTGCCGGAGCTGATATCCCTCTTGAACTTGTTCATCTCGTCAAGAAAAGCCTCATCACTTCCCCATTTTATCACTACTATCCCCATTTGCAGCCTTCTTGTAAGTCAACCCCCCCCCCCCTCTCTTTCTCTTTATACATATACATATCTTGGTATTGTGTGAAAAGATAGGAGCTTTGGATTGGGCAGAGTCTGATTTTCTGTTTTCTTGAATTATCCTGCTCTGTTTCCACTATTTTTACTTTATTATGACTGAAAAAATGGTTCTTGAATTTGGGGTTGTTTGAGATCTAAAATGGAGGAAGTGATGCAGTGTTGCAGTCCAGGTATTGGGGGCGGGCGGCGATGGATCCGGAGCCGGGAAGATGCAGGCGGACCGACGGCAAGAAGTGGCGGTGCTCGAGGGACGTGGTGGCCGGCAAAAAATACTGTGAGCGCCACATGCACCGCGGCAGAAACCGTTCAAGAAAGCCTGTGGAAAATCCCACATCCGCCACCTCTCCCTACGCCGCCACCACCAGGCAACCTGCCCCTCCTCAATTCACACTCTCCGTCCCTTCTCCTTCCACCGATCTTCTTCCTAGGTAATCAACATAGCTTTTTTATTTTAAATATATAAGTCCAAATTTACTGTTTTTTAAAAAAATCAAGATTGTTTTTTATAAATAGGATTTGTCCTGGTCACTCCTAGTTTAAATGGAGAAACTGGTGTTTTGAAGTGTAGGAGTAAGTGATGGTACTTGAAGATAGAAACTATAATAGTGGAATCCTTGTTCCCCGAAAGGAAGAAAGTCCCCAAAACTTGATAACAATGATCCAAGGCATCAATTGGTTTGATATTTTCAAACAACTTTTGCATCCTTTGTTTGATAGGAGGGTCCCGTCCCCTAAATGAATTCTCTTTTGATTCCTACTGTTTCATGGAGCGTGTCTCAGACCCACCATTATCATCTTGGTAGGACCCTTTGTTTTCGTATTTTCAACAATCACCCCTAACCACTTGTTTCTATGCCCCTCTCTCATCTAAACCTTCTTAGGTCATCCGCAACGCTATCTCTTATCCGTCTCTTAACCGTCTCATCTCTTCACTATTCATGGTCCCACTGTACTTTTCATCTCATCTCTTAACTAAGAGACAACACCTGCAACCCTCCATCTCTTAACCATCTCATCCATTAACTATTCATTCAATTTCATTTTTTATTTTTATTTCCAACAAATTCAATTAATAAAAACACACACTACATTAAATAAAATAAAATTGCAACTTAAAATTTTAAAAAAAAAAAAAAACACATAATTAAAATCCTAAAAAAAATAAAAATTAAGTACATAATTTAAAATACAATTTTATAGAAATTATAAAATTGAATTTTTTAAATTATAAAATTGAATTATACAATTTTTAAATTATAAAAAACACACATTTCATTTATTTTATTTTATTAAATTAAAATCAATTTTAAAAAAAAATAATTTATTGCGTCAGCGTGACGACGCCCACTCGCGGGCCGATGAGTGGGCGTCACGCCTAGCGCCAGTGCTCGCCACGTGGCGAGATGTCTCGCCAACCATCCCTCCGGGACGAGACGCTCGCCGAGACGAGACCGAGATGGATGACTGCAACGCTGTCTCGCTGCCGTCTCGTCTCTCCGAGACGAGATAGGGACCGCAACGAGACACGTTGCGGATGCCCTTATTACTGTTATACCAACTTTTCTTGTTCCTCTAACTTTGCCTTCATTGTGATGCTTCTAGGCCTCTCCCGGACTTGTTTGCGACTGCTAAGGCCCCTTTCGATGATGATCCTGGTAGTGGGAGGACGCTACGCCACTTCTTTGACGATTGGCCTCCTAAGCCACTTCATGACACGGCTGCCACTACTAACTTGTCGATCTCGATGCCCGGGAATGGGAACCCGTCATCTGACTTCTTGTTGAAGCTTGGCACCGGTGACGGGGATAACACTAGTACTAGTCAACTCGAGGGGGGTATTAATGAAAGGGACAAACATCAGTTAAACTGGGGGGTTACGTGGGGGACTAACGCGGTCGCCCCAATGGGAGGGCCCTTGGCCGAGGTCTTGAGGTTGTCGACTTCCAATTCGTCACCAACTAGCGTTCTACATCGCCCACCACGACCCCCGGCCTCTGAAGCTAGCTAATAAGGGCGGGAAAGGACTATCACCCCTATTCGGGGTGGTGACATTCTCACAACGATTCTTGTTATGTTTTTATTCCTATTTTTCATTTCATTCCGATTTCCGGTATTATTGCATACCACTTTGAAGTGTTGCATTGGCTTGTTTCCTTGTTTTTTTTTTCCACTTCTCCACCACGTGCTTTTCTTGCTTTGTTTCTTTCTTGGCATGTTATTTTCCCCAACGTCTTTTCTGGATTCATTTTATGATTTTATTTATTTTTATCTTAATTATTTTGTGCAACTTCAATGTTGTGTGGTTTCTTTTTGCATTCTTGAGAAGCGTTAAAGTGAGATTGTACAAATTTGGATGGAAGTGTGATGTACGTAGGGCTGGCAAATCGTGCGGATTGGGTCGTTATCGGGTCAACCTGATAATGACCCAACCCAATAAGGCCTAACCTGAACCCGACCTGTTAAGGAAACTGTAAATCCGAACACGAACCCAACCTGCTACCTTCAAATCCGAACACGACCCGCACCCGACACGAACCCGTTATCGACACGATATAATATGGGTTGACACGACACGATAACAACCCGAACCTGATATTACACGATTAAAACCTAATATTACACGATTAAACCTTAATTTTTAACCTAATTTACACAATTAAAATTCGTTTTATACTATTTAAACCTAATTTATAAGAAATTAAAAAATTAAAGTAATATATATTTTTATAAGTAATAATAAAAATAATAATATTATTTCTTAATGGGTTACCCGTATCCGACCCGAACCCAACCCGAAATTATCGAGTTCTTAATGGGTCAACCCGATAAAGACACGGATCCAATAAGACTTGACCCCAACCCAATAATTTCGTGCGGATTCGTGTCAGATTATCGTGTCGTGTCGAAAATTGTCAGCCCTAGATGTACGAATGATTCTTCAATAGCTTTCTATCTCTCAGCTGTAGTTTTCAATGATGTTTTTGTTGAAGCCAGTGTCATCATATTTAATACCGGTGCATTGCCAGGTCTTTCTCTTTTTTTTTTAACTCTAGTAACATGATAAAAGTACTACTCCTACTTAAATTCAAATAATAAATAAATGTATACCTATTTAATACTCCTTTCCCTATTTAATAAGTTGGTCACCCATTATTTTATATTTATATTAGCAATGAAAATGTGGCAATCCACTTTTATTTTAACTCTTAATACAAAAGGCTTATATGTACAGATCCCATCATAAATACTACTCCGTATAAATATCAACGCAATGGGAGTTCTCTAAGATTACAAATATGAGATGCAACAAAATCTTCTTAGCAAAGAGGTTTTGGATTCAATCGCACACCTACATACGATGTTTATTTCTCATATTATGATGGTGTGTGATCTCACTTATGTGCGATGTAATGATTTAATAGATGTTCTAAAATACTCGTGTAGAATCTAGTTGTCATTTGTCTTCCCTATTGTACCTTTTGAGTTGTTATTGTAAGGAAAGTGAATCATGATTGTCCAAGTTATCATCACTATTCTATTTTAATCTTATTAATTCAATATTGATTATTTATTTTGCTTTTCCTTTATTAAATCATGGCTACTTCAATAATGTTTTTTATAAAATGACGACTACTTCAATTTTTATTTATTTATAAATCATTGGTATCTTCACGACCACTTCAATTTTGTCAAATATTTTTTCCCATTCAATTCACAACTATTTCTGCATGTTTATGTGTATGTGTAGCATATATATATTTTATGACATTATTTTCTCTAGGTACATTATCGGATTTGCTCACGCTCATTGAGGTCGTTAATTGATAGAATAACCAAAAAAGCAAGTAGTTAATTGTTTTCACTCTGACCTAGGTATTTGATTAGTGGAGTAAGAAAATACTAGTAGTGTAGTATGATTTCGTATTGAAATTCTTAATTATAAATATTAATAATATGTCCAAAAAAGTAGGTATCCAACGAAAAACATCAAAGGCACTTGAAACAAATTTAGCAAGGATTACCAAAAAGTGTTGGCCAGTCATCAACAAACACATTAGCGAAAAATCTTACATTTACAAGCGTGAAGGTATGACAAATTTTGTGATGAACTTATGCTTGCAACTTTCAGTGTACTCGTCGTTTGGAATTCCATTTAGAATTTTCACTTTATTTTATATACATAAGAAAAGCTCAAGACCAAAAAGATGGCGAGCAACGACTCAAACAACTAACAACATGACGTCGTCGAAAAATGCAAAACACGTTAACACACCTAGCAGAGCCAAGACTAAGGCTAGCACCAAGTTCAACAAAGCAAAGCTATTAGTTGATGAGATGAAGGTGTGATGCTCATCTCCTTTGGAAGTTGAGGCACTTGATACCAAAGGCAAAGGTTAGGGCAAAGGTTAGGGCAAAAACCAGATGCATTACAGCTACAACAGGCAGAAAATCATGCTCAAACCCCAAGTTTTGTTTAAGGTATGATTTCACTGCCCTTAACCCAACTCCAGGCACCTCTATTTCAGTTTCCATCTCACCAAATTGTGAAGCCACCAGCCCGTAGATCGTCCACGCCACCGGAGACCCCCAGTAGTACCACCTCCACCATATTGGAATTTGCTGCCACACAACCACAACTTACTCTGTCAAACACAACTCACATACTACTCTACCATAATTTATCTCCACAAAATTAGGCCAAAGTCACTCACCACTCGTGGAAGGAGGAAACCGGAGAACAAGTTCCAGAAGCTGAGGAAGAAAGCTGTTGAAATGGAAGCGACTTGGAGGCCCGGTGTGAGAGCGATGAACATCATTCCGTAAAGAGTGAAGTAGACGAAGCACATGTACATGAAGTAGTAGAACCAAAAGAATCTGGCTACATTCCATTCGAATCCAATCATTGAATAGATTAGAAGGACGTATGCTGCGGTTTGTATTGCTACGTACACCATCTCTATAGCCACCTGCAAAGATTCACAATGTGTATTATTGTAAGGTGGAGATGAATGATGATCACTAAGCTAACAATGTGGTATTCATGTAGACCTGAGCAAATGCATAAGGCAGCGGAGAATACATTCCGGCTGCCCTTTCGCGATAGAAAACTATCTTCTCTATAGAAACGACGCCTTGCACAGAACTCATATTCGAGGCTCCCAGGAAGACAACAGCAGAGTATATAGCTCCCAAAAGATTTTGAATATCTTGTTGATTTTCGCTGTCAAAACACAAGTGTTAAACATAAGTACTCAAAGGTTATGAAGTCAGGACTAGTACTATAACATGCTAGTATTTCTCTCTTGTTTCAAGAATAAATCATGCTGAAAATAAGTTATATATATGTGCAACTTACATTTTCTGTCCCTTATTCCAGAAAATCAGCCCAAATATTAGACCAATCACAGTTGCCATCAAGAACCTGATGGCATTATATAGTGGATTTCTCCAGTATGACCAATACTGCTTCCAGAAGCAAGCTTTGCATTGCTCCAGAAAAGACTTCGAGTATTTACTAGGAAAATAGAGGTCCTTAGAATCTGGTGGAGGAGTACTCAGCTCTTTAATAAGTTCTTGATTCCTCCTGCATACCAAAATGACATTTGTAAATGGCTTCAGATACTGAAAACACGAAAGCTAGTTGCAACAGAAGAGTAACCGTCAGTTCTACTTACTGGTAAAGTGCTGATTTAGCATAAATGTCAGCAAAATCAACTCCAAGTTCAATCTCAGCTGCTGGGGTGCAGATATCCAGCATCCAGGTTGCTGGATTGTAACCTTCTTTAATCTTGGGAACCCCGGGAATAGCCTAACACAAGACGAAAATAGTATGTTAAAAATACAAGGAAAAACAAGCTTCCAATGGAGAATGAACATATTCTGTTGGAGGCAGCTGACCTCAAAATATTCTATCAGCTTATGAGAATGCAGACCAAGAGGTCCAGCATATACGATCCGGCCTCCTCTCTTCATCAAGATTAACTGCAGTAATATGCAAAGGTATAGTCTCTGATTAATACAAGTAAAATATTCAGAGTAGATTAAAACTTATTAAGATATGTATTGTTCATACTTCATCAAAAGATTCGAATATATCTATGCTTGGTTGGTGAATCGTGCAGACAACAGTTCTTCCTGTATCCACGGTGTTTCTAACTGTGCGCATTACTATAGCAGCTGCTCTCGCGTCAAGGCCAGAAGTAGGTTCGTCCATGAAGATGATGGATGGGTTAGCAACTAACTCTACAGCAATTGTTAGTCTTTTCCTTTGTTCAGTTGAAAGACCGGAAACTCCAGGAAGCCCAACAAGGGAATCTCTTATGGGGTTAAGCTCAACCAATTCCATTACTTCTTCAACAAATTGCTGCAGTATGCAAGGAACAGATGGCCAAATGTTACTAAGGAATCATCAAGGAAATTAAGTACAAAATAAAAATAATATACAACCTTTCCAGTGGCTTTGTTTACTTCTTGAGGTAGGCGTAGCCAGGCAGAGTACAACACAGATTCATAAATGGTGACGTTAGGCGAATGAATGTCATTCTGTTCACAGTATCCACTGATCCGTGCAAATGTATCCTGTTTCTTGGGGTAGCCTGAAATGCTGATGTTTCCCTCGATGTATCCACCTGTTTTTCTCCCTGCTAATACATCCATTAAGGTTGTCTTACCAGCACCACTAGCCCCAACAAGTGCCGTCAGTACCCCAGGTCTAAAAGCTCCACTCACATCTCGTAGTAGTTGGAGACGATCACCCTCAACACCTTGTGCTTTCATTTCCTGATAAATGAAACAAGTTAAAAGAATATTCAATTATTCATTATCATATTTCACTTAATTGTTTTTTTCATTTTTGCATTGAAATTAAAAATATATATGTGTAACAACGATTAAAATGTAATGTAGTTTAGTTCATCACTTACAGGTGGCAAATCGACATAGTAATTTGTATGGTTGAACACAAGAGACAGAGGCTGAAAGGGTAGAAGCATTCCTTTGTTAGATGTTTGAACTTCACTGCTAACGATTCCGTCTGGACTGCTTTTCTGGACAACCTTATCCCCTCCTGTAGTAAGTTAAGTAAGTTTCGTAAAACTACAACAAATAAACCGAATGTAAACTGGTTCTTTTCCTGGTTTGCTGAAATGAGCAAAAAAACTAAGATAATAAGTTAAAGGAAGGGCTAGCAGCACCTTTAGATGAATCCTTTTTGCTATCATCATTGTCATCCAATGTCAAATTCTTTGAATCGCTCGAAGCTATAAATTTTATCAGCCAGAAAATCAGCCTCTATTTCCAATTCAAAGAAAGTGGAATTTATGAAATATGACTTACAGCTTAAGAAGGTCAGTGCAGCAATAAAGAAAAGGTTGTAGAGAACCGAAAATCCCAAGAGTGCACATACACAAATCCAGAACCAATAATCCTCGGTGAAAAAGCCCCTCGACTGAAGGAGGACTTTTCCAATAGTAGGTTCAGGGTATTTAGGATCTGTATTAGGCTGCAGCAAGGAAGAATGTGTATGAAGATTTATCAAGAATCAAAGAAGAAACGAACACGAAGGGCAAGCCAGTATTATTGGTAATCAAATGATCAACTTACACTGCTCCATCTTGTGGCAAGAAACTCATTTATGGATATAGCATTCTGTCCATAACTCATGGGAGAAATATAATAGGCCCATTTCAACCATGGCTCCAGATCATCTGCCATCAAGAAAGGATATGAATATATACATACCATCAGAGTATCTAAAATACTAGACATATATTCCATTACATTTCATAATAATGTTTGTGTATTAGAGACATGCACGACATACCTTTGGCAACTATAAAACCCCCGAGGACAAAGATCACGAGCAAAGAGAAGGTGCCTAATGTGTTTGCAACAACCTGGGTTCTTCCTAGTGCAGCAATGAACCGGAAGAGACCAAGCGCCATTTGCTTAATGCTGAACAACGTAAAAAATTGCCGGAAAAATCTAGAGCATGCAGATAAAAAAAACTCAGTTCAGCACATATTTGGAATATGGTCAGGTCAAGAATCCAGTTAGTTGATTGAGCTGGATTTTACCTTCCAGGAGAAGGAGCGAACCCGATTGTGTAGTATGTAAGAATCATCCATATACATGTTTCCACTATAGTTAGTGGGATTCTTAATATCCAAATAGGTAAGCAGAAAGCCCAAGCCGGATAGAATAAAAGATCTCTTTGTTTAAAGAAGACTGGCAGCCTCGAGACTGTCATTGAAAGTTCAGCCATCCCATTGAACATCATGGTCATAAGACTAAAGAAAAGTGCACCAAAGAATTTTCCTCCATCAGTTAATTTTCCATAGGACATTGTTGTTCTCAGAAATAGCGTACAGGCTATAACACCCAGGATTGTGAGCTGTGTAGACTTGAATATGTAAACAAAAGAGTTACGTTTCATTAGCAACCATTCCTTAGAGAAGCACGCACGAAACAGTTGCCAACTGGATATACCATACTTTTCTTTTACCAAAGCTGCTCCGTGGGCTTCAGATTTTTCGTATGGAACACGGAGGTCCTCAGTGAGCCTTTGCCCTACTTCGAAGGAGTTGAAGGCTTGCGCAAATTCTGAAGCTGGGATATACTTATAGGGCTGGTCTTTCTTGTACCAGTATTGTTCTTGGTCTTTCTTTGAGGTCACTTCTTGAAGAAAATCAGCAACTCCTTTTCGTGGAGGGCATTTGAATCCCATGTACTCGAAGAAGACAGTAACACTTTCTCGTGGACCTTGATAGATAATGAAACCTTCTGATAACAAGATAACATCATCAAAGAGATTATATGTCTCTGGGGCTGGTTGCAAGAGAGCAATAACCATGGTTAAACCAATTATGTGAGCAATTTGGCTCATGTGATTGACAATCTGAAAGGTGGTAGAGCTGTCTAATCCAGTCGATATTTCATCCATGAACAGAACTTTGGCTGGACCAACCAACATTTCCCCTAAAGTATCAACAACAATAGTTCAATGCAAGTAAAATCTAAAGAGGTTCACTTCACTCACACTAACTAATGCAGAAACACACCATATATCAAGAACTAGATCAAATATTTCAACATCCAACATACCAGTAGTGACACGTTTCTTTTGCCCTCCCGAAATGCCCCTTCTCATATCATCACCAACCATAATGTCCGAGCATATATCTAAACCAAGTATCTATCAATCGAGATGATAAAGCTAAGTCAGTTTCCTGTCAAATTTCACATTACTTGAAAAAACAGTTCACTAAAAACAGCATAAATAGCAAAGATGAAAAACCTTAAGATAATAATCTGTGAAGAGGCTGGTCTTCTGGCCAGAGACTGATATGCCTTTCATGAATGCATCAACCTCAGGGTCGGGATGGATCCCGGCCTCTTTCTCGCGCCTTGAGAGCTCTGCCAACATCTCATATCTGGGGCCAACGCCCAAACAACGAGCCGAGAAATCAAGAGTCTCCCTCACTGTCATCTCCCCATGATGAAGATCATGTTGGCTAATATAGGCACAGGTCTTCTGAGGAACAAACTCACTGAACTCATGCCCACAATACGTGATCTTCCCGGTTTGCTGCACCCCCCAATTTCTTATCATATATCACTATTTTTGGAATGTATGAATGATGCAAATACATCAAGAATGGAATCATATATACCTTTAAATTGTGATCAAGCTTTCCACCAAGTGAAAGCAAGAAACTTGTTTTCCCTGCACCTGGAGGGCCCAAAAGCAGAGTGATTCTGGAAACAAAACTAACTAGTTTCAACAACTTAATAAATTTCCAATAACATAAGTAAGACAAAGAAAAGTGGAAAGTAATATTAGTTGAGGAGGGAAATAAGAATTGAAACCTGGATGGTCTAATAATTCCACTGACATCTTTAAGTATCTGAATCTTTCTCTTTTTGGTAGGGGAGAGCTTCACTAGTTCTAGAATACTCTGTTATCCATTAACACCCCAATATACCAGAATTAAAATCGCAATGAGCCAATGATATTTTTATTTGTTTATCAGAAATAAAATTCCAGAATTATAGATGTTACTATCATAATGTGATTTCTTGTAACTACGAAATAATAGTGTTGAATTCTTTATCAATCAAAATTGAAGTAATAAAGAAAGAGTCACAATTAGTGCTAGGCATTTCCAAATGCTTGATGTCTGAAGGAAATAGGATTAATTCATGTATATACACAATTACACACGCATATATCCAAACTATTCGTAAGAAATGAACAGGGACTCCTATTCACCGACGGACGGAGTATAAGTCAAGTTGAATGTAATTTGAGTTATGTTTATCTAATATTTCTATCACTTTATATTTATTATTTTTCCACCCCCTTCATCTAATTCAATTTACTAAATTAATTAAAATACGATAGATTTAAATATGAATATTTATTTAATTCTAAGATCATGCAACATGTATAAATTATAATTTAAATAGAAGATCTTAAAAATAACTTAAACCTCTAATTATCATTATTTTTAATCTGTTTTTAAATAAAAAAAAATCAAATTATATCATAAATTTAAAGATATGTACATGAAAAAAAAACTATTTTTTTGTGTAACCAGTCAGTACCAAAACGTATCTGACAATTATAATTTAAATAGAAGATCTTATAAATAACTTAAACCTCTAATTATCATTATTTTTAATCTGTTATTTAACAAAAAATCAAATTATATCATAAATTTAAAGATATGTATCTGAAAAAACACTAGTAGCATCTGACAACTTAGTTTATTCTCGACGAATAAATGTTAACCCATCGTTAGACAATGACCACAAAAATAAATAAACAAATGGCACAAAAGATACATAATTCCTATGAATAACTTCTTTTCGTATCTTCAATTTCAATTTCAGTTTTTACGTTTTACCTATGTTTACAATAAGTTAGGGTGATTAATTAGTATTGGTTGTTTCCGATTAATGATTTTAATATTTTTCAAAATTTAATTAATAATTGATTTCTTATTATTAATAATATTTTTAAACAATACATGCAATCCCTAAAATATTATTAAAATAATAAAATTGACAATGGACAAATATTTAAGTGAACCGTGAACACTGTACCCTAAATATGAATATTATTAACCTGGTTACTAATAATTTTACTATTAGCTAAATAAAGTAGTTAGGGTAGGGTTAGACTCTTGCAGACGGCAGTAGTAAAAATTTGTTGCGTATAGGTGTGATGTAGTAGTATTTAGAAGTCAAATTCTCCTAGGCAATCAATTTAAATTGTATTCAACAAGATTTTCTGTTGTGCTTCCATCACATTTGTATGTGGCATACGATCCAAAATCAATGGTTTCCATTTAACACTTTATATAGTAGAATCACCCACAAAATAGGCATCTTATTCCGTTATTTCCGAAAATCAGGCATAATAACTTAAAAAGGTATAAATAAAACAAAAAAGGTCACCTCCACAAGTCGAGATCAATTTAGCAAGTGAAGATTCGGACTCATATTAGAAAATTATACTACTCCATATTAGTACTCCTCCCTATATATGAGTTCTGAATCGACAATTAACGTTAGTAGCGTGTAACAAAATACGATTAGGTAATGGTCTGAAAATAAATAAATAAATAAAGATTAATTAGAGTAGAGGAGAAATGAACCTCAATTGTATTCAAGGTTGCATTAATCAAAGTGGGCAATGCTCTGCTTCCGACATGCACTTCTCCCTCCACCGACAAATGCTCATACCTTATTTCCACTTTCGGCACTTCAAGCCCCACCCTAATAATTTATATTATATGACTACTATGGTAAGTAAACGATCTTAAATTTCTGTTCATTTATCAATAAAAAAAATAAAAAAAGGGACCAATATATAAGATGTACCTACGAACCCGGTTTCTGAGGGCGCTAAGGAGCCTCTCGTTGTCTCTCTCAACGTTATCCAAAATCCGGTTCATGAAATAGCGCTTCTCATCGCCCTTGAGCTTCTTGAAGTCGATCTCCTCGGCCTTCATGGTCCCGTCTTCTAGAACCTTCTTGAGAAAGCCCTTGCTGATCCTATCATAGGTGGGCAGCCTCTCGAGCGCCGCCCACCGCAGCTCCTCCTCCTCCTCATCCTCCCTCTCCCCCGCGCTGCGGAACACGTCCGGCTCCTGCTGCCACACCCTCTTCAAACTCCGGCTGCTCACCGACCGCGCCAAATCATCGCCCGCCAAAGCCAAAGCCATCGCGCTCTACTTAACTACTCCAGCTTCCTCTTTTTAAAATGAAAATGAAGACTGAAAAGAGGCTCAAGTTGAGGAAGCAGTTATTCAAGTAAGATATTTTGGTTCTCAAAATTAATGCATTTATTACAGTTGGAGGGTTAAGGATGGATGGATGTCCCGTGCAAAACAGCTGCTCTTAGGCCATCTACGATGCTGTTCCTATACCGTTCCTAATCCGTTCCTTAAACCACTATTTGAGGGCCCCACTGTACTTATTTACTCCATTCCTTAATTAAGGAACGGAACCTGCAACCCTCCGTTTCTTATCCGTTCCTTAACCGTTCCTTAAATTACTATTCATTCAATTTTATTTTTTATTTTTATTTCCAACCCAATTCAATTTAAATAAACACACTTTAATAAAAAACAAACACACTTTATTAAAAAAACACACAACATTAAAAAAAATTAAAACTTAAACTTTAAAAAAATAAAAAAAACACACACTTCAACGTGGGAAAATAAAAAAAACTACTCCGTCGGCGAATCATCCTTCGGAGGCGGTCGAGGTTTAGGGGGAGTCGGAAGGCCAAGTTGTGCTGCCATAGCAACAATTCCGTTCCACCAGGCCGTGAATTGGGCATACGAGAAGCGGGAAGGGTCCGCCATTGTGGCGGTTATGTACGCCACCATAAGTGTGTCCGAGCCTCCCCACGAGCCCGATCCCGAGGCCGACTGGCTTGATTCGCCTCGGCCCTTCCTCGCTCTAACCGCCTTCGCCGCCTTCGTCCCTTGCGGCCGACGGCGCCCACGGCTGGATCCCCCGTATTCGCCGGGCGTTGGATCCCCCGTACCCCCAAACACCTGCGGTTCACCCTCGCTGGCCTCACCGGTGTCACCAGACGAGTAGTTGTCGGTCGCCGTGTGCTTCGTGCGCTTTGAGGTTGAGCCCGAGCTCGAGCGGACACCGCCGGCCAACCTTTCCTCGTCCTTGACGAGCTGCCAAATATCAACATATTTGAACTGTAGCCCGGTGTCCTGGTAGAAGACGCGCAAAGCCGCCCTCAGAATGTCGGCGCCCGAAGCTCCGCTTTGGTAGTTCGCCTCTTCGGCCGAGTAGATGCCGCAAAATTTTTTGACCTGTACGTCGACTCGGCCAAAGTGAGCACGGAGCATTGTATATTTGCGCTTCCGGGCCCCTTTCGGCTTAGTCTGGTGGTAGACATCGCAGACCTTTTCCCAGAAGCACTTGGCGGCTTGTTGATTCCCGACGATGGGATGGTATGAGACGGTGAGCCAGGCGGTGTACACCGCCTTTGTTTCTTCGTTGCTGTACGGATGCCGGCCCAGATCCTCCTGTTCCTCCTCCTCCGCCTCCTCGGCCGCCTCAGACGCAGCCCTGGAGCTTTCACCGCCTCGGCCTCCTCCCTGGGTGGGTTCAACGGGGATATTCTCCCGATCTGGGACAAACCCTGAGAAAGCCGCGAGCCGGGTGGTCGTGCGTAGGCATCCACATCGAAAGTGGGTGGTTGGTACCCACCCGGCGTCGCCGACCCCTGGGTGCCCGGCGTCGACGACCCGGAACCACCAAGTGTGTTGTACATGGTCTGCCAATCCGAACGCGTTGAGATCCCACCCACCGGAGCCGTCACCGCCGTAGTTGCCGTCGCCGGACATTTTGTGTAGAGATTGAATATGAAAATTGGAGAGGAAATGATGTTGGTTGTGTGTGAAATGAGAATGAAGTAGGAGTATTTATAGAATAAGAAAATAAAAATAAAAATAAAAAAAATAAAAAAAGTTAAAAAAAACGGTAATATTACCGTTATAAAAAAATTTTAAAAAAATCAAATTTTTTTAAAAATAATTATTGCGTCAGCAGGTGACGTGTCCCACTCGCGGGCCGGCGAGTGGAACTCACGCACGCCGCGGGGAGCGCCACGTCGCCGAAGCGCGTGGCGGCACAGACCGTGCCGCGTTTCGTTCCGTCGACACCCGGCACGGAATGGGAACGGAACCGGGACGAAACCATGCGCCGCAACTCGTTCCGCGGCGAAACTGCTCCAGCGGAACGGCACGCGGAACGCCGGCGGCCCGCAACGAATGGGTACATAAATTGATTGCTCTACTTTCACCACCCAAATCGAATAATCTACCTTGGAATTGGAAGGAAAAGAATATTGTGACTCACCTAAATAATCAATCCTATAATTAGAGTCTGTTCAATGAAAACATGTCAATCTCAAGTTGATCTAGATTAGTAAAATATCTCCTTACAAAGTAGTATTATTTACTTCCATTGTAATAAGTGAGAATATAATTCGAGTTAAATATATCGATCCAGGATTTTGATCTATGCAGAGCTCATTCTTAATATAAAAATGCAGAACCAAGCATACAAAGGTAATTTTTAAGTCATCATAAGCTTATTTTTACGTCATTATAGTAATGATGACATAAAATGATCTTAACATGACCTCAAACCCGAATTTTATAATATGACCTAAAACTACTTTATAATGACCCTCCGTATTTTTATTTAATTATTGACCATTAGATTGCCAAATCTCATCGTCAGAATTTTGTCTGGATTTTGTATTGAAATCAATTTTTGTATTGATAATTTTCCTATCGATCCAATATGATCCGGATTTATACGTTTATTTTATTATATTTTAACAGCTTGGTTATAAGGTCATGTTTGGTTGTCAGGATTCTGTCTGGGAAAGTAATCTGATTCCTTAAATTTTAAATTCATGTGTTTGTTTCCGTTTTTAATCAAATTAGGAAAGTAATCAAAATCCTGAAACAATGAAAGTTAGTACAACTTTCCAAGATTCTGAATCCTAACTTTTCTTAGGTATTCTTTTTCTCAGTTTTAGGATTCTTACATATTTAATGCAATATAGTACAGTTTATTATTATTATTATTATTATTGTTATTATTATTATTATTATTATTATTATCATTATTATTATTGTTATTATTTATTACAATATTTTAAAAATAATTTAAAAGTATAGACCATACTTAATTTCAGGATAATAAATAACTATAATTCAAATTATCATAATTATAACTATATTATTAATATTTATTTTTATTTTTATTATAATAATAATAATTTAATAAATAATGAAATATAATTATAATTATATAATAATATAATAATTATTAATTTATAAATTAGTAATTAACAATAGAATTGTAGTGAAATTTTAAATTATAAAATTTATTCAATTAAAAATTAAGTAATTATAATGATAATAATAATAATAATAATAATAATAATAATAATAATCTTATTTATTATTATATTATTATATATTATGATGTATAATCCATATTTAAACTATCCATAGTAATAATAAATAAAATAATATAATTATTATCATTTGTAATTAATAATTTATTAAATAATATGTATTATTATTTTTTATAAATAAAAAATGATAAGTATATTTTTAGTTTAGTGTTTAAATCAAATATATACTTTCAAATCTTGATATTTTCCAAACATGGGAAAGTAAAGTTATTAGAAATCATATTCTGGGGATTCATTTTCCCATGAATAATTTTCCTTGCCAACTTTACTTTCCCGCCAACCAAACATGACCTAAGTGTATTGTAGGTGTGTTGCTGCTTTAAAGGAAAAGTTTACGATGATTTATTTTTGGAGAAAATATGGAAATCGTGAAATTGTTAGTGGTGATGACAAAACGTAAACGTCATAAGTTTTTCTTGAAAAAAGTCGCTAGTGCATTGCAATGGTTGGTCAGACAAGATATTTCTTATCTGAATCATCATTCGGATTATTCGAAATAGCAAATTGAAAAAATGAAATCAAATTATCAATAAATAAACGAGTGAATAAATTAGGAGTAACTCGCTCTGGTTATTTGTGTTGTAAGATGCTAATGACTGCAAAGTTAAAAAGAATAGTACCAATAGTAGATGACATACAGGAGTTTGAATCCATATATTATTCAAGCTAGGGACTATATAGTATAGTAGTTGTATCTTGTAATAATAATAATGGATGACATAGAGTAGTTTGAATTATTGAATACATATTTATTTCGTCATATAAAACTAAATTTTATTTGTCATATTAATTTATCTCATAAAATAGATAATTTTATTTTGTTTAACTTTTTTTAAATAAGATATTTCTTATTCTCTGTTAATAATACTACAGTCGCTTTCTTTAATAATCTCCTTCCAACTTTACTAATGGTATAAAGCCTATGCCATCTCAAAACATATTACTTTTATGTGATCGAAAGAGTAATACTTTAATAAACTTAATCATATACTGTACTCCATAATTTATTTAACCAGTGAAGCGATCATTCATTATTAATTAGACGAACGTATTCGAGTTTTTCTCTTTATTTATTATTAGCACAAGTTTGACTTGTTTCTCTAAACAGAGCTTTCAACATAAATTTCATCAGCTTTTTTTTATCTCAAAATGATTATGCCTTTGAATCTACAATTTATTTACTTATTAGAGCACCCGCAGCCGTTAGACTATAAATTCAGTCCTACTTTGGTCATTATTAAAATTTTCAAATGTTAAATCAGCAAACTTAATTTTATTTTATTTTGGTTGTTACACTAAGCAATCCACGGCAAACTCAATGATTATTCCATGTCTTGATTTATAGACATCTCAAATAGTGAAGCACCCAATAATTTAAAATTATTTTATACTCAAAGATAGGAATAGAACATTTAACCATTTAATTAGAAATGAACAAGTCTCATATCATTCAACTGTACTCTTTGAATTTAGCAAACCTTATTTTAGTTACAATTTCTTCAGTGCATAGTAACTTCATTCAAACCCCATCTTAACCTTTTAATTTGATTATTTTATAATAGGAGTAATATATTTGTAAAAGTACATTAAGTTAAATACTACTATTTTAAAAATTGCATGATTTAATACCATAATACTGTTATTTAATGAAATAAACTTAGTTGTTGTTTGTTCAAATTTCTTCATTTATATCTTGTTGGATATCTGGTTGGAGTTACTCATACATTCGTTCCCTGTTGATGGTAGTTTGAATTCGCACATAGTCTCATAAATGAGGTGGCGCGCCCTAAAGTTGGACGAACATGAGTCTCCTGAGCAAGATCCAACATTCCTATTACCCTTTTGCTCCAACTAGTTGTGTTTTCTTTTGCGCTCTCAATTATCACGTTATGCAATTGATGCAAACATACATTGAGTTGGCAATTCATGATTGATACTATATACGTGTTGGACCTTTCACTATTGTTAATGTCTTCGAGCATGCCAAAAGTTCACTCATCAAATTGGTGTCGAAACCCCAATGGAAGCACTCACCGCGTTCTGCCATTGGGTTCGCAATGCACATAAAAATCGATTGTGTATCTGACCTTATGTATATTAAAAGTAAGAGTGTTAGTTTTATTTTATTTTATTTTATTTATTAAGTTATTTATTTTATCAAAATCAACATTGGAGTATTGAATTACTAGTTTCCAAATAAGATACACTCATACAAGAATCAACAATAGTTGCATATCTATGAGTAGTTTACTGTGTTAGTCCATTGGATTATGGTTGCCCTAGTTGAGTTGCTGGCTAAATGAGTTCAGAACAATCGCATCTACTTGAATTGTTGGCTAAATAAATACGGGTTAATCACATTGAAATATCATCAAATTAAAAGTTTCCAATCATTATTTTATTAACATTAACGTACTATTCGAGTTAATATGCAGATTTTTGGACTGAATTTGACACTGTCACATTGCTGACAAGGGTTAGAGCTTTCAACAAATCATTTTCTAAAAACTCAAAGAAAGCCGCCTCTCTTTATTCCAAAATATTATACCTTTGAATCCTTATTTATATTAGTAGTAAGAGAAAAACTTGCCCGCACGGGCTTAACTCAGTTGGTTCCTGGGTGGTAGATTGTCCCTAAGCAGACAGGATCGAATGCTGGCAGCCGCAGTGTGGGAGTTTCACCACTGTGGTGGCTCCTTGTGTGCTGGTTACCAGTGTAAGTTCCTCCCACCTAATGGGCCGCTGAAGTACCGTGTTTGAACCCCTCCATAGCGATATCGGGTCGGGTTATGGGGGCGCCTGGGGTGAACGAATCACCTTTGTCCCTAAGTAAGAGAAAAACTTAGAGGAGTACTACGTATTTGTCAAAACATAGCTGTCAACATATAATATTTTCAAAATTTAAGAAATATTTTAATTATGTGAGGCTACTATATGTAACGTGTGCATAGGGCTCAGTAATAGGGAATGGATCCCTGCTTTGCTCCAACCACAGCCGGGAGTGCTGTGCTCTCACAGTACAATTTTTTATTAATAAAATAAAATATTAAAATATTAATTAAATTTTGCTTTTTTAATTGGGCTGTGAGAGCACAACACTCCATGCTGTGGTGGGAGCACAGGAGTGGATCCATTCCCCTCAGTAATATTGCATCTGGAGATAAATTAACCCCACGTGTGTAAATCAATGCACACAAATATAATTAGGGATGTCAATGTAACCCGAACCCGCGGGCAGGCCCGAATAACCCGATAAAAATACAGGGTTAGGGTTGTAATTTCGCAGCCCGAATTTAAAATCGGGCCATTCGGGCTGACCCGTTCGGGTTGTCGGGTTATGCGGGATGACCCGATCGGGTTACGGGTCGGCCCGTCGGGTTGAAGGCTTCTGCGCCGTGAGCAGTTTTTGTAACGGTCATAACTTTCTCTACAAAGCTCCGATTGAGGTGTGCAATATATCCACGCGAAGCTCTTTCGAAGACGAAGAGAATGATATGTATTAGAGGTTTATCAGACTTCAAAATTGCGAGAAACATTGACTCAAACAAGGCTGCTGCACATCCACATATTTTGTGTACATTTTCTAATCCATTTTCTATCATTTCTCAACAAACATGTAAACATACCAAAATATAGAAATATAATCAAAATCATCCAAGACAACCCTTTAAAACCATGCAAAATCCAAATACGTCAACCGACTATAAAAGATCACGAAAAAAATCACTATGTGGTTCATGGATTCATAAATACTCGTATATAAAAGCTTTCTTTTAGTATATTTCCAATATAATAGTGCAAAGTGTTTTGACGCCGCTTCGTCATTTAATTATGCGTACTTTGATGATTCTTAAAACAAAGATAAATTATTATTTGACTTATTTACAGCTGGAATAAATTAAATTTGACCAATCATAATTCAAGAAAATTTAGAGTTACTCCAATTAGCTAGCATCTTGATAATTCACTTTTTAACAATTCAAAATATTTTTGTTACATCTACGATGCACCTCTCACGTTATGAAAATTTTATTTAATTTTCTACGAATTGATTTATGTGTGAATTTTGAAACAAAGTGTTGATTTATATTTTAAATACATAAACATAAACATAAACATACTATTGATAGATATTTTGTAAATAATTATGTAATGAATAAGTTATTTAAATTTAAATAACTTAATATTTTTTAAAAATATTAAAGAAAATAAAAAATACATATTTCATTGTTGAATGATTAATTAAAAATATGTATATAATTAAAGAAAATTTAAAATACGTATTATTTTTTTGAAAATATTAAAAGAATTAAAAATACGCATTGACCCGAATAACCCGGTGGGTTAGCCCGAAACCTGAAGGGTTAGGGTTAGGGTCGAACTTTTATAACCCGAAAAAATCATAACCCGAATAGCCCGTACCCGAATGGCCCGACAACCCGAACGGGTTGGCCCGAACCCGAACGGGTTGGCCCGATTGACATCCCTAAATATAATACTTGTCTGCATTGATCGGTCATCTGTCAGTACTATGAATCATGTAAGAGCATCATCAATGGTGCTGAATTTCCGACGGAATTCCTTGCAGAATTCTCAAAAACACCTCCTGCCACGTCATACGGACTTCTCACTGCACTGCCACGTCATACGGAATTCCCACTGCACAGTGGTGGAATTTCCCACGGAATTCCCGAAGGAATTCCCACAATAAAAACATTCACAAATTCACAAATTAAACAATTTCCGGAAGTAAGAAATTTACGGAATTAAATAGTCGACACAAATAGGAAAAAATATTCCATTAATAAAAAAAAGTACACCAAATTAAAAAGTACATTTCAATAATACAAGTGGTGCGAATGAAATGAAGTTCAACGGAATGTATATATAGGAACCGAAAAAACATTTAATGCATTAAACGGGAATTCTGCGCGGAATTCCGCGAGCGTCAACGCAATGACAGACGTCCGCACGGAATTCCCCACGGAATTCCGTATCCGTGGAAGGGATACACAATGGCGGACGTCCGCCACGGAATTCCCGCACGCCGGTGGGAATTCCGGGTGGACGTCCGCCATTGCTGGTACTCTTAACAAGATTTGTTTAGATAGTATATTATGATAACAAACGTAGAGTGCTACTTCTATCGTTTCACTCATACTTATCATAGTTTCAAGTAGTTAAGAAATATATATTGGGTGTTTGGTAGATTAAGATAATTGTGAGTTATCTTATTTAAGTGTTTGGTTCAACAAGTCACAAATAAGGATTAAAATTGTAATGGTCAAAATTATCTTCATTAATTTTATTTAATTACTTAATTATCCTTATGTTGCCCTAATAATTCCAAATGCACAAAAATGAAATCCATAACCAAATTAGGCCTGGGATTATGCATCATCTTCGGCAGCCTCCTCGCCGTCGCCGCCGAGCTCTACTACCTCCTATGGCGAAAGAAGAATCAGCAACAAACCCAAACCCATAAAAAAAGATTCAATTTTTCACACATTCTCCAATTCTGCAGGGGGCCCACCTCCTCCTCCGCCGTACACGAGCCGCAGTCCAAAGACCTCTGGCTGAAGAAGCCGTTTGCGGAGGAGAACATGGGGAGCTTCCCGCGATTTCTGTTCACGATCGCGGAGGAGACTAGGGAGGATTTGGAATCGGAAGATGGGGGCTTCAATTTGGGCGATTTGCTGCATATTTTGGAGACGCTGTTCCTGACGCCGGCGGCTTCGCTGTCGTTTGGCGGGGAGTGGAAGGGGGGTGAGAGAATTGTGGAAGAACTCCTTGTTGACAATTACAATTTTAATCCTTATTTGTGAAGTGAGGATTAGGAAGAGACGTTAGTTTTGGAGTAGGGCTAGAAATTTTTAAATTATGGGTAAAAATGTATTTTGCAAAATTAACTAGGTATCCTTGATATGTAACATGCCAAAATGGGTGGTTACATATGTGACTGAAACATAGATTTTTTAATGGGCTTTGTGCGGGCCGGATACAGAACACGGGCTATTAAGTTTATTAACATAGCTACCAAATGCACAAATAAACCCGGATTAATCCTCTTATCTAATCGTAACATAGCTACCAAACGGGGCCTAAGTGGAGCATTTATTTTTCAGCACGAAATTTTATATAGTGTTATTTTATGAGTTAAATGGAGAATATAAAATAAGAGAGAGGGAAAAGGTACATAGTGATGTTTATAATTTTATAAATATATAATTTAGAATGAGACATTTGAGTTTAAAAATCCACAATTAGTAATTTCTATGATTTTATATCTTTAATTCAATAATGTCAAAGGTGCTTAACTCCTATTTAAAAAAACTAGGCGATTGACCTGAAATTAATTCTTTTTGTAAATATATGTATGATAAATAAAGGAACTTTCATCACAGCTTGTTTAATTGTAAGTGTAGTGTGTACCAGTGTGTTGATATATAAGAAAAGTTTATGTGACATAATTTTAATTTTTGAGAAACTATGGAAATCATGATAATTAAAGGCTCCACCGGTAGTGGTAGGGATGACAAAACGTGAATCACTATCACCTTTTTTTAAAGTTAAATTGAATGCAATAATACAAGGAGTGGTCACACAGGATATTGCTTATCTGAATCATCCTTCAAATATATTCATTATAGAGTAACAAATTGAAAATTAAGTTGAAATCAATAAACAATTTAACATATCCTTCCACTCCTAAAAGAGTAAATTAATTAGTACTCCATCTGTCCCATTAGAAATGAAACGTTTTCCTTTTTGGTCTGTCCCATTAAAAATGAAACGTTTCTAAAAATGGAAACAATACTCTCTCTACTTTTTCTTCTCTCTTACTTTACTCTCTCTTCATTAACTCATAAAACAACACTACATAAAATCTAGTGCCGAAAAGCAAATGTTGCATATTTATTGGGACGGGTGATGAATCCGCGAATTTCTGATGTTAGTGAATGCAGGAAAATACAGATCACGACACCGAGAATTTACGTGGTTCGATTTACTGAGGTAAATCTACGTCCACGGGAAGAAAAGAGGGCAGAGTTGTATTGCTTGATCTGTTTTCTACAGCTTACAAATACAAACTTGCTATTTGATATTTTATCTCTAGAGAGCGAGAGAGAGCGTCCCCCTAATCTATCTGATCTAAGTTCTATTTATACATTGAACTAAGATCGTGGCTTGCATCACCACTAATGATGGTTGTGGATGTCGTGGAGGTCATGCGATCCTGCATGGGCCCACTATCCTGCATCAGTTAATGACTGCTTGACACCACTAAATATATCGTGGGTGTAGTGGAGATCGTGGAGGTTCTGACATGAGTTGACTATCTCCCAGTTCGGTCAAATACTGAGACCGAACTGCTGAACTATTGCCGAGCAGCTTTTGCCGGTCTGAGAGTAGAGCTTGATTGGTCGGCTTTTACCGAGCTGTAGGCTGGGGCCGAACTCTTTGGTAATGCCGAACTGATTGGTTGGCTTTTACCGAGCTGTAGGCTGGGGCCGAACTCTTTGGTAATGCCGATCTGATACTCTTCCTTGGGCTTTGGGCTGATGGGCCGTCACTGCTGTTGGGCTTGTTTAGTCCGTACTCCATCACTACCCCCCCCGAAAAGCGAAGTGAATTACTTCGGCGAAGCGAGTCACTTCGGCATTCTGGATAAAGGTACGGGGTAAGTTGATGTTTGTCTTTGGTCTGATGAAATAAACATCTTTGACCGGACTCGTCTTTGGTCTGATGAAATAAACATCTTTGACCGGACTCGTCTTTGGTCTGATGAAATAAACATCTTTGACCGGACTCGTCTTTGGTCGGATGAAATAAACATCTTTGACCGGACTCGTCTTTGGTCGGATGAAATAAACATCTTTGACCGGACTCGTCTTTGGTCTGATGAAATAAACATCTTTGACCGGACTCGTCTTTGGTCTGATGAAATAAACATCTTTGACCGGACTCGTCTTTGGTCTGATGAAATAAACATCTTTGACCGGACTCGTTTTTGGTCTGATGAAATAAACATCTTTGACCGGACTCGTCTTCGGTCTGATGAAATAAACATCTTTGACCGGACTCGTCTTTGGTCTGATGAAATAAACATCTTTGACCGGACTCGTCTTTGGTCTGATGAAATAAACATCTTTGACCGGACTCGTCTTTGGTCGGATGAAATAAACATCTTTGACCGGACTCGTCTTTGGTCTGATGAAATAAACATCTTTGACCGGACTCGTCTTCGGTCTGATGAAATAAACATCTTTGACCGGACTCGTCTTTGGTCGGATGAAATAAACATCTTTGACCGGACTCGTCTTTGGTCTGATGAAATAAACATCTTTGACCGGACTCGTCTTTGGTCTGATGAAATAAACATCTTTGACCGGACTCGTCTTTGGTCTGATGAAATAAACATCTTTGACCGGACTCGTCTTTGGTCTGATGAAATAAACATCTTTGACCGGACTCGTCTTCGGTCTGATGAAATAAACATCTTTGACCGGATTCGTCTTTGGTCGGATGAAATAAACATCTTTGACCGGACTCGTCTTTGGTCGGATGAAATAAACATCTTTGACCGGACTCGTCTTTGGTCGGATGAAATAAACATCTTTGACCGGACTCGTCTTTGGTCGGATGAAATAAACATCTTTGACCGGACACCATCTTGTCCCAGATTTATTTTGAAGTTTAGTTTGAACATGAACATTATGATTATAACCTTGTTGTTAGAACACGTATTGGCCGTGGCCGTGTTGTGTAATAACGTATTGGTTAACATCATATTGTTTATGATGGAGTTATTATGAATTATTCTGTTATTGGAAGTCATTTGATTAAGAAAACACAGATGAAAACACATTTGAAAAGGAAAATACAGATTTAAAACTTGTATGAAGATAAATTGCAGTATGAAGATATGAAATTGAAAACTCACTTTGGATTAAAACTTGAAAAGGTAGCAGAGGGAAGGAGGGAGAAGAGCAATGAGTCTGAGATCAGAACTCGGTGTGCTTTTCTACATTCCAGACCTCTTATTTATAGCCAACAACCCTGGCTACATAGGAGTACAGTATCTTACAAATACGTAAGCAGTGACGAAAATCACACTAATTTACATAGTACTATTACAAAAGTTACTATTCACTATTCACTATTCACACGATTTTTACATAACTATAATAGAAAGTAGCCGTCATTCCTGACTTTTGAGAAGCTTTTGAAACATCTTTTGAAAGATAGCCGTAACTTTTGACATTTGAGAAGAGAGCCTTTGACGAGGGTGACCCATGAAGCAATTATGCTGCCAATATGATATTGATAAGCCGAATCCTGTTTTTGCAACGTTTGATGTACTGACAACGTCTCCATTCTTCATCATCATAGTAGTAGTCCATATGATGACTTCTTCTGAAGCGGTACTCATACATTTCTTCAAGACATCTTTCTTCATTAATAATTGCCGCCTGGAGCCATCTGAGCTCTGATCTAAAATCGAACCGTTGGAAGGGATGCATCTTTTAGGCTGCAGTCATAATGGAGATAATTTTGAGAGTTCTTTTCATCCTTTTGATCCTATTGACTCTATGGAAAATGTCATCAATGGTTTCTCTAACAAAAGGAAAATCCACTTCTTCAGGAGGGTTTTCGAGAACAATTTTTACTATTTCTGAGAGAGAGGTAACCATATCGGTATCAATTTTGATATTGTCAACAAGAAACCTAGAATAGGCTTCAGTATTCTTTCTTCTGAAGTAACCTGTCATTAGAAATCAAAGGGGTCTTGACCCCCGATAGGGTCAGAAGAGACCGATTCTTCAGACTTGGACTTTGAAGAGACAGACTTTTGAGCCAAAAATTCAAAGAAATCCCTTTTGAGATGTTCTGGGAGATTATCCATGAAACTTCCAGGTTTTGATTCTGTTTTGCTAGATTTTTCTGGTTTTTCTGCTTTGTCTTTCCCTTTTTGATCTCTTTGGAAAACCGCCTTTTCACCAGTGGTAAAGAATTTTTTGACAGCCGGTTCAGTTCCAATATGATTTTGAAACCTAGCCCACCATTTGATTCTGAAGACTCTTGTTAAAGAGTAAGGAGAAGGATCCGGATAGATTTTTTCAAAGTTAAAATCCCAGGAAAAGATCCAAGGTACTTTGAACTCAGCATGGAACATGACAAATTTTTGAAAATTTTTGAGGGTAGAGTATTCCGCAAAGGCGTGAAAACCCTTTTGAACTTCAGAAGGAAGAATATGGATGGAAGATCCTATTTTCCTCCACCAATCAGAAAACCAGATTGGAAATTGCTTCTCACAGTTATGGTGAAAGGCCATGAACCAGGAGTGGTTATAATATCTTAATAAGAAAGCTCTGAACCAAGCATTCTTATAGTCGATATAATTATACCCCTGAGCTGGGTGATTGAAGGTTTTGAATTCACAAAGGCCACCAAAGGTGGTTGTGGTATGGACTTTTTTGATAATGCATTTTGAATACTCAATCTCTTTGGATCTGTTGTAATTATGAGTTATTTCCACTGAATCAGAATCAATAAGAATAAACTCATAATACTTTTGGTCCTTTAGGCAATCATCTGATTCCCAGAGTTGGGAAGGATTTGGAAAACGGTTTCTAATGAAATCAGTTTGAGAGAGTTTGGCTGGAAAATCAGTGAAAGGGGTCATCCCACAATCTTCATGCCACTCTTTTGGAAAATATTTGAATTCTTCAGGAGCATTAGGGATTTGAATATTAGCGGCCTTTGGAATATTTGAGGTAAGGACAGTATTATAAGGGATTTCGGGAGTATTTTGAAGTGGGGAAAATCTGTTTGAAATGATTTGATTTGAAAGGTGTCTTTGATTGGGTTTTTGAGGAGTGAGGGGAGCCGAGGATGAGACCAAGGCCTTTGAGGTTTTGTTTGAGGGGAAGATTTCATAATCTTTGACACTTTGTTTCTTGGACATCCTAGAGTCCGTCATTGCGACCTTGTAAAAATTCTCTGGTTAGGAAATCAGGTAGAGAATTATTTTCTCCTTTTATGAACTCAATTTCAAAATCAAAGACAGATAAAATGGCTTGCCATCTGGCAAATATTTGTTTTGAGACAATATTTTGAACATCTTTTGTGAGGACTTCTTTTGCAGATTTGCAATCAATTCTGATTAAAAATCTTTTGTTATAAAGGTCGTCTTGAAATTTTTGAATGCATAAAACTATGGACAAAATTTCTTTTTTGATAACAGAATAATTCATTTGCGCATTGTTCCAGATACCAGAATGGTATCTTACCAGTTGCTCTTTTGAATCCAGCTTTTGTTTTAATATCCCCCCATAGCCTATGTTTGAAGCATCCGTTTCAATAATCATGAAGGCTTTTGGATTAGGAATACCTAAACAAGGTAGAGTTTTGACCTGCTGTTTTATGATCTTAACCACATTGGTATGTTCTTCTGTCCAATTTGAAGGATTTTTCCTAAGTCTTTGATAGAGAGGTTTACAAGTCTTCCTAAGGTTGGGAAAGAAATCTGAGATGTAATTTAGACATCCTAAAAATCTTTGTAATTGATTCTTTTCTTTTATCTCATCAGGAAATTTGTCTGTAAAGGATATGGATCTACTAATGGGTCTAAAAGCTCCCTTTCCAATCTCATGCCCTAAGAATCTTATATTAGTTTGGAAAAGTTTCATTTTTGGAGTAGAAATAACTAATCCATTTCTCTCAATGGTTCTTAAGAAGATTCCTAAATGTTTTATATGTTGATCAAGATCTTGGGAAAAGATCAAAACATCATCTATGTAGACAATGCTAAATTGGCTATGAGGGTTTAAGATATCATTCATAATTTTTTGAAACTCCGAAGGAGCATTTTTGAGACCGAAAGGCATTACATTCCATTCGTAATGTCCAAAGGGAATTGTGAAGGCTGTTTTATACCTATCCTTCTCAGCGATTTGAATTTGCCAAAATCCAGATTTAAGATCGAATTTGGAAAATATTTTTGCATTATAAAGCCTGTTTATCAGATCTCTTTTATTAGGAATTGGATGCCTAATCCATTGTAAAACATTATTGAGAGGCTTATAATTAATAACAAGTCGGGGAGTTCCCCTTTCTAATTCTGCTTGTTTCATGACGTAGAAAGCAGAACAGCTCCAGGGAGAATTTGAGGGTCTAATAAGCTTTTTATTAAGTAAGTCTTTAACTTCTTTTTTACACACTTCAAGAAGTTCTTGATTCATTTGAATGGGTCTTGACTTCGTAGGGATTTTACTTTCGTGGAAATCTTCCTCATAAGGTAGATTAATCACATGATGCTTTCTTTCCCAGAAAGCATTGGGGACTTCATTACAAACCCTTTTGATAAAACTATTTTCTATTTCTTTGATTTTTGAAACAAATCTAGGATTTTTGAGTTGTTCTTCAATTTTTTGGAAAGGAATTTCTTCTTTAAGATAACTTATTTGTTTTTGTTTTTGGGTTATCTTATTGATTTGTTTAAAGATAGAACTTCTTTGAAGGTTAAGGATTTCTTGTTTCAAAATGGGGGAGATGAAATTAAATTTTAATTCTCTTCCTTGGATATTGGTAGTAATGCCACTATCATCGACACTAAAAGGATAGATTTGAGTTAAGAAAGGTGTTCCCAGAATCATATTGTAGGTGATATCTTCAACAATCGTAAAAATATTCCGGAAACAATAACCATTATTGCAGATATGAGCTTTGGAGAGTTTGTATCTGATTCTTAAAGGGTTATTATTGGCTGTGTAAAGTTTCTCTTTTGTTTTGTCACAATATTTAGTAGGAACAACTCCTTCTCTAATAATGTTCTGGTCAGCACCCGAATCAACTAACGCCATTATGTTGGTTTTGAAGTTACCGATAACCAGAGTTACATTAACATGCCATTTTTGATAATTCATTTCTTGGATGACTTTTATGGAATTATTTTCTGAATTCTGTTCCGGATTTTCCCAGTTGTTAACTTCTGTATTTCTTTCCATGATAGAAAGTCTTGTTTCTAATTCAAAATCCTTTTCTTTAAGTCTATAAAATTCTTCATTAATTTGTTTTTTAAGATTATTAATTTCACTCTGAAGGTCTTTTGTAGTTATTTGTTTTGATATACTTTGATAAGGATATTTATCCCATAGTTTGTTTAGGCTGAAATCTTCTTTTATATTAACCTTCTTAGAAGTAGATGGCTCTTCAAGAATTAAGTCTTTTAACTTGTTAAGATACTCATCCCTAGTTTCAGTGTCAGGGATTTGGTGAAGGAGATCAAGAATAACTTCCTTCTTTTCTTTGGAAATGGTATTGATGCAAATTTTGCAAATATCTTTTTCATTTTCATTACTACTATGGTAATTACTACTTCCAGAGGTGTTTTGAATTTCTTCAATTTCTGACTCACTTTCAGAATTGGAGGAACTGTTTTCTTCTCTTAGAAGGTTATTAATCTGTTTACTTAGTAGTCTAATGTTTTTATTTCTTTTCTTCCAACATCGTTCTTCGGTGTGACCCATCTTTTTGCAATATTCGCATTTTATCTTATCTCTGTCCTTTTCCTTAGTTGGTTTGAATTTTCTTTTTGGTCTTGTAAATTTACTTCGTGACGTTTTATAATAATCATGCTTTTGAGTATCTTTCTTGAATTTTCTGATCTTTCTTTTGCTTTTAGACGAGGGAGCCTCAATTTTTTCTATTCCAAACATTTCACAGAAACACCCTAATTCGTTTTTGGCATTTTGTTTGTCCTTCCTATATTTGTTTTGTATTTTTATCTCCATACAAAGGGCTAATCCTTCTTTTTTGATAAAAGCAAATAATTGACCAAAAGTTATATTTTCAAAAGGGATATTTTCAGAATCAATATCATCTTTAAGTTTTTGTATTATTCTTTCACTAAACAATTTGGGTAATCCTGCTATGAATCTTTCTTTCCAAAAGGCTTGATTACAATCATTTCTTTTGAGGACATGAGTTATGAAGACATCTTTATACCATCTGTAATCGGATAAGGAAGGGCATCTAAGGTTATTTAAAACCATAGAGGAGCTATTATATTCTTCCCTAGGGTTTCCGACAAAATACATAGAGATGGTAATAATAAGGAAATCACAAGCATCGCTTGTTTCATGTATTTCACCATCTTGATCTTCGGTATTAACAATATGATTAAGAATTTCTTCCTTGCTTTCAAGGCTTAACGCATTATCCCACCAATTTTTAAGTTGGCCCGTAAAACCATTAACAAGGAGGACACAAGCTTCTTTTTCAGAAATACCAGCATATCTAAATGCCATTTTTGCCATTCCCATTTCTTGTAAAGTATTGAGAATTTCATATTCAGGTTTTCCATCAATATTCCATTCAGTAATTGAGGTTCCATCATAACTGGACCTATGAAATTGACCTCTTTCTTCGTACAGCAGATCTGCTGGCGAAGGCCTACTATAATAAGGTTTATTACTGTTAAATTTTTTCCCTTTGAAAATTTTGTTTATTTTAAGAGGGGAGTTACTAGACTCTTTGAAAACATCTTCTAGTTTTTCAACAAAATTATCCTCTTCTTCAGAGGAAGAATGACTTGACTGTTCAGAACTAGACCCGTGGAAATGTTGAATAACATTCGTAGTTGACTTGCTTGGACCAGCAAGATTTCCAGAGATTTTGTTAAGAATTTCCTCTGTTTTTGAATTGAAGGAAATATTCTTATTTTTCAAACTATCATTACTTTTGAAAAAAGGTTTGGAAGTATCATTGAGGATGCTTTGTTTATTAACAGTAAATAACTTTGATGAAATAGTATCTAGTTGTTCAGCAATGGTACCAAGGATTTGGTTTGAAAAATTACTTTGTTGGATAATTTTTCGGAACTCTCTGTTTTCCTCAGGGTCAGTAACATTGGTTCGTTTGAAAGGGTCAGCAATAATCTCTCCTTTAGCAGTTTGAATTTTCAGAGCTTGAAGAGGGGGATGGACAGCTGAAATAACTATATCTTTTTCAGAAGAATACCATCTTTTCATAAGGCTTGAACCAACTTCTATGGCAGGTTTTTTGAAACAATTATACCATCCTTCCGAGGATAGATGAATTGCTATGAAATCATAAAAAAGGAAATTTGACTTGATTTTTTTCATTTCTCTCATCCATTTCTCTTTATTTCGCTCTTAATTTTATCATTTAATTCATTGAACCATCTTTCCTTTTCTTTGTAGATGGGATTGCTTAATTCTTTCTTAAGATAATCCATATCAGGTTCAAATTCTTTATTAGTAATTATGACCATGGTACTCCTGGTAGGTGAGTAAGAGTCATCCATGTTTTGTTCCGTAGGGGAATTTGGTCGAGGTATGGGAGTTTTGAAGGTCCAATTTCTTTCAGATGTGCTAGGCATGTCAGAACAGGAGGCTCTACTACTTTCGTAGTTGAAACTCCTATTGTTTCTAAAGGTTGAGAAAGAATTTGTTCTATCAAATTTGACAGTTATAGTGCCATTTGGTTCTTCAATGATCTGAGAAGGTTCCGTTCTTTCTAAGTTTCTAGGAGCCTGAGGCTCCATTATAGTAAACTGGCTTGGGATAGTAATTTCATCCCATTTTAATCTTTTAGGAGTATAGGTTGAGGATTGCTCAGCATCAACCTGAAGAAGGATAGTTTCTCCTTTTGAAAAGGGATTCTTGCTGAATTTGGGATTCAGATTGGACGTCATTAGTCTAAGATAGACCCTAAACATGACAGCAAAGTTTTTACATACATGAAACTTATCCCCTTGGATTTGAACATCAAGGATGAGAGATTCAAGGATCATGGGGTCAGTGAGATCGACAGAGAAATTAGGACAGCAGTTGAAGTAGATGGGACCATTACATATGTTTGTTTGAACCATGGCTAAAATAGAAGTTTTGTAATCTTTGAGTCTTTTATCTCTTAGAACAAGCAAAATAGGGGCATCAACTCCTATGTGGACTAAGGGTTTGACAGCAATTTGGGCAAGACCAAAATGTGCATATCTATATTTTTGTTCCCTATATTTTTTTAGGGATTCTCCATTAAGAAGAGGAAAGCTTTCCGATTTTTGCAATATGCTTCTAGTTTCTTCATGAGTTCTTATAGAAAAGGCAGTTTTGAAATCAATAAGTCCTATATCATAGTAGTTTTCTATTTTTTCATTAGGGATGCTCCAATTAGAATAATCTATAGGGGCATGAGTTTCCCTACTTGGAACAATGCTTTTATCCATTTTATTTTTGGTTTTGGGTACTAAAAGACTTCTAAATTTACTGGCCATAGACGAAAGGAGGGATAGATTAAGATTAGGAGGTGGTCTAGATCTAAGAAACTGGTCGCAGGGGAACACTATGCGTGGAACACCTAAACTTAAGGCTTACCAACCGTCTTACAAGTTTGCCAAACCTGAATTCCAACGTTTCTTTGACTAAGGTTATTCCTAAGGATAATCTGATCATCTCAATTTCGCGTATTAAGACAGTTGAATTTATAGGTCGTCCGGTCAAAGATGTTTATTTCATCCGACCAAAGACGAGTCCGGTCAAAGATGTTTATTTCATCAGACCAAAGACGAGTCCGGTCAAAGATGTTTATTTCATCAGACCGAAGACGAGTCCGGTCAAAGATGTTTATTTCATCAGACCGAAGACGAGTCCGGTCAAAGATGTTTATTTCATCAGACCAAAGACGAGTCCGGTCAAAGATGTTTATTTCATCAGACCAAAGACGAGTCCGGTCAAAGATGTTTATTTCATCAGACCAAAGACGAGTCCGGTCAAAGATGTTTATTTCATCAGACCAAAGACGAGTCCGGTCAAAGATGTTTATTTCATCCGACCGAAGACGAGTCCGGTCAAAGATGTTTATTTCATCAGACCGAAGACGAGTCCGGTCAAAGATGTTTATTTCATCCGACCGAAGACGAGTCCGGTCAAAGATGTTTATTTCATCAGACCGAAGACGAGTCCGGTCAAAGATGTTTATTTCATCCGACCGAAGACGAGTCCGGTCAAAGATGTTTATTTCATCCGACCAAAGACGAGTCCGGTCAAAGATGTTTATTTCATCAGACCAAAGACGAGTCCGGTCAAAGATGTTTATTTCATCAGACCAAAGACGAGTCCGGTCAAAGATGTTTATTTCATCAGACCGAAGACGAGTCCGGTCAAAGATGTTTATTTCATCAGACCAAAAACGAGTCCGGTCAAAGATGTTTATTTCATCAGACCAAAGACGAGTCCGGTCAAAGATGTTTATTTCATCAGACCAAAGACGAGTCCGGTCAAAGATGTTTATTTCATCAGACCAAAGACGAGTCCGGTCAAAGATGTTTATTTCATCCGACCAAAGACGAGTCCGGTCAAAGATGTTTATTTCATCCGACCAAAGACGAGTCCGGTCAAAGATGTTTATTTCATCAGACCAAAGACGAGTCCGGTCAAAGATGTTTATTTCATCAGACCAAAGACGAGTCCGGTCAAAGATGTTTATTTCATCAGACCAAAGACAAACATCAACTTACCCCGTACCTTTATCCAGAATGCCGAAGTGACTCGCTTCGCCGAAGTAATTCACTTCGCTTTTCGGGGGGGGTAGTGATGGAGTACGGACTAAACAAGCCCAACAGCAGTGACGGCCCATCAGCCCAAAGCCCAAGGAAGAGTATCAGATCGGCATTACCAAAGAGTTCGGCCCCAGCCTACAGCTCGGTAAAAGCCAACCAATCAGTTCGGCATTACCAAAGAGTTCGGCCCCAGCCTACAGCTCGGTAAAAGCCGACCAATCAAGCTCTACTCTCAGACCGGCAAAAGCTGCTCGGCAATAGTTCAGCAGTTCGGTCTCAGTATTTGACCGAACTGGGAGATAGTCAACTCATGTCAGAACCTCCACGATCTCCACTACACCCACGATCTATTTAGTGGTGTCAAGCAGTCATTAACTGATGCAGGATAGTGGGCCCATGCAGGATCGCATGACCTCCACGACATCCACAACCATCATTAGTGGTGATGCAAGCCACGATCTTAGTTCAATGTATAAATAGAACTTAGATCAGATAGATTAAGGGGACGCTCTCTCTCGCTCTCTAGAGATAAAATATCAAATAGCAAGTTTGTATTTGTAAGCTGTAGAAAACAGATCAAGCAATACAACTCTGCCCTCTTTTCTTCCCGTGGACGTAGATTTACCTCAGTAAATCGAACCACGTAAATTCTCGGTGTCGTGATCTGTATTTTCCTGCATTCACTAACATCAGAAATTCGCGGATTCATCACGTGGTCGTGGGTTCGATTCCCACAGACGGCGCCAGTGATGAATCCGCGAATTTCTGATGTTAGTGAATGCAGGAAAATACAGATCACGACACCGAGAATTTACGTGGTTCGATTTACTGAGGTAAATCTACGTCCACGGGAAGAAAAGAGGGCAGAGTTGTATTGCTTGATCTGTTTTCTACAGCTTACAAATACAAACTTGCTAT
This sequence comes from Salvia splendens, assembly GCF_004379255.2. Taxonomy (NCBI): domain Eukaryota; kingdom Viridiplantae; phylum Streptophyta; class Magnoliopsida; order Lamiales; family Lamiaceae; genus Salvia; species Salvia splendens. The sequence continues at coordinate 24,072,297 of NC_056045.1, forward strand.
TTGATATTTTATCTCTAGAGAGCGAGAGAGAGCGTCCCCCTAATCTATCTGATCTAAGTTCTATTTATACATTGAACTAAGATCGTGGCTTGCATCACCACTAATGATGGTTGTGGATGTCGTGGAGGTCATGCGATCCTGCATGGGCCCACTATCCTGCATCAGTTAATGACTGCTTGACACCACTAAATAGATCGTGGGTGTAGTGAAGATCGTGGAGGTTCTGACATGAGTTGACTATCTCCCAGTTCGGTCAAATACTGAGACCGAACTGCTGAACTATTGCCGAGCAGCTTTTGCCGGTCTGAGAGTAGAGCTTGATTGGTCGGCTTTTACCGAGCTGTAGGCTGGGGCCGAACTCTTTGGTAATGCCGAACTGATTGGTTGGCTTTTACCGAGCTGTAGGCTGGGGCCGAACTCTTTGGTAATGCCGATCTGATACTCTTCCTTGGGCTTTGGGCTGATGGGCCGTCACTGCTGTTGGGCTTGTTTAGTCCGTACTCCATCAACGGGGGAGTAACTTTCTGTGGTTATTTAACTTATAAGATAAAGGGTGTTATTGTTGAACGAAATCATTGTTGCTTGTTAGATGACGTGAATCACCAATCAATCCCATATTGATGAAGTAAATCAATAAGTCTGTGTGTCTATATAGATATTTTTCTGTTCCGAATATACAATAGTACAATTTATAACTGCAGTTTACGTGTCAGCTTATGAACCCATTTACGGTAAACGCTATGTTAAGATTTAGTCTGAGATTGCCTTATTTGTCTAAACAGAGCTTTCCATGTGAGCATCCATAGTAACAATAGCCCAGTCATAGCTTAGTCACTACCTCCTCCTGCCACATCATCAGCACTAAAACTCCTCCTGCTACATCATCAAGACAAATAACTGGACAAGCAATAGCCCAGTCATAGTCTAATCACAATAAACAAAATTATAAAAATTAAATAATTAACAATCAAACAAAATACGAAATTAAATTTACGACAGAGATACGAGAAAACTCAATAATAATATTAAAATTTTAAAAAGTACATTAATTAAAAAAAAGTACATTAATTAAAAAAATTATAGAAATCTAAAAAAAAACTCCTCCTCCACACACGAGCCACCCGCCTCCGCCTCACTCCTCGCCTTCGTCGCCGTAGCCGCCGCCGTCGTCGCCGCTATCTGCGGCATCTGAGCCCGCGTCTGAGCCCCCCACCTGTGCCGCGGCGGGATTCAAATCGGCCCGCATACTCACGAACATTGCTTGAAGAAAACTATTCTCCTTGGGGTCAGTTGCATCCCTCCATTCAGCTAAGATATTGTACATCTGAGTTCGCGCTTGTTGATGCGCGAAGAAGAGGAGCTCGGATGTCGACCCGCCAACAGGGGGATGCCGACTGGACCTCCTGGGCGGTCTGGTGAGCCCGTTGCGCCCGCCTTTGACCAACCGGGCGAGTGCGGCGAGCAAACGCGGGAGGGGACGGGGTTTCCTGTACATCCTCGGGGAGGTCGTGGGAACCGCCGCTGCTGCCGCCGCTGTATGCACCAGTATAGTTCAGGCGCTGCTTCTTCGGCCAGCCAGCATCTACACTTGCCCGAAACTTCTCGGAGTCCATCAGCACCTCATAGCAGTTCCAGTAGGTGAACTCCTTGTAAAGCCCGGGCTGGGGAAAGGCTTTCTCTGCTATCCTCCTGCTGTCCTCGTCAGTTTGGCCACTAATCTGCATTTGGAGGGCGTTGGTGTACAAGCCAGAAAATCGGGAGACCCCAGCCCGGATTCGGTCCCACCCCTTCCGGCACTCCTCCCCGCTGCGTGGCCTCCCCTCCGGGCAAAATGCTTTATAGGTTGCTGCTATTTTAGCCAACAAGTTGATGATCCTCTGATTGTTTGAGGCGAGGGGATCATCGCAAACACTCACCCACGCCTTGGACAGCGCGACGTTCTCCGCGTCCGTCCACTTCTTCCGTGCCGGGCTGTCGTCACCAGCCAGTTGCGACGACTCGCCGACCACCATCTTCCCCTTCTTCTTCTTGGGCGCGCCCCGACCCCGTCTTACTCCCCCCGTTTGAACGGGAGTGGCCGCATCCCCGAGATCTATTCCCAACTCCTCTAAGGAGAAGGTCTCAATGCCAGTGAACTGTGTCTCCGATGGGGTCGATGTGTGCGAAGAAGTAGTAACAAAATCAAAACTGGGGCGATAGACGTTGTCCCCCCCGGCGTCCCCTGCATCCCCGGGTACCCCGACATCATCTGCATCCCAGGTTGCATCCCCGGTACCCCCTGCCCACCCGGCATCGCCTGCCCGCCCTGCATCGCCGGCATACCACCCCCGGATGTCATCCCGGGCATCATCTGCTGCCAAGTGTACATGTTGTAGTACCCGGCCATCGGACCTCATCCACCTCCCACGGGTACCGTGGGAGTTTGAGACCCCCTCGTCCCTGGAGTAGGCTCGTTGTTGTGCTCCATTTCACGTTGTTGCTCTTGTACAGAAATTAAGATGGAGAGAATACCCATTAAAACAAGTGGTGCAAATGAAAATGACGTGCAAATCGCGTATATATAGTGTTTTGAAAATTAAATAAAAAAAATTTCCGCTTGCCGATCGCTCGCCGATTGGGAGCCTGCAATGGCGGCCAGCCGATCGGCGAGCGCATCGGCCAGCGCTCGGGAATCGGTGTGGGCTTGCCGTTTTTCTCGATGATTTGGCGCTCGCCGGCTGCAATGGTTCGGCGAGCACCAGGGGATCGGCTAGCCGATGGGCTCGCCGCCATTGTGGATGCTCTTAATCATAATCTAAAATCTCAAGAATATATAAATTTAAGTACGATTCGATTTGTAGAGTGTGCCAGTTGTTGGCACAGTGATAAGGCCATTTGTGAGACTTGGTCGCTAAGAAGACTCATTTATATAATCAAATACTACTAGAAACAAAGAATACTCTTCCAAATTCCAATAGTATTTATTTTAGGGGGGAAACCACCAAGAAATCAATAAGCAGAATGTATAAATCGAAAAATCTTTCGTACTTTACCGATATATGTTACAACAGAGTTGTAATTTGTATGTGTTTTACTAGTAATTAGGATCAATCAGGCAAAATCTATAATCTTTCCTTTACCACTCTTGTGACAAGTTTCTGGCTGTCCCAAAACAGCACCAAGGTTTCCTTGTGCACAGGAGTTCGCCGAGCCTCCAAGTTGTGCAGCTCTAACGCGCTCTTTTGAAGCTTACACCGTGCAATCTTCACGCTTCTTAGAGAGCATCTCTCACCAAACTGAAACAAATTGCGTCAGTCACGCATCCTCTTATCGAAGGAACAGAGAAACAAAGCTGCTTATGTACTCTGATCATCATATTCACCAACAACTCATGCAACGACACGTGCATTCAGATGTAGTCATCTCATCCAGTAACGAACTAAGAATTACTGCGATACATTATTGTGAAATAATCTAACACTACTATAAGTGTTATTCTTACAAGATTGATACACCTATTACCTATATAAATTATGTGTGCCTCATGCATATCTAAAGGACATAAGACTTACGCTTGGCAGATCAAAATCACCATCCTTTGCATCACATACATCAATCGATACTTTTCGGAGCATTGGCAACTGCAGACATATTAGAAAAGAAAAATAAGAGGAATGTGTTAGCCGACCAGTATTTCTCAGGCCAAATTGCAAGATGCAGCAACAAACATTACCCTGGATGCAGCATGAATAATGAAGTCTCTTGCAATTCCAGGTCCCTGCAGTCCCACAGAGCAATTTAAGATAAAAATGGACTGTAAGAAAAGTGGATGGTGCTTTCTACTATATTATTGCAAGAACAGAGCAAAAACAACACTGACACTGTGACGTATTGTAAGATCTTCAAGGGCATGGCAGTCCAAGAGAGATGTCACACCATCAACACTCAATTCTCCACATTCCTGTAAGAAATCAAAAGGGAGATAGGATATCAAGGCAGAGCCACATATATCAAGGAGGTTTCTGCAATTTTTGGCCTAAATCAATTATTAAATTCCTGCATATACATTTTTCAGATTGAATCTAACACCGATTTAATAGAGCTAAAACACCACTCTTAACATTAAAAGGTAGTCTCTTCTATGGTGTGATGGATTGCTTCCTGGTTATGAGTCAATCATTAGCTAAAATAAAGCTTTTCCATTTCTAGAAACAAGAAAAGAGCAACTGACCTCAAGATGGAGAGATGTTAACCCTGGCCAGCCACTTGAAATTATTGCTTGTGCTTCTAGGAATATAAAAATACAATATTAATATAGATATCAAAGATCAGTTTTTTATTATCTTTTCGTATTAAAATTAGATATAAAAAACATGGATAAAGAAAAGAGGCCCTGGATACAGACAGCATGTTGGAAATATTCACGAAAATTTTAATAGTAATGTTTGGTTAGGCCAGCATCAATTCGATATGCATAAAAAAAATTCAAATAGGATCAGCCAACCAAAAAGGCATAATCATTAATTTGAATAACTGTTTGCAAGATGGAAGAAAAATGGAGACACTTACCAAAATCAAGTAATGGGCATCCCACCAATGAAAATGTGACCAAATCAGTACAACTCTTAGCCAGGATAGCTAATTCTTCATTAGTCATCCATGGTGTTACTCTTTCAAGTTTCAAGCTCCTCAAATTCGGTATCCTAGTCTTAAAGCTTAATGAGGATATGCCTCCAAAGCAATAGCACAGAGATAGGATTTGCAAATGTTGCAAGTTTTGTATTATGTTGATTATGGCAGAATCAGATATCACCTGTGAAAATAAGCAATTTACACCATGGCACTTATAGAGAGCAGCAGTTGCACAATGAAAGAATAAATGAGAGTATCTAAGTTCTAACATATCAAGTACTATAAGAATGACATCATACATATCTGCCAAATATGTATATCTGGCAACCATAATCTGCCAAATATGTTCCTGCTCAATTGGAATGTGAATTGCCTGTGCTTTAGTGAGAAAATAGTGCAAAACTTCTTTGTCGGATTATGAAATTAATAAAATGAATACATCTTTGTAAACATATGGTACCTGAAAATAAAGAATCAATGTCTCCAGCATTGGGCAGAAAAGGGGTAACAGATCCAATCCATCAGGGCCCAACGATCCACCTAAACCGACAACCAAGGTTCTCAATCCCTTAAGTCCTTGTTTAAGGGAACCAAGGGAGAAATATGAAAATCCCCATCCAAGTTCAAGCTCCTCCAGTTTGCAGGACTTGCCTAGCACCGCATAAAGTTCTTCTAAGGTGTTTTTTGACATGCACAACTTTCTTAGTTTAGTTTCACTTTCCTGTTGCAAGATATCGCTACAGCCTCTTGTTTTTAAAGATTTTAGTTTGGCATTTCTACTTATAACATGAAGTAAAGCAGCAGAGGAAACCTGAATTTGACAAGCAGAACATTTTTGCATTAGAGATGTGAGTATATTAAAATAAGTCGGACTAGACTAATTGAACGTCGGTAGATTAACAACTCGAGTAAATCATTGAACAAAACAAATAAAAGAATTTCTCTTTTTGGAGGTATGCTAAGGTGTTTTGAGACAAATGTGGCACACTTTGGAATCATGAGAATTAGTGCAAAAAACTTTAAACTTTATCTTCTGATGACAAAAAAAATCCACACTTGAAAGTTTAAGAAGATCCTTAAGTAACTAATTTTGGTTTCTCTTAAACTTCTGGTAATGGAAAATAGATATTAATTCATTTTTTCTGGTCCAGATTTCTCCGGATCCATTGACACGTACAGTAAGTAAACACAGCAATCTAAACAGAGCATCCTGTATTAGAACTTCTTGACATTTCCTTGAGACAGAATTTACACCTTGGTATCAGAAACATCAAGCATTTCTAAGGAGGCCCCCTGAAAACTTGTAAAGAGAAGTGTCAAGAAGTTGAGTTTCTCTAAGACATAGGCTCCTCAAATTGTCTGATTTGGACAGAAGCTCAGATAAATTATTTTCTGCAATACCTGGACAAAGAGATTTAGCATGATAAATGTCCCAAAAAAGGCACGAGATCTCCATTAGTATGAGACATTATTTTCAAACAAATGTAAAAATTCACAGATACAGGATACATTAGGCAAGTGGGACACATGAGGAACAATACGTACAAATTTATTCTGCTAAAATGAATGCAGGAAAAAGTATACCGCAGCGGCCAATGTGCAAGGTAAGAAGTTTGCGTGCGTTTTCACTTTCCTGTGTCTTGCTTGGATTGCTGGAACAAAGTGCCAGAGCAGAATGGTTGACGAAAGAAGTATCACATGCTAAAATTGAACATAGCTCATTGCAGTTTAGAATCATCCTTGATATTCCATGGTCTGTAACTAATGTACACCCTTTTATGTTGACATAACTCAAGGAACAACATATTTCTGATATGCTAAGTAGTTCAGAATCTGTAACACATTGTAATAAAAGAAAAAAATTTAGTGAAAACATTTCCAATCAAAAGGTATTTATATGATACAAAATTACTAGTCAATAACAAAATAGTAATGTCATTCCTACTGCATCTGGGAAGGAGAAAAGGGCTATTAAGAGAGGAGAGAAGAGATCCTACCAGTAATTTCAGTTCGACCCTCCAAAGTGAGTTTTCTGATATTTGATGGCAAGGGCCCGGATATAATATTGTATAATGAAGCAGTAGACTGGCGATTATATATGTCATACCGTGGTGTTGGTGTTGATTTCTCTGGTGTCAGAACTGATGAGCACACCGTAACAGATACTTTTGTAGGTATAACAGGGTCAACATCCAAAGTCAGGTCAATTGTGGTCAGTAGAGGGAACTTCTGCACTAACTGATGTAATTTCTTAGCATTGAAGTTCAGAAAATATGCCGCCCTTAATGATCTTAACGATGGAAATGACTTGTGCAAAATCTCAATTGCCGACTCCAGGCAATAAGAGGGGCAGTTTGAAATATCTAACTCCTGCACTCCTTCAAAAATTGTGATCTGTCCCAGCTCCAGCAAGGTCTTCAAATCATCCCCACCAGTCTTTACATGATCAATGTAAGACTTCTTAGCGATCTTTTTCCAAATTCTATCTGCATTTGATAAAGGGCGAACGGATAGAAGAAATAGCCCCGACGTAATATGTGGGCAACCGGAAATATCCACTTTCTGCGAATATTGCATGAAAAAGGTAAGTATATAACTAAAGTCAGCAGATTATGCATAAACTTTCAGGATGGTGGAAAGTTCTACGCTCTTTGAAGGGACATGTGCAAAGATTGTGAAATATGAAACTGAATGTTGTGCAAGTTTGTATACTGAATGATATAGATGATTTTATCAGGATACTTGTCGAGGGTGCAACAGGATTCCCAACAAACAACATCCCCGATGAAAGGAAGAAGTTGCAACAGATACTTGAATGCTCAAATATAGGATACAGGAAATAAAGTATATACCTGTGTATATTTTGTTAAACGAACTCTAATCTGACTCAACTCGCCTTCTCTAAAGATTTCTGTCAAGGCTGTAGGATGGTGTCTTTGTATCCTAAGAATCGCTCTAGTTGCTTCATCAGCGAACTTTGCAAAGAATCGGCACCTTCGTTTTCCTTAAAGATAAAAAATAGCAACATGGCTACAGAGGTCACATTCAGGCAGTCAACGTTTCTTTGGCAAGAGAAATAGCTTTCTGAACAAAGAGAGCATACCAGCAACAAACCACATGGGCAGGAGGCTTATCCGTATCTGTTCAACACAAGTATGAATTGCTAATAAATGTCACTGACAGCAATATAGATAGGAAATAAATTGAGGAAACATTAATCAGTCTAAGTTCTACAAATGCATATGTTTCAATCCTTTGCAGGTTACTGCAATTGATACCAATGAAAGGTGTAACATCCAGGTAAAATCACGCAGAAGTTGAGTATAGTTGATTAAAGCTTTACTGACCCAACTCTGATACAAATTCCTTTTTACACTAATAAAGTGAACCATCTCTTAATCAATCTGGCTACACATAACTTACTGAAATATGAGTCATATGACACTCTTAATAGTACATTCTAATTCTTACTAAAATAAATAAGTCCTAGTATGCAGGCATCCTTCTGATTTTATAATTTATTAGGTGGCTTACAGCATGGGATCTTTCACTTCATACCTGGCGACACAAGTCATTGCTACTCCAGTCCTCTGATTCGATGGCATTCACATTGAGCCAAACTAGAATTGCATCAGCAAAATGCCTCTCACTGTGAGAAACCAATATATGCATCACAAAGATGCTTCACAATTTGACGAATGAAGATAGCATTTGAAGTAAAATTTAATGAGAACTTTAAATGAGTAAACCATCAACCTGTCCACAGTTAAGTCGGGATGCCGGATACAGGAGTAAAGTAGTTTGTATGGGACATCAGCGTAACAGTTGAAAGATAGTGCCCACATCTTTAAAAGTAAAGAAAAATGTATCAGGTTTGAGTGAGTTAAAAGAGTGAAACAAAAATTATTTTATTTTAGATTAGAGCAAAATAGCAATAAACTAAATTTTACAGTCTTCTACCATGCAGTATCAAAAGCTTAATAACTGATGCTGTCAATGGGACAGTTTATATAATGATGAAGAGGTAATGAATAACAAAAGATCAAAATCTATAAGCATTACCTATTGACTTTAATCATAAAGATTCTTACAGCTATGAGAGAGAAATGATAGCTGATAATGAGTTAATAAATTTTGACATTGACAAAAACAAATGCTCTTCTGATAAAAGGGAAACACTCTAAAACGAGGACAAGAAAATATATTTATAAAACCCAAAGTGCTCACAAAGTTCCTCGCCAGATAGCTTGTGCAGAGCTGTAGGATGAAATCATTTGCTGCAACATATTTCACTTCCATCTATAAGAGTGAGTTCAATAATATCAATGACTCGATGAAGAAACTAAGCTTTACTTCTTATATAGACATTTTTCATGGACCTTGAGAACTGGATGGAAGACCTCACCGCGCTCAAAACCATACTTCCAGATGCGAATCAAGTCATCTAGAAATAGTTGTGGTGATTGATGCTCGGTGTATGTAGTCACTTCAGCTAACCATAGTCTACACTTGTCTAGAAGTTTATCCACCCCAAAAAACAAAGCTGCCTGAGTACATACTAGAACTTGATTACATTAACTTCGAAGGAAAACTCACAACATAAGAACCTTGACTGAGTGAACCATAATAGATTGACTTATCATTCGAGGCACCAATCATGAACTCCTTGATATAAAACGGGAAGAGGCCATAACAACAGATAGCTAAGCCCAAAAAAACTTTAAGAAACAATTAATATAAGCAAAACATGAAAATAAACTTGTAAATTAACTTGGACTCAACACTTCAAAAGCTGCATCTTCTTGCGAGTATTTCACCGGAATCATTCAATCACTTCATATAATGGACTAAATACTAGTAATATCAATCCTGACCAGAATGGTTCTCCCTTTTGTTGATCAGTGCTCTATTACCAACACTTGATCAAATGCTCCATTAATTTACAAATTACAATTTACCCTTGAGGCTAGAAATGGGCCCTCAATCACTAAACATACGAAGGAACAAAACCATACCTCATTCAAAGAAACAAAACTGTTAGAGGAAATCTCCACTTCGCATCCATACACGATCCTTAAAACAGTCACAAATGATTCCGCACTCCATTCTATTGATACAGAATCGAGGCAAGATTCACTGAGACAAATTAAGGGATGCAACATCAGTAAACGTTAAACTACACAAAAAGATTCATGAAGCTGCAAGAATGGGATGAGAAGAAATCTCAAGACAAATGTATAAACCACTAACCTAAAGCTTCCACCTAGGAGTCCACGAAAATAGGAGGATTCTTCAATGAGCCTGTGTGCATAAACATCAGTTCAGAATTTTAAAAATGGAAACTTGAAAACTAAGCAGTAATTATTTCTGGGGTTAGACTGTTAAATTGAGAAATTGAGCTTAATCTGCATTGGTATTGCCTGTGGGGATTGACTTGGATTCTAAGGAGTTTGTGAGAAAGAATTGAAGGCAAGTTCCAGTTGCTGATCTCGGACGTTGATATTGTGATTTGACAAGAATCGTGGAGTTTATCATCTGGGTTTAAAGAGTTGAATTCGCTGCATATCAAACTGACTGGATTGTCTGAATCCCGGCCGTGTTCCATGGCCGCCGTCACCGGATTCAGTACGGTAACTTGTGGTCTTGTATAAACGCAAGTCGGACGCACTACTAATAATCTACTACTATATGTAAATTAGATATATATTGATGTCTAGGGGGTAGATTATTTAATGAGTAAATCTAATTAACAACTTAGTTGGAAGAATAGCAGTTACCATACTCGTCCGATCACACCATTATATATTTATTTTTATATTATTTTTTAATAATAATATTATTACATGAAATATTTATTTTTACACAATAAAATTTATAAAATAACATAATAAATGGCACATTTAAAATTATAAAAACAAGTAAATAAAAAATATAAATTACAAACAAATATGATATTTTTTTTGTATGCAAAACTATAGCAATTGTGATATTGGTTAGTGATCAAGATATAACTAATCTTAAGTGTATAACTAGAGAACAAATCTCAGCCACACATCTTAATGGAACAAATATTATTTATTTTAATAATACAAAATAGGCCAAGGGTATTTTTGGAAATTATATTATGAAATTTAAATATGGCGGTTTTCATTCTCTCCTTCCAAATCTGCGATCCTTTCTTTCTCCTTCCAAATCTGCGATCAAGCTTCAGACCAAATGGAAATTGCTATTCCATTGCTGTAATGCACAGCATCATCCACCACCGCCTCCCACTCTCTCTCCCCACCGCCGCCGCGACAGCAAAGCTCGTGCCTTCTCTCAGCATCTCCACCACTTCCTTCACGCAGACCTTCGCCGGTCAAGTCGGGGAGCTCGAGCTCGGGGAATTTGGAGAGGTTAGGGTTCCGCGGTGGCGGCGATGGCTTTGGCGACGACGTCTCCGGCGAGGAGATCTTGCGGCCAAATCTTCGAATGGAGCTTGCTCTTAGGAGATCTTGCTCGGTTGTTCGTCTGATTGGAATTGTATTTTTGGGGCAAGATTCATCAGACAGTGTCCAAGTTTGGAAATTTTCAGAAAACGTGTCTGATGTTGTTGGTGGTGTTCGAAGCCATTTTGGCCTCTCAGGTGGATCCTGAAAATTTTAAAATTCATGCATGGAGAGATGTTTATTATCATGACTTCTTCACAACCCTCCCTAGAATGAGTGCATAGATACATTACCATGGGCATTTGGCATTGGAGTAAAGGATGATCAAAAGCAGGCTGTTGATGAGTCAATACACAATCGAAGATATCACCATCTGGACTCTGTAAAAAGCAAAGAAAAAATTAATCAGACAGAAATAATGTCTACAAAACACATCACTCTTAGCATGATTTTACTTCACTCTTATTAACAAAACACATCACTCTTAGCATGATTTTACTTCACTCTTGTTTACAAAACACATCACTCTTAACATGATTTTACTTTACTCTTATTCTGATTTTACTTCACTATTGTTTACAAAACACATCACTCTTAGCATGATTTTACTTCACTCTTGTTTACAAAACACATCACTCTTATTCTGTTTTTACTTCACAATTGTTTACAAAACACATCACTCTTATTCTGATTTTACTTCACTCTTGTTTACAAAACACATCACTCTTATTCAAATTTTACTTCACTCTTGTTTACAAAACACATCACTATTATTCTGATTTTACTTCACTCTTGTTTACAAAACACACCACTCGTAGCATGATTTTACTTCACTCTTGTTTACAAAACACATCACTCTTAGCATGATTTTACTTCACTCTTGTTTACAAAATACATCACTCTTAGCATGATTTTACTTCACTCTTGTTTACAAAACACGTCACTCTTATTCTAATTTTACTTCACTCTTGTTTACAAAACACATCACTCGTAGCATGATTTTACTTCACTCTTGTTTACAAAACACATCACTCTTAGCATGATTTTACTTCACTCTTGTTTACAAAACACATCACTCTTAGCATGATCTGAGCTTTTCTATAGCTCTTAGCATGATCTGAGCTTTTCTATAGCTTTCCACCCACGCTTCCTTATTACAGATTTCATTTTCTCCTCTCTCTATTTCTATCTCGCCATCCTTCATTTGACTTGCACAAATATTGCAAATACACAAAGCTTCCATCGGTTCACACACACACTTGGATTAGTTACGCCTTTTTGTTTGTAGCTATTTTTTTCGCCCACAAACACGCACTGTGGAGTGAAATGTTGGATCTGAACGTTGACGCCTCCTCCTCCGGCGATGAGGTGGACTGCGGCAAAGCGGAGGCCGCTGCTGATTCGGTGGCGTCCACGACGACGACGACCTCCGCCAACAATAATGCAGCCGCCGACGAGGCCGGTTGCAGCAGCTGGACTCGCGAGAAATATGCCTCCACGCTCAATTTCGCAATCCTGAACAACGACGTGATCGAGATCGAGGATGACCCCGACAATGACGCCGGGAACGAGCTGCAGCTCTTTCCGATCGCCAATGCGCCGTCGCCGGCGATGGTTAGGGCGAAGTATTGGCTGAATCTGTCTGTGCCGGAGGTCGACGAGATCCATTTCAGAGTTTCAGTGAACTCTTTGCCAAGCATGTTAGCTTTCATTAATCATTTTCTTGTTATGCCATCTGCAGCTATGGCTCCACCAATTGAAATTCCAAGCAAATCTCCTGCCGTCCAGAAGGCCTGGAATTGAGCGACCGACGCCATTTCAATTTTGTATGTGAAGTGACAATTATATCCCTGCCTTGTTAATGTGGAGTAAATTTGTGATTGAGAGAACTAATTTCTCCTTAAATTAGAAAATTATATGTATTAATACTAGCCCTTGATTTTCTTGATCTTGTGGCTATGATTTGTTCTCTAGTTATTTGGTTAAGGGGTGTTTGCCATAGATCACTACCCTTGTGATATTTATTTATAATGGATGAAAAATTATAAATTTTGGTATAATTTTATAATTTTTTAATATAGTATATTAAAGATATATAAAATTTTTAAAAATACTATATATATATATAGGTCCATGATCAATTGAGATTTTTAAGCTAATTGAGAAATGAGATGCAATCTCAGCCACTCATTTTTATTAAATGAGTGGTCTGGATTTTGCCACACAAAAAATATTTTTAAATTAATTTATTATGAAAGGGTATAATGGTAATTTAAGTTAAAAACAAATCCATGACTCCTAGCTCAACTGGTTGAGAAGGGTATAATGGTAATTTTAGTTGTTGACATTTTAATACGAGCTGTTGACATTTGATATTCTCGGTATTGATATGTGAATTATAAGTGTTATTTTTCAGTTGTTGACATTTTAATATGAGTTGTTGACATTTGATATTCTCGGTATTGATATGTGAATTATAAGTGTTACTTTTTAGTTGTTGACATTTTAATACGAGTTCTTGACATTTGATATTCTCGATATTGAAATGCGAATTATAAGTGTTATTTTTTAGTTGTTGACATTTTAATACGAGTTGTTGACATTGATATTCTCGCGAGCTTGTTGACAATGAAAAATTATAAATTTTGGTATAATTTTATAATTTTTTAATATAGTATATTAAAGATATATAAAATTTTTAAAAATACTATATATATATATATATATATATATATAGGTCCATGATCAATTGAGATTTTTAAGCTAATTGAGAAATGAGATGCAATCTCAGCCACTCATTTTTATTAAATGAGTGGTCTGGATTTTGCCACACAAAAACAAATCCATGACTCCTAGCTCAACTGGTTGAGAAGGGTATAATGGTAATTTTAGTTGTTGACATTTTAATACGAGCTGTTGACATTTGATATTCTCGGTATTGATATGTGAATTATAAGTGTTATTTTTCAGTTGTTGACATTTTAATATGAGTTGTTGACATTTGATATTCTCGGTATTGATATGTGAATTATAAGTGTTATTTTTTAGTTGTTGACATTTTAATACGAGTTCTTGACATTTGATATTCTCGATATTGAAATGCGAATTATAAGTGTTATTTTTTAGTTGTTGACATTTTAATACGAGTTGTTGACATTGATATTCTCGATATTGATATGTGAATTATAAGTGTTATTTTTTAGTTATTGACATTTTAATACGAGTTGTTGACATTTGGTATTCTGAATATTGATATGCAATGATTTTGTTTCTTTGATTGGATGTGGTGACATGATATACTATCATCTGTTTTTCTCCATTGAAGGCCTTCAAGAGAGCTGCAGAATCACTGGAGAAGCTAATGGATGCCACGAGGGAAGAGCTGCCGGACACCATGGCTATCGTTCGATTATCTGGGATGGAGATCAGCGACTTGACAATGGAGCTCAATGACAATGGTTCCGATTCAGAACTCTTCTGCTTCAGATCTCGCGAGCTCGTGGAGGTGACAAAATCGTCCAAGGATCTAAGGCACAGTGTGCCGGCGGTGTTGGAGGTGGAGGCTATTGACATGTGTTGTATGATCATAATGCCAGAACTTGTGTCAAATAAAAAAATTAAGATAAAATAGTTGTTATTTTTTAATTACAAGAATTGTTTTTGAGTTGTTGACACTATATACAAGTTGTTGACAAGCTGTTGACATTTTGCTATAAGTTATTGAAATTTGATATGCAGGCTATTAACATGTGTTGTATGATCATGATGCCAGAAATTGGGTCAAATAAAAAAATTAAGATAAAATAGTTGTTATTTTTTAATTACAAGAATTGTTTTTGAGTTGTTGACAAGCTATTGACATTTGATATACAAGCTGTTGATATTTTCATATAAGTTGTTGATATTTGATACGAAAGCTATTGACATGTATTGCATGATCATGATACCAGAACTTGTTTCAAATAAAAAAATTAAGAGAAAATAGTTGTTCTTTTTTAATTATAAGAATTGTTTTTGCGTTGTTGACATTTCAATACAAGTTGTTGAACTGATTGACATTTCATATATATTACATACTGCTAAGTTCAAAAGTCAGAAACCACAATAGTTGTCCATGGTTTGTGTGGGTAGTGCAGGTTTTAGGAAGAAGCCTTCACCAACCCAAAGTTCGATGAGTTTAGAGGCACGTATCTCACAATCTTCCGGGAATGCACCCAGGTAAAGGAAACAACCTTGAAGTCTAGTGGGCAAGTAAAGGTAGCTATATAGCCAAGATCTCCAAGTAGGAACCCTCCCCCGTTGCAGCAGCATCAGCAGTATCTTTTCTGTCTCCTGAATGAGAAGACCACCAACCACAACCAGTGACAGAGGAAGACCTTTACATTTCTCGGCGATCGATATTCCAATTTCCTTCAAGTGAGGAGGGCAGGGCAATGTAACATCATCATTATCATTTTTCAGCATATCACCGAAGGTAAGATAACAGAGCAACTGCCAGCTGTGCTCCAGCCCGAGCGGCTGCATCTCATGAAGTAAACTAGATTTTTCAGAAATTTTATCAGAGACCTCCCGAAGCCTAGTAGTGAGAAGAATCCGACTGTCGTTCTCCTTATCCGGCAAAGCATGCGCGATCCACGATTAGAAACTTGAGATTGTAAAGCTCTTGATGCAGGCGTTGGAGCAACGTCTGCTCATCGCCCTGAGTTGCATAGTGGCTTGCTTGGTAGTTCTTGCTCTCCATGATTACTAGCAGTTCATGACCTCACCTATAATTTATTTACTAGTATTAAATATCAAATGAACTTTGTAAATTTGTTAAATTTAGTCATGCATCAAAAACATTATTCCGATAATTCATACTAAGAAACATGTTTTTACAAGCAGGACGAAATTAATTGATATCAAAATCATAAAAATAAATAAATAAAAACACTTTGACGAACTTTCAGTAGCCAACTTCATCTAGAACTTTCATCAAACAGTTGGCAGAAATATGCAACACTTACATACCGGCGCATAATTCGTGACGCTCTTCACACCTCCAGAACCACTGCGGCCAGTGCGATGGAACTCATCCTCAACGTACAAGCTGATCGACACAGTCTCTTCCTGCAAATCACAACAATTAAACCTTATCCACAAACTCTTTAATATCACCTTGATTCAATCGAATTAAAATTGAAAACGTAAACACAACCTTGAAATAGTTTCCAACTGGAGAAGAATACACCAAAAATGTGTACTCGGAAGACGACGCCAGCCCCAAAACCAGCACCTCCCTATCAGCAGAGGCTGAATGTCAATTTGATTATGTCAACAACGATTCTAATAAGTATGCACTATGTCAATAACAAGTACATCATGTTTAAAGCAAGCACAATTATCTTATTACTATTATATCAATTGTTAAAGTTTATAATGTCAACAACAATTCAAACAAGCATACACTATGTCAACAGTATACAATATCATCTCAATGGCAAGTATATGCCGTTTATAGAAAACACAAGTATATTATCATAACTATGTCAATAGCTATTGTATGAAATGTCAATAATCTAAGAAATTTAAACAAATCCTTAACTGGAAGAAGATGTTTGTTCTCTTCCGTTTTTTCCAGCAGCATTGTTCATTTCCATCTCTTCCGATTCTACCATCGCTAATCAACAAAAAAAATAGCAGAAATCGAATTAAATAAAAAACTGCGAGATCTCTACTGAAATCGCGAAATAAAAGCAAAATTCAGCATTGAAATGAGCAGAAATCAGTATTTTCAGATTTTTCCTCAAATGTTCAAGCATTTTGATAAAAACAACGAAGCAAAGTTGAACCTCAAAATAGCTGATTCCTCGACTTTCTGGATTCTACACAGAGCTCCGGAGACAAACGCGAACAACAGCAGCGAAAACATAGGTAGCGATTTCTCTCACTAAAAATCAGTTCACATCCAACACAATTGATAATACAAAGCCTAATACCTCCAAATTCATACTCGAATCAACAATTAAGCTTCCGGCGAAGCGACGACGTGAGAAGCGAAGGCTGTTCGGAGCTTCGTGCAGCAGGAGCGGCGAAGCGCGATGAACAACGGCGACGTTAAACCGAGAGAGAGATAGAGAGGGGATGTGTCTGGAGGCGTCGTCGTCTCTGGCTTGATTGATGATCGGCGAAGACGATTGATGGTGGCGATATATATTAGAGAGGGTTTTAGAAAATGATTTCAAATCTAATTTTATTTTTTTCCACCATTTGATTAATGAAATGACACTTATACCCCCGTGTTGACATAATGTGATAGTTGTTGATATTTCGTTAATCTTGTAGATTAGTGGCTGAGATTGCATCTCATTTCTCAATTTAGCTAAATAATCTCAACCTAACAGCTATATATATATATATATATATATATATATATATATGTAGTAGTGATCTAAGGCAAATGCCCCTTAACCAAATAACTAGAGAACAAATCATAGTCACAAGATCAAAAAAATCAAGGGTTGGTATTAATTTTTGAATTTAATGATATATTAGTTCCCTCAATCACAAATTTACTCCATAATAACAAGGCAGGGGTATTCTGGTCATTGCATAGCCTATTGAATTAACTCCAAAATCATATTAGGCTGCAAAAATTGAATTCATTTGAAACCGCGTCTTCTTCTCCGCCGCCGCCGCAACGCCCGCGGAATCACTGAAGTGAGGAATCGATCAATTCGCGCACCAGAGGTTGCGATCCTCTGGAGAAAATCGATTTGTGGCTGCAGGATTTGGTGCCGGACATTGTTAGGAACCTAAAGCAGGCGCCGCTGCTGGTGCAAATCTATTCCAGATTGGACGGCAGGGTGAGGATTGAGACGGAGAAGGCCGTGCCGGAGGAGTGGCCGGCGGCGAGAGAGGGGTGGCGAAGCGGGGAATCGAAGTCGCTGTGTCTGGATTGAGTTTTGAATGTATTTACGTTCCATAATTTTATCATTTAATAGATAGCATCACTTTTGTGGAGCTAACATGTGAATATTTGTTTTTGCTTAATAGAATTTATCATTACTTGCTACTGGATTATGTTTTGCTTTTAGATGTTTTATAACTTGTATAGTTCAGTTTGCATATTTTCTCATTTCAAAGTCAATCAAGCTGCAGAAGTGTGATAACTTAGGAGTGATGCGTTTTGTAAACAAGAGTGAAGTAAAATCAGAGTAAGAGTGATGTGTTTTGTAAACAAGAGTGAAGTAAAATCAGAATAAGAGTGAAGTGTTTTGTGAACAAGAGTGAAGTAAAATCAGAGTAAGAGTGATGTGTTTTGTGAACAAGAGTGAAGTAATATCAGAATAAAAGTGATGTGTTTTGTAAACAAGAGTGAAGTAAAATCAGAATAAAAGTGTTGTATTTTGTGAACGAGAGTGAAGTAAAATCAGAATAAGAGTGATGTGTTTTGTGAACAAGAGTGAAGTAAAATCAAAGTAAGAGTGATGTGTTTTGTAAACAAGAGTGAAGTAAAATCAGAGTAAGAGTGATGTGTTTTGTGAACAAGAGTAGAGTAAAATCAGAATAAGAGTGATGTGTTTTGTGAACAAGAGTGAAGTAAAATCAGAGTATGAGTGATGTGTTTTGTGAACAAGAGTGAAGTAAGATCAGAGTAAGAGTGATGTGTTTTGTGAACAAGAGTGAAGTAAGATCAGAATAAGAGTGATGTGTTTTCTAAACAAGAGTGAAGTAAAATTAGAATAAGAGTGATCTGTTTTGTGAACAAGAGTGAAGTAAAATCAGAATAAGAATGATGTGTTCTGTGAACAAGAGTGAAGTAAAATCAGAATAAGAGTGATGTATTTTGTGAACAAGAGTGAAGTAAAATCAGAATAAGAGTGATGTGTTTTGGGAGCAAGAGTTAAGTAAAATCAGAGTAAGAGTGATGTGTTTTGTGAACAAGAGTGAAGTAAGATCAGAATAAGAGTGATGTGTTTTCTAAACAAGAGTGAAGTAATATCAGAATAAGAGTGATGTATTTTGTGAACAAGAGTGAAGTAATATCAGAATAAAAGTGATGTGTTTTGTAAACAAAAATGAAGTAAAATCAGAATAAGAGTGATGTATTTTGTGAACAAGAGTGAAGTAAAATCAGAATAAGAGTGATGTGTTTTGTGAACAAGAGTGAAGTAAAATCAGAGTAAGAGTGATGCGTTTTGTAAACAAGAGTGAAGTAAAATCAGAGTAAGAGTGATGTGTTTTGTGAACAAGAGTAGAGTAAAATCAGAATAAGAGTGATGTGTTTTGTGAACAAGAGTGAAGTAAAATCAGAGTAAGAGTGATGTGTTTTGTGAACAAGAGTGAAGTACGATCAGAATAAAAGTGATGTGTTTTCGAAACAAGAGTGAAGTAAAATCAGAATAAGAGTGATGTTTTTTGTGAACAAGAGTGAAGTAAGATCAGAATAAGAGTGATGTGTTTTGTGAACAATAGTGAAGTAAAATCAGAATAAAAGTGATGTGTTTTGTGAACAAGAGTGAAGTAAAATCAGAGTAAGAGTGATGTGTTTTGTGAACAAGAGTGAAGTAATATTAGAATAAGAGTGATGTGTTTTCTAAACTAGAGTGAAGTAAGATCAGAATATGAGTGATGTATTTTGTGAACAAGAGTGAAGTAATATCATAATAAAAGTGATGTGTTTTGTGAATAAGAGTGAAGCTTGGTTTTTCTTTCTTTCTTTTAAATAACAATTCTTTTATATTATATTAATAAATCTGTAGAAACCATTTAATCTCAATTGAAGTAATCAAAATTCACATATAATAATTGATTGCCTTCATTTCATACATAATCAAAACTAATGCAAAAAATCTGAATGCCTCAAACTCAGGGCAATCAAAACTCACTGCCTTTTTGTGAATTTTATGAATCAACTTTAAACTAAGCAAAAAAAAACCATCACCTCCTCATCATCGCCCGCCATAATTTCCAGCATCTCCGCATCGGGATCGGCCAGCAAATTCGTCACAAATCCACAGAATTCGAACTCCACGCCTATTGTTTAGCTAGCTGCGCCAATTTCCACCCTACCGCTGCAAGGCATCGCAGTTATCGGGCACCGGCGAGTGCCACGGCGATCGTGGAACTGGCGACGGCACTGCTGCTGATGATGCATCAAAATCCGCAACTCCTCCTCCAGGCTGCTCCGGAGCTCCCTCTCTAGCTCCACGTTTCTCTGCCGAAGCGCCTCCGACGCATCACGGTGGCGGCCAGAGATCGGCACACAGGGAGAGAGAGAATGATAATAGAAATAGAGAGAGATAATGTTTTAATGGAATGTGTATGTGAGAATATGGGAACGAAGTTTGTTTCCAAAAATACCCCTATGCTATTTTTATTAACTAATAATGTATACTTTTATTAATCATTGGATTAAGATAATATGTGACTGAGATTTGTTCTCTAGTTATACACTTAAAATTAGTTATACTTTAATCACTACTATATATATATATATATATAGGGTAGTGATCTATGGCAAACACCTCTTAACCAAATAACTAGAGAACAAATAATAGCCACAAGATCAAGAAAATCAAGGGCTAGTATTAATACATGAATTTAAGGAGAAATTAGTTCCCTCAATCACAAATTTACTCCACAATAACAAGGTGGGGGTATAATTGTCATTGCAGCCAAAATTATGTCATTGGCAAATTCACAAATTCAATTCGTTTGAGAACGAACCAGCGTTCTTCGTTGAGCTCCGAGATTCCGAGCAAACAGAAGCAGGCGGCGGAGAAGAAGCCCTACCGCGGGATTCGGATGCGCAAGTGGGGGAAATGGGTGGCGGAGATCAGGGAATTGGTCATCTTAGTGCGATCTCTCTGAGGAATCCGTAACCCTCGTTCCATCGCGTACAATCGACCTGATCAAATAATTTCAAATAACAAAAAAGGTAGATGACGTTGTTTGATTGGATAAAAATCATGATTCTCTATCATAATCGTTTTGTTGTTTCAACAACAAAGGCTAAGGAAATTAATGGAGTGAGAGAGAGAGATGGGTTTTACAGTAGTAGGCAATGAGGTGTTCGTGTGTCTGGAGCTCATCGGCCCGCTGAAGATAAGGGAGAAGTAGCTTCGCCGGTTCATTTTCCGCCGCCATGGACGACAGAGGAAAGATGGGCAGTATTAGCAGAAGTGCAAAGTAAAGGAGATACCGATGCCTGCAGAATAATGAAACTTTTAGATGGGTGGTCATTTTCTTCTTATTCGATTTAACTGTTACATTAAATACATAGCATGGCAGAAATTGGTCCAATCAGTTTAAGATTTTTTATTTACGAAGTAGTATGTGTTTTGTTAACAACGGTGAAGTAAAATCATGCTAAGAGTGATGTGTTTTGTTAACAACGGTGAAGTAAAATCATGCTAATAGTGATGTGTTTTGTAAACAAGAGTGAAGTAAAATCATAATAAGAGTGATGTGTTTTGTAAACAAGAATGAAGTAAAATCATGCTTAGAGTGATGTATTTTGTAAACAAGAGTGAAGTAAAATCATGCTAAGAGTGATGTGTTTTGTAAACAAGAGTGAAGTAAAATCATGCTAAGAGTGATGTGTTTTGTTAACAAGAGTGAAGTAAAATCATGCTAAGAGTGATGTGTTTTGTAAACAACAGTGAAGTAAAATCATGCTAAGAGTGATGTGTTTTGTAAACAAGAGTGAAGTAAAATCATGCTAAGAGTGATGTGTTTTGTAAACAAGAGTGAAGTAAAATCATGCTAAGAGTGATGTATTTTGTAAACAAGAGTGAAGTAAAATCATGCTAAGAGTGATGTGTTTTGTTAACAACGGTGAAGTAAAATCATGTTAAGAGTGATGTATTTTGTTAACAACAGTGAAGTATAAGTAAAATTAAAATTTCACATAATCCACCTTTTCCAAATTAATTGCCTCAATTTTCAATTTCGGATCTCATTATTTATTTTCCCAAAATGATTTTTTTCGAAATAGATTTAAGTTTGAGACGAGTTATAATCACTTTAGATTATTTAAAGGTAATTAATCCACATTTATAAAAAAAGTAATTAATATAAAATGTACTCATCAAACAATTTCATTTGTAAAGAAATTAAATTTACATTTTTGATGAATTAAATAGGAGGGAGAGATCCTCTAAATCCGAGCATTCATCGAGTTCTCCATCGACAAATCAAGAGGTTATGGTTTCAAGTTCAGTGACTCGATCTCAAATAGGAGTCCACCGCTCCACAACAATAGCCTATTCTCACATCCATGTCTCCTTCCAAGAACACCAATCCACTTCCTTCTGATATTTTTTTAAAATCAGAAATTCATCTTCATACTCCACATCATTCTTTCTCCCAATTGCACCACTTCTCTGAAATTTTCTTTCACTAAGCACAACATCATCACAAATCCAATTCACCCAAAATTTGGAATTCTCGGCGACCACCAGTCCTATACCCAATTTTCGATCGCTACCACCACCGGTAACGCCACCACCACCAGCGACGAAACCATCGCCACCATGAAATAAACCGTCCTCACTCCTCTCCATACCTTCTCCCACCACCAACCGCCCTTCGCCATCATCTCTGCCGCAGTAAATCAACTTCGACACCGAAAAAATCAATCACAAATAATTTCAAGTACTACAAAACAATCGAAATCTGGATCGACGAGGAAGCAGAACTCCACAGCAATACGAAGAAATCGACGGCGTCGCAATCGCCATCCCCGACGGCAGCACCGAGAACATAATATAGTCCTCCTCCTCCTCTCCCGTGAAGTTGAAGTTGAAATTGAGCACATTATTTCCTAAAATATCCCTATGCAATTTCTATTAACTAAAAATGTTTACTTATTTTAGTCATTGGATTAAGATAATGTGTGGCTGAGATTTGTTCTCTAGTTATACACTTAAGATTAGTTATATCTTGATCACTCACCTCTATATATATATATATATATATATATATATATATATATATATATATATATATATATATATATATATATATATAGGGTAGTGATCAATATATAACTAATCTTAAGTATATAACTAGAGAACAAATCTCAGCCACACATTTTAATACTCCAAATTAATCCTATGGCTTAAACAAACTTTCAGATTTTTATGAAAAAAAACTTGTCCAGGGGCATTTTGGGAATTCAATACATCAATGTGAATTCATGAATAACATATAATCACTGTGAATCCAATCTTACGAAAGTCATGCGCCGCGCTAGCTGTCTCTGTGGCGGAGCTGCCGCAGGCTCCGCCCACTCCGACGCCTTCTTAGACGTCTCCGACGGCTGCACCGCCGCCGTCGGTGATCTCGTCGACTTCTTCGGCTCCGGCGCTGTATGCTGGAGCAATTATGCATTACATATTTTCTAAGTGGAGATAACATTTTTTCTTTCCGCTTTCGCTCGGCTTTAGCTCGAAAATGATTTAAGTAAAAAAAATTAATTAGTAATTTCTACCGAAATGGATTGGGATTGAAAATTATTCAAGGATTCTAATATCAGTTTTAGGATTTTCTTCCTATGTACTAGTTGAATTAGGTATATGGCTGGTGTAATTCTCCAAAAATAATTATAACTTGATCAGAAATTGGATGCTTAGATGTATGTGTTAGTTGATGAATCCATAACCTTGATAAGAGAAGTGCATGCTAAAAGAGCCGTGGTGTTTCTCAATGGAGAAATTGTCAAATTGAAGTGGATTTTGAATACTTCACTCTTGTTTACAAAACAAATCACTCTTGTTTACAAAACACATCACTCTTACTCAGATTTTACTTCACTCTTGTTCACAAAACACATCACTCTTACTCAGATTTTACTTCACTCTTGTTCACAAAACACATCACTCTTACTCAGATTTTACTTCACTCTTGTTCACAAAACACATCACTCTTACTCAGATTTTACTTCACTCTTGTTCACAAAACACATCACTCTTACTCAGATTTTACTTCACTCTTGTTCACAAAACACATCACTCTTACTCAGATTTTACTTCACTCTTGTTCACAAAACACATCACTCTTACTCAGATTTTACTTCACTCTTGTTCACAAAACACATCGCTCTTACTCAGATTTTACTTCACTCTTGTTCACAAAACACATCGCTCTTACTCAGATTTTACTTCACTCTTGTTCACAAAACACATCACTCTTACTCAGATTTTACTTCACTCTTGTTCACAAAACACATCACTCTTACTCAGATTTTACTTCACTCTTGTTCACAAAACACATCACTCTTACTCAGATTTTACTTCACTCTTGTTCACAAAACACATCACTCTTACTCAGATTTTACTTCACTCTTGTTCACAAAACACATCACTCTTACTCAGATTTTACTTCACTCTTGTTCACAAAACACATCACTCTTACTCAGATTTTACTTCACTCTTGTTCACAAAACACATCACTCTTACTCAGATTTTACTTCACTCTTGTTCACAAAACACATCACTCTTACTCAGATTTTACTTCACTCTTATTCACAAAACACATCACTCTTACTCAGATTTTACTTCACTCTTGTTCACAAAACACATCACTCT
Source organism: Salvia splendens (assembly GCF_004379255.2). Lineage (NCBI taxonomy): Eukaryota > Viridiplantae > Streptophyta > Magnoliopsida > Lamiales > Lamiaceae > Salvia > Salvia splendens. Next base: position 24,096,910 of record NC_056045.1, read on the forward strand.
TACTCAGATTTTACTTCACTCTTGTTCACAAAACACATCGCTCTTACTCAGATTTTACTTCACTCTTGTTCACAAAACACATCGCTCTTACTCAGATTTTACTTCACTCTTGTTCACAAAACACATCACTCTTACTCAGATTTTACTTCACTCTTGTTCACAAAACACATCACTCTTACTCAGATTTTACTTCACTCTTGTTCACAAAACACATCACTCTTACTCAGATTTTACTTCACTCTTGTTCACAAAACACATCACTCTTACTCAGATTTTACTTCACTCTTGTTCACAAAACACATCACTCTTACTCAGATTTTACTTCACTCTTGTTCACAAAACACATCACTCTTACTCAGATTTTACTTCACTCTTGTTCACAAAACACATCACTCTTACTCAGATTTTACTTCACTCTTGTTCACAAAACACATCACTCTTACTCAGATTTTACTTCACTCTTGTTCACAAAACACATCACTCTTACTCAGATTTTACTTCACTCTTATTCACAAAACACATCACTCTTACTCAGATTTTACTTCACTCTTGTTCACAAAACACATCACTCGTAGCATGACTTTACTTCACTCTTGTTTACAAAACACATCACTCTTATTGTGATTTTACTTCACTCTTGTTTACAAAACACATCACTCTTATAGTATAAACAACAACAACAAAATAAGTAATGAAATCAATATAATAATAACATCAAAATTGGTAAGAACTTACGGGCAATATGATTTGGAGAAAATGGCAATTTTATACTACTTATCCTAATTAACATCAAATGCACAGTATGAATATCTAATAGTGTGATACACACTGTTAGAAGTCACACATAAAAATGTCGAATGAATATTACAAACCGAAAAAGAATTTCAAAAACCCCAAACACAGCAATTCAACTGATCCAAACCCCCAAACACCGCAAATCAATATATATTACATACACACTCCGCCATAGCCTAGAAAGGAAAATAAAAACTCAGGTCCTGAGCGCCGCGCCGACGACGAACGAAGCTACGGCTACGGCGACGGCGACGGCGAGCGACGGAAGCCAGCGCCGGTGCGGGACCTTCCTGCGCGGCTGAGCTACCGATGAGAGCGAAGACGGTTTCGGCAACCGCCATTGTCGCCACCAAAACTCTCTTCTGCGACACCGCCAACTGCGACGAGAAGAGGAGAAGAGAGAAGAAGAGAAGAAGACGCGACACGGTTTGAATTCAATTTTCAAAATTGGATTTAATTCTCTGTGCAATGACCAAAATACCCCTGACTTGTTATTATGGAGTAAATTTGTGATTGAGGGAGCTAATATCTCATTAAATTCAAAAATTAATATTAGCCCTTGATTTTTTTGATCTTGTGGATATGATTTGTTCTCTAGTTATTTGCTTAAGGAGTGTTTGCCATAGATCACTACCATATATATATATATATATATATATATATAGGGAGATGATCAAAATAAGTATGTGTTTAAATCCAGAAATACAGACCAAATCTTGACCCTAGGATTAGATGATCTAATGGTCAATAATTAACCAAAAACACGGAAGGTCATAATTAAGCAATTTTAGGTCATATTATAATATTTGGATTTAATGTCATGCTAAGATCGTTTTAGGTCATGCTTTGTTAGCATGACCTAAAAATTACCTAATTATGACCTAAAAGTGACCTAATTATGATATTGTTCTGCGTTTCTGTATTTAAATCTAGTTTTGCATAGATCAAAACCCTATATATATATATATATAGGATTTTGATCCATGCAAAAGCATTCTTAATACAAAAATGCAGAACCAAGCATACAAAAGTAATTTTTAGGTCATTGTAAGCTTATTTTTACGTCATTATAGTAAGGATGACATGAAATGATCTTAATATGACCTCAAATCCAAAGTTTATAATATGACATAAAACTGCTTTACAATGACCCTCTGTGTTTTTGTTTAATTATTGACCATTGGATTGCCAAATCTCATGGTCAGGATTTGGTCTGGATTTTGTATTGAGATCAAGTTTTGTATTGATCATTTTCCTATATATATATATATATATATATATATATATATATATATATATATATATATATATATATATCAACTAATGATGCACAATTTGATTGGCTGATGAAATTAAAAGGAGTGAGACCAGGCGATTGGAGGAGAGACATGAGACCGTTGTTGTGGAGAGAGAAGCCTCAACTTTCAATTTTTTTTATAATTGGGGTGACGTGGCGGTCGACCACAATCCCCCGATAAACATGGTCTTATTAGAGTTGAACTTTAGGGTGACGCAAGTCGATTTAACTTTAACTCTAGAAAAGAAGATCCTGATTATTAAATATTGAGAAATGCTGTTGTTTTAAATCAAGTAAAATGCCTTCTAAGACTAATAAAAAGAGTAATAATTTTGGCAGAAGCTGGCTTACCAAAACTGTATGTTGCCATTCAAATACGGCAAACTATACTTATTAAAGCCGACTAACTTCAGTGGTATATTTGTTTTTGAAAGATGGAATATTTATAATCTTAATAGCATTCAACCTCAAAATGATCTCGACTCATCTCGTTTAGATCTATAAGCCAATCTCACACAGTGGAATCTCCCTCACCAACTTTCTTAGACAGTATTTTGTGGTGTATATCTTACAAGACAACTAATGCAGGGTTAAACCACCCTTTGTTTCAGAACAAGTCGAACTCCAGATGGTCTCCGGCGTGCTGCGTAGGCGCTGGTTGCGGATTCCCATCTTCAAAGAACTCCGGTATTTGAGGAGGGGTGGCACAGCGTATCAGAGCCCAGTTCAGGCCATCGAAGAACGGGTGGCGTTTGATCTCGGCAGCTCCAGTCTCCGTACCAAGCCGATTCTCGGGCTCCTTCACCAGCAGCCTTCTGATCAGATCCCTCGCCTGAAAACTAACAATGGGGGAATCGGGAAATCTGAGGTTATGCATTACCACGTTGGATAACGTCTCGTCATTCCCAGTGCCCTTGAACGGCGTCTTCCCATACAGAAGCTCGTACAGGAAGACACCGAATGTCCACCAGTCTACAGCACTGCCATGCCCCTCTCCCTTGATGATCTCGGGTGCCAAGTACTCGTGTGTGCCAACAAAGGAGTTGGATCGCGCCTCTGTTGGCTCAGCTACGAGCTGGGGTAGCAATCTAGCTTGGTATGCAGCATCAGCTTTTAGCTTCCTTGCTCTAGCAGCAGCGTTTAGCCTGGGGCTAAAGCACGACACTTGACATGAAGGCCCCGCGCAGAATGGATCAATGCAGTTGGATCCTGCACAAGGACCAGAGATCCTAGGAGGCTCCAGTACTAACGAAGATGATTTTACGAGAGTGGGGTTTACGGAGCATCTCAGGGACAGGTCGAAATCCGTTAGCATGATGTGACCATCCTCGCGGACCAGGATGTTCTCTGGTTTTAGATCTCTGTACACGATGCCGAGCATGTGCAAATACTCGAGTGCAAGGAGGACCTCAGCAACATAGAATCTGTAAAAAAGTAACTATGAGCAAAGAGTATAGTAGAGCAGAACTCATCTCACAAACAGCAAATTAATCCAAATTGACCCATGTGTGTTATGATTCTCCTCACTTATAAAGATGATTCAAATGGTTTCACTGATTCTTCTTCTCTGCTACATATCAAATGTCTATTAAAAACAGAATCATGCAATCTATATTTGCATCACTATCTCCTCTATCAGTATTCAGTACAGACACCAAAGCTAGAGCAGTTCACAATTTTGGATCGGTCACAAACATCAATCAGTTCATAATGACAATCATTTCGAATAAAAATGTGGGTCAAGTACAATTGGGGCAAAGGATGTAACAGAACCCTAAAGGAGAAGACCAGAAAACTAAATTAGTGATATATTTAAGGTAGATATACTTTACATATGATGTACTATCTAATAGTAACTCAAAGCATCAAGTCTTGAATCTCAATCCCAAAGCTGTGAAGGTTTTATAGTTAAGTTATACTCCATACCTAGACTTCTACCTTGTTATGTTCAAATGTAAATCAATCAATTTCTAGAACATTTCACAGCCTCTTCAAAGCCAGAGAATTCCTCATATTGTTTCAAGTAAATGCAATATTTTTTTTGTGGCGCTAAAAGCATAAAAATAATTATGGACTTTAATTACCATACCTCGCGGCCTGTTCAGGAAAATATCGTCCAGGTTGCTTCTGCCTGAGGACATGTAGATCTCCACCAGGACAAAACTCCATGACTAAACATGATAAATTATCCGATGTAAACTGCGCGTAAAGTGTCGGAAGAAACGGATGATCCAGCATTCTGAGAATTTCTCTTTCAGTTTGAGCTCGAGGCATCTTTTTCCTTTTTGCTAAGAACTCGTTATCAATTACCTTTATCGCAAAAAGGCAGTCTGTTCTTATCAATTCCGCAAGATACACCGAACCAATATCTCCAGAACCAAGTTTTTTCAGTAGGGTGAAGTGATTCAGTCCTAGAAAACCATACTTCTTTCTTACATGGTTGATTGATTCCCACCTAATATCCTTCGACATGTGTGGCTTATTATTGCAAGTTGACCCACTTGGATTGCTCTCCTCACTAAGGCTTGTGGTGGTACTACTGAAATCATAATTACTGCTCTTCGAGCTCCGAGAGAGATCCTGTTTTTCACCTTGTTTGGCAACCATGATACTTTTAACAACAGATGTATCTTTATTCACCCAACCAGTTGGAATTGAAACTAGTTTGTCCGCATCAAGATCTCTGCTAGCTGTAGAAGGCTGAACACCACTACCCAAGGGATCCTTACTCGTATGCCTCAAAGAACACTGACACCTCTGGCAGATTTCTTGCTCCGAACTACGATCCTGAGCAGCTTCTACTTCACTAGATCCTTTCAAACTTCCATCAGTATATATCACTACCTTCTTTGATTTCTTTATGATGAGGTTCTTGTTTCTGCCAACTGGCTTCACTGTACGAGACGTGCTTCTCATGGAATTCACATCTTTCTTTCCTTTGACCGCACTGGATGAAGACTGTAGCCTAGACTTCCGTCTCACCTTTGGTACTGCTTTTTCAACTACTTTCAAGGAAGCGGGAACTTCCTTGCAAAGGACATTCGCAGCTTTGCTCGAGACAGAAATTTTCAGGTCTTGCTTTAGATGATTATCATGAGCATCACCATGGGGCAGAACAGAAACTGAACAGCAGTCTTCTCCCAGTTGGCCTACTCCTGATTTCTGGATATCAACTTCTGAAACGGGTATTACTTTATTATGCGCGATGTTAGACTCTGCACTCACCAAAACTACAGCAGCAGGTCGAACAGGAGAAGCACGAGCACTCTGATTCAGAGCCACATTATCTTGAACCTTCCGAGGCAGCGTACTGGCAGAACATACGCCAGTATATTCTTCAACACGAGACTTTCCTACATCATCACATTCATCCAGTGGATGGCCAGAGTCCTGTGACTTATGTTGTTTGGCCTTTCCAGTTGCTTTAACATCAAAACAGGGAGGCAAATTAGGACCACGGGATGTTGATGTTAACACAGAATCTTTTGGCGACGGTAGCAAGGTTTCAGGAGAACACGGAGCACTCTGCTCTGGAGTCAGAGTTATTTCTATTCTTCGCGCCTCACTTTCAACAGAAGAGCAGCTAGATTCACCGGTTTCAATACCAACAGACCTGTACATATTCGCAATTTTCCCAGCTTCCGAGACCCTAGGAGATGCTGGCAGCGACAACCGTTTCATGGCAGCCACCTCTGCTGCCTGAGAAATGCATAATCCCCTAAGAGCTTGTTTCAAAGAGACGGGCCCAGAGAATCCGATTCCAGGAGAATGACAACCACCACCCCTCATCGGCTTCTTCGAGGCATTTCTCCTCACATCTGAAAGATCAAGACTCTTTGATGATCTGAGATTGACTGCTTCAAAAAGCTTATTGATATCATCTTCCAACATCTTGTTCGGTCCTTTTCTAATGATGGGAGGCTTCTGATCTCTGTTTGATTGACAAAATGCTTGAGGTTTCCGAGTTGCACTCCCTTCATCCTTCACCTCCATTATTTCACGATTTCCACAGAAAGAATCCATCACTTGCTAGTTGCAACAGATCAATGTGCAACGACTCATCAATGGAGGATGCTTCAAATTAGAAAATCAAAGAGCTCCATCTCTCAAGAGCGTAAAGGAAAAACTAAACCTCCGAATCTTTACCAGCTAATCGGTGAGAACATTCACCACCTCGGCCAGCATCAACAACCCGAAATAAGATAAGCTTACAACCCTATCATTCCGCAGCATCAGATTCAGAACTAATGCCCATCCTGCCAAAAATAGTTATTTATTTATCAAAAAGATTGCTCCTTTCATTTTTGCGAAACATCAACTTCACAAGATAAGAAGAAAAATCACCCATTTCGCAATTTACCCTATCTTCATATGGAAATTAAAAAATTCACAAAAAAAGAAATATATTAATATCACATATACAGCTCTAGGAAATCCATTTTTAGAAGAAATGAAAGAAGTAGTAACGTTAAACATTAATTGAAAAACAAATTACTCAGACAGATGTGATTAGAGCTGCTAGAAAAAATGCGGTGAAAATAAGGTACCTGAAGCATTGAGAGATCTACTCCGGTGTAAACAGACGTAATGTAAATTCAAAAGTTTCCTCCCTTAATGAAGAAAAAAAATGCATTTGGCGTGTGCAAGCTTTAAACTTTTTCCTGTTTTAGGTGTGGAACGGAATAAAGAAGCAGAAAACACTAAAGAGAATGGTGGGTTTTTCTGATTCTCAGGAGGCTATTCGGTGGACAAGGATGTGGGAAGAGAGATGACAAACTCTACTGACTCTCTCACTGTCTCCCCATCTCCTCTCTCTCTTTCTTTCTTGACTAGCATTATTTTTTTTTCTCACTTTCTGCATTTTTTTAGTTTCGTACGAATTTGATTTAGAGCAATGTCCTACTTAATTATAGAATGGGGCCCACTTAAAACGTCTTTGGATTCCGATTTGCATGTAATTATACATAATATATTTTGTAGTTTCATATCTTATTAGAGGCAACAAGCAATGATGTAAGATTGATTCCGGTTCACTCTACCAATAGTATTACCACTTTATCTCCTCACTTATTACATTTATTTCACAGATTTTTTTAAGATGTATATAAAATTTAAATTAAATGGATGCGGTTTTATTCGTAGTATAGGGGCCTCGTTATTAACTGTATCAAGAATTTCATAAAACTATATAACAACCAGGTTATAATGTTTCAAGGACATTATATACGAGGCAAAATGCAATGTGATAAACATGTGATAAAAATTGGCCGGTACTCACAAATCATAAATATGTTGAATATAGATTTTTTCTGATATTTTTATACTAATGTTACATAGCATATATGGTTTAAAACCATAATTACTTAAATTAATTTTAATTAGCACTAGCTAGTAGTAATAACTCTGATTTAAACTCAGTTTATAAAATGTGGAGGTTCGGAATTTGGACCTTTATATGTACAAACATCTTTTTCAGGTCATTTTCGTTACACAATTTTGGGAAAGTGATTTGCTATATAGCCCTTTCAAATCAATCAAATTTAATTCATTTGTTTTTAGTAATTTGTGCCGCTCGGAATGCGTTATAGAATCATTTATTAATAGATGCTCAACACAATTTATTTTTATAATAATAATAATATTATAATAGGAGTACTCAACACAGGCCATATTTAAGTAAAAATTAATTGCAACAAATGCGGGAGCATTTATCCATTGTATAAATATCTTTATGAGTACTGTATTTGAAACGTCGTAAGGGCACCCGCAACGCTGTGCCGATGCGGTTCCTATGCCGTTCCGGCGGAACGGTTCCGCGGCGGCACGCGTTACAGGCTCCGTTCCGTCGCCATTCCGTGCCCATGCCGTTCCTATGCCGTGTCGCGTTCCGTTCCGGAGGAACGCGGAACGAAACGTTCCGCCACGCGCCGAGGCGACGTGGCGGCCTCCCATTCGACGCGTGAAGCCCACTCGCTGCCCCGCGAGTGGGCTTCGTCCCGGTGACGCAATAATTCAATTTTTTTTTAAAAATTTGAATTTAATAAATTTTTTTTTTGCAACGGTAATGTGACCGTTTTTTTTATATCCGTTTTGTATTTTTTTTATTTTTATTTACTCTATAAATACTCCTATTTCATACTCATTTCAATCACAAACACACATCTATTCCTCTCTATTTCCACCCCAATTTTCATCTCAAATCAACTTTGCTTTCCTTCTCCCAAATTTAATCAAACTAATGGATCCTTTTGAACAAATGCGTCAAATATTACAAGAACGTTTATCTATTCGTGCAAGGACACGCGACTCTAGTGCCCACACCCAACTCCAACAGGATCTAATTGAGCACATTTGGGCAAATTTTGGCGGATGAAATTATTAAAATTGTGTACTTTTATTTTTTTAGGATTTTAATTGTGTGCTTTTTATTTTTTTAGGATTTTAATTGTGTGCTTTTTATTTTTTTAAGTTTAAGTTGTAATTTTTTTTAATGTTGTGTGTTTTTTAATAAAGTGTGTTTGTTTTTTAATAAAGTGTGTTTGTTTTTTAATAAAGTGTGTTTTTTTAATTGAATTTAGTTGGAAATAAAAAAAATGAAATTGAATGAATAGTAATTTAAGGAACGGTTAAGGAACGGAGGGTTGCAAGTTCCGTTCCTTAGTTAAGGAATGGAGTAAAAAGTACAGTGAGGCCCTCAAATAGTGGTTTAAGGAACGGTATATGAACGGTATAGGAACAGCGTTGTGGATGACCTAATGTACACATATTTGCATTGAGTGGCAGTTAATTATTTAATTAACTAATTAAACTGCCGGTTAGTCAATATTTTTGGGCCGTTGTGCGTCTGATTTATACTACTATCAGTCTTTATGGGTCAAATTATTTTGATTAATTTTTGCTTTTTCTGAATAATTAAATTTATGACTATGATGAATGAAATAGTTGAATAATTCAACGTTAGTTGGTTCCATGATATGACAGTACATACTACTATAATGAAGTTTTTCTTGGAATAATAATCGTAATGAAAATTTCATATGGATCTCTTGCCTAACTACCCTCTTCGAAATTAAATGACTGTGGCGATCTGAATGGAAAAGAAATCAGGCTGTCGGCAGATCAGATGAAGCCCGAGTCCCAGACATAAGGCCGTCGGCAGATCAGATGAAGCCAGAGTCCCAGACATAAAGGGCATAAGCAGTGCGGCGCCCGCCCTAGACACCGCCACGTCAGCATTTTATCCTCCTACCCTTCCACCCGCAGTGGGGCGCCCTAAGGCGCGCCCTAAGCATTTTCTTTTATTTGAATATTTAAATAACTACAAAAATTGGGAAAAACCTTCATTTCATTTAATACATTACAATACGAATAAAAAAAAATACGCAAACTCAGCCACGGGGTTACGGGCCTACACTTCTTCAATCATGTCGTTCATGAGCTGAGCATGGTCTTGTTGGTTGCGCATTGAGGCATGTCTAGATAGAACCTCATTGAAGCCCGTCAGTAATCCTTGAGCGGGGGGGGGGGGGTCGCCGTGCTGGAGGAGCTAGACCCACCTTCATCATCGGCCCAATCGGTGACGTTTCCGCCTTCGTGTTCGACTATCATGTTGTGCAAGATTATGCACGCATACATGACATCGACGAGGACTTCCTTGAACCAGAGACGCCCCAGCCCTTTCACTATTGCCCACCGTGATCGGAGCACACCAAATGCCCGCTCCACATCCTTCCTCGCCACCTCCTAATTTTGCGCAAATAAAACTCTCTTCTCACCCATTGGGCAGCTGATCGTCTTCAGAAAAACAGGCCACCTTTGGTATATGCCACCGGCCAAGTAGTACCTCATGTGGTATTGGCGCCTGTTGGCAGTGAACTCGATGGCCGGGCCGTTGCAATTGCATTGCTCGGTGAAGAGGGTAGATGAGTTGAGGACGTTGATGTCGTTGTTCGACCCGGCTACACCGAAGTAAGCGTGCCAGATCCAGAGTCGATGGTCAACGACGGCTTTGAGGATCATCGTCGGGTGGCTGCCCTTGTATCCACTAGTGAATTGGCCTCACCACGCCGTCGGACAATTCCTCCACTCCCAGTGCATACAGTCGATGCTTCCTAGCATCCCAGGAAAGCCGTGCGTCGTCTCGTGCATCTTCATCAGGCCCTGGCAATCTACAGCAGTCGGCCGTCGCAAATATGTGTCGTCATAAGACTCCACAACTCCCCTACAAAATCTCTTCAGGCACTCGCGGCCTGTTGTCTCACAGACGTGGAGGTACTCGTCGAACATGTCGTTGTGGTGCGGTAGGCCAACTGACGGAGTGCAACTGTGCACTTCTGCAACGGCGTAAGTCCGGGTCTGCCGATGCCATCTTCCCGATACTGGAAGTATTAATCACGTGACTTCAACGTCTGGACAATGCTGAGAAAAAGGTAACGAGGCATTCTAAACCGGCGGCGGAAAACAGTCGGGCCCCACCGTGGTTGCTCGGCAAAATAGTCTGCAACTAGACGTTCGTGAGTTGCGGCGTGTTCACAGAGGACAAACGTCCGACGTCGAATAGGCCTAGGGATCTGCTCCGCCGCCGCCTCCGCCTCCTCGCGCTGCATTTCGGCTAAGCATTCCGCCATTACGTCTTGAACGGCTGCATTTAAGGCTTGAGTCAAGGTCGGACTACCTCCCTCCGAGGAACTCTGGTCGTCATCGTGGTTCATTTTGGTTTGTGAGAGATGGAGAAATGTGAGAGATGAGAGATGCGAGAAATGTTCGTATGAAAAATAGAACGAGAATCGAGGTTTAAATAGATAAATTTTGAAAAAAAAAATAAAAAAACGCGTTGTATCGTCCGCGTCGCCCACAGTGGGCGGCCGATGGCCCGGACGATGCCCTATCGTCCGCGCTTCGTCCGCAGACTAAGCTTAGGGCGAGGACGACGCATCGTCCATCGTCCGCGCACCCACAGTAGCGGATGATGGCACGCCCGAGGCATCGGGCGGCCTATCGTCCGCCTCACTGTGGATGCCCTAATGTGGTCGCCCTTATTCCTTCAACAAATTAGCTATATATTTTCAGATAATAGATAGTAATATTACTACTAACTAAAAGACTTTATTTTTTTGGACCAAATATTAGTTACTACTATAATAACTTATTATTTCAATGTTAGCTGGTTGTTTGATGGTTTGATGCTAGGAAGTAGTTTGCATATATCATAATCCTCAATTTTATAGTACCATTTTGTCCGATTGCCTCCAAAATATGTTTTTATTGTTATTAATTTTAAAAGTAATATGGCAAAAAAAACGGTGGAGAATGAATAATGCATTAAAAGAGAGAGTTTTTGTCTTTATAACTTTATTTTACTGATAAATATTGTATTAGAGAAAAAAAATCACAAAATATACACAAATATAAAGCTTATATAAATAGGGCGATATATAGTCTGCGATTAGAAGTGGTTATGATTTTATACAATTGACAGGTCATGCGTCAGATTTTTTCATACTTAATTAACCTACTTAGGAGTACTATATACTTTGAATCCATATATTATTATCTTATCTTAACTAGCACAAAATTATCTGTATTTTTTTTTGTCAATAGTTAGAAATGCCATATTGTCTCTTACGAATGAATATCAATATCATCTCGATTTGAGAATATTGAAATCTCATTGTCAAATATATACACATTATTTGAAAGCATGAGATATCGTTCTTAAGTTTTCTCGTATATAAGATAAGACTATAAAATTGAAATTTCTGTTCAATAGGAAGGTCGTCTATAATTTATGTAGGAATGAGATTGTATGTATTAATTTTTTTAAAAGTATTTTATAAATATTAATTTATTTTGTTAGACATATTTTGCAGTTGCAGATTGTTGTACAAATTTAAGAATTTACTAAATGCACATATTGTTAGCAACGACATGCTATCCACGTCTTCAAAAAAAAAAACTTAATAATAATAGCGTGAATATTTGGGATACGTAAGTACAATAAACATGAATAATTAGGTAAGAGTTATGAGTGATGGCGATTAGGTAGTGGGGAGCAATAGCACGCCCCTAATTTATAACCACTTGCATCCACATGCACAATGTCTTTACCTTTTTTCTCGAGGAAGATAAAAGTAAAATAAAAAATAAAAAAATTAACCAAATAATTAACGTATTAACTAAAATATTAGTAGTATATCTGCCCTAACACTATAAAGTGTATAATTACATCAGTCTCTAACAAAGGACATAGTATAAAATCAATGGTTACACTATTAGAAAAAGGAGTCAACAATAGTAAAGCAATATGCGGTTGGATGGGTCCTACTTTTTAGGATCAATACTTCCCGTTCTACAATGTATTTATAAATCGAAGTTGACAATCTTCTTTATTAAAAATGAGTGATGCTAAATGGCCATAACGTGGTCGGCCATAAAGAGTTAATTTAGTCCATTTACATGTATAAAAAAATTAGAATTACCGATATAAACTTATATGTGTGTGAATGGACTTGTAAGTTGATACTTATCTTTGAATTCCATTACGTAAAACACATTAATATCACGAATTATTGTATACGTTGATCAACAATCAAGAAATGACAGTAGTAATAAGTTGAGCAAAAACTACAAAAGAGCAACACTAACATGTTGAGCAACATATAATGAAGATGATATAAAAGTAAAATCAAGTAGTATTAAACCAAAAATTTGAAAAAAAATCAATTTTTTTTATTATTTAATTAATTTATGGCTGGCCATAATGTGGTCGCATAGCTTTATTCATTAAAAATACGGAGTATAAATTAAAATTATGTTGACAATCTCTTTTTATAAAATAAAGAAACACTATCTGACATTTTTATATTTATAATTGTTGATTAGCTAAATATAGCCAATGGATACCAATTAGTACAATCTACCATTTCGAAAAACAAACAATATAACGTCTAGAAAATGACTGGATCAGAAATCAATGATCTCATAATTGAAAAGTGACATTACTATTTGGTAGCACCTACACCTATCTTAATTATTCACAATAAAAACGCCACCCTCCCTAATCTAAGTAGTAATTAAATTTTGGTTTTCTTATCTCCATTATATTATTGATCTTGATCTTGGGGAATTTCCCCTTTTTTCTTTTGGTGTTTTGAAGATGTCTTAGTACAAGAGAGAAAATTTTGGAACCATCTTCACATGCACAATGTGTGTTAATGACAATGTCCATGGAAATGGACTTGAAAATGGATGGATGATGATTATATAGGTTTTGATGGCTTAAAGGCTATCTTTTTTTTTGAATTGCACATGGTTTGAATTTGATTCTGATCACTCATCTTTAAAAATATTTAAAACTTTGACTTGGTGATTTTTCATCCCAAATTTTTATTACATTTATAGAACAAATTTATCTAAATTAGTCCGAGGCTCCGAGCTAAATTTTTGGCCAACTAATCAACGCCAATGTATACCACCGGAAAAGATGCTTTAACGTTTAAAATAAAATAATAAGAATTTACTAAATAGATCATGTTGATAATTGTTTGTTGATTATTTGGCTGGTTAAGTGGTGGACTATTATTTGTGTTGGGCCTGAGTTAGTTTCGGCCCAGGAAACTTGGGGATGTGTGTTGCCCTAGCCCACTCCACTTGAGATATACTCTCTTTACTCCATCCGCCGTTTCAGTTGACTCATTTAACTCTCACTGTGCAGGCTTTCTTTTCTCTCTCGGTTTTTTCGATTTCCCTTGAGTTCTTCTTCTTTGGTGATTCTCTGAGTGTTACACGGTGGTAGGGCTCATGTGCTTGAGTGTGTAATCGTGTGAATGGGTGAGATTAGCAACTGATTCGGTTGCTAGGGTTCCAGAGGAAATTAGGGTTTTATGGTGAGAGGTTTCTTGTGAGTGTGAGATCAGAGAGGGGTCAGATCCGGTTTTGTGGAGTGGATTGGAGTTGTATTCGTCGTGTGTGAAGTTATTTCACAACTGGATTCAACGTTGCTCCCTTGGATTGTTGGTTTGGTGAATAGATCTGCACTATTAGCGGGTGGCTGAGCCACGGCTTGTAGATCTATGCGATTCCTTTGTTATCTCTCTGTTTCTTGTATACTTTGTTTAGATCCGAGAGGATCTCTCATTCTATGCTAACAAGTCTTCCAGTGTGCAGGTTCCTTGGTAGAACTTGGAGCTACTGGAGCAGGAAGACAGTGCTATAGTGTACAGATATCTACTCTGTAATAGCTTGTAGTTCTTGTATAAATCAGTCGCTTGGTTGGTGGTTTGACTGAGCCATCTTGTAAACAAGACCAAAGAGGTCTCGGTAAATAGTGAACCCGGATAGTCTGATCCCTACAGTGGTATCAGAGCCACGGGGGGGACTATTCCGGCACGCCGAGTCGCTAAAAGGAGGTGGGCAAGTGGAACCCTCCCTCGAGTGGGGGTTTGCTCTGGTAAATTGGCTGAATCTTTCTGGATATTTTTGTTTTCTGTTTAGTGCCAACTATATGATTGGGATTTTGTTTCTGGTAGACAGTCTTGGCAAGACTTAGGTTTTCCTTGTGTGTTTTCTCTGTGTTTCTAGCTTCCGTGGTGTGTTTTTTGAAAATCTCCTATTGCTTGACCACCAAGCATATTGTGCTGCCTAAGTGACCCCCTGCGCCCTCCAGAAGTGAGTGATTGCGAACTGGGATAGCCTTAGCCGGCCTTGCTCGTGACTGTCAAGGATTTGAGGTTCTTTGTGTGAAATCTGGTGAAATCTGTGAATCTGTGTTTGTCTGTTGCCTTGGTGTTCTGCCTTTTGTGATTGGCTGACTGCTTGTTGTGTGTTGTGTTGTTTTCTTGCTCTTAGTGTTGCCAGAAATTTTTTTTTTTTGGTTTTAAAATGGCTCAGCCTGTCAACTTGGTCCCTTTCAATGGTAAAAATGATTTTGTGATCTGGAAACAGAAACTAAAGTGTGTTCTTATTCAACAAAAAATCTTCAAATGTGTTGATGGCACTTTGTCCACTAATACCCCTCAAGAAAAACTGGATGAAATGAATGAATTGGCCAAGGCCACCATTATTCTCAACTTGTTTGACTCTGTGATTAGGAAGGTTAATCATATTGAATCTGCTTCTGAAATATGGAAACACCTTGATACTTTGTACACTGAAACTTCTATGTCTTCAAGGATGTATTTGCTTGAAAAACTCTTTAAGTTCAAGCTTGATTTGTCAAAAGATATGGATGACAATGTGGATAGGTTTCAAAAGCTGGTTCAAGATATTAAAAGGTCAGGGGATAAAAGTATTGATGAATATACCAGTATTGCCTTGATGAATGCCATCCCTGACTCTTACAGTGATGTTAAAGCTGCTATTAAATATGGCAGAGATACTGCTCCTCTTGAATTGATTATTAGCTCTCTTAAGTCTAAGGAAATTGAATTAAGGGAAAGGGCTCCTGATAAATCTGCTACTAACAAGGTGTTTAATGTTAGAGGTAGACCTAATTCTAGAGGGGGTGATGTGTAATTTTCGAGTTCAAATATTGTATGCAAGATCACTCAAGTTTACTAAAATAACTCTAATATTACAACGACACTGCAAGAATACAGGGTCGAATGTAGTACTATGAGTGTCGATCCACAGAGAAGGTAAAGATTAATTAACTCTTAAACACAGAAAACACAAGCTAATGAGGTATTTTGATTTGAAGATTTTGATTAAGAGATTATGCAAAAACAATTACAACAGATTAAACAAGCAAGACGAAATAAGAGAAGAACGTGTTACTCCAAACATTCACGGATAAAACGATGATTTATTCTAATATCCAACTCTATCTTATGAATTACGGGACTTCAAAATCAAATCACAATGCTAGCACTAAACATGCTTGACATACGAAAGCTTAAGAATAGTTGAACACATATTCTAAAAACTTATTTTCGTTAATCTAAGAATCCTACGGGTGCGCGAGAATCAGAGATCAACTACTATTAGCACATGAAATCCATTATCAAATTATCATTTGAACAAATCTAATTGATAATTAATTACCACAATGTTCCAACTTATTCAAAGTTAAAGAGACATTCAAATAAGCCTAAAGATCTACTACAAAAGGTGCACCAAAAGTAATAGATTCAAACACTAAAATTGTGGTAAAAACGATCATAAGATAAAGAAGAACATAGCATAAATCACATGAACAAATTATCCAATTACATGTTTGGAGCAACACTAAGATTTCTAGCCACTCATTGTCAAACTAGGAGCAATACAAAATGGAAGAAAAACCCTTTGAACCATGGAACTTTGAAGAATATGGCGTGGCGTCACTTTCTTGCAATTGGATTCTTCCTTCTTCACTTTTTCGCAGCCTTTTTCTTCCCCCTTCTCTTTTTTTCGTCCCTGACTGCCTTTTTTCTTCCCTCACGTCACCTTTTTCTACTCACAAACCGTCCACGAAACTGCAATTTTGCAGTTAGAAAAAACAAACGCCCGACCGGGCGAAATTAGAGGCAAGAATCGCCCGACCGGGCGAAATGCTACTGGGTGCATCGCGGGAAACGCCCGACCGGGCGTTTTGTGTCTTGGAGAATCGCCCGACCGGGCGAACTTTCTGGACTCTCCTCATGCTTTTACGCGTTTCGCCCGACCGGGCGTTTTGAAGCTCATAATCGCCCGACCGGGCGAACTTTCTGATCTCTGCATGCTTTGCCAATTCCACCCGCGAACTTCCAGCTTCCAACCCTCCTAAACTTCAATACAAATACAACTTGATGAGTTATAATTAACATAAAAAAGTGTAGTTTAGGGGAAAAAGTATAAGAAATATGCTACGCATCAAATACCCCCAAACTTAAGCTCTTGCTCGCCCCGAGCAAGGTACATTTTAAGCACGAAAACTAACCCAAACTTCACCCGCAAAGAGATTTTCATCAAAAAGAATCATGTAAGGACGTGAGTGACAAAATCTAAACCCCCAACATTTCCAATCGAAATTTCCCACTCTCAAGAACAATCACTCATCCCCCTAGAACTTCAAGTCAAGGTGCACTTCAAAGTAGGTCCAAACATACGATCAAACAACTCAAACCGTCATCATCGACTCATCAAGCACTACTAATCACATAGACACACGGATTTCAAACCGAACTTCTTTAACTCTACCAAGTTATTTACACAACATCCACAAGCATCAACGATAAGGTCCAAGGTCTTGTTTCAAGGTTGTAATGGGGCTAGGGACGAGGTAGGATCAATATGGATAGTGAGCTCAAAGGCTACACATTTGAGTGCCAAAATCTTCCCTCCTACAACTTCCTTCCAAAGATTAACCAACGAAAAATTACAACCAAACCCACACTCCCCCAAACTTGAGATCTATTCCAGACGAGATTACACAAACAAACATAGAAGCTCTATCTTTATTTCATCAACTTATTCTTTTTTTCTTTTTTCTTTTTTTTTTGTTTTTGTAAAGACCTCGACTTTTGTGAATTTGGAGGTCGTCTTTTTCTTTTTTTTTTTCTTTCTTAGAACTTCATTCTTTTCACCTTCTATCAAGTCTAGAAATGTCTATTCTTTACAATCCACCACCTCACACTCACAACTCAAAACACAAAGCTCAACTTGTATTTAGCACCCAAATAGTAGCAAGGTCTATTGATGGGGCTAAAATTAGGCTTATTTAAGTAGCTAAGTGTTTGGCTAAGTGTTTACACAAAGAATAGGGAATTAAGCTCAAGGTGGCTTCTAGGGGATCATTTGATGGACTAGGCATGTGATCATTTGGCCATAGAGTTCATCCTAGTGCCTTATCCTCCCAAATCGTTAACACAAACGAACGCAAGCACTTCACTCGATAAAGCAAATCAATCCAACATAATTTCCACAAGTCATGCGATTTTCACACTCTCCTCAACTCAAGAAATCGGATGTAATCACGACATGCTTTTTCAAAAAGATTCATGCACCCATTCCATTCATCCTAAGCTTCAAAGATCAAGTAAAATCAAGCACGAATTCCCAACTAGAAAGCCGAAGATAAAGCATGCACCCGTCAAATACATTGATTCAAAACACCTTTATCAAATAATACACCCAATAAACATGCATCAAGCATAAAAATCATTGACAACCCCCCCAAACTTGAATGCGTCATTGTCCTCAATGCATGCATAGAAGAACAATTATAAAGTAAAGGGAAAGATAACTCCCCCAAACTTGGCATGAAGTCCATAGTGCATTCGGGTGGGAGGGTGGGTGTATATCTCTTTGTGGGTGTGCTTCCTCTTAAGCTCCAATAAATGTCACATCTCCATGTTACTCCTACAAAAAGAAACAAAACCTACAAAAAGAAACACTCAATTCAAAATAAATGTTAGAGGAAAGAATTGAGCAAACAAAACCTCAAACATAAGAAAACAAAAATAAAAGAAAAAAAAAACTTGGGTTGCCTCCCAATCAGCACCTTTGTTTATAGTCGTTGGCTCGACCTTCTTCATCATTGATCTACACTTTTGGCTCCACCAGAGAAGCCACTTCTCTTGCCTCCATGCCACTTTCAACTCCAACATAAGCCTTCAAGCGTTGGCCATTCACCTTCCAAATAGAATCACTCTTCTGATCTCGAATGTCCACCGCACCATAGGGGTACACCTTGTGCATCACATAAGGCCCCCACCATCTTGACTTGAGCTTGCCCGGAAATAGTTTGAGCCGAGAATTATATAAAAGGACCAGTTGTCCTTCATGGAAATGACGAGGCTTGATGGCTACATCATGTATCTTCTTAGCACGCTCCTTATAGAGATTAACGCTCTCATATGCATGAAGCCTAAATTCATCCATTTCGTTCAGGTCAAACATTCTCTTCTCGGCTGCCGCATCATAATCCAAGTTTAACTTTTGCAAAGCCCAAAAGGCTTTATGCTCAAGTTCTACCGGTAAATGACAAGCTTTTCCGAACACCAACTTATATGGCGAAGTTCCAATCGGGGTCTTATATGCCGTTCGATATGCCCACAAAGCATCATTTAACTTTTGAGCCCAATCCTTTCGAGACGGCTTCACCACTTTCTCAAGCACCCGTTTTATCTCACGATTGGAGACTTCAACTTGACCACTTGTTTGGGGATGATAAGGGGTAGCAACCTTGTGTTGGACACCATACTTCCCTAGGAGGTTTTCAAACAATTTATTGCAAAAATGAGTTCCTCCATCACTGATTATAGCTCGCGGTGTCCCAAAGCGGTTAAAGATGTGATTCTTGATGAACTTCAACACCACTTTGGCATCATTGGTTGCCGAGGCCACTGCCTCCACCCACTTGGAGACATAATCGACAGCTACGAGAATGTATTGTTGTCCATTAGACTTGGGAAACGGTCCCATGAAGTCTATTCCCCAAACATCAAAGAGTTCTACCTCGTGAATGTTGTTCATTGGCATTTCATTTCTCCACGAGATATTGCCGGTTCTTTGGCAACTGTCACATCTCTCTACATAGGCTTTTGCATCCTTGAAGATCGATGGCCAATAGAATCCGGACTGAAGCACCTTAAATGCGGTTCGACGTGCTCCAAAGTGGCCGCCATACACAGAATCATGGCATGCAGACAAAATCTGAAGGTGTTCATGCTCTCCCACACACCTTCGAATCACTCCATCACTACAAATACGGAAGAGAAACGGATCTTCCCAAACATACGTGCGGGTGTCACTCAAAAATTTCTTCTTTTGATTAGAAGACAACCCTTCTGGTATAATGCCCGTGACAAGGTAGTTCGCCAGATTAGCAAACCACGGCACATATGTTTCCCGAGCTTCCACTTGCAACACTTGCTTGTCGGGAAATTTTTCATTGATCCTTTTCTTTCTCTCATCTTCCGTCTCTTCCAAGCCCTCTAGCCTAGACAAATGATCAGCTACCAAATTTTTGGTCCCCTTTTTGTCTTTAATTTCTACATCAAACTCTTGTAATAAGAGGATCCATCTCACCAACCGAGGCTTTGCATCTTTCTTATTCATCAAATATTTGATAGCTGAATGGTCCGTGAACACTACCACCTTCGTGCCAAGTAAGTATGCACGAAACTTCTCAAAGGCATACACTACTGCTAGCATTTCCTTCTCCGTCGTGGTGTAATTCAATTGAGCTTCATTGAGTACTTTACTAGCATAGTAGACGGCATGTAGGACCTTATCTCTCCTTTGGCCTAAAACGGCCCCCACAGCATAGTCCGAAGCATCACACATCAACTCAAATGGCTTCGACCAGTCCGGTGTGATAATAATAGGGGCTTCGACTAGTTTTTTCTTCAACTGTTCAAATGCCTCAAGGCATTTCCCATCAAAGACGAACTTGGCATCCTTTTCAAGCAAGTTACAAAGTGGCTTTGCAATCTTTGAAAAGTCTTTTATAAAACGTCGGTAGAATCCCGCATGTCCCAGGAAACTACGGATGCCCTTCACATTCGTTGGGGGAGGTAACTTCGAGATCACATCAATCTTCGCCTTATCCATCTCCAACCCCAACTCCGACACCTTGTGTCCCAACACTATGCCCTCCTTGACCATGAATTGACACTTTTCCCAATTTAGCACGAGATTTGACTCCTCACATCTTTGTAGGACCCGTCTCAAGTTTTCTAAGCAAAAGTCAAATGAGGATCCAAAGACGGAGAAATCATCCATAAAGATCTCCATTATGTCTTCATTCATATCGGAAAAAATTGCCATCATGCAACGTTGGAATGTAGCCGGTGCATTACACAAACCAAAAGGCATCCGGCGGAAGGCATAAGTTCCAATAGGACATGTGAATGTCGTCTTTTCTTGATCTTCCGGGGCAATTGCAATCTGATTGTACCCCGAGTATCCGTCTAAGAAGCAATAGTGGGAATAACCCGCAATCCTGTCGAGCAACTGATCTAAGAATGGCAACGGAAAGTGATCTTTTCTCGTCGCTGTGTTCAACTTCCTATAGTCCATGCAAACTCTCCATGAGTTCACCAATCGAGTTGCTAACACTTCATTCTTTTCATTGACAGTCACGGTTATTCCCCCTTTCTTCGGTACACATTGCACCGGGCTAACCCACTCACTATTAGAAATGGGGTAGATCATCCCATATTTCAACAATTTTTTCACCTCTTTTTCAACCACTTCTTGCATGAGTGGGTTCAACCTTCTTTGTCTTTCTCTTACCGGCTTAGCTCCCTCTTCCATCAAGATTTTGTGCATGCATATAGCGGGGCTAATCCCTTTGATGTCGGCAATGGACCATCCTAGAGCTTTCTTGTGTGACTTCAGTAGCTCTATCAACTTCAATTCTTCTTCATCATTCAACATCGCCGATATCACAACCGGTAAAGACTCATCCTCACCAAGGAATGCGTATTTCAGATTTGTCGGGAGTGGCTTCAATTCTAGCTTTGGTGGTACTTCAATTGAAGGCTGCACATCCGCCACGAAAGTATCCACCACACAATCATTTTCGAGATTTGGTTGATCCATTTGAGCATCCTCACTTTCATCAAAATCAAAATCAACTTTAATTGTCGAACCAAAATCTCTTTCCAAGCTCCCCTTATCATATACGCTTCCTTCTATACTTGCCAAGGAATGCGTATTTCAGAGGAAATTAGGGTTTTCTGGTGAGAGGTTTCTTGTGAGTGTGAGATCAGAGAGTGGTCAGATCCGGTTTTGTGGAGTGGATTGGAGTTGTATTCGTCGTGTGTGAAGTTATTTCACAACTGGATTCAACGTTGCTCCCTTGGATTGTTGGTTTGGTGAATAGATCTGCACTATTAGCGGGTGGCTGAGCCACGGCTTGTAGATCTATACGATTCCTTTGTTATCTCTCTGTTTCTTGTATACTTTGTTTAGATCCGAGAGGATCTCTCATTCTATGCTAACAAGTCTTCCAGTGTGCAGGTTCCTTGGTAGAACTTGGAGCTACTGGAGCAGGAAGACAGTGCTATAGTGTACAGCTATCTACTCTGTAATAGCTTGTAGTTCTTGTATAAATCAGTCGCTTGGTTGGTGGTTTGACTGAGCCATCTTGTAAACAAGACCAAAGAGGTCTCGGTAAATAGTGAACCCGGATAGTCTGATCCCTACATTGTTGATGCACAAACAATGAATCAAAGACGTTTTATTAGTGTCAGTTGGCCAAATTTTAGCTCGAGCTAGTAATGCTATATTTACAATTAGAGTAATTATTGTAAATTTGAGTCCATTCATCGCTTTCCGCTGATCAAAGTTGGTGCTATTTTTCAAACAAACCACAGAAGAAATTAAATCATTAACTACAGTGCTCTTAGTTAGGCTAACTTAAGTTTAATCACATTAATACTGTTTTATATCAAACCCCACGCAGGTTCTTTTGTGGAGTATTATTTTAACACTCCATGTTTTATGTAACTAACCAAATGATATGTGTAAAAATTCGTAAAAGTTAAATTTTAATAATAGATGGAGTATATACATCAGTGGCGAATCCAGGATTTTTCATTTGGGGTACGATAAATAATTATAACGATTCGAAGTTTCAAAACCTGACCAATCGTTTTTATTTTATTTAATTTTTCATGCTAAATATTTATACTTGTAATTTTAATATAAAAATATGATATAGACGTGCACTAGAAAATAATCGGAAAGATAAAAACTGACGAACGAAACAACATGCATTAGAAGAGAATCAAAATCTATTAAAATGTTTAAAAACTAAAATTATAAAAAGTGTCCAATTTTTTGAAAAAAATAGAAAAATGAATGAACGAAACAACATGCACTAGAAGAGAATAAAAATCTATTAAAATATTTAAAAACTAAAATTATAAAAAAGTGTCCAATTTTTTGAGAAAATGAGAAAAATGAATGATGTGAGTTGTGTCGGTTTTGAATCCAATTGAATATTTTCAAACAGAAAAAATAAATATATACTATGCATTAGATAGATTTCCCCTTTCAAAAGCATTTTAGAATATTTAAAAAGATAAGTAAAGATATAAAAAATGCAATATTTGAAGATACAAATATGTAGGAAAATGAAGAAGGCGTTGGTGATGAGAATCAAACCCTGGCCTCCACCGTGAGAGGCGGAGATAAATACCACTACACCACCTGCGCGAAGTTGTTTTGGGGGTACAGTTGTACCCCTTTGTTCCCACGTGGATCCGCCACGGATATACATACATAGGTAAAAAAAATTGATTAATCGAAAAAGCTCATTCCGACAAACGTCGAGCAAAGATTCGTGTCAAGCAATCTAAAGACAAACTGCCAAAAAAAATAAAAATTAAATAAAATAAAATCAAAAAAACACAAACCACACAACATCCCAACCAAACAAAAAAAAATTATCCTACATCAACAGCCTACAAAGTCTAAAACCAAGCAACACGCGCAACAACAACATAACGAAAACATGAGCAAAGACCATAACTCATGATTGGGATCCGAAGACACAAACTCGGTATCAATTTTCACTTCAAAATCTGATATTCAATCGATAGCTCCATTGTGGGGTGTTTGGACACCCACTTCTATTTCACAACGTAAGTTGCCAAAAAAGTCTTCTCTTTTCGGCCATTCTACAAAGTAAGTTGCCAAAAAGGCTTTCTCTTCTCGGTCTCCCAGATTGGCTCAAATATTTGGAAAAGCATTTTATTTTGTATGCTCCAGATCGACCATGATACGATATATAATAGAGAGATCCACAACTTCTTATCAGATTTTTGGAGAGTGATGTCCAACCAAGAGAGGAAACACGCCATCGGGTTCTTAAGGAGGCACACAGATATGTTCCATGTATCACAACAATAGTATCACAATTGACTTGAGATTCTGTAGCTGACAATAATATTTCGGAGACTCCTGTTCATCATTGCGAAAGATGCATTGATCATTCTCGTTTCCTTCTATGCCATGCCCGATCAATCTATCCTTGATGTAGTGGCACAAGATTTCTCCAAGCAAGGCGTCCTTGAGTAGCTCTTGGATCCCCATCCTTAGCTTCGGCATGACCTGCAAGACAAAGTTAAAAATTAAAGATTTGTGGAGCGTCAACACTCGCACATCCCTCGTGTTTTTCCTCAATTCAATTTGATTCGATTCACGGCAAGGTAAATGTTCCCAAGAAGTTCATCTTCTCAGGTAAAGAGTTTTCTTCTCCACATAAAATGCCATCTCCATTTTCCTTCTTCCCATATCTTCAATAAGCTTATTCTTTTAGTTAGATAATGAGAAAAACGTTGGAAAGAGGTTATTTAGAGTCTCTTCCCTCATCCAACAGTCGTGCCAAAATCGGGTTTCGGTCCCATTTTCCACGATATTGAGAAAAGCCTTGGAAAGAGGTTCTACAAATTATAAATACTACTCCATCCGTTCCATAGTAATGAAGACGTTTCTTTTCGGCACGGAGATTAAGAAAAATTGTGTTAGATGAGTTAAGTAAAGAAAGAATAAAATGGAAAATAAAAATATAGAGAGATGAAGGGAGAAAAAAGTAAGTGAGAGTAAAGTAGGCGTGAAAAAATGTGTTGACTTTTACTTAAAAGAGAAATACCTCTGTTACTATGGAACGTACAAAAATGGCAAAATGACTCTATTACTATGGAACGGAGGGAGTAGTAAGTTGTCTTATCTATATAATTCTATTTTTTACTTTTATTTATCAACTTTAATTATTTATTTTGATTTTTTTAAAATGAGTGCAAAAAAAAGTGTCTCAACTTTCTTGGGACATATGAAGTAGTATAATATTTGGAAAGAAGTTTCTTTGAAGTTTGTATTAACCCACCTGATTAGCATTGCTAAATCTGATTCTTTTAAAGTTATGTCTTTAAAATCGAATTCCTATATTTTGAGTTCCACTCCTTCGAGGCCTAATATTCCGGTAATCTGTTAATTCTAAATAAAATTTTATACACACATATTTTGTCCTTAATTAGCCATTAATAATAGATGGAGCGAAATAGTATAAGTATCACACAAACTTGTAGTATTAAATGGGGATAATAAGGGTGACTGATAGAAATCTGTGGGTTCCATCCTAAAATCAATTAGTGAGAGGAGGAGAGACCCATGAGACTTATACTGTGAGATATTTTTTTATGTTCATTTTATGTTTCAATTGCCAACGGTGCCTCTTTTTCGTTAAACCCCATTATCTTATTCGAAATTTATATGTAATTTTGACATAACTTTAAATTTGTAGCATAAATATTTGATGAGATGAAATACACTATTAATTTAATTTCATATTTTCTCAGATCCAAAAGTTGCTGCAAATATCAGAGGTCTGACCGTCTGGCATAAACTAAGACCATGTTTTTCGCACAGTGGGGTTCGTATAATTTGGAATTTTGGACCTATTCTTGATAGATTAAAATTCCATATCAAGCTACAATGCCTAAACCACTAATTTTGTACATTGTAAGTTTTAAAAAAACAAATAAAAACTTTATAATTGGAACATACGAGGCAATAAATTGTGATAAAAATTCATAGGTTTTATCATAAAATTAATTGGTTATAGAAGAAATGAATCATTAGACTTATATAGTGGTTTCAGTTTTCTCTTTACACCGATGTGGGATATTGTTTTTAGTTTTTTTTCCTTGCCAACAAATTGCATAAATAGTAATTTCACTTATCAAATTATTTCAGCTAACTAATTAATTATTTGGGACTGTATCTTTCATTTCATAATTTGTCTCATGCACGCACATTTTGAATTAAAAGTTGTCGTCCTTAACTATTTACATAGTAATTTATTTTCGAATGAGCGCACAAACCATCATACTGCATAGTGCATACTATATAAAAGTGTATACGCCTGAGAAATTTTGACAAGGAGTCGAAAATACTAGTAATAGATACTACTCCATAAGAGAGTTTTATATGAATATATGACACTTACAAACAGAGAAAAGTTCATATGCAATCCAACGTGGAAATTTGTAAAAAAAATTTTAAAAAAAAGTTCATATGTAATAGAACTTTGGTTGATCCAACTCAATCATACCATTTACTTATAAGTTATAATATCAAAATATTATTAAAAAGGTATGAAATCGAGTCATATTTTTTAGCCTGGTTAAGCTCAAGATAAAAAATTAAATAATCTAAGTTTCCATATTATTATTTGATAGCCTAGTTAAACAATTTAGGAAGCTCGTGTTAAGATGAAGGCCCATCAATATTGTTCTTCTATAGGTTATTGATCTCACTCATCCAATGTTACCTTGGTGGAACAATAACAATGATTCAAACTTCTCATTTATTTTTTCCCGCTACTTGAAACCCTGCATTTCAATTTACCTAAAGGCCAGACGTTGTTGTTGTGCGACAATAGAAATGGAAGGATTAGGCGCGACGTTGCTTCTTGCGGGTGAGCGGGAAGGAGGAATTGAAATTTCAGGGACTTAGTTAAAAAATGGGAATTTCAATTAGATACGAAGAGAGGTTTGAAAGAGAACAAAGACCTTCTAATAGAAGGTGGTGAGAGGGTTGAGAAAGAACAAAGACCTTCCAACAGAAGGTGGTGGTAACAACAACGACCATCTTTATTGTATGTGATACAATGGCGCGACAATAGTTCATTCATTGTTGATTTGTGTGTACAACATAATTACCTCAACTTAATATCCCTCATTTATGAATGAAAAGAGAGTTCAACAAAAATGGCATAATACCCATGTGCAGGGGTCCAAACAACCAAAACTAAGTACTTTAGGGCTCATCATGTCTTAGGTTTGTGTAAATTGCCCTAAAGGAAAAATGGTCCCTTTTGTATAAGTGGTCCATCTTGTGGTATTGTCATTTTAGGGCAGCCCCTATAATTTAAGGCTACACAGTACAGTCTGTACTATGATATTTTAATAGTATTATTTATTATTAATGGTGAACTTCCATATGTTTAATCAGAAAGCATTAGGTAAAAAGTTGGCATGTCAATGATTTGGCCGAAACCCTATATCATAGGAAATGGACTAAAAGGTAAAAAAATAGCATATATTTTAACTAAGTGAAGAATACAAGTTCATAATTTTAGTAACTATTTCCATCAATATTCAGACAAACATTGCGGTCTGATACATTCATATTGTACTCTAGCTTCCTAAACATCTACGTCAATTTTCAATTTCGTCAGAATCCTAAAGCGTGGAAAATTAGATACAAAATAAAAGTTCATAATTTTTAGACGAACTTTTAAATTTATGAGAAATACCATATTTCAGCAAAAAATCATAATGTAAAGACTATTTGCCCAACCAAGGAATGATAGAAATTTTGTTGCCGAGCTTGTTCAAAAGAAAGAGAAAATGATGTTTCATTAGAAAGCAGGTATATAACTGCAGTCGAGTGTCTACAAGATCTCGTGATGTTGAATGGTGAGACAAATCTTGCGGTCCCCTCATACCACAAACAAAACTACTAACAATTAGTATGAGTTTTATTTTGAAGAGATATGAGTTTACTATACATTGTGTAGTTGTGTTTTCAGTTTATACTGTAATTTTTAGTTGATTGGACTTTTTTAAATTTATTGGATGATATACGATTCATAGTATTTCGGTTTAAACAATTTTATAATTAATTAATTAATTGATTGGATGCTGATTTAATTTATTGGATGATATACGTGTATAATTTAAATTTTCGATGAATTTGGGGCCACAGCTCGAGGTAGGAGAAATTAATATAATTGCCGCGATTTACTCAAGGGAATGAAAAAACTAAAAAGTAAAATACTAAAATTGCATCTTCTAAGTCACACCATTTCAACTGAAAACTCAATTAATGGTGGATGCATTTAGTTTTAAACTTGTAATTGGTTCATTCATAGATGTAGTAATAGTACAATATTTACTCCCAAGTGTTTGATATTGTTGGGCTTTTATGGCCCATTAAAAGTAAGCACTTATTGAGACTGGATAGCCCATTCAAATTAGATTGTAGTATACATTTGGGCTTCAATGGAGTCCATATACTACATTTATCTTATTCTTTGAACATCAAATGCTGTTACATAGTTGTTGGAAATAACGGATACTTTAGGGTGAATAATACAATCTTCTTTACTCCAAATATATGTTTGGGTGTATATAATCAAGGTAGTCATAAACGTACATACATAATTAGCATTACGTGTAATTTCAATTTCATGAGATTGAAACACACAATTTAATCTTATAATTATTTCCCATAAAATATACTATGGACTCATTCAATTTGAAAGATTATATCTTATGATTGAATATGTATTATGTTTGGTTCAGAGATTGAATCTAATCCCTTAAGCTTATATGGATAATCATATAATAAAAAGTCATATTCACCTTCTCCAACTAAAATAATCATACATTTAATCTTAGATGAATAATTCTATGATGATGAGTCACAAGAATGACACCTACATGTACTCCAAATATGTGAAGTTACTCAAATTATTGATATGTCATTGCTCGAAAGTAAGATTGAATAATAGTCTTATATGACCACGTAAAATATGCCGCTATTGGAAATAGATCATTTGACAGTCATCCGAATATAATTTTAACGTAGGAGTAAGTTTTTAGCACAATATTTACGTACCAAAAAAGTGAGGTATTACCATATTTTGATAAAAGGAGAAATTCATTAATGGATATTTACCCCAAAATATTAAAATCAAGCAACTGTCAACGTAATCAATAATGTCGTCTTCATCTTAGAGCATCTCCAATGCCGGCGTCAAAATCGCGACGCCGATTTTTCGCCGACGCCAGTTCTGACGCCGAACCATTGGAACCGGCGTCGGCGAAATCGGCGTCAAAATCGGCGTGGCCATGCCGATTCGCGCGATAACGCCGGTTCCGACGCCGATCCTCACGGCGCCATTGTGGGTCCCGGATCGGCGTTAAACCGGCGTCAGATTTTATTTATTTATTTATTTTCTTTTGAAAACACTATATATACGCGCTTTGAACGTCATTTTCATTCGCACCACTTGTTTTAACGAGTACTCTCTCTACCTTACTTTTTGTTCAAGATCAATAACGAGCAATGGAGAACAACTACGAAGGTACTCCAGTGACTCCCGGGGGATGGTCTCAGACTCCCCCGCCTCCCGGTGTAGGGTCTCAGACGCCCCCGACTCCCGGGGTAGGGTCCCATACTTCCCCGGCTCCTGGGGGAGGTGGTTGGCCTCCGATGACCGGGTACTACAACATGTACCCGTGGCAGCAGATGATGCCGGGGTGGGCACCCGGCATGCAGCCCCCTATGCAGATGATGCCGGGGTGGGCACCCGGGATGCAGCCACCGGCGCAGCAGATGATTCCCCCGGCGCAGGGGACGCACGGGGGGGACAACGCCTATCGGCCGACTTTTGATTTTTCCACCGGTTCTTCACACACATCGACCCCAACGGATGCACAGTATACGGAGACCTTCTCCTTAGCGGACTTGGGTTTTGATATGAACGAGGTTCCGGAAACTCTCATTCAAAGCCAGGGAGTAGGGCGGGGTAAGAAGAAGGGCAAGGCCAAGAAGATCGGCGAGTCGTCGCAGCCGGAGGCCGAAATCCCGGGCCGGAGGAAGTGGATGGACGCGGAGAACGTTGCGGTTGCCAAGGCGTGGGTGAGTGTCTGCGACGATCCTCTCGTTTCGAACAACCAGAGGATCGTCAACTTGTGGGCCAAGATAGCCGCAGCCTACAGGGCATTTTGCCCTGAAGGGAGACCGTGCACCGGGGAGGAGGTCCGGAAGTGCTGGGACCGAATCAGGTCTGGCGTCTCTCGATTTTCGGGTTTGTACGCCAACGCCCTCCGCATGCAGACCAGTGGCCAAACAGAGAAAGACTGCAGGAGGATTGCGGAGAGAGCCTACCCCGATCCGCAGAAGAAGTACTATGAGTTCACCTACTGGAACTGCTACGTTGTGCTCAACGAGTCGGAGAAATTCCGGGCAGGCGTCGACGCTGGCTGGCCGAAGAGGCAGAAACTGAACTATACCGGAGATTATAGCGGCAGCGGTGGTTCGACAGACCTCCCCGAGACGGCCCAGGAGGTCCCGACTCCTCGTTTGTTCGGTCGCCGACCTCGCCCGGTTGGCCAAAGGCGGGCGCAACAGGTTGCGAGGGGGGGCACCCCGAGTTCCCAGGGGGTCCATTCGACATCCCCCCCTCGGCAGGTCTACCGAGGAGCTCAAATTCTTCGCGCGCCAACAAACGCGCGCTCAAATGGTGAAGACCTTAGCCGACTTTCAAGCGGCGGTGGACCCCGAGGTGAAGGATTTTCTTCGTGTATTGCTCCAGAGCCAGCGTGAAGAATTGGAGGCGATGAGGAGGGACACCGGCGGGAATAGCCGCGGCGTAGGTGGCGACGGAAGCGGCGGCGACGACGGTGAAGAAGCGCTGGGCGACGACGGAGACGAGGACGGCGACGAGGAGTGATTTTGTTTTACTTTTTTAAATTAATGTACTTTTTAATTTTTGTACTTTTTTTAAAATTATTGTACTTTTTTTTTAAAATTAATGTACTTTTTAAGTTTTAATATTATTATTCGAATTTTCCGTATTTGTCTCGTAAATTAAATTTCGTATGTTGATACGAGTGTAAATTAAATTATATAATTGTTATTAGTGATGTGGATAGGTAGTGTGAAGGCTATGCGAGGGCTATTTGATGTCCAGTTGATGTGGCAAGCTGATGTGGCAGGAGAATTGTAGTGCTGATGATGTGGCAGTGTGAAGGCTATGTGAGGGCTATTTGACGTCCTGTCTTACTGGAGATGCTCTTACTAATTCTGCAAACGTGGCGATTGTACAGTCAGCAGATTAAACGGCTGATACAGTGCCACGTGTAATCTTCTCAAAAGAGTTCCAATCCATCCTTGGTCTGCTTCAACGCCTATATATTTGGATATCTGAATCTCCATGGAAAATTCTCTGCTAAAAACACCCAAAACTGAAATACCATCTGCAAAATCCATCGAATCTGTTTCAATGGCGGAGAAGTCATTCAAGTACGTGATCCTTGGCGGAGGTGTTGCTGCTGTGAGTACTCTTTTATCGTTTTCTCACACCACTTAAAACCTTTTCTTTTTTGGGTTTGTTTTTCGTTATATGTTGATGATTCATTTCGGCATGTTTTATGATTTGCCGATCTCGATGAAGACGGAATTTCATGCTTTTGATTTTTCATATGAATGGAAAAAAGTTGGAAGAAGAAAGGCCTCGCTTGTTATTTTACCAGCATCGTTATCATATAGACATGTTAAACGTTCTTTGCTTACTTCATCACTATGATTCCACTACTATACTGTTTATCAGTATTTTATTTATTTATTTTTATAGTATTATTTATTTCGGTGAGAAAAATTTTCCCCGGCATAAATGATCTTCGGTTCTTTGTTGCGAGTGTTGGATACAAATTGACAATTGTCGGTATGTGTATGTAGCAACTAAAATGTGACTTAAAAGTCGTGTGAATTAATTTGATGTGTTAACATTTGGAATAAATTTATTAGTGTAGTGTGTTAGTGTGACTAACTTGTAATCGATTGGTAATTTCAGGGGTATGCTGCGAGGGAGTTCGCTAAGCATGGAGTGAAGCTTGGCGAAGTTGCTCTGATCTCAAAAGAGGCGGTGAGAATTATTTTGTTTGCTATCTGCTGGTATATTAGCATAGCCTCTCTTGACATGAAAATGCATTTTTGTCTTATTGCTATCTTATATTTGGTCCCTCCCAATCCCAAGTTTTTTTTTATCACACTATAAGACTCTGATTCCACATTCAGATGTCTGTGTACGCTGACATTATTCTTTGATTCTTTGATGATGGTTTCAGGTAGCTCCTTAGGAACATCCAGCACTAAGTAAGGCATACCTATTTCCAGAAGGTTAGTGGGTTTAAATTCAGTTTTCATGGTTCTGCTATATCTGTGAAACAATTCTTGTTTGTGCAGTAGATTGTTGACACTTTCTTAAATTAGAGATTTAAACATAGGTAGGAGGGATAATCTGTATTCACAAATTGCAAATGCACACACATGCAATGTAAAGAAATTTTGACTTATATTTCAGATTTAAACATAGGTAGGAGGGATAATCTGTATTCACAAATTGCAAATGCACACACATGCAATGTAAAGAAATTTTGACTTATATTTCCCTTCATATTTGAACTATGTCGATAATTATTTAAAAATTATCCTGGCTGCATTCTTATAAAAAGTTTGTGGTATTTGCAGCCTTGAACAAAGACTATTTTATAATTATTGCTCATGTAATGTTTTAAAAGTACATGTTTATTTCTTATGTTATTTTTTGGAGATGGTTGTAATAATTGTGTTGGAGTTTTGGTCCAAAGGGCTACAGAATATTGACATTGCTACTGTAAAATTTCTATTATCTGTTTCTCACAAAGAGCTGATTTTTTTATAACACTACTTTGTACTTTCCTCCAGGAACTGCAAGACTCCCAGGAACAAAGACTATTTTGTAATTATTGCTCATGTAATGTTTTAAAAGTACATGTTTATTTCTTATGTTATTTTTTGGAGATGGTTGTAATAATTGTGTTGGAGTTTTGGTCCAAAAGGCTACAGAATATTGACATTGGTACTGTAAATTTTCTAATATCTGTTTCTCACAAAGAGCTGATTTTTTTATATAACACTACTTTCCTCCATGAACTGCAAGACTCCCAGGATTTCACGTGTGTGTTGGAAGTGGTGGAGAGAGGCTCCTCCCTGAGTGGTATATGGAGAATGGTAATTGTTTTTCTTCCTTATTAATAATAATATTTGCCTGAGGCAGTTCTACTATTGGCAATCTTTTGGGTGATGACATGCGTCAATCATATTGCTCCACATTATCTCTTGTATGAGATTCAATAGAACTTCTCCTCATTTATCATGTCATTATTATTTGCAGGGATATCTTTGATCCTTAGCACAGAAATTGTCAAAGCAGATCTCGCTTCAAAGACCTTACCAGTTCAGCTGGGGAAACCTTTAAGTACCAAACACTTATCATAGCTACTGGTTCTACTGTTAAGTATCGTTCTTGAATTGTAACTTTCATCTTTTGATCTGGTATCAGCTTGACGCTGTGTTTCTCATCTATGTGTTGTTTTGATCAGGTTCTTCGATTGACACACTTTGGCACACCAGGAGCTGATGCTAAAACATCTTTTACTTGAGAGAAATTGATGAAGCTGATGCACTTGTGGCTGCAATCAAAGCAAAGAAAAACAGTAAAGCTGTGGTTGTTGGTGGAGGATACATTGGTCTGGAGCAAGTGCAGCTTTGAGAGTCAATAATATTGATGTCAGCATGGTTTTCCCCGAACCTTGGTGTAGTAAGTTATTATTTGTTTTCGTTACATTGTTTGTTTCAGAAGTTTGTTCAAATAACTTGATTCATGTGAAGGTGACCAAAGTTATGACAGATTAGATGAGATGAAGTGCTTTAGATATAAGTCAACTTTGAGATTTAATTAACAACTATTAACACTGCGTAAATGTTTGATTTTGTAGTGCCTAGGCTGTTCACCGCTGGCATAGCTGCCTTTCTATGAAGGTTACTATACAAACAAGGGTGTAAATGTCATCAAGGGCGCATTAGTTGTTGGATTTGAGACCAACGAGAATGGGGAGGTGAGCTTTAAAGCTTTCAAAACTTAATTTCTGGTTACATACTCCATGAAGAACTTTGTTGGTTACCTGAAATATTCTTTCTGCTGATTTCAGGTGAAGAATATGAAACTTAAGGATGGTAGGGTGCTGGAAGCCGATATTGTTGTTGTTGGTGTGGGTGCAAAACCACTGACACAATTATTCAAAGGCCAGGTTGAAGAGGACAAAGGTGGCATCAAGGTACAAGACCACTTACATCGTTCTGCTCTTCATATTGAAAGCCTCAAGAAAAAATGAAGCATATAGTTGATAATTGATATAATGACTGATATACCTTGCAGACAGATGCTTTCTTCAAAACAAGTGTACCCAATGTATATGCTGTGGGCGATGTTGCGACATTCCCCACGAAGATGTATGGTGACATTAGAAGAGTTGAACACGTAGATCATGCTCGCAAATCTGCTGAACATGCTGTGAAGGTTGGTACAGGCACATGTAAATATCTTGTGGAGTCCTGATTCCATGGAGTGATAAACACTTGGCAATATTCGCGAGTGAAGAAGGGAAATCCGTTGGTGAGTACGAGTACCTCCCTTTCTTCTATTCTCGATCATTCGACCTGTCGTGGCAGTTCTACGGTGACAATGTTGGTGAGAGCGTGGTGTTCGGAGACAGCAGCCCAGCGTCCTCCAGCCACAAGTTTGGATCATACTGGGTGAAAGACGGGAAGGTTGTGGGGGTGTTTCTGGAGATAAACAGTGTTTGGTTCCATTACTACTATTTAGTTTCAACAAGCTTCAAGTGACAATTTTAATGTGTACGATCAAACAAATCTCAAGTTAAACCTGATATTACTCTCAGACTTGGTTGACATTTTGAATGTGTCTCATTTATTTATCATAGCAGTAATTTTAAAATGTAAGATATTAATCAATATTATTTGATATAGAATTCAAAAATATCACTCCACTATTTTTTTATAGTATACTCCACTATTTTTGGAGTACTATTTTTTTCGCAGTTACTAATTAAATTCATGAACCAGAAGGCCTGAGGAAGAAACGTTATACTATAATGATTCCAACCTATCCCGATCCTCAATGATAACATGAAGTAGTAGTAAATTATTTGATTCCATCCGGATTAAATTGTTAAGAAATGAAAGATTGTAATTAAGATCAATTACCTAAATCACCTAATTGACAAAATAAATTTCATAGAATAAGATTATTCTTTTCCCTTGTGCAAGACTTACCATGTATATTGTGTTATACTCCTTATTTAAAGGAAACTATATTCAATGGAATTATCATCATTTTCTACGAACTATTTTCCATGTCTTCTTCTGTACCGCTTAACATGGTATCAGAGCAGGACTCAGAAACATATCATCATCGTCCCTAACCTCTCTCGACCCTATAGCCAAATTCTGCTGAAAACCATCCAATAAACCATGTCAGAAGACGATAGAACATTGGTCTCATCCCAGTCGGATGAGATCGTTGGGCAAATCGCTGAAATCATGAGCAAAAGTTTTGTCATGATGATGCCACCAACAACAGTCAAACCAGAAGACACAAATAACCCACCAGAACCACCAATAACCTACAAAATCGATACACAACCTCTCCACATCGGAGGAAACAAATTGAATGGGGAGAATTACTCCACATGGGTCGTACTGATGCAAACGACGATAAGTGGCAGGGGGATGGTTTCTCACATAATTGGAGTGCCGCCTTCCCTGCCACGGACAGATCCAGCCTTCAAGCAATGGCAGCAAGCCGACCACTGCGTGTTTACATGGCTCATACAGAACATCGAACCACGGTTGGTCAACTGGGTTTCGAAGCAACCGACGACCAAACATATATGGGATGCGTTGGCCGTCACGTACGGAAGCGGAGGAGACAAACTCCAAGTATACGACCTGTACACGAGAGCAAGTATGGTGAAACATGGTAACCAATCGTTGGAGGAAACTTGGAGTACCCTACAAGATTTGTGGTTATCAATAGATCAAAAACAAACAACTCGGATGAAGTACCCTGAAGATATCGAGATACACGATCAATTCATCCAAGAACTAAGACTTTATCAATTCTTAATTGCAATTGACAGTAAGTGTGAAACTACCAAGAGAGATAGTGAAGATGGAGCCACTTCCCTCTGTGGATCAAGTCTACAACTTGGTCCAGCATGAGGAAACACGATCTCAAGTGTTACAGCCCGGTAACTCCAACAATAAAGTTACTTCAGACGGTGTAGGCGCTGGACTCGCTGTTCGAGGAAGGCAGAATCAACCCAATGGCTGGGTGCCTAAAGGCTCGCGGGGCGGCGGTCACTGTGGCGGAGACAGCGGCGGCGGAACTGGATGGAACCGGTGGAATGACGACGGGGAAAAATCCAAAGTGGTGTGCTCGTACTGCAAGAGAAAAAAACACACCAAAGAGTCATATTTCGAGCTAGTCGTCTACCCCGATTGGTGGATAGAAAAACACATAAAACCGTCGAATGCATCGCCGTCTGCTTGTACAACACCATGGAACCGCGGCGGCCATGCTGCCGCTGCCGTCGGAGAACAGGATCGTGCCGGAGATGGAGGATGATTGGCCACCACCGAGGACAACCAAGAGGTTGCTCAAACTCGGGGTGGCGTTGGAGGAGGCGCGCACAGAGGTTTTCAGCCAGCGAATCAGACCGAAGCGGCCAATTTTTCCGGCGGGACCGTGATTGCAAACTGGGCGGAGGCGGAATTGACCGAGAATGAAGAAACGGCGCAACAAGGTAAGTTAGGGTTAGGGGGTTAGGGTTTGGGGAGGTTTTATGTTTGGATCCCCAAATTTTCGAAAAATCCCATATTCTACCCCGTAACTCACCATATTTGCATAAAAGACCCCAGTTTTTGCAAGTTGACCCATGTACTTCTTTTTCACCCAAATTGAGCCCTCAATTCCGAAATAACTCCAAAAAGCCCAAATTTTGTGTGAAAATCGATTTCAGTCCTTAGAAAACCTTGGAACTGCATGTAAAATATCTAATGATGTTGGTAAAAATGATCGATGGATATTTGATTGTGGTGCTACCGACACAATTACTTATGATGCTTCAGATCTTAAGAATATCCAAAAACCAAAGAAATCTTATATTCAGACTGCTAATGGTGAATTTACAACAGTTGAAGGGGCAGGAACTGTGAAGATATCGCCTACCCTGAAGTTATCAAACTGTCTATATATTCCGTCTATGTCTCATAAACTGTTGTCTATCAGTCATGTTACAAAAGAGTTGAATTGTACTTTACTAATGCAGTCGCACTTCTGTCTGTTGCAGGATATCCAAACCGGGGAAATAATTGGACGTGGTACTGAACGCGATGGGCTCTACTACGTAGACGAGATAGCTCAAAAAGGGACTGCCATGCTAACTCACGGGTCTGCAGATCAGAAAGCTTGGCTTTGGCATCGACGTTTGGGACATCCCTCTATCGGTTATTTAAAATTATTATTTCCTGATTTTATTCCTAAGCATGACATGTATTGCGAGACTTGTTTTTTAGCCAAAAGCCATCGAACTTCTTATCCTTTAAATAATACTCGTGTTGATTCTCCTTTTTCCTTAATACATTCGGATGTATGGGGCCCGCACCAGTTACTGGGGGGCAAGGCCTTAGATACTACTTAGTATTTGTAGATGATTGTACCCGTATGACATGGGTGTATTTTATGAAACACAAATCCGAAGTCTTTGCACATTTCTCCCATTTTTTCAATCTTATCTAAACCCAGTTTCAGCAAACTATTAAAATCCTGAGATCAGATTAGGGGGGGAGTTTGTTAATACCAGCATGAAACAATTTTTTCAAGAAAAAGGCCTAATACACCAAACCTCTTGTGCCCATACTCCTGAACAAAACGGTGTTGCCGAAAGAAAAAAAACCGCTCTCTCCTAGACATGACCCGCTCTATGTTAATAGAATCAAAAACCCCAAAACACTTCTGGCCAGAAGCCATTGCCACCTCAGCCTACCTTTTAAACTGACTACCCACAAGTATCCTCAAACATCAAACACCACTCCAAGTCTTATCCACCTTTATCAAAATTCCTCCACCTTTAACTCTTGAACCTCGGATCTTTGGACTTCCATTTTTGTCCTCACCCCTAAACATGAAAGAACCAAACTTTCCTCATGTGCAATTAAATGTGTTTTTGTTGGATATGAGGTGAATCAAAAAGGGTAGAGGAGCTTTGACCCTAAAACCAACCGAATGTTCATCACAATGAATTGCAACTTCCTTGAAACTGAGTACTTCTATACCCATCTTAGCGGTCAGGGGGAGAGTAATAGAGATGATAATATTGAGGACCCGCTAAGTTGGATATCAATGTCGTCGTTGCCAACTCCAAGTAATCCTAAAGCGGACCTAACAAGACGAAAGTACTTAGTTCCGCTAAGCAAGCCTTTGGAGTAGGAAGGCCTATCGTCGAAGGTGACACTCACCCCGTTAAATCCCCGTTGAGGTTATCCGATGTAAGTACTCATGACCCTGTTTCCTCGGATATTTATCCTACTAATGATGTGAGCGCAGAAGAAGTATTAGATCCTGTTATGGAAAGCACAGATGGAGATTCAGGGGAGTGGAAGAAGTAGAAGGGATTGACCCCGATACAGGAAGATATATTCTTCCACCAAGGACAAACAAGGGAGTTCCACCGAAAAGATATACACCTGAAAAGATCAATAGGAAAGCCCGCTACTCCGTTGCATGCTTAGTTACAAGTCATCTATCAGAGATGGCTCAGGTGTTCGAGAAGGCGTTGTATGAGGAAGAAGATATCCCACAATCATAGGAGGAAGCTATGAGGTACAAACATTGGAGAGAAGCAATGAAGAAAGAAATAGATGCCCTCATTCGAAACAACACGTGGGAAAAGTGTGTTATACCTGGAGGGAAAAGACCAATAGGATGTCGGTGGGTCTTCACCATCAAGAGAAGACCAGATGGATCGATAGAAAGGTACAAAGCAAGATTAGTTGTGAAGGGTTACACCCAGACATATGGGGTGGATTATTCAGAAACTTTCTCCCCAGTGGCCAAAATGAACACAATTCGAGTTTTGCTATCTGTGGCAGCAAACAAGGATTGACCACTTCACCAATTCGATGTTACTAACGCCTTTCTGCATGGTGAGTTAAAAAAGGAAGAAGAGGTGTATATGGAGGCACCACCAGACTTTGCAACAGAATTCATGGTAGGTGAAGGATGTAGGCTCAGAAAGACCTTATATGGGCTAAAACAGTCCCCAAGAGTGTGGTTTGGAAAGTTTGCTGGAGCAATGATTAGCTACGGATATACACATAGCAACTTTGATCACACCATGTTTCTAAAGAAGCGAGGAGATAAAATTACTTGCTTAATCATATATGTCGATGATATGATTATCACATGTGATGACCCTGAAGAGATCAAGAACTTGAAGAGAAATCTGTTTCAGGAATTTGAGATAAAAAACTTGAGAGATCTCAAGTACTTTCTTGGGATTGAAGTGCTGAGATCACAAGGAGGAATCTTTTTGAGACAGAGGAAATATATTCTCGATATTTTGGCAGAAGCAGGTCTCCTGGAATGTAAGCCGGCAAATACACCTATGGTCGTCAACCATGGATTGAAGATTAATGATGGAGCTGCGTTGACCGATCAGAGTCGATATCAATGACTAGTAGGGAAACTCATCTATCTCTCACATACTAGACCCGATATTGCCTATGCAGTAGGAATTGTGAGTCAATTCATGCATAAGCCACAGACGGATCGTACGGAGGCAGCGCTCAGAATTTGTCACTATCTAAAGGGAACAACTGGGCATGGAATATTATTTTCCAAGAATGGAAGTCTTGAGATTCATGGATACACAGATGCTGATTGGACAGAGAATACGAACGATAGGAGATCCACAACATGCTACTTTACCTTTGTTGGAGGCAACTTAGTGACGTGGAAAAGTAAAAAGCAGAAGGTAGTAGCTCTTTCAAGTGCAGATGCCGAATTTCGTGGGATTAAAAGTGGACTCACCGAGATATTATGGCTAAGAAGATTGATGAAGGAACTTAACCTCGCTCCTAACAAGAAGTGTCAGTTGTACTGTGATAACTAGGCGGCTATAAGCATCTCAGAAAACCCAATTCAACACGATCGAACAAAACATGTGGAGGTGGATAGACACTTTATCAAGGAAAAAATTGAAAGGGGAATTGTTGAGTTTCCATTTGTTCGTTCAGAAGCTCAGCTTACCGATATATTGACAAAGACTGTCAATGCTAGAAGTTTTGAAGATGTTCTTGGCAAATTGAGTTTTGGAAATCCCACTACTCAATTTGAGGGGGAGTGTTAAGAAAAGAAAGATTGTAATTAAGATCAATTGCCTAAATAACGTAATTGACAAAATAAGTTTCATAGAATAGGATTATTCTTTTCCCTTGTGCAAGACTTACCATGTATATTGTGTTCTACTTCATATTTAAAGGGAACTATATTCAATGGAATTATCATCCTTTTATACAAACTATTTTCTATGTCTTTCTTCTGTACTGCTTAACATAAATACCTACTATAAACTATAATTGCAATTGGAAAAAACTGATAAATACATTGCAAATCTAATTATAATATGTACCGCTTAACATAAATACCTACTATAAACTATAATTGCAATAGGAAAAAACTGATAAATACATAGCAAATCTAATTATAATCAATGAACACCAATGCCATAAAAGCAAGAGAATCTTTGACGACCTTCGTTTCAAACACATAGTAATCACCTACTTCGGCACATGCGTGACGAAATTCTTATAACAGTATATATTTCTTAATTTCAAATTAATAGTATAGTACAATAGAAGAAGAAAAGGCTGCAGGATTAAAAAATAAAAAATCAGTCAAATCAACATATAATAATAATGAAATTGATAAAAACTGCGAAGGGAAACTTAAAAATGACAAAATATAAAGAACCAAAATAAGAGTAGATATTTATGTAAAAAGAAACAAAACCTAAAACTCTGTGCAGTGAAAATTTGGGGGTTAGCGCTCCATCCCACGGCTCGGCACGTGCGGTGGGGTGGGACACGTGCCAAAATGAGATGCATGGTTAGCTGCTGACGAG
Organism: Salvia splendens; assembly: GCF_004379255.2. Taxonomy (NCBI): domain Eukaryota; kingdom Viridiplantae; phylum Streptophyta; class Magnoliopsida; order Lamiales; family Lamiaceae; genus Salvia; species Salvia splendens. The sequence goes on from NC_056045.1 coordinate 24,137,797, forward strand.
AGGCTTTGTCACCACTTTTCCAACTGCTTTTAAAGCCTTCCTCTCTTCAAACCCCAACTCTTTAACTACTTCTCGGCTCCGCGCCAATTGAAGAATATCAACATACTCCCATGCTGCTACCCGAGATCGAGGCCGCCGAGGCCCTCGCGGCGCTGGCTCGCTCCTCCTCCTCCTCCGCCTCTTGTTCTCAACAACCGACGCGCCTATCGCCCGAGGTTTGTTACCGACTTTTTTAGTGTGTTTGTGTGTGTTCTAATTTGACGTCTTGCTTGTAAGCAGAAGCTCAAGACTGAATTGGAATTTAGGGTTCAATTTGAAGCATTAGTTATTTTGTTCAATATACATTGAAGAAGCTGTTGCAGGCAAAATGAAAATAAAACAGAACAAAATAATTAGCCTTGTTGACGTAGATAACAAATGGTTACAAAAGAGCAAGAGAATCATCATCTTTGCAGAGGAATATCTCTTATATGAAGATGCCTTGTGATGGCGTGATTTTTCCTTTTTCGAGTTTTCAATGTCTTGAATTACACATGAAAATATGCAGAAGATGATGCCGCACCACATCACCAACATCTTTGGCAATCAAGATGAATTGTGATCCTCGTTATTTTTCAGAAAACCGGTGCACCCCACATCAATTTGGCAAATTACTTTTAGGCCTACTGTTTTGAGTTTATCTTGAATTAATGTTCAGAGTGCAATGTTTCTCCAGGTTATCCTGCATTCTTTCTGGGGCTTGAAAATGTATTTATGTATATCAGGATCAAGCAGTGGCTGCCTCTCATGAAAATAACTATGCAATGGCTACAATCTCGCATAGAGATGCAACCACAAAACTAGGCAGTAATCGGTTAAATTCTGCTACCAAGTTAAGGCGAAATTTGACACAGGTACATAGTTATAACTTTATTTTCTTTGTTGTTCTGTATTTTCAGATTAGGGACTTTCTTGTCTTATTATTCTGTTGCTCAGGCTGAAAAGGAAGCACAAAGGATTCGTCGAATATTAGCTAATAGAGAATCTGCCCGGCAGACAGTTCGTCGCCGGCAGGTAGCTTACTCTGCCACTCTGTTGTGAAAATTCTCATTTTGCTTCCTCTTGTGATTTATCACTGGCCACTGTTGTTGCACCTATTGTTTGGTAAAGATATCGTCTTTCAGTTAGTTACGAGTTCCTCATTCCTCTCTTTCTTCATTGGCCTGCCATTTATATACAATAATTTCATCACCTATGAATCTATGATATTTACTTAGTGTCATATTGATTTTGGTTGCAAGGGAAATTATGATCTTGAGAGAGCATCATGGTAATTGTTTGTCTCTCCATTTCTTCTTCCTGTCAGGCTATGCACACGGAGTTGACAAGGCAAGCAGTTGATCTGGCGGTGGAAAATGAAAATTTGAAGAAGGCAAGTCTTCAGCTACTTGTATTTAACACAAACATTGTTCTGTCATTCTAGTTGAAGTAGTTCACATACCTTCCTATCCCGTAGACTTATACATATTGGATTTTGGTGAGAAGGAAAAGGAGTTGGCTGTTGAGGCGTATAATTCTTTGAAAAATAGAAACAAATTTCTCAAACTGCAGGTAAGAACTACTTCTAACATTTAGCTGGTTTTCCTTCAAAACTTAGTCTGTGATACTGGTTGCTTTGGATTTCCAGGCGGATAATTCGAAGAAGGCTGAATCACAAGAGCCAAAGTCATCCCAGGCTGAGAAACCTATTACGACCTCATCACTTCCTTTGTATAACCATCCTTCTTTAATTCCTTTCTCGTGGCCTACAGTTCTATCTTCAAACTTCGTCCACTATCAATATCCATCTCATTCTGATCCCATTAGTCTATCAGAACATAAGGATATATCATCCACAAATCTGGGGCCAGAAACTTCCTCAGTGAGAACTGGACCAGGAAATTTGTTAATTGCGATTCCTCTACCTTGGGTACTTCCGCTCCCTAGTTACGGTCCAGTGCTGTGTTCATGCTCCGATACAGAGAAGAAAACGAATGAAACACATCCAGCTCATCAGTGCAGTAAATCTTCGTCTTCAGACAATCTGTTTGTGGTTGAAAACAATGAGTTGTCATCCAAGTCGGATATGCTGATAAAAGACAGTACATGTGTTAGAAGTGCAGTTGGAGATTATCCTGTGAACAGTGGCGACCATTGCACAGAGCTTCACTCCGGAGCTACTCTCCTTGCTCCCGAGAAGCTGAGCTGCATCAGGCCAACAAGAAATTCATTGGAAGATGAAACTGGCGATCCCAGTGCAATGGAAAATGTGTTGGAAACTTAACCGAAGAAGAATGCAGAGCTAGCTATCCGGCACCACAATAAACCGGAGAATTTGTTTTCAGCACTTATGGCCGGGAAGAGAGGAAGGAATTGATGATGCTAAGGAGTGTCAAGTTCCATCAGGCTCGTATACACAGTGCCAACTCTCGAGTCTTTGCAATGCAGGGAAGTGGTACTTGGTAATTTGTTGAAGCTAGTTGTGGACTCTGGTAGCATCTGTAACATAATGTGTTGTATATAAGCTGAGCAGTGTCTCGTTCTTGCTGCAGTTGTGTGACTGTATGACACTTTGATGTACTGTATGTTATTTTGAAGCCCAGTGGAGAAACTGTCTGTAATGTTACAGTATCATTTTCTGAAAACTACTGCAGAGACTACGAAATATAATATGCTGATTTATGTTACTTTCAGTGTTTTTATAATATTTTGTTTAATTTATTTATCTGACATTATCAAATTTCATCTTATGGCCTTCTTAATAAGTTATATTTCTGTAATCTGCTACCAAGGAAATCGACCTACAGCAGCAGGTTGACTGAAGGGAGGAAGTATCTGCAAGTGAGAAGCGCATTTTTCATACATGATGGGTATTATATTCAGAGTTTAGTCAAATCTGTCAGAGGATACAAGAACTGGGCTTCTAACTTTATGCTTGGAGTCAGTCCACAAGAGTGATCCAGAGAGGTACCACGCCTCCACCGCAGGCGGCTTCCCTTCTAGTGTTACTTTAAACGACCTATTTTGGTTGGGTCGAGTAAATGTCAAAACGTTGGGGGTGACTTTGATAGAAAGACCGTCCGGGGCGGTAACCTTGGCTTTGTATGTTGAGTTACCGGTGCCCACATTTGTCACAGTCCTATAAAATACTCCTGTGATGACCAACTCGTCTCCCTTGACTTGCAGGTATATGGAAGGGTAGTTGAGGCCATCTGCTCCTTTTGCTTGTGGAACGCTGGAGCAACTGTATTTCCTGCTGCCTGTGAGTAGAGCTATGTCTTTGTCTTGGTAGCCCTCTTTGCAGAGAAAACTTATGTAGGAGACTAGGTCGATGTCGTAAATCAGCCCTGGATTTACTGCTGCTTTCGGGTTCAGTTGTCCAGAACCAGATGCAAATTCAGCTCCAATCGGCGTGATCTTCAGTCTTTTTGCTGCAACACATAATGTGGATGAGTTACGGTTTAATGTTTAGGCGAATAAGAAAAGGCAGAGAAGCTTACAAGTGGTCATTAAAGCAGATTTGATGGCAGCGGGCGACCAATGTGGATGGAAAGACTTGACATAAGCAGCAGCCCCTGAGACATGAGGGCAAGCCATGGAAGTTCCGGACAGGATGTTGTACTTCACAACTCGTGCATCACCTTCTTCTCCAGTTACAGTGGCGAGTTTTGTGTAGGCCGCCAATATGTTAACCCCAGGTGCAGAAATGTCGGGCTGTATGATATCCGAGTCAGCAAATAAACAAGGCCGCAGGCATCATGTAGTGGGAGATGGATCTTACCTTTAGTAAATTAGCACACAGTTGCTGAGGTCCTCTAGATGAAAATGAAGCTACAGCTGGTGCAGCTATTTTGATGGATTTCGTTTTGGATATCACAGCTCGAGCTGATCTACAAAGATGACAATGTCGATAAGATCAAATCTAGAGACAGATGATACCGAGTTTTGGATCAAAGCCTGAGTAGTTACCTAGTGGAATTTATGTAGTTACTAATCTTTGTACCATCTTCAACACTGACATAAGTTCCTGGTCCCATTAGAGCGAATGCAGTGTCATCCAATTCTTCATCCGACATGATGATTCCTGCTGCACCTAGTTGTGGGACGACAGAATCACCGCCTGATCCCTCGCAGTATACTATCTTTCCTTTTACCTTCACCCGGTCCAGGGTTCCTTCTTCACATTCACTGTTAACAAAAAAATGATATTAATATGTAGCAACATTGCTTAATTCTCCCATTCTGACATTGTTTCTGAGGCCTCAATCGCCTCTTTGTTACAGGACAGAGGAGAAGCAAACACAATGGATGTGCGCTTATTCTGGTAAGAGAAGGAGCTCTGTTAAGGTACCTGGCTTCTCCATATGGAAAACTTGAATTCTTTGCTTCTTCTCCACTTGTTAGAGGGTAGAAGCTTTTCTTGGGCACATATGTATTGATTGCAATTCCCTACAAATAAGATATAGAGAGTAAGCACATTGATTATCATTACATCATTTTATGAGGACAGAGAGAGAGAGAAAAAGACCGTGATCTTTTGTCCATCGCCCAGTTTCACTCTTGTCACAAGCTTCCTGTCTGTGGTGGTTGCAGCGACAGTCATGATCCACGGCGCAACATTCTGGATTGTCCCTGGATAAGGTCCTTCGTTCCCTCCTGAGCACACTGTCAAGACTCCCTTTTTCAACCCGTGGAAGGCCCCAATGGCCATAGTATCTTTGCTGAAGCTGCGCCCTGCCCCGCCTATTGATACTGATATCACATCCACCCCGTCAGCAATGGCTGCATCGAACGCTGCCAGAAGATCTACGTCCTGGCAGCCATTCCCCCAGCAAATTTTGTAACTAGCTATCCGGGCTGATGGAACCGCGCCTCTTGCAGTGCCTTTCGCAATGCCGTACAAATTAGCGCCTTCCACAGTCACACCGCCTGCAATTGAGGCCGTGTGTGTCCCGTGCCCGTCAATGTCCACCGGAGAAGCATCGGGGCCAACGCTGCCCCCAATATCAAAGTACTGTGCACCAATCAGCTTGCTGGGAAAGTTGAAGACAAGATCAGTTATGAATACAAGTACGACAACTACTTCTAGTTAAAAATGTCTCAATTTTTTTAAATCTTCAACTCACTTGTTGCAGCCAGTGAAGTTTACTCCTGTAGCACACTTGCCTTTCCACTTACGTGGTGGTGGTCCCATTCCCGAGTCGTTGAAACTAAGTGATTCCGGCCATATTCCTGCAGACATCAAAGCAAATAAGTATGAATTCAAGAGCTAGTTATCATCGTGTAGGAGTATAAGGTAAATTTCTCTTACCTGTATCAAGAACAGCTACTATCATGTCTGATTCAAGCCGAATATTTCTCTTGACATTCTGAGACATTCCTATAAAATCCCATGATCTTGTAGTCATCTGCTTGTGCTCTTTGTTAGGAAACACTGAAATAACACCTTCTCTCTCTGTAATACAACAACAAAAAATGTCATGTAAGTTTGACTTAGTATGACGGACCGAACTAGAACTATCGATATCTATAACCATACCCGATAGCAACTTGGCTTCGTGTGGCTTCAATCGCGCTGCGAAACCATTGAAACTCCTCTTGTAGCTATATATCTTTGATCTTCTTGCTACCACTTCACTGTCATCAATTAATAGGTATCATCATATAGTATTAATAAGTAGTAATATGATGAGAGAGTAGTGTAGATGTAACCAATATATTACTCTCCAATTGCTTCAGAAAGAATGTTGTGGTGTGCATTCGTTACAGACTTCCTATCTAGCGGCAACTCTCCCATGTATACAATGTAGGTCTGTTTCATTACCATCACAACACCAATTCTCAGTTTCTTTTTTTTGGTATGAACATATTACATCTCGTAGGTCACTTCACGAAACGCGCTTACCTGTCTCTCGTGGTCGTCGTAGGCCTTGTTGAAACCGGCAATTCGATCAAGGCAAAGCGTCGAGCATAATGCAAAAATCAGCAGCTTATTCGATGTGTTCATGGTGTTGAGCAGAGTGTATGATTTAGTGAAGTAGTAGTGTAGTGGAGTGGTGAAGTCATATATATATATATATATTGATGGTCAGCTACGAATATGGATCGTTCTTGATTTGGGAAGAAAGCTACTCACCACAAGAAATCTTGATTGCCGTTAGTTGTGTAACCATTCGACGCACTATATCTGCTATAATTCATTTTACCAAATCTCTTCAAATTTGAATTTTTATTAAAATTTATGGAGATATGTCGGTTTAGATGGAAGATGCATCCACTATATATTAATCACGAATTTTAATCCCTATAGTCTTACGTAGTAAATATGTGGCCATATTCTATGAATGTATATTGGTCGATGGAGCGAATTAGAAATACTGTCTATGGCGTGTGTACATATAGATAAATGAAAAGTTTGGATTTAATGCTCTCTTTAAATTAAAAATATATCGGAAATGAGTCTCTCTAAATAGTTGTTATATAATTTTTTGAGTGAATTACGTAAATGGTTTCTGAACTATGCGTTTTGCACGCAAATGATACCTAAACTTTAAAAATATCGTGGGTAGTCCCTGAACCAATGTATAATCATATTTTTAATATTTTTTCACTATTCATCACAATTTTGTACCAAAAATGCCCCCAAGGCATGAAGGACATTTTTAAACTTTCATATCTAGGTATTGGATTTGATATTTTCTTTATCTTTCTCTCTAGTAATAAATATGATATTTTCTTATAGTTTGAGTACCTAAAATGACATTATTCACTTCACTTTTTCAATCACTTTATGTCATATCTTCTTTCTCTCTTTCTCTAAATTTTAGGAAGTAAGAAATTAAAATAAAAAAAATACACTATGGAGTTCTTAAATGTATGGAATAAAATTTAAAATTATAAATTTAATTATCAAAATAAATTTTAGCTAAATTTAACTTGATTATGATTATTTTTTTAATATTAAATATTATAATTAATTAAAATTAAGAATTTAGTTTTCATTAAAAAAGTAAATTTTAATATTAAAAAACAAATCACAATCAAAATTAAATTTTGTGACAAATTATTTTATAATTAAATTTAGAATTTTGATTTTTATAATTAATATATTTAAGAATTTCATAGTACTATTTTTTATTTTAATTTTTTACTTCCTAAAAATTTTAGAGAAAAAGAGAAAGAAGATATGATATAAAGTGATTGAAAAAGTGAAGTGAATTATATCATTTTAGGTACTCAAACTATAAGAAAATATCATATTTAGTACTAGAGAGAAATATAAAGAGAATATCAAATCCAACACCTAGATATAAAAGTCCAAAAATACCATTCATGCCTTGGGGGCATTTTTGGTGCAAAATTGTGATAAATAGTGAAAAAGTATCAAAAATGTGATTACACCTTAGTTCAGGGACTACCCACGATATTTTTAAAGTTTAGGTACCATTTGCGTGCAAAACGTATAGTTCAGAGACCATTTACGTAGTTCACACTAATTTTTTTAGTCCAACTTGAATACGCAAGAACATTTGATTTTATGATGTTATTCGTTACTAATTAGATGTGGTACCACTTTGTAGGAACTTTGTTCTTTTCAATCGGTCAATCTTTGATCAATTTATGTCATATCGTTTTGGATGATAAACTGATTTTGTCACTAATTGAGGGAGAAAACACATTATATGCTAGTAATTATGTCCATATCAGTTTAATCAAGATGAAAAATTCACAAATCGCATGTTCCTAATAATTAGTTAGGCTGACAATATTAATTTCAAAAAAACACGTACGCAAATTTATTTATAAGTTAATTAATATGGGAGAGGCGTATTTGAAAAAATAACCATACTTGTGGCTGTAAATATGCTAAGTGACATTCGCTTTTTAATAAAAATAAGATGTGGGCATATGAATCATTTTATAACAAATCTCTTTCTTCTAAAATACTTCAAATATTAAATATCTCATAAATTCTTTAATTTGAAATAATCAGATCAAGATTAACTTCACTGATGCCCTAAATCAAAATATTCTCAAGTGAGCTAAAACACAATTTATATTTTTAAAAGAAAGTAATGTGGGCTATTAAGGCCACGATTTTTCAAAATTATATACTCCATATAGTAAGGCCCATTGGGCTAAACTCCAACAGAGTAAATTAGTAGTACTAAATATGTATATATTGATTTCACTTACATTATTGGTACACAATTTATGGACTAGGAGTAAAGAGTAACCGTTTAGTTAGAAAATTATCTCTAAAAAGCGTTTCGATTAATTAGTTTGGTGGAATTAGATTCTTTGCACGATCAAGTAATGTCCCACAACTACATAATTTATCCAAGTGCCTGCCTATATAATTTGAGGCTTTGGTAGTGTTGGGGAAAAGTTCAACATTACAAACAAAAAGTAGATCATACTTTGAAATCTAATCACCGTTTTAGAAACCATTCATTGTCATTTTTCTTCCATCATTATATGGGCCATCTTCCAATCAATTTTATTACATTCTTAAGCTACAATCTCTAGCTGGGACTACTTATATTACTACTAATATGCCTTCTTTTCTTTTTAGTTCGTTTGCACTTTCTAAATTATGAAACTATTTTCTCTCTAATTAGGTGTGACCGATTCTCCACTAGTAATACTTTAATCACATTTTATTTCTACTTTTCTCATACTTTACTATCAATTATGCATTAAAATCTGTGTTCAACCAAAAGTGCATATTCTTGCCATCTTGCAGGGCGGAAGGAGTACTATTTTGCAATTGGAGTGTAAAGTAACTATGCACAACTTTGATTTTTAAGCGAACTTAACTTGTGCACATAAATTTTGCTATGAACATACGTTATTAGTGAAGAAAGAATAAAGTGAGATTAATTATAAATTTTAATGACTTACTTATCTCGGGACGTTCAAACATAAGAACACGGGAGTAATAAATTAGGGACAAATGAAAAGTAATTTTTATCAAATTAGTATTTTATCTAACAAATTTATTCAGGACAATTATGGCTTTTTATCCATTTACAAAAGGCTTAAAGTGATACTGAAAAGGAGGGCAAAATATATATTCAACATGAGTAGCTGAATTTTTAATCTATTAATCCTAAACTCACGTGAAGACATCACCACCATAATTTAATCCCATCATTCAATATTCGCAAAGGTATATTGATGTAATAAGTTGCAATGATTATGATTATTGAGTTATTGAGGCCATGCTATATGGGGACTCATTTTAATTACAGGGTTGAAATTATATATATTGGCCTTAAAGAGATTCACATGTATTTGCCACCCCAAAAATCCTCACATGCACCAGTAATGCTTAATGAATTTCAAGATTGAACTTTTTGGTAGTTATAATCATATCTCTTCCATAGTTCCATTCTCTATGTGCGTGTTTATTACAACTTGCAAGCAACCAATTAAATATGTTACTAATATAAAATTGGGACGGTTAACAACTAATCTTAAATTGATAACTGACAACTATATGAACAATTTATGTTATGGATATAAATGGCTTCGCATTGATATTTATAATGTAGGTTGTTGACATAGTTGTCCGTTATCAATTTAAGATATTTGATAACTGACAACTATGTGAACAACTTATGCCATGAATACAAATGTCTTCAGTTTTGATATTTATAATGTAGGTTGTTGATATAATAGTCAGTTATCAATTTAAGATAATTGTAAACCTAACAGGACCATATAAAAATATAAATGCAACCAAAAAAGTATACTATATCTAAATGGGCATAATCCTTTTCATTATTCACGTGTGAATTAGGAGATTGTGGATGAGTATCTTTGCAAAGGTTGATGAAAATTTAATATTATTAGGCATATGTTATATTTTTGCCTTCCCTGGGAACGAATAAATTTTAAGCGGTACATTCAAATTTCACAAACCATACCATTTTTTATATTTTATAATGTATTAACTTATTTATGCAAAGCTATCATCGTTTAAGGTACGAGCAATTAGTTCATTAGGTGCACCGATTGATGTTATAGACATTAGTTTCACACTAGAGTATTTAAAAACTCTAACCTTGTGATTTCTTACATCATTTAAAACTGTAGTCAATTTTTAAATCAAATTTTTAAATCAAATTTTCAAATCCAAATATCTCTCGAAAAAATCTAACACATATTCCATTTGTCGTGCGATGCCTCCTTCGGAAAATAATTTTCCTAAACTTAGGTTTTCTTTTAATATACCCTGTAAAACGATCTAGGTTGTGGGTAAATAATGAGGTAGTTTGTAGGCAATGGAGATGATGATGAGCACTCATTAATAGAGATGAATATGAATTCATGAACATCTTCCGTTAAATGAGGAATATTTTTATAGTATGACAATAAATTACAATCCAAATCACAAATCATGGCAAAACCCGACTATCGCTTCAAGCCAAGGATCACAAAAAATTGGCTTCAGCTTACTAATGATAATAAACAACACAAACAAAATAATAACAATAATATTATTACTACTAAAACTAATATACTACTTATAAATCCTAAATAGTAGTAATATACTATATGGACCTCATCTCATAATTAATAACGTAAGAACCGTAAAATAGTTAAGAAAAATACTCAAATCTAGGAAGAATAAAGTGACGTGTGTATAATATACTAGTATTTTATAATTTTCCTAAATCTTGACTATTAATACTAAAGTATATACATACACGCCAAATTTCATGCAGCATTAAAATGCAACACAATATACTCAATATATGCTGCGAATTGTCAAATATTGCTGAAATTAATAATGATTTTGCATAAGCAAAAAGTTTTCTATGTAGACATATTTTTAAAATTGATTTTAATCTTACGATCGTGGCTGATCATCCTCATATTAGGGTTTAGCTTTTTGGGTATGTACTGTTGTCTAATAATTATATTTGAGATGTATTAAATCTATTGTATATATAAAAATTTGTCTAATAAGTGGACCGATTTTATTACTTACAGAAATAGAAAATCGACAAGAAACCTAACATAGCATTAAAGTTCTGCCAAAAATCACGTGAACTAGTCCATTTTAGTGTGTTAATCGATTACTTTTCTAACCCAAAAATCATTCCTACAACACTAGTAATTTTATTTTATCTTCGAAAAACATTACTATTTGGTTTTAATTTTAAAATACATATCCGTCTTCGTTTTTATAGACAAAAAAGCGAATTAGAAACAAAATGTAAATGTAAACCGTCAACGGATATGATGTTACACGTTATTGCACTCATAGCTTATACCCTATGCTTGGAAATTTATTTCCAGATTTGCCCTTAATGATATGCCCGAAGACTAAAATGCTTACCTTATGATACTAGGCAAAATCATTCATTATAGTTGTTATTATTATTATTATAACGTAAAACAAAATAACATCATGAGCCGCTAGGGCCCACCCCTTAACTTAAGGGCTGAAACGTCATATTGCTTCCAAGCTTTGAAAATTTCCAATCTATTCTATGCTTATGAAGAATTAAGGAATTTCCAATCTATTCTATGCTTATGAAGAATTAAGGAAAACATTATCTCTAAAGCCAAATTAGAATCTTCTTAGTGGAACTTAATACCCACACAACAAACGTTTAAAATAATGTCTAGATTCTATATGTAATTAATAAATACATTCAATTAGAAAATTAGAAATATTATTTGTCCGATTAGAAACTTCGTACTCAAATATTCCTTCATAGTACATGTATTCATACTATTATTTGTAATATGATTGTACTAATAATTTTAAAAATCACAAAGATTGTGTTAGAACCGGCATTTATTGAAGGTGGAACTATTTGGATCATATTATTTAATTTGAATTAGTTTTTTGTAATTTTGAACTCCAAACCTAAATAGTACTCCTATTGAAATATTAGATCTGATTGAGGAAGCCTTAAACCACAATTAATGCTGACACGGCAACTCGTGAACTTGTATTTTCTAGTCTACGACCAAATTGGAAGAAGAGCGAGATCTCGTTTTAGGAGTAAGGAAAGAGGAACAAAATGATGATAAAAGGGCCCTACATAAGTCGTCCATTTAATTCTTAAAATTGATTGATCACTTTATCACTGCAAGTGATTATTCAATATTGTAATTCAGTATATTCAACGAAGATTTTTGAAGAGTAAAACTTTTGTATATTCATAATTCAGTCTGAACCATTAAATTTTTGTTCATTTTTTTGGAGAGAATTGGTATTAATTGAGGGGGATTTGCCGCTTGTCAACATAAGATGATTCATGAATGTAAGACGGCTCGGCTCCACCATTGACTGAGACCACCACACTACACAATACACATAACACATACCACCACACGACATATAGACATGATTAATTGAGAATAAGAAATTGAAGAAATAAAATATTTAAGAAATGAAGACAAAAGAGAAGGGAGAAAAGAGAGTATGAGAGTGAAGATATGATAAAGTCGAATAATTTATAATATAAGAAAAAACGACCGACTCATATAAGTTAGAAGAAACCGAATAAAAGTAAATAGAGGAATGAAAGAGATATGGAGTGATGATGGGATGGCCTACGCGCTTCGAAACAATCATATTTTGGTGGTATGAATTTACAAAAAGAGGCCTGAGAAGTGAAATACCAAGATTGCCCCTGCCGTGCAACTGCTGCAATCGCCATTATTCACATGCAATGGCAATCCCTCGCACAACTCATCATGCACCATTTTAATCTTCAAGCCGCCATCCTTACACATCCCCATTATTACTCTCTCTGCTATATAAACCCACATCACTAAGCCATCGCCAATCACTTCACCACTCCAAATTACTATCCCTTTCCATATCCAAAAACAAAACTCCACTGAAGGACTGCTTCATCAGTGAAAAGGTAAATCTTTTTAGAAAACACACACACACACACACACACACTAGTTTTTTGTTGTTATTGTATTATCATTTCATTTGAATCACAAAATTAATGTAACTATACCTCATTATATTAAAATATACCTTTATCTCATTTTTTTTATAGTACAATAGTAGAATTAATTTATGCAAGTGGAATTTGACAGAGAATGGAGAAGCTGAACTCGGAGCTATACATGGAGAACTACTCCATCATGCAAGAGAATGAGAGGCTGAGGAAGAAGGCGGAGCTTCTCAACCAAGAGAATCAAACACTGCTTCACCAGCTCAAGCAAAGGCTATCAACCAAGGCACCCGCCGCCACCTCCTCCTCCTCCGCCGCCAAACCGCGGCCCACCTAGAAATTAGAAAGCTTCAAAACTTTAGTAGTAGCTAGGTGTGATTGTTTATTGCATATGAGTTACTTAGACGATTTTGCATTCCAATCTTAACGCTTCTTTATTTATTTTCTTTTTTTAGGAATGGACTTTTGATGTGGCGAAAGTCATAAATGGACGGTGCGTTATAAAATTATTGATTTGTTCTACGACTTTATTTATTAAAATATAAAAGTAATGCTTCAATTTTGTTTCCTCATTTGGAATGTTTATTCGATTTTGTTCCATTGTTAGTGTAATTCACATCATGGAGCAAATGGATCACTTGATCGTTTTTTAGAATATAATAGACACGAGTTTTAAGAAATGTAATAAAAAGTGAGTTAGAAAAATTTAGTGGAACGTGAGTCATACTTTTATATATTAGTTTTATAATAAAATGTGAGTATGAATGAGTTAGTGAAATATATGGTCCACTACCAAAAATGGTAAAAAAGTGAAATGAGACAAATTTTATGGGACGAACGGAAATGGAAAAATGGGACAATCTTTATGGAACGGAGGGACTACTACAAGTTTGATAGAACGAAAGTGAGTGATCGATGAGACAAAATCAAATAAACTAGACATTTATGTGATATAGATAAGTGATGTATAATTTTCCCCTGACACCTTAATATTCTGATCGGCCAAAAGGTTTCGTGAAACATTTTATTCCCAAAAAATATGTTATGTATCTAATGGATAGTAGTATTACTTAAACGGCGAGACATTTTTTTTAGTAAAAATCTCAAACGACAGAGACTAAGTTTACCGTGAATATAATGTTTTTATTGATGAAGATAAATCTTACCAAAATTAAGATGTTACAAAAGTGCTTGATGATTATTTTCTTAAAGACAACAGTTTATATTGAAATATTATTTTATACTCTAATTGATTCAGTGCTTATTGGTCAAACGGCATAACGGCGGGGCTTATTTGGACCCAAAATCTGATTGAGCCCAATAAACTTAGTTCTATGATTCTAATTCCCATTCATGTGTTTCTGAATTTATTAATGTGTAAAAAGAAATTATGTTATGCTAGAAAATCATATAATCCACTCTACTTAATTTCTAAGCTTTAATGTTTTTTTTGTTAAAGTGGGATGAATTAGTAGTAATATCATTGCAAACTAAGTGTATCTACAACTAAAAAAGCATTTATTTGATGAATTAGATACGTAATTTTTAATTGTTTACGATCCAAATTGATTATATTTTCTCTGTACGTTCCAAAGTTATAAATAAACTAGTTTTCTCGTGCAGTCATGCGCGATGCACGATAACAATTAATTAGTTATATTAGAAGAAAAAAAATCATACTAATTATTTTATATTTCATGAAGGAATGATGTATTTTTTTTTCATAGAATGGATAGTAAAATCAAATCAATGATCAAAATCTCAACGATACATTTTTTGTCTACAAATGATTGAATTATATGAATTGGCTATTTTAGTGTTTTCATTTTCGAGACACGCACGCGCTTCATGTTAATGTGTTGGACAAAAAGCATCATGAATTAAATTTCTAAGTACAAATTTGATTTTGTTCCCAAATTTTCATTCAATTTCAGATCCATCAGTACATGCATAACTTTTATTTTTTCCGATTTGGAAAACACATTCAATCACAATGCAAACATAAAAGCGAAAGATATGAAGGGAAAAGGAGAGGTGATCGATCCCCCAAGTTTGATTTGCACACAATTGGTAGGTCATACTAGTTATTAATCTGCAGGTGCAGGATAATTAGTGTTAGCGGCGTCTGGCGGCGGTTTCTCGCTGTGCATTGAAGAAGACGGCGGCGACAGGGAGGCCGAGGTCATTCTCTGCAGCGAAACGGCGAGTGTTGAAGTTGCTACGACACGTAGGCAGGGTGTCAAGGGACTGCCTCACTCTCTGTTGGAAGACAACAAACACAAACCTATGAATCCCTATATTTGGCCTTGGTCTCTCGTACCTCACCACTTCTTCTCCTGTCAATGTCATAAACCAACACTGACTCACACAGATTTTAAGTTCAACATATTTTTAGCACAACCACACTGACTCTACTAACTACTCTTTATGGTAAAGTACATTAAATCATGTCCATCTCCTTTATATATATGCTTAAAATAGTACTCCATATAATTATACATGCATTTAAATTTAATTTCTCCCAATTTTGAAGTCATGATAGATTCAGCTTACCGAATGTAGCATCTGTTGTGCCTGGAATGTCGGTCACTATCCTGTTACACACATACCAACAAATAATACATTAATAGTAGATCCCCACAATTTGGTATACATATTATCCTCATGTGTGTATCATATTCATTTTCTTTACTTTTTTTTTTCATCCTCCTTAAATTTCAACTTGTATCTTAAGAACTATTGTCCGTCCCACTCTAAGTGGAGCGTTTTCTACTCGTCATATGATATGTGCAGTTGTGTTTATTGAGATTTATATTAGTTCAATGAAAGTATATAATCCTTTAGTTTAATTTCAACTTTTAGCTAATAGTATATGACATAGGATTCATTATATTACACTCTTATCATAGGATTCATTATATTATACTCTTATGTTGTTCATCCCTATATATATTGCTAGTAACGCTAGAGTTTGCTAGAGTTGCACATATTGCTAATTGTTCATCCCTATATATATGTATATCTTTGCTTATTATCCAATATTGTAATTAATGGCGCACGAACATGAAATAAAAATCTTAATTAACTCATTGAACTTTCAATTCTTCCATATACCAGTGGAGATGCTCCCTGAGATAGGGATCACTAGGGCCAGGAACATCAGGATCAGTCATAACCTGCACAATTATACCCAAAAATTATAATGTATTTAATGTTAATAGAACATTTAATGGCTATATGGAGGACATGCATATATGGTTAATCATATTATGATGAAGATAAGTGAAATTACTTTCTAAAAAGTAGTGTATATATGATACACAAACTTTTCCTCCGGTAGTATGTAGAAATCAAAGTGGAGCATTGAACATTACTTAATGCATGAAAAGGAACATTATTGTATATGAACGATGTAGATGATCCGGTATATATATATTTAGATATAGATGTTTACCAAAGTGTAGAAAGTCCTCATGTCACCTCCATGAATCTCAACTCTAGGGGTGGCAGCAACGGCTGAAGGGTAAAACTCACATCCATTGCAAACTTGTCTATTGCCATAACTCACACTTGTGCTTACACTTGCTCTAAAATAGTCAAGAACATCCTCTATCACCCTCCCTACTATCAGTGGCTCTGATGATGTTCTTGCCATCAATTAATTACTATATCTCTTCTATATATATATATGAGAGAGAGAGAGAGAGAGAGAGAGAGAGAGAGAGAGAGCTCTTATTAGTACTTGAAATGAAATTTATTGAAGGTCGGAGACTTATAAATAGAAAGACTATAAACAGTGGAATGAAGCATATATTGATAAGCACTCATTAATAAATTTGGAAGGATCTGAAAATATATATGATTGCTTGCATATATTCTCTATCGTTTTCTTATTGGAACCTCCATCATTTTTTTGATAGGCAACTTTAAGCTAAAAAATCCAATTACAAAATTTATTCAAATAAACACAGTTATAACACAATCTATATACAGACAAAAACAAACTCTCTATTTATAACTAACAAAAAAAATAAGAAAATGTGTGGCAGTCATCTAACTTCTGGACGAATTGGCAGACGGAGGACCCCCCCAGACAATTTTGAAAAAAAACATTTTTTATAATTTTAATTTATTTATAAATTAAAAATTATTTAATGTAGACAATAAATTAATCTTCTTCTACCATCCACACGCTAAAACCACCACCTCACTCACAACATCACATCGTTCATCGTCGTTTCATCATCAAAACAACGCCCTATATATATCTGATTAGTCATCGTGTTAACGGAGCAAATATTAAAAGGCCACTGCTTCGAAAAGATCACAACAATAGAGGTGAAACTCAATATAGTTATGAACGATTATTATGCATAATGTAAGATCCTATTTACCAGAACTAATAAAGACTTTAAATTAACTATAATAATTTGAAGGATAAACATATGTAACTATACTCCCTCCGCCCCATCATAAGTGAGACGGGTCTTTTAAGCATGAGATTAAAAAAATGATAATGTAATAGTTAAAGTGGGGAGAGAGTAAAATAGAGAAGAGTCTTTGTTCTATATATGCAGAGTATATGGATGGACGTTCTGTACTCTTATCAATTATAAAATTTGAAGGATAAACATATGTAACTATACTCCCTGGACGTTTACAAGCGAGACACAACTTTCTACCAACTGCGCCACCATCCTCTCATGTAATGTAAAATTTATATATACAATATATGCATAATAGAAAAATTGATGGGGGGACCAGCGGCTTCGCCACTGGTTGTTGTTGTTGTTGTTGTTATTTTTAGATAAATAATTAAAAAGATCTCTCTTAGTGTTGATATTCCATATTAGTTAGTTAATGGACCTTTACATAGTCATAGATTGTCCACACAAAAAACACTCATCGTAAAATACTAAAATGTTCATTTCATAATAAGTGTATATAAATTGTGATTTACTGGAGTATTAAAGAGGAAAATCATTCTCCGTGATAATTTATATACATACAAAAGAGGAAAGGATAGTTTCTCCACTTAGAATTAGCATATATGCCCAACTCCGAATTCAGCAAGTTTTGAGACAATATTTTTCAGCAACATGCAAGAAAAAGAAAAAAAAAAGAGCTTAGTAATGGTTTAATTTTATGTGGGGACTTTTTCCTTGAATGGCAAGAGGAATTCATCTTATATATTCATTTAAGGTAACAACAAGACAAAAATTCAACAGAAGGGCTATGTTTAGTGATTCTTTTTTTATATAAAACAATTTATTTTGCTTGTAAATCTACAGATTCCTATAATGATGGACATAAAGCAATTCCACCAAATAAATGGAAGCATATATAATTAGTATATACATAGTAAAAGATGACGACTTATCTCAACATTAATATTCAATATTTATATACATCTTCTTCTTACAATATGTTTTAATGCATCTTAATAGAGCATAATTAATAATTTGGCATTTCCATTATGAGAAACTAAAGTAATTTGCGCTTTACGATTTGATTGGATGATCACTTACTTCTCCCACGTGCCATGCACCTAATTCCGATTCCTTCTATGCATTTATTTTAGTTTGATTGATAATGTTGTTATTAGATTTGGATACTTAAAAGCCTATATATTCTTAATCATTTAATTAGATTATCTTCCACGATTATATTTCCATTCAAGTGCATATGAAATACTAATTCTATCGGTAAATTCGATGCGGGCTGTCCGTGTATATATAGTTCGGATAATAATATAGTATGCTTTAGCTTTAGCTTATAAATTTGACTAATATTAGTATATATTATATTTATGTTAATTACGTTAATCAAACACTAATAATACAGAAGCTGTATAACGACGTTGTTCAAATATAATAATGAAGTGGTTCGAAAGTCGATTTTCTATTATTTTTTGACGATCGAAGCTTGAATGTTATTGTAGTAGGTGTAATATATTTCAATTTCAAGTTGAATAATTTAATACTCCCTCGGTCTTATAAAAATACAGATATTTGGGAATGCATAATTAGTAAAGTAAGAGCGATAGAAAGAAAAAGTCATTATATTATTGTTAGTGGAGAATAAAACACCTTATTAGAGGAAAAGGTTTTACAAAAATTAGATGCCGATATTTTTATGGAACATACCGAAATGGAAAATATCCTTTTTTTTATGAGATGAATATATCTCATTATACTATTTAATTTTATGTGATTATTTTTTCATAAATTATCTTGGAATTTATAGTTCAAATCAAAATATATTGGTATGATTGGATAAGTATAAAACGTGGGTGAATATGAAATATTTTTTTTAGTTTGACACAGATAATTGAATTAAAATTACTATTTAATATAATATTATTAAAAATATATTTTTGCTTAATATATAATTAGTGAATAATTACCTGAATTTTAATTTACACATCACATAAGAAATGACTTTGAGGATTAAATATTATTAAAAATATATTTTCGCTTAATATATAATTAGTGAATAATTACCTGAATTTTAATTTACACATCACATAAGAAATGACTTTGAAGATCTATTAAGTTGTGGCGGGTCTATTTGTCATCCAAATGAAGGCCATCAATATGCTGAGTTTCATCAAGTTTCATGAAATTCAAATTTAAATATAATCAATCCATGCATATGAATAAAATTAAATAACTTTCCATCTTCAACAACAACTACTACTACTACGAAAAAAAAATCACTTTACACAGTTTATCTTTAAAGTTAGAGCATACGCATCGTGCCGCGTAGTCGGCACGACGCGTAGCCTGCTCGCTGCTGAGCTCGCGCCGTCGGCACGACCCTGCTCTTATTATCGAGCACCACCGTGCCGAAGAGAAGGCTGGCGTGTCGCATTCTCATTCGCCAACGGCAATGCCGTTGGCTGTTTTTAAAAAAATATTAAAAAATATTAAAAAATCAGATTTAAATAAATAAAAATTCCCACTTCCCATTAAAATATATCCGTTTTTTCTCCACTTTTAATTTATTTTTCATTATTTTTACCCCAAAATTTACATTTTCATCTATAAATACTCTCATTTCAACACAAAAATTTACACTACACTACACTACACCAAACAATTCTCTCATCAATATAATTCTCTCTAAATTCTCACTCTTTCGTAATTATGTAATTTTTATTTTTTTGTAATTTGTAGCAGTATTTTGAGTATTTTTAATGCATTTTAATATTACCGGAATGTTTTTATTTAAATTGAATAATAGAATGATGAGACCATTGAGCATGCTCTTGCGGAAGAGTATGGATGTGGGTGTTGTGCTCTTACGGAAGAGCATGGAGTAAAAAATGAATAAAAGTGGAGCCGGGCCTACATCCATGCTCTTGCCAATCCATGTTTTTGGCAAAAGCATGAATGGGGATGCTCTTATTAATAGGATGGTAAAATATGGGTCATGAAAGATAGCAAATCCTATTCATGTCTATTTTTCAACATACATACCGCATCCAATGATTAAAGAAAAAATTCACTAGCCCATGTATACTACGTGGCAAATGTATTTGGTCTATATCTCACTAATAATATCTTGTCAAATGGAAATGTAAGCATACATGACCAAATAATTATAATGGCATAATATAATGTTTAAAGGAGATTTTTTTAATTTCTATATTATAATATCGTACACAATATGCTTAAATTACTTTTATTTTGGTAAAAAAAAGCAGGCAAACCCCGAATTTAAGAACAAAATCAATGAATATAAGCAGCACCTAGTCTGTCATGCAGTATCTAACTATAGAGCTCTGACGGAGGGACCTCGAGTTTATGAACACCTCTATGATAAGAATAAGCATAATGCGATAAAAATATTAGCAGCAAAGTTTCCTTCTCGGTACAAATGTTGCAAAACTACAAAATCAAAATCCTGGAGTAAAGCACATGCCCTCTTCGCTATAGAGCGACAATTATTAATCGTTCATTTCAATTTACTGCCATTGAGATTTGATAAGCACCCTCTTCTTGTATTATGCTTTTTTTTCTTTGTTTTTTTTACTTAAGTACATATTTATTCATTTTTATGGAATCATAAATATTTGTAAAGAAAACGACATTCTCATCTAATACTCTTCCGTCCCATTCTAAGTGAAACATTTCTATTCTGGTACAAAATTTATGTAGGATAGGTAAAAGAAAAAAAAGTAAAGAGAGTGATGTTTTAATTTTTAGAAATGTGTCATTTAGAATGTGACATTGTCAAAAAAGAAAATGGTTCAATTAGAGAGGGGCAGATGGAGTATAATGGAAAGAAAAAAACATTCTCAAATGGATTTAATTAATACTCCCTCCATCCCATTTAAGTGGAGCATTTACTTTTTTGTACAAAATTTTATATAATGTTGTTTTACAGGTTAAGTGGAAGTAAGAATGAGAAAAAGTAGAGAGATGGATGTTTCTACTTTAAAAATGTGTTAATTAGGATGAGACATCCCAAAAAGAAAAATGTGTCACTTATGGTGAAAAAGATGTAGTATGTTAGAGTGTTCAAACAAAAAATTACTACTCCCTCCTCCGTCCCTCTGTAATAGAAGCGTTTCTTTCGGCACGAGATTAAAGAAATTGTGTTAAAAGTGAGTTAAGTGAAGAGAGAATAAAGTAGATAGGGAAAAATTAAATAGATAAAGAGATAATAGAGTAGGAGAAAAGAAATAATTTTATTTTTCCAAAAAAAAGAAATAACTCGACTATAGTGGGTCAACTAAAAAAGGAATACGAACGGAGAGGGTACCGTATACTATACATAGGTACTACATACTATGCTTATATTTACATACTAAAAAAAAAAGAAATAACTCGACTATAGTGGGTCAACCAAAAAAGGAATACGAACGGAGAGGGTACCGTATACTATACATAGGTACTACATACTATGCTTATATTTACATACAAAAAAAAAAAGAAATAACTCGACTATAGTGGGTCAACCAAAAAAGGAATACGAACGGAGAGGGTACCGTATACTATACATAGGTACTACATACTATGCTTATATTTACATACTACTCCATATGTTCTCAATTCTACTACTAGTTTTTTTTGTTTTTCTCTTGTTCAAATTTGAATCGGAGCGAAATAGGAAAGTTACCAAGTCTCAATTCTCATAATTTTCTTTTGCAAATTTGAGTTGGAGCAAAATAGGAAGGTTATGAATTACTTAGTACTATAATTTGGGTTCCAAATTTTGTTATGCTTGTACAATGTAAAAAGATTTGTGAGATTTGAGTTATTCTATTTTACTAACAATTAGAGATGTCGATTCAACTTGAAATATGAAAGTTTAAAATTAAGATTAATTCATAATTGAAAAAAGTATAATTGAAGTATCTCGTAGTACTTGAATAGCGAAGTGAGTTACCTGGAACCTGAGCGAATTGACTCGATTAAACTCCATAGTAATAACATAGGAAATCAGCAATAATAAGTGACTCCACAAGAGATATGACAAGGAATTACTACACTTTGATCCTAAGAGCATCCACAGTGGTGCGGATGTCCCGACAGACATCCCAAAAACACCTCCTGCCACGTCATAAGGATTTTCCACTGCACTGTCACGTTATAAGGACATCCCCAATGACATCCCGACGAACTTCCCACAATAAAAAAAATTTACAAATTCACCAAATTAAACAATTTACGTAATTAAAATTTCGACACAAATACGGAGAAATTGCAACCACTTTATTTAAAAAAAACATACATAGTGCAAAAAAAACATACATAATTATTAAAAAAAATTACATAGTTAAAAAAACCGCCGTCTCACTCCTCGGATACTCATTAATACAAGTGGTGCGAATGAAATGAAGTTCAACGAGCCGTATTTATAGAATTTTCAAAAAAAAATAATAAAATAATCGGGACGTCCGCACGGACGTCCGTGGAGTCAACGCAATGGTGGACGTCCGCAAGGACGTCGCGACGGACGTCCCGGGAACGCCGCGGAACTCCGGTGTCCGCAGCGGACGTCCGTATCCATGTCACCGCTGCACAATGGTGGACTTCCCGTGCGGAACTCCGGGACACCGGCCGGACGTCCGCCGGAACGAGCGCCATTGTGGATGCTCTAAGGCTATCCACAATGGCGCCTAGCGCACCGCCTAGCCGAGCGCCGGCGCTAGGCGGTCGTTAGGCGAACCATTGCAGTCTCCGAAAACCGCCGAGCGGTTTTTCGGAATTAAAAATCGCCTAGCGCTAGGCGGTCGCCGGGCGCTGGGCGATGCGCTGGGCGATCCGCTCGGCGCCATTGCAGCGTCGGGATCGCCCAGCGGTTTTTTTTATTTTTTTTAAAATTGTCCCGACACTATATATACCCGATTTGCACTTCATTTTCATTCGCACCACTTGTATTAACGAGTACTCTCTCTATCTAAATTTCTATACAAGAAAAACACCGAGAAATGGATCTAAACAACGAGCCGAGTTCAGGGACGAGTGGTTCTCAAACTCCCCCAATTAATGTTGGAGGCGGATGGAATCAGATGCCCGGGTACTACAACATGTACCCGTGGCAGCAGATGCTACCCGGGATGCCGACCGGAGGGAGTCCGCCGGGGGGGTTCCCGGCGGTGCCGGGTTGGGGACCCAATATGCAGATGATGCCGGGGTAGACACCCAATATGCAGATGATGCCCGGGGGAGTATCGGCGACGCAGGGGACGCCGGGGGGAGTACCGGTGATGCAGGGGACGCCGGGGGGAGTACCTGCGATGCAGGGGACGCCGGGGGGAGTACCGGCGACGCAGGTGACGCGGGGGAGCGTCTATCGCCCCAGTTTTGATTTCAGCACTGCTTCGTCGCACACATCGACCCCAACGGATGCGCAGTTCATGCCGAGCGGTTTTTATGAATTTTCGTTGGCGGATTTGGGGTTTGATAGTCTCGGAGTTCCGGAAACTCCCGTTCAAACTGGGGGAGCAGTGCAGGGTAGTGGCGCCCCAAAGAAGAAGGGCAAGGGAAAGAAGGTCGGGGAGTCGTCGCAGCCGGGTGGGGATGACCCCACGGCACTGAGAAGGTGGACGGACGAGGAGAACGTTGCCCTGTCAAGGGCGTGGGTGAGTGTTTGCGACGATCCTCTTGTTTCTAATAACCAGAGGATCGTCAACATGTGGGGCAAGGTAGCAGCAGCCTACCAGCGAATTTGCCCGGAGGGGAGGCCACACAACGGGGAAGATTGCCAGAAGGCGTGGAACCGAATCAAGGCTACCGTCTCCCGATTTTCGGGTTTGTACGCCAACGCCCTCCGCATGCAGAGTAGTGGCCAAACGGAGGACGACTGCAGGAGGATAGCGGAGAAAGCATTCCCCCAGCCCGGGTTGTATAAGGACTTAACCTACTGGAACTGCTATCTTGTGCTGAACGACTCTGAGAAGTTCCGAGTAGGTGTCGATGCTGGCTGGCCGAAACGGCAACGATTGAACTATACCGGGGATTGCAGCGGCAGCAGCGGTGGTTCCCACGACCTCCCCGAGACGGACCAGGTGCTCCCCACCCCTCGTTCGTTCGGCCGCCGACCTCGCCCCGTTGGGCAAAAGCGGGCGCAACGGGCGGCGAGGGGGGCCGTCGGGGGTTCCCAGGAGGTCCAGTCGGCATCCCCCTTTGACCGCCAGTCTACAGAGGATCTCAAGTACTTCGCGCGTCAACAAACGCGCCAGATGATGGTGAAGACGTTAGCCGAATGGCGAGCGGCGACGAACCCCCAGGAGAAGAGATTTCTCTTCACATTGCTCGAGAGCATGAATGACGATCTGCGTGGAGGCGGCAGCGGCGGTGGCAGCGGAGGCGGCGGTGACAGTGGCGACGGAGGCGGCGGAGGCGGTGGCGACGGCGACGGCGACGACGGAATCGAGGGAGCCACAGAGTGATTTTTTTTAAGTAATGTACTTTTTTTAATGTAATTTTTATTATTAATGTACTTTTTTAAAATTTTAGTACTTTTTTTAATTTATTGTACTTTTTAATTTTTTTGTATTTTTTTAAAAGTGAAATAGTATTATTAATGTTTCCCGTATATGTCTCGTAAATTAAATTCCGCATATTGTGTTATTTAGTGATGTGGCTATTGATGTGGCTGGGCTATTTATGATATGGCTGGGCTATGGCTGGGCTATTTCTGATGTGGCAGGAGGATTTTTAGTATTGATGACGTGGCAGAAGGAGTTTGTGGCTGGGCTATTGCTGGGCTATTGCCAATGTGGACACCCTAAATACTCGTACTAGTATTATACTGTAGCACTTACTTTCGTGTGCTTTGGCAAACCCGCAAAGAAAAATTGGTGAGGAAACAAATGGCTACTGGAACAGGAACAACCAGGAAGATCTCAGCTTCTTCTGCAAGAGCTCACACCCGCAAACCTAAATCCAACTCTCCTTCAAGAATTTCAGGTTGGCTTTTCGTTTTCTTTTGCCTCATGTCGCTTGTTAATCACTCAATTTCTTGATTAAATGCCCACTCATTCTACTATGCAATTTTTCGGTTCCTTTTTTTGTGTGTAAGTTTTAGCTGAATCTATTGCACTGTCGCTCGATGTTCTCGATACTTCTTCCAAATTCCAGTGTTGCCTTATGGTAGAAAATAAATATCGAACCGGAGTTTTGATTAGGAATTGTTGTGTTTGTTTGTCTGATTGTTTATAAAAATCCATAAATTAGATCCAACTGCTCAGGATGAAGTTCAGTATCATAGTAACTTTGGTTATGATTTTTATGCGCAATATGCTCTCTGTTGTAGAAAATTATAGTATTTGGAGTATTTGAATAACTTTCATTTGCGTTTAAGGCCTTGATGTGTGATACTAGTGCTCTCAATTCTGAATTGTTTCAGGGATCTTTAAGAAACTTCTGTTGGTTTTCTTTGTGGGGTTCTTGGCTTGGGCCTATCAGGCAACAAAGCCACCTCCTCCAAAGATCTGTGGCTCGAAAGACGGGCCTCCAGTTACAGCTCCAAGAGTTCAGCTCAAGGATGGAAGACACTTGGCTTACAAAGAATTTGGTGTCCCAAAGGATAATGCAAAGCACAAGATTGTGTTTGTCCATGCCTTGGATACTTGCAGGCATGATGTCTCTGCTATTACTTCCGGACTCTCGCCGGTAAATGCTAATGCCACTTCCTATCTGTCGCCTGCTGGCTCTCATACTACCATTTTACGAGTTATAAGAAGCAGCAGCATGTGAGCTGACTCTTTTGGTTTTTTCATCCCAAAAACAGGATTTTGTTGAAAGTCGAGGGATCTATATCGTTTCATTTGACAGACCTGGTTATGGAGAGAGTGATCATAACCCTGCCCAAACACTTAGAAGCATTTCTTCTGACATCGAGGAGCTTGCTGATCAGTTGGGATTAGGATCCAAATTTTACGTTGCTGGATTCTCCTTGGGTGGCCAGGTTGTGTGGACCTGCCTCAAGTACATTTCTCACAGGTACGTTTTCTTCGTACCTGTCCTTGAGTAGCAAAACCAATTTGTGTCTTCCTGTAGTTTTGGATTATTACTGATTCAAGCTATGATTTTTTTAAGCATATATCAATTTCTTCGCTGGGTGTGCAGGTTGGCAGGAGCAGCTCTGATTGCACCACCGGTGAATTATTGGTGGAAAGGTATTCCTTCGAACCTCTCTGCAGAAGCATATAAGCAGCAGCTTCTTCAGGACCAATGGGCGCTTCGTGTAGCTCACTATACACCGTGGCTTATCTACTGGTGGAACACCCAAAAGCTGTTTCCTTGTATGAGTATTATTGCTCGCAGCCCCAAAGTTCTCTCTCGACAAGATGCAGAACTAATGCCAAAGATACTCTCCTTAAAACAAGAGACTGTGGTAATGTTACTATGTTCTTGAATGCACACAGCAGGAAAAGTAAATTATAAACCTTTATTTTTCTAAAAATTGGAAAAATAATACGTCAAACTAAACCGACCAGCTTCCCTTACCTAGACACATAACATATCTTTTGCTAGATCATCTTTACTTGTACAGCATAAAATCGTGTAGGATTTCAATGTGGGTGGTTGTTTACATTATCATCCTGAAGTGTTCGAGAGGCAATGTTCATTTATTGGTGGCAAGGTGTTCCTTTTAACCTGAAGCCATCATCGTTGTCCCAACCTGAAAATACATGATTTGATAAACTAGGTGAAGCACAATCTCTTTGGAAATGTCATGAATTTACATCTGGTGATTTTCTTACCTTTATCCTCATGCATATTGTCTAGCCAATACTAAAACTAAGTCGATATCTTTTCCTCATCAGTCTCCTGCAGAAGATGCTGTCACCTTTGTCGAGACTGTTTCGTAGCCATATTACACCCCCTCAGCTCTGTCTTGGAACATTTTCTCATTTGTGAATATAACACAGTCATGTCAATTTAGGTGTGTGTAGATTTGATTGACAAAACATATGATTCAGTATTTGAAATTATCACTCAAATTTGCAAACCAGGCACAGGTAAGACAGCAAGGTGACTATGAATCAATTCACCGCGATCTGGCATTTGCCTTTGGGAAGTGGGAATTCGACCCAACGGAATTGAGAAACCCCTTTGCAGAAGGGTCAGGCTCTGTTCACCTGTGGCAGGGGGATGAAGATATTCTCGTCCCTGCCACACTGCAGCGTGAGATTGCCCGACAGCTGCCGTGGATTCACTATCACGAGGTTCGTGGTGCTGGCCACAAGCTTCTGTACGCTGATGGAAAAGCTCATTCGATCATACAAGCACTTGTTTCTTAGGATGCCTGCACCAGGCTATATATACATATATTCTCATTGAATCACATTTTGACAACATTATGGTGTTGTTTCTTGTAATCTTAGTATTTTACTACTACATCAATTAGTTATCTTGTTTTCGTCAAGATGAGTAGAGTGGTCATCTGTATGGAGAATTGCTTGGGACTGGGAGTGTATGTTAAATATTTCATCCTACGCTGGAATTTTGTTTTAGTTATGGATTTAGGGTTATTAGTTTTGGATGCATCGACTATTTTTGTAAAAAGGAAGAAAGGAATAATGTAATTACCTATATCTTGGATTTTAGAAAAAGACTTTTTGCTTGGAATTAAACATCTACATTTGCATTTTATTCATTCACCAGTTTTATCTCGAGTTTATTGTAAAAAGTACACAATCTTTTCGCAGATGTGTTCAATAATTTTGAGAAAAGACCTAAATCAGACGTAATGAATCTAGCAATTAGCATTAAGGCTCGATTTCTAACAATTCGTCCACCTCACTTTTTTCAACAACACATAATTAGCATGATACAAAACTAAAAACCCCCTGAAAGTTTTATTAACACCTAACAAAAAGACAAGAATCAAAAGTATACTAGACATAATGAGTCTGGGAACAATCCCAAAGACCAATGATAAAGATCAATTGCATCTATGTCCAATCAAGGTACCTTATGAGACGGAGGAAATATTTAATTTAACAAAAAATAATCTTTTGTCACTTGTACAACTTGGTCAAACTGCTCTTAGCGGTCTAGATTTTAACTACTTTTCCCTCCAATCAGTCAATCTATACACTCGCCAACAAAAAGCTCGTTAAATGAAAATATTTCCTTTTTCTTTTTTTTTTCTTCTAGACTATGAAAATCTATTAATTTTTGGAACGTAGAATTTGTTAATCTCAGGGACGAAGGGACAATGGGGCCTGGGGGACCCAGGGGCCCCTCGACAATTCTGAAAAATCACAGGGGTATTTTAGTAATTTCATAATTATTAATTTTAATTAATAAAAACACATTTACAAGTAATGAGGGAAAAAGGTTGGGAGGTTTTGCTTACTGAAGTTACAAAGTTTTGTAGAACAAATGAGATTGATGTGCTTGATATGGAAGATGAGTGTGTAGTTAGAGGAAGAGGAAGGCGTAAAATTGTGAAAATAAAAAATCTCCACCATTATCGAGTTGAGTTGTTTTGTTCAGTCATTGATATGCAAGCTTAAGAGATGAATCACCGTTTTAATGAAGTGAACACATATTTACTTTTGTGTATGACATGTTTTGATCCTAGAGACTCATTTTCTGCATTTGATTCAGAGAAGCTGTTTCGCCTTGCCAAGTATTATCCATTTGAATTTTCTGAAGTTACTTTGTATAAGCTTGAAAGTCAGCTTGATGACTTTATTTTTGATGTGCGCACAGATGAAAGGTTTTCAAAAGTATCGGGAATTGCAGGTCTTGCTCAGAATATGGTTTCTACAAGGAAACATGAGAATTTTCCGTTGGTTTATTTGTTAATTAAACTGTCATTGCTCTTACCCGTTGCTACTGCTTCAGTAGAAAGAGTTTTTTCAGCAATGAAGCTCGTTAAGACTTCTCTACGGAATCGTATGGGAGACCAGCTATTGAATGATTGCTTAGTTCCTTATATTGAGAAGGATGTGTTTGTTAATGTAACTAATGAAGCTATTATGCAGCGGTTTCAGAAGATGAAAAGTAGAAGAGGAGTGTTATAATATCACTGTATGGAACTATGTGTTTACAACATTATATTTATATTATGTAATACTATTATTTATGTTTCATTTTATTATTTGAATTTTTTATTTGGATCTCCAACCGTAAAATTCTGGTTTCGTCACTGGTTAATCTACCCGTTTTTTTTAATTGCATTACGCACTTGCCTTCGTATGGTCAAGGAACTAGTATTACATTATCATGTTATAATTCACATTATTATCATTGATGCGTCTTTTATCATGAATGTTACTCCATGTGTATTTTTCTGTATAATATCATTATATTGCATGATATCATATGTGTACATCATAGATACGTACATATGATATATGAGTATATTAATATGAGCAGATATTCGAAAAACATAATATAATAAGAGAAAATAAAATAAAATATTTGTAAAGTCGCCATTACCGGTTAGCTGGCACAGAAAGCTAATATTTTCAGTTGCAGTTGAATGCATGTCGTCTTACTATTGAATGTAGACTCACTAATATCTGCACTTGAATGTAGTCTCACTTTTGAATTTAGACTCGCTATAGCGAAGCAACATCCACAAGATCAGGTTAAATGCATTTAGAGTTTCAATATTTTATCTGGATAATTAATTTGCAGGTTTCAACATTTGACCGGAATAATAAATAAGTATTTAAATTACAAATTCTAATAAAATTCAATTCACTCATAAGATTTATTAATAAATTATTAAATGTTTTAATTTAATGTTTCATATTTGACCGATGTGAGTTTAAAGAAATTGTTTGAATTCATAAAGAAAAGTGAGTGAAAATTATTTTAGTAAAATACGAACATCACTTTTATATAATGTATTAGTTTTAAACTCCATAAATATTACTCCGTAGAATGAGTCAGTGGAATGTGAGATTATTGAATAAAAGTAATAAAATTAAAATAATATACTTAGGGCTCATCTAAATAATTAACAAAATACATAGAAAATTCCGGTCAAGTAATAGGATGAGTCAGTGGAATGTGAGATTATTGAATAAAAGTAATAAAATTAAAATAATATACTTAGGGCTCGTATAAATAATTAACAAAATACATAGAAAATTCCGGTCAAGTAATAGGATTTCATCACTCATATGATTTTTACAAATCATTTAACAATAACATTATGTAATTTACAAATCATTTAACAGACAAAATTATAGTAGTATTTTTTCTAATTTTTTTGTCTTTTTTTTGTAAAATAAAATGAGTAGTGCTAAATGGCCACATTATGGCCAGCCATAAAAATAAAAAATTAATAAAAGTTAGTGCATTTAATGTCATTTTGGTGAAATCAATACCTCTAAAAAGTATAAATTTTATTTGGACAAATGTACCCTTAATTATGACATACTATAAATATGAAGAAACTAGTATAATTTATTCAATTGGATTATACATTAACTCATGTTGCATTAATATGTAGACTGTGAGTGGATTCTCAGAGGTAATATTATTATGATTTACTTTATTTAGTGGTTTAGCATATTTACATGAATTATAAAATATGAAATCATGATTTACTTTTTATTCAAATATAAAATATATGTGTCATTGTATTATTTAAATATTTGTTTATTCTTTAAATTAAATTATTGAAATAAGTAAAAGTTGTAAGCTAATACTTATGGAGTACACGGTGATGGTGATGGTGATGGTAATGATGTTAAGTTATGTAGTAACGGAGTAGCACATAGTATTATAGTCTATATTAACAGTAATAATATTAATTGCTATTATTATTAATTAGATTATATCACAACTTAATTGGAAGTATATAAACATATAAACTATTATGTATAACGTTACATTTTGGTACATATTTTAATGCACAATTGATAAAGTAAGAGAGAGAAAGAAAGAGAGAGAGGAAGAAGAAGACAAAAATTAATAAAGTATTGTTAGAAGAGAATGAGTCTCACACTCTCACTTCAATTGAGAGAAAAAAGTTTTCCAAATTAGAAAGTATATATTCTTGTGAGACGAACTAAAAAATGCATATTATTGAGGGACGAAGAAAGAATATTATAGGCTTATAGATTACTAATATATAAATGCAATATGGGAATGATTTTGATTTTTATAAGAGAGTGGGAGATTGCCAGAGACTTATGGGGATGTGAATTTCATGTTTAAAAAAATATTTATTCTATTTTAAGATTTATTATTTTTAAAATAAAATTGAAGTTAGAACTAACCTAATGTGTTTAAAATAAAAAGAAAAGAATAACTATGTAAACACCACTATATCATAGTATATACAAAATAATTAGTATATTAATTTATATAATTATATTATAATACACCCTATAATTTTAGTATATTTGATAATCTTAAACTATAACATAATAAAAATATTATAGACTATTTGATTTTAAAAATAAATTACTGAGAACAGAAAAGTAAAAAATAAATGAATAAAAAAAAGAAATGTAAAAATCGGAATAAAGAAATGAAACTAAAAAATAACTACAATTAAATAGAAAGGGTAATAGTATAAAGTTATTGGAGCAATTAATAACCTATTTGAATCATTAATAGCTAATAATATCAAAATTTACTAAAATGTCACTCTATGGCCAGCCACATTATGGCTGCATAGCATTTCCCAAATCAAATAGTGAAAGGAGGGGCGAAGTCAGGCGGCCGAAGTGTAATGAGATAGGGATGGGACACGTGGAAGATAGAGGGTAGCTGAAGGGAGGACACGTGTCGGCGACGTGTCTAGCAGCCATGCAATATTATACTCAATATTTTGAGACAAATAAAACTCAAAGTCCCTTTACGCCATCCCTTCATTTTCTCAACCATTTCCGCCTTTTTTTTAAACTCATCCCACTCTCTCTTTCCCCTCGACCTCTATATAAATATAAACACCATACATACCATTAATTATGTCGTCGTCAATCTACTAATATTATATTTCTATTTGTAGCCGATCTCTATATATATGCATATGTGCTAATGATATTTAAAAATAGGATGGTATCTTGAAAATTGATCTGACCATTCTTTTGCAAGCACAGCCATTACAGTTGAAACTCGACAAGGGTTGGATTCAAATGTAACCTCTCTCTCCCTGAAACATTTATGCCTATATTATATCCATTGTTTTTTATGAAGGGTTTTGCATATGATACCCATTCTTTACTTGAAGATAGGATTTGGTAGTAAGTAGTAAGTGTGTAAATTATTCTTTCAATCATCGGAAGGGAGGGTAATATTATTCAGTTTGTGAATTCCATTACGATTCATGCATATTAATTACTCCATACATGATTTCTTCTTTTTTC
The DNA here is from genome assembly GCF_004379255.2 of Salvia splendens. Classification (NCBI taxonomy): domain Eukaryota; kingdom Viridiplantae; phylum Streptophyta; class Magnoliopsida; order Lamiales; family Lamiaceae; genus Salvia; species Salvia splendens. Next base: position 24,170,560 of record NC_056045.1, read on the forward strand.
TTCTCCAGTATATATCGGTTCTAGCTTATGCTTTTGTTATAAGTTGTTTTAGAGACCTTTAAATAATGGAATTATACTACTACTACTACTACTACTACTAAACAATATAATGATAACAGTAATAGTAAGTGTCAGGAAAAAATATGGATATAAAATGTTACTGTAGATATTAGATGCTCTACTTGGCGTAGTAATTTTCCTTTGAAGATTTGAGTTTATGATTTGATATGGAAAAAATTTGTGTGCATTTATGATCCCTTGTAAATTGTTACTAAATTGACTTAGGGCTCACTCATTTTCAGTTAAGGTTTATTAAACTAGTATAATTAGGATGGATTTTTTGAACTTCCTCAGCCAAATGTATAATTAGGACGGATTCATCTATTCTAAAGAATTACATTTAGCATAATTAAGCATAATTAATACTACTAGTAAATAATTAGGGCGGCATGTATTGGTCACGCGTCTCTGTTTGATATTGGGATTTAGATTAGTTTCGGTAAAAACCATTAATTACTATGCAGTATGAAGATGAACTGAAAATTTAATGGTCCAGACATATTGTCATGTGGGTGTGTACGACCAATTATAGTTGCAGAAAGAAAAAGAAAGAGAGGTGGTTTCTGCCATGATGATTGGTTGACACAAGTGCCAATTATGTCCGGACCATGACGAATTAGTTGTAATAGGGAAAAAATACATGCTCAAAAATATAGTCATTCATTTCAAAAGAAAGAGGAAATACTAGTAGTTATGCATTTGGCCGTGTGTGCTCATAGTTTAAATCTCATGTAACCAACTCAAATTGGACACAGATATTCAATTCATTTGTTTGTTTATTGATTTGCTTGGTGAGAGTGATCGGAGAAGGTCCTTGAATGGTGGGCTATAATTCGAATATGGTAAACATCAGATTCTGAAATAATATCTCAACCAGAAATGGATCAGCCTAGAGACGAGACGGGCCTTCAGTCATTGGGGCGTCAATCATCGATCTACTCTCTCACACTCGATGAGTTCCAACACACTCTTTCTGAGAATGGCACTAAGAACTTTGGATCCATGAACATGGATGAGTTCCTCAAAAGCATATGGACCGCCGAGGAACATCAAAATCAAGCTCACGCGCATGGCCAAGCCCACCCGACTGCCACCATCCCCTCTAGCAACAGCGGCCTGCATTTTCCACTGCATGAAGCTAATGGTACTTGTGTAGGGAATGGAATAGCCAAGCAGCTGAGCTTGCCTAGACAGGGCTCACTCAGCATCCCGGAGCCTCTCTGCAGGAAGACCGTGGACGAGGTGTGGTCCGAGATTCACCGCAGTCGCCACCATGGCAACGGCCATATTCCCAATCCCAACACTGCTCATAAACAGCCTACTTTTGGAGAGATGACGCTCGAAGATTTCTTGATACGAGCCGGGGTTGTCAGAGAACAGAATCTGGCAGCTTCTGTCGCAGTGCCTCCTCAGCAGCCGGCTTTCGGAATGTACCAGAACAGCAGCCATCCTACAATGGGGCCAGGCTTAATTGTAAGACCGGTGATGGCTGTTGCAGGCTATCAGCCACTGCAGACGGGAGTGGGGGACGCAGCAGGGTATGGAGGAAGGATGAAAAGCTACTCACAAGGCCCTCCTCCGGAAGTCAGCTACGGAGGGAGAGCGGGAAACGAAAGCGGAGGGGGATTGGGAATGGGGTCGCCAGTGAGCCCCTTGTCAGATGGAATGGGGGCGGTGCAAGTTGAGGGTGGAGTGGATGGGATGAGTGGAGGACGGAGGCGGACCTTAGATAGGCCGGTGGAGAAGGTGGTGGAGAGGCGCCAACGAAGAATGATCAAGAATAGGGAGTCTGCTGCAAGATCTAGGGCCAGGAAACAGGTAAATAAAAAAGCATGATAACAACATTTTTTTTGGTTATATATCTACGCTACCAAACTGCCCCTTATAGTAGTAGGTTTGATTGATGAAGAATGTGGTTGGTTGTGGCAGGCATACACGGTCGAGCTCGAAGCAGAGCTGAATCAACTCAAAGAAGAGAATTTATATCTGAAGCGGGCTCTGGTAAGACAATATATATAGGAATAGTGCAAATTGTATATTATGTTGTTCAATGAATGTTTGTGATCACACAATTCTGTTATCTGCAACAGGAGGAGCTGGAGAGGAAAAGAAAAGAGCAGGTAATATATATTCATTGTATTTTGTTGTTGATAGTCTGATAACAATGAACTCAGCTTGACTTGTGATGAATGTTACTGGGTGCAGTACAACGAGGAAGTGGAGGCGCAAATGCAGTCAAAGTCATTCAAAGGTAGTGAGAAGCTAAGAGCAATGAGAAGGAGTTTGAGTTGTCCTTACTGAATGTGACGGTGAATCCGTGACCAACGCTTATGGAGGGCGATAAAAGAATATATTGGTTGCAATTGAAGTTGCAGCTATAGATCTCATGTATTGCATTTCTTAGCGCTTGTGAGAGAAGAGAATGTCCTACGCTTATACCCTTTTCCATTCACATCTTGTATGCTTTTTTCAAGAGAAAAAAAGTTGCTCTACAGTACTATTTCTCTAGGGATATCATATGTAATCTTACATCTAATTCAATAAATCAAATCACCTTGACTTTTTCATTCTCTATTTCATCCTGTAATGTAGAATATAATCTGTAGTTCAAAAGGCTGTAGGAGCGTGAATGCAGAAATTCCGATATGGTGAAGAAGCAAAATTAATTACATATTGTCTCTGTTTGTGAAGGTAAATCTTGTAGGCTTGAATGGAAGTGCGACTTAGTTCCAAGAAACAGCGTTCACCTTAATAATGGATGCGTTTTTTTTTTTCGGCACGCAGAATAAAGTGGAAGCATTTCTTTTCAACACGGAGAATAAAGTGTAAAATGAAAAAAGGTAGAGAGATGAAGAGAGAGTAAAGTAAGTGTGGAGAAATGTATTAATTTTTACTAAAAAATGAAATGCTCTATTACTATGGAACATACAAAAATGATAAAATGACTTTATTACTATGGAACGGATGAAGTACAAAAATGACAAAATGACTCTATTACTATGGAACAAATGAAGTAATAATGGAACGGATGAAGTAGTACTCAGTGATTTGATTTTCACTTTCAGAAATTTTCTCCTCGTTGCAAGATTTTCTTAATAAGCAGACAATAAATTTGTGTTTATTCAACATTATCTATTTTTGTTTACTAAAATATTGATATTTTAGTTTTAAAAATAATTTATACTCCTTACTAAAATGAAGTGGGGAAAGGAAGTATGATGCGCGAATGGGGAATTAGTAAGAAATGAAAATGAGTAAGCAACCAATCAACTAAAACTTGTTTGGGGTGATAAGGTTTACAGTTTACTCCTTCCAACCAAAATAGTAAAGCCAAAGATAAATGCTTTTTCTTTTTCTTTATTTTTCTTTTTCTTTTTCTTTTTCTTTTTCTTTTTCTTTTTCTCTCTGTAAATTAAATGAAAATGGTGGGTTGACATTTTGCTTGAATAGATAGTTTGTCAATATTTTTCCTATTTTTCTCTCGTTTTCTAATTTAATGCTCAACACACTCTATCCCCATCTCTATTGTAGTCTGCATTTCCAACAACAATTTGACGGCGCCAACCAGTCTCGATCCGCCTATCACTCCGTTCCGTATCTCTCTCTCTCTGTAATTGTATTTTCTGCTCGTTTCACTAATTTATTTAGCAAATGCAGGTTTGCTTCTGCTGGCAGCGGAAGGATAAAACATAAAGAAGAAAACCCATCACACAAATTGCCTCGTTTCATAAATTTGCAAACAAGAAACATTGTGAGCTCAGGCTCAGGTGAACTGCAAGGATTTAGCTCTGATTTCATTTAATTTTTTTACCATTTAAATTTGAATGTAGTTGGGGTTTGGGTGATTTTGCCGTTGGTTGTTATTTCTTCTAATTAAGTTACCGACTTGGGGTATTTATTTCACTATTTTATTTGGGTTTTAAGGTAGTAAATGCTTTTGATGGCGCATTCGTGTTATCTTTGATTCTCCCTTAGTTTCCTGACCAAATATGAATAGGAGTAGGTATGATTGATGTGTTGGAATTGGGGTATAGCTGATAGGTTTTGCTGCATATACAGGTGCTGTAATCAGATAAAGCGAGTTGGGGTTTGATATTTACATCAATGGCTACATGCACTTCCCCTTATTTTACACCTCCGGATGCTGGGAGGCGGGCCGGGGTATTGACTGTTCTTGGAGGGAGAATTTCCCCATTGAAAATTGTTGAAGAAAGAAATGGGTTTTCTGGTGTAACTCAAAAATGTGGTTCAGGTCTCCCACAGTTGAAATGTTCGGCCAATTCCCATAGTGTGAATCAGTTTCATAGCAAGGACTCGTTTCTGAACCTACACCCTGAGATCTCGATGCTTAGAGGTGAGACGAGCACTACCATGATCAACCCAAGACAGGATTCTTCAAGTGAAAATGTTACTGAGAGTGTGAGAGACTTATCTAGTTTGAACAATTATAGTGAAGCCAAGATCAAGGTTATTGGCGTTGGAGGTGGTGGATCCAATGCTGTTAACCGTATGATAGAGAGTGAAATGAAGGGGGTTGAGTTCTGGATAGTTAACACTGACATCCAAGCCATGAGGATGTCACCCATCTTTCCTGAGCATCGTTTGCAGATTGGTGGAGAGCTTACTCGAGGACTTGGTGCTGGTGGGAACCCAGAAGTTGGTATGAGTGCTGCTAATGAAAGCAAAGCAGCAATAGAGGAGGCAGTTGATGGAGCTGACATGGTCTTTGTGACTGTAAGTTACTGCATTTTATTATTCCCCAGACATGTCAATTCCTTGGCGGTTCTAGTCTCTGCGGATATTGCAGACTTCTCATGGTAAATGCGGTGTTTTCAAAGTGAAAATTGGAACAAATTCCTGAGATCAATTTCCGAAAAGATCGTCAGTTTAAACCTTCTTGTTAGAATATCTTTATAGATGATTTGTTTCTTTCACCCGGTTAAAATAAATTTCCAAATTTCTGACATGTTTTGGTAGAAAAGCAATTTTGATATGTAATTTGTAAACATAAACCAGAACGTCCATTGATATCTTAACCTTTTGCTTGTCCATCACTTTCATTACAAATACAAAACCCAAAATCTAAGAAATTAGCTTTGGTTATTTTTCTTACATTTTCTGGCCAAAATTACTATACTGTTTAAGAATTGCTTGAAATGCTATTGTTTTCTTCAAACTTCAAGCCCAGTACAATTGGATTTATTTAAAGGAAAAGTACACATCCACCTATAATAGTATTACCCTGCGAAGCTTTAATATTTCTGTAGTATGCTTCTTCTTGTTTTGTTTGGGCCTTCACTAGTCTTCTAATACTTGCAGGCTGGAATGGGTGGGGGAACAGGCACCGGGGGAGCCCCTGTAATTGCTGGAATTGCAAAATCCATGGGCATTTTAACTGTTGGTATAGTCACCACTCCATTCTCTTTTGAGGGACGAAGAAGAGCTGTTCAAGCCCAAGAAGGAATTGCAGCTTTAAGAGAAAATGTTGATACCCTCATTGCCATTCCAAACGATAAATTGCTCACTGCAGTTTCTCCATCCACACCAGTAACAGATGCATTCAATCTTGCTGATGATATTCTTCGACAAGGAGTTCGGGGTATCTCTGATATTATCACGGTATGGCTGATGATGGTGGCGTACATACAAGAATGACAATAGTAGCTCATAGTCATGTCTCTGCTAAGTAAAATTTGTTGGTGGTCTGCATGCCTGAATAATTATGTGGGCTCTTGTTTGCACATGATAGTATGTGCTTTGTTTTGTAAAACCGTCCAGTTTTACTAAACTTATTATGTTGTTCTTTACATGACTCACTAATTTCCTTTCTACTGTTAAGACAATGGTATTCAAATTCACTTGCTGTTCTTGCAGATTCCAGGGCTAGTAAATGTAGATTTTGCAGATGTGAGAGCTATTATGGCTAGTGCCGGTTCTTCATTAATGGGAATTGGAACTGCTACAGGTACTGTTAAAAAATTATTTTGGTCTTTCATGGTAGTAATGTTGCTGTCCCCAATCTTAATAATTCTGCATAGTCATGCGAAGTTATGTCTACTCCTATTTTTCTTTATTTCTTATCGCAATTATAAAAGTCATCCTGTTTATGTCATTATGTGGTTGTGTGTTCATGTCTTTTTTGTGCTATTTCTATTTAGCATTTCCAACTCAGTACAAAGTAGTTTTAGTTCTTTTACTAAAAGGTTATAGGTAAGTAACTATGACTTTTCGAAGTTCTACATCCATCCCTTCGTGTTGATTAGTAAGTAACTATGACTTTAGAACAAAGTTGCTATACACAAATACCAAATTGATATTATCCATAGCATACATTGAATTTAAGAATAACCTATGGGTGCCGCTTTAGTAATACATGGAGATTGGTGCTTCTAAACAGGACTACTTGCTGGAGTAGTTTACATAGGCTTCTTTTCTGAACATATATTTTAAAAAAAATCACACACTTATAGCTTCGGCATTTTAAAGTTTTGTATGGGTTGGAGGTGATGTTTAAGTGCCCATCCAATTCTTCTGAAGTCTAGAAACAGTCACAAGGAAAATCTTCCAGAGAGATCATATTTTCTCATGATTATCTGTGCTCCAATAGTTACATGTTTCAGGATAGGGCAATGATGTTCATCATATATGCGTGAAAGACTAACATACATGTGGTAAATCACTATGAAGATCAGATAATAGTAGAGTTCATGAAAAGATCCACTTCCCATTAGAAAGAATTGAATTCTAAGCTGTGCAGATATCCACTGGGTTTCTTTTCATTGTTTTCTTTCTTCACTTTTGGGAGGAGGAAATTGGGCAGTTTGAGGTATATGCTTGAATAGCTGCCAACAGACATTTAGAATGCATTTTTTTGGTTCCTCTCATTATAATATTGGCAGAGTGGTATACTTGTTAATTTTACCCCTAAAGGGGTAAAAATATGATCCATTTGTTTTCTAAGTTTTTCTGAATCCTTTCAAATATTCTTGTCCAATTAGCCAGAGCAGATTAACTGTGTGAGATGAATCTTTGTCAGATTAAAATTATAAGTAAATAATTATCTCTCACATTGTGACTTCTGCCATGTGACAGACCAGTTGTATTTTGGAGTTTTAGCTTGATATATATATCTTACTGCAATTCAGGAAAAACCAGGGCAAGAGATGCTGCACTAAATGCCATTCAATCTCCTTTACTAGATATTGGTATAGAGAGAGCAACAGGAATTGTGTGGAATATAACTGGTGGCAATGATCTAACATTGTTTGAGGTGGGCTGTGGATCTCTCTTCTTACATTATCTTCTTTGCATCACATTCGTTCCTGGTACTTGTCGTTCAAGTATAAGTTCTTGCATGTATCCAGTTTTTGTTATAGCCACCCCCACAAACACACACACACACACACACATATATAAGAGAGAGATCAAATGAGTCCCTTCTTATCTTGAGTCTGTGAGTCTCCTTTTTATTACTGCACCGGACATATAAAATTACTTAATGCGCTGTATAATTTCTTGAACTAAAAATGAAATTTGCATGGATTCAATTCTGGAGTTTGTGAGTTTTTTGTATCTTGAGTTAAGTATATATACATTGGATTCAGTAGTTTTATACATACAGTGCAGTAATAAGAAAGAGACCAGGGACTCATGAAGTCATGGTAAGGAGACTCATAATAAGGCCCGTGCATACTTTATGTTAAGTGGCAACATAATTATGCTATGATGCTGTTAGCACACCATTAAGGAATTTATACTTTTTGATCAAGTATTTTGCTGTTTATACCTTAGGTGCTTTGTAGTTAGATTTGGTAGTATATATTTCTAGTTTTACTGTACTTCATCTTACACTTCATTTTCTCCTTCTAGTGGACTTTACTTGTGTCTTTTAAAATGCAAAATGGCAGGTAAATGCTGCAGCAGAGGTCATATATGATCTTGTGGATCCAAGTGCCAACTTAATTTTCGGTGCTGTAGTAGATCCGTCTATAAGTGGTCAAGTAAGTTCATCTATTCGATGGGACTAACTCAAATATTTGGCACTTTATTTTTATGTTTTTGTTACCCTGATCTTGACCAATGATTAAGACTATTTGATCAGAAACTAGAAGTGAATATGATGCTCCATTGTTTTCCTAAAGCTTCAAATAATTTCATGAGCAAAGAGGGTTAATAGTGTAAATAAATTGTATAGGTATAAAACAGTTATTCTATAGTTAGTAGCATTTCTCTTGGAAATATTAAGTTGAACCTTGCTTTGATGTAAATATATTACAGGTAAAAGCAATACACAAAACATCCTACTCATAGTCCCCGTGTAATGAATAGACCATCGGCGACTATTTGTTTATCTACTGAAGTTGCTCTTCCGCTTTTTCTTCAGAGAAGGATACATAATCTCATTTTAGATGTTTCTAGATTGCCAGGATCTCTCTTATGTTTTTTTTGGACATCTTACTATCTTAGCTGATTGGATTTCCCTTTAAGAACATAATTTCTGCACCCACACACTGATGCCTACCCCAAGTCCAACCAAGTGGCCTCTGAGCAAACCAGTCAGCTCCAAATCGGCACCACCTAACCCCACTCCCCTCTGCCACCTCCCCACCCCCAAGCATCCATTCCTTTCCACACCCTCTTTTCTTAAAAAGAGAATATTTACTATAGATGATTCTGATAGGTTGAAGATATAACATGGCTGAGGTCTGATGAATTTGGATTGGTTATGATTCAGGTGAGCATAACTTTGATAGCCACTGGTTTCAAACGTCAAGAAGAAGTTGACGGGAGGAATCCCCAGGTATATTATACACACACATATATATCTGCCTCAAACAGAAATGAATTACATATATCTTCAGTTATTGAGCATGTGTGGTTATGAAATAATGGCAGGCAAATCTGGTTGGGCAAGCATATTCAAACAGACGGTCTTCGTCGTCGTTTCTAGAAGGCGGTGCTGTGGAGATACCTGAGTTCTTGAGGAAGAAAGGACGGTCTCGCTATCCAAGAGCTTAATTACTTGCTCATTTCTTATCATGCTTTCTGTATAGGATAGGATTTTGGTTTTTCTTTCATTCAGTTTATTAGCTCCACATCCTGTCAAATAAAACGAGGATATTTTTAAAATTTTATATGTATACAAGCTATCTACTTTTCTTTCAAACAGCCCCCCCTCAACTTGCGATTATTATTTCTTAATGTTTGTTTTGGTTTTTAATACTAAATCCTTTGAATTTTAAAGTTCTTGTTGACCAAGTGTTTATACATTTGTTTTGTTTCACTAAGAAATTTCTTCTTGTTATATAATTGAAAGTGCTTTATGTAAATTACAAAATATGGCAAAATGTCTGCAATTTGTTTACTTAAATGAAACGGAAAATAAAAAACTATATATTCTACAACGTTTGTTATGTATAAGAAAGAAATGTTTTAAAAAATCATGAGGACAGTTTAGATTTTGACTGTACAAACATCATGCACATTTGTAGGTGTAAAAAAAGTTATTTTTATCTATAATAAGTGGATATTTCCTGAATAAAATTTGGCAGTTATAGGTTAACCGGAAATGGAATTTGGGAATAGCAAAATAACCAATGATTAAACCGGACCGGCAAGCGAACCGGCGTCGTTACTGGTTAACTGGTCGAACCATTGGTTGAACCGGAATACTATATATATATATATTTATTTATTTAGTAGTAAATAATAAAATTTAATTAAATGTTTTATCAATAAATATTATAGTATTGTACATTTAATAGTATTATTATAAAAAACAAGTATTGTACTAGTATATTAGAATATTTAATGACGTTAAGTTTAAATACAATAATAAATTATAATACACAATATTAAAAACTAGTATTAAACTCTATGTATAATTATAAACTCCTATATTGTAAAATATTAGTGATTGTAAAAGTATATTTAAAATATAAGAAATATATTATAATTAACAATTTCTTAAAAGAATATAAAATTAAAATGAATTATTAGTTTCGGTGGAAAAAGAATTTCAGATTTAATGTATAAGGATAATTAATGTTCATAATATTTCAAAATGACCATGTGGTAGAGTGATAAAGGAGTAGGTATTTAGAGATGAGGTCATGTGTTCAAGTCCTAGCAACAACAACAAATCTTAAAAAAATATTTTGAGAAAGTAAAAAATCGGTTCACGGTCGGACCGGCCGGTTCCACCGGTTCGCAGCGATTCAATGTGCTAGTGGTTTTTAGGGGTGAACCGGACCGGACTGCCTGTCGGTTCGCAGTTGAACCGGTCGAACCGGCCGGTCCGGTTCAGTTTTTAAAACACTGAAAATCACTATACAAAGGGTTAAGTGACGAAATAAGGATTGAAATCTCGTGTCCACATCTTGGTTAGTGGTGTTAGTGTAAATTTATTTCTTTGGCACTTAGAGCACCCACAACCGTGCTCTTGCCAGCGGCACGGTTATGGGCCCGGGCGGTACTATTCATGCCTGCTCTCTGGCAAGAGCACAACACCCACAACTGTGCTCTTCCGCAAGGACGAGCACAATTAATATAAAATTCAATTACACAAAAACATTTTCATAATACTAAAATTCATTAAAAAAACCACAATAAAAATTACAAATTATAAATAAAATAAAAAGACATAATTAAAATCCTAAAAATTAAAAATTACATAATTAAACTCCTAAAAATTAAAAATTACATAATTATTGACTAATATTACCCGAGGAAGACTACGCATCCGACGGCACAAACCCCAATTGTTTTTGGAGACCCAATATCATGGACTCGTGCGTTTGAAGTTGCGTGGAGGTCATAGTTGACCTATCGGCCATATTGAGTTGGGCCAAAAGGGTCCACAACGAGTTGTTCGGGGGTGGAGGTGGAACATAGGGTGCGGGTTCGGGAGCGGGGGCAGATGGAGTCGCGGCGCGACGGCGTTCGGCCGCCGCCTTCTTCCTTCCTTGCGGTCGGCGTCGGGAACCGCTTGGTCCGGGGTCGGGGCTACCCAAGTTAGCTTCGGCGAGTTGGCTAGCCACTTCTTCGCCGGCGTCGGATAGGGATGCCGACCGTGAGCGTTTGGAGGAGCCGCTAGAGGAGGATGTTACGCCTCCCAGATACTTCGGGTGCGTCCTCGTTTCCTGCCAAACATTAAGGTACTTGAACGACTTACCGTTCATGGATTGGTAGGTGCTCAGCGCGGCAGTGATGATGTCGACCTCGCTCCGCCCGCTCCCGGCATTCCGCGACTCCTGGAGGAAATAGCCGTTGAACTTGCCAATTTCGTCGTTGGCTCGGCGGATGCAGTTGCGCACCATACTCTCGTTGCGCTCGATCGTTCCCGGCGGCCGGTTTGCATTGTACCGCCGAGAGACGCGCCACCAAAAGTGATCGCCGGATTGGTTCGTGCCAACCACCGCATCTTCGGAGATTTCCAAGTACGACTTGAACAATCTATCCATCTCCGCCGGTGAGTATGGTGTGCGGACACCGGCGCGAGATGGAGGAGTCTGCGTTTGGGAAGGGACGGGAGGCCTAGGCTCCGGAGTCCACCCGTATCGCCCATCGGAGCCACCTTGGTCGTCGACCGGGTATGGCCGGTAGCCACCCGGAACGCCCGAATCTTGGGTTTGAGGAGGAGCCGAATATTCCGTATCCGGACTAGGAAACGGTTGCGAACCGAACCATTCGGGGTTCCAACCGTGGGAGCCGCTTGGGTTGTCGTCGTGACCGGACATAGTGGTGTTGTAGGGTGTGAGAGGAAGATGAAAATGGATATGAGAGATTGAAGATGAGAATGGAGATGAGAGAATGATGATGAGAATTGTGTAGTGAAAGTGTGAATTTTTGGGAGTGAAATTGTGGGTATTTATAGATGAAAGTGTGTATTTTTGGGGTAAATAAAATGAAAAAAAATTAAAAAGGTGTAAAAAACGGTTATAAACGGATATATTTTTTTGGGGAAGTGAAATTTTTTTTTATTTTTTATCGGTTTTTAATTAAAAAACCGATTTTTTTAAAAAAAAATAAAATTTTTTAAAACTCAACGGCTATGCCGTTGACGAATGGGAGGGCGACACGTGTGCGTCCGCTGGCACGGACGTGCTCGATACATCGAGCAGCGCCGTGCCAGCGGCGCGGCTGCAGCGGCGGCGGTCCTTCGCCTTGCCAACGGCGCGGACGGCGGTGACGACTTTTGCCACCGCTGCGGATGCTCTTATAGTTTTACAAATTAAAATATTTTAAATCAGGTAAATTTTTTTAAAATTTAAACAAATAAAAATAAATAAAAAAGAAACGAACCGTGAAAATTCATCAAGTAATAATGAATCGAAAATTATGAAGGCGATGGGTAGCGGACAGAAAATATGTATGATGAAAGTTGCATCCAAATTCCAAGCAAGTCCCCATCTTGACAATAAATAATAGATTTGATTGGGTGCAACTAATACCAGTACCAATTCTTTTCTACTCCAATTTATACCCTCCAATATCTACCTCTCTTTCCCTCTTCCTTTACGCGGGAAAGCTACATATGTAATAATTAATGCATTCTAGCATTAGATAATTCACTGATATCAGTTGGTATTACAATATATCAGTTTCGGTCACCAAACCCTATTAATATTTATGAATCAGCAAATGAGTCGGTAATGATATGCCTTGTGATATGAACTGATATGCGTCTTATTTCAGCCAAACATATTTGTTCTAAATTGAACCATCCCCTTGCATTATATATGTAATATGTAACAAAACATATACTCTCTCGTGTCCTATAGAATTAGATATTATTTCCTTTTCGTCCGTCTCATAGGATCGGAAACACTTTTTCCCAACTCATTAATGTTGGGCTCCATCTAATAACACTATTTCTGTTACAAATTCAAATCTGTGTTGTCATCAAAGTGCCTATATCTATATGGCGGAGGGAGTATGTAATAATGAATCTAGAGCCAGGAAGATAAAATAGCAACTCAAGGATGAATATGTAATTAATGAATTTGTTGGGGTGAGAATGAAATGATGAATACAAGTTGTGATGGTGGTGGTCTGGTGGAGCAATAATAGTGTAAGAAAGAAAGAAAGAAAGGAAGGTTTTGTGTGTGGGACTATTCCAATTTGCAACCGTAGCCTCTCTTTTTTGGAGGAAAAGCAAACCCACACAAATTCGAAAGGAATATCAATAGATACACGTACAGTTTCAGCATACCATTCATTCTCAGATTGTATCCCCACATTCATTTTCTCTATCTATATACATACTGCTACACCCAAACAAGCATCTAGAGAGACAGATAGTGGTTGTGTGTGTCTGCTCGATCGATCTGAAAAATGGAGGAGAAGCAGATTGCACCAAACCAAGGAGGGGAATCGAAATTAGGGCACGAGAAGCGGAGAGATCGTCCATCGATCGCTGAGGCTGAGGCTGGTAGTAGCAGCGCGGAGAGCGGGCGGGAGAGGCTGAAGAGGCACCGGAAGGAGGTGGCGGGGCGGGTGTGGATACCGGACATGTGGGGGCAGGAGGATTTCCTCAAGGACTGGATCGATTCCACGGTGTTCGACGCCGGCGTCAGGAGCGTAGGGATTACGTCGGCGAGGGCGGCGCTGATGGATGAAGGGAGGAGAGTCGCCGCTAGGATCCAGAACAGTTGTTGATATTTTTTGAGTGGCTGCGTACGATTCATATTTCCTTTATTTACCGCCACTCAAATTTTTCCATGTTAATATATGTATTGTAATCATATTCCATTCCACACATTTTTATGAGAATTCTTCAATAACATTTTCTTTGCCCCATATGCAGATTACATGCATTTGTGATTTCGAAACCCTAATTAATCATTTCATTAATACTGATGCACCATGCATAACTAGCTACCACGGTATATGTACTACACTTAGTAAATTCATGAGATAATTGCTATTTAAATCTCAAATTTTGAATCTTATTGTTTTATAATTGCAATATTATTTCAATCTTTGGATAGGAAGTAAATTTGTTTCTTCTAATTTGGATTTAGGCAATTGAAATTCAAAATTAGCTGAGGGCTCCGAACCCTAGAGTGTCATTCGAGTTTATAAACTTCACTTAGCTCGACATTCTTATTTCTTCCGAATTATCTACCAAAATCCTTCAATTTTTTTTTTAATATTATCTACAATGGATAAACAACTCCAATCCTAACATCGCATATGAAATCCAACTCCATAACTGGCTTAGGTCTCTTAGAGTCGATCCTACCACCCTAAACTTTGATCCTGAAAATCCACCATTAATATTCTTTCCAATTTCTCCAACTTTTTCCAATGTTTCAAATGAATTGGGCCTCCCCCAGATTTGGTGTCACACTCCGCATCTCTCAGCCTTCGTTCGTTGTCTCCCCGAGGTCTCAATTGTACAATGTGCATATTTAGCGGACAAAACCTGAATGGTCTTCGAATGCTATACCGACGTTAGCAAAGATCCATTCATTGCTAACTCCTAATTAAAAAGCTCGGTCATTTTGGCAAAAAGGGGTAGTTGGTAGATAAAACGAGGAACAGATCCTAAAGGCTCAATTGACTGCAAGGCTCGTATGCTTCGAGCCCACTTTGATTGAGTCAACTAGATCCAGAAATTTTGTGCTATTTACAACCACGTGGAAACCCAATGGAAGATCGACTCCAGTGAGACGGATTTATATCAGGATGAAAACATGAAGCCTCAAGACCTTGGAAAAGGTGTGCCACTATGAGTCTATGAGAAGTGGTCGGACAGTGATTTGAAGAGATCAAAGTTAGCCATGCACGGCACGACCAATACATCAAATATAGGAAAAGGAACGGGTGGTCAAGCAACAATGCATGCGCGAGCATAGTCCCAAGTATAAGCCATTGAATGGGCCAAAAGATGGCTACGTGTAAAGGGGAAGGGAATGCGCCGAGAAGATGGAAGGAAATGAAGGTGCAAATAGAAAAAACGAATGAGAAATGTTAAATGGCAATGTATTACAAAACCTTGTGGTGGTTTCTATTCGTTTTGATTGAAAATAACTTGGCTTTTGTATGGATAATATAATTTCAGTGTAAGATATCCGTATAATGACATTATTGGCGACACAAAACATTGAAGACTTTTACGTCGGTTTAGGATAATATCGACAGTTATTGCCTTAATAATCAATCCATGCGATACTTAAATATTTTGTTGACTATTTAGATGTATAAAATATATTTGCTTAAACAAACTTATTTTGTATCTCTTTAACACAGAAAAGAAATGCAAGGAAACTAAACAACTGGAGCAGCATCTCAACTCCTTATTGATTTTCATGGACAAACATCAATATCCGTTGAACCTACGAAACATGTGATATGATTACATGATCATGGCTTCACTCATCGTACAGTATTTATTATGCAAGAAAATTGCTATGCTGTTTGAAATGAAGAAACACTAATGAAGGGTACAAAATTGCCTAAAATGCATAAGACTACTCCTATACACTCTATGTAAGCTAATTCTATCCTCAATTCACGAAAACTCGATTCAGCTGCTGAAATGTGCTACGTAGTTTGGCCAATTAGCTTGCGTTATTTGGCTCATCTTCTTGTGATGTCTGCTCATAAACTCTCCAATTGTTGCAGCGTGTTAATTGGCCGAGAGGCGGGATCAATGATAAACTTCGTTGGTTGCCAATTAATGTGCATAAACAATTGGACGGTGCTGTTGAGTGGATTCGTGGAAAACCAGCTAAGAAATTGATGCCCTTTCCAGCTGAACCGAGAGGTATTTCATTAGCTCTGTAACTTTGTTTGTATATCTTCATTTGAGAGAGGATTCATTATTGTGCCCCTGTTAATGGTATTGTCTCAGAAGTTTTGGAGGCAGATGCAAGACATATCGCCAAAGCTGCTCAGCAAACATTTGAGAGGTGCCTTTTCTTTTCTCTAGAACTTGATTGTTCTTTTGAATCATATCCTACGTATATTGTTGGATAGGCATTGATTATTTCGAAAGGCCAAAAGATGTTCAATTGTCATTTTTGCAATGCATTTTAGTATCTCGCCAGATGTCTTTGGTTAATTCATTGAGCATCTTGCTACAAACCAGTCACATCTCAAGTGTTCTTTTATGGGTTTGTTTTCTGCTGATCTAAGGATAGTATGCAAACTTATCATGCTACCTTTGTAACTCGGTTTGGAACTTGGGTACAATATGTGAAGCAATATCTATTTATGAAGGATGCTTAGATGCATGTCTCTCTGGATTGTGGTCATCTTTCATAGTTTAGCTGATAGCCTGATATAGTTTGACATAATTATAGGTGTATAACCAATAAGGTGAGATACACATATAAGAGAACCTGGATATGCTTCTGTGTGTTCTGAAGTTGCTTTCTTTTAGGGATGGCCCCATCTTGGTGGTTGCATCAGGTCATGATACCATCACTATAGCAAGTTCCATCAAGAAGTTGGTTCCAGACCATGTCTTTCTTGTTCAGGTATGATGAGGTGCTAAGTATTTATCGCTTTGACATAATACTAGCTATTATGTTTTTGCAAATCCAAAATGTATCTTGATACCCTAACTAGAATCACATCATCTTTGGAAAGCTATAATCTAAAGGAATATTAGTTTCCATGGGTCCTGAGATATAGTTCTTATAAAGTGAAAATAATACAAATGGGTGAAAATTGAGTTACTACATTGATTGATCGGACTTCAAGTGTACAAAGTTATATTAGTTCTTCTGGTTGTCTCTTTTCTGTTCACAAGTAAAAAAATTTAGGTTTTGCCAATGACTTGCTCTCTTTGTGTGTGTCTCTCTCTATGGAGATAGTTTTACTACTTTTGAAGTGTATTAGGGAAAAGGATGAAAGATGAGTGCAACATCTCCATGGTTCTCACTAACCAAGGTGAAGTGTTAACCCTTTTTTTTTGATGTACAAGTGGAGTATGGTTAGTAAACCTGTGCTAACTGGGAAACAAATATCACCCTTCAGGGTTTTATATGTTTTGCTATTTGCTTTCAGATCCAACATCCAAGGTCTCGTCTACACAGATTTGATCTAGTGATAACACCTCAGCATGATTATTACCCCTTATCGCCTGAGGCACAAGAACAAATCCCTTTAGTTCTAAGAAGGAGGGTAACACCTCGAAAGCCTCCTGATAAACATGTGGTATGTTTACTCCTTGATTGGTCAAAAGGATTTCATTGGCCACAGAAACTCTGGACTCTTCATCTGAAAATAGTTTCAGTTGTCGGCCATATTTGACATTGATTATAAGCTTTGTATAGCTGAAATGTTACTCTTAGGTCCTTACAGTGGGAGCTCTACACCAGGCTGATTCGGATGCATTGAGAAATGAGAAGTGCAGCTTCTGCATGGCATGATGAAATGGCACTCTTGCCTAAACCCTTACTTGTTGTTTACGTTGGAGGTCCTACAAGTAGGTTATGCATTTAGTTCTTGTGGACCCTTAAATTTTTTGAATGTTAGTAGGAATGATCAAACCATTACCGCTACCGTGATATCAGCATTCACACCTCATCACATATAATATCAACACTGTGCTGGTACATTTACAAGTAATCAGAAGACAAAATACGAATGGAGCATGATAAGTTGCATGTACAATATGCAATCCTGAGATGCTTTCTTCAATGCTAAACGTTTTTGATCCAAAATGCTTCTGTGTTATGTTAGTTCTCATGTGCAACCTTCACCATACTGCCTCTGAATGCCGTATATTTGTTTTTAGGTAGTTCTTTAGGCAATTAGTCAAACTCATTTTTCTTACAATCTAAACGCAATTCTCATGAAATATATTCATAAATAACCATTTGTATGCTGCATTGCATGCTAATCTGAATCTAATAACTTGCTATGTTTCTTCTTCACTTTTCACTTCTATAAGGTTCATCATTTATCTTCATGGAAACTCCTATTGGAAAATTCAATGTCATTAACCATTTCTTGAATCTCTCTCTTCCTCAGGACATTGCAGATATGGTGCTGATCTTGCAATGCAGCTTACAGCTTCAATAAAAAGTGTTCTTCCCACTTGTGGAAGTATCAGAATATCGTTTTCTCGTCAAACTCCCAAGATTGTGCGTACTCACCTCAGAGTTTATGTAATTATGTATCTGAAGCTAAATTCCTTTCCATGGCTGCAACAAACAGGTATGTGAAATTATTTTTTTTCTTTATTTTTTTTGAGAGACGCATAAGTGTCATGCGTCACAGGCAAAGATGCATAAGCGTCATGCGTCTTTCATTTTTTTATTTATTTTATTTATTTTATTTTATTTATTTTTAATAGTAAAATAAAATAAAAATAAAAATAAAAAATGAAAGACGTATGACGCTTATGCGTCTTTGCCTGTGACGCATGACGCTTATGTGTCTTTCAAAAAAAATAAAGAAAAAAAAATAAAAATTTAACGACGCATGTCTCTCATGTGTCTCTATAAAAGACGCATCTCCGTCATGCGTTTCATTAAAAGGAGACGCATGAGGGTCATGCGTCTCTCCCAAAGGCGGAATAAAAAAAAAGTCCAGTACAAACCCGGAATCTAAGTTCTATTCTAGAACAAAAAAAAGAAAAAACCCCACTAATACTGACTGAGGAAATGGCAATCTAACTGGTTTGCAGATTTGTGAGAAATGGGAGTATGTTCCACTTGATGATACTGAGAAGGCTGCTGCGGGAGTGATTAAGGCAGTTGCACAACGTGGATGGAGATTGCTGCCTTATTGTTAAAAGCAGCTGATTAATAGTACAAACTTTTAACCTCTTGTATTTTTTTTACCTAATTTAAAAGTCATTTACCCTTACTATAATCCACATAATATAGACTTAATTATTCAGCTTCATGTCTATTTTATTTGACTCTCTCTCTCTCTCATATGATTATATGGTCAAATAACTTTATAAGATTGTTTTAATTACATATAACAAATTGCCTCCTACTGGATTAGGGAAGGTGCTCATTTTTACTTGTGATTGGTTGGAACTTTTCGTACATCAGCCATGCATAGCATACATCCCTAAAATAAAACCCTTTTGACTTGTTAGTTTTTAGCATAATTAATTCCAAAGTGGTAAAATGTTTTATGTAAAGTTTCATACAAATGATTATATATATTTGCACGATTCAATCTACTCCTTAATCTAATGTCAACCCCTCTATCCCAACAAAATATTCCAGGTGACAAATTCAAAAAGTGATGAAATTTATATTCTCCTCAACTGAAAGTAAAGCAACAACTCTACTTGCTCCATTATCTTTACACTTCATCAATTCCTCCCTAATTCCAATTGAAATCAGTATATAAAGCCACATTTCCTGTTTGCAAAGCATCACAAAAACAACTCTCTCAATCTTAATTAATTAGTAATCCATCCATTCCTAGTAGTGAAAGCAATGGAGAAGAGTGAGGCCGCCGCCATCGAAATGGGCAACACGAGCCGGGAAAGCAAAGGGAAGGCGCTTCTCCTTGCATCTGCCGTCCACCACAACAAGGCGGCAGGTGGATACAAGAGGGGCGCTGCTGTGTTCGACCTCATCCTCCGGGTCTGCGCAGTAGCGGCAGCTATGGCGGCCACCATTGCCATGGCGACAACCGAGCAGACACTTCTCTTCTTCACACAGTTCTTCCAGTTCCAAGCCAGCTACGACGATCTCCCTACTTTCACGTCAGTCTTTAGCTCCCGAATCATACATTTTTAATAGTAGATCAATATATATATGTAAAATGACATGAAATATGTTGTTGGTGCGGTTCAGATTCTTCGTTATAGCGATGGCAATGGTGACGGGCTACCTCATTCTCTCCGTGCCTTTCTCCATCGTGTGCATTGCTCGCCCCGCTGTTATCGGGGCTCGCCTCCTACTCATCATCTGCGACACAGTAAGCTCACTTTTTCTCTCTCTCTGATGGCGACGGTGATAGGTTTGTTTTGAGTGGTGCAGCTGGCAGTTACTCTGGCTACATCAGCAGGGGGTGCGTCGGCCCGATAGTGTACCTGGCCCACAACGGCAACTCGGACGCCAATTGGCTCGCTATTTGCCAGCAGTTCAATGACTTCTGCCAGAGGGCGAGCGGCGCCGTCGTCGCCTCCTTCAGCACGGTGGTGCTCATCATTTTCCTCGTCGTCATCTCCGCCGTCGCTCTCAGAAAGCATTAATCATATGATATCTCACCACATGTCAGATTTGCTTGTTACATATATGGAGTTGTCTCTTGTTAATTTCCTCTTATTTTTATTTTGTTTCTCACCTAGTTAAATTGGTGTCTCCTTGTTTTTATGCAAATATTGTAATTGTAACTCAATCAAATATACCACATTTGTTTGCATCATATTCATATACATTAAATACTGTGTGACAATATGAACAACACTAAATCAAAAAATATAAAACCAAAAAAAGAAATAAATGGATACTAGAATAGCTAAACACAAAATATCCCAATCTCCCTCCCTTCTCAACTCTCTTTCCCTTCTCTCCCTCTTCATATCCTCAAACTCTATGTACCTCCGCCACGCCTCCACGGCCCTGTTCTTCCCGGTGGCCTTTTCGGCCTCCAACGCCAGTTGCAAAATGACCAAACTCTCCTCCCCATTCAAATGCCTCCCATCCATATCCTCCATCTCCATCCTCACTTCCCTTACCTCCATCTCGCCGCCGCACGTGACCACTATCCTGCACATCACGTGACCTCCTAAGACCGAGCCAAACCGCACCTCCAGGTCCCCCGTCAGCCAGTGCCGCCGCACCGAAACCGGCTGGTGCGACGACAGATTCGCCGCCCGCCGCCCCACCGGATCGATCACGATCCAGCTCAGCGTCATTACACCTTCATGCATGCCGCCGTCTCCGGCTCCGGCGGAGCTCTTGACGGCGGCCGGGGCCGCTTTCTTGAGCTCTATAAGGTCGGTGCGGAACGGGGAGCATCGGAACCAGTCGCTGCTGGTGTCGGTGGAGTGGAGTTTGGTGAAGATTAGTTTTCCGTCGTAGTGTATGTCGACGGCGGAGAGTATCTCCGTCGGGGATGAGGGAGGGTGGGTGAGGGGGAGTTTGGAGAGGAGAGGGAAGGCGTGAGAGAAGAAAGCGCGTGGGCCGCCGCCGGGGAAGGTGGAGATGAGTTGGGAGAGGTGCGGGGAGGCGGTGGCCGGCCAAGTTGAGTGGCATATGCTCAGCCACAGGCTGTGCTCGGAGGAGTGACGGCGGAGAGCGGCGGAGCAGCAGGCGACGGAGGCCAGGGCTGGGCCGTCCAAACGGCTTAGAATGTGCGAATCGATGATTTCGGGGTGTAAGGAGGGGAATCCGGCGGTGGCGCCACCGGCTGACGGCGGAGGATTCATTTCTTTTGGTTGTGTGGGGTTTCACACTCTGTAAAAAGGTGTATTATAAGGTAGTAGGAAATACTTCTATATGATTATATAGTAGTAGTACTAGTAATTGCAAATTCAGAAACCTAAACGTCGTCGTTTGGGTGGGATTATGATTATTCTAGTTTTAGAAGCTAAATATGAAATTTATCTGCAATGGTTAAATGAAAGTTAATTTGGAGAGTAATCATATGTAGGCGGTGTAATATTCAAGTTCAAAAGATTGCACACTGCGTGCAAAAGTAACATATGATATTTTATTGTAAAATGTAATTAGACCACAATGTAATGACCGGCCTTTTAACGCTAATCTTGTCCAAACTTGGTGTTTCTATTACCCTAAAAGAAAGTCATTAAGTCGTTGTCTACAAATTTGTTTAATGTTTATGTGCTTATTGTGGTGATAAGTAACATCATCAAATTTGCTACGTTTGAACTTATTTTTGTTTAGATTCATTTGATTAATGTAATTAATATATGCTAGTGTCGTGTTGGATTTCTAATGTTTTACTTTAAGGGGGACTTGTATTTCGTGAATTCAAACTCAAAAGTCAGTGCATATATAACTTGTCATATGATATAACACAATAATGACAGTGATCTCAACAAATTTGCATAAGATAAAATTTGCATAAGATAATCCAAGAGATAAAATTTGCATAAGCAAATCTTGCCATATGATATAACATAATAATAGTACACAAGATTATTATAAGAATCAATTACCATATGATATAACACAATAA
This sequence comes from Salvia splendens, assembly GCF_004379255.2. NCBI lineage: Eukaryota > Viridiplantae > Streptophyta > Magnoliopsida > Lamiales > Lamiaceae > Salvia > Salvia splendens. The sequence goes on from NC_056045.1 coordinate 24,192,754, forward strand.
TGACAGTGATCTCAACAAATTCAATTTGATCACACCAAGAGGTAAATAAGCTCAACCACTATAAAATTAGCTAATCACAGACACAAGACGTCACAGACAAAAATATCCTCTACAAGAAGTAACAAAGACAACGTCAATATCGGTTATAATTTAATTTGTCATTTCACAAAATCACACTTCGATTTATATAATCCAAGAGATTCTTGAGATGTCCTTACTCTTGTCTGCACCAGTTGAATTTGAAAAAGAAGTAAATAAGTACTCAACAATTCAGCTATATTTTCACTACGAAAACTTTGATACGATACAGCCATTCTCTCTCTCTTGCCAGAAATAATGTACAGTACTTTGAATTTTGAAATAAAGAAAAATCTATAGAAGATTTAAGTTACCACCTTAGCTGCTGTAAATTGAATAAAAGATACCATAGCTACATTTCTGCAGTAGCTAATTTTTTCCAATCTCAACAGTACGGATGGACAGAGGGCAGAATTCACCTCCAAGTACCAAATCCTATTGATTGAAGTGATATGTTTCCAAGAAACAAGTCTTTCACATGCTTTTTACATAATCCTATTCTTCTCCTGTGTAAGCTGGGATGTATACAACTTGAAAATCCAGTCTTCCAAGCAGGAAATTTTTGTCTTTCCATTACATGAAGAGTATAAACACATGACACTGATGCTGAGCATCCTATGACGAAACAATAGCAAGGGCGTGACTCACTCACCATTCTAGCCAATGACAATGAACATAAACCACTGTACTGTATTCCATACATTAAGGCGCCGTCAAAGTTATATTCCGGAGAAATCAGTTCCGTGATTGCTTCCCCAAGTTCAATATCTTCAGTTGAGGGGATTCTACTCAGCTCTGAATCAAATTTCTTCTCTATATCTGCCTCGTGAATCCTATACTTAACAGCTAATGTTCGGATGCATGACATTCTTACTTGATCACAGATTAAGTGCTTCACTTCATTAAAGTTGTTGCACCCCCTGTACCATCTTAGCCAGCGGTGGAGTATCCCAGTAAACCAATCAATGATTTGATCGTGATCCAGTAAGATTAGTACGTAGCATGGCCGACCATATCCCTCCCTATTAGTCAATCCATAGCGATGAAGACGTTTCATTAAGACGTTTAGTGGGACAACAGTTTCTGTCATAAAAATAGGTTCGGGTGAAGAATTGGAGCCAGTTAAAAGTGCGAGTGTCGAAGATGTCTCGGAATCAACATATTCTTTAGCTCGTTTCTGAAACTCGAAGTAAGCATCTCTTAGTTCTTGTGGAAGAGCCGGTTCTACAACAAGCTTGGTTAACAGTTTCTCTTCATTCCCAGCACTTTTAGCATTTACATGTTGCATCCAAATTTTCAGCAGCACCTTGTACCAGTGGTCTGTTTTCATCCCAGATCTACGATAATAGGAAATCTTATGTAAAATGGAGCTACTATCAGCTAATTGTTTGATCTCTGACTCTTTAACCTTTTTGAGTCCATGAGCCAGCCACTTCTTCCCAATTCTGAGAGCTCCTGCATCCCAAGACTCTTGTTTCTGTTCAGCAAATATCTTGACTTTGTCCTTCAACTTGTGAACAGCTCGTAAAGCAGGAGTCTCTTTCACACGCCTTCTGATCGAAGTACCAAGAAATTTAACACCACGTGGATCATTGGATGCTAAAATATCAGCTTTATCATCTACCTCCAAGTATAGAGAATCCTTTAAGAACCCTTCAATTTCAGATTTGAACGCCAACGCGACTTCTTTGGAACCAGAAAAGGCAAAAAAGACCTCATCCATAAAGCGACAGCAATGCACCCTCACCCCTGAGTCCTTTCCAGAATCGTGTTGTTGCGAACTACTGCCACTCATCTGTTTCCTAAACCAGCCACGGAGCTTTGAGTGCAACTTCTGTTCTTCAGACCCAAGAGTGTGCGAAGTCTCGTAGTGCATTGACATCCTATATACCTCACGGTCAAAGAGATCAAGATATATGTTCATCAATATAGGTGAAAGGACCCCTTCTTGTGGAAGACCATGCCCTTTAGGAAAAGACCCAAACTCTACATTGAGCACCCTGGCTTTAAACATATCCTTTATAATATCACATAAACCAGGATCTTCTATCTTGTCCTCCATTGATGACAGGAGTTTTTGAAGGATGCAGTCATCAAGATTTTTGTTAATGGGCAAAGTGAACCACCAGTCCGGATCAGGTATCTCTTTGCAGATATACTTCAATGCTGACCAATGATCCCTATTACTTCGAAGACTGTGCGAAATTCTAGAGAAGTGAGGGCGGTAAACAACTTCCAAGACTATTCTAATGGCCTCTTGAACAACCCTTAATTTCAGTTCTGGTAAAACAAGTTCCTCTTTCTTGACCTTCGGCCCTTTCGACCGCATTGAATACGCATGGGACCCAACATCAAAGTTTCCATCAGCTAGTTCTTCCACAATGGCCAAAAAGGGCAAGTCATCACCATCTAATGCCAAATCAACATTAGAGGTCAATCTTATACAATCATATGCATCCTTTAGAGTGCTGGGATCGGCAATCACTTTCATCATGAGGTCATGGTACTTCCCATTCCTGTACTGTGCTTTCACCTTCTTCTTTATTCGCATCTCAAGAAACCTTTTAATCTCCACACGGGTTTTTGGTTTTGATTCTTTGTTGGGAACTTCATAAGATTCTTGAACCAAAGACGCCAAATTCTTAGCCAGGTCATTTTTTTCATATCTTTCATCAACATGATAGCTCTCTAGCCCAGCTTTGTCAGTTGAGTTTAAGGACTCCTCGAACAAGTTAGCCAAATTCTTGGCCAGTGGCACTTTCCTAATTCCATCACCACCTTCACAATACTCAGTAGGCAGTTGATTTGGATCCCGGGTTGAATAAAACGTAACAGGAAGAATTCTTCGACGAGAGATCCCTGACACAAGATTCTTACAAAATTCATCACATAACCTCCATACTTGTATGACATGAAGGCAAAAGAAAGAAAGCAAAAAATGCAAATAGGAACACCTTGCAATAAGGTGTAATCTAAAGATAATATCACAAAAGATAAACAAGTGCGTGGAAGCAGCTTTACCAATACTGGTCACAGGCTGCAAGAAGTTGGAGTCAGCTCGGGAAAACTTTCTCAGCAGACGGTGAGATTTGGCGAGCATGGCTGTTTAACTAGCCTTCTGCACTCATTTCATAGACATTTTTTCGAATATAACTCCACTGTGAGGAAATTTTAAAGCTCTATCAGCATAATCACACATAAAATAGGGGGTGTGGCATGTGAACTTTCTCATAGACATTTTAACAAACAGGTGGCGGATTGCAAATGGCTTCCATCTGAAGAGAAAGAAGTTAGCCAGATTACCTATTTGGTTTCTAGAGGTTCAAAAAACTTCGTTCTTGGTCCGTGAGTACCTCCGAGAAGCTCCCAGAATCGGCCGTCGACCAGGGCTGCTTCCCTCCGACCCTACACTATGGCTGCTTCGTCTCCATGGAAGAGTAATTAGGAAGAAAATTAAATGATAAGAGTAGTTTCGATAGACAATCTAGGGAACTTTTTTTAATAATAAGGTTTTATGTTTTCATTCTTAATTTTAGTTATCGTTTAAATAAACTCAAAATGTGTAAAATATATATAAAAAATTATTAATTAAAATGACCATTAATTTGACTTGATTTTTTTAGTTTATTTTTATTTGTTTATAATAATAATATTTGTAAAGTTACAAATAAAATTAAATGATATATTTAGAAGTTAACCAAAGTATAACTAAAATAATAAAAATGACAGTAAAAAAGTAAACAAAATCACAAATTTAAAATAAAATATTTAAATTTTTATCATAGCCTTAGCCTAATCTATTACATTACAGAGATACTCCTATGAATTAATGAATATCCCAAAAACAATTAGTAAAATGAGCTCAACATTCTCCATTGTTCATAAGCTATGAGAAATCATTTTTTTAGCTCATAACTAACTTGGCTAAACTTTCTGGTTTTTAAAACAGAGAAAAAAAGAACATTGTAATATAGGGAGTATATTATAATTAGTTAGCAGTATTATATTTATACTGTATATTACTGATGGTTGGGCGAATTTTTGATGGTAGTAAATGCAGGTAATGAATATAGATCACGACACAAGGAATTACGTGGTTCGATTTACTGAGGTAAATCTACGTCCACGGGAAGAAAGGAGGGCAAGATTGTATTGCTTGATCTGGTTTTCCAGCTTACAAATACAGACTTGCTATATGATATTTAATGTCTAGAGCTCCCCTTCTATCTGATCTAAGTTCTATTTATACATTGAACTAAGATCGTGGCTTGCATCACCACTAACTAGGTCGTGGCTTGCATCACCACTAACTAGGTAGTGGATGTCGTGGAGGTCATGAGATCCTGCATGGGTCCACTATCTCTTTGTTTGGTCCGCTATCCTGCATGAGTTGACACCACTAAATAGATCGTGTAGTGGAGGTCGTGGAGGTTCTGCATGAGTCCACTATCTCCCAGTTCGGTCGAATACTGAGACCGAACTTCTGAACTATTGCCGAGCAGCTTTTGCCGATCTGAGAGTAGAGCTTGATTGGTCGGCTTTTACCGAGCTGTAGGCTGGGGCCGAACTCTTTGGTAATGCCGAACTGATTGGTTGGCTTTTACCGAGCTGTAGGCTGGGGCCGAACTCTTTGGTAATGCCGAACTGCTTTGGGCTGATGGGCCGTCACTGCTATTGGGCTTGTTTAGTACGTACCCCATCACTACCCCCCCCGAAAAGCGAAGTGAATCACTTCGGCGAAGCGAGTCACTTCGGCATTCTGGATAAAGGTACGGGGGAGGCTGACGTCAGGGGACGTGCCTTGCGCGTGACTGCATTAAATGCGACAGTAAAATCCGGCCGTTGAATCCTGAAAAGGTGGGATTCGAAACGGTGCGATGATTTTGAAATCTTCTCCGAATCTGATAAATACGTCCTTTCTTCATCAGTTGAACACTTTTGCTATTGCTTCTTCTGCAATCTCTCTCTTTTGCGTAAAAATTTCCTTCCGCTTTCAAGAATTTCTTCAGAATTTCTTCAAACTTTCAAAGAGTAAGAACTATGTCTTCTTCTTCTTCTTCTGAGTCAGGTAGCGGTAGGAAAGGGGATAAGGGGTCTTCTAGCCGGAAAGAATCCGGGGAGAAGACCGTAGAGTATTTTCACAGCATCTTGAGTAAGGATACTGTGATATCCCTACACGAAAAATATTTTTTTCCTGGGGGGAAGGTTGCGATTCCCGACGACCTTCATAGGGCTGACTCGCCGCCGGAGGGTTACGCCACCGTTTACGAAGCCGGCTTGGAATGCGGGCTTCGTTTCCCTCTTCCCCCTGCCTTTGTAGAGCTGCTAGATTTTTTTCAACTCCCTTTAGGTCAGGTGACTCCGAACTCTTGGAGGCACTTATCGGCCTTTGCTGCCGAACTGCGTAGGCTAGACAAGGATCTGTCTCTGAGGGCAATCCTTAATTTTTTCCAGTTTAAGAGAAAAGGATCTTGGTTTTACTTGATCCCTTTACAGCCTTTTAGGGCCTTCTGCAAAACCAAGTGGCCAAAGTGGCAACATCGCTTCTTTTTTTATAATAGGACAGCGGCTCCGGGCTTTCCCTGGAGGGGGCCTGAAGAGGTTACGAGGTGCGTAGGTGTCGTTCAAGTGAGGATATATCCTACTGGCAGGATAAAGATCCTAGCTAAGCCTAGACCTCGTCTTCAAAGATTCCTCAACCCACTTCTACTGATCAGTATAGTGGAGGTAAGGGTCGAATCCCACAGAGATGGTGCGTTTAAACTACTGCGGTGATGTTTTGGAGGGTTGGTTAGCTACCACGCTCGGGTTGAGTTTCTACCTAGGCGAGTAATTAAAGGGTGGCGTCCTACTGACTAGGATGGGGGAGCAGATCATGGAATGCAACTGTGTACGTGGAAATGAGGGGACATGGTGTAACAGAAATTGTTTGGAAAGGACGGTATTTCTATTTTTGGCTAAACAGAATATTCAGAGTGTAGTGGAGGTAGTGGTGACTAGGCTGACAGATCTGCAGGTACAACCAGAGGTGAAGGACAAAAGAAAGCAAAAGTAAATAAAAGTAAGGTGGTCCCCAATCTGGATGTAGACATCGTCTTCTCCAACAACACAACTTAAACTCAGATAACAATTCCAGATCCAACCCGGCAAACGCAGATTAACAACTCGCAAACACAGATCTAAAACTAAGAAATCAAATCTGAAATCAAACGCTGAAACTGGACTTCTGCATGCTGGTCAACATGAAAGATCGATTCAGAAAATAAAACGAAGCCTTGCATGCAACGATCTACTTCCAGATCAAATAGTACATGTTTACCTATCCTAAAGAAATTTGTTACGTAACAGAATTTAGAGATTTAGCACTTAAAACACCGAGAAATCTTAGATCTAAGCTAACTAGACAAGGAAAGAAAAGAACACTACAATGAACGAAACGGAAATCAACTTCATAGCATTAACACGTTCGGATATCCAAAGCAAGCATTTCAAAACAACAAAATCCCAAAATGTAACAGAAATCCAACGTAAAGACGGAGAACTAATTAAACTACGAAAGCAATTTAAAGATTGTTTGCCACTCCGGGCGATAAAATCTCTGACTGGAACTACGATCTAGCTAACTGGAACGGACGATGACTGGAACTCGGGAACATTCTGAATGTCAGGTGATCATGGCTCGGCGAGGCAAGAAGTGGACACGGCTGAAAGACTGAAATTACCGAGAGAACTCTCTACCTAAAGATGATGGTGAATTGAAGTCTATCCCCCCCCGGCTGCTCCTTCTCTCTCCAACTTGGCTACCTTTTATAGGGAGGCTACCCTTGATTTTAGGGTAAATCCTCGCTGCAATTTGACTTCTTTGCCCTTAATTGTGGGTAATCCGTCCCAGCTATCCGTCTTCTTCATCTCAAGCCGTTTTAGCACGTATACGGATCAGTATGAGACCATGCTGGCGCTTTTTCTACCCGAACACTCCGGAACTTCCCTACTGGCCAGAACACTTATCCTGCACACTTTGAGCAACTGCTTTGCAAATATAATCATTTAAACCTGTCATACTGACCAGTAACCGAGGCCTAGAATACGACTTATCAAACTGCTCACACTTACCACATGCTTGCCCTCAAGCGTGAAGAACAAACAAAAAGCAATAAGTCGCATTCTAGCCTGGTTACTTCCCTGCCCGACTCTACCTAAAACTGGACTCTAGACTACAACGACGAAGAAAAAAAGAAAACACAAACACAAACACAGAAATACATAAAACACTAACAGATTGGGCTACATTTTCAACCATCCCTCCCCTCGGGATCAGGTGCAATCCGGCCTTAGACAGCCTTGAACTTCTGCCGCCCCCCTCCTTCTCTCCCAGTCAGTACATCTGCTTGTCAAGATCGCCCACACTCTCGGTCAACCACTAGGTTCACTCAGTCACTCGCACCTCACCAGGAACGTTAGGACTGAATTCTCTCATCATGCTCAACCACTATTGCTTTGGACTTAGATCTCACGTGCAGCTACTGAAGGACTTTAAGGCTTGTAACGGGGCTGTTGGGTTGTAGTGTTTTGGGTAGATGTTCCTAAGGCTCTAAGGTTCAAAAACTTCTATTTAATTTATGAAGGGGGATTGTGTGCATCAGGCTTCTGATCAGTTGCTTTTCTTAGCTGGTGCTTCTGGCTTGAGTTTCCAACTGGTTAGTAGGCTTCTTGTGGCTTCGCCACCCTTATTCCTTCATTTTTTTGTGTGGTCAAATCTCTGACCATTTTCTTCTTTTCTTTCTTTCTTCCTCTCTTTTTTTTTTCGTGGCTTTGCCACCCTTATCCCTTCCTTTTTTGGACCTGGAATGTCTCCCTGGTCGATTTTCTTCTAACTTTCCTGCCCAGCTGGTTTCTGCTTTTTTCACACTTCTTCCTAGCCAGTAAGCTCCATTTGTTTCATGCCTTACACACAGTCCCAGGGGCTAGGGGTGTTTATCTGGGTATAAAAGGTTAAGAAAAAAGGGTTCTAAAGGTGGTGGTTTTCTTTTCTTTTTTTTTTTTTTTTTTTTTTTTTTTTTTTATGGGGGGGTTCCTACTGCCTTCAGTATTTGCTACCCGTGATCACTTCACCCTAGGCAAATTGTGGCAGCCTCCCTTTTCTTTAAGTGTATGTGGAAAGTGGTTCCACTTTAAGGCTTATAACTCACATTTTAGAGGGCTTTCGTGTTTGGCTCTAAGTGTGGGCTTTTCTCTCATACTCACATCATCCATACTGGTCAGGAGGTACTAAGGAGAGTGGTTTCGGTTTTCCAGCTTGTCTTATCTCCCTCAATTCCCTTCACCTCCAGCTCAGGACGGTTGAGTTTTAAGCCCAAATCAGCACACAACATAAAAAAAACTAGACCTAAAAAAACACAAAACGAGCACAAACACAGAACACACATATATACATCATACTGGCCATTACGTCCCCCCTCCTACTTCACAAGTGTCTGCCCCAGATAAGGCTGTGAAGTGGAAAAAAAAGTACTGGCCAGTATGGTAGACACATAGACAACAAAATAACAAACAAAAATAACAACTCAAACAGAAACTTCTCACACTTAGGCTATGGAATAGGCTAAGTGGGAGAGGTTTGAACACCGGACAAAATCCACTAAACAAAGAAACACGTATATACAAAAGAAACACAGAAAACATGCTACCAAGAAACAAACCCTAACTTCTCACACTTAGACTATGGAATAGGCTAAGTGTTATGAAGTGGGGTTTGCTCGCAAACACAGATTATACTACCTAACCGAATACCACAACATAACAAAAATACGAAAAGTTAAAAAAGCTTAAAAAAAAACTAACTTGGTCAGTAGGGGGGGTCTATCGAAGTCGCCTGCTCCTTCGTGGGGCAGGTGGTGCAGGTTGTTCCTTCGGGTTGTCCTCTTCCGTTCCAGTTTCATTTTCCTTCGCCGGCTCCTCGGCTCTTGCCGGCACCTCGGCGTCCGCTGTCTCTTGCTCATCTGCTACTCCGGTCTCTTGGATATGTGGTTCATCAGTCCGGCCACCATGGCCACTCGGTCCTGCAGCTTGCTCCTTCCTCAGGTAGGTCATTTCTTATAAGATGTTATCCATACTGGCTAACATTCTGTTCATTGCTTTTTGCATCTTGGAGTTTTCCTCCCCGAGATCTGATACGATAGCTTCCATGGCCGCCTGCCTCTGATGCATCATATCCTGCTCTGCAGAGCCCTTCAACATCCTTTCCACAACTCCTGCCAGCTTGATCACCTCTGCCTTCAATTGCTGATTCTCCTCTGCCATTTCAGTGACTGTCCTTTCTAGAGCGGCTTGCTTCTGAGTCAGTATTCTCTGCTCCGCAGACTCCTTCAATACCTGTTCCATTGCTGACGCTAAACGAATCATCTCTTCCCTCATCTGTCTATTTTCCTCAGCCATCTTTTCCACAGATTGTTCAATTCTGTCTCGCCTCTGGTCATGTCCTGGTGCTTCCTGAGCTGTTGCTATCCGAGCAGTGGGTATTGCCTCTTCTCCCATCGCATAAAAGTAGGGCACGCCCTGCCTCATGTACACCGTGTTCGTTCGGACGAACAGAGGGATGTCGAACAATCCTGGGGCGCTCACCATCGTTAGTGGGGTTAGGTCTTCGTCCTCCGAAACGGTGATGTTGTTCCTCATGAAGATTCCCAATATATGGCAGAGGGAAATATTCCGTGCTGGGTGAGTTGCGACGAGGTGACATGTGTATGCAGTCCAGAACCCTAAGTGCAGCTTCTTGCCCTTTTTTGCACACCATATAAGGTACAACTCCGTCATTGATGTCCGGACTGCCGAATTAGACTGCCCCAAAAGATTGTAGTCTAAAAAAAGTTGAACCAGGCGTAAAACGGGGTCGCTAAGGTGGATCGATCGGGAGATCGTGGATTGGAACTGCCCTGCTCCGGGGTGAGTAAGTTCCTCCCAAGCCGACTGGGGCTCAAATTCCACATGCCGGCGGGGAATCCCCCGCTCCCTGTTTCTCCATTCAAGTCCTATTGCCTCCTCCAAACTGCATATACCCAACCTCACAGTCCACTCAATCAGATTCATCCTAATTTCTCCTCCAAATACCCTGAAGCTAACACACTCTATATCCAAATCAGTTGTGACTTCGAATCGAAAAGTTGCGAAAAACTCCTTGGCCAAATCGACCGGGACACTTAACTTCTCATTCCTCAACAACCATTCAAAACCCAACTCATGCAAAAGGGCTAGAAACGATTCACTAATTTGCATCTCATCTAAGGATGGGAGATGAATTACCTTTCCACACTTAACCTTCTTGCCTTTTGCGTTCTTTGTGCGGTAAACTGACTGGAGCTTCTTGTCGTCAAACAACTTCATCTCTTCCACAACGTCATCCGTGAGTTCCACCGTCCAACGCTTATACCGGAGTGGTTCGGCAGGTGGATGCAACAGTTCTCGATGATCGTTGGGGAGTTCCCGCTCCTTGTATTCCTCCTCTTCCATGGTTGTGTCGCTATCTGATTCAGATTCTTCACTGGCCTCGTACTCACTATCGCTCTGTGTCTGCCGGTTTGATGGGGTCCTCCGGGCAGTCTCAGTGATCACTATGCCTGTGTTCGGGGTACGCATTCTTTTGGTTTTTGATTTTTTCTCCACAACGGTCTTGCCCTTTCTTTTCCTTTCTACTTGGTATCTAGCTTCCTCTTCCGCCTCGGTTGGTGGCGTCTCCTGGGTAGTGGAGCTACACTCTTTCTTGGCATCTTCCTTCTCCAATTGTTCGGGGCTCACTGACTCGGGTGCGAGGTCCAGTCCCTCAGCCACCCGCTCGGCTTCCACACCCTGATCCTCTTGCGCCGGACAGGGTTCGTCGTCACTCACGATCTCTAGGGGATCCTCCGCCGTGTTCGGCTTCGCCCTGTTGGGTGCCCACTTACCCAAACAACGTTGCGATTTCCTCTGCGGTTTGGGTGGCTCTGCTTTGGAGCCTGTCTTCACTACCAGTTTCCTTCTGACGGGGATCGGTTTAACTACCGGAGGTGCCCTTGGAGTGGATTGACTCGACCTCTGGTTCTGGTTTGTCTATGTTCCTGCTGCCTTGGCTTCACTATGCTTTCACTCTCCTCTTCTCCTTCATGACTGGATGTCTTATCCTTCGGTATGGGTCTCTAAGAGCTTGTTATTCTCTCCTACTGAATCTTGGTGCCGAGGTCCAGACACCTCAGCCACCAAAGTCAGTGTCTTCCTCTCGATCGGTTTACCCTGTTCATATAGAGTCAAACTCCTAGTCCGTATGAGGCCCTGTTTCATGGACTGATTAGTTAAGATCTATCTCTGGCCGTCTACTTCTTGAATACTGGGTCCTTCTCTGGGGGCGTTCATTTTTGCTCGCCACTCTTATCCTGGGCTTTCCCTTACTTGCTGGACATTTTTCTTTCGTCCTCAGAGTCGGAGCTGTAAAACGCGGCGATTAGATTCCAGGTCTGCGAAATTCTTCGCGGACGAGGTTCCGATGCGCGGTGGCTGAGGGAGAGACCTTCCTCGACTGTAGTTCTGCGGTCTGCCCTGTTGCCATGAGGGAATTTACTGGGTGCGGTTCCTTATGCCCCCCGTGTGGCGAAATTGGTCAATGCCGAGTCCAGTCCCTAGTCGGGTCTTGTTGGCGAAGGAATACCATTACGGGAGGTGCGTAGGTGTCGTTCAAGTGAGGATATATCCTACTGGCAGGATTAAGATCCTAACTAAGCCTAGACCTCGTCTTCAAGATTCCTCAACCACTTCTACTGATCAGTATAGTGGAGGTAAGGGTCGAATCCCACAGAGATGGTGCGTTTAAACTACTGCGGTGATGTTTTGGAGGGTTGGTTAGCTACCACGCTCGGGTTGAGTTTCTACCTAGGCGAGAGTAATTAAAGGGTGGCGTCCTACTGACTAGGAGGGGGAGCAGATCATGGAATGCAACTGTGTACGTGGAAATGAGGGGACATGGTGTAACAGAAATTGTTTGGAAAGGACGGTATTTCTATTTTTGGCTAAACAGAATATTCAGAGTGTAGTGGAGGTAGTGGTGACTAGGCTGACAGATCTGCAGGTACAACCAGAGGTGAAGGACAAAAGAAAGCAAAAGTAAATAAAAGTAAGGTGGTCCCCAATCTGGATGTAGACATCGTCTTCTCCAACAACACAACTTAAACTCAGATAACAATTCCAGATCCAACCCGGCAAACGCAGATTAACAACTCGCGAACACAGATCTAAAACTAAGAAATCAAATCTGAAATCAAACGCTGAAACTGGACTTCTGCATGCTGGTCAACATGAAAGATCGATTCAGAAAATAAAACGAAGCCTTGCATGCAACGATCTACTTCCAGATCAAATAGTACATGTTTACCTATCCTAAAGAAATTTGTTACGTAACAGAATTTAGAGATTTAGCACTTAAAACACCGAGAAATCTTAGATCTAAGCTAACTAGACAAGGAAAGAAAAGAACACTACAATGAACGAAACGGAAATCAACTTCATAGCATTAACACGTTCGGATATCCAAGCAAGCATTTCAAAACAACAAAATCCCAAAATGTAACAGAAATCCAACGTAAAGACGGAGAACTAATTAAACTACGAAAGCAATTTAAAGATTGTTTGCCACTCCGGGCGATAAAATCTCTGACTGGAACTACGATCTAGCTAACTGGAACGGACGATGACTGGAACTCGGGAACATTCTGAACGTCAGGTGATCATGGCTCGGCGAGGCAAGAAGTGGACACGGCTGAAAGACTGAAATTACCGAGAGAACTCTCTACCTAAAGATGATGGTGAATTGAAGAAGTCTATCCCCCCCGGCTTCTCCTTCTCTCCAACTTGGCTACCTTTTATAGGGAGGCTACCCTTGATTTTAGGGTAAATCCTCGCTGCAATTTGACTTCTTTGCCCTTAATTGTGGGTAATCCGTCCCAGCTATCCGTCTTCTTCATCTCAAGCCGTTTTAGCACGTATACGGATCAGTATGAGACCATGCTGGCGCTTTTTCTACCCGAACACTCCGGAACTTCCCTACTGGCCAGAACACTTATCCTGCACACTTTGAGCAACTGCTTTGCAAATATAATCATTTAAACCTGTCATACTGACCAGTAACCGAGGCCTAGAATACGACTTATCAAACTGCTCACACTTACCACATGCTTGCCCTCAAGCGTGAAGAACAAACAAAAAGCAATAAGTCGCATTCTAGCCTGGTTACTTCCCTGCCCGACTCTACCTAAAACTGGACTCTAGACTACAACGACGAAGAAAGAAGAAAACACAAACACAAACACAGAAATACATAAAACACTAACAGATTGGGCTACATTTTCAACCATCCCTCCCTCGGGATCAGGTGCAATCCGGCCTTAGACAGCCTTGAACTTCTGCCGCCCCCTCCTTCTCTCCCAGTCAGTACATCTGCTTGTCAAGATCGCCCACACTCTCGGTCAACCACTAGGTTCACTCAGTCACTCGCACCTCACCAGGAACGTTAGGACTGAATTCTCTCATCATGCTCAACCACAATTGCTTTGGACTTAGATCTCACGTGCAGCTACTGAAGGACTTTAAGGCTTGTAACGGGGCTGTTGGGTTGTAGTGTTTTGGGTAGATGTTCCTAAGGCTCTAAGGTTCAAAAACTTCTATTTAATTTATGAAGGGGGATTGTGTGCATCAGGCTTCTGATCAGTTGCTTTTCTTAGCTGGTGCTTCTGGCTTGAGTTTCCAACTGGTTAGTAGGCTTCTTGTGGCTTCGCCACCCTTATTCCTTCATTTTTTTGTGTGGTCAAATCTCTGACCATTTTCTTCTTTTCTTTCTTTCTTCTCTCTTTTTTTTTTTCGTGGCTTTGCCACCCTTATCCCTTCCTTTTTGGACCTGGAATGTCTCCCTGGTCGATTTTCTTCTAACTTTCCTGCCCAGCTGGTTTCTGCTTTTTTCACACTTCTTCCTAGCCAGTAAGCTCCATTTGTTTCATGCCTTACACACAGTCCCAGGGGCTAGGGGTGTTTATCTGGGTATAAAAGGTTAAGAAAAAAGGGTTCTAAAGGTGGTGGTTTTTTTTTTTTTTTTTTTTTTTTTTTTTTTTTTTTTATGGGGGGGGTTCCTACTGCCTTCAGTATTTGCTACCCGTGATCACTTCACCCTAGGCAAATTGTGGCAGCCTCTCTTTTCTTTAAGTGTATGTGGAAAGTGGTTCCACTTTAAGGCTTATAACTCACATTTTAGAGGGCTTTCGTGTTTGGCTCTAAGTGTGGGCTTTTCTCTCATACTCACATCATCCATACTGGTCAGGAGGTACTAAGGAGAGTGGTTTCGGTTTTCCAGCTTGTCTTATCTCCCTCAATTCCCTTCACCTCCAGCTCAGGACGGTTGAGTTTTAAGCCCAAATCAGCACACAACATAAAAAAAACTAGACCTAAAAAACACAAAACGAGCACAAACACAGAACACACATATATACATCATACTGGCCATTACGTCCCCCTCCTACTTCACAAGTGTCTGCCCCAGATAAGGCTGTGAAGTGGAAAAAAAAGTACTGGCCAGTATGGTAGACACACAGACAACAAAATAACAAACAAAAATAACAACTCAAACAGAAACTTCTCACACTTAGGCTATGGAATAGGCTAAGTGGGAGAGGTTTGAACACCGGACAAAATCCACTAAACAAAGAAACACGTATATACAAAAGAAACACAGAAAACATGCTACCAAGAACAAACCCTAACTTCTCACACTTAGACTATGGAATAGGCTAAGTGTTATGAAGTGGGGTTTGCTCGCAAACACAGATTATACTACCTAACCGAATACCACAACATAACAAAAATACGAAAAGTTAAAAAGCTAAAAAAAAACTAACTTGGTCAGTAGGGGGGGGGTCTATCGAAGTCGCCTGCTCCTTCGTGGGGCAGGTGGTGCAGGTTGTTCCTTCGGGTTGTCCTCTTCCGTTCCAGTTTCATTTTCCTTCGCCGGCTCCTCGGCTCTTGCCGGCACCTCGGCGTCCGCTGTCTCTTGCTCATCTGCTACTCCGGTCTCTTGGATATGTGGTTCATCAGTCCGGCCACCATGGCCACTCGGTCCTGCAGCTTGCTCCTTCCTCAGGTAGGTCATTTCTTCTAAGATGTTATCCATACTGGCTAACATTCTGTTCATTGCTTTTGCATCTTGGAGTTTTCCTCCCCGAGATCTGATACGATAGCTTCCATGGCCGCCTGCCTCTGATGCATCATATCCTGCTCTGCAGAGCCCTTCAACATCCTTTCCACAACTCCTGCCAGCTTGATCACCTCTGCCTTCAATTGCTGATTCTCCTCTGCCATTTCAGTGACTGTCCTTTCTAGAGCGGCTTGCTTCTGAGTCAGTATTCTCTGCTCCGCAGACTCCTTCAATACCTGTTCCATTGCTGACGCTAAACGAATCATCTCTTCCCTCATCTGTCTATTTTCCTCAGCCATCTTTTCCACAGATTGTTCAATTCTGTCTCGCCTCTGGTCATGTCCTGGTGCTTCCTGAGCTGTTGCTATCCGAGCAGTGGGTATTGCCTCTTCTCCCATCGCATAAAAGTAGGGCACGCCCTGCCTCATGTACACCGTGTTCGTTCGGACGAACAGAGGGATGTCGAACAATCCTGGGGCGCTCACCATCGTTAGTGGGGTTAGGTCTTCGTCCTCCGAAACGGTGATGTTGTTCCTCATGAAGATTCCCAATATATGGCAGAGGGAAATATTCCGTGCTGGGTGAGTTGCGACGAGGTGACATGTGTATGCAGTCCAGAACCCTAAGTGCAGCTTCTTGCCCTTTTTTGCACACCATATAAGGTACAACTCCGTCATTGATGTCCGGACTGCCGAATTAGACTGCCCCAAAAGATTGTAGTCTAAAAAAAGTTGAACCAGGCGTAAAACGGGGTCGCTAAGGTGGATCGATCGGGAGATCGTGGATTGGAACTGCCCTGCTCCGGGGTGAGTAAGTTCCTCCCAAGCCGACTGGGGCTCAAATTCCACATGCCGGCGGGGAATCCCCCGCTCCCTGTTTCTCCATTCAAGTCCTATTGCCCTCCTCCAAACTGCATATACCCAACCTCACAGTCCACTCAATCAGATTCATCCTAATTTCTCCTCCAAATACCCTGAAGCTAACACACTCTATATCCAAATCAGTTGTGACTTCGAATCGAAAAGTGCGAAAAACTCCTTGGCCAAATCGACCGGGGACACTTAACTTCTCATTCCTCAACAACCATCAAAACCCAACTCATGCAAAAGGGCTAGAAACGATTCACTAATTTGCATCTCATCTAAGGATGGGAGATGAATTACCTTTCCACACTTAACCTTCTTGCCTTTTGCGTTCTTTGTGCGGTAAACTGACTGGAGCTTCTTGTCGTCAACAACTTATCTCTTCCACAACGTCATCCGTGAGTTCCACCGTCCAACGCTTATACCGGAGTGGTTCGGCAGGTGGGATTGCAACAGTTCTCGATGATCGTTGGGAGTTCCCGCTCCTTGTATTCCTCCTCTTCCATGGTTGTGTCGCTATCTGATTCAGATTCTTCACTGGCCTCGTACTCACTATCGCTCTGTGTCTGCCGGTTTGATGGGGTCCTCCCGGGCAGTCTCAGTGATCACTATGCCTGTGTTCGGGGTACGCATTCTTTTGGTTTTGATTTTTCTCCACAACGGTCTTGCCCTTTCTTTTCCTTTCTACTTGGTATCTAGCTTCCTCTCCGCCTCGGTTGGTGGCGTCTCCTGGGTAGTGGAGCTACACTCTTCTTGGCATCTTCCTTCTCCAATTGTTCGGGGCTCACTGACTCGGGTGCGAGGTCCAGTCCCTCAGCCACCCGCTCGGCTTCCACACCCTGATCCTCTTGCGCCGGACAGGGTTCGTCGTCACTCACGATCTCTAGGGGATCCTCCGCCGTGTTCGGCTTCGCCCTGTTGGGTGCCCACTTACCCAAACAACGTTGCGATTTCCTCTGCGGTTTGGGTGGCTCTGCTTTGGAGCCTGTCTTCACTACCAGTTTCCTTCTGACGGGGATCGGTTTAACTACCGGAGGTGCCCCTGGGGTGGATGCCTCTACCTCTGGTTCTGTTGTCTCTGTTCCTGCTTCCTTGGCTTCACTCTGCTTTTCCCTCTCCTCTTCTCCTTCTGACTGGGATGTCTTATCCTTCGGTATGGGTTCTCTAAGAGCTTGTTCATTCTCTCCTACTGATCTTGGTGCGAGTCCAGACCCTCAGCCACCAAGTCAGTTGTCTCCTCTCTTCGGTTTACCCTGTTCATTATCGAGTCAAACTCCTCGTCCGTCATGAGGCCCTGTTTCCTGGCTGATTCGTTCAGATCTATCTCTGGCCGTCTTACTTCTTGAAATACTGGGTCCTTCTCGGGCGTCATTTTTGCTCCGCCACTCTCTCCCTGGGTTTCCCTTACTTGGCTGGACCTTTTCTTTCGCTCCTCAGAGTCGGAGCTGTAAACGCGGCGATAGCTTCCAGGTCTGCCGAATCTGGTACCGAGGGTTCCGATGCCGCGGTGGCTGAGGGAGATCCTTCCTCCGACTGTAGTTCTGCGTGTCTGACCTGTGCATGAGGAATTTCACTGGGTGCGGTTCCTATGCCCCCCGTGTGGCCGAAATTGGTCAATGCCGCCGTCCAGTCCCTAGTCGGGTCTTGTTGGCGAAGGAATACCATTACGGCATCCAAAGAAATAGTGGCCGGCGGTTGAGCAGTCGGTGCGGGTGGTTGGTTCGACTGTGGTTGGGCCTCCGGGGTATCTTCTCGCAGCGGCTGCGTATCTTGGGTGTTCGCACGACGGGGCTTGATTTTCCTCGCGATAGCTTTCTTACCCATGACTGTAATTTGTGATTTGACGGTAGAAATTAGGGTTTGGTTTGAGAACGATGGTTCTGTGAGAGGGATAGAGGAGAATTTCTTGAAAGGTATTTTGGAAATGAGGGTTTTTGAGGGAGAAAGGGAGGGTCGGTTGGTTTAGTTCGGATTAGAAATGGCAGTTGCAGGTGGTTTCAACCGGCTATCAGTGGTTACCGGTCATGCCACTTCATGTGAAAAGTGGTTGGGCGACAGGCGTTGGTTCCTGATTGGCTAGCGTGTGTACTCTCTCTGCTCCACACCATTCCAGCACTGCCACCCTGCAAAAGCTGCACACGCTTAATTCAAATTTACGTCCTATCCACAATTTCCCTCTATACTTACCTATTACGGAAAATAATTCAAAATGGCACTTAAATACAAATTGGAGTGACACTAAATAGGTAATCTCTTGGTCAAAGTGTACCCCAACCTAAATTTAAGGCCCGAAAATATATTTTTTGGATTTTTAGAAAATTTTCAAGCATGCAAAAATTAATTACGTATATACAGTATTTACATTCTCCTTAGGTAATTTGGAATCCTACCTGGCCAGTATATGCAGAATATTATCAAAATGAAACTAGCCACGTGGAATTCCAAATTCCTATCTTACTAATCAGTATGTGACCTTAGTATGTGGTAGTAGTGGAATTTCATCCACTACCCCCACCTCACTATTATCCCTAAAGATTTTCAACCTATGTCCATTCACAACAAAAGGCTCAGAGTTAGAAAGACTCCCTGAAATCTCCACCGCTCCATTAGCTCGGAGGGCTGTTACGATGTACGGTCCTGTCCACTTAGATTTGAGTTTCCCGGGCATTAACTTCAATCTCGACTGGAAGAGTAGTACTTTCTGGCCAACATGGAGCTCCTTGGTTCTCAGATTTCTATCATGCCATAATTTCGTTCGCTCCTTGTACCACATGGCCGAGTCGAAAGATTCCAATCTAAGTTCTTCAAGCTCCTGTAATTGCAGCTTCCTTTCCTCCTCACAGGCTGTAGCATCCATATTCACTTTCTGTACTGCCCAGTATGCTCGGTGCTCGATCCCTACAGGTAAGTGGCACATTTTTCCAAAAACTATTCGGTAAGGGGACATACCAATGGGGGTCTTGTAGGCTGTTCGATATGCCCAGAGAGCATCCTCTAATCTCACGCTCCAATCCTTCCGAGAAGGATTTACAGTTTTCTCCAAAATCTTCTTTATCTCTCGATTAGAGATCTCGGCTTGGCCGTTAGCTTGCGGGTGGTAGGGGCTTGAAAGTCTATGGTGCACACCGTACTTTTTCATTAAAGCTTCAATTGTACGATTACAAAAGTGTGTACCTTGATCAGAGATGATCGCCCTTGGGACTCCGAAACGGCTGAAAATGTGACTCTTTAAGAATTTGGCCACCTCCTTTGCTTCACACGTACTTGTGGCCGTCGCTTCTACCCATTTGGAGACGTAATCCACCGCGACTAGGATATACAGATTGCCATAGGACGAGGGAAAAGGCCCCATGAAATCCATTCCCCATATGTCGAATAATTCACAAACAATAATCGGTACTTGCGGCATCTCATCTTGGGCAGATATTCCACCGGTCAGTTGGCAACGCTCACAGCTCCGGCAGAACTCGTATGCATCTTTGTTGAGAGTTGGCCAGTAAAAGCCGCTATCCAGAATCTTCCTTGCCGTCTTCTTGGATCCGAAGTGCCCTCCACATGCTAACGAATGGCAGTGGGTCAACACATCCCGCTGTTCCCAGTCAGGAATGCACCTTCTTATCACTTGATCGGATCCTACCCTCCATAGGTAAGGGTCGTCCCAAAAATAATATTTTGCCTCACTCTTGATCTTCATTCGTTGGGCTTTGGTAACACTTGGTACCTCTGGAAGTTCTCCAGTTACTAGGTAGTTGGCCAGGTCCGCATACCATGGCTCCTGCCCTACCTTCTCTTTTCCTTTTGCTGCATCATTCTGACCAGTAAGTTTGTACAATTCTTCCCAATCAATTTTTCTGGGTGCAAAAATCACCTCACATAAGTGTTCCTCTGGAAACTGGTCGTGCACCTCCTCGCTGTTTCCTTCTTGCACTATTCTGCTCAAATGGTCTGCCACCTTGTTTTCGACTCCTCTCTTATCTTCCACCTCCCAATCAAATTCTTGCAACAAGAGTACCCATCGGATCAAGCGTGGTTTTGATTCTCTCTTGGTAACTAGATACTTAAGGGCTGCATGGTCAGTGTATACTACGACCTTAGATCCCAGCAAATATGGCCGGAACTTCTCGAAAGAAAACACCACTGCCAGCATCTCCTTTTCGGTGGTATCGTAATTCCGCTGGGCTTGATTTAGAGTCTTGGACGCATAAAAAATTACGTGCCTCCTCCCATCGATCTTCTGACCCAGCACGGCCCCTACCGCAAAGTCGCTGGCGTCGCACATTACTTCGAAAGGATGGTTCCAATCAGGAGCTCGTATGATAGGTGCGGATACTAATTTTTCTTTGAGAAGATCGAAAGCTGCCTTGCATTGCTCATCAAAAACGAACTCCACATCATTTTGAAGCAGTCTGGTAAGGGGTTGGGCGATTTTGGAGAAATCCTTTATAAATCTTCGATAAAATCCAGCATGTCCCAGGAAACCCCTTATTCCCTTCTGATCAGTAGGGAATGGTAATTTGGATATGACATCCTCCTTGGCTCGATCCACCTGGATACCTCTTTCTGAGACTACGTGTCCTAGGACTATCCCTTCGGTGACCATAAAATGGCACTTCTCGAAGTTCAAAACCAGACTCTTTGCTTGACACCTTTCCAAAACTATGTCCAAATGATGAAGGCAAGAGTCGAACGAGTCTCCGTAAACCGTGAAGTCATCCATAAATATTTCTATGCACTCCTCAATCAAATCGGAAAATATGCTCATCATGCATCGTTGAAACGTACCTGGAGCGTTGCATAAACCGAAAGGCATGCGACGGTATGCATAGGTTCCAAACGGGCAAGTAAAAGTGGTTTTGTCCTGGTCCTCAGGATCCACGTGAATTTGGAAGTACCCGCTGTACCCATCTAGGAAGCAGAAAATTTTTTTTTCAGCTAATCTCTCTAATATCTGGTCGATGAAAGGCAAAGGAAAATGGTCCTTCCTTGTTGCGTTGTTCAGCTTCCGGTAGTCGATGCACATTCGCCAACCCGTGACCAGCCTTGTTGGAATCAGCTCGTTCCTCTCATTCTTGACAACTTGGATCCCGGATTTCTTTGGAACCATGTGGATCGGGCTGACCCACTCACTGTCCGGCACTGAATAGATAATCCCTAGCGACAACAACTTCAAGATTTCCTTTAAAATTTCCTCTCGCATGTTAGGGTTTACCTTCCTTTGAGCATCTCGATGAGCCTTCGCTCCCTCTTCTAGCCTGATGTGGTGCATGCAAACGTCGGGGCTTATCCCTACTAGATCTGTAAGGCTCCATCCGATTGCCTTCTTATTCCTATTCAACACAGTCAGTAGCCGCGCTTCTTGTTCTTTTGTGAGACTGCTGTTGATGATTACGGGATATGAGTTCTCCTCCCCGAGGTAGGCATACTTCAAGTTCGATGGTAACTTTTTTAGCTCGACTTGGGGTGGAAGTGTGTCTTCGGGTAGAGGGTTTTTCTGGGCCTCCCCGTCTTTCTTTAAGTCTTCCCCTGAAGGTTCTTCCGTAGTGACTGGAAGCTTGGCCCCTGCGGCTCCAATGAACGCCGACTTTTGACAGAATTCCTTGATCGCTCCTTCTATTTCTTCGTCGGTCAACCCCTGGCTACTGATCAACTCACACCACGCAGCAGCTTCTTCGTCGGCCTGATCACAAGCATCTAAAGCCTGGAGTTTTTCCTGTAATAGTTCGGTCTCAAGAAAATCTTGGACTAGAGGGTCAATCACATCAACAAAGCATAGATTTTCAGAATCAATGGGTTTCTTCATGGCATCATTTATATCAAAAGTAAACTTCTCACCATTAAAATCAATGCAAATAGTCCCCTCGGCCATATCCACTATTGTCTTAGCCGTTCTCAAAAAAGGTCTCCCTAACAAGACTCCACTAGACTCTCTCGCTTCATGCTCACTCATTTTGATCACATAAAAATCAGCAGGGTATGTGAACTCCTGTACTCTAACCAACACGTTCTCTAAAACTCCCTCAGGGCTTATGCACGACCTATCAGCCAGCTGGATCAACACCCTAGTGTTTGACAGCCTCACTCCTTTCAGTCGGTTATAGATTGATAATGGCATGACATTAATGGAAGCTCCAAGATCACACATCGCATGTTCAACCTTCACATCCCCTATAGTTATGGGTAAAGTGAACATACCTGGATCGGCCCTTTTGGGCGGCAGTTTCTCTTGCACAATTGCGGATGCGATCCCTTCCACCATGATTTGTCCATCTTTTTGAGCTTTCCCGGCTATGAAATCCTTAATGAATTTTCCGAGCGGGGGTAGTTTCACGGCTTGGAGGAATGGTATGGTGACGTCCAACCTTCCAAAAATCGACAAGTAGTCGACCGGGTTCTCTTTCTTCCTCTTTGTAACAAATCGGAATGGGAATGGTTTCTCCCCTTTTTTCTCTTCTACGGGTTCCTCAGCAACTTTCCTTGGTAGCTCTTGGGTCCGAGCCTCCATTCTGGGATTTTTCTCTTGAGGAGGTTCCTTCCTGGTCAGTAAGGCATCGGGTTCACCTCTTATACTTGGTGTATCATCCAGGAAGAATGGATCCTGCATTCGAGGCATGAAATTCCCTATTTCCTCAGCTGAAATTGTCTCGCCTCCTATCTTCGTTCCATTCGATCCTTCACTCGGCTGTTTCGGTTGAGGTGCATCATAAGTAGTTCCTGACCTCAACGTGACCTTACTCACATTTGCCTTCTCGGGCATTTGGACTGTAGATGGGAGTTTTCCTGCATTTCCCTTCAAATCACCCATCGAACTGGCCAGTTGAGCTAACTGCCTATTCATCATATCCATGTTCGCCTTATGTTCTTTCTGGGAATTTTGCATCCCCTGCACGACCTCATTATGGGCTTGCAATTCTCCTTTGATGTTCTGTTGTGATGCTAGCATTTCACTCATCATGTCCTCAACGGATCTCCTCGGCCTGTTCGAGTTTTGGAAATGACCCGGCCCTTGGTGTTGATAGTTCTGGAAGGTTTGCTGTCCTTGATTAGGCGGGTATTGGTTATATTGGGCAGGAGGAGTGTACTGATCTTGAGGATATTGATTCTGGTGCTGGGCTTGGAATTGATTCTGGTTCTGATGGTGTTGGGATGCTTGGTTTGGTTGATTTTGGTAGTTTTGGAAATTTCTCTGATGGGGTGGCACGTAAACAGGGTTCGAGTTTGAGCTTTGTGGGTTATAGTTTTGGGCTTGTTGGTTTCTTCCTGACCAGTTGGGCTGGAAGTCTGGGTTTGCTGGTCCACGGTTAGGGTTTTGGTTCGGGTAAGGGTTATATTGGTTCTGGCCTTGACCTTGGTTCTGGTTTTGGTTCCCTTCTCCCCATCGAAAATTCGGGTGGTCCCTCCATGGTGCGTCCCGTTGTCTCCCCTGGATCCAATTCCCATTCTGGTTAAAATACCCAGCAGCATTAGCTTGCTCCGTACTGATCAAGTCATTCGGATGCTCGTATTGGGCCCCTTGATTCCCCTGCTCTGCACCCTTGTAGTTCCCAGTTGGGAGAGGTGGTGGAGTGCTCTTCTCGATGGCACTCAAAAGTGACTTCTTCAGTTCATCCATCTTCAAGTCCATTTTCTGCTCCAGCTTGTTCTCCTGATCAGTAGTCAATGCAACGGCAGCCCGCTCTCGGTTGTATCCTTCCCTTGAATGGTCATACTCTTTCTTTGCATTCAGTAGCTTCCTTAGGACTCTCTTTGCTTCGCTGACCCGTAATTGCGTGAAGCTTCCTCCCGAAGATGAATTGGCCAGGTCTTTGGTTACCGCGTTCATGCCCTCGTAGAAAGTATGATGTACTTCAATGTCCGCCATGCGATGGTTGGGACACGATTCCAAAAGACCCATGTATCTTGCCCAATAGTCGCTCAAGGGCTCGTCATATCCTTGCTTCACATTCGTTATTTCTCTCTTCAGTGCGCTTGTCTTAGATGACGGAAAAAACTCGCCCAGGAATGCTGACTTGAAGTCGGCCCAAGTCTCAATAGAGTCAGGGGGCAAGCGCATGAACCAGGTGTTCGCTTCCCCCTTGAGCACAAATGGCAGAGCTTTCAGCCTATAATCATCTTCAGTCGCTCCTGCTGGTCTTCTCTGTGCTCTACAAATCTTACAAAATTCGTGAAGGAACTCATACGGCCCTTCATAGCTTTTCCCGCAGTATGTAGGTAGAATCGCTATGACATGAGGCTTCACGTCACAAGCAGTCTGTCCCGGGGTGACCACGATAGCTTGCGGTGGTTCTCCTTCGGTATGCGCATTCAGCGTACCGATCTCTGGATCTTCGTCCATGTTGGCAGCCATTCCTGGATTGCCTTCCAACAGTGGTAACTCCACGGGAATTGGTCCTTCTATGGTGTCCTGTTCTTCGTCGCTACTCGTGTCTAGGTCAGACAGAGTTGTTGACAGGCCAGAACGAGTGGTCACAAGTATGGATCCTCGCTGAAGTATCTTCGGTTTCCACGGATTAGGATCCGAACTGCTTCTCATAAACTGAAACAAAAGAAAAAGAGAAAAAATTATACACAATATTTACGCCAAAGTATCACACACAATAGTATATAAAACGCCATCCATCCCCGGCAACGGCGCCATTTGAAGAGGTTACGAGGTGCGTAGGTGTCGTTCAAGTGAGGATATATCCTACTGGCAGGATAAAGATCCTAGCTAAGCCTAGACCTCGTCTTCAAAGATTCCTCAACCCACTTCTACTGATCAGTATAGTGGAGGTAAGGGTCGAATCCCACAGAGATGGTGCGTTTAAACTACTGCGGTGATGTTTTGGAGGGTTGGTTAGCTACCACGCTCGGGTTGAGTTTCTACCTAGGCGAGTAATTAAAGGGTGGCGTCCTACTGACTAGGATGGGGGAGCAGATCATGGAATGCAACTGTGTACGTGGAAATGAGGGGACATGGTGTAACAGAAATTGTTTGGAAAGGACGGTATTTCTATTTTTGGCTAAACAGAATATTCAGAGTGTAGTGGAGGTAGTGGTGACTAGGCTGACAGATCTGCAGGTACAACCAGAGGTGAAGGACAAAAGAAAGCAAAAGTAAATAAAAGTAAGGTGGTCCCCAATCTGGATGTAGACATCGTCTTCTCCAACAACACAACTTAAACTCAGATAACAATTCCAGATCCAACCCGGCAAACGCAGATTAACAACTCGCAAACACAGATCTAAAACTAAGAAATCAAATCTGAAATCAAACGCTGAAACTGGACTTCTGCATGCTGGTCAACATGAAAGATCGATTCAGAAAATAAAACGAAGCCTTGCATGCAACGATCTACTTCCAGATCAAATAGTACATGTTTACCTATCCTAAAGAAATTTGTTACGTAACAGAATTTAGAGATTTAGCACTTAAAACACCGAGAAATCTTAGATCTAAGCTAACTAGACAAGGAAAGAAAAGAACACTACAATGAACGAAACGGAAATCAACTTCATAGCATTAACACGTTCGGATATCCAAAGCAAGCATTTCAAAACAACAAAATCCCAAAATGTAACAGAAATCCAACGTAAAGACGGAGAACTAATTAAACTACGAAAGCAATTTAAAGATTGTTTGCCACTCCGGGCGATAAAATCTCTGACTGGAACTACGATCTAGCTAACTGGAACGGACGATGACTGGAACTCGGGAACATTCTGAATGTCAGGTGATCATGGCTCGGCGAGGCAAGAAGTGGACACGGCTGAAAGACTGAAATTACCGAGAGAACTCTCTACCTAAAGATGATGGTGAATTGAAGTCTATCCCCCCCGGCTGCTCCTTCTCTCTCCAACTTGGCTACCTTTTATAGGGAGGCTACCCTTGATTTTAGGGTAAATCCTCGCTGCAATTTGACTTCTTTGCCCTTAATTGTGGGTAATCCGTCCCAGCTATCCGTCTTCTTCATCTCAAGCCGTTTTAGCACGTATACGGATCAGTATGAGACCATGCTGGCGCTTTTTCTACCCGAACACTCCGGAACTTCCCTACTGGCCAGAACACTTATCCTGCACACTTTGAGCAACTGCTTTGCAAATATAATCATTTAAACCTGTCATACTGACCAGTAACCGAGGCCTAGAATACGACTTATCAGGGCCGAAGTCCGTGATTCCTCATCCTCGGTTAGAACCGTTGGACGAGCTCGAGGGCGAGCTCAATAAGATTCCTATGATTAGGAAGCAGTACCTGGAGTCTGAGCTCGTCAAGGGCGACTTCGTGTTCGACTCCTCGTCTTCGGACGAAGAGGCTGAGGGTGAGGATTTCTTTTTTATGCATTACTGCCTTGACGACGAAAACTAACCTTGTTTTCTTGCTTTTTGGCAGTGAACTTGCTAAACAAGTTCGGTCGCAAATCCTCCGAATCTAAGGAACCGGAGAGGCCGAAAACCAGCAGCTCGGCGTCTGATGCCGAGAAGAATCCGAAGAGGCAAAAGACCTCTTCGGATCCAAAGAAGCCGGAGTCGACTTCGGCAAGTAGGAAGGGGAAGACCCAGAAGCCCCCAAGAGCGCCAGAGAAAGACGTGGTCTTGGCGCCTCCTTCGGAACATATCTGTGAGCCCTTTTTATGGCCCACGGACTTCGCCGAGGTGAATTCTCTTCTTGATTTTCTGGCCTTGCTTTTTTCCTGTATTTCTTGTGGCCCCTCGGTTGACTTTTTCCTTTTTCCATTTTCAGAGGAACGATATGCTCTCCAAGCTCGTCGCCGTTGAACTCTCCAAAGCGTCCAACGATTATGCTGAGATGCAGAGGAAGTTGGCGGCAGCTCGTCACCAGGCCGAACAGGCTAAGGCCGACTTTGAGAAGGCCAGAGCTGCTAGGATCTCGGCCCAGGATGAAGCCCAGTTTGCCAAAAACCAGCTCGTCATCCAGCGAGAGCAGACGAAACGGAGGGATGCTGCCGCCGTGGTTGCCCAAGGGGAGGTTCTCCGTGCTTTCGCGGAGAAACTCTTTCTGAGCAATCAATTTTCGGCCTTTGTCGGTGATCTGCTGAAACTGATGACCGATAATGCCGAGCAGGGGCCCGAAGTCGTACTGCCGCTGTACGGTCGAGAGATAGCAGCTCGTCTCCAGAGTCTGCCGCTCCTTGAGGAGCTTGCTTCGTCCTCGGTCTTGCTTTCTGCTGACCGAGTTCGTAGTTGCCGAGCTGACCGGGACGAGAATATGGAGGCTATCTTTGCCTCCTTAGGGCCAGTTTCACCCGCTCCAATTTTCCACGGAGAGGGTGAGACCGAGCAGCTTGATCAGCAGACCGGAGACAGGCAGGCCGAGCAAGAGGTGCTGCTGATCGGTGATGGGGGCACCGAGCAGGCTGGGGGGAGCAAGGAGGCCGAGGCTGAAGCTGAGGCAGACAAGGAGAAGGAAGCTGAACCTCACCGAGGAGCCGGAGACGAAGCTGGCGGAGTATGATTTCGTCTCCCTTCTCTTAGTTTAGTTTCTTCCTTGTTGTAAAATGGCCTTGAAGCCCTCGTGTAAAAATTTTTTCTTATGAATGAAAAAATTCTTCTTTCTGCACTTGTGTCTTCGTATAGCTTTTCGTACTCTCTTTTACTCCTGTTGTGGTTTACTACCTGCTCAGTAAACTGAAATGCCGAACTGACATAGGCTGCTTTGTATTCTTAACTCTTAAGGAGCTGGAGGTACTTCACTGGAAGCGGCTGTACTCTTCCGCTTTAGACGAAGCTGAGAAAAAAGCCATAGCTGACCAGATGAAGAATGACGAACTCTTGGCTTGTTTAGTGAAGCTGGAGGCCGACAATAAGGACTTAGAGTCCGAAAAGAAAGATCTGGAGGCCGAGCTGAACACTGCCGTCGCTGAGAGGACTGCGTATGAGGATTTCATCTGCAGGCGCGGGGGAATGACCATCTCTGAAGTTCAGGAACGAGTTGACGAACTGTGGGAGGAATATCACGTACTCCGGAGGAACAATGCGCTGGAGAGCTCGGCTTGCCAACAAGTCGGGAAATCATTGCGGCGCTGGGCTTCTCGGTACGACATCATTCTTTCCCGGCGTCCCTCAATCGAGAGATTCCTTAGGCATTTCCCGCCAACAGATGATCGCACTCCAGCTCAAACCCCTGATTCACTTGCTCAAAACCCTACTCCAAGTCAGCAACGAACTCAGGAACAGCCGGAAACGTCAAGACGAGAACGGACTCAGGAGCAACCGGAAACGTCAAGACAAGGACGGACTGAAGTTCGTAGAGGAGCTGTGATTATGAGTGAGCAAGATCAACAAATGCTTCGTGAAGAGACTCTTCGCCGCCGAGGTGCTAGAGCTTCCCGGGCTCAGGGAAGAGGCAGTAGGTCGATTAGAGCATCTCGTCGACCTGCTTATTCTTCAGCTGCCGAGAACGCCCGAACTCGGCTTCACGAGGATTTTGTGAATAGATGGCTCAACTTTAGCAACCAGGGACAGTAGAATAGTCCTTTGTAATAGCGTAACGCCTTCTCGTAGGGTAGCGGAGTTGTATGCCGAACAAGTTTTAATAAATGAAATCTTCATTTCGCTTCTATCACTGCGTATTTACAGCTCAGCGAAAAAATTTCATCGTGCTCGTCCTCGGTCTTATGAAGTAAACTTCTTTGACCGGACTCGTCCTCGGTCTTATGAAGTAAGCTCCCTTGACCGGACTAGGTCCTCGGTCTTATGAAATAAACTTCTTTGACCGGACTCGTCTTTGGTCTTATGAAGTAAACTTCTTTGACCGGACTCGTCTTTGGTCTTATGAAGTAAATTTCTTTGACCGGACTAAGCTTGTGTCCTAATTTGGCGAGTTTTATCGCTCGGATCGGACTTTCGCTTGTCCTAATTTGGGGATCGGACTTTCCCTTGTCCTAATTCGGCGAGTTTTATCGCGTGGATCGGACTTTCCCTTGTCCTAGTTCGGCGAGTTTTATCGCGTGGATCGGACTTTCCCTTTGTTGCAGTTCGTTTCAGACGAACTGCTTGTTTCTTAAGCTGAATTGTGGTCTTGTATCCTCCTTAGAAGCTTGGACTCACAATCGTTGGCTTATATATGTTCTAAAAAGGGGATCAGCCTTCGAAGAACAAGATACCTCAGTAACATTTGTAAGAGACGACACGCATATAGACAGACAAAACGCACATAAACGAACAAAACGCACATAGACAAACATGAAAAACAAGTAAAAAACAAAGAAAGCACATACCCCTAGGACCGAACTAGACACAAGACTGACTGACCGGACTGTCTCTTACAAATGGAACTTCTTGAGGTTGGAAACGTACCATGTTCGGGGTACTTGTTCTCCTGACATGTGAGTCAATTTGTAAGACCCTTTGCCGAGGACTTCTGACACCCGATATGGACCTTCCCATGTGGGTTCGAGTTTGCCCAGCTTTTCTGCTCGGCTTACTTCGTTGTTTCTCAAGACGAGATCTCCCACTTGAAATTGCAGCTTTTTCACCCTTTGGTTATAATACCGGGCTACTTGCTCCTTGTACTTGGCTGCTTTTATGCAGGCCAATTCTCTTCTTTCTTCGGCCAGATCTAGTTCGGCTCTCAGTCCGTCATCATTCATTTCTGAGGAGAAATTTAGAGTTCGGGGACTGGGTACGCCGATCTCAACCGGAATCACGGCTTCAGTGCCGTACACCAGACTGTACGGAGTTTCACCGTTGGAGGTTTTGGGTGTAGTTCGGTAGGACCATAGGACTTGAGGGAGATTTTCTACCCATTGTCCTTTGGCTTGTTCTAACCGAGCTTTTAACCCTTTCACCAAGATACGGTTTGTTACCTCCGTTTGTCCGTTTGCTTGTGGGTGGGAGACCGAAGTGAACCGCTGTTGAATATTCAGCTCTTGGCACCAATTCTTGAATGTCTTGTCGGTGAACTGAGTCCCATTATCCGAAATGAGGATGTGGGGTATGCCAAATCGGCACACTATGTTCTTCCAGACGAAATCCAATGCCTTCGAGCTCGTTATCGTAGCTAACGGTTCAGCCTCCACCCACTTCGTGAAGTAATCCACGGCAACGATAAGGAATTTCATTTGCCGAGGAGCTTGTGGTAGTGGTCCTACTATGTCTATGCCCCATTGCATAAAAGGCCAAGGGCTTTGCATAGCACATAGATCGGTCTGCGGCATCCTTGGGATATTTGCATGAATTTGGCACTTCGTACATGTCTTGACGAGCTGCACTGCTTCTTGTACCAAAGTTGGCCAATAATATCCCCATCTCAGAACTTTTTTAGCTAAAGCTCTAGCTCCGATGTGGCTACCGCAAGATCCTTCATGAACTTCTCTAAGGATGTAGTCCGTCTCTTCTGGTCCTACACATCGCAATAACGGTTGAAGGTAGGACTTTCTGTATAGGACTCCTTCATGAAGTTCATACCGAAGTGCTCGGCATGTGATTTTCCGAGCTTCTCTCTTATCCTCGGGCAGTTGTCCTTGATCTAGATATTGTAAGATCGGCGTCATCCAGTTCGGCGAGCTGGTTACTGAATGTACCTCAGCTTCATCAATGCTTCGGTGTAGTAATTCCTCCACCTTTGAGCTCGGATATGAGGCCAACTTACTTAAAGTATCTGCTCGGCTGTTTTCCGCTCTGGGAATGCGGATTATCCGAAAATAAGAGAAACTTCGGCTAATGCTTTGCGCTTTGTCCAAGTATTTTTTCATCCTCTCATCTCGGGCTTCACTTGTACCCAGCATGTGATTCACTATGACTTGTGAATCACAATGGATTTTGAGAGATTTGACAAATAGGCTTTGCGCTAAGTGAAGTCCGGCAAGGAGGGCTTCGTATTCGGCTTCGTTATTAGTAGTTGGGAATAAGAACCGAAGTGAATAAGTTACCTCGTGTCCGTCGGGAGCGATAAGTAGAATACCAGCTCCACTTCCCGTCTTATTCGAAGCTCCATCTACGAATCCACTCCAGCAGTCCGGCGGTTCTACTTCGGATTCGTGGGGCTGTGTTAGTTCGTCATTGGCAGGATTTTTCTGTTCGGCAATAACAGGGATTGCTTGATCGAACTTTGCTTCTGCGAGAAAATCTGCCAAGGCTTGTCCCTTGATGGCTTTCCGAGGTAGATATTCTATTGAGTGTTCTCCCAACTCTATGGCCCATTTGGCGATTCTGCCTGATGCTTCTGGCTTGGTCAAAACTTGCCGAAGTGGCAGATCGGTTAAGACGCATATCTTGTGAGCATAGAAGTATGGCCGCAGTCTCCTTGCTGCATTTACTAACGCCAGAGCAATTTTTTCCAGAGGTTGATACCTTGTTTCTGGACCTCTTAATGCTCGGCTTGTAAAGTAGATGGGAAGCTGCTTTAGGCCTTCTTCTCGTACAAGTACCGCGCTAATGGTTTGATCTGATGCCGCTAAGTATAAGAATATCACTTCGGCATCTATTGGAGCAGAGAGAATTGGAAGCTTGGCTAAATAACTTTTGAGCTCGTCAAAAGCCTTTTTCTGCTCGGCTCCCCACTCAAACTTTGGTGCCTTTTTCAACACTTTGAAGAACGGTAGTTGCTTTTCGGCTGCTTGGGAAAGGAATCTATTCAGTGCGGCTAGACATCCAGTTAGTCTTTGCACATCATGTATGGACTTCGGCATCGCCATGTTCTGAACAACTTGAACTTTTGAGGGATTTGCCTTGAGTCCGTCCCTTGAAACCCAACAACCCAGAAACTTTCCCGAATCTACCAAAAAGGTACATTTTTGGGGATTGAGTTTGAGGTTGGCTTTTTTGAGCACGTCGAGGGTGGATTTGAGGTTGTCTTCGTACTCCGAAGTGCTTCTGCTTTTGACGACTATGTCATCAACATACACTTCAACCTCTTTTCCGATCAAATGCCGAAAGAGCTTATCTACCATCCTTTGATATGTGGCTCCGGCATTCTTTAAACCGAATGACATCTTTTTATAAGCAAAGATGCCGAAGTCAGTAATGAAAGCCGTTTTAGAAGCATCATTCTCATCCATTAAAACTTGGTGGTAGCCTTTGTATAAATCAAGAAAACAGAAAATTTCGAAGCCGATCAAAGCTTCTACTTTTTTATCTATGTTCGGAAGGGGATAGCAATCTTTAGGACAGTGCTTGTTTAGATCGGTAAAATCTATGCACATCCGCCATCCTCCTTCTTTTTTCTTGATCATCACAGGATTGGCCACCCAAGAAGGATATTTCACCTCGAATAATACATCCGCTTTCAGTAATTGGCGGACTTCGTCATGGATGACTTGATTTCTTTCTGCCGCAAAGAGTCTTTGCTTCTGTTTTATAGGCCGGACTGAAGGATCAATATTTAACCGATGAGTGATTACCTCAGGGGGCACTCCGGTCATGTCCAACGGAGACCATGCAAAGACATCTTTGTACTCCTTGAGGAGCTGGATGGTCTTTTCCCGGAGTAGGGGCGTTCCCGCGAAACCGATCTTGACCGTTCTGGATGGATCATCTTCGTATAACTGAACGGTCATTGAGTTCGACTCTGGTGTGACTTCGGTTATTTCGCTTGCCTCTGACTCCGGCTGCTGTGATTGCTATGCTTGATGATGCCGATCTGATTGCTCGGCACTTTTAAGCGCAATCTGCAGACACTCTTTTGCTCTCTTTTGATCACCTCGGATGACCGCTATCCCACCTTTAGTGGGAATCTTGATGGTGAGGTGATAAGTAGAGCAAACGGCCCGAACTGCATTGAGCCAGTCTCTTCCCAAGATGATGTTGTACGGGGACCGAGCTTTTACCACAAAGAACTCGATCATCGTACTGGAGCTTGTAGGCGCTTTTCCCACCGTGATCGGAAGGCTGATAATACCTTCAGGGCGGGTGTCCTCCTGGGCGAAACTTTTCAGAGGAAGTGGAGCCGGACTGAGCCGAGCTGGATCCACTTCTAATTTATCGAAACATTCTTTAAAAAGAATGCTGACTGACGCTCCGGTATCCACAAACACTCTGTGGATCAGTTTGTTTGCCACTCCGGCTTGGATGACAATAGCGTCTTGATGAGGAGAGATGGCCGGGACGGGATCTGCATCTGAAAATGTAATCACTTCGTCCTGCTTCAGCCTTTTATGCGTTGGCTCCTCTCGATTGAAGCCTCTGCGCTCTGACTTCAGGGACGATTTAGTCTTCCCGGCAGGGAGAGCATCAATAGTCAGGATTACTCCATCATATTGTAGCTCGTCATCGTCTTCGGGGTCCTGTTGCTTTTTCAGATCCTGAGGAGCGCAGTTTGCACCTCTCTGCTTTTTGTTCTTTTTCGGCTGCTTGCTTTGGTATTTTTTTAACGTCCCTGCTTTCACAAGAGCATCAATACCTGCAGCCAAATGTCGGCACTCCTCGGTATCGTGACCGTGGTCTTGATGGAAGGAGCAATATTGATCCTGAGGTCGACGCGCGGCCGATTTCGTCATCCGCTTTGGTTTTTCGAACATATCAGAATGCAGTTCGAAAATTTCCGCTCTCGACTTGTTCAATGGTACGAACTGAGCGGGCGGCTTCTCAGGATTGAGACGTGGCCCCAATCGGTCTTGCACCGGAGCCCTTTGAATCCTTTCAAAAGGAGTTCGGCGAGGATGTCCCTGATCGCCAAAAGGAGTTCGGCGAGGATGTCCCTGATCGCTATGATCGGGCTTCCTCCTGTCTCCTAGGGATGAGCTGTCTAAAGACCGTTTGCGACGGTCTGCCTCATCGGCACGAGAGAACTGGTCCGCAATGTCCCACATCTCTTGAGCTGTTTGCGGACTGCATTCCACGAGCTTTCTGTAGAGTGCTCCGGGCAGGATTCCATTTTGGAATGCCGAAATGACAAGTAGATCATTGAGATCATCTACTTGTAGGCATTCCTTGTGGAATCTCGTCATAAAGTCGCTGATCTTTTCGTCGCGACTTTGACGTATAGAAAGCAGCTGAGCCGAAGTGATTCGGGCTTCCGCTTTCTGAAAGAACCTCCTGTGGAAAGCATCCATTAGATCTCGGTAAGATCTAATGCTGCCTTGGGGGAGGCTATCGAACCACCTTCTTGCGTTCCCGATAAGCAGCTCGGGAAACAGCTTGCACATATGGACCTCATTGAGACCCTGGTTCGCCATGTTATACTGATAGCGTCCCAGGAAGTCATGAGGATTCTCTAACCCGTCATAAGTCATCGACGGAGTTCGGTAGTTCTGTGGCAAGGGAGTTCGGGTGATATCGTCCGAGAACGGAGTCTTCAATGCTCCGTACATGGCGAACCCGACATCTCTTCGGTATGGAGGAGATGGAGTTCTCCTGTGATTCCGGTACCGAGGAGGAACAGGAACATGTCGGGGTTGAGGATTCTTCTTCTTGGAAGACACAGCACTACTGCGGTAGTGACTTTCATGTCTGGATGAGGAGGGAGAATCCACCGTTTTCGTCTCCGGCTTTTGGCTCTTTTGCAGGAAAATTAAGAACTCTTCCTGCTTCTCGGCCAAAAACAATTTGACAGCCTCGTTCAAATCGGGCTGCTGGGAAGACTCGGTGCGATGAGTCTTTGAGCGGCTTGTTCCTTCTCCGTGAGAACTGGAAGTAGATTTCTCCCGAGGCTGTTTTCCAGACCTGCGGGCTGGACTAGCTTCCTCAGGGTTATCACGAACGGTATTATGGGTGTTATGTGATCTGGTATGCATTTTTTTTTTTTGGGGTGGAAAAAGGGTCAAAAATTCGCTTTATCACAAATTTGGTTCTTTGTTTCCCACAGACGGCGCCAGTGATGGTTGGGCGAATTTTTGATGGTAGTAAATGCAGGTAATGAATATAGATCACGACACAAGGAATTACGTGGTTCGATTTACTGAGGTAAATCTACGTCCACGGGAAGAAAGGAGGGCAAGATTGTATTGCTTGATCTGGTTTTCCAGCTTACAAATACAGACTTGCTATATGATATTTAATGTCTAGAGCTCCCCTTCTATCTGATCTAAGTTCTATTTATACATTGAACTAAGATCGTGGCTTGCATCACCACTAACTAGGTCGTGGCTTGCATCACCACTAACTAGGTAGTGGATGTCGTGGAGGTCATGAGATCCTGCATGGGTCCACTATCTCTTTGTTTGGTCCGCTATCCTGCATGAGTTGACACCACTAAATAGATCGTGTAGTGGAGGTCGTGGAGGTTCTGCATGAGTCCACTATCTCCCAGTTCGGTCGAATACTGAGACCGAACTTCTGAACTATTGCCGAGCAGCTTTTGCCGATCTGAGAGTAGAGCTTGATTGGTCGGCTTTTACCGAGCTGTAGGCTGGGGCCGAACTCTTTGGTAATGCCGAACTGATTGGTTGGCTTTTACCGAGCTGTAGGCTGGGGCCGAACTCTTTGGTAATGCCGAACTGCTTTGGGCTGATGGGCCGTCACTGCTATTGGGCTTGTTTAGTACGTACCCCATCAATTACTGTATTAATTTTATTTTGACTCCAATTGTTTGGTTTTTTAAATTACCTTCTGCCGACGGTATAGGTGAAATCGAAGAAGTTCAACATTTCCATATGTCCTAATATATGTCTTTGTAATAAAAAAAAAATATGCATTTAAAGCTACGTTTTAGGTAAAAAAAGAAAAAATTAAAAGTGGTATGATAATTATTTGGCGTTTAAAGCTGCGTTTCAAATAAAATAAAATAATACTCCCCCTAAAATTTGGGCCTCGATCAAATATAAAATAAAAGAGTGATATGATAATAGGAAATATATGGACCCCCTAAATTTTGGGCCTCGGCGGCTCGGCCCCGTAAGAGTCAGCAAAAAAGAGGAAAAAATAAACTTTGACAGCTGTGGGATTTGAACCCACGCCCTTTCGGACCAGAGCCTAAATCTGGCGCCTTAGACCACTCGGCCAAACTGTCATATACACTGATTGGAATCCCATTATTTAATAAGTATGTGTATTATTTAGAAAACTTTTTAAATGACCTTTTGTATTTCGGTATTTGTAGTAATAATGTTTGTTTATAATACTTTTGAAAGTGGCCTTTTTATTTGGTATTGGTCACGCTAAAAAATTATTCTGCGGCTGCTAGAAATTAAAATCAAATACTAAAACACCAACTCCAAAGAAAGAAAATACCAATAATTAAAAGCGGAATCCCCATAAATTTGCATGTTTCATGTTTGTAAATGAGTGATGAGTGATTAGTTTACCGGAAGAGACGAAGAGTAACATTATTTAGACACGGGTAGCTCGTTTCCTTATCAAATGAGAATTAGTCTTGAATTAATATCCCAAAAATTCATCTAAGAGTATTGGTACATTTGAAAATACTTGTTACCTTAACTTAAAACAATAATACAATGCCAATCTTTACTTTCTTATACTAAACTTGGTGTTAAGTTAGCTCATACTACTATATTAGCAACACTGCAACAACAAAATAGCAGCTTTTTTCATCCCTTTGTTCTGAATCCCATTGCCAGCAGCTGAGCATAAAGAAGTTGGTTCCACGTGTCCGGCACTCCGGGCAGGCACCAGTGGCTGCAATCCTGCGGCGCACTGGCCGGTGTCCCCGGCTCCCAGTTGCTCGATGGGTGCCCATCTTTTCTCAGCCCTGTCATATATGTTATGTTCAATATCTCAACTCTGTTTTCCTCTGTATTTCTCTGTCTAAACACCTCGTAAATTATTTGATTGTTCAGTGGCTCCCGCTCGAGTTTGGAGTAGTCCGTCTCGGGCTCGTTGCTCGTATTGCAGTACCCACCTCTGTTCCATTCCCCATCCCTACCAACATCAACATTGCACTATATTTCAAGTCTACCAAATTATAAAAGGACATGAGACTTAAAATTTACCTGAAATGTACAGGGGAGTAACTCCTAAAGAAGACATGAGATTTCCTAGTGTCCAATTTTTGTGTCACCCACAGCTTCAAAGTGTGGAGGGATCTTCGAAAAGCTTCCATCACATCCATTGTCATATTCACATGCTCCATCTCCTGAAAGTAGTGGCCCCTGTCGTATCACGAGGCGTTAGTGGTAAGCATGCATCCTCGAATAGCGAGCATGTGTGCATACGTACGAGTTTAATGTCTTGTCTTGGTTCCACCAATGTCCCGCGCTGAAAATGAGGACGTCCACGCCCACCCACTTGGACGATAGCCAGTGCAGCTTATCGACCATGATGGCGCCCCGGACCTGCTCCGGGGCGCCTTTAGGTGGGCGACCCGTGGTCACGAGGTAAGGCACTCTGAAATACTCTACCGTGAGATTGTAATCTTGAAATTTGATGGAGAGGTACCCTTTGTGCTTTGTTATTGGGTTTCCGTTTTCTTCGTATATTGCGGACGCATTGGAGACGCCTCGCGCGAGCATGCACACTAGTGACTCCCATTGGTTTCGGCCGATCGAGTCACCCACAAACACAACCCGCCCGCCTCGGCTCCGCTCTAGAAACTCCTTCTCATCAAACCTATATAGATACTATATCTAATTTGTATCATTTCAAAAAGAAATTAAAATTTCAATTTGCAACAAAAAGGACATATGTATGGGCAAAAGTTTGGCACTTAACAATTGCAATTATGAAATATCATATGACTGCTGCTTTATGGGGGGGACAGAATCAACAAGCATGAAGCCTATGCACTTAACATGTCTCAACTTTATATTTACAGCACAAAAGGCACTAGTTGACATTTACTAAACACAACACAAAACATAAAAATTAAATGAACTTTATAAAATATGCCAATATCAAAATCTGCAGATCTCAGTAAAAAATATTGAAGCCAAAGCCACAAACCCAAAACCACCACGTGCATGGCCTCCAAAAGAGTGCAATAAAACAAATAAAATAGCATTAGTAACATGTTACATGCATGATCCACGCTACAAGCAAACGTTAAATTACACAAAGAAAACATAATAGTAGTAATTGTAATGATTCGTCAACAAACCTCACAATTCCAATTTAATGATATAATATTCTTCGAAATAAATTAAAAAATAGTAATAAATAAATACCTAGGAATATCACATTGATGAGGCTGCCAGCGCCATTTCTGGTAACCGGAATCGCGGCGGCCGTTACTTAGGCAGCGGAAACCCGGATCCAGAAACGGGCAATTCTCGGTGTAGGTCCGACCCGGTTGGGTTTCATCCCAAACCCACCTGCCGTAGCTGAAATCGCAGGCTTTTGAAGCCGGGTTATTGGGTAGGATCCGGGTGAAGAAGCCGATGTTGAAGGGAGAGAGAGGGTGTAGCTGTGTGAGGAGGTTGTAGCCGACTACGGCGGTGAGGATTAAGGAGGAGAGTATGAGGA
The DNA here is from genome assembly GCF_004379255.2 of Salvia splendens. Classification (NCBI taxonomy): domain Eukaryota; kingdom Viridiplantae; phylum Streptophyta; class Magnoliopsida; order Lamiales; family Lamiaceae; genus Salvia; species Salvia splendens. The sequence continues at coordinate 24,231,187 of NC_056045.1, forward strand.
AGTGGTTGTTTTCTTTGTTGAGGTGATGAGAGAGAAAGTGGAGCTTTAGGTGCATGGAGGGCAGATGAGAAAAAAGAGAGAGATGGAAGAATTTGGGTTGAAGAAGAAGTTGGGCGCGCAGGCGGGGAAAGGGTAAGAATTTATGGCTGTGATTTGGTCAAATTGTATTTATAATTATGTCTTTTTATTAATTAGATAAATGTTTTATACTCGTATAATATGCAAAAATGAAGGTCAAATTAAACTTGCCTCATTCCCCCAATAAAAGGCGGAAGACAAATATGGAAAGGATGTATATAGAAGTTGACGTAATTCATGATTTTTCTTCTAAATTTTGAACGATAGAATTTTTTTATACTTCTTCATAAAGTATCTAAAAATTTGACTAACATTCTGGGTGAGATCGTCTACATTTCCTTCTATTTCTTTTTTTTTCAAAGAGATATTTGATGTATACTTTTACTAATAAAAATAAATTTACATAAATTGTATACATATACCTTTTAATTTAGTTTTATTTAGTTTATAAAATTATGACTAATTTATTCTTTGCATATAATTTTGGATATTTTTAACCAAGCCAATTTAGGAAAAAAACTCATTAATTTAGATATGAATTGATTACGGAACTTATGTAAGAATAATTAACATTCAAACCCTAATTAATCTTACCATAAGATTAATTAGATATTAATTAACATACTACGTACTAGAGGAATGATATGCTAAGCGCTCCTAGAGAGCGCCAACTTGAGCGACTACCGCATAATTATCCTTTTTTATATATTTTTGTTAATTTCTCTTCTCTTACCTACATACACGTTCTTCTTCAAAATTCTACTTCCCAAAAATTCTGCCTGAACATTTACATCTCTGCAAAAGTTAAAAAACCGCTCTACTTCACTTCCACAATTTTATACTCGCCAAAGGAGTACTCTCTCCATCCCACTTAAGATGACACGTTTTCCTTTTTAATTTGTCCCAATTAAGATGATATATTTTTTTTTTGGAAACTTTATCTCTCCAATTAATATAACCAACCACTTTTTCTCACTCCTATTAAATTATTCATCTTTCATTCTCTCTATATTTTAATACTTACACCCACATTTTCTCTCTCCAATTAAATACATTGACTTACACTCCCTCCGTCCCTAATAATTCGTCACCATTTGACCTGACACGGGTTTTAAGAAATGTAATAGAAAGTGGGTTGAAAAAGTTGAGTCCTACTTTTGTATATTAGTTTTATAATAAATTGTTAGTGTGAATGAGTTAGTGGAATGTAGGGTCCACTACAAAAAATTGTAAAAGTGAAAATGTGACAAATTTTCAGGGACAGATGGAGTAACTCCTAAAATCTCGTGTCGGACAGGAAATGTGTCATCTTAGCCGGAACGGAGGTTAGTAGTATTTTTCTGCAGCGACGATCTGCTATATGTAAATACTACTGCTAGAGTTGATTTTTAGCATGAACTAAGAGAAAATACGCTGGGAGAATAAGATTTTATGCATCTTATGCTTCAATTGCGTCTCCCTATTGGCGTAAAGCAATCTCCACCTCATCCATTCATAAGATCAACCAAAACCTAAATTCAAGATGGAATTAGGCAGAAGCAAGCAAGAATACGAGAATTTTTTTTATTGAATAAGTGCAAGCTTTTACTTAAGCATTTTCTCAAACAATTTGAGTATCAAGAATTATCAAAACTTAGATCCTAACAATCTCAATTCACACGATTATTCAATACAAATATGATTTATTCAACAGACAACAATAGTATAAAATATTCAAATTCATTATCAACATTGAAAAAATATATGTCTACACACACAAAAGTTTAATCTCACATACTAACACGCTAACTTCCAACCAAGTACAGAGTCAATCCATCTTTGAGTAAAATGCATAAAATCTTAAGCTCTAGTTGCATCAATTTCCGGGCACTGGACGTGGCTCGATGGATGGACTGGTTGAGGTGTAGGTCGCCGCATCAATTTCCAGGCAGTGATGGTCAATGAATTAGTTACGCACGGGTTCAACAAAGTTGGGGAATTTGAAAGTGTCTACGGAGGTTGCTATCAATGATTATCACCGAGAATGAGAGAGAGAGAGAGAGAGAGAGAGAGAGAGAAAAGACCATCGCCACCGTTCTTATTAGAATTGGGAAAGAATGAAGAAAATTGGTCAATAAGATAGATATGCCTAAGAAATTGTGACTCCCAATTGGCGTAAAAGCAATCGAATTGGAGCTCTTTTCCTTTTTTTTTCTTCAGCCCTGCCTTCCTGTTCACTGGCTGTCAAAAAATACTGAATGTTTCAACTTTGGTGTAATGTGATGAATGAATTGTGAAGAAGATATTGTGGAAGAGAAGTAGAGAGATTTTTTAACTTTTGCAGAGAGATAAATGTTCAAGGGATGGATCCCCTGCAGTGCTTAAAAGCACATCAGATTGTGTTGTGGTGCAAAACGCAGTAGACTAGGAATAAAACGACGCATGATTTGCTCATTCTTTTCTTTATATTTGTTTTTCTATATTTCACTTTCTTTTTATATTATTTTTATGTGAAGTAGTATATAACATTGTAAATTCTATCATGAAATTTATAAATATGATTATCATTCCTAAAATAAATAAGAGCATCTGTTGCAACGGTGAGCACAAGCCCACCGTCCGTCCTTGCCGCTGGCAAGGACACGCTTGTCATCCGCTGCGCCTTGCTGCTGGCACGGAGGTGCTTTATGCATAGATCACGTCCGTGCCAGCGAGTAGGGCGACGTGGCGTGTTTCTATTGGCCAATGACATTTTCTTTTTTTTTTTAAATCGAAAATAATACCAAAAAATTTTAAAAAATAATTTCGGATTCCCAAAAATATAGCAGTTTTATTACCGTTTTTTTGAAATTTTTTATAAAAAATTTAATCCCAAAACCATCTATAAATACTCACATTCATCATTCATTTGGACGAAATTCGGTCACTTATGAATTTAATTATGTAATTTTTAATTTTTAGGATTTTAATTATATAATTTTTAATTTTTAGGATTTTAATTATGTAATTTTATTTTATTTATAATTTGTAATATTATTTCAATTTTTTAATGAATTTTAATATTATGGAAATATTTTTATTTAAATTGAATAATATAATGGTGGGACCCTTGTGCTCGTCCTTGCGGAAGAGCACGACTATGGGTGTTGTGCTCTTGCCTAAGAGCAGACAGAAAAAGTGGGGTCAGGCCCACAATCGTGCTCGTTGGCAAGAGCACGGTTGTGGGTTCTCTAATCAGCTCAAAAATGTTAAAATTTATACTACTAATAAAAATGATTTAACAAAATATTATTATTTCTTGAGCTACTCAAAATCAAATTAATTTTAGAATGAGACTACTATTTCATCTTTCAACATTTTATTAGTATATAGCTGATCGTGTATTTAAGTCCAGAGCCTTTGTCCAAGCGGCAAAGAGCTTAGACATTATACATCAATTGTAATTTCCTCCAATTTCCTCCTATCTATAGTATATGAGTTTATTTGTAATTTCCACCAATTTCCTCCTATCTATAGTATAGGAGTTAATTTATATATAAAAAAAGCTAATCGTGTATTTAAGAATTACATATAATACTCCTATTTTCTTTCTAATCTACGAAATGCAAAGTTATTCTGCTAGCTTTTGAAGATTGAAGTTAAATTCTAAAGACATCAGATGAAAAATCACAGGCCTTTTTTTAAAATGTGTATCTACATATATAATAATAATATAAAAAAGTGAAAATATAGAAAAACAAGATAAAGAAAAGAATGAGCAAATCATGCGTCGTTTTATTCCTAGTCTACTGCGTTTTGCACCACAACACAAGCTGCTGTGCTTTTAAGCACTGCAGGGGATCCATCCCCAAATGTTCAGGCAGAATTTTAGGTAAGTAAAAGAAGAACGTGTATGTAGGTAAAAGGAGAGAGAAATTAAATAAAAAATAAATAAATAAAGGCAATTATGTGGTAGTCTCTCTCGGGGGAGGATCCCCTGCAGTGTTAAAAAACACAGCAGGAGCTGCTGTGGTTTAAATGCAGGAATTATCAAATAAAACGCAGCATTTGGTTAAGAGAGATAAATGATGGGACGGCAGAATTTAAATGCATACAACTTCTATTTCTTTTGTTCACTTTTTTACCCATTCTTTATTAAATTAAATATGCGCTCTTTTGTTCACTCTATTTTACTCATTTCCGTATTTAATTATATGAGCTCGGCCAGGGTAACTTTTTGATGGAGTAGCTATTAAAATTATTAACGGAAAACTTTTTTAGTACTCTGTAAAATACTCCTCCAATACAAACACAAGTCTCCGTATTTGTAAAATATCCAACACAAACACAAGTTGAAGTTTTTGTTATTGATGCATCAACATTCAAAACACAACACAAATGTTAATTTCGTTCAATCACTAATATCAATTAATTGATCTAACAACAACTTAATTCGTTAGTTGTATAATCTAGCTATTTACAAAATATACACATAATAAATCAACAGTATATTTTCTAAAACAAATTATTAGCTTTGAACATGTACAGAATAAAAATTTAAATATAACCATTCCTCCATCCCTTAAAAATATAAAATACTTTCCTTATAAGTTTGTTCCTTAAAATTATGATTTTTTAATTTAGAGAATATTTTTCTCTAATGAGATGGAACTTTCTAATTTATTATATCATGATCTTAATTTGTAAATGTTTTAATTGATAAAGTTAATTGAATTTTACAGTACTATATTTTTATTTGAATAAAAAAATATTGGAAAATAAAAAAATTGGACACTGTTTTTTTATAATTTGTGAAAAATTAGTATGGGATTTAATAATTGCAGAAATGAGGTTTATGCAATTAACTTAATGGTATTACTTAATAATTAATATTTCTATTATTAATTAGTTTTTTAATAGGTAAGTGGCGTTGGTATCATGATTGTAAAACAAGATACATACTAAAAATTTCTTCCATAATATTTTTAATAGTTACTCAATGATAAAAGTTACCATGATAGACCGCATAATTAATTTAATAAAGAATGGGTAAAAAAGTGAACAAAAGAAATAGAAGTTGTGTGCATTTAAATTCTGCCGTCCCATCATTTATCTCTCTTAACTAAATGCTGCGTTTTATTTGATAATTCCTGCGTTTAAACCACAGCAGCCCCTGCTGTGTTTTTTAACACACCAGGGGATCCTCCCCCGTCTCTCAATCCATCTGCAGCGCTGTCTCTTATCCGTCTCTTAAATTACTGTTCTTGGGCCTCACTGTACTTTTTTACTTCATCTCTTAACTAAGGGACGGAACCTGCAACCCTCCATCTCTTATCCGTCTTTTAACCGTCTCTTAAATTACTATTCATTCAATTTCATTTTTTTTATTTCCAACAAATTCAATTAATAAAAACACACTTCATTAAATAAAATAAAATTACAACATAAAATAAAAATACAACTTAAAATTTTAAAAAATTTAAAAAACACATAATTAAAATCCTAAAAAAATAAAAATTACATAATTTAAAATATAATTTTATAGAAAAAAAAAACTACTCCGCCGGCGAATCATCCCCCGAAGGCGGTGGAGATGCACTAAACCCACCCGGAGGCGGAATACTAAGTTGTCTTGCCATAAACTCAATTTCGGCAAGATATATTGGGGAGGCGTCATGCGGGAAGTGTCCGCCATTGTGGCGGTCATGTACATGGACATTAGGGAGTTCGAGGGTGCCCCCGAGCCCGCCTGGCTTGATTCGGCTCGGCCCCTCCTCCCTCTAGCCGCCTTCGCCGCATTTCTCCCTTGCGACCGACGGCACCCATGGGAGGACCCCCTGGCATCGTCTGTCGTGCCCTCAACCTCCTGTGAGGCAAACTCTTGTGCGGCGCTGCCCGAACCGCCCTCACTAGACGAGTTTGGCCACCCGCCGTGTGCTTCGTGCGCTTCGAGGTCGAGCTGGACCGGACATCGCCGGCCCACCTTTCCTCGTCTTTGACGACCTCCCAAACTTCGACATGTTTGAATTGTTTGTCGGTGTCGTCGAAGTAGACTTGCAAAGCCGACCTCAGAATGTCGGCTCCCGTGGCTCCGCTTTGGTAATGAGTCGCTTCACTCTTGTAGATGTCGCATTATTTTTTGACCTCTCTGTCGACTCGGTCAAAGTGAGCGCGGAGCATCTTAAATGTGCGGCGGCGGGACCCCTTCGGCTTAATCTCGTGGTAGCCTTGGTGACCTTTTCCCAGAAGCACTTCCGGGATTGTTGATTCCCGACGATGGAATCGTACGAGACGTTGATCCAGGCGTTGTACACAGCCAGCGTTTCCTTGAGGCTGTACGGATACCGACCTAGATCCTCCTCCTCCTCCTCCTCATCCGCCTCCGCCCTGGAGCTTCCACCGCCTCGGCCTCCTTCCGGAGTGGGTTCAACCGAATAATTCTCTCGAATCTGGGATAATCCCTGCGAATACCTCGGGGCGGAGGGACGGGCGTATGCATCCACATCAAAATGGGGTGGTTGGTACCCCCCGGCGTCGACGAACCGGAACCACCACCCAGGACATTGCACATGCCCCCAGTCGCCGAACGCGTTGATGTCAAACCCGCCGGAGCCGCCACCGCCAGAGTTTCCGTCGCCGGACATTTTGTGATAAGAGGTTAGATGAAAATTGGATAGGAAACTGAGATGATTTGGGAAGAATATATGTGTATTTGTGTGTGAAATGAGGATGAATTAGGAGTATTTATAGAGTAAAAAAATAAAATAAAATAATAAAAAACGGTAATATTACGATTTTTCGATTTTTTATTTTTATTATTATTTTTTTAAAATTCGAATTTAAAAAAATGATTTATTGCGTCAGCGTGACGATGTCCACTCGCGGGCCGGCGAGTGGGCGTCACGCATGGCGCCGGAGCGCGCCACGTCGCGCGGGCGCGTGGCGAGACGGCTTGCCATCCGTCTCGAGGGGACGGGACGCTCGGTGGGCTGGGGACGAGACGGGACGCTGCAACGCTTTTCGCCGCAGTCTCGTCCCGGCGTGACAGGTTACGAGCCACCCGCGTGACGCGTTGCGGGTGGCCTCAAGCTGGCGCTCACTAGGAGCCTCAACATATCAATCCTCCTAGTACTGTATTTAATTATAAAATAATTTTATAACTTAAACTCTCTTCGCAGTTTGTCCTTCTATAATGGATGTATTTATTTTGGGCATGAAATTTTAAAAAATAGTGTTAAGTAAGTTAAGTAAAGGGAGAATGCATAAAGTAGAAAAGTTCTCCGTTTGTCTCATTAAAAAGAAACATTTTCCTTTTCATATTATCCCATTAAAAATGAAACGTTTAAAATAGAAATAACACTATCTCTATTTTTTCGTCCCTCTTAATTTATTGGGTTCTGTTTTCTTTCTCCAAAAGATTCATAAACTATGTACTCATGAGTCATAAGCTTACAATATAAAAACAAAAAAATAAGCATTTGATTTTTTTTTGAAAAATGATTAAAATTAAAGAGTAAGTTTGTAATTAAATGGCGCTAATAAAAAATACAGCCAAGTTTTGGCCAAGTTTTAGCATGAATTTTAAATATCGGAAAAAATACACTACCTTTGAACTTCTATAGTAAATTTACCATGATTAAATTTTCCGCCTAATTAAAATTTGTGCATTTCAAAGTTTGTGTTATCATTTTTATAACATTATAAGTTTGTCGTATAAATTAAGTCGTTTAAGTGGATTGACAGTTAGATGACATAGACATCCCCTAGCCACCATGTATGACTAAATTGGGCGAAACTGAATTTTGTGGGAAATTTACTAAAAATTAAAAGTTGATATATATTTTTTACCACATTTAAAGTTTATGATAAAAAATTGAATCGGCCAGAAGTTGGTGCTATATTTAAAAACTATTTTTTTTGCTATTATACCTAATTAAATATGTCACGTTATTCATGAACCTTTACGAGTGTGTTTGGTGAAACTTGTTTACTAAACAGAGTTAAAACTTGAAACAATTAATAGTATAATGGTCGTTAGCTCCTTAGCGAGTAAAAATTCCACGCTCATTCCATACCAAGTGGCATGATTATGTGGTATACCTCACCACTAATTTATTGACAAATGGAAGTAAAAAAGGTCCCACATGCCACATAAATTTAACTCCAATATAGTAAGGTAACGGCGTGGCAATTCTTTCATTTATGGAAGGTAGCATAATCCTAGTATTAGATATGGAATGACTATAGACATGATACTCCAATATCTCCCTTATAATATAAAAATATTTTATGTGTATTGCATTTTCATTCAGTCTGTATATTGCATTTTCATTCGGTCTTATCACGCAACAGAGAAGAAATCATCTCCAATTCTCCATCCCTTTTGAATTCCATGGGTAAGTTTTCCTCCATTATCTTTATATGATGTATGTATGCGTTGTTTCACTACATAGATAGTGGAATATGTTATTATATCCATTTTGTAATATGTTTTTGAAAATACACATTCTTGATTTTACAATTGACGTTCTTCTATTACTAATAATTTCATTTTGATTGAATAATGAAAAGATAGTGAATCCTTAATTTGAATTTATTAACATATAGTAGTATTTTTAATTGCGTGAATTTATATTGAATTATACATATTTTTTTCTATGACAGAAATTCCATCTGATTCCTACGTGCGTCTTGTGGAGACTGAATTTGTATTTAAACGTGGAATGACTTTTACGAATGAAGAAGAGGCGTATCAGGCCTATAATGCATATGCCTTCAGCAAGGGATTTGGTATTCGTAAAGGTAAGAAATTTTATAATCGTAAAAACGAGCTTCGAGGATGCATGTTTTTGTGTTGTTGTGAGGGATACTCAGAATTTGCCCCATCCGATGATAGAAAAACTGAAAGGTCACTAAAAAGATGTGGGTGTATGGCTCGTATTAGATTTCATATCGAAGGAGGTGTTTGGGAAGTGGTCGAATTCAATGATTTTCATAATCATCCTTTTGTTGAGGATAATCAAAAGCATTTGATTCGATCGTGTCGAAAGATTACAGAAACGAAGGGAGGCATTCTTAACACCATGGTAGAATCTGGGATTAAAGCCACATAAGCTTATTCTTACCTAACAAATGAAGCGGGGGGAGCACAAAATGTTGGTTTTACTCTCAGGTATATTTCACACTCAAAAGATGATATATTACCTTATTTTCTTATGTGCTTCATTTGTAACTAGATATACATTATTTTTGCTTTGTAGGGTTACCAAGGTGTTCCAAGTGTAACTCAAATCATGTTTCCGAGTGACTGCCCCCCTTGATTTTATCTCAAGTTGAGAAAAGTATTTTGGATTGGTGAAATTTATTTTAGGTATCGTTGCTAGAATGTGAAGAAATACTTTTGAAGAGATTTTTGTGATACTTTAAATTTGAACAAGGAGTAGTATTTTTATTTCTTTTGTTTATGAAAGTGGGAGACATATTATGTACTAGTTACCGACTAAGTTTCATAAGATTATACTTTTCGGTGATCTTCAAGTTATTCTATTTGAAATCATACTATTTTATTTTTAGTTTTTGATTTTCTTGTTTATAAAATTTCTTAATATTTTGCTTGCTAATAATTGAAAACTGTATAATTTATTATGCTAAGCTATAGTCATAAATTTTATTTCTATAAATTTTTTGTATATATAAATATAAAATAAAGACAAATATTCTTACTATCAAATCCTAAAATAGCACTACTATCAAACAATTATAACATGAAAGTTATGTATACTAGTATGATTACTTTTTTTTATAAAATATTACTATTATATTGAAGTATATTTTACGCCAATTCTAGGATATTATAAGAGAGATACTGAAATATCAATTTTATAATTTTTATATTATAAGGGAGATATTGGAGTATCATGTCTATAGTCATTCCATATCTAATACTAGGATTATGCTACCTTCCATAAATGAAAGAATTGTCACGCCGTTACCTACTATATTAGAGTTAAATTTATGTGGCATGTGGGACCTTTTTTACTTCCATTTGTCAATAAATTAGTGGTGAGGTATACCACATAATCATGCCACTTGGTATGGAATGAGCATGGAATTTTTACTCCTCGTTAGCAAGTCGTTTATTAAAACATTTTTTAAAACAATGTGCAATCAGCAATGTTATTCTTTCTAACTCTAGAATAATAATTTTTATATTTGAAATACATAAAAAATCTGATAAAAATATTTAATTCGGTCAAAATCGGCTAAACAACCATTTGACCGTTACTTTTAACGGAACCATCCAAAATGGACTGATTCTGGCCCGAGTTCAAATGTGTGGGATGTAATAATTCAAAACTTAATATCTAGAACCAAAATCGTAAAAACGTCATATGTATAGGACCAATTTTGACCTTTACTCTACTAAAAATACTACTCCGTATTCATTTTTCTAGAGTGAAGATGAAATTGTTTTATGCTCGTGAATCTTGAATTGTTTGCCAAATAGTGTTGGAGCTAGACCAATTACTAACTACAACCCTAACCGAGAGTTGGCCCATTGATTGTATTCAAGAGTCCAAAACGCGAGAAAGAATTGAGAATGGTCCTACATCTGCTATTGGCTGTTACTGTGAAGCTAGTGAGTCCATACATCTGGGGACCCTCCCACTACCATCGCCACTCACCCCAACCCAAGCTTCACTCTTTTCTTATAGCTTAAGCTATTTCTCAAACATTTTTTGAAGGTATATATATAATTTCCTGCTCCAAGTGCACTTTGACACATGGCTCGACTCGACTTCACATTTCTCTAATCCTGTACCCATTATCATGCATTCAATTAATATGACTAAATTAGGCCTTTCTGTAATATACATATTGGTATTGAATAGTAGTGTGTGTTTTGGGAGGCACCTGGACCAGGTGGAATTATTGGGCATTAATGAGTAGTGAGCATGAATAGTCAAGTCCCTATCTCCTTGTCACAAATGCTATTTATTGTAAGTTGATAAAATGGATTACTAGTCTACAGTTGATAAAATGGAGTATCTTATTTGCAGAGATTCCTTTGTCTTACCATTCATTCTTCCATCCACCTGGGGCTGGGTATCTCAGTGAGAGATCATATCTATTTGGACCCCATCCTCACTATTTACTACTATTTACCCTCTCTTTCTTAACTTCGTTTTCCACACAATACAACTTCACTTTGGGGTGTTGCTACCCCTCCTCTACTCTTAACAACTTTCCAAATCTGCATTCATACATGGAAAAATTCATTGCTTGCCGCCCAATTTTTATATTTACTAGTAGTAAATAAGTCTCTTGGGTGCTAAATGGTCACATTATGATCACACACAACTATATTAGACCATTTAAGTGTTAGTTGTTAAATGAAATATTAATTATAGTAGTTAGAATTTTTAGCCGCCCTAGCTTCTCACATTCTCACTCGACAACATTTCCGACTTTAGGCATTGCAAATTGGAGATTTCGTCGAGGCTAGCTACAATCTTTCCAGACCAATAATGGAATGAGAGAGAAGAACAATAGGAGAAGAATGAGACTTAGGTCTTTGCAAATTGGAGATTTCGTGAAATCTTCAAACACAAAACGATAAGATTAAGTTAAACCTGAATTATAACTAAATTGATTCATTTTTTTTAATAGTGTATTGAAAGCCACACTAGACTCCATTAATATTTTTATTTAACTTAACATTTTTTTACTCCGCAGATTTATTGTTTTCTCAGTAGTTCCATTTCCAAGAAATCGATTTTTTGTAAGAATTGAAATAGTAACAATTGATTGGCGAGACCGAGGACTTAATTTCATTCCTATTAGATTTACTTTCTTATTAAGAAAATGAAGAATAGTTGGCAGTTTCTTGTTTATAGCATAGGATGTCACATCGCCAAGATCTTATCCATGCTGATTATGATAATGATGCACACTAATCAAACTATTATTATTTGGTACATGCAAATATAAATATTGTACTTGAGCTCCATTTGTTTACCAATAAATCTTAATTATATTATATGCCATTATATTTTTTAACTCTCGCTTAATTCATTTTTTAGTGGGACTGCGAAATATGGGAAATGAAAATTCAACATTAGACCACTTTGTCTATGAATATAGATGAAAAAAAAAATCAACGCTTGATGACCCAACTACAATATATGTGGTGTTACTATCACCGCGTCTCATATTATAGTATTTTATATTATAACTAGTTATAGTAGCCTACCAACTTTGGGTGACGTGTGTAACCTCATTTACAACACATAGCAGTCCAAAACCTATATATAACCCAAACCTCAAGGTTACATAATTGAGGGATGAAGTAGAGAGACAATTCAAATCCATCAATATTTTCATATAAACTCATTGCAAAAACCAAGATTTCCCCAAATATCATACTAATTCATAGGCCATGTAAGATTTTCCATAATAAAGGAGAATTCTGATTCCACAACAATTTTAATTTTTAAACCATATAAATAGTCATTAGAATTACCGTAAAAGACATTAAAATTAAAGTATGTAGCGACCCCACTATATTTGACCGCCTTGAAAAAAAAAATTCTAAGTTAATATGTGATTTTTTTTGTCAGGCTATGTACCAAATAATCAAATATTATTGGACCACATTCACCACACCACACAGATCAAAACGGTAAAATCAATAATATCTAAGGCATATAAGATGATTTGCACGAAAATCTGTCACATGTACACACGTGTAGGATTAACTGAAAAAATAAAATTATCTTATATTAAAAATTCGAAACCATTTCCACTAATTAAATCATAAAAATATACATTAAATTCATCATTTTATTATATGAATTCGTATTAGACTCTGAAATTTATAGGAGCGAAATTTCATATTTTGAATCCATTCATAAATTTTTACAATAGATTTATTCATGTACCAAGAATATTTCATGATTCATAACTCATTTGAAAATGATTTTTTTACTAATAAGTTTTTTATATGCATACATGCATAGAGTCCCATTATTCACAAATCCACTCTTAAAGACCGAACCACCGAACCATACCAAATTAGGGTTTTTTTATCTAGTTTTTTATGGATGAGAGGCACAAATTTATAATTTATTTTCACCTTCATCACGAGCCTATTTTAATTCATCCGAAGGTAAATAAGTCATACAAACATGTTACAAAGATTTAAATTCATTCCAGTAGGTTTTTACTTCATTCCAGTAGGTTTTTACTTCATTCCAGTAGGATTATTACTTCATTCCAGTACGTAAATGCGGTTTCGCCGTTGCGTGTCGTTCTTTCTCTCTACAATATCTATCACCACCGCCACAACGCTGACATGATGTAATAAACACATGGAATGATGCAATAAATTATTGGAATGAAGTATGTGAAGTCCTACTGGAATGAAGTAAAAACCTTATCCAATGAAGTAATAACGTTTCTGAATGAAGTAATAAACGCACTTGAATAAATTGCATTTTTTAATGTAAATAAAGTAAAAACTCAGGTCAATGAAGTCAAATGAAACATATGTTGAATCATTTCAAACCTACTGGAAGAAAGTAAAAACATGTTGTAGTTTCAAGGTATTACGTACGGAATGAAGTAATAAATCTATACAATGAAGTAAAATGGGCTTGTAATGAAGACCGAAAAATTTACACAGCAGCACATCTCATCAAAAAAACTAGATCTAATGGCCCAGATTTGGTCTCTAGTTCGGTCTTTAAAATTGGTTCGACATTGATCACAACCCTACACGCATAATTTGCAGTATATAACAGAATATATAATATATTTATAGATGATGATTTCATTTGATATGGGAAGAAATATTTTATACCATTATTTATAGTACATTAGAGAAGATGAAAGAAAAGGTAGTAGTAATAAATACTCCTACTAGATATAAGTTGAATGTGTATTTATTTCCTTGTTCAACGGAAGATTACTTGTTCAAGTTGACAACTAGCTAGTACCTTGATTGAGATCATGTTTGAGCAGAAATAATTGATCAGACTTGTCTAAATTAAAGGCAGTAACTATTCCACAATATAATTCCCATCTATATGTGCAGAAATCGTGACTGTTTGATTAAGGGAAACAACAACTAAATTAAACTAGGAAATTGTACCAGTCACATCTCCATCACCACCAACTCTCATAACTTGTGACTTAAATATTTGTCGAATCACACACGCCGTAGCTTACCGCGTGACCGGCTCGACGATGGCTCGAGTAGTACTCATGGTATGCCTGTTCTTCGACTTGACCCTTCCCCGAACCCGAAGTCGATTCCTCCTCCTCCCACTCTAGGTTCACCCCGAATAATCTCAACCTCTTTGAATTCCCATTTCTTTCTTTTACATTAGTCTCTGCAATATAATCAAATTAATTTACTATCATGATCCGCCGCCGAGATTTTTTTTTTTGTTTTTTTTTTCAAATTAATTGACAATCTAAAATATGAATGAATATTCTTAATTAAAGAATATTAATTGAAAATATGTTCTTTTTTAGTTACCTGCATGAGGGCAGCCAGTGTACGATGCAGAAGAATTAGAAGAGTAGTTGGCAGAGTAAAGCTGGCCACTCCAACCACCGACACACGGTGGCGGAGGGGGAGCAGGCTCTTGCCCACTCCTCCGTCGCCATCCAATAAAGAGGCGGCCGAGGTCGTTGGGGTGGCGAGCGAAGAGGACGATGTCACCGGCATCGAGCCTCTTCTCTTTCACGAAGCGGCTCCACCCCTTGGTCAGCACGTAGCTCTGGCTGCTGTTCCAATACGAGTATCGGAACCGCCACGGTTTCCCAGCCTCGTCCTCGAAGCCCAGCAGCAGGCCCTTCTCCACGCCGCCGTTCAAGGGGAAGTACCTCTCCGCGTGCTGCTTCGGTATCACTAACCGGTTCAGCTTCCCGACGTCGCTCGGCGTCAAGGGCTTCTCGAACAACGGCTCTTTCGACACCTGGATTTTCGCACCATCTTCCATCGCCACCGCCACCGCCGCCGCCGGATCCTCGATCAGAAGCTCATCCTCGTCTTCATTTTTGAGGCTGAGGCAGAACGCCGTGCTCTGGCTGCGGAGCACGGCGTCTGGGAGGGCGGCACCGGGCCAGAAACTGGCTGCGGTGGTGGGGATCGATTGGGTTTTTGGGTCCGGGGATAGCCAGTGGTTTATTGGCATGTTTGCAGAAGTGTGATAAAAAAAATGGAAGGGAAACAGTGGAATTTAAAGGTGTGATGAATTTTCTCAGCTATTATGTTTTTGATATAATTAATTATCCAAACAGTAAAAATCTCCTTTTTTTGTGGCAAATAATTTGAGTATTTTATTGATGTAGGAAACTGTGGGACTATTTGAGAATGAACAGTTAGGCAGCTTGGCAAAAATAGAAACTGCAATTTTACAAAGAGAGACTGTGTTTATGTGGGTGGGAAGTGTAGGTATATATAGTGATAATTCAGTTTTTTAACTATACATTTGTGGATTAAAAACTGTTTGTACAGTAGAAATTGGTTTGTAACTATGGGCATGATAGATCAGGTATGGTACGTTTATTTTTGTTTATTATTGGATAACAGGCTACACCTGTCTCTAACTTTAAAACCAAATGCAATAAATGAACCATAATTTTGTCAATTACTACTATATATGATCAACCTAATAATATCGTAATACGACTATACTTACTGTTTGTTTTTATAGAGGTTTATAACTCTTCCGTATTGGTTTTAAAAACAATAGTGTATACTCATAATTAAAGCTTCTGCCCATTGCTATTTTTCCTTACTTTCGATTTTCTGGTTCTAGAAATATCTTTTGTCAAAATTTATTGTGTCAGAATCCAGATTCTCAGACACCAGCTTGATAGTAGATATATATACACGATTTATCATAATTTACCATTTGCCTTTGCCTTTGCCTTTGCCTTTAGGTAGTGTAGAGATGAAATTTCATGTTAATATTGCATTTGATGTTCCAATTATTAATTGATTTAATACTTCATCAATCTTTAAAACTAGTCTCATTTATTAACGATACATATTTTTTAATTTCTAATTGTTAAGTAGGGGAGAGAATGAGAAGACGTGAGTGAAAGTAGAAGAGAAAAAGAGAAAAATAAGAGAAAATTTCCTTAATTAGAAAAACAGGATTAATTTTGGTGGACAAATCAAAATAAAAATATAACTATTTTCTATTTACGGATAGAGTATTATTAACTTTATTCGCAAAAGACTCAAATAATATTAACTTTATATACGTAGTGCATGTTTGGTAGGGTAGATAACTCATCTAGGGATGGAAATTTATGAACAAAATTTATGAACAAAATGTTCATAAATTTCCATCCCTAGATGAGTTATCTACCCTACCAAACATGCTTGTAATATTTATAAAGCAACTTACAAGAGTAACGTAAATCAATTTGGTAACCCATACACTTATTTTCAATAATACTCTCCCAAAATTTTTTATAAGAACAAAGATATAATTATAGAAAACAAGAGTATTGTATCTAAATAGTCTAATTAATTATATAATCATAATTACTACTATATGAACCTCTAATATTTATGACTCAACTTTTATTAAGAGAATTATATATATATATATATATATATATATATATATATTTTAGTGATCGAGATATAACTAATATTAAGTGTATGACTAGAGAACAAATCTCAGCCACACATTATCTTAATCCAATGACTAAAATAAGTAAACATTTTTAGATAATAGAAATTGCATAGGGGTATTTTAGGAAATAATGTGTTTAACTTCAACTTCAACTTCACGGCGGAGGAGGAGGAAGACTATATTATGTTCTCGGTGCTGCCATTTCCCGGGTCTCCGGCGCGAGTTTTTTCAGGGTGGAGGCTGGAGTCCGATGGGGACATAGTTGATGTCGACAGGTCCATGATTCTCTGCTTGCGTCAGGATCAAGGCAAGTCTGCGAATTCTGAGAGTCATAAACCGCATTCGGAGACACAATCACCGGTCTCCGTCGCTCCATTTCACCTCTCCGCCGCACTCGGAGCTGCGACGTGATTTTCTCCCCGGCCACGTTGAACGCCGCAAACGACAGCCTCTTAAACGACGTCGAATTGACACTCTCCAAGTGGTAAGGTGCTGCAATTTTGGTTGGAGTCGACTGGTACACTGCTGCGGCTGCCATTGCCACGCAAAGCTCCTATCACACTTTGCGTGTGTTTGTGAGAGAGAGAGAGAGAACTGAATGAGATGATCAGAGAGAGAGCTGAATGAGATGATGGGGTTACGTGCGTGGATTAGTTTTGCATTGGCGGCGGCGGTTTTGGACTTGATGTTGGTTGTGATATATGTATCATATTATAATTTGTTGTTTGCATTATGATCACTAGTTTAGTATGTTTGTTGATGTTATAAAGAGAATTTTGTGTGTTTGAGAACAATATAATAAAATCGACTAGCTTAGTATGTTTGTTGATGTTACAAAACATATCACTCTTAGCATGATTTTACTTCACTCTTGTTTACAAAACACATCACTCTTAGCATGATTTTACTTCACTCTTGTTTACAAAACACATCACTCTTAGCATGATTTTACTTCACTCTTGTTTACAAAACACATCACTCTTATCATGATTTTACTTCACTCTTGTTTACAAAACACATCACTCTTAGCATGATTTTATTTCACTCTTGTTTACAAAACACATCACTCTTAGCATGATTTTACTTCACTCTTGTTTACAAAACACATCACTCTTAGCATGATTTTACTTCACTCTTGTTAACAAAACACATCACTATAACCATTATTTTACTTCACTGATGTTAACAAAATACATCACTATAACAAAAAATCAAAGAAACCTCACTATAACCCTGGAACACATCACTATAACCATGTTTTTACTTCACTGATGTTAATAAAATACATCACTATAACAAAAAATTTCTTTGTTCATTTATCCGTAGTAACTTGCTGACTACTTATGTTTTATTTCCTTAATGAAATTATGCAACGTAAATACATTCAAAACTCAATTAGGAGCCAAGATGTCGTCCAGTTGAACATATAAAATTATGCAACGTAAATACATTCAAAACTCAATCCAGTTGACACAACGACTTCGATTCCCCGCTTCGCCACCCCTCTCTCGCCGCCGGCCACTCCTCCGGCACGGCCTTCTCCGTCTCAATCCTCACCCTGCCGTCCAATCTGGAATAGATTTGCACCAGCAGCGGCACCTGCTTTAGGTTCCTAACAATGTCCGACACCAAATCCTGCAGCCACAAATCGATTTTCTCCAGAGGATCGCCGCCTCTGGTGCGCGAATTGATCGATTCCTCGCTTCCGTGATTCCGCGGGCGTTGCGGCGGCGGCGGAGAAGAAGACGCGGTTTCAAATGAATTCAATTTTTGCAACCTAACCTGATTTTGGAGTTAATTCAATAGGCTATGCAATGACCAGAATACCCCTGCCTTGTTATTATGGAGTAAATTTGTGATTGAGGGAACTAATATCTCATTAAATTCGAAAATTAATACTAGCCCTTGATTTTTTTTTATCTTGTGGCTATGAGTGTGTTAAGGTCCTTCGCAGCTTTTCAGTCCAAGCTTCTTTTTAATCATAGCCCTTGGATCCTTGAATTGGATGGTTGTGATGATCTGCATTATTACACTATAATGATGCATTATTAGTCGGTGTGCATTATTCAACTGAAAATCTGCATTATTACACTATAATGATGCATTATTAGTCGGTGTGCATTATTCAACTAAAAATCTGCATTATTATATGACATGTGGCATCAATCTAACCGTCGGATGACAAAATCGTGGGGCTGAGATTAAAAAGAACAATAGAACAAAAGATACAAAAAAGGAAATGAATACATCCCTATATATATATAATTTAAACGTCCTATTGTACTATCTAGATTGCAAATTAGTGTACATATTATAACTACCCAGCATTATTCAGCTAATCCATGGTATGGATTTCCAAACAGTTCATAAGATCTAATATTGTCACAGTATGTCTCAAACCTTTTGGTTTTATTGTCCTACTATGTTAATTATTTCATGCATTGTTCATCTCTTGAATCTTGTAACAATACCCATATCATTCAATTATTGGCCAGATAAACAACTAAAATAAACATGGTCTAGATATTAAATACATCAAAATCAATTACTCTCAAATCATAGAATTATAAAAGTATAGTAGTTCGTACGTTCCCTTTAGAATTGAAAAATAAAAACAAAACTACAAAGAAAACCAAAACAAGATAAACCCAATGCGATGATCATTGTTGGATTTTAACTTGCACTGAAGTTTGAAACCCCTTGCCTTGAATGTTTGTGTGCTCGCGTCTCTGCTATTTAGCGCTTGACTCGTGTGATTTGGTTGTTGCTGATTATTTACTTCCCATATTTCTTCTTATTGCAATATATATACTCCTTACGTATGTGGAGTATACAAAATACTGGTCCCTTCTGGCCTGGGACATCCGCCGGAAGTAAAAGGTAATATACAAATATCTCCGGCCAGTAAAAGCTTATCATAATACAATTTTAATTTGGATTATTATATATGTTACACATTAAAGTCAAACTTGTGATAGTGAGAGTCTTGTTAAGATTGGCATTGCAAAACAGAGAAATTTATTTGAGATTTGTGAGGCTCCGTTGCAAGTATACATGAACCATATGTAAATGTAAAGACAAGAGAAAATTAATTTGGGTGGTGATTCCAAATGAAGAAGCATGATCAGAGCGAAGATGAGATGAGATATAAATCGGTAGACCGTTTCTGAAATTGCATTCGTGTTTGATTTCTCTCCTCATTCTCTCTATATATAATTATTTTAATCCTTGCCTCTGTCACATAATCAATTGCATCACAACCTCTGTCTCTATCTATCTCTTCATTTTTATTTTTCTGCAAAATTATTTTCTCAAATTCTGTGTCGTTATACTATATTAACCTCAAAATTTTCCAACCACCTACATAGATTCAGAAAGCATTATTAAAATTTATCTAGTATGTTCTTATGACTAATCATGTGATCAAACTGATACGAGTCGGCCTCCTATGCGGTCGGTCCCTTTATAATTTAATTTCATAATTTATTTAATTTATAGTAAAATTTAATTTAAATTAGAAGTAAATAAATTACTGGAGGAAATTAATACTGTATATTGAAAACTCACAAACCATAATTATGTACAAAATTGTTATTGATATTTGCTAATTACTTCTATTTGAGATTTTAATGTAGGATATATATGGAGTACTCCTTGCAGTGGCGGATCCAGGGGGCAGGAGGGGGCGGTCGCCCCTACCCGACCGTCCGGAGAGCCTAAATTTTTCATTGAATCAAACCGAAAATAGCATATCCGCCCCCTCCGTAGAGTTTAGAAATATTTTTATTTTCAATAAATGTCATATAAAATGTAGTAGTCCAATGGTTTGGTCGTTGGATTTTTAACTAAGATGTCTAGGGTTCAATCCTCAACAAAAACATATTTATTTTCATTTTTCATTTTTTATTTTATCAATTCACATTCTTCTTATTATCAAAATAATACCTTTAAATACTACCAATTTGCATATATTATGTTGTTATATTTATTCTTTAGTTAAAATCATTTTTAATCTTGTGTTAAAGTCTTTTTTATCCTAAAGTATTTATAATTTGATCCATGCATCTTAATTATTCTCTATGTAACAAAATAAATATTTTAAATATTTTTTAAATATAAATATTTAGTGCTCTACTTATATCACTTTTGTATATAATATTTACAGTGATTTTAAATGTACATATATTTACAATAATTTTATATTTTAAAATGAATAATACATATTTGCAAGTTAAAGCATGTTTATATTTATATAAATTTTTTTTTTAAAATGAATAATACATATTTGCAAGCTGAAGCATGTTTATATTTTATTAATGAAGCTAGTGCTACTTAAATATTAATATAATATTTATTTATTTATTTTATTATTAAAAATAATATTAAATTAAATATTTAAAATTTAAATATATGTTCCGCCCCCGCCATTTTCGGGTCCTGGATCCGCCACTGACTCCATGTATATGATATATTTAGAAAATGGTGACAAAAATAGATGATATATTTTGCTGGGGTGATTGCGACAGTGAGCATCTATATCAATAGATGCTCACATGCACCATGTTATACAACTATCATCAATTTTGTTTATCTATTAAACGGCACTGAAAATGACTAAAAAATGTCCACACGTTAATTCAGGATCCAAATTACGAGCAGATATATTTACAAATTCTGTTCTACTGATTCATACCAAAAGTGCACAATTTATTTTTAAAAAATTCTTCCCTTCGATTTGCTTCTATTCCGTTCTATATATTTTTGTCTCTTGTAATTTTTTCATCTTTTTGGCTCCATTTATCCCCTTTATTATTTCATAAAATAAAAAGACTCTTATATTTTAATTTTTTAATTTTTCATACCCACTTTTTAGGGAGGAAAATCATAACAATAAAAAAGAAATAGTCAGAAATGAACTACTACTTATTTAGGTATAAAAGATACTCGCAAGTGAATTTTAAGAAATTACTTATCTTTATAAAAAAATAAGATGGAAAAAGCTAATGGAGGTAAGAATTATAGTTTAATATATTAATATTACAATAAAAAATGAATGAAAAATATTAGTAGAACGTGGAAAGTAATAAATTGAAATGAGAACTTTAATAACAAACGAGCGAAAAAAATATGAAACATTTAATGATGGACAAATAAGATATTTTAAAGAGGAATAATTTGTTGCTTATTTAGCTATAAAATTGTTTTTTTCTCTTATAAACAATTGCAAATTATACTCCTTCCGTCCACTACTATTGGTTTGGACGTAGCTAAATTAAACAAATTTTGATATAAATTGAATTAATATAACATACAAAATGGTTGAGATACTATTATTTGAAGTCGAATAAATAAAGGATAGAAAAAGTAAGAAAGAGAAGAATGGTAAGAATTTGATATGGCTCTGTCACATGCCATTGTAAATTTGAATAAATTATACTGTTAATTAACAAAGTAAAATCAAAATGCATGGTGTCATTAAAATGTGCATGGTGAGCCGCGATCACTGTCAAGTTTATTGGTACTCCATAAAAGAGAGAGTATTTCATTATTATTAATCAGTCATTGTAAACATCCTTTACTGCAATATATAGTTAAAGACTTAAAAAGTGTAATTTATCCTAAAACTATCAAATAGGAGTACTATCAATTGTGTTGCAGTGGAGTCGTTTCAAATTGTTAATTATCACTAGAATAATGGGGTATACCTACATTTTGATTATATTATTCAGTAATGTTCAGGAAATTCACTATTTGGTATACGATACTTTTATAATTAAATAATTAATATATTTTGGTGAAAGAAAAAAATTATTAAGCTAATACACCTTCGGGTATGTTCAGGGAACCAACAAACACATCGTTGATCGTTTGAGATAATACCTTCGGCCATTTTCGTTTTTACTATATACTTATATTACAATTTATTGATCTCCAAAAACTGAGAGTACAATATTTAAAAATCAAGGTGAAAAACATGATCATATATTCATATATATTTACTTATTAGTTATTACAGTAGTTAGTTGTTTTTGAAAGGGTAAGAACAATATCGTTTTACCTTGGCTTTTAAATATTGTACTTGCAGTCTTCGATAATAAATTATTATACTATCTCTTTTACAATGTCAAAGCGTTTGTAGTCCAACGGTTAGGATAATTGCCTTCCAAGCAATAGACCCGGGTTCGACTCCCGGCAAACGCATTTTAAAGTTTTTTGAATTTCTTGCTGTATTGGCACCTATTATCACATCCCTAACTGGTAAGATATTTTTAGACAAATAATTATTTATACGATTCCTCATAAATAGATTTTTTATCTGAAAATGAGTACTATCTCTATTATACTATATGATGTTTGAGTTTCCTCAATTTCCAACGATCCACCTTCATAATTAGGCCAATCCCAGTGTGTGAGACAACTTTTGTGACAGTTCTACAGATATAGTGCATCTAATTTAATTACTAATATCAGATTTTGTGATATTTGTGTACGGTTGATCTAATTTATTAGATTTTAAATTAATTATTTACAGAAAAACTTGCTATAAATCTTCCCTCTTCGATCCCTTCTTTTTTTTACAAGATGGTTGATTCTGTTTTTCTGATTATATGTGAAATTAATTTTCTTATTTTAATATTCATGACTGTAGGAAAAAAAATGTTGTTCACATCTAGTCATCTACTTGTTAGTTATTACATTCAATTCTAGTTTTATTCTTTGAAGCATGCAATGTAAAACGGGAAAGTAACCCTTATGTCAATAGTTGTAAACTTTTATTTAATTTCAAAAGATATGAATTCAATTTTTCAAATGATAATATTTGCCAAGAATAAATAATATCAAACCGAAAATGCCACCCTTTGAAAGGCCTCGGCCAGCACAAAGAGAGAACCAAATAATAGAATTCTGTTTTGATCTTCTTTCGGTCGCTGAGGTCAGAGATGGACGCAAGGCAGCCAGTGGCCTTGAGTATGATGACCCACGTGAGTTGTCAAAATGGTGTCATTTCCGTACGTTAGTGTTAGATCTATGAAAAATTTATGAGCCGTGTACAAACTACTCTAACTATACAACTGAATAATATAAACAAAAAAAAATGAAAATAATACAATGAAAATAATAAATGAGCGAATACTTTGAATTGTATTGTGTGTTCTTCTCTCCTAAACTTTACATCTATTCATAATGAGTGAGTAAATTCTTCTAAATTAGTAAAGGCCAAAAACCTTGGCCACATGAGTCATGACCAAAAGCCTTTCCTCTTTATCTATCGTTTCCAACAGTTAGTTGGCATTACATTTAGTGTAAATCCATGCGCAAACTAGAGGGGGGCTTTGGGAGAGGTTGGACCGCATCTTGATTGGAGAACATTGGACATCAGTCTTTGCCACGACCCTAGTGACACATTTGGCGAGATTCAGCTCTGATCATGCTCCACTCTTGGTGAGATGTTAGTTTTCTGTCCAGACCACGAGACCGGCTTTCAGATTTCAGAACATGTGGGTGAGACATGAGACTTTTAGGGGCGAGATTGCCAGAATCTGGGAGGCAGAGACAAGATACAATGGCATGATGAACCTCCAGCTCAAGCTTATCAGGACCAAGAAGTTCTTAAAGGTTTGGAACAGAGAGGTATTTGGAAACATCATCCAGAACCTAAAGGATGCAGAGCAGGCAGTTCTTGAGGCACAGATTCTATATGATACTGACCCGACCCCTGCACATAGAGCCGAATTCAGTAGAGTGTCTGCAGAGCTCATCATCACGGCCAAGATGGAGGAAGAATTTTGGAGGCAAAAGGCGGCGATTAGATGGGCTGCTGATGGGGAAAGGAACTCCAAATTCTTTCACGGATGGGTCAGACAGAAGAGAGTTAAGTCGAGGATACATACGGTCGAGTTTGGGGGACAGGCACTGACGGAAGAGACAGAGATCAGGGAGTCGGCGACAGCCTTCTTTCAGCAACTTCTGACATCGGATGTGTGGGACCTGGCCAGACTCAGTTGATTAGGAAGCTCGGTGTTCGCCGCCGCAGGATAAGGAGGTTAGAGATGCCGTGTTTGGGATCAGTGGTGATAGTGTGTCCGGGCCAGATGGGTTCACTTCGTTGTTCTTTCAGTCATGCTGGGACACCGTGGGGAGGGATGTGATTGCAGCTGTGGGAGACTTCTTCAGTGGGGCGTTTATTCCCCGAAGCTTCACGGCGACCATGATCGTCCTCGTCCCAAAGAAGCCTAACCCGGTCACGTGGAGAGATTTTAGACTGATCAGCCTCTGCAATGTTACGAACAAGATCATCACAAAGATCCTTTCTTCGAGACTTGCACCTCTACTACCCCTAGTCGTTGCACCGAATCAGAGTGGGTTCATCAAGGGTCGTCTGCTTAGCGACAATGCTCTTCTAGCTCAAGAGTTGATACATGACCTGGGAAGGAGCTCTCGAGTAGAGTGAGATCGCCCAATCTGGCTCTCAAGCTGGATATGGCGAAGGCATATGATAGAGTTCAGTGGTCGTTCCTACTCAAGGTTTTGGAAGCGATGGGATTCTCACAGGCCTGGGTGGATATGATCAGGAGATGCAACTCGTCATGTTGGTTTTCTGTCCTAGTGAACGGTGGCCCGGCAGGCTTCTTTCAGTCGTCCAGGGGTCTGAGGCAAGGAGACCCCTTATCGCCTTCCCTCTTTGTTTTGGCGGCAGATTATTTATCGAGATGTCTTGACAGATTGATCAAGGGGGATAGAGAGATGGTCTACAGATGCCGGAAGAAGGCTCCTGTTATCACTCACCTCTCCTATGCGGATGACATCATCATCTTCTCGAGGGCTCATAGAGAGGCGGTGGAGAAGTTGGTTGGCTGCCTGGACCACTACATAGTCGTGTCTGGTCAGTTGGTGAACAGTGGGAAAACACAATTCAATTTGGCGAATGAGCACATGGAGTTCGCTGACATTGCGGAGGAGGCTGGAGGTTTTCAGAGAGGGGAGATGCCTTTCACATATCTTGGGGTCCCAATTTTTCGAGGAGCGAGGAGGGCATACCATCTTTTGCCCCTTAGGCAGAGGCTGATGGACAGGATCCACAGCTGGTCTCACCGACATCTTGCTTTTGGATGTCGTCTAGCTCTGATTAAGAGTACCCTGGCCGCCATCCCGCTACACATATTACAGGTTATGAACCCTCTGCTAGGATTTCTTGACGAGTTGGAGCAGATATTGGCTAGATACTTTTGGGGCACAGTTGGAGACAAGAGGAAGATGCACTGGATTTCTTGGCGACAGATTTGCTTGCCTTTTGATGAGGGTGGCTTGGGTATTCGCCGCTTCAGGGAGGTGGCAGTGGCTTTTGGGTTCAAGCTGTGGTGGGGACTGCTAGCTCAGGACTCTCTCTGGGCCCAGTTCATGACCCAGAAGTACAGTATCCTTCCTTGTCATTTGTATACATCCCCTTGTTGGTCACATGATAGTCCTACTTGGCGTAGCTTGCGTCGTATTTGGTCATACATGCATGAGTATATTCGTTGGTCCTTGGGAGAGGGGAATATCAGCTTCTGGGATGATGTCTGGCTTGGGGCTAGCTCCATCCGGAGTCTGTGTGTCCCGGGAAATGATCCTCCCCAATCTCAGGCCATTGCATCATATTGGCATGAGTATGCATGGGATGAGGATATGCTGCATAGTTTATATTTCAGGTTTGGCGTACTTCTCAATGTGATAGACCAGATCAGAGCCACGCCGATCGAGTTGGGGGCAAAGGATGTGAGGCGGTGGAGTCCGACTAGCCATGGCGAGTTCTCTATGACCTCAGCTTGGGAGAGCATCCGAACTAGACTGCCGAAGAGGGAGATTTTCGGTCTTATTTGGAACTAGGGGTTGACTCCTACCATGTTGGTGTTCATTTGGAGGTTAGAGCATCTCCAATGGCGGCGGCGTCACCGGCACGCCGATTTTTCGCGGACGCCGGTGCTGACGCCGAACCATTGCGAGCGGCGTCGGCGAAATCGGCGTGCCCACGCCGATTCTTGGGTTGACGCCGATTCTCACGCCGATCCTCGCGGTGCCATTGTAGGCCCCGGATCGGCGTTAGACCGGCGTCATATTTTTTTTTTTTAATTTTTCGAAACACTATATATACTCTCTCTATCTTAATTTCTGTACAAGATCAACACCGAGAAATGGAGAACACCAACAAAGGTACTCCAGTGACGACCGGGTCTCAGACTCCGCCGACTCCCGGCGGAAGGTCTCAGACTCTCCCGGCTCCCGTGGGAGGTGGTTGGCCTCCGATGACCTGGTACTACAACATGTATCCTCTCGTTTCGAACAACCAGAGGATCGTCAACTTGTGGGCCAAGATAGCCGCAGCCTACAGGGCATTTTGCCATGAAGGGAGACCGCGCACCGGGGAGGAGTGCCGGAAGTGCTGGGACCGAATCAGGTCTTTCGTCTCTCGATTTTCGGGTTTGTACGCCAACGCCCTCCGCATGCGGACCAGTGGCCAAAAAGAGGAAGACTGTAGGAGGATTGCGGAGAGAGCCTACCCGGATCCCGGGAAGTACTATGAGTTCACCTACTGGAACTGCTACCTTTTGCTCAACGAGTCGGAGAAATTCCGGGCAGGTGTTGATGCTGGCTGGCCGAAGAAGCAGAAACTGAACTATACCGGTGATTATAGCGGCAGCAGCGATGGTTCCCACGACCTCCCCGAGACGGCCCAAGAGGTCCCGACCCCTCGTTCGTTCGGTCGCCGACCTTGCCTGGTTGGCCAAAGGCGGGCGCAACGGGATGCGAGGGGGGGCACCCCGAGTTCCCAGGAGGTCCAGTCGGCATCCCCCCTCGGCAGGTCTACCGAGGAGCTCAAATTCTTCGCGCGTCAACAAACGCACGCTCAAATGGTGAAGACGTTAGCCGACTTCCGGACGGCGGTGGACCCCGAGGAGAAGGCTTATCTTCGCGTATTGCTCCGGAGCATGCGTGAAGAATTGGAGGGGTTGCAGAGGGATACCGGCGGGAGTAGCCGCGGCGTTGGTGGCGATGGAGGCGGCGACGACGAAGGGCTGGGCGACGACGGAGGCGAGGACGGCGGCGATAAGTGATTTTTTATGTAATTTTTTTATTGTACTTTTTAATTTTTGTACTTTTTTTAAAATTAATGTACTTTTTTTAAAATTATTGTACTTTTTAAAATTTTAATAGTATTATTCAATTTTCATGTATTTGTCTCGTAAATTAAATTCCGTATGTTGCTACGATTGTAAATTAATTATATAATTCTTATTAGTGATGTGGATAGGCTATGGGAGAGCTATTGCATGTCCAGTTGCATGTCTAGTTGCATGTCCAGATGATGTGGCAGGAGGATTTTAGTGCTGATGATGTGGCAGTGGCAAGGCTATGGGAGGGCTATTGCATGTCCAGAACCACTGGAGATGCTCTTACTATTTGGTAGGCTGCCGGTGGATGAGAAGTTGCAGAGGAGGGGAATTGAGTTAGCGTCTAGGTGTCAGTGTTGTAGGTCTTCTTCGGTCCAGTCTCTCAGCCATGTCTTTTTTTCGAGTCAGTCGACGATTTCTGCATGGGAGTATTTCGATGCCTGGTTTCCTTCCACGCACACACCGATTCACACGAGCACCGATATTGCACTTAGACTAGGTCAATGGCGGAGGTCCTCTTTCCAGAGGGCTCCCGTCATACATATTAGTTTTCTTGTTCCTTGTTTGATTGCTTGGTTTCTTTGGACGGAGAGGAACGACTGCAAGCATGGCGGTCATCCTTTTCTTCATTCACATGTCATTTGGCAGGTCACTCATCATCTGCATGTGCTAGTTCTGGCCGGCAGGATCACCTCGACTCATTGGAGGGGATGCTCGTCATCGGTTGATTTCATGCCTCTCCCCCAGACAGCGTGTTCTGCGGTCGCTCATGGTCCTATGGCATCCCCCTGATGTACCTTGGGTGAAGCTAAACATAGACGGTGCCTTCTCTACATCGACAATGGCAGCGGGGAGGGAGGATTGGTTCGTGGTTCTGATGGAGGCCTTCTACGGGCTTTTTGTGCTCCGATAGCTGCATCATCGAGCTTTGAAGCGGAGCTTTTGGCTCTGATTCGGGGTTTGGAGATGGCTATGGAGCTTTCTACTCACATTTGGATAGAGCTGAACTCAGCGGCTCTGGTTAGGTTGTTGTCATTTAGACACTTTGGCTCCGCGGATTTTAGACACCATATGGCTTTGATCCGGAGCATGACAGCTCAGCGGCATGTTCGATTCTCACACATCTACAGAGAAGGAAACCGGGCTACTGATTTTCTGGCAGGTAGGGGGTCCAGACCCCTGTCCTTACATTTTTTGATCCAATCTCTGCGCCTCGGTACCTGAAGGCGTTAGTTCGGATGAACCAGCTGGGATATCCTAACTTCCGTTTCCGACGTAGAGATGTGGGTTGATCTAGCTCTTCTGGTGGTTGGCTTTGGTCTTTTTTCGTTTCCCCCTTTAGTGTATTTAGTCATCTTTTTTCCTCTTGATAGAATGGAGGATCCCGACTTGTGGGACCTCTACTCTGCTTCTTCATGTTCTTGTTTAGATCTTAGTCACTTTTGGGCTAAGATCATGTTTTTGGAACATTACATTTTGATTTTATTTATGGGTTGGGGTCTGCCTAACCCCCCGCCCATAAAGGACGCTTTTTATTAAAAAAAAAAAATCCATGCACAAACTAGAGGTTGATTTAATTATGCACATGGAAAATGGGTTATGGTTGAATAAGTAAGAGAATTAAAAATATACTTATCGACATTTTAAAAAATGTGTGATAAAGGCGTGGGGCGGTGGGGGACCTTGTATAATTGGGGTTTGATATTTTGGATGGACCATCTCACTTTTCCCTTTTCACAACTACTCCTATCATTTTATTGAGACTACGCAATTTGTAAGCCCATACAGATTAGTAATGTTATTGATAGAAATTCACGGGTTACAATCCTAAAATTAGGAAATTAATTGGTAATAGGAGGAGTGGCTCATGAGATTTATATACTAGTTTCAATTTTTTTTTGATATCGATGTGTGATAGTTATATGTTATATTTTAGTTTCAATTGTCAATACCCTCCCTCAAACCCTTCAAGGTGAATCTAGAGGGGTTGGACTTTTTTCTTATCGATTGGACTACTGGCCTAATTTTTTTTCCATCTGTTGGACCATTGGCCCAAATTTTAAGCCAAGATATACTGCTGGGTTAGTCAGTTTTTTTCGATTTCAGTCAAGATATATTGTTGGGTCAGTTAAATTTGACTCACAGCCGGCGACCCGCTCTGATACCATGATAGAAATCCATGGGTTCCATCCTAAAACCATTGGTGATAGGAGGAGTGGCCCATGAGATTTATATACTAGTTTCAGTTTTCTCTTGAGACCGATGTGGGACAGTTATATGTTATTTTTTAGTTTCAATTGCCAACACCCTCCCTCAAACCCTTCAAGGTGAACCTGGAGGGGTTGGACTTTTTTCTGATCGATTGAACTACTGGCACAATTTTTTTTCCGATCTGTTGGACCATTGGCCCAAATTTTAAGCCAAGATATACTGTTAGGTCAGTCAGTGTTTTTCGATTTCAGTCCAGATATACTGTTGGGTCAGTTAAATTTGACCCACAGCCGGGAACCCGCTCTGATACCATGATAGAAATCCATGAATTCCATCCTAAAACCAATTGGTGATAGGAGGAGTGGCCTATGGGATTTATATACTAGTTTCAGTTTTCTCTTGACACTGATGTAGGACAGTTATATACTCCTTATTTTTTAGCTTCAATTGCCAATTGTTGTTGAAGACAAGAAATAGTAAAGGTATTTTTTTTCCTATATTTAAATTCACATATCACGATCCTAAACCAGGTGTCTCGGTCTATGGAAATTATTTTTCTTCAAATAGTCGTCGTTGCTACTAAGACCAACCATATCGGTGCTCGATGTGGCGGCGGGCCGCCGTACTGCTGGCGCGGCAAGCATCTGGTCGCCGTTGTGCTCTTGCTAGCGGCACGGCCCTGCTCGATGCATCGAGCATCGCCGTGCCGCTGAGCAGGCTGACGTGGCCTCGGGTGATTGGCCAACGGCTAAGCCGTTGGCATTTTTTCTATTTTTTTTAAATATGACATATATTTTAAAAATCGATTTTAAATAAAATAAAAATATTTTCCCACTTCCCAATAAAATATATCTATTTTTTCTCCACTTTTAATTATTTTTATCCCAAAATTCACATTTTCATCTATAAATACATCTATTTTCACTACATAAAATACTTCTTTAATCAATTCTCTCTAAATTCTCTCATCAATTCTCATCTCCCACTCTTTCATTCTTGCAAAAAATGTCCGGCTCCGACGAACACCCCTCCGACTCCCGCGGATGGAACCACAAATGGTTCGGCTCATCGCCATTCCTTAACCCGGATACGGATTTCTCCCCCCTCCCTCCTGAAACCCAAGGTTCGCATATTCCGAGTGGCTACCGGCCTTACCCGGTGGACGAGCCAGATGTCGAGGGGTATGGGTGGGCTCCTGAAACTGGCACGGGAGGGAACGCCCTGACACCATCGGAGGGCGGTTCCGGCGCTCCTCCTTGTCCTCGTAGTGTCCGTGTTCGTACTCGTGGCAGTACCGGAGGTGACACCAACGTCCGCACCCCGTACACTCTGGGGAAGATGCATAAGTTATTCAAAGCCTACTTGGAAATCTCCGAAGATGCGAAAACTGGCACGAACCAAACTGGGGAAAAGTTTTGGTGGCGCGTCTCTCACCGGTAAAATGCCAACCGACCGGATGACACCATCGAGCGCAATGAGAATATGGTGCTCAATGCCATCGGAAGAGCCAATGAAGAAATCCAAAAGTCCCAGGGGTATTACCTCCAGGAACAGCAGTCGGCAGGGAGCGGTACGAGCGAGGTTGACATCATCACTACCGCCATGTCGACCTACCATTCAATTCAGTACAAACCATTCAAGTATCTCGACGCTTGGCAGGGAGTGTGTACTCATCCGAAGTATAAGGTGGCTAGCCAGCTTGCCGAACCTCACTTGGGTAGCCCCGACGCCGGCCCGAGCAGTTCCCAACACTGGCCTCAAGGAAGGAAACAGGCGGCGGCCAACCGCCGTCACGCCGCAACCTCCCGCTCTCACTCCCATTGTGCCGCCTGCACACCCCACCAACTCGTTGTGGGTCCTTTTGGGTCAAATCAATATGGCCGATACGTCTCAGATGACTCCCGAGCAACTTGATTCACATCACGCAATGATACGAGCTCTCCGAGCTCAATTAGGAATACCGCCATCGGGCTAGTCTTCTTTAAATTTCCACGGATGTATTTTTTAGGATTTAATTATGTAATTTTTAATTTGTAGGATTTTAATTATGTAATTTTTCGACTTATCGGAAAATTGTATGGGTTTGATTTGAAATCAAAACAAATTTATTAGTATATTTTTTCAATTTTCATTTATTGAGTTAGAGTGAAACTACCATTTTTAAGTATCAAATTAGTATATTGGGCCAAAAAAGAACTATAGATATTATTATCAATATTTATTGCTATTTGTTATACTGGAGTATTACTGTTACTTATTACAATGGTCCAAAGAATTGATATGGCGACGGAAGCATGTGCATTAGGTAAAGGGCCATTACATGAAGATTATAGGCCCACCTCATAATCCATCAGATCAGCACCATATAACTAATAGTACTGATTTCAAAGTTGGTCATTTGTAATTTATTATAATTCTATAAATTAATATTAAACTAAATAAATAAAAAAAATTCGTAAGTTTTCTTCTTATAAACTTAGGAAACCATTGCTTGCCCTGTAATTTTAATCAATTTATGATCTTTGATGAATCAAGTGTAGGTAAACGTGATCTTTTACAGGGTTTTGAACCTATTTCCGATTTATCCTCTATAATTTCAATATATCTATGGTCATTTATAAGTTAATATGAAAAATACTCAAAATCGTTATATATTTTGAAATTCTAAAAATATTTTTGTGAACTGTCGGAATAATGTCATCACTTTCAATTTGTCACAAAATTAACGTCCTGACTGGAGTCCACCACGCCACAGCCTCAATTTTTTTTAAAATAAATGTCTTTTTTTTACTCTAAATTAACACAAGTAGCTTTATTACCACATTTATTAACAAAAAAATAGATGAAAGTTCATATATTAATTAGCAATTACTTTTATTGTTAAGGTGTCATTTAATTGTATTCAATATAAAAACAATTGCAGTTAATGATAAAAATCAAATAAGTCATATTATTAAATTTTAATGATACATAGAGTTAAGAACTTTCAAATTTTGAATTATAAAGCTCGACTGTGCAAAAAAAAATATCTAACCCAATTTTAATTTTCTGCGATTGTCACCTTAAATACTACTACTACTCCTACATTTGCTTTATCTATCTTACTCTAAAAGCTCGAGTTAAATTTCTATTTTTCAATAACAAAATACTAAAGTGGAAAGCTCTATGGTTAGAATTTCCAGAAATCAATAGCATCCAATAAATGGAATATAACTTTCTGTTGATAAAACATGCGATGTAGTTTTTGGTGCCTCTTTTTCATTGCAAGGATTAGGTTCAGTATTTCATAAATCATAATAGCTGCATGTAAGATTTAATGAACCATCACCAATTGAAAATTACATTCTCATGTGCAAGAATGTAAACATTAAGAAAATCAGAAAACAAGAATATCAACAAAATCAAAGCTCGATTTCAATATTTGCACAAAGTAACAGCAAAAAGTCAATATCATATTGACCACTTCAAAATTAGAACTCCAAGGTTTTATACTGTTTCTTGATTCTACAAAGCAACAGTCAATACATTTCAGAAAGAATTCACCATTTAGGTTTCCAGGAAGGAAATGGCTAGTCCCTCTGCTGGGATGGACTGTAGCAATCTCTGGTTAACGATGACCGCGACAACACGTGCTCGTGGGGTCCCTTGATACCTCTGTATCTCGTCATCTCATCCGTGCAGCTCCTTCTGTGAGTTTCCTTCTCAACATCGGGAAATCTTTGCCTGTCCAAACCATTACCCTTTTCATGGCGACGAATGCCACCTTCGACTCCATCTGATATAGCCCTTTGGAGCGCGGTGCCCCTCCATGAGACCTGACCAGAGATGGAGTTCCTAGCTTTGATCTCATCAACTGTTACTTTCTTGGGATCACGAGCGATAGCAGAGCTACTGTACGCATAAGCCCATTTCTGGATTTTGCTCGTATTGTTCTTGCTCTCAATCAAGTGGTCGCCTTCTGTTGATTCTACTCTGCTGTCTCTACCATCCTCAATCTCTCTGTCATCTTGTGGGAGTGACTTAATGCTCGGTTTACTCAAACGCGTTGCTCTCTCCTCATCTTTGTCCCTTTTGGCTCCGAGGAAGACTTCCAATTGTTTCCTCAGTTTGCTGATGGCAGAGCTCTTCTCCTCGAACTGATGCTTGGCATCGGAGAGCTTCATCTGCCCTCTCCCCTTGCGCAACTTATCAGCCAACTCGAGCATCTCCCTCTCCTTCTCCACTTGAGCTCTATCCTCATCGACGTTCCTTGCTAGCTCATCGCATACTTGTTCAGTAACCTCTCTTGTCCTCCTCTCACTCTCGAGCTCCCTAACTGCTTTTATGAATGATGAGTTGATCTCTGTTAGCTCTTTCCCTAGATTCTTATTCAAGCCCTCGAGCCGCCTCCTAAGCTTCCGCTCCACCTCAAGCTCACCAGCAATGGACGCAATCGCTGCCTCAATCGCTAGGTGCTCCTTGCTCTTCCACGACATCTTTTCCTCAGCAAAACACTTGATGAGATGGTGAACCTCGTTCCTACTTGTTCGCTGCTCCTGCATGAGATGATTGACCTGCGTCCGAGCTCTCTCAAGCTCAGCGTGCAGCGCTGACACCACAGACATGTGTGAAGAAGGTTGGTCTGCCTGACGAGCCCAAATGCGGCTGATGATTTTCAGCAACTCTTTCGATGTGGTCAGAGCGTTATTTACATCCTTGAGGCGACTCCTACCACCACTAACCGATCCACTCGAAGTCGGGGCCCTCGACCTACTCTCAATCTGCAAGCCATGTTCATACTCAGCCAGTTGATTGCAACACAATTTCAAATTTCACACCTCTACACAATATAGTTTGATAGGGAAAAAAGAAGAGTACCTCCATAAAACTAGCATTGCTGATAGAATCAAATTCAGCAGAGATTTGCCTCCGAGAAATCGATGGTGTCCTCTTCTCACTAGCTATACCACTTCGATCAACCTTCCACAACATCCACAAACTAAATCAGTTCATCATCTTATAAATTCAGCATATGCCAAGAATCGATTTTTTCTTTTTAATTGAAGCAGATAATCACCAAATTCAAACAATACACAGCAAATAACTCATAAATTGAAGATTTTGATGTGGTATATAAAGCAGATAAAAGAAGCATTGATCAACCTCGGAAGCGGTCGGGGTGTGCGAGAGATCGGACAAATGCGGCGGAAGAGAAGCGGAGCTCGAGCGCGGGCCCCAGCCCGACTGCATTTTCTCTCTCTTGAAAACCGCCTTGCTGCTACTATTCCTCAGATGCTGCTTCACCGCCTCCAAATCGCTCCCACTCAGCCCGGGCGACGGAATCTCATTCATCTCCCAGAGCGTGGCCGCAAGCCGCCGGGCCGAAACGGGCTGGGCCGCCCTCCCTCTCTCAGAATACTTTGGGGAATCCACGGCGCTCGGGGTGACGGATCTGGATCCCCCCAGCCCGGCCCGTCTCCGGCCCACCACAATGGCCCGCTTATTCAGCCTGTAGTGATGAATTCTCGAGGAGGAAGACGACGAAGGCGAGCACCCCCTTTTCCTCGTTTTAGTGGGCATTGCGATGCCCTCCATCATCACCCCGACATGCCTATGCTTCGGCATTCCGCTTATTTCCACTCAAATTTAATTTCTCCCAATTTTTGCCCTTATATCGTTTGAATTTTGCTGATCTGCATTAACCAGCAAAAATAGCAACTTTTTTTAGGAACGTCAATGGATGAGAAATCCAATTGAAGGAAGACTGAGATGGACTGATCGACATCAAAAACAGTTTCAATTGACAATGGGCTTTTTTCAGAGAATCTTTGAAGAGCGGTTTCTTTGATATATACGTGGAGCAATTAATGTGGCGTGATGAAAAAGGGGAGAGAAATAATTGTGTTTTTGTTTAGAGGTTGAATTTGGATTGAGTTGAGGCCGAATAGAGATGAAGGTACAGTAGAGGTAAATATAGAGCATTGGAGAAGAAGGGTCGTTAAATAGGGCATGTAAGCGGGACACGTGGCATTTGATGAGTGGCTGAAACCAGAATGTCTTTTTCCGTATTTCATTTTTATTGGTTACTTTAAATGTCTAATTAAACCTATAATCAAAATTTAGTCTCTCTGTTTAATGACTTATTAATCACACCTTACTTTGTGCAAGTGCAAGGGAATCTGGCTAACGTGGAGAGTATTATTGGATTCGAAGATGACAAGTGTGACTGTGCTCTATTATGAGCTACTACTAATCTTTGTTAATTGGAGTATTTTTATAATCTTTGTTACTGTGAGAATATTATAATTATTGTTAATTTATTGGATTACAGTATCACACTCATATACTCTATTTGGTTGATGATTGAATGTAGCTCATGAGGGAGTTAAATTAATAATAGTGAGTGTAGTAATTTTAGTATTTTCGTACTACCTCCGTCCCCAAATGATGTCAAGAGGGCACGAACTCGGCACCTCATACAATAATGTCTAAGCTCATTGCCGCTAGGACAAAGACTTTGGACATAATTAAATAGGAGTACGTTAGAATATTACTGATGTGAATCCGGGTATTCACAATCATAGAATACAACGATGTCGAGGGCCATGGGTTGATTGGGGTCCGAGAAGATGGTGGAGGCATGTCAAGGTGACAAGCCAAATTCAGAGGTCTGATTCAAACTGGAATTTCACTGTGAAGATAAAATCTAAATGCACTCCTAAGACCACCATTGTCTTCATCGTCAAAAGAGCTTCGCGTGGGTATCTTGCATGCCTCAATCAGAGCCCGGATGAGGAAGTTATGATCATTTTAAGAAAGTCGCGCAATGCAGAAAGAAACACGCAGGCGGGTGTTTTGCCAACCCAAAAACACCCGGCCAGGTGTTTTTGTCGAGAGATCAGTTTTTGTCCAGAAAATTCGCCTGGGCGGGCAAAATGAACCTAGGGAAACGCCCGGTCGGGCGTTTTGTCCGAGATGTGTCTTTTTTACCAAGAATTGTTTTGCTCCTTTTTCACTTCTAGTATAAATAGACATGTTATGGTTTTTTTCTTTAGGAGCTTTTGAACATTTTGTAAACCTACCAAAGACTCCATTGTGAGCATTCCTCTTCATCTTTGAAGATTTATCAAAATCCTTTGTGGTTGCATTTTAATCTATTGCCGAGCTTAGATTGAATGTTAAGGTATGCAATTCTAGTTCTTGTGTTGCTAGTTTTGTGGAGCCATTAGATTCTTGATTTGGTGAAAGTTGCATTGGGTTGTCTTCATTGTTTTGTAGAAGGTCCATAGGTTCCAAGCATCTATCTAAATCATAACACCTTCCCCTTCTCCCTTTTCCACCATTTTTATTGTTTCATTTCTTGTTGGGTTTGTTTGGGTTATTGAAATATTTACAAGAGCAAGTACGGGACAAACATATGTGTCTTGAATCCTTAAGATTCACATTAATTACTTTCAACTATTTGAAATAATTTCGGATATTACTATTCCTATGCATATTAGTACTAATAAATAAGTAACTACTCTTATTCTATTTACATATTCAGTTGTATACACATTATACATAGGCAATGAGTACTCCCTTCATCCCATAAGAATCCCACAAGAATATACATTTTTCAATTTTGTAAACTCTTTTAAATACTTTTTGTCTCTGCCACTTACTTATTTTCCTAATTTTTGCATTAAAACTCAAACTCAAAGTGCATATTATTTGGAAACGTAGGGAGTGTTATATTTGATCCACAAGCCCAGGTTTTGTGTAGTCACAGTAAAAAATTTTGCGATATTTAATTCTCGATATACATTAATTGTCCATCCACTAATAAGCCGGAAAAAAAATTGATACTACTATATATTAATTGTCCAACACACAATTCTAACATTATTAGTGATGTTATATTTATCTTTATGTCTTTTCTTTTTCAGTCTTTATTTGAGCTAAAGTTCACATGCCCAATCGAAATGAAGAGGATATTTTAGGCTGCAGCCACTAAACAGCGTAGAACTTTCAATCCACAAATATT
Source organism: Salvia splendens (assembly GCF_004379255.2). NCBI lineage: Eukaryota > Viridiplantae > Streptophyta > Magnoliopsida > Lamiales > Lamiaceae > Salvia > Salvia splendens. The sequence continues at coordinate 24,269,250 of NC_056045.1, forward strand.
TATTTCCTCATTTTTGCTATACCGACTTCGTTTTGGCTACTTTTTTCCTAAGAGAGGTATATAATGAAAAATGGAATGAATTTGTGAATGTCTCTGAGAAATTGAGGAGTATGGCTATTTAAACACATCAAGATTCATCTCTCTTTTTATAGAAATACTTTTCTTAGTTTTTCATTTTTATTTGTGGTGCTTGAATTAATGGTACGTTATTTATAATCCTTAATATCACATGTTTGGTTTGTTATTTAAAGTCACATTATAGTAGCATATTCCAAAATTATCCTTTGTATTTTCTATATTTCCAAGGCTAAGGGTTATATTAGTAAATTCCATGTAATTTAAGATTGATATAATGTTGCACGTATTATTATCACTCAATTTTCCATGATAATAAAACACCATTTTTCAGCCTTAATTCAACGGGCCATTGCTCATTGAGCGAGCCACGCATAAAATTTATACAACATATCAAACATTAGATTGGACCATTAAATATAGTTTAAATGTACATATAACACATCCTTGGTGATTATAACTTGAGAACTTCCGAATAGACAAATATTCCAATAGTAAAAGTAACCGTCTAATTAGTTATTTTTCCCCAACATGTGTATCTAATATGGTGTATACATAAAATGGTATTTGGGTCTCAGAATATCCATTTAAAGTCTATTTTCACATTACTTTCTTACTACTATTATTTTTCATATCATTTTAGAGAGAGAAAAAAAAAGTTTTAAGTAGTAGTACTACTACAACAATGTGCAATGATTTTAAGTAGTAGTAGTACTGCTAGAATTTAGTATACTGAAAGCATCTTTTGAATGCTTGTATATGTAATAACTCTTTTATCCATTTGTTACCATTTTATGAGAAAGAATATTTTGTTACAATGTATTTTGCTTATGTATTGCTTATGTATTTATGAGATGTTGAAATTTGTTTTCCATTTAAATACATAGTTTAAGCAAAATGAGTCTAAGTCTTCTGCATAGTAGACGAGTTGTGAGCAACGTTCACAGTAGGTAACTTGTCGGTTCTTGTAGAAGGAAAATTGTTTCACAACCTAGATAGGCTTTGACTACCTATCGTGAAAGGTTGCGACGTCAGTCCGAAAGTTTCCTTACCTAAGGAAATGAACGTCGTCGGTGTGGTATAGCACTGAAAGGATCAAACAGTTAGATAAGTCTTTCTTGGCTATTTACTGAAAGACGAGGTCACGGTGATTGTCGTTTCTTAATCATTGTTGACATAACATTGAGCATACGATATTAATTGAAAACTACTTTGACTTATCAAATGGTGAGGGAATTTCGTTGCCCAAGAATACTGATAGATTGGGTAATGATCATTAATGTCTAAGTGGTGCTAGTATTGTTATTGCAATGAATCGTGAGCTGGGAGAGACCAGTATGATAATATCCTCAATAGGTGTTTAGAAAAATGTTTTATTATTCAGAAAACTGGCCAGTTGGAGTTTATTCCATGAATAATAAATAATGTTTCTAAACTAGACCACTCTTGAAAAAGAAATTAATTAATAATATCCAGATAGCAGACTTGATATTAATTAATGGATATTTATATCTTTAACACGGGAAATGATTTAATTAAAGAGGAAGTCCCGGAATACTCGTAATTTCGGTTTGGACGGACAATCAATATTATATTTATAGTGGATGATAATAATATTTAAGTTTGGACTTGAATTAAATTGCTTTTAATTTAATTAGTGGAAGCCTGAACTGTGGCCCAATCCAATCCAATCCTCCACAGATTCCTGGTCTGGCCCAAAAATAATTAACTTAATATAAAAGGGAGAAGAAGAGAAGACAGATACATTGATTCTACGTAAAAATTCGATCTCTACAATCTGTCGAGAGAAAATTATCGTTTTTTAGGGTTCTTCTTCCGTAGAGATTTCTGTCTTCAATTCTTCTCCGGCTTTTGAGGATTTGACAAGCTTTGCCCACACAAAGGTCAAATTCGAGTTAAAAGGGAACAGATCAGAAGATCCGTGGTAGAGACGATTGAAGAAGGAGTTCGAATTCAATTACTTGAATTCATACGGTAAATCGTTATATTTAATTACAAATATATTCAGCATGATCTGTGATTATATGTTTATAAACAAGTTTCTAGTTTACAATTGGGTAAAAACCATGTCCAGATGTAAATCGTTCAATCAAACTAAATTGATTTCCGCTGCAAAACCAACCAGTACTACAGCAATATCAACAATAATGTAATACTAATAATAATAATAACAATAACGCATATCAATTTAAAAAGCGCTGTGTGGATTTGATATTTCGAAACCGAATCGCATACATAATGACTAATTTAACAATAATACTCCCTCCGTCCCGGACTACTTGCACTTATTTCCTTTCTGAGCGTCCCAAATTATTTGCACTCTTTCCATTTTTAGTAAAAATTATCACCTACAGCCGCAATTGTTGACTTTGCTATACACTCATTCCTTAATCTCCGTGCCGAAAAGGAAATGTGCGAGTAGTCCGGGACGGAGGGAGTATTAATGATACCCTGCCGCCTAAATTTAACTCCGTTTCGTCTCAATAATCATGCATGGTTTTAATCTTGGTTAAATTCTCTCTCATTTCATTTACTCGTCTACCTACATGTCACCAACTCTCATCCAACTGCTAAAACATCATGTATGAAAATAATTGCCTCCAAAATACTAATCTGGGGGCTAAATAATTTGGAGAAATCACTGATAATTCAAATTGATTTAGAAATAAGTCATCATAAATATGCATCAGTTGCACCATCATATGATATAATATGAATCAGGTTATCACATGTCATCATAAATATACGCAAACTGAAAACCTATTTTTTGAGCGTATTAAAATGGACTCAATTAACTTCTTACCATTAATATCGAATCAAACTCTCCAACCACAATTTCAGACCTATTGCTAATATTCAAGAATCGAGTGTGTGAAACAGAAAAATGGCCAATATTATCAAAGCGTGCTTGCAAAGTGTATTATCAATGAATGTCAGTATGTCACATAACTGGTGTTGAATATGTTATTTGTGTTGTGACATAATAGAGCAATTGTGTAATTGAGACAAATGGAAACGTAAAGCGACACAGAATTTTACGTGGTTCACCAACGTTGTGTTGGCTACGTCCACGGGCAGAAAACGGAGAACATATAGTATTTAGGTTGTTTTCGGATTACAGAGTTATGCGTCATATTTCTATATAAATAGGCACACAAATGACGGGCTAGGCCGGCTAGCTGCAAACTATACTGATTCAAGACATACTAATAATTTGCATAGCTGACAATGCACACCTTCGAAAGAGGAAGTCCGAAAGGCAATAATCTCTCCTTCGAGCAACCACAACAGCACGTCGAGACGATCAGATTAGTAGACTATCATCCAGAGCACAACCAACTTACATAGACTGTCATTTCCTATATTAACAATATCACCATTCTCCAACCTAGATGAGCTGCAAGATGTTGACAGAATAGGTTCATAGATCTTGTGGGTGAAACGGCTGGCCAAGCTTGTGCAGTCCGAACACACCAATGGTGGGGCCATCATGCATGCACGTCTGCTGTCACGAATATCTTCACAAGAAAGTTTTCATCTTGCTCTGATGCAATCAGTCAGGAAGTTGATGCAGATGGATCTTTTGAAGAATACATGATCTGGTCTGTTTTATTGCATCAAAACAGAGAAACAAATTTCCCTCGAGATATGTAAGCCGTTCCATAAAACTTGGACGGTTTCTCTGGAGCTGCTTCAGTACCTGCTGAATGAGATACTTGTCCATCTCCCTCTCCAATGCATGGTGAATAGAGAACTTGTCGTATTCAACATCATCGTATACATGGGAAACCAGGCGATCAATGGTGTCTAGATCTCTGCGCAATACGTAAGCACTTCTTGATGCCTCATCAAGCAGAACAAGGTTACCCCTTTCTTTCTTAATCATATTAGAAGGGAAAAGAGCGAAACAAATGGGGCTCCCAGCAAGGGCAACTAGCGCATTGGTAGCCCTTGACCTTGGCTTTACTGGATGATGATTAAGCTCGTGAGTGAGCTGGGAGAAGAGCTGGCGCATATCATCAAAGTTCTGTGAAGCATTAGAGATGAAGGGATTTTCAAGACGGTCAAACTGGAGAAAGACATTATACGCCAAGTTGCACTTGGAATCAGAGAGTGAATATGAGTCAGATTCAAACTCCAGGGGAAGGTTATTAAGAAGATCGTGTATAGGAGCATATGCAAGGCGAGCCTGGTGGACTTTCTGTTAGAGAAGGAAGCATAAACGAGAACTTTGCTCACTATGATCAAAGTACGTAGCAACAATATCAGTAAGTGGGCTGGGGCTAATAATGGAAAGTGTCTCTTGAACACACTCACGGCTTGGTTGAAAAATCTGTTCCAACAACTTGTCTCCCTGAATGCCGTCCAAATGTCCACTATCTACAGTTTGGTCAAAAGATGTGTCTTGGTCAAAGGTACTCCGAAGCTCACCATAAGAACTTGTACGGACTATAAGAGTGTATTTTCGAGTAAGGTCAATAGTTGACCTAGGGGTATTCTCAACGGAATCACCTGAATTGTGATTTAAACAGTCAGATGATAGTATAATTTTAGGAATTAAACAAGGACAATGTATCAGAGCAGATTTTAGAAAAAAAGGAAAATTGATTTAAGTGGTCCTGACAACCCTATTGAATGGTCCTCCTTGAGTTGGTCAGTTGGTTGGAGGGTTAAGGGATATGGAGTCTTTTTCATGATCTTCAAATTTTGGTCTGATAATCCTGCTTTTTTTGCATCTTTTGTATGTCTTAGTTGTCTTCAGGAAGAATTGGGAGCTGAACAATTCTCTCTATTTTCAAAAGAAATGACTGGGAGAGGAAAGAAAGTTAATTGTAGCCTCCGTCTGAAGAGAAGTGACTTCGAAAATACTCTTTCTTCTAGATGCAGAGCAAAGAAACTTAAGATGGCAAACTGATCGCCCCAATGGAAACTCAAACCAATCAGCAAGTTATGTACTCTTTCCTCTGATAGATTTTTGAATAAAGAGGGAAAAATTAGAAATAAATGAAAATAGTCACATTCAAGTATCTCCCAGTCATTTCTTTTGAACATCGAAAATATGAAAGTGTTCTGTCAAAAAATAACATATTCAAACCCATAAGGCACAAAATTGAGTTAACAGGAAGCACCAACTGCTGAGGCCACTCTCTCTCTCTGGTATCAACTACTGAGTTTGAAGCTTTAACTATCTAAATCTAATGCCACTAAGCCAATCACTCAGGTGAAATGCATTTTTAGAAGTGTAGGGCAATCGAAGAAAAGTCTTGTTCACAATTTGCACTTAACAAAAGCAGTAAACTCCAAAGCTTTCCTCCATCCAACGCACTATATGTTCCTAATTCAACTGGATTAGATCATTTCTCCAACTTCATAAGCAGATAACGACAAGTGAATCGCGAATCAACTCACTAATTGTTACTCAATGCACAACAATACCCTTAAGGGGGGGTGTTCACTCTTGAAGATTAGCCTGGATATACTATAAAATTAGGATAAGCTAATATATTGTTTAATACTCAATTTGAGTCTAGTGGCTTGAATCCTTATCCAATGGGGTAAGGGCTGCATTGGAGAAATCATAATGGCGAGGATAAAAATACCCAAGCATCTATATTATCGATCCTAAATTGTAATATAACCACCTCTAGATACATCTAACATATCATTAAATCTTTTTATTTCATAGATCCACAAACGTTCCAGAAATCATACACCTGACACAATCTAATAGAATTAGAGGAACAAAATCACAGAAAAGAATCAGCGTACAATAACAAAAGTTTATGCACAATACAAATGAGCAAAGAAAGCAATCAAATTACACATAAATTTATGCTAAACTAGCTCAAAGAGCATCGAGGTAGCGATCGGATACACATCCGAATCCAAACAGTCTAATTTTGAGCGAGACGGTTAAATCATAAGCGCATAAGTGAATGAAATGAGAAAAATACCAAAAAGAACAGATTTTCGAGTTTAATCTTCGCAGCAAGCAGTAGAAGGCCAGGGCTGCTTCGCCGTCGATAATGGCAACATTACAATCACGATTTGCAGTGCTTTCTGCCTCCAACTTCTAGAAAGACATATTTCCTTATATCCCATTGTTAAAGAAATTATTTGATTTTATTATGGTTAATAGTCTAAAACGAGATTAAATTGATCTATTAAAACGAGATTAAATTGATCTAAAATTCTTCTAACAATTGTACTCAGGTTACTAAAGAACAAGTTGATTTGGGATTATTTAAAATTAATTTTATTATTAAACAAAGACTGTAAGACTAAATTTAGTACATATTATTCTGAAATTAAAATGATCAATTAAATTAAGTTTGAAAGAGAAAAAAATGGATAAATTAAAAGAGATAGAAAAAATAATAAAGAAATTTTCATAAACAAAAATTAGTACTCCTACTAATTTGTTATGCGAATGAAAATAAAGAAAAATACTCCTCATTTTCATGAATTAGAAAAGTGTTGTACTATTTTCCCATTCTTATATTTAGAAATTAGAATTTGATAGATTATTACTTATGTCTAATAAAATTTTGGGATAATAGTCCTTAATATCATGGAACTTTTGCAAAAATTGAGTTTGTTTCACTAATTTTCAATTTGGCAAATAATATTATGAGTTTACCAAAGTTAATCTCCTACCTGCGAAAATATTCCGGTAAATAATATTATGATATGAATTTTTTTATAATTTCTTGACAACAACTTTAAAAGCTTTAAGTTTGTAGAGTTAATGCCCAAAATTAATATTTAATTTTGTAGAGTTAATCAAGGTATTTTTTAAAATCATCCAATAAGTAAGTTAATATGTCTCCACTGATGAAATAAATATTGAGAATCACACACGAACTCTCTAGATAATGCAACATAAAGACTTTAATTTGTATAATACTTTTATGTTTAAAATTTTAGTTCTACCGTTACTGGGCTCAACAATAAATGTTTTGGGCTCAGCATTAAAATTCAACATCGCAATTATTCAAACTGCCGGCCCGATTTCGATTCGTCCAACTCGAACCGGAGCAAATCAATTTAGTGAACCCGTGGCCCATTTTGAAATAAACATAAAAGACAGGCCCTCATTGCTAAACCCTAACTAAATCCCCTTATATATAATTCGATCAATCGCAAATCGTCACCTCAAAGCCCAAACCCTAACAGCAGCACTCCACTCTCTCATCTCCCCGCCGCGCCACAACACAACAACCGCCGCCATGGGTCGCGTTAGGACTAAAACCGTGAAGAAATCATCCAGGCAGGTCATCGAGCGCTACTACGCGAAGATGACGCTCGATTTCCACACCAACAAGAAGATTCTGGAAGAGGTCGCCATCATCCCATCGAAGCGCCTCCGCAACAAAATCGCTGGATTTTCAACCCATCTGATGAAGCGGATCCAGAAGGGGCCGGTCCGCGGCATCTCTCTCAAGCTGCAGGAGGAGGAAAGGGAGCGCCGTATGGACTTTGTTCCCGACGAGTCGGCGATCAAGGTTGACCGCATTGAGGTCGACCAGGAGACTGTGGATTTACTGGAGTCGCTGGGAATGAAGGATCTCCCTGGGGTCGTCCTCAGAGAGGAGGATGGGGCTATTGGAGGCGCGCCTCAAGTCAGCTACGGCCGCGGAGGTGGTGCCAGGCGCTATTGAACAAGTTTTTTTAGGTTAAATTTATGGTTTATGTTTTTCGGTCATATCTGTTTCGGATAATTGATACTCCTTGTTTGTTCTTGGTTTGAACGGTCTCATCTGATGATTTTAAGATGATTATCTGATGTTTGTTAGATGAACTTAAATCTTCCTAATATGAATTTTGATATTATATGATTGATATAGTGTTTCATTGTTGATTGATGCTGCTTAAATTGTCTATCTTGGTTGCTTGTTACTGCTTTGATTATGCTCCTTTAAGTTGCATATAATGAAATTTGTTTTGTCCTCCCAATCATATATTATAAATTTTGTATCTTGGCCACTTATTTCTTAGGCTAAGCTTTTGGTTGCATCCTCCCAATCACATTTTAAAGCCCTAGCCAGTAAATTAATCACCTTGATCTTTTTAATCATAGTTGCAATATTTCATGGTTGAAATTCTATTACTATTGTGGGATTATTATAGGAGGAGTATTCAATTTATGCTTACCGCTCCATTAAATATGGTTTTTTGGGTATTTTGGTCTCTGATAAGCATTTGTTGAACTTCGGTTTATGATGCCACAGATTTTCATGTCATATCGTTTGTATGGATTTTGTAGTATTAACCTTTTCTACATAGTATTCTCCAACAGTTTAGTTTATGAATCACTTTTATTCAATTAATGCATATTGTTTTGGATTCATAAAATTTGTTTTGTTGGGGGCAGTTTTGTTTCTGATAAGCATTTGTTAAACACTTTAGTTCGGTTTTTGCTGCCTCAGATTGTTATGTCATCGATTGAATGGATTTTATGGTATGAACCTTTTCAAATTCGTACTAATATTTCCCAACAGTATGGTTTATGAATAGCTTTGTTTCTATTTCACTTTCTGAATTTTTATTTAAACTTAATTTCCTTTCTATTGTGAATGTGTATCTGCTAGGTCATCATTAGCCATGTTAGTGTTAAGGAACAGACGTTTATTTAGTAGGTGATAATAGTAAGTTTCACACTGATAATTGTAAGTTTCATTCCCTTCCTCTACAAAAAATAAAAATAGTCCCGTTGTGGTGTGTAAAGTATGGGAGAGCAGTGAAAAATTGGATAAAGTGCTGAGATATAAGCTTTTCATGTTTAGAAATGAGACTTTTTTTTGACATACCAAAATGGTAAAATAAGACTATTTTTGAATGGAGTATTAATATTGTGCCTGAGTTATACAGAGATTTCTAACCAAGCCCAAAATTTCTTAAAAATAGTAATTGCCGAAAATTAGTTGCTCAAAGCGCAATGAAAGCGATCTAAACATGACCAATACAAAAAAGCAAACTATGAAATTGCATGTAGATACTCATGCTCTATACATGAATCGATCTAGTACAGCATAACATTTTGCACACTGGGAGGCCTTGAGCAGAACAAGGACAAAAGTTTTGGCATCTAAAGAAAAATACGTGATGAGGCTCAACACGCCAAGGCTCAAGGTCATATTTGTGCATAAGATTTATTCGCTTGAATTTGCAAGTCCGACCATATTAAGCATATGACGATCCTCCTTAAACCTGTCGAGCACTGTGCCTTTAATACCTCCAGGCCTATCATCTCCTGCTGCTGGAACAACACCCCAGCATTCGATCGTCTCTGGATATATTCGGGCAGTCTTGGACAATGATGGGCTTCCAAATGTAGTGCACTCAAAGGTGTGGCCCTGATCAAAATTTGCTGATACGAACAAGCCTAGATGGTTTATTTTGCCTCCAAAACCAATTCCATTAGGAATGCTCTCTGAACTAAAACCTACAGCACACTGCAAAAACAAGAAACTTTGTAATGATCACCATTGAATGATTGAATTCACCACAGAGTTTTGATACATGGACCTCCATGGACTAAGGGTTTCAACCACATTCTTTTGATCCTAGAAAGGTAAGATGTGGTCTATTCTGCCATGTTTAAGAACTGTAAGCAAACGATATGACACTTGGGAAGCTGTGAGTTGAAATGCTGAGGATGTGAGTAATGCCATGCTATGTACCACTCTGTTGAATACATATTTTACTGATTCATTGCAGAGAACTCAAATACTTACCCATTGTATATTATGGTTGGCTCCAGTTGGCCGGTAATTTGCTGCTTTTGGGTATAATTGAAAAATGAAAGACTTCATATCCCCATAGAAGTCAGGATGTCTTTCCCATGGCTGAGAAGCATAGCCTCCATAGATGTAACCTTCTTTATCTTTGATGACCAATACCGTAGGTGCTTTTCTGCAGATTAAACAAATACCAATTTCATCCCTTTTTTCAAAGATAGAAGTGGCAGCCTAGAAACTGACACAGAAATACACAGATTTTGGCCATCGCCCTCTTCCAAATTACAAATGATACAAAAGCAAACATATGCCTTTCGTATAATTACATCAGAGTCACGTACATCTATGCACTTGTCCTTTGGGACTGGTAACACAGCATGGTAACGCGACAAAAAAATTATGTCATAAGCAAGCTACTCACATCATATGGCCCAAAAATGTGTTGAAACTTTGTCCATGAACACCACTGTGATATAGAAGTTTCCACTCCTCCAAATCATGATGGGAGAGTGCTCCACCAATATGGCAAGCATATTCCTTTGTTAACAAAATTTGACCATGATCAATATTGTCTGGAATAAGAAACTTCGGTATCTGAGTACCTGCAAAACGAGAAGTGAGCAACCGCCTTTAAAGTGGTCTTCCGTCGGAATGCTGTCTGCACAACTCAATTTTCATGGGGTATTTTCATGGAAGTATAACTTGTATTATGCAGAGATAAGATTGTAGTTAGAGAAAACCTTTTTTGACATGCATATGGACAAGACTCGAATGCTCTGTGGAAAATTACAATTGTGGTCAATTTTGATCTATTGTTACACAAAGTTGTACCCTTGTCAAAGAAGGCGCGCGCACACACACACACACACACACACAGAGAGAGAGAGAGAGAGAGAGAGAGAGAGAGAGAGAGAGAGAGAGAAACCTGAATCAGATGGCTTTAACAAACTACCCAGATATTTCCTGACTGCTGGAACATGGGCACACCATTTCTGGAAATCTTCAAGGGACATGTTATCACTAGTAAGGTTTGCAGCATCAATGAAAGCCTCAATTAGCTTAAGCTCGGAGCCATCTTCATGAAAAAGGTTATTGAACATTGAAGTTAAGACAACTTCAAGATCAGATCTAGCAAAAACCGAGTATAATATAATATTAGACTGGAAAATTGGTTTTATGTACAAATAGAACTCTGTAGTAAGAATTGTCATTTGTTACCTTCCAACTATACCATCATCCGATACATCTAGTATTTGGTAAATGAACTCTTCAATCTCCTGCTTAGTCCCCTTCTCATATGTCCCCTAAAACAAGAAGAATGAATAAACTCACACTTATGGTATTCTCATTTTAAGAGGTTATGAAAACTAATAACTTCCCTCCCACCCAAATTCCACGCACACGGAAAGGGAAAACATGTACAGGAAGAAGACAAGCTAAGGTGGGGGTGCATATGTGGGTTTAAATGGAATTAAGCGGCATTTTATTTGGGAAAGGCTTGAAAGGAAATTCATTTTGTACCTAGGTTTTATTATCAAGGAAACAAAGGGAACATAAATTAACTCCATCTGCACCTGGGTTTCGGTACTGCATATCCTAAAGTTGGATGAGTCTGTGTTCAGATTGTAAATATAGTCAAATTGGGATAACAAGATGGATAGAGCTGAAGTGTCCAAAAAAATTGTACTCAAAGAAGTCAATTCTAGCAACTAGCATTGCAGCATACATGTAAAACACCACCACATGAGCATCCACTCATCCATATCGTCTCGTAGAGCTCGCCAATCAGACAATCATTCACAGTCTATGCTTGGCTGCATTTCAAGAGATGATAAAAGATAATCTGTCTCCATCGGGCTACATTATGTTGCACTAAGTCCTCTTTCCTTTAAATTCTTCTCTGCTTCTTGTTCTCACATCAACATTTATCAAATCTCCCCTTATGGCGGTTGGTTCAAGTACTTAAACTGATCAAGTAATGGCTGAGGACAGAATCACTCCGGGAATCAGATTTAACAAACAACAATTTTGATTCCGGGAACCCTCAATACCAAACAACATTAATGAGAGTAATGCCCCTAATTTCCATTCCCAATTTGAAAACCCAACCTGACTTCCCCAAATAACATAGTAATTCTAAGTAATAAGGCAATAAGTGTCCTGTGCCCAAAGCTGGCGAAGTTCCTAACTATCAAACAAACAAATACTTATCCTCTCTACAAAGCTCTTAGAAAATTGAAAGTGTGCAGTTTTCTAACATAATAGGCCATAACAAAAATTTCAAGGACAATTAGTTCCCCAAAAGCTGTAAAATTACCTTAGCAATAACGAGGTCTTCAAAAGTAAGCCTTTGATCCTTCCGTTTCTGTGACACCAAATCGAAAATTCTATCCCCAAAAGGCCCATCGATGCCAATATACGCCTATATACATACATATGCAAGCTCATACTAGTAATCACCTGAAATATACGTGGAAACTGCAAAATTGTTTGTAGTGGAAGGACAAACAGCACCTTGAAAACATCAGGAGAGACGTATTGTCCATTAGTTCCGGACTGAGCAGCAAGCGATGCGTGGAGCGATCTCAAATCTTCCAATCCCTTGGGAGTAAAAGCTCTGCAGATATGTAAAAAAGCGTCAGCCCAGCATAAATTCGAATTGCATATCTCGAAGTGATAAGTGATAGAAAACCTGGCGGCGGCGGAGTAGCGGGGATCGTCGGAGGATGATCCTGAGTTGCCCATTGCTCCACCGCGTTTCGGTATTTTCGTTATACAGTAATTACGAGTATTAGAGATGCAATTTTACGATCCCTTTTTAAATTACATTTGACAAATCGCATTAAATTTGAAATACAAGTAATATTTCGGTCTGAAATTAAGATTTGTTCATTACTTATTTATTCTTTTGGTATATTTCCTTGAATTTATTATTTTAATAGTGGGCAATCATCTAGAAAATGCAATCATATAAAATGAAATCGGCCAACAAACTATGCTACGATCAAGTTCAAGATATAACGATTTTAATGTAAAAGTAATATATACCCAAATAAGGATAATGTAATGTTTTTTTTTCCATGTAAGTGTCTGGATTTTAATTTAGAAGTTGGGTTACTTTAGAATTTTTTTTATATACTATCAAATCGAGAAAATCAGTAAGTATATTGTTATTATGTTATAAAAGGTTAGGGTTAAAATGGATAATGTAATGCAAGGATGACTGAAATTGTTTGCCAATAAAGGTCTTTTATTTTAGACACTTTATTAAGGAAATTATAATTTATAAAATGAGAAAAAAAAAGTTTAGCTGATTATACCACTTTATAGAGAGAGACGATCTTATACTCCCTCTGTCCTCCGTTAAATATCCCTTTTTTTTTCGTTCTTCCGTCAATAAATATCTCATTTCACTTTTATCATATTTGGTAAGTAGACCTTACATTTCACTCACATTTTATTATAAAATTAATATATAAAAGTAGGTCTCATATTTCACTAACTTTTCTACTCACTTTACTTCATAAAGTCAAATAATTTTTTAAAATCCGTGCCATATTATTGAACATTTAATGGCGAACAGAGGGAGTATCCGAATACGGTAGCCATATTATTGAGGGTAATGAGTAATGACCTTTGGAGAGTGCAAGAGTTGGCACACAAAATAGTTATACATGGCTTCCACCACCACAAATCATCTAAAAAGACACCTGTCCTTAGTTAAAATCCTGAATATATTCTAGATCATAAAGTAATGGAAGCGACATAAGATTGTTATATCGAATTTATAATTTAATTCAGTTTCAATTTAAAATTTAGGGAAATTATATCATGTAAATTTATGTACATTTACTTTGCTAAGGGCCATATTTTGGCTTTTTAACTGGTGTTATTCTTCCTCCTATTCTTATTATACTATGTGGTTCTGTGCTTTTGCAGACAGATTAAAAACAAAAACTATAGCAAAATTAACCTTAATTAATGCTGAAATGGCATTTGAAGGCAATTATGGAATTAATAATTAAAATTCTCCAATTAGGTACTCCATTCCAGAACGCCAATTAAATTAAAAAGACAGATTATATAAATAGGAATAAGATATATAGCAAGGCTATATGTCACTGCTCTTTTATAATCACAACCTCAGAACACATTTAGGAAACATTTTATTCCATGCAATATATCTCTGCCCAAATCCATCAAATTTGGCAGCAAAAGCGGCACAAACATAATAAGCAATTTGACCATCTGAACTGAAGCAAATGATACCATACAATTAGGCTAACCAACCTCCATACTCACTCCAGCAGCAGTCTGTGTTTGCACCATGCTATGTAACTAACACACACTGAATGTAATGGAAGAAGAAACCTGAGACTTGACGGCCTGGTGATGGCGAGGAATCATCCTCTGAAGCTCATCAACAAAGGGAATCACGGAAGGATCCTTGGACTTGAGCAGGAAAACCTCTTGAGCAGTAATGATGGCCTTAATATGCTCCAGATTGATGACAATGGCCCGCTTACGGCCGAGAACGGTGGAGGGATAGGAGAGGAGCGGGTCGAGAATCCGGAGATCGCGGGCCGGCAGCCCGGTCCGCCGCATGATGGCGTGCTTCCCTACCTCCACAACCTGGGCCTGGCCCGTGGAGTCGAGTAGTAGCCACGACCGCACTCCAGCCGCCTTCTTCCGGAGGGGGCGGAGGAGGGGCTCCCCCAATGGCGGATCCAGGAACAAATTATCGTGGGGTCGAACAAGATAGTAAATATTTATTTAAAATAATTGTTTAAATTAATTATTTTTATAAATATATTTTTTAAAATAAATAATTCATGCGAGTATCGATATTCTTAAAACAACATACTCCACTTTCTTCGTCCCGTTATAAGCGAGACTCTTCTTTTGGATACAGAATTTAAGAAAAAGACGTTTATGGAGCTAACTGAAGAAAGAATAAAATATGATCTTAGATAAAACAAAGATGCAAATAAATAATAAAGTAAGAGAGAACAATTATGTTATATTACGTATTTTGACAAAAAAAATGACAAACACATAGCATAATTTTTCTGTAACATACCAAATTTTTAAAGATTTAAAAAATTGAATATGAATAATAAGGTTGAAAATTTAAATTATAAAACTAAGAGTAGAAGAAATTAAGAAATATTTACTTATATTAATTTAGATAAATTGATTTTGATATACTGTAAAAAAAATATTACTACTACTATTTAACATTAATTGATAAGATGAGAAAATATTTTTAATGGACTTCTAAGAATTAATTCAAATAAAGAAAATATTTCAAAGCCCATTTTACAATTAGATAACATATTTAAGATATTTAATCTTTTAAACTTAGTTAAATTTATTGATGCCGGTTTATTCTATTTGACGAGTGAATATAGGGATGAGAAAACAATAATGACATCTCCAATACCATTCCTCTTTCTCTTCGAAAACAAAAACCGTGGAAGGACTCTTCCCCTCCAACTCCTTCGTTCTCGACAACAGTCTACCCATCCGGCTGCCTCACTTCCTTCCTTTCTCTCTGATCAGTCTCCTCATCATCTCACACAGCGTGAGGACGTGAGGTGGGGGCGAAGACGTGAACGCCGTAGGGTCGGAGGCAGAAGAAAGTAGCTTCCGGTGCACTCCGTGGCAGGTGGTGGGGTCGGCCGACCCCGCCCGACCCCACCTGGATCCGCCAGTGGGCTCCCCGCTTCCGTCTTCCTCTGGCGCGGCTGCTACTTGCTTCGGAGGCTGGAGAGCAGCTCTATTTTAACCGTCATTTATTCAAAACGAGTGTTCAAAATAAAATGTCTCAATTACTATGAAACGGAGGGAATAGTAACAAATGAAAAACATAAAGAAATGAAAAGAGAATAAAATAAGATAGCAATGGTCTATGGAAATATGGAATGGAGGGAGTACTATAAATAAAGATGGTAATAATTTAAATTACAAATTTTAAATCAGTAAATCTTAAAAAAAATTACAAGCTAAATAATAGTACTACATTATGAAATTTCAATTTTTCACTACCTCTTTCAATAAAATCGATTATGATGTGGCAGCAAATCGCATGCATAATCAATTTGTCTATTGAACAAAATGAAGTCGATTAATGGTGCTTAAAGTAAAACAATGTCGATTATGATGGATCACATAATGAAACCAACATTAAAAATGGATGACAGAATGAAAAGGGAAAAGTAAATAGAAAAAAAGATAAGGCAAGCAGCCACATAAATATTTTTCAATTCAATGCTCCTATGCGCAGTTGGCAACGGAGGGGCAGATCTTGCTGCAATGCATTAACTTGAATAACCATTTTCTGCTGAAGTAGGCCAGGGAGTGCGATGGCGTAGGTTGGCTAACATTTGAGTAAATATTGATGATGTTAAGTGCATTAACTACAATAACGGTTCACTGAGTCTAGTCTTTTTTTTCATGGTAATTCCTCTGTTTCAAAGTAATTTTAGCTCGTCTTAAATTAGTTGAGTCATTTCATTTTTGATAAAAATTTTATTCTCCCTCCTACTTTATTTTCTATTTCTATCTCATCGATCTTTTTTTATTCTTAATGCCTTTATAACTGTGTGAATCATTCTTAGAGGTGTTAATCTCTTGTTGTCTTTTATCGTGCATATCTGTTGTAGTCTAAACTCTTTGGAGTTTTGATCTTAATAAGTCGATGGAGTCGGTATTTTAATGTGAGATCATACATGTTTCAGTTTGACCATGACTCAATAGATTTTTGGTTGGAGCATTTTTCGTAAAAAAAATATCTAGGGAAGTTGACAATCATACATTTCATATGCAGAAACACATAAAATAGATTACAATGAATAAAATGAAGTACATATAAAAAAGAACTGTTGTGAATTAAATGAAAGACTGGAAAATCTGAACAGTAAATATGCTTTCGATTTGCAATTGTTTCATAGCTCCAAGCATGAGTTAAATATGATAATGCAAATTTTCCGCTACTACCTTTTCTAAATTTCACTATTGTTCCAGATTCAATAAAAAAGTTATTTAGAGGGCACTAAAATATAGACTACATATAATACAAAGAATTGAATTGAATTCACTGTGCAGATCGTAAGTGTCAGGCGCAAATTAATACTCCTCCGTCCACAAAGAATATGCACTTTGGATTTGACACGTGTTTTAATGTAAAATTGGTAAAGTGATAGAGATGTAAAGAGAAAAAGTAATTAAAATATTGTTAATGGCGAATGGGTCCCACCTCATTACAGAGAAAAGATTTTCTAAAATTAGAAAGTGCATATTCTTGTGGGACGGACTAAAAATGAAAGATTGTATATTATTGTGGGACGGAGGGGAGGGAGTATATAGTGCTGATATTTATAATTCACGTGTAAAACGTAATAATAGTATTAATAAAATCATGGTTATAAAAATATATATTCAATATGTTGAGATTGTTAGAAAATATAATGCAGAAAATAAAAGATTATTGCGGAAAATAAAAGACGGAGAGAACTTTAAAGACTACATTGTGAATGACTTGAATTATATTCTCTCCATGGTTACACAACTATATATAGACTCTAATTCTAGCTAAACATGGAAAATATATTCTAATTATACTAATATCCTTTTTATTTGATTTTCCATAATCTTCATTGACTTCCTTCTTTATTCTTGTCATATCTTCATCCATTGCCTTCTTGTTCTCCAATTAACTAATTTCCTTATTCCAACACTCCCCCTCAAGTTGAGTGTCGACTTTTTCGGCACTTAACTTGCACGATCTTTAATTTGATATATAGTTTATACTCGTATTTAAGAGTTCTTTAATTTCCATTGACAGTTTATGCTCGTATCATAGAGCTTCTTCAACTCATCATTGATTGTTTAGGCTCGTATCTAAGAGTTATTGAAAGTTTAGACTCGTTTCAAGGAGCTCTTCATTCATCATTGAAAGTTTAGACTCGTTTCAAGGAGTTCTTCAATTTTCTGGTGACGGTTTTAACTTGTGTCAAGGAGCTCTTCAATTTTCTATTGACAGTTTTAACTCGTGTCAAGGAGTTTTTTTCCTGACTGATAGTTTTTACTCGTGTTGAGGAATTTTTTTATCTCTGACTGACAATTTTGACTCATGTCGAGGAGCTAATTCAGACAGTTTTGACTCTTGTCGAGGAGCTATCTTAGACCATTCTCGGCCCATTCCAAACTCAAACTATGAGTCCATTATTTTCATTTCTTTTCTTTCTTAGCTTTCCTGGCTCCACCGACATGTGGGCTGCGCCTTTGCAGCTTACTCGCCCTCTCATTATCCGCCATCTTTGGCCTTCACGGCCATTATAGATTTGGAGAGGAGTTGTTCGGTCGCATTCTTCCTCTCCCCTCGGCCGGACAAACCGTGAACTTCTTCTTTCTTTTCTTAACTTGATCGAGGAGAGGTGTCGGGCATGCAGCCACCTTTCCCTTCTCCAACATGGCCGATCTGGCCTCTTTGATTTCACCTTCTTTCCAACTCCAATTACCTGCCTGTTCATCGGCATTCTCAGAGTAGTGAGAGCACCGTTTTCTATGCAACACAACAAGTGGTTGTTTTTGTGTCTTTCTATGAACTTCTTTCACAACGGCATCAAGCTGCGTAATACTAAAGCCACCATGTGCAAAGTTTTGCTGGTATAGCCCAATATTTGTTTCGTCTACCAGAGTTTCATATTCAGAATGTTGCTCCAGCCACTCCTTGAACTCCTTAAAATTTAGCTGATGTTCTCTTTCCATGGCTAAAGAAACAATTGATTGAGCAAACTTGTTAGTCTCTGCTCTATTGGTATCAACGCAAACTAACTATTCACGGCAGGCAGGGCACGTTCCATCTGAGGCCCCGCCGATACCACATGCTCCTCCACTTCATAAGCCCTATCCGCCGCTCCGACGCCGCAAAAGCAATTCAACGCCGGCGTGAAAGTCCTAAGCTTCGGCGCTGCACATTGTTTCATCACGCTTTTCGCAAGGTCGAACGCGTAGTCTCCGTTCGCCGCCGCCAACCGAGCCACGGCTGTGAGCGTCGCCTCGTTTGGCTTGAGGTTTTCATTGTTGTGGTTGCGGAACAGCTTGAATCCGAAGTCAATTGCGGATTGTCGGGTATTTGAATTGGAAAGGGCTTCGGAGCAGATGTATAGCAAGGAATTGAGATTGTTGAGAGTGAGGGTTGGACTTGAGGAGGATTCGTAGAGAGTGATGGCGGCGGAGAGGTCCTTCGATTTGGAACACTGATCCAGTGTACACCGAAACTGCGACTCCGGCGTCTGTTTCTGCTTCTTCCGCCGTGTGTTCTGGTTGCTCATATGGCGGCGCTGCGGCGGCCTAATTTGGTGGTTGTTTTGGCTAGTTTTGGGAAAGGGACGATGATGAGGGCTTTTTTTTTTGAACAAACTAACGAATGATAGTTAGCTGCTCTGATACCATGTTAGAAATGGGCCACTCACCCTTAAAAGGCCTCATAAGGGGGAGGATTATCCACACTTATATAGATTAGAAGGGATCTTCACCAAGTCGATGTGAGATAGAATTTAGAGAATTTAACACGCCCCCTCACGTGTGGGCCGGAAAGGACATCGGTCTTCCATCACGTGGGTAGTCAATGCAAGAGAAATCATCATCGATGTGGGCCGGAAAGGATATCGGTCTTCCACTCGTGAGGTAGATAAGAGATAAAGAGAAAACCATCATCGACTTGGGCCCGCTCTGATACCATATTAGGAAATATAATGCGGAAAATAAAAGATTATTGCGGAAAATAAAAGACGGGGAGAACTTTAAAGACTACATTGTGAATGACTTGAATTCTATTCTCTCCATGGTTATACAACTATATATAGACTCTAATTCTAGCTAAACATGGAAAATATATTCTAATTATACTAATATCCTTTGTATTTGATTTTTCATAATCTTCATTGATTTCCTTCTTTATTCTTGCCATATCTTCATCTCTTGCCTTCTTGTTCTCCAATTAATTAATTTTCTTATTCCAACAGAGATTCTTTGAATTGGGTCATCTCTTTTTTATTTTTGAATTTAGACATTTAATTCGAGTACATCAACTTAACTTTAAATTTTCCATTTTCTTCAATTTGGTCCGTGAATATTTATGAAATTAGGTTGTTGCCATTTAAATTCACGATTGACTCCATGTTGGTTTCGTTTCTTTTAATTGATACACTCATTTCCGAATATTTAAGTTCATATGCTGGGCAAGAATATACTAAATATTGTCACTAGTAATATAGTATAAAGAAATACGATTATCAAAGAGAAGTATTTTGTACATAGAAACATTATTAACTCCGTCCATAAAAATTAGTTCTGTTTTTTTCATTTTTAGTTGTACATATTTCTATTCATAATTAGGTAGGTGAATGTCATTTTCTACCTATAATACTTCAATTAATTTTTTCTTATTTTTCTCTTTACCATTTTTACATTAAAACTTAAGTCATTCACTATCAATATTATTTTTTGTTGAGGAAGACAATAAAAGAGAAGTAGTTTTTTGGTATCGGATGAGTCTTAGTCTTGAGCATAACGGGGATGGTTTTTGATATATTAAAGTTGGAAATGAAAGCATAGAAATCCAATTCAAAGAAATTGTTTAAAGTATATTCACTGACCATTTTCCCTATTAGTACCTACCTAATCACAAATAATCGAGTAAGAGAAATTAAGTGGTGCTTTGATGGGGATAAGAACAAAATCTCAACATTGAAGCCGTCCAACACATGCAATAACTTCAATACCAAAACTAATAATGGATTGGTGTGATTGGATTCGTTAGAAATTACGTGTTGCTTTGATGGATTTGTTACACCGTACGTATGTGTATTGTATATTCACACACCGACTCCTCAGGCAATGAATGAGAGCAGTGTGGTGTGTAATTGCAATATTTACTACAAATTTCCCATTCCTGCTCTTGGGATTTTTTCAATCAATTAATACTCCATCTCTTCTTCCACCTTTCCCCTTGCAATTCAACTCAACCACACCCTTTCTCATCTTTCTATCTCTCTTCATCCACCTCTCACCTTAATTTATTGAGCATTAAAGCAATCCCTCTCTCTCTCTCTCTCTCTATATATATATATATATATATATATATATATATATGATGCTGCTGATTCTACTCCTAAGACAACTCTTTAAGGCTTAAGGTAATCCAGTTACACACAAAGTAACTAACTCAATTCAACTATTTCATGCTCATGATTTTGTGTCTTAATTAGGTAGCTAAGCTAGCAGTTGAAAGGGAGTAGTAAAAAGGATGAATGTGAATGGAGCAAAGCTGGAGCTGAAGCTGAACTTGTCTCCACCGAGGAGTTCGCAGATGACGAGCTCATGCGCCTCGGTGAACCAGCAGGATGAGCAGCTCTGCTACTCAACTAGCCCGACAGCGAAGATGATGATGCTGGTGGGATGCCCTCGGTGTCTAATGTATGTGATGCTGTCGGAGGAGGATCCCAGGTGCCTCAAATGCAAGAGCTCTGTTTTGCTCGACATCATGCACAGCTCTGCCCCAAAAACCAACAGGAGTTGATAACTAGTGACCTTAGCACTAGTGGAGGCTTAATAGTGCTGCTTTTTTTTTTGTTTTGTTTAGTTTTCATCCATTTCCAGTAAGTCATGGCTATGCATTAAAAGAATGAGTCTAGAGCTCTCTTGTAACAAATTTAAGTAATTTCTTGCCTGCATCTTCACTCATCTTTATGTGTGTGTGTGTGTGTGTCAATTCATCTTGTAAGAAGCTGCTCTGTGTTGATGAATGGAACAGTGAGATAGTCTGGGAGGTTTTGCAGTTTACAAGTAGTAATAACAGTCGTACATAAAGAGGTTAAGTTTTGATTTTTTGAACCCAACAAAGTAAGTGCAGACTCCGGATTAAAATATCCTAAAATAATTAGAATGTTTTAACTACAAGAATGGAAGCTACAGTTAATTGTGTTCCAATCAACTAAATTTCGAAATATCATATCAACAGTACATTACAACTACAAAGTCTAGATCTTAGTTTGAAGCAGTAGTACATGGAGTATTAATTTGATACTCCAGTATACTTTTCCAGTGAAGAGAAGGGCATGAACTATTAACATCAAGTGGTTTACCAAACAACATAGTATATTAAATTAATGCATTTATTAGCTCCAACAGCTTGACTGGACAAATCAATGACAATAACTAGTTACGAAAAAAATGTGTGGACTAAGAAGCACTTATCTTAATATTATGTGCCTGGGAGTTAGCTACAAGGATTTGTAAGAGGAGGAGGTAATTAGCAAAAATAAGGATACCTGAATAAGAGATGTCAGAGGATGATACTTACTCTCTCGTCCCACAATAATTGTCACTTTTTTTCATTTCGATCCATCTCACTATCAGTGGCGTATGCATGTGGGAACAAAGGGGTACAACTGTACCCCAAAAATCATGGTATTAATAATATATTTAGTGGTAACTAACGTAAAATTTTTGTGCTCTAATGGTAACTCGCTGGTAATACCTCTCCACTACCAAGAGTTCGAACCTCCGCTGGCGCTCAAATCTCTATATTTTCATTCTCCTTCTCTCCTTTTTTTTAATTATGTTTGAATACAGTACTTTTTTATTTCTATACTCAAATGTTCATTTTTGTTATGCATTCTCCTTTTCATTGTTTTTAATTATGTTTATGTTTGAATACTTTTTTTCTTTTATGTACTAACATTTTCGTTTTTGTTATGTAGTAGTAGTAATTAGTTTTTTTAATTAAGTAAAAATTTGCACTCCTATTTTATTTTCTAGACATTAGGATTGTTTACTATGCTTTAATTATTTTGATTGTCCTATTATGTTTGTTATTTATTTTCATTGTTTTATTTATTATATTATACTTTTTTATTTTATTTTTTTTATCATTTTAAGTAATGTAACTCCGTACTTTAAATTAAAAAATTCTTAGTTTTTTTAATGCTTTTATTTTTGTAATATGAAATTATTTTTTAAACATTTTATGTAATACTCCCTCCGTCCCTCAATAAAAGTCACACTTTGTTATTTTGGTTTGTCCCACAATAAGAGTCACACTTCATTTATACCATAAATGGTAAGTGGTCTCACATTCCTCTAACCCACTTCACTCACATTTTATTATAAAATCAATATAAAAAAGCGAGTCACATATTGCACCAACTTTTTTAACCCACTATTCTTTACATTTCTTAAAACCTATGCCTACAATAAGAGTGACTCCTATTGTGAGACGGAGGGAGTATATTTTTAGTAAATTCATACTTCATATAAAAAAGTTCTTACTATTTAAATATTTTTGTAGTTAATATTATTTTATTTATATAACGATTATTTGTCGTATAATTCGTACCCCCAAATTAAAAACTCTGGATACGCCACTGCCCACTATAATTGTCACACTTCATTTTTACCATAAATGGTAAGTAGGTTTCACATTCCACTAACTCACTTCACTCACATTTTATTATAAAACCAATATAAAAAAAGTGGATCATACATTCCACTAACTTTTCCAACCAACTTTTTATTACATTTCTTAAAACTCGTGCCCATAATAAGAGTGACAATTATTGTGGGACGGGGGAGTATATTAGAGAAGACTCCATTTGGTCCAACTCAACTTCCCATTTAGACGTCACCACGGTTCGGGAACCGGCGGTTCACGATTCAAGAAAATCTTGAACCTGAACCGTCGACTTCATGCCTTCGATTCCTCCTCGCCGGCGAGTTCTACGGTCCCTGCAAGTGCTTTGGCATCCACCCGACGATCCTTGGGTGAAGCTGAACACCGACGGGGCCTTTACTAGCTCGACGGGACAGGCACGCCCCTCGTAGCTAGGTCGGCCTTCGAGGCGGAGCTCTTAGCTCTTCTTCACGGGCTGACTTTGGCTATGCAGTTCTCATCGCATGTTTGGGTCGAGATGGATGAGACAGCAGTGGTCGCGGTGTTCACTTCAGGACGCGAAGGAGCAGCGGATGTGAGACATCACATGGCTCGCATTCGCACTTTGCTCGCACAGACGCAGTTTATGTTCTCTCACATCTATCGAGAGGGCAACCGGCCAGCCGATTTTTTGGCAGGTAAGGGGGTCCAGACCCCTGCCATCACCTTCTTTGATGCGGATTCAGCGCCTCGGTATTTGAAGTGGCTCGTCAGGATGGACCAGTTGGGCTATCCGAACTTCAGATTCAGATATCGAGATGGATGACTACTTCACATGGTTCGTGGTTTTTATTTATGGTTTTTTGTTTTCCTTTGGAGTTGGCCAGCTTTTGGCCATCATCCTTGTTGTTATTTTGGTGTATAGCTTTGTTATGTTTGTTTTCTCGTTACTTAGATGGTTAGTACCCGGTTTGTGGGGATACCATAGTAGCTTTGTTAGCTCTTGTGATTTGTATCTTTCGTGCGGACCGAGTCACTTTTGGGCTTGGATGATGTATGTTCTTTTGGTGAATTTTGATATTGACAGGTTGGGGGTCCGCCTTAACCCCTCGCCGTGATGGTGTTTGAGGGAAAAAAAAACCGGCCCGTCCTAGGTTCGACGGTTCCGGTTCCTGAACCGTGAACCGGCAGTTCATCTCAACCGCCGAAACCGCCGGTTCCTATCTGGTTCAGGGCTGGTTCGACGGTTCATGGATTTTTTTATTAACATTGTAATTCAAGTAAAAAATGTAAATATACTTGCATAAATAAAATTAGAATAATGCGATGTACAAATGCAATTTTATTGATACAAATTACAACTTTAAAATTACAAATTACAACTTCAAATTTACAAATTACAACTTAAAATTTACAAATTACAACTTAAAAATTATAAATTACAAAAGATTTAAAGTCTTGATTACAATTTACAAATTACATATTCGAAACAAATGGGAGAAAAAAGAAATAAAAGAAAAGGACTTGAGCTCAACTTAAATTTAAAATTTAAGTTGAGATGCCTACGTATCCTCAATGCTCAATTGCATTTTGGAATCAAAGTCCAATAGTTCTCTTACCTTGCTTACCTATTTGGCTTGATCGGAGGAATTGGCCTACTCTTCTTCGTCGGGGAAGTAGTCTTGGTCGGGTTGTACTACTTGATTGTCTCAATCCGGTTCTTGGTCTCTAATTTCGGCGGAGCACCAATCATCAAGTAACATGGTGGCTTCCATGTTTTGCCCGGTGAGTTTACTTCTTTTGTCGTCCAAGACGTTGCCTCCAACACTAAAGCCGGGTATTTATAGGGGAAAAATGTGATTAAATAAAAAAAAATTCAAAATTTAAAATTTTCAAAATTTTGAAAATCCGCCGGTTTTTCGGCCGAAACTGCCGGTTTCGTCAACGGTTTCTGACAAAAACCGGCGGTTCCTGACCCGGTTTCTGAAAAGGCTAGGAGTAGGTCGGAAATAGGCCTGAAAATTACGGTTCGAATGAAATTGAAACCTGAACTGGCCCGGTGGAACCGGCGGTTCCGGTCACGGTTCGAACCTCCGCCGGCGGTTCCGGTTCCGGTTCCGTTTCGGAACCGCCGGTGATGATTCCGGGCCGGTTCGGTTCGGTTTGGTTTGGGGACGTCTATTCCCATTTCACAAATATGACACCTAAAGAAGACTATTCGCGAGAGTGGTCTTAGTTACACCATTTCATGACCTACGCTGGAACCACCCTCCTAAACTAAGTCATTTGGCCTCCCAAATTGAGCTAGTACTACTGCTTAAAAACTTGTGTCCATCCCTAAAATCTCTATTTCTAGACTACGAAAGTGAGGGTATTTATTAAGGATAAATGATTGATTTTGTCATATTATTTTAGACATTTATCTAAAAATCTCCCACCATTTAGGTGATCATGTTTTAGGGCCCATCGTTTAATTTTGGGAATTTAATGTCATGCAAAACATATCTATAAATCGAAATATTGACATGACAACCGGAATTACGTGACCGTTGAATAATCAATGTGTAATTTTGTAAAAAAAATACTTTTTTCTGGCATTTTATCCTCTCTTATATTTTATTCTTTGTTCATCTCTCCATTTTATTTCTTTCTTTTGAATTATTCTTTATTTATCTCTCAATTTTATAATTTCTATTTTATTCTCTCTCCTAACTTACCAAACATTATTTTCTTAAATCTTGTATCTAAAAGAATGTATCTCTTTTAATACTTTATACTCCATCAGTATTGTCCACTAAAAATAGACCAATTTCTAAATATGAAAATTTTAACTCCAAAATCCATCAACACTATTTCTATCATTAGTTCCTCTTCTTTTTTACTTTATCAATTGCATATTAAAATCCGTGTCATTTATAACTTGGTCCATTTTTTTAAAACATTACTTATAATAAAATAAACCATTTTACCCAGAGTAGTGATATAGGGTAATCACTACTTAAATGCATAACTAGAGAATATGAATTTAGTTCACTACAGGAATGAATGAACCAAAACACCTTTACAGTGAACTAAATCATTCACGAAGTAAATACTTCATGATGTCTTGGTTCACTCATTCATGTAGTAAACTTAAATCACTCTTATAGTAAACTATATCGCACATATAGTGAATTAGATCATTTTAATCTTATAGCGGGAATTTATTTTATAGTTATACACTTAATATAGTTATACTTTGATCTGTCTCATATTTTACCCATTTATCATTACTTTATTTAAAGAGGGATCGGTGTATTTAAAGAAAATAATTGTTTTAGAATTTTGACGTCGCGTTTCTTCTCAGATTCCACCTCTCATCTCGCGTTCTCTCCTTCGATCAGGAAACCCAAATTCCCAATACTACACCATGACTCTTGGCTCTGGAGAATCCAGCGTCGTGGGTAAACACCTCCTCTTCGATATTTCTTATATACTATTAATTTCATTTTTTAATTGATTTTCATGTTTCTCATAGTCAATCTGCAAATGAATGTGTGGGTTTCATGGGTTTAGGCCTTTCAATTTTCCGAAAGGAAGATTGCCTGAGTTTTTAGCTGCGGATCTACGCTAGGAAATTGCTCTTAATTTTTATTGTCCATACATATACTACAGGGGTTTTGATCCCACCGAATTTTATTTCTCAATCCGTTGATTTTTTGGGGAATCATTCATCGAATTGAATTTCCTACTTAAGTAAAAAGACATGAAAGATTTCGTAAGGCTCTGGTCACTCAATCAAATTGAATGTCAAGTGAATATGAATGTTTTTATGCGGTGCCTCTGCATTTGATATTTCAATTTTCTGATTCTCCCTGTTATCAACAGATTGAAGGCATGAACTATACCTAATTATACATGTAAAGAGTTGTATCGATAAATGTTCAGTATTGGGATAATCATGAAGTTTTGAGGTTGTGGACTGCACAGTGCTTCTACTTGCTGATTTTATTGTCTATATGTTTGACATTTCCAACCTTATAAAGACTTCTCAATTTAGTTTCTTACTCAATCGTATCCCAACTAGGGCCAGTAATTTTCACGATTCTGTTTTCTAAGTGGTGTGGCCAATTAAATGGTTAACGATTTTTTACGAAGACTGTCTTCTTATCTGATGCTGCACTTAGGTATCACAGCCTCACAGGTCAGGTGTAAATGGCTGAAAAATGGATCTCCCCTTATCATTCCTGTGCACTTTATGCTTGTTGTTGTAGTCTTGTAGGTGACTATTAACTGGATCATAAAAGGGAACTGCATTCTAATTAATCCACATTTTGCAGTTCCTAGAAATTTCAGATTGTTGGAGGAACTTGAGCGTGGAGAAAAGGGAATTGGTGATGGTACTGTAAGCTATGGAATGGATGACGGAGATGATATCTATATGCGCTCATGGACCGGCACCATTATAGGTCCCCACAATGTGAGAGCATCTCCTTTCATTGACCTTGATGGTCAGATAGGTTTATAATATGATGTCTTGTTTATATGTTCTTAAATGTGATTCGGCATGAAGGTAGCAGTTTGAAATTCTCATATGTGGATCTTCCTCATGTAATAAACAAACTTTTCCGCTAGTTTATATAGTTAGTTACTATCAATATGCATGGTTGATTTTATTTCTTGATCTACTTAAGGTGATTGTTTCCTTAGATTCCTCTTTCTTTAAATCAGAAATTTGTTTCTATCTCAACAGCCATATTTCTAAACCGAATTTATAATAGATTAGAACTATTCTGGCCATTACTTCTGCAGTAGTTCAGGTCTAGACATCAATTACAACAAGTTATGTACATTCTGGAACATTTTTCTTATCTTTATCATCTGCCATTTTGACTTTTAAAGCTGGTTCCTATGCTGCTAGTTTGTAAATTTTGATGAAAATTAATGTTGGAGGGTGCTAATTTGTTCATTTATTAATTATTATCTTTTGCTGTCAGTCTGTGCATGACGCACGCATATATCAGCTGAAGTTATTTTGTGACAAAGATTATCCAGAGAAGCCTCCCAGTGTCCGCTTCCATTCCCGGATTAACTTGACTTGTGTGAACCATGATACTGGAGTGGTACAGATACAATAAACTCAAGGCTAAGTTGACACTTAATTTTTTCTCAAGGCAGAGTAATTATAGCAGTATTTAGTTATTGAATGTATGATAACACTACCCCCCCCCCCCACACCACACACACATACACGCACCACCTACCCACCTTAATCGCCATAATTTCTGAAGGTGCATGGTAATTCAGCTTTTATCTTTTTGGTAAGGATTGTGTACATTACTTCATTTTGGGTGAATGTGAATGCGATGTATTGGATGCTTTTAACCATAAAAGGCATATGCTTATGATCTATGACATTCATGGTCCAGGTGGAACCAAAAAAGTTTGGGCTTCTAGCAAATTGGCAGAGGGAGTACACAATGGAAGACATATTGACACAGCTGAAGAAAGAGATGGCTGCTCCACACAACCGTAAGCTCGTTCAGCCTCCCGAAGGAACCTATTTCTAGTGTAAGATATGAAGGTCCTATTTGACCATATTCTAATTGATAGTTATCCCATTGTCTTAAGATGGAAGTTGTATGGGGCAATGCCTGAAAATCCATCTCACATCTACTCTCCTGGATTCGTCGAATATTTTACCCTACTTTATTCTCTTTGTGAACATGTTGAGATAGTGAGTAATGGGACTTTTTTTTCTGTGTGAAAATCGAACATCATAATATCATAATTATTGTGTTCTTGAATGCTTTCATCTGCCGCCGCTACAGATTCTAGTTTTTGAATTAACTTCAATACTTAGGCAAACTGTAGAGCTTCTATTTTATTTCATGTTAAATGCCGTATGCTTTCATTTATTTTCCCTATGATTTAATTTACCAATAATGTAGGTTGATCAATTTATGATAACGTTGTATATATGCCACATTCATAATTCATAACTGTTATAAAACCAATCTCTTATTGGCCATAAAAAAATCAAAGCTTCATCAGTTTCAAATTTGATTTCTCATGAATGTATACTATTTATACCATTTATTAGTGGCATCTAACAAATTGATACTGACAAGGCATCGAGATTACCGGAATTATAGGGGAAGAGAAGTAGAGAATAGAGTTTAGATTATTGCTATTGCGTAAAAAAGGAAAGACTCATCTATTAACAAAGTTGCTAAACCTTTGCTGTTCAACTCAATTCAGGAAAAAATCGCTAAAGAAAACCCGAAAAGTAACAACATAAAATAAAAATAACAAATATTTGCATGTTTGCGTTTCTGGTGTTGAGGTCGGCTTTGAGATGATATCTTAATCCTTATATTCTATGATTCTATCTGCATGTTCTTAGGATTAGATATAATATTCTGATCTTCTATCTGAAATTGAATGTGGTAGGATTAGATATCCTATCACAAATATTAGTGAAGTCTGAATGCCAAATAGTAGTATAATTTAAGCCGAAATTTTCAAACTGCAAAGTAAATGTATTGGTTGGAAGTGAAGGTATTAATGTATATCCAATGAAAGACCTCCTTAATTCTAAAACTTAAAACTAAATTGCCAAATTATGACCTAATTAAAACTATCGATCCTATATTCTTTAATTAACTCACAACACACTTGTTTCGTTTTGTTCTGTCTCAGTAATCTAATGGTTTTATTTTGTTTTGTTTTAATTATTCTTTAATTAACTCACAACACACTTATTTATCAGTAAACTACAAACTTTCAAATCGAAGGGACCAAAAATTATTTCCAAAATTTGAATGAATTGAACATTAATCTGACACTTCTGGACCAATTTCGTCATGAGACGATCAACAAGTAGCTATTGGACGTCCATATTCCTCAAACATTTTTTTTATTTAAGGTGAATATACACACTGAAATTCTAGCATACAACCTTGCAATAAAATATTTTTTTACCGATCTCTATGTAATCATCGACATTATTCAAATCGACAGGTGTCCCAAAGTTTGGAAATTATCCTAATTGATAAATAATCGTAGAGGAACTAATGATGAAAATCACTCACGTATAAATTAATCAACTACTAATTTCTTTGCTTCAGAATGACAATATATACTTTTAAAAATTTGAATTCAATACTAGTATACATATCCATGATATTTATTGAAAATTGAAAAAAATTAGAAAGATGACAAATAATGGGAATTTGAATGTGTAGACCCCACGAGAACTACTCCAAAATCCATCTTATTAAAGCTCATAGTCATAGACATAGTAATACACACCAAGAAACAAGGCAGCATTTCAAACTCCCCCACAAACATGAAGTTTCCATTTTCCTTCAAATCCAACGAAGTTACATCTTCGCCGCCGTCGTCATGGCCGTGGCCTAGCTGCTCCACCACCCCCAGGACAATCTCTTTCCGAGCCGACGACCAATTTGCTACCGCCACTCCACACGAATCACTTTCCCCCGACCAAGAATCCGTCATTATTAGCGGGATGAGATCGGAGCGGCTCTTCTTCGAGCCTGGCGCGATGAGTTCCATACTGGCGGAAGCAAAAACAATCGACGACGGAGAAACAGATGAATCAGAGAGCGTGGCGGTGGTGGTGATGGATTCGATGAATCCGTTTGTCGATTTCAGGGCTTCGATGGCGGAGATGGTGGAGGCCTGCGGCTGCGGGGTCAGAGATTGGGATTTTTTGGAGGAGCTGCTGGGTTGGTATCTCAGTGTTAACGATGACAGCAACCATGGCTATATAGTTGGAGCTTTTGTGGACTTGCTCATTGATGAAGACACTTCTTCTTCTTCTCTTTCTTCTTCTTCTTCTTTAGCTGCTGCCAATTATTCTTTCACTTCTCCTCTCTCGTTTACTTCGTATTCCACTGAGGAAGACATCAATATTATTGTCCACAAATAGTAGTAGTATGATTTTCTTTTTATCTTCAGTTTTTTTTTGGAAATGACAGTTAGTTATGGTTGGCCAACTCCGTCTTCTAGATTAATCTAATTTTCGGTAGTGGTTGATGAAGATGACAGTTGATTCCTTGTTTTTACTGTCTGAAAATGAGAATTACTAACTAAACTTTTATCCTTCTGGGTATTTTGCTTTTATATATATTTAATAAAAAGGAAATAGAAAATTAATATTCATATACACTGATACGAGGCTAATCACCTTGTAGAATATCATACTAATAAAATTAATAATCACCCCATCTCATAGAAATAGACTCAATTTCCTTTTTCGTCCATTCTTTAAAAATAATTCATATCCATTTGCGAAATTCTTTTTTTTTTACTTTATCATTTATGAGTCTCACCATTCACTATTATTTCAAATATTTTTTCTCATTCTCTCTGACTAGTCCAATTAAATATTAAAACTCATGGCATCTCCAAATGACATGTTTTTATAAGGCGAAGAGAGTATTATACACATTTATTACTTTCTCAATCTCTTATTCTGTCACTTATTTTGCTCTCTCTTCATTTTAACAACTAGTAATTATCATTTTTTTTAAAACGAGTGCAGAAAATGAAATGATTCAACTACTGCATAACGAAAGGAGTAACTTATTTCGATAGATTCCCCGGATTCACAAACACTACTTTTGCACATAAATCTGTTTTATTCGCGATGCCAAGGATATTATAGTAAAAGACATATTTTTTTAATATTATTTTGGCCACTTTTTAAATATACTACTTATATCGAATTACTATGGAGTAGCATTTTAATCATGTTTTCATCAATGGATTTTATCTAGTGGAAATACATAAAAGCACTCCATACCCACTTTTTGGAAACCTGCAAAGCTAAAGAATATGCATGACCTCTAACTGAGTTTATTCCTTTTTGGTAATGTAATAAACATAGGAAAATCCTATAAATAAGAGGCAGGTAGTTTTTTTGATAAAAGTTGATGCTAAAATGACATAGGTTTAGAATTCAAATTGCACAGTAACTATCATTTGACAGCAACAGTACAAGTGATGGAATCATTAGGAGGTGTCCTCTTCTCCTCTCTGCATCAATTATCTTAAACCATAGAAAATACCAAATCTCTAAAGTATCCTTCCTTGCACAAGACAAACAAGTAGAATCAATACTCCATGCTAAATGTGTATATCTTTATGTATTTACCAAAATGAAATTAAGAATAATATCCAGGGGTAATCCTAGATATTTTAAATATGAAAAAGAGAAATGGAGCAAACAAAAAAAAAAGCTACATTCCCTAATTTCCAGTCATATGCATGTGTCTGACTGTTTATGTTAGGAAGTTATGAAATGAAATGAAAAGACAGGAGCTACATATATTATGATCAAATATGTATATTTAATCAATTATTAAGGGTGAAAAGCTCCTTTTTCCTCTGCGATATCCTTTTTCCCCACATAAAAACAGAACAAGAGTTTTTGAAGGTACATTATCTTTATCAGGCTGAAGCCATTTCAGTCATTTTCTGTCTTTGAGAGATGCAAGAAAACAAGTGAAAGGAAATTATTCTGTGAGATTGTTGCTGGAATTCATTTAATTTTTGGTGGTCCATTCATTCACGGTTTAGTTTGAACCTGCATATGTTTAACTTTTTTTTTTTATCTCCATTCTGTGAAACTGAGAATGGAGTTTGATAACTCCAGCTAAATGATGTGTTCAGTGTTTGCACTTTTATATATTTTCGAGTTTTAATTTTTTTTCAGGTTGTTGGATTCATTATTATATTTTTTGTAAAAATATGTAAGTTTGACAATAAATTACTACAGTGTATATATGGCCAGCCACATAAATGAATGATGAACCATTAATTATTGTTTAATAAAGAATCTTGTATTGTGCTACATAGTTATAATTATGCATTATGCATTATCACCGTACCAATTGAAAGAAAATACTAGTAGAATGACCATTCTTAGGGGATGAGTTCTGGCAGGCGATTTCAAAAAAATACTACTCATTTTTCTAATTTTTTTAAAGCTAATAATAACTCAGGTGTCACAAGTGTTCTGTTTTTTCGGTAGAAATGGAACTGTTGGTTTTGGATTTTCTAGACTTATAAGTTTGAAAATGAGAATTTATTTATATAGTTCATTTTTTTTTCATTTTATGTTGGGAGACAGAGAGAGATTTTTCATACTTGGACTTCAAATTTGTTTTTTTTAACTGAAATGAATGTTCATCAATAAGAGCATCCACAATAACGGACGTCCGGGCGGGCAAGTAATTGGCTAGCCGCTCGTCCGTCGCGGACGTCCACTATTGGAGCCAGCGACCTCTAGACGAACGAGCGCGACGGACAAGAGGTTGTCCGTGGTGGGAGGCGCTCGTCCGTCCGCTCATCCGCTATTGTGGGCAGGCGACGGACGAGAGCATTTTTTGATTTTTTTTAAAAACTCTATATATATGGCTCGTTGAACTTCATTTCATTTTTTGAATTTTTTTTGAACTATGTATTTTTTTATTATTGAACTATGTATGTTTTTTTTATGGAATAAAATGGTTGCATTTTCTCCGTATTCGTGTCAAAATTTTAATTTCGTATTTGTGAATTTGTTATTATTGTGCTAGGCTATTGAGATGTCCTAGTGCTAGGCTATTATTGTGCAGTGGAATGTCCTAGTGATGTGGCAGTGCAGTGAGATGTCCTAGTGACGTGGCAGGAGGTGTTTTTGGGATGTCCTAATGCTAGGTTATTGGGATGTCCGTCCTACTGTGGATGTTCTAACCACATAGGATAACCAAAGTGAGTAGCAACAAAATTAGCTAATTATAACTCGGTGTGCAATTGACGACTAACGTTTATCTACTCTATTTTAGGTTTTGCAATACTATTGAAGATACTATCGGACTCAAAACTAGTCCAAAACGATTGTGAGACATTGAGAATCTCATTCATCCAGAAACTCATGCTATACCTCTAATTCTAACAAAGCATGTGTTGTAAAATGATGCCATTCAATACTCTTATAACGCCCCCATAGTTTAACCAATAGAACGAAAAGAAAACATGTTATTATCAATGTCTCTTCAAAAATACTTGTATTAGTTACTCATATTTAGGAAAGAATTTTACTATGATAAACTCACTTAAAATAGTCGGGCCCTACCTTGTTGGATTCAATGTTGGAAGGCCCATTAATATTACCATTCCATTTTGATTTACGTCACCTTGAGTTGATTTAAGGTCCACTATAAGGCCCTATTTGATGATGATAGTTAGTACGTATTATATTAAGCCATGTTAGTATTAGGTAAGAAATAGTAAGTACAAATTTTCTATCTTAAAATCAACTTTAATAAAGAGAGTAACTCATAAACTTAGATATATTGGTTCCAATTATCACTTTTACACGTGGAATTTTTTTTAGTGTATTTATCAATTTTCCAAAACTATGTAGTAGAGTACCATCATTTTCGAGAAAAAGGAATAAATCATCTTAGGCCATCCGCAATGGGCGGACGATGGCACGCCCGATGGCGCGCATCGTCCGCGCCATTCATCGTCCGCCCCCACTGTGGGTGTGCGGCATAGGCCGCGGACGATAGTCGCGGCCTCTGCTTCGGGCGCGACTTAAACCGCGGACGATAGCCATCGTCCGCGCCATCGTCCGCTCCATTGCGAACGTCGCGGACGATGGCCATCGTCCGCCCCATTGTGAAGGCCGCGGACGATGGCACGCGGTTTCGTTTTTTTATATAAATCTCGTTTCTCATTCAGTTGTGCATACGAACATATCGACTATCTCTCAACATATTCTCTCTCAACATCCAACGAAAATGAATCCCGGCGAATACACCAATAGTTCTAGTTCGTCTGATTCCGGTCGTTCGATTGACGAAGCATTAGATGCAGCCGTTGAAGAGGCCATGGCGGCATGCTATTCGCAAATGCAGTGCGAGAAGGCAGCGGCTGCAGCGGCAGCTGAGCAAGTCCATCGTCCTATTCGACATAGGACGTATGTCCGACGCAACCACGAGGAAGCTCACAGGCGTCTGGTTGAAGACTATTTTGCCGATCAACCACGTTGGGGCCCGACTGTGTTCCGCCGCCGGTTTCGAATGTCGAGGTACCTTTTTCTCTGCATTGTTCGTACATTGTGTTCACGTGAAGAATACTTCACGTTTTGGGAGGACGGCATCGGGAAACCCGGCCTTACACCATTGCAAAAGTGCACGACTGCTATTCGTCAGTTGGCATACGGCACCACGGCGGACCTTTTTGACGAGTACCTCCACTGTGGGGAGACTACAGGCCGCGAGTGCCTGAAGTACTTTTGTCGGGAGATAGTAGAGGCCTATGGCGACACATATTTGCGCAAGCCGACAGCCACTGATTGCCAGGGTCTGATGCAGATGCACGAGAGGGCGCACGGGTTTCCTGGGATGCTCGGGAGCATCGACTGTATGCACTGGCAGTGGAAGAACTGTCCGACGGCGTGGAGAGGCCAATTCACATGTGGATACAAGGGCAGCCACCCGACGATGATCCTCGAAGCCGTCGCTGACTATCGGCTTTGGATCTGGCATGCTTACTTCGGCGTAGCCGGGTCGAACAACGACATCAACGTCCTCAACTCGTCCACCCTCTTCACCGACCAATGTAACGGCAACGGCCCGGCCATAGAGTTCACTGCCAACAGACGCCAATACCATATGAGGTACTACTTGGCCGACGGCATCTACTCACGGTGGCCAGTTTTCTTAAAGACGGTCAGCTGCCCGATTGGTGAGAAGAGGGTTTTATTTGCGCAAAAGCAAGAGGCGGCGCGGAAGGATGTAGAGCGGGCATTTGGGGTGCTCCAATCACGGTGGGCAATTGTGAAAGGGCCGGCTCGTTTCTGGTACAAGGAAGTCATCGCCGATGTCATATATGCGTGCATAATCATGCACAACATGATAGTCGAGAGTGAAGGCGGAAGCATCACCGATTGGAATGACGACGACCGTGCATCTAGCTCTACCGGCACATCAACCGAGACACCCGATAGAGGGTTACCGTTAGGTTTCGATGAGGTTTTATCTAGGCAGGCCTCTATGCACAACCAACAGGAGCATGCGCAGCTCATGAGCGACATGATTGAAGAAGTGTGGGCTCGTAACCGCCGTCGCTGAGTTTGCGTTTTTTATTATTTCGCATTGTAATGTATTAATTTTTATTAAATGAATGAAATTTTTAAAATTCGTATTTTAAATGTATTTTAGTTTTTTTTTATAATTCGTATGTATTTTGTAAATATTACAAAATTGATGATGTGGCGCGCCTTAGGGCGCCCCACTGCAGGTGGAGAAGGAGGAGGATAAAAATGCTGACGTGGCGCGCCAAAGGGCGCCCCACTGCTGATGGTCTTATGTCGAGAAATGTTTGCTTAATTTAATAAATGTCGCTTCTTCTAAAGACGGTAAAGTTAAAGAAAAATGTTTTGGAGACATAATGTCTAAGACATAATGAGGTTAAAGTAGTCATTTTAGATTGTTTTATATTTTTATTTAAATAAATATTTTGTACATATACCATACTACCCTTGTGTATATAAAACATTTTTTTTATATTTAAGAATTACTTGCTTAGGAAAGTTGTGTGTATTTATATGGATGGCTTGATTTAAGCAAATTATACTCAAATTGTATGAAGTGTATTAAATACTCCAATGATTCTAAGTCACGATTTTTTTAAAAAATATAATTTTAAATAATGAATTTAAACTTTATTTAAATAATACATTATAAAATTATATTTTTTAAATTCTAAACTTATAGGTACTAAATAGATTTAACACTCAATCTTAATTTTATCATTACAAAACATTATTGAATCTATAATTTATATGTATAAAATTAATAAATCAATTTAATTGCTTGAGTTCTTAGAGCATCAAAATTAAGATTTGAAATTTATACATGTTTTAATTTATTAATGGACAAAATGTTAGGGAACAACAATTTAAATTTGTATACTAGAATTAAATTGTTAGATAGTGTCAAAATAATTTAATTAAGTAATAATTTCTATAGCTAAAATAATTTAGCTATAGAAATTTAATAGTCATATTTCACAATTAAAAATTTTCATTTTTCATGCACAACCCTTTCTTTCATGAGATCATAACAAGTAAAAAATTAAGTATCTATACATACATCTACTTACTACTAGTATTTTAAAATTTAGAATTTTAAACATTATTAATAACAAAAAAAAAATAATTGGACGTGAATGACTATTACTATTTCGTTGGACGATAACACTAAGAAACTAAGTATATATGCATGTAGTCATTTTTATGATTCAGAATTTAAATAATAATTTAATGCTAATAAAATAATTTGATGAGAATGACTATTACTATTTCGTTATACTAGTCTTTTACAATATAGAACTTTAACTATTATTTAATAACAAAATACTTGGATGCGAATGAATATTCCTATTTCGCTGGGTAATAACACTAAGAAATTTAGTATATATACACATGTAGTCGTTTTATGACTTCAAAGTTTAATAATTACTAATAAAACAATTTGATGCAAATGACTATTATCGTTTCACTAGATGATAACAAGTAGAAATTAAGTATATAACATATTTATACTACTACTACTATTTTAAAATTTAGAATTTTACACATTATTTATAGAAAAAAAATAATTATATGTGAATGACTATTATTATTTCGTTGGACGACAACACTAAGAAATTAAGTATGTATATGCATGTAATCATTTTTATGATTCAGAATTTTAATAATTATTTAATACTAATAAAATAATTTGATGAGAATGACTATTACTATTTCGATGGATGATAACAATTAGAAATTAAGTGCATATACACATGTAATTATTTTTATGACTTAGAATTTTAATAATTATTTAATACTAATAAAATAATTTGATGCGAATGACGATTACTATTTCGTTGGATGATAACACTAAGAAATTAAGTATGTATACGCATGTAGTCATTTTAATGACTTAGAATTTTAAAAATTATTTAATATTACTAATAAAATAATTTGATGAGAATGACGATTACTATTTCGTTGGACGATAACACTAACAAATTAAGTATGTATATGCATGTAGTCATTTTTATGACTTAGAATTTTAACAATTATTTAATATTACTAATAAAATAATTTGATGAGAATGACTATTACTATTTCCTTGGACGATAACACTAAGAAACTAAGTATGTATATGCATGTAGTCATTTTTATGACTTAGAATTTTAACAATTATTTAATACTAATAAAATAATTTGATGCAAATGACTATTACTACTATTTAGTTGGACGATAACACTAAGAAATTGAGTATCTATATGCATGTACTCATTTTTATAACTTTAAATTTTAATAATTATTTAATACTACTAATAACATAATTTGATGTGAATACTATTACCGTTTCATTGGATGATAACACTTAGAAATTAAGTATATATATACATGTAGCCGTTTTTATGACTTATAATTTTAATAATTTTTTAATACTAATAAATAATTTTTTAAAAAATGCAAGAATTTTTAATTTTTGAAACGTTATAAAGTTAATTTTCTAAGCATAATTTTATAGAGTCGAAGTCTAACTAGTAGTTGTCAATCAAAATATAAAAAAAATATTACATGTGATAAAAGCTAAGAAAATTAATACAAAAATACAAAAGATAACGCAAACAAATGATTCATCATAATAACTACTACTATTATTTAATCATACAATTCAAATTTGAATAAGAAATTTAACAAAAAAAATAATAAAACCGGCTGTGAAAGTATAACATAAAAAAAAGAAAATAACTCATAATTAAATTATCAACTGATTAGATAAAAATTTATTTGTAAAAATAATAATATATGAAGTTATCAAATTATTTTATTATTAAATAGTACTCCCTCCGTCCCGGGCTATTCGCCCCTTTCCTTTTCGGCACGGAGATTAAGGAATGAGTGTATAGGAAAGTCAAAAATTACGGCTGTAGGTGAAAATTTTTACTAAAAATGGAAAGAGTGCAAGTAACTTGGGACGCCCAAAAAGAAAATAAGTGCGAGTAGTGCGGGACGGAGGGAGTAATAATTTAGTATGCATTTTGATAATTAATACTATAGTAGCTAATTTATAATCTAAATTCATGATTTTTAAATAAATAATATAGTATAAAATTAACATGAAAAAATGATATGTAAACATATAAAAAGTTTCGAGGTTTATCTCTAATCATATCAATAAATATGCATTTAGATAAAGATATTTAATTTGATTTAATATTCCTTAATAGATTTGTATCCATTTAATATGATATTGGGTAAACTAGTCATAATAAAAAATATTATCTATGTCAAAATGCCATAAGGGTATTATGGCTTGGAGACATTATGTCTCTAAATCACTACCTAAAGTTAAATTAATACAGTTCCGTCTATTCTAACATAATTAAATTAAACTAGAATTAATAGAACTCAGTTAATTAAATTTAAACGATTATAATATCTAGGAAAAACTAAAAAAGAGGTAGTGTTCATTACGCTCTGCGTCAAAGTGTAACCTAGGTAACCTAGCTTAAACCAAATTAAATTAGTTCGGACCACACTAATTTAATTTGTATTTGAAATTGTTACTTTTATGATTATCCATCTTTATCACCACTACTTTTAACAACTACTATCAGTCTCATCACTTTTTCAACTGCAAGTTTTAATCGTCCAAATTGTCAATTTTATAATTGTAATAATACTCTTATTTTTATTTAACTAATCCTATCACTTTTATTCATAATACTACCAGTTACTAAGACGGTTGTCATCGGAGTATCACTTTTTACTAATTTAAACAACCTTTAATCCTAAAACATAGTTTACACTATTTAAACGCCCCCACAATTTAATCATAGTGCTTTTATTTTCATCTCTGAAACATTGATCATTCACTTAAAACGAATGTGAAACAACAAAACCATCATCAACAACAACAACAATAATAATAATAATAATAATAATAATAATAATAATAATAATAATAATAATAATTCGAAATGGTGTTAGAGTAATTATTACTGCGTGATCTTATTACCCAATTCACAATGAAACTTCATTTTCCAAATAAATGCTGTACTTTATTGTGTTTGACTTTACCTTATTTCTTACGAAAACGTACCCTTTATTTTGGTGACTAATTAATTCTTTCCGTATTACGTTTAATAATATACTAATAGGTAGGACACTTTTAGTCCCTATAATAGGTAGGACACTTTTAGTCCCTATATGGATTAGGAGTATAATTTATTACCACTCACAAATCAATATTCCTTTTCTTTTGAACTCACAAATCACCTTCAAATGGAGTATCAAATTTAATTTCGTCTTTTTCCCACTATACTGAACTTGATAATGTGTTTAGTTTATGAGATTTAATCACCTTCAAATGGAGTATCAAATGGAGTATCAAATCACCTTCAAGCAGTTTAGTTTGAAAGATTTTATATCGAGATTAAATATATAATGTGTTTAGTTTATGAGATTTAATCTCAACTATATTTTAGATTGATAATCACTTGATAATTAGTCATAAACTCCTTCAATTAAAATAATCTTACAACAAAATCCTAAACTATCTTGATCTAGCTTCTTGTGTAGCAAACCGAATACCTAGTTGATAATTCTGATAATTAGAAATGAATCATACTGACAAGAAAGAAAATCATTGCCAGTTATAGAAAAAAAAAACTACTACTAAAATACTAAATAGTTACTGCAGTTAATCTCAGAAAATACAATCATTATTTTCTTTGAATGCCCAAAAAAGAAAAATGGAAAAAAACCCTGCCAAGAACATTAACTGCTCAATAATACATTGGCAGAGATAACCCCAAAACCCCACAATTCAAGCCGTTAAAAATGGAGTAGTAATAAAGAACAATCACCAGTACAGATTGTGCAACTCAAATTATATGAGAGAGAAATTAGGTCATATATTTGTGAAATAGTAGTAAAATTTAATTCATTCAATTTCGATCCAGACAAATTTTAGATTTTCTATATCATTTTGATTCCATTAGGCCATTTTATTTTTAATGTTTGAATAACATAAAAAAATTAATTTTAGATTTTCTATACCTACTTTGAATAAGCAACCGGAACAATTAATTATTAACTTAAAAAGTAAAATTAAAAGTAATTATTTATCCTAACACACAAACTAATTGCACAGCTTATAGTATTGAAAATGTTTTCACTCAAGATTCTGAATCGTAAATCGAAAAAACTCCATAAATAAACCTCAATAAAAATGGATATGCTATTGGAAAGTGAAAATGGTAATGATTTTGAAGATACAATAGGGAGTTATTGAACTGATGAAATGATCACAGAGCACTCGATTTCCGAAGCACAAAATATATGTTGACGTGAGAGGGAATAGATTTAATAGTCTGAAATTTGGATATTGTTGTTTTTTCTCTATGATTAAATATGATGAGTAAAATAAATGAGCAACTCTTCATTTTCGTTGTTAATGCATATGTACTGAGGCAGATATACATCACATCATCTCTAATTCTAACTCTCTAGCTATTTCCTTCTCAACCATATATATAAATCTATTACTACTACTAGTATTTTGTAGTATGGTATTAAGATGATCCGGTAGATAGAAATAAGTGTGTGACAATATTAATTAAGTATTAAATTAAAAATATAAGGATAAATTTATACGTAATTTATGCGATTTGTGCATAATCAATTTATCTTTCTTAATTTATGTTTGTCATTTTCCATTGAGAATCTAAGAATCACACTTTTTCCATTGTCGTCGATTATCGTTAAAATGTTGATTATTTGTGACTATGTCCAAGAAACGAATTGTGTAATATATCATGTGCTAGTATATTATGAATAAGTTGATAGATTTAGGAATTAATTAACTACCATAAAAAGAAGATCACAATCTCACCCTTTCTAAAATAAAATAAATCGAAAATAAAATTACTCATTACATTATTTCAAGCCATTAATTAGATAAAAAAAATTCTAACGGTCTTGATTTTGTAATTGTTAATATCTAAATCATATTATTTTATTGCATCCCATTATCAATAAATATTTTTATCATGAGAATATGAGAATTATTTCCAGTTCCTAGATCGCAAAAATCTATGATGACTATGATCAGTGACCAAACTACACATTTTATGATAAGGGTCGTCTAATAATACATGTCATGGCCTATTTAACAATATTTGTTTTGAAAGCAAATATAAAATTAAAATAAACTTATAGAAAAAGAATAACAAAGATATAATTATATATTATCCATAAAATTAAAGCTTCAATACTTCATAGTAATTATCAAATGGAACTAATTAAATATATCCGAAAAGTTGAAAACCTATAATATTCATTAAAATTTCTAGGCCCCATGATCCATCCCCACCACAGTGTATGGTGAATGTTTCTTTTTTATGGACTATCCCAATTTCAAATATCAAATGCAATGGAATCTTCATACTATTAGTTAAATTATTGGCATATACAATGATTTCATGCATTTTATGTGATATTTTCACCTTCAGCTAATTTTTGACTAACATGAACTCGGGTTTTAAAACATTTATTCAAATTAAAACAATGAAATAAAATATCTGCATATATCTATACACATACTTAATTCGCGTTCATTACTTGATTTTCCAGTTAATACTAGGAGTATAATAATAATAAAAAATGGATATGCAACTACATCTATTTAAGGGCTATCAATAAATTTAGTCCCCAGATCACATGCAGTGGAACTGATAACAGTCCCAATCCAGTCGCGTTGCAATAATATAAATCTTGAATGAATTTAATTAGAAAAATCCTAAGTTTTTGTGACAGATGAGCAAGTATTACTGCGGATAGTCATACAAATATTAATTGTCTCAACTGTTGCAATTTTATTCATTCAATTATCGAGTCCCAAACATTTGCTATATGGGACGACACAATTTATTTCACATTAAAAGTTCAATTGCCTTCAAATTGTCAAAGTTTATTTGTCACATTTCACATTAAAAGTTTAATAAGCACCCAAAATAGTCATAATCTCACACTGTCTATAATGGTAAATTAGTTGAGATTGTCTTCGCTACATATACTCCCTCCGTCCCAGTTTAAGAGTCACATTTTAGAATCTTCCATATTTGGACATAAAAGTTTACCCCATTATTCATCAAAATTACACCCAAATGCCATTATTTACATAAAAATAAACCAAAAAAAAAGAGAAAAACATAACCTCCCCCACCCCCTAGGCCCTAACGCCACCCCTAATTTGACTTGCATCTCTCTCTCTCCACCTTCTCGTCTCTCCTCACTCTCATTCAGCGAAACCCTAATCGGCGCCTCCTATAATCTCCTCTCTATATTCGCCATTATTCCATCACCTTTCGATTCTCATGGCCGATGAATGGGATGCAACGCCGGATTTTGAATTGTTGCCATCTTTGGATACCGTCGTCCCTAATACACCACCGGAGGTCATTGACAGGTAGGAAATCGAATGAGCGGTCGATTGGTACCACCGATCTGGAAATCCACGACCGTTTGGGGGTGTTGACGGGTCTGAAACTCTTCCACCATCTGAGGTCGTCTACGAATAGGAAACTCTTCCACCGTCTGAGGTCTTCGACGGATCTGAAACCCAACCACCGTCTGAGGGCTTTCACGGATCTGAAAGTCAACCACCGTTCCAACCCTATGACGACTCTGAAACGCAGGCACCGTCCCAGCCCTATGACGACTCTGAAATGCAGGCACCGTCACTGCCGTTTGACGACTCTGAAACTCAGCCATCGTCCCACCCCTTTGACGACTCTGAAACTCAACCACCGTCTTCATCAAAGGTGGAGTACACCGAGAAGGAAAAAGCAATGTTGTTGATCTTGTTGCCTAGTCTCAAGGATCTCATCTAATCTGTGAGTATTTTTTCAATTCTAAGCCACCCCTGTGTAGGGTTTGGAGGTTGTTTTTAGGGAATTGATTGAGGGTTATTGCTGTCTTGGCTATGTTGGTTTGTATGCTCCTCTATGATGAAGTTTTTCTGAGAGTAAAGCATGCTAATCTATGTATTCTCTGCATTGGTTGGATTATTATGATTTTAGCCAACCTTGTGATGGTTTGGAGGCTCTGAGTTGCAATGTTTGTGGTCTTTGAATGGTTCGTTGGCTCTGATTTTATGTTATTGCTCCTCTGTGATGAAGTTTTTCTAAGAGTAAAGCATGCTAATCTATGTATTCTCTGCATTGGTTGGATTATTGGGAATTTAGCCACCCCTGTGATGGTTTGGAG
Source organism: Salvia splendens (assembly GCF_004379255.2). Lineage (NCBI taxonomy): Eukaryota > Viridiplantae > Streptophyta > Magnoliopsida > Lamiales > Lamiaceae > Salvia > Salvia splendens. The sequence continues at coordinate 24,313,861 of NC_056045.1, forward strand.
GCTCTGATTTGTAATTTTTGTGCCTTTGAATGGTTTGTTGGCTCTGATTTTGGGTTATTGCTCCTCTGTGATGAAGTTTTTCTGATGATAAGCCACCCCTGTAATAGGTTTGGAGATTTAAGCCATATGATGAAGCTTTTCTGGTGGTTTTTAAACAAAAACACACACCTACATCACTTACACTTGGAATTCATACAAAATGCAGCTTATAGAGCTGTAATGCAACCTATTTACCCTAACCCAAAATGCAGGCTATAACCCAAAAAACAAGTTTACATCCTAAACACCAACCTATTTTGATGCTTATACTGTAAACCCCATGACCCAAGTGGCCTATCTAGAAACCTAAAACATTGCTTAGATGCACTATGTCATATGAGGCACCCACATCATTCTCAGGGAGTAGTAGATACTCCAAGCTTTCCCTTACTAGATTCTCTTCAACTTCAAGTGAGGTAGGAAGCCTCACTGTCTTACTCAACCTATCTTTGTTCAAGTGGGGGATTTTGTAGTTGTTGCTCCCATGGACTTCTAGGATCTTGCTGAAATAGCTTTGTAATGTTAAGAAAACATTGTTTATAGTTTGTGGTGTGAGTTCCTCAAAAGAACTCCAAACATTACCTAACAATTCATCTATATTGGTGGCTAGTTTGTCATCTTGTAGTGATTGTATAGCCCTAAAAAGCCAAGGTCCAATACATTGGTGTCTGGGGAGTTGGCTGGTTGGCTAATTAGATGGAATTGAAAATCATCTGAAGTTGCAAGAGCCTCAAATTGTAAGAGGATTTCAGGTGGGGTTTGGCATTATCTTGTTGGATATATATCTCCTTGCTTGCATTGGCTGGCCACTTAGCCTTGATTGTTGGAATAATCTGTGCATGATGTATGAATGAATGACTAAGTGATGACATTACCAATGTCTGATAGTAATGTGAAACAAAAAATGTACATACCTGATTCAAGAGACATTCTCTCATGGCTTCCTTGTTAACTGATAGGATAGGCTTTGTCTCAAGTGTCCCTCTTGGCCTATTCTTTGACTTCCTTTTGGCTGGAACTTGTTGTGTGAATGGAAATATGCCTATTTACCATCAAAGATGGTCTGGCCATCACTGCTAAATTGTGGCCTACTTACAACACACATGAACATCACTTTAGTGATGAATCTTTTTGATTTACAAGACCTGTAAGGCTCACCCTCATCCGGCAAGAGGTAGTATCTGTCTGAAGCCTTTGTCATGTAGAACCATTTCTCATCGATATGAACTGTGTTGTGCATTGCATGATAAAGAAGCTTACCTTCAGCTATAGTTGGCTGAATATGAGTAAGACACCATCTCATTCTATCAATTTTGTTTGCTTCAGTGAGTGCTGGCTTTATGGCATTTGTATGTGGTCTTATCTGGTTATCCTTCCCCCATTTACCAACTGTGGACTTGCTAACTTCCATCTTAATATCAAGTTTCTTATTGATGATCTCTCAAGCAGAGACAAGTGTCTAAACTTATCTTCATCAAGAATTACTTTTCCTTTTTTCTTACTATATCCTGATGCTTTGCCTGTCATGACAACAGGTTCCCCATTTTCAACTTGCTGCTTGGCTATCCTCCATAAGTGGCTAGCTGTCCTTGCATGCACTTTGAATTTTTTGGCTGCCTCTTGAAATGAACCATGTGGAAGTGCTCCAGCACGACATTGCTGTTGAAGGAACTGCACAATAAGGTTCTTCTCTTGGCTGCTCAAACTCAGAGAGGCCCTCGGCCCTTGCTCTTGCTCTGCCTCTTGAAAGTGCTCCTGCTCCATCTCCATTGCCCTATGATGAGAATTTTTTTAGGGTAATTTAGCTATAAATATGTTTGCTTTGTTTTTGATAGGTGAAATTGAAGTATTTGATAGTAATGGTGGAGTGAATGTATTCATAGTTGTAGTTTAGCTTTTGAATGGTTTTGGATTTTTCTCTTCATGGGATTATAATGGTTCACTCTTTAAATTTGTTTGAGATGTGATGACCGATGCACTCCTTCACATGTGTTAATCAATTTTTTTAAGGTTGGCAGCAGGTTTAATAAATTTAAGGAAGAAAGATTAATCAAATTGAAAGATGAAAAACCATAAGTTTAAATAATTTAATGAATTTGACTTACAAGTAAAAAAGAAACATCTTTTAAATTCAAAAAGTCAAAAGGAACTCACTTTTCACCAACTCACTTCATTTATTACACACTACAACAACTCACTTCATTTATTACACACTCCACCAACTTCTTAAAACCCGTGCCATAACTAATTCTAACTTCTAAACTGGGACGGAGGGAGTATTTTCTTTTCGAGATTTGTCTCATTTGAGGTACTAATAAAAAGGAAGCCATGCAACATGCATACAGTTCCAGCAAATTTAAATTAAATTAAACACATCAAGATTACAATTACATTCACATAAATTTTCAACACCTAATCAACAACAATATTACTACTAGAGTACATTTCATTTCCTGCTGCTTAGTAAGACTACACAGACCTTGTATTTTATTTCATCAGTACACACTACTTCATTATGCAATGTGCACTGATGATACAATACTAATTCAAAAAAAAAGTGAAAAAAGCATTTAAATGAAGAGGCGCATTCGAATGCACGGTGCATCCGTCTTAATTAATTAATAATAATGGGGACAGATGCACCGAACATTCAGATGGATATGCTAGAAGTAGTGAGCGGAGGGGGAGCAGAAGGCGGCGCCGCTCCAAATCTCCTTGAAAGCTCTGACGATGATGGCGTGGTAGTAAGGAGAGTTGAGCTGCAAGAAGCAGTTCAAGAGCTCTCTGAGATCATCTTTGGAGTAGAGCTCCTTTTCGAGGATCATCTGCAGCATGGAGCGTCGGAAGTCGAGATAAGGGTCTTCCGACTCTTTCTCGACCGCCACGCTCTGCCCGCCCAGCCTCCCGAAGCCCTGCACCGCGCGGAGGCTCTTGATGTCCGCCTCCGAGGAGGAGAAGCAGTAGTGCGGTGGCGTCTCGATGGCGGAGGACGAGGAGAATGTGGTCGTGGTGTTGAGGGAGCTCGAAGAGGAGGACGAGTTGCGGTGGCGGTGCCTGCGGCGGAAGAGGGCGGAGAGGGAGGACCCGCAGTCTAGTTTCACGCTCACTGTGTTGAGAATGTGTTTCTTGGCACTTGGCATTGTATTACAAAAGTATTCTTGCTTGTTTCTCTATATATGGGTGGGTTAAGTGATGAGAGGAAGTAAAAAATCAATATCCAACCAAATCTGTACATTATGGAAAGACAAAGATAGATAACTATCGTATTTACTTTTATTTATTTGGGAAAGTAGTAAATTTAGAAAGTTATATTTACCACTTTTCCATATACTATAAGGTAAATGAGAGTTATTTTTCTTTGCATTTTCATTTATATAGAGAGATAGGGTGGTCAACGGTACATTTATAAGAAGTTTTAGAACTCAGTGTTTAACATTCAAACTTTGACGAAAAAAGGTTAAATTATTTAGTATTTCTGTCATGCATCATCTGATATTAATAGTCGATAAGATGAAGAAAGGCAAATGATTTGGGGGACCCTTGTTTAAATGAGAACAACACATTTGATATTGTAATTTATCTATCAAGATCTGAATCACTAACATTTTGGCAGACAAGGGAGAACTCCCATTTGCTATAGAACCTCAGAAGCGTTATTACGCGGGCGTTGGAAGTCATTATTTTTATTTTTCCAACGCATATATAATGCAAGTAAAGTGGTAGTAAGAGCATCCACAATAGCGCCTAGCGCACCGTCTAGCCGAGCGCCGGCGCTAGGCGGTGCGCTAGGCGATCTATTGCAACCGCCTAGCGGATTTCGCGATAAAAAACCGCCTAGCGCTCGGCGGTTCCGCGGCGCTAGGCGATCCATTTGAGTGTAAAATACGAGGCATTCATTTGTTGACAGTAGGTAGGGTAATCTAGTCAGGTTGCTCATCAATACCTTCACGCTTTATCAATTATTAAGAAACATTATATATATGATACAAACAAGAATTGTTCATTATTGTTGGACTAGAGAATTATTTTGAATTATTCGATTCAATCGAGTTACGGTAGTGTTAGTTATACATTTCTATTCTGGATTAGTAGGTTTGAATCCTAAGTTGGCTACTGAGATAAATAGCTTGATGTAGAGTACCAACCCTTTGAGCAAAATATTGTAGCAAGAGATAAAAGGGAAAACCCAGAGACCGATCCCATCATTTTAGTTTTAATGTGAAAATTAAGAGATAGATAATATTATAGATCAGTAAAGAGATAATATTATGTTAGAACATCCCAAATAAGAATACTGGAATGTGGAGGGAATTAGTTTCTATGATATTCATATATTCGCTTTGTAGGCATCTTTGACTAAAGTAGAAGCTTTTGTTTAATTATTGTATAAGTTTGTTAGCTCTTGATTTTTTAATGCATAGTGCATAACATAATCATGCGTATCCATGTGCAGCTTGAACAGAAGGATTCAAACCCGACATCAACTGCTTTTAGCTCATTGTACGCGGCTCCTGATCAAATTCGAGACGTGCAGGAGAAAGCATGAGTGAGACCATCATGTTCAATGTCAAGACATGCATCGGGTACCTGTTTTTTTCCAAACGGAAGAAGAATAAGATTCAAGCAAGAGATGCTTAGTGACAGCACAAGACGAGATTTTATGCATTCATGAAGAATAGAGATTATGCAAATAAGTACTGTATGTAGTAATGCAGTGCTCAACAGGCCGGTCTCGACAACCAAAGAAAGCAAACTTAATGAAAACAAACGACCACCTCTTCATATATATGCAGAGTACCCCAGTGATCATCAAGGCCAAAAAGAAAAGCAATCTGGTTTCTCTTGCTCTTGATGGATTCCAAATCTGATTTTATTGTCAGCTATATATATATATATATATATATATATATATATAAGACTATAAGAGATATACTAGAATAAAAAACCATAAACATCAGATGATTTATTATAATATTAGTAATTTTTAAACTTATGGAATTGGGAGCCAAAAACAAAGAAAGCTTACTGTCTGAATATCAGTCATAGCCATATGGAGTACTTCACATTTTGTAACGAATGATACTAGAAAAGAAAAGTATTTTCAGCAAGCATAGAGTCACTTGTATGAACCAAGTAGGATTTAGTCAACAATTGCACCTTCAGATCATGTGTGAGTAGAGCCTCGACAGCAGAAGACAATCATGACTTCCCGATGGATAGTTTTACAAGGAATCTTGTGATATGCGATGGGAGGGCTCCAAACAAGGCCGCGATTAAGTTCATTTTCCTACTCTGTTATCATCAATTATTCAATTATTGGTAGCAGCTGTGTCAAGTTATTTAATGAACATAGATGATAATCATTCAGTGACACAATTCGCATGTAAAATTGTAAATATGTAATGCATGGATAAACATGGTTATGCACACATGCAAAAACAACTCAAAGGGATAAAGACATCGAAGAAGTCTACATCACAAGGAGGTGCTATACATTGCAAGTCTTCTAATGGATGACTGTGTTGAGGATGCAGTGTTCATGGTTACAAACCAATGCAATATATAACCTAACAGAGGATACAGAGGTCCCAAAGACAATTAAAACATGACAGAAAAAAAGGATTACCAAAAACAGGCTGAATGCATACCTTATCTTTCTTGCTACATCTCGTAAGTATGTCATGAGATATATATGAACCAATGGAATGGCCAACCGTCAGATACAAAATCAACATTAATCATCATTACTAACCCGAAAGGTCTAGCAAGTCAAGAAACAAAACTTTTAAAAGATGAACTACATATGAGTTGAACATAGGCTCTGTGAGAAGATTATAAATGTACAATTAGACTTGTTTTACTGTAAGGTGGAAATGTTACACGGTTTACCAGTATTATAGGTGCTTCAACATCTTGAAGTTCCCGGTCAATAAAGCTTATCTGGAAAAGGTGAAAAAAGAAGAGCCATTTGGAGTCGGGAATTTCACTCAATAATCAGACACGGCTTGCATAGAAGGAGAAAATGAATCATGCCATAAAAAACTAAAACATCATCTTTACAGCAAACTTAACAGTTCAATATTTGCAGCTCTTGGTTATGTTGTTTTCCTAATTATGTTTTGAGTAAACTCTTTCCAGACATATTACAGAGAAGTAAGAATTAACCTTACGATCAATTTGTTCTTCCAATGAGAACAGCCTTTGAGACTCCCAATTCTGGCAAAACAAGAAGCATGAATCCCATGTCATTTTCCAGTTAGAGTGCATTTCAATTAGAGTATTTTATAAAAGACGACAGTCATCAACTAAAAGACATAATTTTATAGAGTTAAAATAATGCGTACAAATGTTAAAGAAGCAAGGATATCTGTGAGATATCAAGCCGAAATAACACAAAATGTGAGGACGATCACATAGACTGTAAAAAGTAGGAAAAAATGGCATTTGTTCTTTTAACTAACACCATAAGACTTAGCACTGTGATTTATGTACTGAAGTGTTAATCTAGGTTCCTTCTGGAACATCCAAGTAGTGAAGGCTCGCCGCACTCCTTCCCCCGAATAAAAAAATCAAGAAAAAACATAAACTATATTTGGTACTCCTATAATTTTCCAGAAAGTGTTTAACTAAAGTGTGATCCCTCTTGAACTAGTTAAATTTAGTTCCAATCTTTAGAGTATTGCATATAAATGAGAATTATCAATATAACTTGGTAATCAAGGCAATCACCTTTTGCGAGGGGGATATGTGGCTAATACCTTCAGCAAGGAAACCAAGCAATCAATCAACAGAGATTCTATGGTCACTGAATTCCCAATTCTACAACACTATGTTTAATGCAAAGGGAAAACACATACTACTTACAAGATTATCAAAAAAAAAACTAATGTTTACTTTTTTTGATAGGCAAATGAATACTACATTTAAAGGCCACCTCACGGTGGACTCAAACCCAAGACCTTTGGTCTCAGGCATTACCACTCTACCACTAGGCCAACTCACACACACACCAATCTTTGCTTGTTAGTGACAGATGCAGTCCCTCCCAATAACTCATACAGTGACTCCAAAAATTTCATTGTAAAATGAAATAACTCATACAGTGACTTTGATCATTCCCACCTTAAAAAAAATCTACTTATTCAGTCATAACTCACATATAAGTATGAAATAATTGAATACCTGGGTTGCCTGGAATCAACAACACATGTAACCTAGGCTATAATTTCCAATGCATCTGTCTTAAATCTGATTAAAAAATGGGTGCAAAATCAAGAACATAGCATTCTCTGATGAAATACAGCAATGTTTGTACGATCAACACAGGTCTTGAAACATTAACAAGTCTATAGTTGGCACTCTTTTCTTCTCGACCAAACTCCTGATTTGACTGCCCATCTTCGAGTGGATATATTTTGCCGGAAATGGACTCCTGCAAGTAGAAGCTCTGCAGAAATGAATGGTGAGGAACATTAATCGGTTGAAAAATTCATAATGTTTTAAGCAATTAGAAGTACCTGAGTGGAAACAAGTGTTGAAATGGGAGAGAGAAGCTTCAGAAACATCGAAATCATGGATATTCAAACCGGAAACAGCGTGTTGCATCAACTTTCGGATGCAATTGCGGCACACGACATCGACAACTGCCGTTGAGTTTCCCTTCTTTTTTTTGTCTCGGGCAAAATGTTAAATGTATAAACAATGAATAATTTGCCATCAATTTAATTCGAACAAATGCAGTTAAATTAATTCTCCTTCCGTCCCATAAAAATATGAGTAATGGGTATGACACAAGAATTAAAACAAAAATAGTAAAATAAGAGAGGAGGAAAATTGTATGGTAAAGTATGAGAGAGAAGGAGAACGATAGTTAAAATAGTGTTAGTGGATAGTAGGATTTACATTATTAAATTGATATAACTTTTTAAAAATATAATCCACATATTTTTATGCTACGGACGAAAATGGAAAGTGCACATATTTTTATGGGACGGAATGAGTAATTTTTTTCAAACAAATTTGTCCTCGACCGGAATTTTCAAATTATTAATGGACTAAAATTTACCATTTATTTTTTTCAAAATTCTGGATTTAAAAATTTGCTCTGTAGCTATATTCATTGTTCGAATATTTGCATTTTAAATTAATTAAAATGTATAAATAGCGAATCATATGAAATAAGAAAGAATTAGAAAATATGATATGAGATGCGTGGATAGTTGTAAGGGTATGAAAATTTAGGGTTTATAATTAAAATTTCACTTTCACTAGATGGACGAGTTTAAAGAATTATTGGGAAAAAAAATAGTGAAAAAAGTTAGTGTATTACTATAAGGTGAATCTCACTTTCGACCAAATTTGAGCCATGCTCCTGACTATTTGAGGAAAAAAAATAGTGAGGAAACACACGTACGATCACATTCACCCTACGCTCTTGACCCTCCAAGGAATAAGAACAACAAGGAAACTTGACAGAGGTGGTTTGTAACGAAAACGAGATAAAAAAGATACTTATGGACAGAGATAGAAGGGTGAAAATGAGGCGTGAGGTGAGGTTTTAATTTACCTTAATGTACGTGTATAATTAACATTAAAGAAGTCCTAATTTATTTTTAAAATAAAAATACACTATTATTATTTGGACTCAATAACGTCTCTTAACCGTCTCATCTCTCCATTATCCATGGGTCTCACTGCACTTTTTACCTCATCTCTTAACTAAGAGACAACACATGCATCCCTCCATCTCTTAACCATCTCATCCCTTAACTATTCTTTCAATTTCATTTTTTTTATTTTTATTTCCAACTGTTGGCAATTGAAACTAAAAATATAACATATAACTGTCTCACATCGGTGTCAAGAGAAAACTGAAACTAGTATATAGGTCTCATGGGCCCCTCCTCCTATCACCAATTGGTTTTAGGATGGAACCCATTGATTTCTATCATGGTATCAGAGCGGGTCGCCGACTGTGGGTCAAATTTAACTGACCCAGCAGTATATCTGGGTCAAAATCGAAAAAATGACTGACCCAACAGTATACCTGGACTTAAAAATTTGGGCCAAGTGGTCCAACCGATCGAAAAAAAATTGGGCCGATTGTCCAATCGATTAGAAAAAAGTCCAACCCCTCCAAGGTTCACCTTGAAGGGTTTGAGGGAGGGTGTTGACAATTGAAACTAAAAATATAACATATAACTGTCCCACATCGGTGTCAAGAGAAAACTGAAACTAGTATATAAGTCTCATGTGCCCCTCCTCCTATCACCAATTGGTTTTAGGATGGAACCCATGGATTTCTATCACCAACAAATTCAATTAATAAAAACACACTTCATTAAATAAAAGAAATTTACAATTTAAAATCCTAAAAAACAAAAAAAACACATAATTGAAATCCTAAGAAAATAAAAAAAACACATAATTAAAATCCTAAAAAAATTAAAAAGTCATAATTTAAAATACTAGAAATTAAAAATTGCACTATTAAATTATAAAAACTACTCCGCCGGCGAATCATCCCCCGAAGGCGGTGGCGGTTCCCTCAAGCTAGGTGGAGGCGGAATACCAAGTTGATTTGCCAGATACTCAATGCCGGCAAGATGGACTTGATATTGAGGAGACGTCATGCGGGAAGTGTCAGCCATCATGGCGGTGAAGTACATGGACATTAGGGAGGACGACGGCCCTTGGAAGCCCGTCTGGCTTGATTCGCCCCGGCCCCTCCCCCTCCCTCTAGCCGCCTTGTTCCCTTGCGGCCGACGTCGTGTACCGGAGGAGCCCCCTGCATCGGATGTCGGGAACTCAACCTCTTGTGAGGCGTTGGCTTCCCCGCCCTCACTAGACGAGTATTGGTCACTAGCCGTATGCTTCGTGCGTTTCGAGCTCGAGCTCGTGGAGGAATCGACACCGCCAGCCCACCTATCAAGATGTTTGACCACCTCCCAAACATCGGGAAATTTGAAATCTTTGCCGGTGTCGGATTTGAAGATTCGCAAAGCCGCTCTCAGAATGTCGGATCAACAGGCTCCGCTTTGCTATTGCTTCGCTTCCCTCTTGTAGATTCCACAAAATCTTTTAACATCTCTGTCGGCTCGCTCAAAATGAGCGTGAAGCATCTTCAGGTTGCGGCGGAAGGCCCCCCCTCGGCTTATTTGCGTTGTATACGACGATGACTTTATCCCAAAAACTTTGTGGTTTTGTTGATTCCCGAGGATGGGATCGTTCGACGTACTGATCTAAGCGTCGAACAGAGCCATCGTCTCCGCTTGTGTGTATGGATGACGGCCGCCGTCGTCTCCGTCCGGCACCACCTCCGGAGTGGGTTCCTCCGGAATATCCTCCCTAATTTGGGATAATCCCTGCGTTTGCGAGCTCCTCGGACCCAAGGGAGGGGAAGGACTATAGTATGCAGGAACTGGAAAAGATGGTGTTTGGTACGCCGGCGTCGCTGAGCCTTGGGTGATCGGCGATGAACCGGAACCGGAAGCACCCAAAACATTGTACATGCCCCCCTAATCGGCAAACGCGTTCAAGTCGTAGCCGTCGGGCCAGAGTTTCCGTCACCGGACATGTTTGCAGAAATTGGAGAGGAAAGAGAGATGGTGTTTGTGAGAGTGTAGTGTTTGTGTGTGGAAAAAATGGTGGGGGAATTGTGTGTGTAGTGTTATTTATAGATGAATGTGGGAAAAAAACGGGCAGAAAAAAACGGTAAATTTTTTTATTCAGAATTTTAAAAAATTTTAAAAAATATCAAAAAATCGACGCCCACTCTCGTGCCGGCAAGTGGGCGTCATGCCTTTGCGCTAGAGCTCGCCACGTGGCGCTGGCGCGTAGCGGGTTGTCCCGCCATCCCTCACCCCCACGAGCTAAGTGACAAGACGGAGCATCTACAGCGGCGTCTCGCTGCGGGCTCGTCTCGCCTGGACGAGACCGAGCCCGCAGCGAGACGCCGCTGCGGATGCTCTAACGGATGCCAATATAACGAGGGATATTGGTCTCTAAAACCATGAACTTTGCCTAAAATTTGGTATTTGCCATGAATTTTGAAATTGGTCTATAATATCACAAACTTTGCATTTTGTTTGGTATTTTCCAAACTCACTCAAATAAGATATTTTCATCAATATCTTATTTTATGTAGACAACCGTGTTATATACCAATTTTAAAGTTCATGAGAAATACTAGAGACCAATTTCCCATTCGTTATAAATACTCCATTATGATAATTCACTTCCTATCCATCCTGTTTTTCTACATAAAAATAAATAAGAATTCGTATATTTTTAAATTAATATCCCCTTCGAGCTTAAAGTATGCTCACGTTTCATAAATATCACGCATATTTTATAATGGCATTAATCCTCAATATATCAACTCTAAATTTAAAAATATTATCAAAAGTAATTAAAGTCTATAAAAAAATAAAAATTCGGAATGAGATAATCATATTTACCATGTACTAGCAAATGAAAAATCGAACTAATCAAAATAAAAACACGGCATTCGAAAAGACAAAAATGCCCTTACCAGAACATAACTGCCAAACGGTAAACCCGTTCAATGGAGCGATCCCAACAGTTCCACCATTTCCCTTCATCCAACTTTCAATCTTCTCCACTCTTTAATTATTAAACCCAATTTTCTCTCTCCAAACACACACCTATATATACACACACGCCATAATTCTAACACCGATGCACGTTCATTCAAATTAATAGCCTTCCTCTTTCTCTCTCCCTGCCGTCTGGTTTCTGAGATTTCATTACATTTCTCAGGAACCCATTCTCGCATTAGGTCAATTCAATTCCCCCTTCATTTTTCCTTCAACGATCGAATCCATTGATCAATTTGTTTTCGATCATTTCCTTAATTTTAATGTTTTCTTGTTTGTGATTTATGGTCAGAGATATTAACAGGCGGGGAGATATTAATAAGCATCTGCAAATATGATTGAGGAATTAATTACCAGGAGCTTGATGTGGGGATTTTTTTTTGAATGTCAATTTAATGTTTTTTCCATTTACAGAGTATTTTTTAATTCTTTTTTTTTTTGGGTACAGCTTGGTGTTTGGATATGCATATCCTGCATTCCAATGTTTCAAAACTTTGGACAAAAGCAAGGTTACGGTTCCAGAACTCAGGTTTTGGTGCCAATACTGGTGAGGAATTTTCTCATATTCGAACAATGACACATATGTATGTGTCTAGTTGATGTAAAAAGATTAAAAACTATATGTAAAGGATGTTTATTTAATCTCATTTGCAGGGTAATTGTTGCGCTGATATCAATTATTGAAAAAGTCCTTGATATATTTGTTTCATGGTAAGTCATAATCAAAACACATGTTATACATTATGTTAGTATCATGTCACACTAACGATTCAATTTTATTTGAAGGGTCCCCTTTTACCGAGCGATAAAGCTACTAATGTACATATACTTGTGGCATCCCGGTACTAAGGTAAAAAAAATGTCTATCAATCCAGTAGGCTGATACATATTTATAGTTTTTTGATGTTTTGGGTTCAAATTATCGAAACTCATCCTAAGCTTGAATCGATTACATTAATAGGGGAGTACCTACATGTACGACACGGTTGTTCAACCGTATGTGTCGAAGCATGAACCAACAATAGATCGAGGTATATCCGAATTGAAGGAGAGAGCATGGAATTTGGCTCTTAGTTATTGGTACAAAAGCGCAGATATGAGCTCCAAAAAAGTTCTTGAATGCCTTCAATTATTGATGGCTCAAGCCATGAACGCTGCATTATCGCGCCCCCAATCACAGGTTCCTCATTTCTATTTTCTTCATTTTCACCGCAAATTTTCTTCTCTTTTGTTTTGTTAATCTCATAAGTAGTAGTACTATATCTTTTTCCTTTCCAAGTTTTAGGTTTAGAAAGAGAGAGAGAGATAAAAGAGGGAATGACGCAACTTACAATTCTAAGTGTAAATAATTTGTGTCTAACAAAAATATAGAAACTTTAAATGATTATGTGACAATTAGTAGATAATTACGTTTTTAAAATATAGTAGAAGCTTATATCCAACATATTTATTTAGGGTTCTAATGAATATAAGACCATGTATGTCAAGAGATTATATTATGTATAGCATACATGTTGTGTAGCTATCATTTCCAAGCATTCGAGTTTACTCCTCTTTTTAGCAAATGCGTGATTGCATATATACCTTGTTATAGAATCGATATCATTGAAATTGTTGTTTTAACTTGAAATATCATTAAACTCCTCTCATGGTGACTTAGTGTCTAAAAATTCGTGATACATACATACAAGTTGATGAATACTACTATTAAACAAAGTTCACTTATAATTCACGTGAATATGTTTACTCTACTAAGATATTGAATAATTGAAGTAATATTCTCCACTTGTATTATATCAATGTCCAACAATTCTCCTGTCCCTTAGTAATCCAAACATTATTCTCCACTTTGTTTATAATAATGTTCAAAACTTTCCACTTTCGCTTTTTACATGGTGGAGTGCACAAATTTACACTTCAAATATAAATAAAATGTTGATATATGCAATCGACATAATCCCCATTTAAAAGTTGTACATTTCCACATAAGTAGATAGTAGTAAAAAGATTCTTAATTTTTGTTATAGAGAGAGCACTAAACAAAAGTGTAACTATACTCTAAAAAACTGATTTCGGTTATTTGTTAAAATAAATTGAATTTGGTGACAGGAGGGTAAATCCAAGTCCAACGACGGTGTAACGCCAACGCCGCCGAGCACGCCTTCTGGAGTCCTCAACCGAAACACTTCCGAGAAGTGGCGGCCGCCTGTTGGTCAGGCGGGAAGCGTGGACAGCCCTACCCCCAATTCGGCTAAGCAACATAAATCAGATAACGATCAGGATTTCCTTGCTGCCAGGGTCAGGCTCAGGAGCGTCAACAACAAAGAAAACTAAATAATTGAATCCAATAGTTTAGGAATTAGTAGGATTTTTTTTTTGATTCAGTGTGTTTTGCTTCTTGTAATTTCAATTCCTTTTTGCTGAATTCCAAATTGCGATTGAAGCACCGTAAAAAAATGGAAATTGTACATTTTTTTGTGTGTGTGAATTGTGAAATGTAAATGTGAAAACCGCACCGCCAAACACATTGTGGAAAACCGTCGCTATCTGGAGCAGCGGATCCACACAAATTGAAGCGTCCAATTGATTGCCCGAGCGACGCTGCGGCGTGCCTGGTCAAACAGGGCGGCGAGGCGCGGAAACATAAGGCGGAGGAAGCCGCCGTCGGCGGAGCCGGAGGCGGTGGACATCGGCTGGAGGTACGCCCACGCCGCCTGCTTGACGAGGCGGTTCCGGATGCAGATGTCGGATCCGGCCTGCGCGGAGCTCGGCCGCGGCGAGTTCACCGCCGTCGTCGGGAGGAGATCCTTCAGCGAGGTGTAGCTCCTCGGATTAGGCTTGATTGACAGCAGCTCGAGATCGTCGGAAGACGAAGACGTTGTGGCGGAGGTCGTCGTCGACGAGCTGTGGTGGTGGTGGAGATTGAGCTTCGGCGGCGCTACTACGATCGAGGAGGGGATTGAACTCCGGCGGCGGAGGAGCGGATGATCGCGAGGCTGCTGCGGTAGTGAAACGGCGACGTCTGCCATGGCGGGTTTTCTTTTGTTTTGTGCGTTTAGTGGTTTGGAAAAATGTGTATTTCCTTATATGGTGGGGAGAGTTTCTGTCCCATTTATTATTTAATTTTATTTTGAATTTTCGTAATTGGAAAATGGAGTCACGCAAATTATTGGCTTTTGTATTTGTTAAGAAAAAGAATGATTGGCTTATGTATGTATGTATGTATGTATGTGGTCACTGTCTTAGGATGTGGTCTACTCCTTTTTGTTATTCAACTCCTATTATTATAATTTAATTGCTTATATTCCGTGTCCAGTTGGTTTGTTGTTATTATTTTATTTAGTTTTTGTATTAGTTGAGTTCCCAAATTGGAGGCTATCTGTCAATAATCAAACACTCTTACAATATTTTATAAAATGAGGTTAAATTTAACTAGGCTATTTTGACCTTGGAATATTAAAAGTTGGCCATCATTTCAACTTAAAAAATATAAGTTGATTTTTATTTATTTTTTTCACAAAATTCTCTGTCAATAAATTTAGCAATCAAATTTTCTTTTTTATTATTATGGGCCCAATTTTTTTTTCTCCTCAGACCCTAGCTTCTACTTTGGGCCACCACTGGCGACCCAGGAATTTCGAATTTACGAACATTATTTTGTCCAGTGTTATCCATTCAAGAATTTGGACTATATAACTTCTGTTTGGGCCCAGTTTAATGAATTAGTGCTAATGGTGTTGGTCTTTTGAAAATGACTTCGAACTTTCTTCAGAAGAGACAACAATATTTGACTTATTCAATTCCGCTCGATTATTTGGAAAAATATTGTTTCAGGTATTTATGAATTTGCTTATGTTAGGGTACTTGTGAGGTAGTACTATAATTTAAAATCATAAATACCTTAAAAAGAAAAAAAATTGAAGAAAGATTCTTATTCATGCATCTAGCCAGCCAGAGCTTTGTTGTATTGTACCTACCAAGAACTGCAGCTCTGCCACAAGGCGGCGCAACCACACATTCCCTTCGTCCAAGCCTCCTCACGCAACTTTATCTCAAAATGTTAGAAGTGAATAAATTTTGTATGTTTTAATGTACTAGTATTATTTTTATTTCTTGGTGTTTTTAGAGTGGGGCATGCAAGGCTCTTTCTACAGCACTGCAATTGAACTCAGAAATATACTGTGTACCATTAGTATTTTGTGATATTTCAGTTATCCATGGCTTTGCTTTTCATTTTGAGTTGTGGTGAGATTATATATTGTTTTGTTGACGTTTATGTTTACACGATCCATGATCACTCAATGCATTCAAGTACTAAAGTCTAAATATTTGAATTCATCATATGTGTATTCGATTATTATTTGCAACGCAATGTTTTGGAAAACAAAACAAATGATCGATGATAACTTGAGTATCATATGTATCTTTCAACAAATGTATCCTGAAATGGGCAGTTCCTGCCCTTTATCAACTAGGAGTATTAACAAAATGAAAAACCTAAATTTGTATGGAATAATGGAATGCATATTTCTTCAAGAAATGAGATTGTTAGGTATGCAAGAGGCAGTCCTCCAAGCTCTAGCATGCGCCTTTAGAATCTCCCTCGCTCTCTCTTTCGTCTTCGCCCCGCAGTCC
Source organism: Salvia splendens (assembly GCF_004379255.2). Taxonomy (NCBI): domain Eukaryota; kingdom Viridiplantae; phylum Streptophyta; class Magnoliopsida; order Lamiales; family Lamiaceae; genus Salvia; species Salvia splendens. Next base: position 24,330,153 of record NC_056045.1, read on the forward strand.
ACCTGCATCACCAGCCACAGCTTGGCCACCGCCCCGCTCTGCACCATCTCCACCAGCACCGCCGCCGTCGCCGAGTACCTCGACACCGAGTGCAGTATCCTGACCCCCCTCTCAGTCGCCGCCCCCGACACCCTCAGTATCTTCTTGGCCACCACGGCCAGCCCCGCCGCATGCCCCAGCAGCTCCGACCTCCCGTCCGCGCACTGGCACACCATCTCCAGCACCATCATCATCATCTCGCACTCCCTCTTGTCAACCACGTCGAGGAGGAGATCGACCACCGCCGCCGCCACTCCCGCCTCCGCCGCCTTCATCCTGTTCCGCCCCCACGGGCACGCCGCGATAAGCACTTTCATCGCCGACTTCATTTCTTTTCTCGATATGTCTTTATCCTTTAGCATGTTATCGATTTCGGAGAAGAGCTCTGGTTTTAGTGAAATGAGGAGGGATGGTTCGGCGATTTCTGTGATTGATCTGAGGAGGTTGATGGCGAATACGCGTGGTTGGTAGGTGCCAAGCTGGAGAACTAGGGTTAGGGATTGGACGAAGGCGGGGGTGGAGAGGGGTTTGAGGGCGGATTCGGGGAGGTGGAGGGAGTGGAGGATGGAGAGGGCGTCGTCGGAGAAGGAGGATTTGGCGATGATGAGGGAGGCGAGGAAGGCGGGGGCGGGGGAGGAGGCGATGCAGCGGCGGTTGGTGAGGCTGTCGGAGGCGAGGGATTTGAGGGTTTGGAGGGATTTGGATTGGAGGTGGGGGAGGGAGGCTTGGGAGAGGATCCGGAGGAGGTGGGGTAGGGTGAGGGGTGGTTTGGGCGAGGGGAGGCGCTGGACGGCGTGGAGGGTGCACCATGACTGGATGAGGCGGCGGAGGGTGGTGTTCGGGGTGAGGTCGAGGTTGGGGAGGGGCTGTTTGGTGGCGGGGCAGGTTGTGTTTTGTTGAGTGAAGAGCCATTGCTCGATGCTCTCTCTGTCGTAGGTGATTCCGGTGGAGAGTGTAACGGGATCTCTCATGATGTCGAGCGTGATGGGGCAGAGGAAGTATGGTGGGATCTCGATCTCAATTTCAACTTCTCCCATTGATTCAATGGAGTTGAGTTTAAGTTAAGCAGAGAGAATAAAGTAGTAAAACGGTTTTGATATGTGAGTAAAAGAGGGATTGAAGAAGGTGAAGATATTTATTGCTATTTGGATTTGGATTTGGATTTGGTTTTGGTTTTGGTTTGGGATGGGCTATATATATATATATATGTGTGTGGAAAGAGAGAGGGGAGAGAGAGATTCAACTTTTGTCGAAGATAGAACACGGAAAAATTGTGTGGAGCATGCGTGTAGCTGGAAAAAGAGAGGGAGATGTGTGTTTGCATGTTTATTAAAGAGTATTTTGGGGGATTGGGATACGACTTTTCAAAGGTCAAATCTCCTAGTGGCATGTGTGTGACAGATTATTAGTATGACTTTCTATGAAGATGATAAAGGGAGCACGTGATGCTTCATTTGTTGCTCGTGCTTAATTTTATTTATTTACAGTTATGATATTGATGTAAGTGGATAGACTTGGCCAGCTTCCACGCCCAATCCCAATCCCAATCCCAATTCCATCCACTATTTACAGTGTGGATTATGGAATTTACGAAATCAAGATGGGTATTTTGCGATTCATACTTGGTTTTTCTGTTGCATGTGCATGCATCCTTTCCTGTCCATGATTAAAGTGCTTTCAAATTATACACATGTTCATTAATATCAATGACAATAATACGCTAATATATATACTAAATTATTAGTACAAAATTATTTACATCCTGACAGCTCAATTAATAAATGTGGCTAAAGTTATGTACCTTTAAATGCGTAGTTTATTCACTTTAATTAAATTTAGCAGGATTGATCAATTATTAATTAAAATTATTATTATTTACTTAAAATGAACTCCCTCCATCCTGCTAAAAGTGTGTTTCTTTGAGGTAGGAAATATATATCAAGAGTTAAATGACCCTATTAATATGGAACGTATCAAAATGACAAAATAACTCTTTTACTATGGAACGGATGAAGTAAGAGAGTATTTGTGATTTATTTTGTCATAAAGGGAAATTACTCATTTTTGGTAGGATGTTCCAAAAAGGAATGTGAATACTTATGGTGAGAGGAAGGAAATAATAGTAATATTACTCGAGAATTTAATTAGTTCATTCTAATTATATTTAGTCATGATTTGTTAACTTTCAATTACTCCGTATTTACTATTATATTTACTAAAATATATTAATCACGGTTAGAATTTAATTGGAACCGATGTCTCAATATTCTTGTGTGATTCGACTCTAATTAATAAATGGAATTATCGACATTATGAGATACTAGAAGGTATTCTATCTAGAATTGAAACTTAAATAAAGAGGTTCGATTTAAGTGTATTTATTAGTGTGGCAACTACCCAAGTATATAAAAATAGTAACATGTGAGAATCACCAATATACACATGCTAATATAGAATGTGCAATAATGTGAAAATGAGACACCTAAACAAAGATGTGATGAAACAGAATTAAAGTTTTTAAGTTTTACATTCGGCATGACGACGACGATGCATGTATTTGGTTGCCGACAAGGATTGGTGGGTACAGTTAGAAAATGAGAAATTAATACTAACAAAAAAGGTTGGAAATGATTTCATATTTGGCTGTCTCCACCGTGCTGGGGGGTTCAATTGACCACGCCCACCACCTCGAATCGACTCCCATGCCGGTTGCAACTTCAGTTTTTCTATTTTTGTCAACTCAATTTTAAACCTTGACTTTCTATTATAATCTTAATTAATTTTTTTTAATATAAAGTCAAAGTGGGGATTGCAGGAAGTAAAAGCTAATAAATTAATAATAATAATAATAATAATAATCGTAAATTCCTGTACTTCAAATAATTGTAAGACGGAGTATGTCTAGTTGAAGTATACAGCTATTTGTAATTAGCTCAAATAAAAACCTCTAACAACTCAAATACAGTTATACAGATAGTTTAGTTTGAAGATTTCAACAATTTATTTGAACTGGATATAGAGCTTAATGTAGCAAGACTTAGCAAATTAATTAATGGAGCTTAGACTAATTAAGGTTCCAAACTTAGAATTGTGCTTTAGAGGCAAAGTAAACGCCGGTGGCCATAAACGTATTGCGTGGGATCTTTATGACTAATTCCTTTTATTTTTCTTGTTTGTATAATAGCTTAATAAATTACGGCGCACATAGCTTTTTTTTATGTTGGAATCACATGTTTCACGTCATATTTTGGACAAGAATTAATCTATGGGCCTACCTGTTATTAAAGCATGATTAGTACACGCAAGCAATTACGATGTGGACAGTTCTAATCTCCATATTTATTCAAATGAGAATATTATCTGAATAGTATAGTAGAAGTATTTGTTTTGTGTGCTATAATTTGAAGTATCGAAAACACATGAAATCGTCTAGTATTAAAAATTATTTACCCCCTCTTTCAACCCACTGTCATGATCTCAATATTGGCGGTCTTAAAATATGACCCCAAACGTGAACCCAGATCTAGATACACGTAGTACATATTAACAATAACAATAACAATAACAATAACAATAACAATAATAATAATAGTTATTATTATTATTATTATTATCCAATTTTATCCATGTGTTTTTATTATATCAGTTCAATAATTTTGTATATTCATTTTGTATTCATGTCGGATATTTTATACTTTTATTTTTTTTATTTCCGTAGAAGTTGAACTCCGTATCATTCATATTGTATCGTGCTAACATAAATAAAATCATACTATCACTTTTGTATTTATAATATTGTACTTTATGCCAACACGACAATGTGACACTAGCGAACATATCGGAAATGCATGCTACATGGATATATTATTACTGTAGTATGTGATTACAAAATGCACAAAAATAATTTAAACGAAGATTAAACACTATTAGCAATGTTCGGATTGTTGACTGCAACAGACATACAGACGTTTGATTTTGTCCGCTTTGGGTCAAGTCCACGGATTTGTTTTTGGGTTACCCCAAAAGGCCTCAAATTGATAGGGGTTGGACAATAATTATATACACCTTTCAACTAACCTCAGACTCTTGACGTGGGATGAGTATTGAACCATTTAATCGAAATTTGAACTTGTTCAAAACATATTAAATCCAATACTTACGGTTTATGGAAGAAGCGTTCAATTCATTTATTTATTTATGAAAACCCACAGGGCAGATTATTTCCTATAGAAATTAAGTTGACGGATGAGATTTATTCCTACGACAGACCAGGTAAATATATTTCTTCTAAATCTTGACCAAGTGGATTACCAACTTTCAATAAATAAATATGGTACGTGTTTCCAACTAAATGAAGATCGAGTAAATACAAATCAGATCTGGAAGCTTTATCATATGAAAAAATCGCTGAGTAAACAACATTAAGAATGAGTGTCTCGTGTATATTATTCCAAACAAAAATGTGAAGTGATTACTATAGATCGAGTAAATACAAATTGACTCGCATTTACGATAAATTTTCCCTATCAATAAAGATATATTCAAATACACACTTAAGTATAAAATAAAACCATACCTAACTTGGGTTTGCTTGACATCTTGGGATCCATATTTCTTGAAGATTAACTACGAAGTATATGTGAATTTCCAATTGTATTTGATATTTGAGAATCCTACTCCAATCTTGAATTTACCTTAAACAATTTGAAACAATGAAAGTACAACTGATATCTAAATCAACACAATTATAACAATTTCACCTAATGAATAAACTAGTCATTTTCACAAACTATTTTGCACAAGTGCACAATTTGCCCACTGCTTTGCTAGAGTATGAGAGTTGCCCTTGTTAAAAAGGGAAAAAAAATCATTGGAGAAACTACTAATTTGAAGACCACCTAAATAACTAGCAACACAGAAAACGTGACTGGTGTTAATAAGCATGGAATTTTACATAACAAATTGATCATTGGCATAATGGAATCGTTCCATGCGTCTTTTCTTCACACAAGCACACGATGGTTCAACACCAGAAACATACCGTTATTCATCAAAGTACTACAGAATCTGCAACCAAAGGCAGGACTTTTACAATGCTGCGTGGTAGATTTAGCGACTTTGAAAATATGACTGTGCCAACGAAAAGCACTTCTCCTCCTGCTTTTTGTGTTCATTGTAGCGCAGGAAGAAGTAACTCAGATAATCAAAATTGATAGGAGACATTTTTGCCTGTCAAAAAACAAGGCTAAAACATCATACAAATAAATATACTCATTCCAATAGAGAGCGCATATGAGATTATCAGTACCTGGATTAAAGCCCAAATTGCCTAGTATAGGTGTGAAGCTAGCATGTAAATATTTGTTTCTGCGTAAAGAGCCTCAAGTGCCTCCTCGGAAACCTGATGTTTTTTTGCACATTTTTTATAAGATTTATGAACTTGGAAAGTCATGCATAATCATCATGCTTATACTGAGCTCATTGTCCCAATAAGCAAGGTTAATTAAGTACAAATCAAGTGCAAATTCACTCAAGGTGTGATGTTCATTCCAGAGAAGGCAGAGAGAAAAATCTGAAAAAAATGGAGATGATCCAAGCTCCATGATGTTCTTGTTCTACATAGTATGAATATGATGGATCACTTTTGATGTACCTCATGCGGTGTATCAGGTTTTAGATAGTGCCTGAAGAAGTTGAACTGTTCGTCTTGACTTGGGTATCTGAGGCAGCAACAAGTCCAACAATAAAACTTGGCATCTTCTTATCAGCCTAAAAGAGAAAAAAAAACTCTTAACATGTAGTAGTTTAGTGAGGACAGAGACATACAAATTGTAATCACAGTCGTAGAGCCAGCATATTCATTGAAGTGATTTCCAAGGTCAAAACCTCTGTAACTGTAAGATCCATACTCAAAGTCGATGAAGTAGAGCTTCCCTGAAAATTTCAAGGATACATGGGAGATCAGAAGAATGAATAGTATCAATGGATATGATCAAAGCAGCTGATAATAGCTAATAATCTGCCCAATAAATTTTCTCAAAAAATGAGCTGTTCATTCCGTGAGTTTTCACTGCTTCACTGCGGAATGGAATTACCATATGGTCACAACATATTAGCAGTCTTATTTTATATTTCAATCTCAAGATCTTCATCGTCATTTATGGAATATAATTCTGGAAATGTTTAGCATCATTAGATTATTAATGTATAAACAAACCAATGATCTTACAAGCAAAAATGACTAAAGTTGTAGTACAAAATATTCTTTTGTTTATTGCACCACAGTACTCACCCAGATAATATGTGCAATAAAATAGGTTTAAATATAAAAAGATAAGGAGTATAAAAGTAGGAGTATAAAACACAGACCAAAGATTTTCCAAGCACATCCCATATGCAGAAAGCGAGTGAGCCAGCACATGAGAGGGTAACAGATTTTATAAAGTTATGCATGGTACGTTACCTTCATTTTCATTAAGCATCAAATTACCAGAAAGCAGATCATTGTGACAATATACAACAGGAGCATTAAAACGATCTGCCATTGCCTGTAGTGTACGAAAAACATATTTAATTTCTGAATAAAACCTTAGACTACAGTGAAATTTAAACTATAAATGTATATCAGGATTTTCCAAAACAACATGCCTTCCCTGCCTTTAGCTACTACTGGTTTTGAAAGTAGAAAATGGAGAAACTGCTAGCATACAAGAAGCTTCATCACATTCCTTTTATTCTTTTATTCGCAATGATGCAAGACGATTTCCACAAACTTGTCAAATAAATAAAGTTACTGTTAGGATTCGCACACACAAGGCTTTCACACACTCAATAAGATCACACACACACTCACTGTTGTATGAGATCACACAATGCAGAAGACACACACACTCACACTTTGAGTATTGAAGATGATAAACTTGGAGAGAAAACTGGAAAACTCTTTATTGATTAAACTCTTCTCTAAACTACATACACGGTGAGCTATTTAAAGCTCTATAATCAAGTAGCAACTGCTACTAACTAACTACAAGAAGAATCAAGAAAGCAAGAAGAATAACCGCTACATCTCAGCTAACTAACTGCTGCTCCAACGGCTAGTTCGGCTAGGTTGCTTCTACCTTCTCGGTTCAAGACCGAACTCCTTCCTCGGTTCAAGACCGAACTCCTTCCTCGGCTTACAACCGAACTCCTTCTCGGCTTACAACCGAACTCTTCCTTCTCGGCTCGGCTTACAACCGAACTCTTCCTTCTCGGCTCGGCTTACAACCGAACTCTTCCTTCTCGGCTCATTCCAGCTCAACGCCGAGCTTCCTTACCGAGCTTCCTTACCGCTGAGCTTACCGACTTCTGCCTTCTTCTTCTCGGCTAGTTCCAGGCTAGTTCCAGCTCGGTAAGCCGAGCTTACCGAACTCCTTTCTAGCCGAGCTTCTTCCAACTGAAATGAGCACTCCATTATTACAATTCTCCACCTGAGGGCTCATCTCAGTTCTTGCACAAACATTGATCAATTTCTTGCAATGATCAAACTTGTCTCTACCTAGAGACTTTGTTAGCATGTCAGCCGGATTGTGCAAGGTGTTAATCTTAATCACCTTCACTCTCCCCTTTTCATCTGTATTCAGCTTGGATTTGTCCACCAAAATCCATGTTTTGTTCTTGAGTAAAGACTCTATTTCCTCATTCATGGCTTCAATCCATCTTTCTCTATCTTTACTCTGCATAGCTTCTTTATATGTGAGTGGATCTGCACCATCAATACCTTCAGCTGCACACAGAGCATAATACACAACATCAGAGAACTTTGTTGGTGGCCTTGTTTCTCTTCTAACTCTGTCCCTTGCAAGCTGATAGTCTCTGATAGAGTCTGATATAGACTCACCAGCCTGGTTGCCCTGAGTTGGAGCCTCTTCTTTATCTGAATCAGACTCACTCCCTGAGTCAATAACTCCACCTGCTCCTAGGCCAACCCCCACAGGCTCCACCTTGAAGAAATCACCCTCATCTTCACTGGAGTCCAGCTTATCTTTCAGGTATGGCATCTGATCCTCCAAGAACACCACATCCCTACTCACCAAGACCTTCTGCTTACCGGGCTCAATACACCAGAGCCTATACCCCTTAACACCCCTCTGATACCCCAGCAAGATACATTTCAGAGCCCTAGCTTCAAGCTTACTTTGCCTAGCATGAGCATAGGCCACACACCCAAACACCTTGTATTTTGAGTAGTCACTATGAGCTCCATACCACATGTAATCAGGAGTTTCAGATTTCAGGGCAGTAGATGGGCATTTATTGATGAGATAGGCTGCTGTATACACAGCCTCACCCCAGAATCTGCTGCTCAAACCAGACCCAAGAAGTAGGCACCTCACCCTCTCTAGGATTGTCCTATTCATCCTTTCCACAACACCATTTTGCTGAGGATTACCAGGAACAGTCCGGTGCCTCTTCATACCCTTCTCTTTACAAAACAGATCAAACTCAGCAGACAAGAACTCTAGGCCATTGTCTGTCCTTAAGCATTTAACACTTCTACCCTTCTCTAGCTCAACCTCCTTACACCATATCTTGAACTTTGTGAGTGTTTCAGATTTTTCTTTAAGAATATATACCCACAACTTTCTTGTATAGTCATCAATGATAGCTAGATAATACTTTCCTCCACCAATTGAACACACCGGTGAAGGCCCCCAAAGATCACTATGTATGTAGTCTAAAGGGGCTGTAGAAGAGTGAATACCTGTAGGATAGGGTGCCTTCTTAGCCTTTCCAAGTATACATTGCTCACAGGGGTCCATCTTGTTGAAATCTCCAGAGATCAGACCCTTCTTGATGAGTTCTTTCAAGCTTCCTTCGGCTGGGTGGCCCAATCTCTTGTGCCATAGCATTATGGAATCATCTGACACTGCATTGCTTTCTCCATCAACAGCCTTAGCCTTCAGATAATAGAGAATATGCTCTCTGTCAGCCTCCATCATCACTGCATCTCCAGATTTCACAAACAATTTTCCTTGACTCATCAATATGGTGAACCCTTTCTGTTCCAGCATTCCCAATGAGATGAGGTTCCTCTTTACTTCTGGAATATACCTCACCCCAGTTAGGATCTTTATAGAGCCATCTTGTAGGCTTAGCTTTACCTTCCCTATTCCTTTGATCTGACAAATGTGATTATTACCAAGAACAACCGTACCCGATGCTTCTTGAAGATCATGAAACCAGCTTCTATTTGGGCACATATGGAAGCTGCACCCCGAGTCCATTATCCACCTATGACTGACCCCACTATCACTGATATTCATGAGTTGAGCCGGGGGATCAGCACTCTCCACACAATCAGATTGATTGTGTCCCTCAGAGGCCATCTTTCTCTTCCATGCATGACAATCTTTCTTCAAATGTCCAGGTTTCTTGCACCAATAGCAAGCTCTGGTTTCCTTCTGAGCATCAGAACTTGAGGGTTTAGGGCCCTCAAACTTCTTCTTGAAGTTCTGCTTCTTGAACTTCTTCACATTCAAGGCCTCTGCAGCTTGAACATTGGAGCTTGCAGAGCCTCTGTTGGCTGTCTTCTGGAGTTCTTTGGCCATCAAGGCTGAATAGACTTCTGCATAGGTGATAGGTTTATCTCTTCCATAGATAATTGCATCACTTAGCTGGTCATACGAGCTAGGCAAGGCATTCAATGTGAGAATGGCCTTATCCTCATCTGAGATCTTGACATCAACAGATCCCAGGTCATCAATGATCTTGTTGAACTCCTCTAGCTGCTCAATGATGGACCTATCTCCAGAAAAACTATAGGCATACAGCCTCTTCTTGAGATACAGCCGGTTAGCCAAGGATTTGGCCAAGTAAACTTCATCTAACTTGTCCAAGATCTCCACCGCAGTCTTGGCTTCTTGAACTTCCCTCAAGACCTTATCTCCAAGGCACAGAATCACTGCAGAATGTGCCTTGAGCTGCATTTCCTCCATCTTTGCCTGAGCTTTTTCATCAAGCACTGGAGCCTTTCCTTTCTCCTCTGGTTTTGCAAGAACTGCCGCCAAGCCTTGTTGAATTAAAACCGCCTTCATCTTCATCTTCCACAGGCCATAATCATTCTTGCCTGTGAACTTTTCTGCATCAAGCCTTGCTGCCATCTCTGAAACCGTTTGATCCTCTGCAAATCAGCTTCAATATCCCTTTCCCACAGACGGCGCCACTTGTTAGGATTCGCACACACAAGGCTTTCACACACTCAATAAGATCACACACACACTCACTGTTGTATGAGATCACACAATACAGAAGACACACACACTCACACTTTGAGTATTGAAGATGATAAACTTGGAGAGAAAACTGGAAAACTCTTTATTGATTAAACTCTTCTCTAAACTACATACACGGTGAGCTATTTAAAGCTCTATAATCAAGTAGCAACTGCTACTAACTAACTACAAGAAGAATCAAGAAAGCAAGAAGAATAACCGCTACATCTCAGCTAACTAACTGCTGCTCCAACGGCTAGTTCGGCTAGGTTGCTTCTACCTTCTCGGTTCAAGACCGAACTCCTTCCTCGGTTCAAGACCGAACTCCTTCCTCGGCTTACAACCGAACTCCTTCTCGGCTTACAACCGAACTCTTCCTTCTCGGCTCGGCTTACAACCGAACTCTTCCTTCTCGGCTCATTCCAGCTCAACGCCGAGCTTCCTTACCGAGCTTCCTTACCGAGCTTCCTTACCGCTGAGCTTACCGACTTCTGCCTTCTTCTTCTCGGCTAGTTCCAGGCTAGTTCCAGCTCGGTAAGCCGAGCTTACCGAACTCCTTTCTAGCCGAGCTTCTTCCAACTGAAATGAGCACTCCATTATTACAGTTACAAACCTATTTGGAAGTTAAAATTTTCAACTACTAGAAAGACAATAGACATGCAAAAGACACTTGTCATTCAATTCGAGGTTTCAAGCAATAGACTTCTAACATGAAATCAAGTAGCTATCCATTTTCTTTTAAAAAAAGGTAATACTCCCTCCGGTCTCACAAAATAGTGCACACTAGGTTTTGGCACAGGTTTTACTGAAAATATTAGGTAGAGTGTATTGTTGAAAGGACCTAGGGAGTACTTTATTTGGTAGAGCGTGATACAAGTGGATAAATTGTGGTCTGAGTGTAACAACATGAGAATAAAGATAGCAGCTAGCACGATATTTTGAGCAAAAGGGACAAATTTTCAGCAAGCATATCTCATGCAGGACGGTGTCAGAAGACCACCTTGAGGCCATTGATTTCTTTATTGATTTCTTCGAACGAAACCATCTCATACTTCTTTTGTTTTTCACTATCATCAAACTTGAGGGTCAATGCTGCATGCAAGATGAGATTAAGAAGAATCTAAAATCAAGTAATGGGAATCTAGAACTACATTTACTGGAAAGATTATCAGAGGACACCTCTAGAGAAGAATTTGGATATGTCATTCCACAGTTGGGGTTCTCTAGAACCAGGAATTTCCACCTCATGGAATCGTCGCAGCTGTTTAGCGATTTCTGCCATAAGCTTTGGTTTTCGCATGTCTGAGAAGAGGTCAGTGTTAACCTAGAGTGAAAACAAACTAACAAACAAGATGGTATTAAGCTGAGTTCATATAATGAATAGTTTTATCAGAACTCATTAAAAAACAAATCAAAATCAAAGTCGCAAACCAGGCCACTAAAGCAGTAGCACTATTGTTGGTTCAATAATAAGAATGTGTTGCCGAGTCCTAGATAATTCAACAACAAAGTAGATATAAAAGATACTCCCTCCTTCTAACTAGAACCTGCACTCTTTCCTTTTTAGTCTGTCTCACAAGAATATGCACTTTCAATTTTGGAAACTTTTTCTCTCTAATGAGGTGAGATCCATTCCCCACTACCAATACTTTAATTACTTTTTCTCTCTACCTCTCTCTTACTTTACCAACTTTGCATTAAAACTTGTGCCGATCCCAAAGTGCATATTTTTTGGGGACGGAGGGAGTAATTTTTTTTTACTTTATGTTGTATATTCTTCTCTCAAAACATCTACATAATATTTTGTAATATGTGGTTACTATGAGATGAATGGAGAAGTAATCTATCCCATGCACATTGGTATAGTTTACAAATATATTAAGATTAAGAAGTTGATAGTGATGGCAATAATAGTTAATGTAATTGGAAAATTGGTACATAAATTAGGTATGTAGATGAAAATTGAAATTTTGTCTGAGATAAAATAGCAGAAAGTTGAGAAGAGAAAATGAGCATTTCTAATGGAGACAGATAACGGCTCCGATATGTCCAGAGCCTTTGTCCTAGCGGCACGGAGCTTAGACATTATTGTATAAGGTGCCGAGTTTGAGCCCTCTTGACATCAGTTGTAATTTTATTTAGAGGGAACATCTTTTTTGGTCCACGAACTTTGCCAAAGTATCATTTTAGGTCCGTGAACTTTGAAAATATCATTTAAGGTCCACCAACTATAGATTAATATCATTTGAAGTACTTTTTACTATTTCCAAGTTTTTTTGGACGAAAATACCCTCAATACCTTAAAGTGTATATATTTTTAATAAATTTATCATATATTCATATTTTTTTTATAAATATCTTTACAATATATTTTTGATAAACTTTCTAAATATAATTTGACCTTAAATATTATCACTTAATTTTGTGACATGCAAGTAAAATTGTTTCTTCAATTTTTTAAATTAATTTTTTTAAAAATTGAATAAGGAACTTTTCTTTAATAATAAAAAATTGAATAAAGATCTTTTCTTGCATGTCACAAAATTAAATGATAATATTGAAGGTCAAATTATATTTAGAAAATTTGTCAAAAATATATTATAAAGATATTTATAAAAAAATATGAGTATATGATAAATTTATTAAAAATATACACCCTTTAAGGTATTGAGAGTATTTTCGTCCAAAAAAACTTGGAAATAGTAAAAAGTACTTCAAATGATATTAACTCATAGTTGGTGGACCTTAAATGATATTTTCAAAGTTCACGGACCTAAAATGATACTTTGATAAAGTTCGTGAACCAAAAAAGATGTGTCCTCTTTTATTTATTATAAAAAACAGTTGTAATTTCCTCCTTGTTTATTTATTATAAAAAACAGTTGTAATTTTATTTATTATAAAAAACAGTTGTAATTTTCTCCTTATTATAAAAAACAGTTGTAATTTCCTCCTTTCTATAGGAGTTTATTTGTAATTTCCTCTTTCATATATGAGTTTATTTATTATAAAAAAAAAAGATAACGGCTCCGATATCAAGAAGTGTCTAAAACACGAAAAATGGCTCTAAAAATGGAACCATAGTATTCATGAAAGATTTGCAAAGTAAAAGGATAAAAAACAAATCCAGTTTCAAATCCAGTTTCTGACCCCAGTTTTGAACCATATGTCCATACCTCTTCAGATATCACCATAATTCATATACATATATACACAGAAACAAGTTACTCTTGTATCAAAAACATGATGTAGTCTGCATATCCATTTCAAGATTTATTATCGAACTCACAACTATTGTACATCCCAAAACCATCATAACCCAAATCCGCACCATAACATGAATGGAAAAGAAAATAGAAAAATCAAAAGGATGATTTTAAAGTGGGGATGATAAGGTTGTCTATGAAGAAACATATAGAATGACCTTGCTACTTAATTAAGTAATAGTATTCTTCAAAATTTTTGTCATATTAATAAACATCAAATAAAGGAATTCAAGTAGAATATAAGCTACCTGATTGAGGACTTTTCAAATTAATCAGACAACATCATACAAAATACTCATACATGCCTAAAATCTTGAAAGAACACTATCATGAGGAGAAGATTCATCATGAAGAGGTAATGTCCATTCCTGATAGATGGTTTGTTCAAGGTGCTTACCTGATGGAGTAAGTGTACGGGCATCAATAAATGATTGCACCATTCCATTCCCAAAAACACCGAGCAACTTGGCACCAAATCCTGCTGCCGAGAGGTGTGGGATAGCCTAAAGACAGTATGAGGATTCATATATGATTGTAATAAAATAAAAGAGGAGTGGAATTATACACAATATGTTTGAAGTATAGAAGCATGATAATGTGTGGCTTCACTCATTCTAGTCAAAGCAAGTTTAGTGAAGCATTCAACAAATAAATCTTTCTCAGAAAGACCATAATGTACCTGCAGTTCCCTTTGACGATCAATCACATATTCAGTATTTGGACCATATAATCTGACTGTCGTACTAACAGCACTTCCATCTTTTTCTCTGACAGACACCTTGAGAACTGTTGATAAAGAAGAAAATGCAAGATTTTTTTTAACTATAATACACAGAAAACCACATTTTCTGAAAGAAATAGCTTGATGAGATTTCTTCATACTCAGATGTAATAGAGATAATATCTAACTTTTCAAGCTTCCAGCCACTAAGAAGCATAAACATTGTTATTGGAAGAGAAAGAGATACGCACACAGATTTGTGATGCCACCAGACACTGTCTCATGGGAGAAATCTGATTCATCCAAATTTGACCATTGTTCGAATAAATCTTTGAAAAGCTCCCTATCAAGAACTCAAGACTCATTTACTCGAAAGGGAAAATAAAATGAATCACAACCAGATAAAAGCAGCATCCTCCAACAATATATTACCAGAATCCAACTTTTATTACTCAAGAAGCTAAATCCAGATAACAGGTAAAACAAATTGAGAGCTCACAACCTTTTACTTCAGGTAATACAGGTTACATAGAATACAGCAGCTATATAGATATTTTGAATTTTGGACTAGTGATAATATAAAAAAAATTATTCTAGAAGACATTGACAACATGAATTTTGGAAATGTATTTGTACCCCCACAAAGAAAGTTCCTTTTGAAGACATTTCATGACTATTTTATCCACACGGCTCCAAGTCCAGACCAGCACCTAGAACCTTAAGGCCACAAAACACATTCCTATATGCACATGAAATAGCCCATGCAATGATCCTTAGAAATTTAAGATATGTAAATCAGTGGAATATTATTTTCTTACTAACACTCTGATGTCTTGGTTGAAGATTTGTACATGTTTGTTCTCATCGGTAAACAACCATCTTAGAATAAGACACCTAAATAGATGATTCATAAAATGAGAGCTTAAAATAAGTAAGTTTCTATTCAACCAGCCACATCTTCCCCTTCTGTTCCACTTACTAAAAATTTAATCACCCGGTAATCTCAGAGATTCACTACGTTACCCCGGTTGAGACAAACATAGTTTGTCCACCGACTAAGAGCAGCTGCCGAAGTTATGCATAACCAAAGGAGGAAACATAAGATGAATATATATGTACATATATCTAACCATAAACTAGCACCTCTCTGCAGCCCAATACCGCAATCCTTCAACAACATGAACAAACCAACAATATTTCTCAAGCTTGAGCGACAGATACATGAACTTAAAGCAGCATACCGGGTTATACATCTAACAGATACAGCAAAACCTCCGCCGTTCATCGGGAAACAGAAAACGTGCAAATTAATTCAGCTCAATCCAAAATGAATGCAACAAATAAAACGTTCTGTCACGCCCGCATTTCCTAAGGATAGGAAGTACGGTGGACCGCGACTAGGGGGGGAATAAAGAAGCGGGGAAGAAAGGGGGGGGTAACAAGAATATTTGACCCAAAACATTTAATAAAAGGAAATTCAATTCAAAACAAAGTACTGTGACGACATTCTTGAGTTAAAGTATTCAGAGTTTTAAATGAAAACATCGTGACGGTTTACAAGCAGCGGAAAAGACCCAAAGACAGATGATGCCGGGTATGACGACACGACACCATCCAAAAGATAAAAACACACTTTGGCTTTAACTGCTCAACATCCGTCCTCCCCATCGCCGCTCAACCTGCACATTAAGAAAACAACATGCAGGGCTGAGTACTTAATGCACTCAGTGGACACACGCCAAAAACAAAGTTTGTCATGCCATAACAGTGTAACATTGGGGTTTTGAGTATAATGAAAATAACCCAAGTACACAAAACACATTTCATAAATTCGACTGCGCAGTCATTTTCCGATATTGCCACCCTTATTCCCTCAATCATACACTATCTGATCCAAACCATGACAAGGGGCGTGGCCACACCCCAGGTCATCTAGACCGGGCAACTTGCTCTCAGATGGCACCCAGTCTCGTGTACACTAGCCTGAGGGTTCGCAGCCCAACAGACCCGAATTCGATTAAACATATGTGGTAAACCACTTCAGATAGGTTTCAAAACAAAATAATTGGCAAGACAAACAGTTCACCTCCATAAACATTTCCGGAACAAAGTCCGTATTTAAAGATAACCCACATAAAAGTAGGGTAGAAAAGCCCACCTCGATTGCTTAGCTTTTAAAACAGTTCCCTTCAACCACACTTTCCTCGAAAAAGATCACCCTTTTGAAAGATAAATAATATCATGATTAGAGTCAGAAGAGACGAGACTTTAAACGACAATGCATGATTCCTACGTGGACGACTTCAACATCTAGCACGTTACACGTACATACACTTAACAACATATTACATAACAAACACACAAAGCCACACGTTCAAAACACACCCCGCACGCAAACGACGTACCCAAAACGCGCACACGACACACGAACACAGCACTCCAAGCCCTGGCATACCCTTACTGTGCAACGGCTCACTTGGCTCGGAAAAGGTTCGGAAAAAGCTCGGAAAAAGGATCGGCGTCTCGGCCTGGCTCGGTGTCTCGGCCGCCTGGCTCGGCACCTCGGCCGACCGTCTCGGCCGCCTGGCTCGGCACCTCGGCCGACCATCTCGGCCGCCTGGCTCGGCACCTCGGCCGCCTGGCTCGGCACCTCGGCCGACCGTCTCGGCCGCCTGGCTCGGCACCTCGGCCGACCGTCTCGGCCGCCTGGCTCGGCACCTCGGCCGCCTGTCTCGGCACAGCTCGGCACCTGTCTCGGCACAGCTCGGCACTTGTCTCGGCATAGCTCGGCACCTATCTCGGCACAGCTCGGCACCTGTCTCGGCACAGCTCGGCACCTCGGCCGACCATCTCGGCCGTCCGGCTCGGCACCTCGGCCGACCGTCTCGGCCGCCTGTTCGGCACCTCGGCCGACCATCTCGGCCGTCCGGCTCGGCACCTCGACCGACCGTCTCGGCCGCCTGCTCGGCACCTCGGCATCTTATGCTCGGCACCTCGGCCGTCTGTTCGGCACCTCGGCCATCTGTTCGGCACCTCGGCCGCTGGTTCCGTGTACACTCACTTTCCTTCAACTTCCGATTCTCAAACCCTATACGACATTCCCACCACGCATTCTACGTCCCAGAACACACCCAAACACCTGGGATCATCCCTTCAAAACTTCCCACCAGCCTGCCCTAGGCCGGACCCTAGATCTCTCGGCCAACCCACACAAAACCCTTGAGCCAAACACAGATTTTCCCGAGCCATCTCTTGGCCAAACACACCCACATTCCTCACAAAAACATATCACTCAGAATCACGCCAAAAGCACATGAAAACATCTCCCAAAACATACAACACGCAGAACTGCGCAGTTTACTTGCAAAAATCATAATAAATTCATACGACATCCAAAGAGGCTGAAAATTACACACCACACAGAAGACACACCAAAGTTTATACAGTTAAAAAAATCGTACCAAAAGGAGGTCGTTTGCTCAGTCAAAAAGGGGTCGGAACCCACTGTCAGTTATCACCGAAAACATGTTCAACACAAGCACATAGCCACAAATCCTACTCAACATCTAACCCATCCAAAAACGTCCTATATGCATGAGTTTTCGAATTAAACAAGGGTTAGGGGTTACCTTCCCCGGATGGTTCAAACGAAACGCAAAAGCTTTACTTCCTTTTCCGACTCCGATTCACGACGAAGGAGGGTATCACCTTGAGGAATTCAAGACGATGATGAGAGGGAGTGAATGAAAAAGATGAGAACCGAGAGGGAGAAGGAGAGAGGGAGCTTACCGGTGTTGAGAGCAATTGCAAGAGAGAAAGGAGAGAAAACGATGTGGGGAGAGATTGGAAAGGGAAAGATGTATCGGTTAAGAGGGAGTGGGGGAGGTTGAGAAATTAGTGGGGAGGGGGTGAGAAATCGAGAGAGAGAGAGAGAGAGAGAGAGAGATTTAATTTTAATTAGGATTTTTAAAAACATGGCTTAATTAATTATTTAATTACATTTAATTTGCCTAGGTAGAAAAATACCACATCCACAACAATCAAATAAACACAAAATATTTTCCACACCAAAATTTTAAACACAAAAACATAGAAAAGAATTTCATCCTTAATTAAAAGAATAAAATTCCACAAATTTTCGGGTATTACATTCCTCCCACCTTAACAAAAAATTTCGTCCCGAAATTTGTTAGATTACTCAAACAGTTCTGGAAACTTCTCTCTCATCTTATCTTCTGATTCCCATGTTGCCTCCTCGACTCCATGATTCCTCCACCGTACCTTCACCGAAACAACTGACTTATTCCTCAATTCTTGCACTCTTCGATCCACAATGGCCTCGGGCTTCTCCTCATAGCTTAGATCGGGATTTAGGACCATCATTTCTTCTTGGTGAACGATGTGTGTGGGGTCATACACATACTTCCTCAATTGTGACACATGGAAAACGTTGTGCACATTTCCGAAGCTTGGTGGTAGGGCCAATCTGTATGCTACCACGCCGACTCTATCCAAAATCTCGTATGGACCAATAAATCGGGGTCTCAGCTTTCCCTTCACTCCAAAACGAGTTATTCCCTTAGAAGGGGAAACTTTCAAAAAGACCTTTTCCCCGACCTCGAACTGTAAGTCGGTCCTTCGAACATCCGCATAAGATTTCTGTCGATCTTGTGCCTCCTTGATCCTCCCACGGATTTGTCGGACAATCTCTATCATCTCTTCTACAGAGTCTGGTCCGAGAATTCTTCTCTCACCCACTTCATCCCAATAAAGTGGCGATCTACACTTCTTTCCATACAAGGCCTCATATGGAGCCATCTTGATAGTCGCCTGGTAACTATTATTGTAAGCGAACTCTACCAAGGGCAACACTTCTTCCCAACCTACGCCTCGATCTAGCACCACGGCTCGTAGCATGTCCTCCAATGCTTGTATCGTTCTCTCCGACTGCCCGTCGGTTTGCGGGTGGAACGCTGTACTGAAATTCAACTTAGTCCCCAACTCGCGCTGCAGGCTTGTCCAAAATCTAGAAGTGAATTTAGCATCACGATCAGATGTGATTGTCGCTGGAACTCCATGCAAGCGTATAATTTCCCGTACATATACCTTAGCCAACTGATCGGATCCATAAGTGGCACGAACCGGCACAAAATGGGCAGATTTGGTGAGGCGATCTATAATCACCCAAATCACCGTGTTCCCTCGCTGGGATTTTGGCAGTCCTACCACAAAGTCCATTGCAATATGTTCCCACTTCCATTCCGGAATCTCGAGGGGTTGCAATTTCCCATAGGGCCGTTGGTGTAGCGCCTTTACTTGTTGACATGCTAGGCATCTCTCCACAAATACCGCAACATGCTTTTTCATACCGTTCCACCAAAACTGTCTTTTCAAATCTTGATACATTTTGGTGCTCCCTGGATGAGCAGCGTATGGGGTTTCATGTGCTTCTCTCATAATTTCCATCCTCAGGCCTTCATCCTTAGGCACACACAACCTTCCCTTGTAGGTGAGACCGTTATCCGCTGCCTCACGGAAACTTCCGGGTTCACCCGTCCTCACTTCTGAGCGAAACTTTTCTAGTAACGTATCTCGCCGTTGAGCTTCCACAATTCTGGCTCTTAAGTCGGGTTCCATCACCAACGTGGCTACTATCCCTTCCACAGTCTCGGGCATTCTCACTACTTCCAACCGCATCTTACTGAACTCTTGGATTAAACTCTCCTCGATAGTAAGAAAGGTGGCCAGCTGAAATTGAGACTTCCTACTAAGAGCATCGGCCACTACGTTTGCTTTTCCCGGATGGTAATTTATACCACAATCGTAGTCCTTCACCAACTCGAGCCACCTACGTTGGCGCATGTTCAACTCCTTTTGCTCAAAGAAGTACTTTAGACTCTTATGGTCCGTGTATATCTCACAACGGACTCCATAAAGATGATGTCTCCAGATCTTCAAAGCATGTACCACAGCTGCCAGTTCCAAGTCATGCGTCGGATAGTTCAGTTCATGGGGCTTCAATTGTCTCGATGCATATGCAATCACTTTCCCCTTCTGCATAAGCACACATCCCAGTCCCACCTTCGACGCATCCGTATATACCGCATAGTCAGTCTCTGGCTCCGGCACAGCTAGGATTGGTGCGGTGGTCAATTTCTCCTTCAACAACTGAAAGCTCGCCTCACATTCTGGCGTCCAAATCATCTTGACTCCCTTTTTCAGTTGTTGCGTCATTGGCCTTGCTATCTTCGAGAATCCCTCGATGAATCTTCGATAATAGCCCGCCAGTCCTAAAAAGCTTCGGATTTCGTTTTGTGTAGAAGGTGACTTCCACTCCTGCACCGCTTCTACCTTGGCCGGATCTACACGAATTCCATCTGAAGTTACTACATGTCCAAGAAAATTTACTTCCTTGAGCCAAAACTCGCATTTACTGAACTTGGCATATAGTTTCTCGTCCCTTAGAGTTGCTAGGACGGTTCTCAAGTGCTCTTTGTGCTCCTCCTCGTTCTTTGAGTAAACAAGCACGTCATCGATGAAAACCAGGACAAACCGATCCAGAAATGGATGGAACACGCGGTTCATAAGGTCCATGAACACTGCCGGGGCGTTCGTCAGTCCAAAAGGCATTACAACGAACTCATAATGACCATATCTTGTTCGAAAAGCTGTCTTGGGTACATCTTCTCGCCGAACCCTCAGCTGATGGTACCCAGACCTCAAATCCATCTTAGAGAAGACTCCTGCCCCTCGAAGTTGGTCAAACAAGTCGTCTATCCTTGGTAGTGGATACTTGTTCTTCAGCGTTAGTTTGTTTAGCTCCCGGTAGTCGATGCACATCCTCATCGTTCCATCCTTCTTCTTTACGAACAACACTGGTGCTCCCCATGGTGACACGCTAGGTCTAATGAATCCCAATTCCAGTAGCTCTTGCAGTTGCACCTTAAGCTCCTCCAACTCTTTTGGCGCCATTCTATAAGGTGCTTTGGATATTGGTGCCGATCCGGGCTCCAGATCGATCGTGAATTCTACCTGTCTGTCGGGTGGGGGTCCTGGCAACGCATCGGGGAAGACGTCGGGATATTCACTCACTATCGCCACATCTTCTATCTTCCTGTCTTTCTTCTCCTCCCCATTCAAATAAACAAGGTACGCTGGACATCCCTTCCTCATCATTGTAGTGGCTTGCAGCGCAGAGATAGTGGACTTGCGTCGGCTCATTGGGACTCCGTGAAACCTCATCGGCTCTTTTCCGGGGGTTTCAAACGAAATTTTCCTTTCTCTACAATGAAGGGTAACGTGGTTCTCCGCTAACCAATCCATACCCAAGATTATGTCTACGCTACCCATCGTCATTACTTGCAAATTATAAGCCACTAAACTGAGTTCACCTATTCCAAAGTTCACACATGCACAAGATCGGGATATATCTATAGCCCCGCCTACCGGTGAGGTCACACTCATAGTGGGTTCGGTCTTAACAGTAGGTAATTCCAAAGTATCCACACAAGACGTTGATATAAAGGAATGCGACGCACCCGTATCAAACAAGACAACTATAGGCATATTGAGAAGTGTGCCCATACCTGCCAAGTTTCCTTGCTCAAAGGTTTCTTTCCCGTTTGCCGGCTGTTTCCCCTTCAAGGCGTAGGCCCTTGCTTGCGATGGTAATCCTTGGCGGCGTTGTTGCGGTGGAGGTGCAGGTAGTGCCTGGGATTGTGGACGGAAACCTAGCTGGTTCTGTCTCGTTCCCGTTCCCATGTGCTTGTTTGGGCAATTTCGGATGTAGTGGCCACTCCCACCACAGTTGAAGCACCTAGGGTCTCGACACTCCCCGGCGTGATACTTGAAGCACCTCCCACATTGAGGGTTCCTCGGCGGAAAGTTTGCCCTCGGTTGGAAAGTATTCTGTCTCCCGCCATTGTAGGGTGGGTTCCTCATGTGTTGTGGCCTCTTACCACCGTACTGAGCCTGGTCACCATCCCACCTCCTCTTCTCTTGGTGGCCCGGCTGAGCTTGTAGAGGTGTCGCGTTTGTTGTTGCCACAACTCTTGGCTTAGGGAGTGCATCTTCCACGTCCAGTGCACAAGTCAAGATCTCCGAGTAGGAGAGTTCTCCTCGACAGGCCAATGCGGCCTTTATCTCGTCTCTGAGCCCGGCCCGGAACTTCACCGCCCATTTCTCATCGGTGTCCATCAACTCGGGCGCATATCGTGCCATCTGCGCGAGGGCTCGGTCATACTCGGTTACAGTCATTCGGCCTTGGCTTAGTGTGTGGAACTCTACCACCTTGGCCCGTCTGTACGTCTTTGGAACATACTTGTTATCGATCTCTACTTTAAACTCCTCCCATGTTAGCGCTTCCAGGCGTGCAGGATTCATAGTTCTCTGCCGAGTCTCCCACCAGTAATCGGCAGCACCTAACAGTTGAAAGGTAGCACCAGCAATGCGCTCCCTATCTGTGCACTCCATGACCCTGAAGATACGCTCGAGGCCGCGTATCCACTCTTCCGCTTTGGATGGGTCTCCCTGTCCGTCAAATTTCGGGGGATTCTGCCTTGAGAACGTAACTATGAATCTTTCTTGTTGAGGCGGGGGTGGAGGTGGTGGTGGCGGTGGTGGTGGAGGTGGTGCCTCCACGTGGGGTTCTTGTCGTGGTTGGCGTGCACGTCTTGGCGGCATTCTGATTCAATATCCAAAAAGTGTTACTACAATTCTCATCCAAAATTACCACTTTCTCAAAATTTTCTTATAAAACCTTCATGTAGTATAAGATGCAACACATAGGATATAAATCAAAATCAAAATTCTCATTAAAAGAAAGAAGGCCAACATTGTTCCCAAGAGCAGATCGTACAGAAAGCAAAAACTGAAAAGACAACGAACTATTCTAATTCTAGACTACGACTCTATCATCCTCATCCATAGGCCCTTCCTCCGGGTCTTCGTCGTCGTCCTCCTCGGAGTTCCCTGGCAGAGCCTCCTCATAAACATCTTCATACCCTTGTTCACCCTCGTACATGCTCACATACTTATCCTGATACACGACCCTCTCTTCCACCTCCTGTGGGGGCTGCTCCTCTCGAGAGTCCACCAGTGCACAATACACGGCTTTCCGAAAGCCAGCCATGTCACCCACCATGTCATCGGTAGCGGGCTCATGCCACGTGTACCTCCTCGCCGTTCTTTCGGCCCACTCCTTCCAGTTATCGGGAAGCAAATCTATTAGCTTCTCAATGCCGTCATGCTCTGTCACTCCGAACTCCTGAGCTGCCCTCCAGAGGGTGTCGAAGTGTGCCACGAACTCGATCAACGGTACGTGATCCTTCTTCCGGTACACTCTATAATCTCTGAGCACCCTCTGTGCCCTAAGTCTATCGCGATCACTCCGTCGCGGGGTTCGGAACATACGCGCCATCTACAGAAACAACCGCCTCGCGTATAAAAACAGAGTACATAACCGAAGAAGAGAGAGAGAGAGTGTGTATGCACGTATCGCTGTTCTAACCCAAACCCGCTGGTGTTCAAAGGCCAAAAGCTCTTATCTATCATAGGTCCAAGAAGCACTAGTGAAAATCTATCACGTCTAAGTTCAAACATTCAAAAGGCCAACACATTCTCACATAAAAGCTCACATCAACATTCACGTCATCATAACATCACACATCAGCCACATGCTTCCATATAAGTTCATCATACATCAACAGTTCATAACACCATAACAGTTCATAACTCAAATAATTTCCAACTTTTCCACATCACGTTGTACCCTTCCACATGTCTCAACATTTACTTAAACTTTACATAAAACATTTTCAACACCAAAATCACAATTTCCTCCACTTCCATATACTTTCCAAAATTTCGAAATTTTCATTACCTCATTTCTGGTTGAGTGCGATGAGTCGGATGTTGAGCCAATGACACTTTTGAAAACTTACCCCAGTCAGAAAAAGATTTTTTTTTTTTTTGGGTCCAGAGCAGAAAGAGAAAACCTAGGCTCTGATACCACTCTGTCACGCCCGCATTTCCTAAGGATAGGAAGTACGGTGGACCGCGACTAGGGGGGAATAAAGAAGCGGGGAAGAAAGGGGGGGGGGTAACAAGAATATTTGACCCAAAACATTTAATAAAAGGAAATTCAATTCAAAACAAAGTACTGTGACGACATTCTTGAGTTAAAGTATTCAGAGTTTTAAATGAAAACATCGTGACGGTTTACAAGCAGCGGAAAAGACCCAAAGACAGATGATGCCGGGTATGACGACACGACACCATCCAAAAGATAAAAACACACTTTGGCTTTAACTGCTCAACATCCGTCCTCCCCATCGCCGCTCAACCTGCACATTAAGAAAACAACATGCAGGGCTGAGTACTTAATGCACTCAGTGGACACACGCCAAAAACAAAGTTTGTCATGCCATAACAGTGTAACATTGGGGTTTTGAGTATAATGAAAATAACCCAAGTACACAAAACACATTTCATAAATTCGACTGCGCAGTCATTTTCCGATATTGCCACCCTTATTCCCTCAATCATACACTATCTGATCCAAACCATGACAAGGGGCGTGGCCACACCCCAGGTCATCTAGACCGGCCAACTTGCTCTCAGATGGCACCCAGTCTCGTGTACACTAGCCTGAGGGTTCGCAGCCCAACAGACCCGAATTCGATTAAACATATGTGGTAAACCACTTCAGATAGGTTTCAAAACAAAATAATTGGCAAGACAAACAGTTCACCTCCATAAACATTTCCGGAACAAAGTCCGTATTTAAAGATAACCCACATAAAAGTAGGGTAGAAAAGCCCACCTCGATTGCTTAGCTTTTAAAACAGTTCCCTTCAACCACACTTTCCTCGAAAAAGATCACCCTTTTGAAAGATAAATAATATCATGATTAGAGTCAGAAGAGACGAGACTTTAAACGACAATGCATGATTCCTACGTGGACGACTTCAACATCTAGCACGTTACACGTACATACACTTAACAACATATTACATAACAAACACACAAAGCCACACGTTCAAAACACACCCCGCACGCAAACGACGTACCCAAAACGCGCACACGACACACGAACACAGCACTCCAAGCCCTGGCATACCCTTACTGTGCAACGGCTCACTTGGCTCGGAAAAGGTTCGGAAAAAGCTCGGAAAAAGGATCGGCGTCTCGGCCTGGCTCGGTGTCTCGGCCGCCTGGCTCGGCACCTCGGCCGACCGTCTCGGCCGCCTGGCTCGGCACCTCGGCCGACCATCTCGGCCGCCTGGCTCGGCACCTCGGCCGCCTGGCTCGGCACCTCGGCCGACCGTCTCGGCCGCCTGGCTCGGCACCTCGGCCGACCGTCTCGGCCGCCTGGCTCGGCACCTCGGCCGCCTGTCTCGGCACAGCTCGGCACCTGTCTCGGCACAGCTCGGCACTTGTCTCGGCATAGCTCGGCACCTATCTCGGCACAGCTCGGCACCTGTCTCGGCACAGCTCGGCACCTCGGCCGACCATCTCGGCCGTCCGGCTCGGCACCTCGGCCGACCGTCTCGGCCGCCTGTTCGGCACCTCGGCCGACCATCTCGGCCGTCCGGCTCGGCACCTCGACCGACCGTCTCGGCCGCCTGCTCGGCACCTCGGCATCTTATGCTCGGCACCTCGGCCGTCTGTTCGGCACCTCGGCCATCTGTTCGGCACCTCGGCCGCTGGTTCCGTGTACACTCACTTTCCTTCAACTTCCGATTCTCAAACCCTATACGACATTCCCACCACGCATTCTACGTCCCAGAACACACCCAAACACCTGGGATCATCCCTTCAAAACTTCCCACCAGCCTGCCCTAGGCCGGACCCTAGATCTCTCGGCCAACCCACACAAAACCCTTGAGCCAAACACAGATTTTCCCGAGCCATCTCTTGGCCAAACACACCCACATTCATCACAAAAACATATCACTCAGAATCACGCCAAAAGCACATGAAAACATCTCCCAAAACATACAACACGCAGAACTGCGCAGTTTACTTGCAAAAATCATAATAAATTCATACGACATCCAAAGAGGCTGAAAATTACACACCACACAGAAGACACACCAAAGTTTATACAGTTAAAAAAATCGTACCAAAAGGAGGTCGTTTGCTCAGTCAAAAAGGGGTCGGAACCCACTGTCAGTTATCACCGAAAACATGTTCAACACAAGCACATAGCCACAAATCCTACTCAACATCTAACCCATCCAAAAACGTCCTATATGCATGAGTTTTCGAATTAAACAAGGGTTAGGGGTTACCTTCCCCGGATGGTTCAAACGAAACGCAAAAGCTTTACTTCCTTTTCCGACTCCGATTCACGACGAAGGAGGGTATCACCTTGAGGAATTCAAGACGATGATGAGAGGGAGTGAATGAAAAAGATGAGAACCGAGAGGGAGAAGGAGAGAGGGAGCTTACCGGTGTTGAGAGCAATTGCAAGAGAGAAAGGAGAGAAAACGATGTGGGGAGAGATTGGAAAGGGAAAGATGTATCGGTTAAGAGGGAGTGGGGGAGGTTGAGAAATTAGTGGGGAGGGGGTGAGAAATCGAGAGAGAGAGAGAGAGAGAGAGAGAGATTTAATTTTAATTAGGATTTTTAAAAACATGGCTTAATTAATTATTTAATTACATTTAATTTGCCTAGGTAGAAAAATACCACATCCACAACAATCAAATAAACACAAAATATTTTCCACACCAAAATTTTAAACACAAAAACATAGAAAAGAATTTCATCCTTAATTAAAAGAATAAAATTTCACAAATTTTCGGGTATTACACGTTCAAGCTGATCAGCAGAAATGCAAGGAAGAACCAAAATACTGACACAATGCGGGGCCTCATATCCGGTAGAGAGAGAGAGTGATCGATGGTGTGAGAGGACGACGGAATCTCGGAGCTATGCGTCTCCGCCACTTCCGTCGCGTTCCATATCTTCTCCGCTGCCCCCATTGATGAAGAAGAATCGCAAATCAAACAAGTAACGACGCACGTGGATTCAGCTAGCAGAACTCGACGACGAAACATGATTTTGAATACTTTCCAAAGAATTCCTCGATTTCTTCCAAAAAACAACCACAAGAATGGCAACCCGGGAATACCAAATTGTTTTTTTTTTGTTTTTTTTTTCTTTTTTTCGTTTCAATTTTTTTATAATATCTGCATCCGTAGTCCGACCCGACCCTAATGTTTTAGGAATTGACTTGTATGCCCTCGATTTCTTGCACGCATTAACCATGGCGCATCACCAATTTGACTTTTGACTTTGATAACCCTTTTTTAATGATTCCTTAAATCTATCACATCTATACATATATAAAAGTTGAGTTGTGGGGGCATTTTGGGAATTAAAAATTTTGGTCCATAATAGTGTTTATTAAATTTTTTATACTTATTTCATGCTCCTGATGGCTCAGTTATCCGGCACGGAATGAGCAGAAGAGGAGTCGGGTGAAAAAAACAAGAGGTTATCCAGCATTGAATAGAATTGTGGCCATCCAGCATTGAATATGACACTAAATATTTTTCTACCGGTGGTTGTTTCACTAATTAAAATGAAATGATTAAATTGAAATAGTCAACTATCTTAATTGTATTTAATGTACAATTGAGGTCATCCAGCATTGAATGTGACACTAAATATTTTTCTACCGGTGGCTGTTTCACTAATTAAAATGAAATGATTAAATTGAAACATTCAATTATCTTAATTGTATTTGATGTACATAACGTATCGGGACTTTGACGATTTGATTCCAGCAGATTAATGAAAAGTTAGAGAATATACGGATTAAACCAATCGTAGTATCCGTATCTAATCCATATGCAAATATAACAACTTGCTATTAATTATGAAAAAATTCGGGATGATCAATGTTTCAAAATTATATTGTGTGTTAGTTTACTTACTAATTATAAGGAGTTGATGGATTACATAAAGCTTTTATGTGTGTATTTAATGTACATAATAACGTTTATTAAAGTATTAATTTATTTACCGTATGTTGTATTGGGTGGAATATTTATATGATAAATTGAAAGAAAAACAATGATAATAACATATTTAATAGATTAATTTAGGTAAATTAATTATATATAGATGATAATATTATTAATAGATTTTACTAAAACTGTACAATTTATTAATTAAATTGTATACAATTTTGGCATACTTTTTCTTTTATCTATCCTTATTTTTGCATGTTCTTTATTTATTTATTTTGTGTATTTTAAGCAAAATAAGAATCTATTACTATATAATTAAAAATTATTTATAAACTTGAATGTGTTTACAAGTTCAAGAATGATTAAAAAAATTAAAAA
The DNA here is from genome assembly GCF_004379255.2 of Salvia splendens. Classification (NCBI taxonomy): domain Eukaryota; kingdom Viridiplantae; phylum Streptophyta; class Magnoliopsida; order Lamiales; family Lamiaceae; genus Salvia; species Salvia splendens. Next base: position 24,358,792 of record NC_056045.1, read on the forward strand.
TAATAAAATGTAATACAAAGTTTATTAAATAAGCAATCTTTGAAATAATATTTCACTCAAATAAAAAGAAACTAACGGGTACTGATAAATTTTTGGAACACTTTTTAAAAGTCTTGGTTGAGTTTTTAACAACACTATATAGTTTTTATATTTTTATTTATTCATGAATTAATTCGAACAAAATCAATTTTGTTAGTATTGCCATGTGATAGCTAAATGTATTCTTCAAAAATATCATTATTTCATACTCCAATTTACAAAACTGCCATTTAAGATTTAAAAGTATATAATTTTGATAAAATCTATACATATATAAAAGTTGAGTTTTGGGGGCATTTTAGGAATTAAAAATTTTGGTTTGAGATTATAATGTGTTATTATACATATTTAAATGAAATTATAATGTGTACGGTTTTTATTGTTGTTATAATAAATTAATAATTTAGGGGAGTGGAAGTGGAAAAGTTTTAGCCTTAATTGTAAATATATATAAGTTTTGGATTATATTGTAAACGTTAGATATTTTTGTTGGTCCATAAAAAATTAATTCAATTATTTAATATAGCTGTTACAATTCACCAATCATAATCATCATTTGAATCAATTCATCTCAATCTTACACTAATAATATTTCGTCCATAACAATAGAATAGGCGGTTACACTAATTAGAGTGATAAATGTGGCATGCAATTTCTTCATAGAGGTTTAAAAAATTTTGGCAGTTGCAAATTTTTAATAATTATGATTTAATTTCAAAATTTCAATAATAAGCACCACATATCAATCCGCCATGGAATTGGGGTTACACGAACTAGAGATTAACTTTATAACAGCCACATTATTACACATTATTAGTAATTGTGTTAATAATAATTTAATGAAAATTATAACACACTATAAACTCCCTATATTTTTTGTCTATATATTTGTGTCATTGCTAGCTTATTGTCCACTTTCATATTACCCTCACCTATAATCTATTGCATCACTAAATTTTCTACAAAAAATAATATTTCGGTATGGTTCTTCCTCTTTGTCAACAATATCTTTTTATCTTTAACCACTTTATGCATTATTTTTGTGTGATTATTATGTTACTAATATTTGTTGTTGTGTTCTTACCAAAGAGGATGGTTGAAACTATGGAAATGGAACTAATCTCTTTTAGTGATCTACAAACCACAACTTTATCAATCAAATGTTGAAATCATGGAAGCATTCCCCTTGCCAAATTTGGTATTGAAATTGGTAAGTAATCTATAAAATTTTATAGTACAAAACGCAAAGTTGTATTTGCATTGTTCATGAATGAAATATTTATCGAATTGTAATATGGGGTATTTAGTTGACTTTTGTTTGAAGTTCTCATCTACATATGAGAGCATACTAGCCTGATGGAGAAGATGGTGTCGACGCATGACGATAAAAGTGTTGGAGACGATGAGTGGAAAAGATGAAAGCTATTGGAGATAGATGGAGGCTGATGGGCGGTGGGCAAGAGCTGCATGAGCATAAATGATTCTGAACTCTAATATTTTTTATCGATTTCTTCATTTTTTGGTTGCATTCTGATATAGATCTTATTAATGAAGTTGATTGATTTTTTTTATTGTCAATCGATTTTTTTCTATTAGTGAAATTATTGAATGTTAATAATTAAACGGATTGATGAACAATGTAATTAAATCAAACATAAGTATAAGATTAGAATTTCAACATTGTTAATAACATAATTAAGATTGCTTCGTAATTAATGTCATTGGTTTTTATTGACAAGATAATTAGTTTACGTGAATATTTTGAAAGATTCAATGGCCAATCAACATTTTTGAACAGTTATACACTAATTAAATTTATTTAATTCAGACAACCATTAAAAAGGAAGTCATTAATAAAAAGTGTAACGATTATACAATAATTAAAAATTGTTTAATTTAGGATACGCCCTAAAATAGGGGGCGGTTGAAATTATGAGAACAAAATTAGAGAATTTAAATGGGAATCAAATAACGAAACTGAGAATTTAAATGGGAAAATAATGATACGCCCTAAAATAGGGGGCGGTTGAAATTATGAGAACAAAAACAAAGAATTCAAAATTAGTTAATTGAAAATCACCTCAAAATGCTAGAGTGGCAATAAGATCCCGACTAATTGGCGCAAAGTATAAATGTAAAGTAATTGCGATTAAAAAAAGTAATTGCGATTAAAAGCTAAATAAATGTGTGACATTGTGATAACGCTTTTGTGCAAATAAAAATTATAAATATAATTGAAAAGATTGATTACATGCAAATGATGATTGCAAATAAAGTGTGGCAAATGATTACTATGAAATGATTCTTGGTAAGTGATGATGAAATGAAAATGGAATTTTCATGTGGACTCCAATTCAATATATGAACCATAAATGAAACAGTGAAAGAAAAGGAGAAAAAAGTTGAGATGAATTGTATTGACTTGCCGGTATCGTTTTATGAGAGGAGTGTGTATTCGGTTAATTGCCTTGATATCTATTTACATGATAAATACTAATACACAAATTATAACCACTATTCTATTTATTTTATTAAGTAATTTAAGGATCATGATTTTTCCACAAACTCATTCTCACTCACTTGCAAATAAAACAATAAAGTGTACACTATATATGAGTTAGGGATCATGATTTTTCATGATCTTTTTAAAGTTGTAATAGAGATCCAAAAGTAGTATAGTCAAAATATATCGGAGTATGTATTTGCGTTATTTAAATGTCAAATTGATTGAGTTTTATGTTTTTTTTAAATTCTTATACATTTTCTTAGTTTTAGATTTTGTACAATTATATCATTTTCCATTTCAATTAATTAATCGATAATGTGAAGTTAGTACTAAAAAAATAAATGAGACACATATTTCTTATTAACGTTGTTTCACTATTGAAGTACACGTGTTCTTGATTATATATTGTTGTGTTTGTAGTTTTTGCATTAGATATAAAAAATATTTTAGTCACTGTTTATAGGTTATATTTAATGAATGATTATTTTTATATTCTTACTTTTCATAATAATTTCATAATATAATTTTGAAGGAAATACAATGGGTCGTGCCTATAATTGCTATAAAATACTGCTATGTCTTAGTGAGGAAAGTCAAATGTTTTCCCAATTGTTATGATATATGTTTAGAGTTTAGGGTTTAGGATTTAAATTTTTAAAATGAAAAGGTTTTTAAATCAAATAACATAAATGGCTATTGAAATATCAAACGTTAAATATTAGAAGTGATAGTAAATTTATTTAAAAGATTTCTTCAGTTACAATATTATTAGTATTATTATTTAAAATATCAAACGTTAAATATTGAAATATCAAATGTTAAATATTATTTAAAATGACAAGCCAAAAGCTGATATGAGCATATAAACAAATTTACAGACAAGATTCAGGTAAAAAACCTCCACTATCAGTAAGGATTATCAAGTAGGCTGACCCAATGTAAGATATCAAATACATATCTAAAACCCCCAAAATAGAATAAGTGATCAACAAAGTACAATTGAACTGGAACGGAGGGAGAATTTTATTGATATTTGACTCATTTGTTGGTCATGATGAGTATATTTTGAATAAGTGATCAACAAAGTAAAATTGAACTGAGGCAGAGGGAGAATTTTATTGATATCTGGCTCATTTGTTGGTCATGATGAGTATATTTTAAAGTTAAGGGTTTATGATTTAGGTTTCAAGGTTTGGGTTTTTAGTGTATAGGGTCACTATATTGCAATGAAATGAAGCTCGACTAGGAAGTGTCTCACCAGTGCAATCTTAAATTATTGCAACGTAAACTTGCTCCTGCAGTTATAACTCAACGGTTAATTCATATTTTCACAGAATTAAAATATTTTTTAATTTTAAGTCTGATATTTAAATGTCAAGACAGTTTATTAAAATGTCAACACAAATATGTGTTGAAATTTTAATGTGATCGTATTGACATTTTAAAGAAAAGTTAGCATTTAAACGCACTCTTGTGGCCATGTGGGGTCAATGTGATTGGAAAAGTATAATCCGAAGTAAGAGGACGTCGAATATTCTTTTGTTTATCATTTCACAAATTTTATTTCGCATAATGAAATAAATATGAAGAAATTAAAATGACCCGTGCATCGCACGGGCGTGATACTAGTATTAATAAAGGAAAAGTCATCTTATACCAATCGAGATGCGCTTAATCGTATTTTAAAAATCAGTCTTGAAACTGTATTCTACTCTACTTACTAATAATCTACTACAGACTATACTACTATGAACACTCAGTCTTGTATCAGCATTTCTTTCTTTATGACTAGAAATTATTTGTTTCAGCAATAGGTGATAAATGTGTCTTATCATGTGAACTGCTCATATCTGGTTGTGCAATAGGTGAAATATGTTTAAAGCACACTATTGGAAGCCTGTTTATAGGCAACTATCTGCAGTTACTATTTCTCCCCAAATCAATTTGTGGGTGAGTTCATTATCATTATATTGATTCTAGGAAATTTAAATATCATGTTGGGGGTGAGTATTTATACATTGCATATTGACCTGTCATACTTCTCTTTGATATCTTTTGAAAAGAGGAATGTATAGTGGGTCTAAGAAGGCAATTGAGTTCATTGCCAAATTTAAAGGATTTAGAGTATCCAAAATGGATGCCCTAGTGGAAGTCCTAGTGATTGTCACATCAGCATGCTCCTTTTTTCTGCAATGGTTTGACTCTAGTGGGTGCCCTATTAATTAAACTCAATTTGTTTTTAATTTTTAATATTATTATTTTTTTATTTTTGTTTTTAATTAATAAAATACCAAAATATATTATATTAACCATTACAAATTTGAAAAAACACATACATTACTTAATTAAAAAAAACCACATCATATTTAGTAAAAAAAACATTACTAAATTAAATTACTAAATTACTTTAAAAAACTTTAAAAAAACTACATTGCTAAAATAATAAAAACCTAACTAATCATCTAAGTTCAACTTCTGGCTCGGGTTCTTGATCATCCTCTCAGTCCTCCATCGGGCATCCGGATCGGATTCGGTATGAAGGTTGTTTTGTGCGTCAAGTATAAACCTATACCCAACCACCTAGCGAAAACCATCGAACTCCTCGATCGCTGAGGCCACGAGCTGAGTAGACGGAAGAGACGCAGCCTGCGGGGGAGCCGATCCAGACGCGGCGCCTTTGCCTTCCTTTTGGCTTGGTCTTTGGCAGCCTTGGTGCCAATGGGACGTCTAAATGTAGACGTAGGCATGCCGGAACTCCCTTCCGGCTCAGCGTTCAGATCCACAAGAGATGGGCCACTGCTCGTGTAACCGCCAGTGGCGGTGTTCTTCGTCCGCTTCGCAGCTGAGGAGGATCCAACCGCTATCCCTCTGTTGAACTTCGCCTTGTCCTTCAAGATCAGCCAAACGTTGTACAACTTGAACTGCCCGAACTGCGAATGGTACTCGGACATCGACTTCTTGAGGTCATCCTCCATTCTCTCACCGTTGCCCCTTGCGTCCCTGTTCCTGTTGTAGATATAGGAGAAGTTGTTGACTTGGAGCTTGATCCGATCCCTAAACTTACGAAGCTGAACCTTGGTCCGCTTGTACGCCCAACTCGGTTTCACCTCGTTGTATCTGGTCTCAATGTGATCCCACATCCTGACCGAAGTCTAGTTGTTGGAGTATATCGAATCCTCCGATATAATGACCCAACACTGAGCCACCTTCACGTACTCCTCCAACTCATAGTCAGTACGCCATGTTGCGTACTCTTCGTTGGGCTCGTTGGATGGGAGTGGGACTGGGACGGATCGCGCCTTTTCTTTTTGCGCCATATTCTTCTTCCTCCTCGGCTGCTCAGGGGCAGGAGGTTCCCACAACTAGACTCCAGGTCCTCAACCCGATACGCGTCGGTGTTGAAGAACAAATCGAACTTAGACTCCGAAACAAATGTGGACCCTACAGATCCACGCATCTCAACCCGGTAGTCTTCGTGACGTGGCCGGGCCATCGGGCGCCGCTGCCGCCGCCACCACCAAACATCGGCATATCGTCGTCGATACCATGGGGGTATGGGAATTGACTCGGATCCATTCTTGAAAGTATGAAAATGAGAAAAGAGAAGAAAAAGTGAGAGGGGTAGAGTGTATGAAGTGAAGAGAAAGATGTGTATTTTTATAGTGGTTTAATTAGGGTTTAAAGAATTAAAAAATATATATAAAAATCGCTCGATCGGGCTCGGGCTCGGGCGCTGGGCTGCAATGGATAGTGGTGGGTAGGTACGGTATACCTTACCGAAACCATCATACCGTATACCTTACCGTAAATTCAGTATCTGAAAAAATCATACCTTTACCTTATCAAAATTTTCGGTATACCGAACTTTGGTATACCTTATTTTCGGTATGACCAATTTCCATATCGATGCCGTACCTCATTTTCGATATACCGTACCAAAGTTCGGTATACCGTACGTTTGCGGTATAGCACACTTTCAACATCAATGAAAATAAATAATTTGAGTTTTTAGAATATTAATTATATTTTATAATTAAAAAATATATATTAAATATATTTTATTCATAATTATATTTATATTTCACAATAAAATTTATTATTTAAAAATATATAAAATATATTTTATATATAATTATATTTATATTTTATGGTATATACCTTAATTTACGGTATATACCGAATTTCGGTATAAAGCGGTATACCGCGGTATATGAAAATTCATACCGTTACCTTACCGAAATCTTTCGGTAAGGTATTATACCGTACCAAAAATCACGGTATACTAAAAATTCGGTATTTTTGATATTTTTCGGTATAATAAGGCCGGTATTTCGGTATGTTTCCCCAGCCCTAGCAATGGATACCCGACGATGCCCGATGGATCGGGCAAGAGATCGGGCGCGACCGATCTTTCGGTCGCGCCCGAAGATTCCTGATGTCTGCAATGGATGCCCGACGACGCCCGAGCCCGATCTCGGGCGATCGGGAGTGAGATCGGGCATCAATTGTGGATGCTCTTAGTGCTTTGAGAGAGTTATTAACCATTGTGAGCGTACTGATCAACGTCTCATCCCTTTGCTTAGGGTAATGTTCATACTTGAATGAAAATAATATGATTAGAATCAATTATCTCATTCAAGCATGAAAATGACAAAATATGACTCTCATGGTAAAAGTAAAATATGACTCTTATTATGGATGGAAGAAGTATTTATGATAGGACCAACGTCATATTTTGACCCAATAAGAGTCATATATTGTCATTTTCGTTCATCCCACAATAAGAGTCTTATTTCACTTTTACCATAAAAGGTAAGTAGATCTCATATTCCACTAACTTATTCCACTCACATTTTATTAGGAGTATAAAGCTAATACTATAAATAAGTGGGACTCACATTCCACTAACTTATTCCACCTTTTTTTTACATTTGTTAAAACTCGTGCCCAAATTAAATAGGACGTTGGACAAACGAAGTATTATAAAGGTAGGATTTGAATTTTGCTGGATTGTGAGTTTTATAGCTCATTGAAGTTGACGTATTTAATTATTGGTTGATATGTGACTGATATTCATGAAGATCTTTCCGTTTGGTTTATTGCTTGTTAACAAACATTTTGGTGACAAATGCTCTAGGTGTTCGACTGCCTGAATTGGTAACCAAATTCAGTGTAGAGAAAGCATCCTCGAACAGAAAACCAAATTCAGTTGAGATGGAAAGAGATCTTAAATTGCTGCTAATTAATGCAGGTTGTGATCTTGGATTCAAAATGGTTGAAACTTCTTGATGAGGAAGAGAAAAAGAAAAGTGTGTCGAGCTCTTGATGTAGGTCCTAACACACATATATAGCATCAGTATAACAGTATTCTTATTTAGTCAGTTATTTCGTCTTATTTTATTATTAGTAAATAACAATACAATAATAAATTACTGCAATTTTTATTAATATTGGTATTATTTTTGTATTATCATCATGATTATAATTATATAATAACTAATTTTAAAAAATTGTTGTTATGATTATATGCATGTTAATTATGATTTAATTATTATTTCTATTAGATACATTGAATTTAACTAGTCAAAATTAAATCAAAATTCTAATAGTTTGTCTTGATATTTCTGAATATGGAATAATTAATTTAATCTATGTATGAAGTATATTTTCGGAAATCATATTTCACAATAATGTCATTTATCGCAAAAAATAGGTCCAAGTGTATACTTAATTTAGATTTGAGCTAAACAATAAATCTTAAGCCAGTGAGATTTAATTCAAGTGAGCAAATTGAGACAACATCAAATTTTTCTTAGCAAGGGGCCTTGAGTTCAAACCCCATGTGCATGTGATGTGCAACATATTTCACATGTTATGGTGGTGTGATTTCTATATTTATTGTAGTGCTTTAGAGCATCCACATCCGTGCTCTTGTCAACGAGCACAGATGTGGGCCCGGTCCAACTTTGACTCCCTGCTCTTAGGTAAGAGCACAACACCCACATCCGTGCTCTTCCGCAATGACAAGCTCAAGGGTCCCACCATTCTATTATTCAATTTAAATAAAAATATTTTCACAAAATGTTGAGGTACTTGAACGGCTTGTAGTTCATGGATTGGTAGGTCGCCAAGGCGGAACTGATGATGTCAAGCTCGCTCCGGCCGCTCCCCGCCGACCGCTCTTCCTAGAGGTAATACCCCTAGAACTTTTGGATTTCTTCGTTGGCTCTGTATATGGCATTGCGCACCATACTCTCGTTGCGCTCGATTGTCCCAGCCGGCAGGTTTTGATTGTACCGGCGACAGATGCGCCACCAATAATGGTCACCGGATTGGTTCTTGCCAACCTCCGGATCCTCGGAGACTGACAAGAACGCTTAAAACAATTGCTCCATCTCTCCCTGAGTGTACGGGTACGGACACCGCGAGTAGGAAGAGGGGGGTTTGAGAGGGGCCGCTCCCTCCCGCTCTAGGCACGGATGGCTCGGGTGTCCACCCGTATTGCCCTTCAGGGGCATCTTGGTCGTCGACCGGGTAAGGCCGGTAGCCACTCGGAACTTGCGAACCTTGGGTTTGAGGAGGGGCCGAATATTCCGTTTCTGGACTAGGAAATGATTGTGAACCGAACCAATCGTGGTTCCAACCGTGGGAGCCGGAGGGGTGATCGCCGTGGCCGGACATTATTTTGTTGTAAGAGTAAGAGTGAAAGAAAGATTGAGAATTAAGAATGGAAAATGAGAGAATTTAGATGAGAATTGTGTAGTGTGGTGTGAATTTTTGGGTGTAGAAGTGGGGGTATTTATAGATGAAAATGTGTATTTTTGGGAAAAAAATTAAAAAATAAGTTAAAAGTGGGTCCGGTTCCGAACCAGAACCGTGGCGATTTCCTCGAACCGAAACCGTCGCAATTCGGATCGCGGTCCGGTTCAGGTTCAAGATTTTTCAAACCGGAACTGGCACCGAACTGCCAGTTCGGGACGGTTCGGAACAGCCGGTTCGGGCACGGAAACCAAGGCATCAGGGAGGGAGGGGGCCAAGCCGCCGAGGGGCAACTTTTCATGCGTGAAAACCGGTCGGTTCCAGCGGTTTTTGGACCGAAAACCGGCGGTTAACTGCCGGTTCAGTGGATTTCGTTGGCGGCGCGGGAGACGAGGCGTTCGGACGCAGCTTATGGCAGACGGTTTATTGACCGAACCAGCGATTTTGTCATCGAAACCGGCGGTTTTCCGCCAAAACCGCCGGTTTTGCCAAAAATTCAAAAAAAAATTCAGATTTCAAATTCGAATTCTTCCATTTTCGCCCATTTTTATCTATAAATACCCCCCTCTATCCTCATTTACATTCACCACGCTCTTGAGTTAATGAGAGTTTCTCTCTTCAATCTCCCAATTTTCTCTCTTTGTCTCCAATTTCTCATTTGTGCTGTTGTGCTTCCATTTAATTACTCAAGTGCTACTCTTATTACGCATTGTTATACACTTATACTTGTTCCCGTAGTTCTATAAGTTGTCTTTCTTTCTCAATTGCTAAAACAAAAAATATATATATTATTCCATATTTCTACATTTCTACTATATATCAAGATGTCTTCATCCCGAGAAGGTCGTGTTGATAAGGGAAAGGGAAAGTCCAAGAGGCCATCTCGGAGATCCGTTATTGATGAGATTTCTCAAATGAACATGGATGCGAGGCAGGTTAATATTTATTATCTACTAATTTAATTAATTTTGAATTACATTACATTATTGTTCATAATTTTATTTGATATTTACAATACAAATATCATTTTGTAGACTCGAGAAGAGCAAGATATGGCACATGTTATTGCTCTCTCTCGCTCTCAATCCCAAGGCGATGCTTATGTTGGTACCGGTAGTGGTGCTCCCGGTCCCGGTGCCTATTCTCAACAAATTCCAACCCCTGTGAATCTTGATGAAGACGGCGATGATGATGATGACGACGAGGAGGTGGGGGATGAGGTAGAAGAGGTTCAAGAAATGCCACCCCCACCACCACCAAGGAGTCGTCGTGGCCGTAGTCGTGGTCGTGGACACCATCCTCAACCTCTTAGACCAGTTGAAAGGTCTTTAACCTCAAACATCATGGTGAAAACATTTCAAGAAGGTACAAGATAGTAACGATCCTGACACTTATAATGTGTATTGCAACTATTGCGAAAACGTATACACATTCCGAAAGGGTGGAGGATACGGTACATTTACCCGTCACATGGAGAAAGCGCATCCGGTCGAGTTTGGTATCGCTCCAACCCAAACTCAACTCAACTTTCAAAATGTAGTCGGGACCGGGGGTGGGACGGGTTCATCCCAAACATCAGGTATGTGTAGCAATACTCTTTTGAAATATGATCACAAAAATGCTCTTAATGTGATGTCTAGATTTGCCGTTATGAAACATTTTCCATTCAATGCTTTTGATAACGATGCTTTTGAGTTGAGTATGCGACAAGTTTATAATGCCGCTGCAAGAAAATTGAGTCGAACTTCTATGACTCGAGCTGTTGTTAGACAATGCATGGAAAAGAAAGCACAATTAGGTACGTTTATTGTTAACTTAGGGCATAAAGTTTATATTTGCTCTGATGTGTGGACAGATTGTTTTTGCAAAAATTCGTATATGGGCATCACTGTGCATTTCGTTGATCACAGTTGGACTTTAAAGAATGTTTGATTGCATTTCGTGAATTTCTCGCACCACACACTGCACAAGCAATTGATCAATTGATCATTCAAGTTTTGAATGAATTTCAATTGATCAATAAAATTTTTTCCATTGGTTTTGACAATGCTAGCGCTAACACTGCTAGTATAGATGAACTAATCAGTGCATGTTCTCCTGTTATTGTTGGCAAATATTTTCATGTGCGATGTATTGCCCATATTTTGAATTTGTGTGTTCAAGATGCGATCGATTTGTGGCAAAAGTATGTTGATCCTATTAGAACTGCTGTGAAGTTGATTCATAACAAAGCTCCTATTGGTAGAGCTTGGAAGAAATATTGCCATAGCAAGCAATGCAGGTACACCACCTTTCGTTTGGATGTTTCAACTCGTTGGAACTCGACGTATGATATGTTGGAGTCAACTTTGAACCACATTGAATATTTATGTGATTTTTTTAGAACTTGCTCTCATGTTCCTTCTGATTTGCTTTTGATACCCGCTTGTTGGGACCACAACATAGATTTGTTTCGATTCTTCCGCGCTTTCAAAAATTCCACTGTTGAGTTATCCGATGTTTATTATCCTACTTTTGTGCGCGTTTTGGAGCATTGCATGTATGTGGCAATTGGTTTTAAGACATGTGTGAAAAATACTCAATTCATTGAGTTAAAGGCTATTTTGTTTTACATGGTTGAAAAATGGTTAAAATATTTTGCCCGTATTCCAAACGTGTTTTTTATTGCAAAATGCTTGGATCCAAAGTGGAAGTTGCATGGTGTTTATAAAATTTTAGACATGTACTATGGTTGTTTGCACGATTTGGATTTTTCTCAACTTCGCGAAATGAGCTTGACAAGAGGAGAATGCTTCGAACTAAGTATTTCGGATGTTGATGAAATCAAACTAAGGTTAGATAGTGCACTTCGTTCTCTCTACGCGGAATATGAAATGCGGTATAACACCGCTCACCAGGTACGTGCTCCTCCTAGTCCTTCCACATTTGATTTTGGTGGAGGGAATTTTAGCAATGTCATGATTGATCCAGACGTAGTATCACAATTGCAAGATCTATACGGTACTACAACCAATAGGACTAGAGTGACTAGTGAGTTAGATATATATTTGGAATTTCACTCTATTTTTCAAGATGCAGGTCCTTCTACTCAACAAATTGACGTCCTTAATTGGTGGGGAACACCTGATAAAGAGTTTCCGATACTCTCCATCATGGCTAAGGAGATTTTCGTCAATTCCGCTTCCACCGTCGCCGTTGAGCAAGCTTTTAGTGTCAGCGGTTATGTCCTAGACGACAAAAGGAGCAATCTCTCCGCCAAGAACATGGAAGCCACTATGTTACTTGATGATTGGGCAAAGGCGGACATGAGAGCACAAGAGCCGGATTTCGACTTCCGTGTAGAGAGTGATGGTGAAGAATTTTCCTCCGATGGCGATGACGAGGTCAGTAGCGCTAGCACTCAACAATAGCAATGACCGGGGGGGTTGTGAATGGTGAGCACGGCCGACCAAAAGGTAAGCAAGGTAAGAGAACTACGTGGGCTTTGATTCCTCAACTTAAATTTGAAAAGTTTAACTTTGAAAGTTTAAGTTGAGCTCAAGCCATTTTCAAATTTTTTCCCCCCATTTCATGTTTTTTTTATTTACGTTCTGAGTCCGGCGACACTTGTAAATTATATTACATTATTGTATGTTGTATACTTGTATATGTATTGTAAATTGTAATGTATCGTTGTCTGTTACAACTCAAATTCAATAAAATTGATATTATTTTCTCCTTATTCGTCTTATTTATATTTGAATTATACATTGTCTTGTTCCAATTTATTGTACAAATCAAAATTTCAAATTAAAAAAAAAATCGAACCGCGAAACCGCCGGTTTTCGAACCGGAACCGTGAAATAGCCTCACGGTCCGGTTCCGCCTTCGACCAAACCGGAACCGCCGGTTTTCGAACCGTGGGCAACACTAGAGGCGGTCACGTACGCTGCTCGCTGGCACGGACGTGCTCGATGCATCGAGAAGCACCGCATCAGTGGCAAGAGCGCATCGGCGGACAGCGGTGTCGTGCCACTGGCACGGACGGACGGACGCCGTCCTGCTCACCGCTGCGGTGCTCTTAGTTCAAACCCCAAAATAGTGTTCTAATTCTAATAAAGTTGAATAAATGTGGTTTTTAGTGTAGAAAAGGTCACATCATTTGTTTAAGGCGTATGTGGATAAATGGAAAAAGGTAATTGCATCTGTTTTTTTGTTAAAGTATAAAGGTGTGGTACCTCATTGATTTTGTTGTTAGTATATTAAAATGTTTGGAATAAAAATACAATAAGTAGTCTCTAAAAAAGGCCTGTTCACAATATTGTGGAACAGATGGAAACAACAAATTGAACAAACTCTTGTGGAGTGGTTAAATTGATTCATACATTGCTTACATGTTATTGTTCAAGTTTCACTAGGCACAAATTAAATTTTTAGAAATATACTGTAATAAATTTCTTTGAATTGGTTCAACTGGTTGATAAGTTTATTGCCGAATCAATCGATGATTTTTTAGTTCAAGGACTAATTGTTCATTGGCTGTGTGTTAATCAGATTGGTTCAAACACCAGTTTGTGGTGAACAAATCGTTCGATCTGATCCAGTTTTCAAAATACTGGTTAGTGGAATATGGTGGGCCGATTTAGCAAAATATAGTAAAAGTCAAATCGGACACCCAACAAAAAAATAGGAAAATGAGATATTTAATGTTGAATAAGAAGCATGACTGACAATTTTCAACACGATACGAACACGCACAAAATTAATGAATTTTGATCAAGCCATATCATGTTCGTGTTCTTATTGGGTCAACTGGATAAGATACAATAAGTAGGGATTATGTGTGAATTGGACTATCTGTTACTACATAATAATACTATTATTTTAATTCCTTACTTTTACGTATTTTTATTACTTTATTAGAGATAAAATTTAGTTGTCATTTTCTCACTTTTCATATATCGCCTCATTCCAATACCCATCTTCGCTGCCACGACCATCACTACCATGTGGTCATCGAGTCATATCACATTTGCAATACTTCTAAATCATTTTGTGTCGTTATTGTGTGGTTGTCATGTCAAGTTCTATCGGTATCGAGTGGTGTCGGGTTCGTGTCATTATCATATTATTATCTTGTCAGGTCAACCCAAGATACATTCTACATTCTTGTTTCAGTTCTACATTCTACATTCTAAATTATTCTTGTTTCAGTTCGTTTCAGGTTTGGCCTTAACGGGTTGGGTCTTATCAGATCAACCCGATAATAATTCAACCCTCACGATTTGTCATCCCTAGATGAAGTACTCCCTTTTCTTATATCAAAGTGTTTTTTATTTATAAGCAAACATAATTTTAAAGGTCGTCGTGTCATGGTGAACTCCAATCTGAGATAACTGACATCAGACATCCAACACAAACATCTAAGTTTCTTCATGCGTGTGTAAAACTGTATATATACTTCATACGAAAAATAGTCTCATCTTTCCATTTTTGTCAGGCGACCAAAATTAGTCTCACGTTACATTCATTTTATTCCTCACTTTTTTATCTTTCTCTTTTTTACTTTATCAACATTTTATTTATCTAGTACTCCCTCCGTCTCTGAAAATTTGTCACTTATTTCCATTTTCGTCCGTCCTTAAAAATTTGTCACCTTTCACTTTTACCATTTTTGGTAGTGGACTCCAAGTTCCACTAACTCATTCTCACTCACATTATATTATAAAATTAATATATAAAAGTAGGACCCACATGCCATTAACTTTTTCAACTCACTTTCTATTACATTTTTTAAAACTTGTGCCGAGTCAAATGGTGACGAATTTGAAGGGACGGATGGCGTAGTATTTCTCACTTATCTAATTTCATGTTAAACATGGGTTGGTCATCATACTATTTTTAGTGGATGGATGGACGGAGTATATGGTTAGGATAATATAGTGAGAGTTACACACACGTAAACACATAAACTTCATATATCCGTGACGAACAAAAAGTAAACCATGTGCACAGTAATAAACTAATGTGGTTGTGCATGTATTTTATTTATTTGATTGTCTCAAGTTCTTGCATTCTATGTATTTATGTATGTACTCTCGCGAAGTACTGTAATAACCTAATTCTCACTAGATCTTCCATCATAGACCATTCTCATTTGATCTTCTTCCATACAATAGCATATGCTTCTTATTGTGCTTTAATCATACTACTTTAACACTCATAATTAGTCTTAAAAAAACTAAACACGCGAACTTAAATCACACGTGTGGGGTAAAATTCTACAAATTGTCAATAAGATATTTAGTAGTATAAGGTACGCATTAGAAGAAAAAAAGAACAAAGTACAAACAAATCTCTTGCATCAAGATCGATCTAACGAAGCCCATATCTAAATCCAAACTGATATAACAACGTTTGAATCCATATTTTGACAGGTTAAATCGTCCCCAAAGAAAAAGCAATTAATTAAGTCACCTTCTATACCTAGTTATGGTAGCATTCTCAATGCAAGGCGAATCCTTCCACGCATCAAAATGCATCCTCAATATCTTCCTCGCCTTCTCCTTCAAATACGAAGCACTATCCGCCAGCATCACCAAGCACAAATTCGTCACCGTCCCAACCCTCAGCATCTCCTGCAGCACTCCCTCCGTCGCCGAGTACTTCGCTATCTGCCAAAGAATCAGCACCGCCCGATCATCCGCTGCCGCCGACACCTGCAGTATCCTCCTCGTCACCACCGCGATCCCCGCGGCGTGGCTCAGCAGCTGCGCCCTCCCCTCCGCGGACAGGCACAGGTGGTATATGATCCCCAGCACCATCTCCGTCGCCTTCTTCTCCCCGGGCCCCTTCAGCTCCACCTCCACCAGGTCGAACACCGTCCCCGACTCCACCATCATCGCCCGGTTCCTCCCCCACGGGCACGCCTCCAGCAGCACCCGAAGCAGCGCGTGCCTCCACGCTCCCCCCTCCCTCAGCCCACGCGTCGCCGTCTTGAAAAACTCCGGTTTCAGCCTCCCCAGCACCCCAGCCCCGCCCTTCTCCACCGCCGCCCGTAGCGCGTGCGCCGCGTGTGATCTGACCCCGTCGTCGTCCTTGAAGCGTTCGCACTCGAAAACCCACATCAGCGAATCGATGATCTCACCGTCGGAGTAAAGCGCATTGTCCATTTTCAAAACCCTTGCTTCCGCGCCGGAGCCCCCTCGGAGGATGTATAAAATGCGGAGAGCCTCCTCCGCCCCCACGGCGGCGGCGGAGTTTCTTCGGAAGGAGACCACAACATGAATCAACTTTTTTGCCAGGTCATCATCCTGGGCCATGTAGGCCCTGTTCTGCTCGCTCTCCAGCGCCAGACCCTCCAGCTTCTGGAGGGCCTGGAGCTGGGATTCTGATTCGGGGGCGCTGAGCCCCCGAATCAGACCAGCGAGGGTGGCTTTAGTGAGGGGTGTGTTGGGATTGAGCCATGCATGGATGATGCGGCGGAGGGTGTGGTTAGGGGTGAGGGAGGAGGAGGAGTGGAGGTGGGGGAGGGGCTGCTTGGTGACGGGGCAGATGGTGTTGCGGTTCGTAAAAAGCCACTGCTCGATGCTGTGGCGGTCGTAGGTGATGCCGGAGGCGACCGTGACGGGGTCCTTCATGATCTGGAGTGAGATCGGGCAGATGAAGTACTCAGGTACTTCCACAACATTCTCCATCGGTAATTTTGGTAAGAGAATGCGGCTCTATTGAAAGTGATTTATAAGGCTGGCTTTGGCTTTGAATGAGAGAAGGAAATTCTGGTCGTGATTTGTGGAGTCGCATGTTCTCACGGGGGGCATGAGTCGTGACAGTTGGAATGCAGAATAATGGAAAAAGATTTTAAGACAGTTAACTGCAACTTGAACTCAATTATTATGTTCCTGTTTTCTTCAATCAACAAGTATGATTACGTATTTGAGACGTCTAAGTCTATGCTAAGTCATAAATAATCCGTGTTAATTGGATTTTTTTTATTGGGGAATAGGGTGCTAATTAGTTGTGTTGTAAGTCACTGATTACCCCTTATTCAATTGATCGGAGTCATCAAATCGCTTTATACCCACGACTTTTTGGAGTAGAATAAATAAATGAGGTATTTGGTTGTAAATTCATTAACTTTTTGTTAAATTCTTCGCTCATAAATTATTAAATTATTGACTGTCCTATCTTGTGAGTAATTATGATTTTAGCTCTAATAAGCTTAATATATATAAATCATAACTCAATAAATAAAATTATTTAATTTATAATAATAATACGATGATGTTTCGCTACCTAAACTGTGACGTCATTTTGAATGACGTTCGATAGTACCACGTGAGTATCAATAGTTTAATAATTTAGACGGATTTTAAAGTTGGTATGCAAAAAAGTCATAATTTGGCTAAAGTTAGGGATTAAGAAGCAAATCACACTAAATTAATACTTGGTCGACAATCATTAGTCATGTTTTTCCAATTTGTTCCATCAATAAAAATTGGACTACTTCAATTAATAATATTTTCACTTTTTTCTCTCTCTATATCTTTCATATTTACGAACTTTATATTACAAGTTTTTGATATAGAAGTATAAAATAGAAGTAATGCATAAGGACTTGCTGACAAGTTCACATTAAATCATGAAAATGTATACAATTAATTAATTCTTTTATTTGGCTGATAAGTTCACATTAAATCATGAAAACTTATACAATTGATTCTTTTATTTTAATTCCACATTCTTATTTTCGTAGGGTGGGAATTTGACCTAATTTAATATGGAAAATTTGGAGGGCTGCAATATTTGCATATAATTTTTGTAAGGAAAATGGTGACTTGGAAACCTGATCTCTTCTTTCACAATTCATATAGGAATAAGGGGCTTAAATTAAAGATGTGTTGAATTTTCCTTATTCCAAGTTATTATTTATTTTGTTGTATTTTTATATGAAATAAGATGCATATAAACTACATTTAGGGTGTTTATCTTGAAAATTTTTGATAGATTAATAAAAATAATTCTATCTAATCTACGATTTACTTTGATTGATTGATTGATTAAATTTTTATTATTGGTTCACTGACTTATAATACTAATTTAGAGCTAGAAAAGTAAAAGTTCCAATCGTTTAAAATTGTGCAAACTGGAATGCGGCGTACACTTTAAGCAAAATGTAAGCGCTTTAGTCTTTTTTTCTAAATAAAAATTTCATAACATTTGAAATACTATCAAATTAATATGCATGTGAAAAAGGAATATAAAATATCTCAGAAATATAACGGAAAGATGTCGATTTCTACACATGATGCTAGGAAAAAGTTTAAGACTAAATTATAGACTATACAATACTTAACTCTTGGCCCACCCTTTAATTGGTTATTAGTCCTGCATTTGTCAAATATAACCTTGACACGTAGGCCGAAATCATTAAAGTGCAAGAAATAAATTATTACAAAAATATCTTATTTAATGAGTAACTATTAGTATGTATACAAAATCATTGCCTATTCTGCGAGCATGCACCAATATTTATAACTTGTGAGTGATTTAATTAAAGTTTATTAATTAAGTGCAGGATAGTATGATACTATATGTAGTACTATATCAATCGTTAATATTTAAGCCACTTGCTTCCATGCACGATAAATAAAGAAGAATCAAGGATAATTTTAGATATTATGAGTTGTAAAGGAGAAAGATTTGATAAGATGAAAAGGTGTCGTAGAAGACTGATTCAACGTGAATGCCGTGGAGCAAATTATTCAAGAAACTATTATTATAAGAAAATGAAATAATTGTACGAGCATATAAAAAACAAATTATAGTATCCATCAGTCACACCGCCAACTTCAAGTCAAAAAGGCCAGTCATTGGTCAACTGAATTAATCCCAGACCATAAGTAATGCAGAATATTGACTATAAACCTATGTCGGTATTAGTATACATAGATAGAATGATAGAATGGTGGTATAATATCTTTTCAGCCAGTGTTCTTCTATTACTCTATTCGTTCGCTGTCACACACATTTTTAAGAAATATTATTTTGTATATTAAATGAAGAAAGAATGTATATTTTTAATTATATTAATATGAGAGAATATCTTTTTTAAAAATAAAATGTAATATTTTTATGAGACAAACTTAAAAAGAAAATAGGACATCTACCTTAGAGCATGCGCAGCGGTGGCGACGCCACCGCCGTCCGCGCCGCTGACACGGACGCCATCCGCCGCCGCTGCGCTTGCGCCGCTGGCACGGCGCTGCTCGATGTATCGAGCACGTCCGTGCCAGCGGACGCACACGTGGCGGCCTCCCATTCGTCAACGGCTCGACCGTTGTGTTTAAAAAAATTTTATTTTTTTTTTAAAAATCGGTTTTTTTATTAAAAAAACCGATAAAAAATAAAAAAAAAATTCACTTCCCCAAAAAATATATCCGTTTATAACCGTTTTACACCTTTTTAATTTTTTTCATTTTTTTTACCCCAAAAATACACACTTTCATCTATAAATACCCCCAATTTCACCCCAAAAATTCACATCAAACTACACAACTCTCATCATCATTCTCCAATATCCATTCTCATCTCCATTCTCTCATATCCATTTTCATCTTCATTCTCTCATACCCTACAACATCACTATGTCCGGCCAAGACGATAACCCTTCGGGCTCCCACGGTTGGAACCCCGAATGGTTCGGTTCACAACCGTTTCCTAGTCCGGAAACGGAATATTCGGCCCCTCCTCAAACCCAAGATTCGGTCGTTCCGGGTTGCTACCGTCCATACCCAATCGACGACCAAGGTGCCTCCGAAGGGCGCTACGGGTGGACACCGGAGCCTAGGCATCGCGCCCCTTCCCAAATGCCGATTCCTCCATCTCGCGCCGGTGTCCGCACACCGTACTCACCGGCGGAGATGGAAAGATTGTTCAAGGCGTACTTGGAAATCTCCGAAAGATTGTTGCCGCCGGATGAGTAGTCTTCCTCGGGTAATATTAGCCAATAATTATGTAATTTTTAATTTTTAGTATTTTAATTATGTAATTTTTAATTTTTAGGATTTTAATTATGTCTTTTTTTTATTTGTATTTTGTAATATTTATTGTGATTTTTTAATGAATTTTAGTATTATGGAAATGTTTATGTTTAATTGAATATTAAATTAATTGTGCTCGTCCTTGCGGAAGAGCACAGTTGTGGGTGTTGTGCTCTTGCCAGAGAGCAGGCATGAATAGTACCGCCCGGGCCCAAAACCGTGCCGCTGGCAAGAGCACGGTTGTGGATGCTCTTACAACCAAATAAAGTAGTCATCATATAATTAATCACATTCCTAAGATTTTGATATAGGTAGTATTTGTGCGTAGAATGCATACAAATACTATCTATATAGTCAATTATGTAGTTAATATTGGAGTGTAACGGTCGGACGTTACAGAATGCATGGGATGATTTAATTACTTATAGGACTCAAGCCTAATACATGTAGAACATATATAATCAAACTTAATTATGTAGTTAATATTGGAGTGTAACGGTCGGACGTTACAGACATCTATCATCATATGGAGCATGAACCTGAATGGATGTACTAAGACCACTCTCACGTCGTTGTTCGTTCGAGGGACATATCTGGACGAGCTTTTCCATATACATGCATGATCAGCTACGTGTCAAGCCACGTATGCTTATTTGCACATTGTTTTGGTCTACGTGTTCAATATAAAATTAATTAACACATTACTCCATATTATTGTGGCATTGACATACACTTTTTTTTATTATTATTATGAAATACTTCAATTCATTATTCATTCATCACTTATTGTAAATCGATTTAGAAAAATAAATATGTCACGATTATCTACTTGAAACATAGATCGATTATACAGAGTATTAATGAAATATTATGAGTATTCTACCTTTCAGACAATATTTGAACCTCAGTTTGTAGAGTAAACTGAGAGTGTCCACTATAGGGGCGGCACGCAGGTCGCCCCGCGCGGGGCGAAGGCAGGGCAGTCTATAGTGGGCGGGACGTCCGCCCCGAAGCGAACAAAAAAAGAGGGCAGAAGGCCTTCCGCCGAGAAATGTGCGAGGACGCGCCGGCCTATAGTGGGGGCGGTTTGCGGCGGTGCAGACGATTTTTTTTTGTTTTTTTTTAAATTCAATTTAATTTACTTATAAATACACCCCATTTCACTCATTATTTTTACACAATTTCAATTCTTCACTCATACTTTCTTTCACTAAAATTTGTGGATTCCATTGGTATTTAAAATGGACGATTTGTGGAATGAGGCGTGGAATTCTCTGATTCAAGAGGTGCAGAACGACGCCGACCCGGAGGATGTGGCCCGCGCGGCGGAGATCGCGGAGGCCGCGATCCCTCGTGCGATTACTCGTCGTCGGACCATCCAACGAGACCATAGCGGAGCACACCAGCATCTAATGGCGGACTACTTTGTGGATAACCCTCGTTATCCACCCGAGATTTTCCGTCGGTGATTCAGAATGTCGCAACGACTCTTCAAACATATAGCGACGAATTTGGCGGAGCGGTACCGGTGCTTCACCCTCCGAAGTGATTGCACTGGCCGGATCGGGCTGTCTACTCTTCAGAAGTGCACCGCTGCAATCCGGCAGCTTGCCTAAGCCAGACCGGTTGAAATGTTCGACGAATACCTATAGATGGGTGAGACGACTAGCCTAACGGTGTTCAGGCAGTTTTGTAAGGGGATCCGGGAAATATTTGGTGGGGAGTTCCTACGAAAGCCCACCCCTGATGAGTGCCAGAGACTGCTAGATATGCACGGTGCGGTTCACGGTTTCCCAGGAATGTTAGGAAGCATCGATTGCATGCATTGGGAGTAGAGAAACTGCCCGGTGGCGTGGAAAGGCCAGTTCACTACTGGTTTCAAAGGCAGACATCCCTCGATGATCCTGGAAGCCGTTGCTGACTACCGTTTGCGGATCTGGCATGCGTATTTCGGTGTTGCAGGTTCGAACAACGACATCAATGTTCTTCAGTCATCGCCTCTATTCAATGATGAGTGCCGGGGGGAGGGTCCCGAAATCAGATTCGTAGCCAACGACACGCAGTACAGTAGGAGATACTATTTGGCAGATGGTATATATCCTCGGTTGCCCGTATTCTTCAAGACAGTTTGCCAACCGGTTGGACCAAAGAAACAATATTTTGCGCGAAAACAAGAGGCTGCTAGGAAGGATGTTGAGCGAGCTTTTGGTGTCCTCCAAGCGCGATGGGCCATTATACGGTGCCCGACACGAGTTTGGCACGAAGATGATGTTGCGAATATTATGTTAGCATGTATTATATTGCATAATATGATAATAGAAGATGAAGGATTTGCTCCAGAGCGCTGGGCACCGGAAGATGGCGCAAGTACAAGTAAGGTGTTGCCTCCGGGCTGATCCAGATGGGCGTACTACGGAGCAATGAATATTTGATCCAACGTTTCACTGATATGCGCAGGAGCACAGCACATACCGCACTCCAAGCCGATTTGATTGAAGAAGTTTGAGCACGTAGGGGAGGTGGCGGCGCAGTGTGAACACCATCGTGATGTTCAATAGATTAATATTTCGTTGTATAATTTTTCTTGTACTTTAATACGATGAAAATGTAGTGTTTAATTTTAATTTCTTCACTTATAGCCGTTTTTTTCTAATTACGTATAGTCCGATAATTTTAATTATAATTGAATTAAAATAAACGAAAAAAATTGAGGCTATTGGAAGTGTCCACCTATAGTGGCGGAAACCTTTTTTTTGGACGCGGACGAAAAAACTGGTGCTGTAGAAAAAAAGGGGCGGGGCTATTGGAGACGTCCGCATTAAGTGGACACTCTGAAGCTGCACTGTTGCTGTTGGAGTCTTATTTCGCACTATTCCATTTCTCTCTCTTGTAAACTAAAATGCAGCAAAAAAGATTTATTTATTTTTTAAAACCTATTTTAGTGATTAAATAAGTTAATTTCATTTAAATTTTTCTCTACAAAGTTGGAATCCCATTACCATATGCATATTGTGTCACTGTATAGAGTATAGTTCTATTGCTCTAATTTGCCCGCAATCCCCTGCGCCTAAACGGAGACAGGCCGTACCATGATCAATTACAAATTCTTGCTTTTTGGTTAATGTAGATTATTAAATTTTCCTATGTTTAGACTAGTTGAATTTTAGAATTCTTAACTTGAATCAACTTTTTTCTTTTTTATTTTCTGGGAATTTTTTTTTATAGTAATCAGCCTCTTCTTCGTCTACTTGATTTTGATATTTTTCCAGCTTCTCATTTAGTATTTGACCAAAACAGTGCAGTTGATTTTGGCATGTAAGGAAAAAAATTATTTATAATGAAAATGCAAGTAAGATGGTTTTGAAAAAAAACAATAATATCGTATATGTTCACAATATAAACAAAAATAAATGAATAATTTCCGGGTTTGTATTATTGTCTCGCTCATTTTATTTTTTCTCTACTTTAAGTATTTATAACAATCATTTTTATAAATTGAGTGCAGAAAATGAAATGACTCATCTATCGTAGAAATGAGGGATTAATTTTTACTTTCAAGCTAAAAATTCCCTCCAAACTAAATTAGTGCTCAAATATAATTTTTATATTCCAATAAATTCAAATTATAGCTTTGGTGTAAGCAGTGCTCAAATATAATTTTTATATTCCAATAAATTCAAATTATAGCTTTGGTGTAAGCAGTGCTCAAATATAGTTTTTATATTACAATAAATTCAAATTATAGCTTTGGTATAAGCGTACAAGAGCAAAAGTAATATGGACTTGTAGTTATGTGTACATCAGGGGCAATATAATCGCAAACTGATATAAAAATTGGAACACTATTTGGGTTGGAACTTGGATGAAATATATTAAAGTTTGTAGGAGTATAAGAATACATTACAGCATTAATTTAATTGGGAGAAAATTTATAACGTTTGTTGGAATATAACTAATTTAATTTGGAGAAAATATTTTAAAGGTTGTTGGAATATAAAAAATACTAATATTGGAGTACAAATTTAATTTGGAAGAAAAATATACTCCATCCGTCACACAAGAGTATGCACTATTGGTTAAACACGAGTATTAATGCACAATTAATAAGGTAAAAGAGAAATGAAATAAAAAGTAATTAAAGTATTGTTAAGAGAATGGATCTCACGTCATTAAAGATAAAAGACTTTCAAAATTAAAAAAATGTATATTTTTGTAGGACGAACCAAAAAGGAAAAAAAATGCATATTTTTAAGAGGCTAATGGAATATTAAAATTTGTTAGATTATAAAAATAAAAAAATTTTAATTTGACGGAAATATAAAAGTTTGTTGGAATATAAAAATACACTCCATATTTGGATTATTAATTTAGTTTATAGTAAATATAATTAGTAAAAATATAACTATGTGAAATTATATTATATGAAGTGTGTTACGTAATTTGAGAATGCGTGACTAGCAGAGTTACGCAATCTAAAAAATATTTCAAAAGTAAAAAATACTTACCACAATTAAGAAATTTAATTACATAATTGTCCCATTTTGAGAAATTTTCCCATAACATACACTAGAGAATTATCAAAGTATTTCCGCCTCCACCCTTCCACCCAGTTCATTGTTGTCCCGTCCATGATTTTCATTTCCAGACATCAGGAAAGAGTAGCATTTCCATTGTACGAATACTTAGTTTTCATACATATTGTTATTTTCTCCCACATTATAACTCACTCTCTCATATCTTCTATTGCCAATGTTGCTGCTGCATTCGATGATGCTAATACTGAAAAATACATGTTCAATTCACGAGATTATTTAGACTATTACACATTTAGTAAATGAAATATGCTCTCTATCGCTTAAAAATAAGAACTAGAATAATTTTTTTTAGTTCGTTTGTTAAAATTAGTACAAACTCTCTAAATTAGGAAATGTTTAAACTCTTAAACACTACTAGTACTAAGTATTATATGGACTCACTCTTGGGAATATTTTTAATCTTTATATTTTTCACTTGAAAAATAAAACGAAATTTTATAAACATTTTTGTTTAGGTAGTCCAATATTGACAAAACCAAATCCCCAACTCTGTCCCCTTTCTACTCCGGCTACAATTCGCCGTCCGACTTCAACAGCAGCCGCTCGGAATAAACAGCAGATCGGTTCAGCGACTCGACACTACAAGAGTACCTCCTTAATCGCCCAAATTCCCCCCCCCCCCCCCCCCCCCCCCCCCCCCTCTTTTATTTATTCCTTTTATCTTCCAAAATTCTCTTTTTTCTTTATGAGATGGGTAAATCTAATTGTATGAAGTAGGATTTGTCGTGTGTGCTTTGATTTTCAGTTCAGTTGTATTTTTGATGCGAGTGTGATCACGTGCATACGAATTTGCTGGAGATATGTTGGTTGGAATTTGTTGAATGGCGGTGAATTGCTTTTTGTGGATGAGAAATCAGATTTGAGGACACGCTCAACCTTGCTGAAAAATGACTCTAGTTTATGTATATGTTTCATGTGTGCTTAATTACTTCCATCGTGCAGCCTATCTGTAAAATGAAGGGAAAATCTCTGACGCCGCACTAATCGATGAGGAAAAAGTTCATATTGTGAGTTTTCTCCCAACTTAATTCCATAGATTCTACAAGCTTATTTGTTGTTTGGTTTTTTACTTTTAATTACATACGTCCTCCACTAATGGTTAAAAGCCTGAATCTTGAAACAATTGTTTAAGGTATCTAATCAGAAATTCTTGAAACAATTCTCCCGCGTTGGGATTTTTGCTCTGGTCAATTCAATTTCACAGTTTTAGAGTGGTGAATTGGTGTTAGTCTGATAGTTTCAAGCTCATTAGTGTGACATTATATGAATGAGGATCCAAAGGATTCGGTTTTGTAAAAATTCGGTCATACATTTTATAGTTGTTCATGATTTTAGGTTTGTTTTGAGTGGATTTATATATCCATTGTAAGTTTAACTGCTTAACTTAGTTTACTAAAACTAGTACTCCATAATTTCCTTTTAACCTTTGTGACTCAGAATCCAAAGGCTAGGCGATTCTCATGCATCTTAGACTTTGGTGGTTGGCCTGTGCTTTTTGATATTTGATTTCTGCTATTATGTGTATGTTCTTCGTAAATAGTCTCTATTGAGTAGTATCAATAGGTGGTTTTAAAACTTAAAGAGTTCTGAATGTTCGGTGCAATATCGCCTCAAAGGCAAATTGTCTAATTGGAGTATGTTCCTTTTCAGTTTGTTGTATGACATCCTATATTGAATCATGTATGGCAGATTGAAATGCTATTTACTTAGTCTATTTTTATGCGTTGTCTGTAATCTTAATACATGTCATCTAGATGGATATTGAAATGTGAATTATGTCAAAATAGTTTTTAGTAAATGCTTATTAATGCTGGATAATCTTTCTGCCATTTTCTTCATTTGCCATATACTTGTATTCATATTTACACGCTGGATTTTCCCTTAGGCAACTAAAAGTTACTTTATGCAATTGGGTGTACTAATAGTAAATTGTATAGATGTCATCACTAATACGTGGAGCAAAGGGGTTGGAACTTGTATGCTATGATATGCTCTAGTTTGCTTTGCTCAAGTAAAGCTAGGCAGCTCGTTGATTGTGTCTATCATTTAACCAGTAAAATTGGACTGAAGAAATTATTATCTAAGGCATTACAAGAACATAAAGCCATAAGTTGCTTGTTCATATTACATTAACTTTCACTGGCCAGATTTTTCTTCAGCATGAGTTTCGTCCTCGCTTTATCAGGTTAGCCATGCACTTTTATTATACTACACTCAACAACCACAACAGAATATCCTTTTCCAGAGTTAAAATACTTTTTTCTGATCTCTATTTCTGAGAGCTGACCAACATATGAAAGTTAAAATTCCATGCTGGTCTTCTGTGCTCCCTTTTTTTTTGGTAAAAAGCGTTATTTAACACCCTCAAGCTTCTCCATATGTTATAATTTGAAAGTTAAATAAGCATCAATTAAGGTATTAGTCTTATTTGCTGAATGCCGAGGTAAAATGTGAAAGCTTGATTGCAATGTAGGTAAGCGTTGTTGGCTTGAACTGAATGTTGTAATTTGCAGAGTATAGCTCCAAATCATTTTTCCCATATCGATAATTTGTAAGTGTAATGATTGCAGGAAGAATTATGCTGTCTGTGTACTTACCGTTTGTCTGTTTTAACTTGTCTGACCACAGGTATTACAATGCTTAGAAGCTACAACATTTTTCACTGGAAAATCAGTTGATGGAATTATCTGTGAGTTATTTTGTGTGCTTACATTGCTACAGATCATGTCTGCTGGAAAGTACTTAGCAATCATTTCTTGGTTCAACGTTTCGATAATTCTAGGATAAGGAATCTAGGACGCCATGCAGGATTGGTGACAGAACTACTAGCGACATTGTTGTAAGGATTAGAACACAGGAAGGGCGTGATGATTGGATATACTGCCATTCACATATTCTTGTAGACAAAAGCAAGTATTTTGCTGACCGGTTATCTGACAGTTGGCCAACATGCCAGATTCTTGACTCGCGTAACTGTATTGAGGTTCATTGTGAAGAATCCGATTTTGACCATCATATTGTCATTCTTAGACTTTTCTATTTCACCTCAGATGTGAGTGTGACTGATATAGGCAGTGTTAAGAATGCTGTTGGAATACTGAGAGTTGCGATTCATCTGGTATGCCCTCAAATTGTTTCCACCTGTGTAGGCTATTTGGAATCAGTCCCTTGGGATGAATATGAGGAAGAAGAGGTTTTGAAAGTTATTCCTGGAATGGGATCCCAAGCAGAAGCGGTACTTGCTCGTTTGCAGCCAGTCAATCCTTTGGCTGTTATTAAGATCTTCATATCAGCCATTCAATTTGCCACATCTTCGCCACCATCCTCGATGAATGATCTGAAGGTCTCATCTCAGGAGCAGCTTGAATACTTGCTGACTGAGGATGATGATGCTCCTTTCTTAACTACTGCTGATGAAATCAAAACGGAAGCTAAGTTATGTGTGAATGGATTACTAATGAGATTTGTTAGCCTTGTGGATTCTTTGGTTGGTGATCTCCAAGAATCAATGGCTGAAGCAGGGAAGATCGAGTTGTTCCAGGCCTATTTGAATGATTTATCATGGACTTCTCAAATAGTAACAAAGTTAGAAATCTCAAGTGATTTTGTTCTCACCTGGGTGGAGACGTCTGTAAAGATAGTGAAAGTTGCTGAGGAAGCTTGTCGAGAAAGCTCACTACACATCCAGGTGAAAGTTCTTGAGGTTGCTGTCAAAGTGTTGGAAGCAATAGGGTATGGAACTCTCATCTTACCTACTATGAAACGCCTTCAAATGGTCAAAGTTTGGCTACCGTTTGTTAGACTCGTGAAGCCTTCAGTTGACTCTGTCGCTTCTGATGATGACAATGACATGTTGCTGAAATCTAACGACGAGCTTTGGCAATCATTGGAATCAGCATTTGTGTCAATGATTCTTGCATTACCATCATCAGACCAAGCAGAAATCTTGACAGAGTGGTTTGAAAATAAACAGATTCACTACCCAGACCTAACCGAAGCATTTGAAGTGTGGTGCTACAGATCAAAAGTTGCCAAGCGAAGGCTGGCATTACTCGATAAAAACGACCCAACTCCTAACAGAGTATGATAAGGGTGGCTTTGCTCGATGGATTGTATCACTCTTCTAGTAAGATTCTGTAACCTGTCATGGCAAACTAACAATTCAAAAGCAGTGTACTAATCCTCACGTAGATCTGGTGTATGCTGTATGCAACTTTTACTCAACATAGTTTTGATGCATTGAGTTTTAAAGAATTTTTGTTTTTGTTTTTTTTAATCTTTTATTTTGCAAATATCAGAATTGTAGTTTTGCAGGAGAGCTCTACATATTGATTCTGTATGCGTCAAGCTTCAAAAAGCTGATTCAATTCAGATTTTGTAAGAGGTAATTTATATGATTACGAACCCCTACTTATTGGATGGAGGAGAAGCGTCTCTTACCAACTAAGCTGCGTCTCGTCTACATTGTAAAATGAGTATTTCTTATTTCCTTTTTCCCCTTGTTTGTGGATTTTCACTGACTGTTAACAGACAGTTCTCGCTCTCTTCCGAGCGTAAACACTTACTACTCTTAACCTCTTACTTTATCTAATGGATGACTGCAAAAAAAGAATCAAGAATTGCAAAGCAAGAAAAAATATGAACGTTAAACACTTGTATATACCACCCACCAATCATCTGGTCTCAACAAAATCAATATACAGTACAGCCCCCAATGAAGAATATATACTAAATTAAGCTGTCTTAATGTTATTAGTACCTAAACACCTTTCCTCGTATATAACCTAAGCATGCATCAACTCCTTTTCCCTAGCTAGTAATAAACAAAATCATTCCCTTGAGCATCACCCTCAACGCTTCTGTTGTGCATAAAGGTTTGGTTGGAGAGGTTCTCACAGTGCTGGAGCCCTAATGTGAGTGAAACCCCATTGATCGAGTATGGTTGTTGGAACTGTTCGATTCCTACTGTTGGATCATACGAACCGAAGAAATTTGCAGGCGCCCCAGTTATGGTAAATCCTTGTGTGCTCTGCCTCTCGCTCTCGTAGTCGACTTTTATGGGAATTGTGTGTTGGTTCTCCACTTCAGACATGCCCATTGATGGGGATAGCAGCGATACGTCACTGTTTCGAGGTTTCTTGTGGCTTCTGATCCCGTCGATGATGCTGTCCATTTCAGATGATCCGATGAGGCCGAAGCCCTCGTTGTCGTTGGCAGTTGGTGATGTTGAACTTGTGTTTTGGTTTACGAAATTCTTGTTTTTGTGTTCAATTTCGGTTGTGTGTTCTTCTTCTGATTCGTTTCGTTGTTGTGCCTTCATCTCCTCAGTGTACATCTCCTCCACCATCGGCTTCCAGAGACGAACACGGGCATTTATGAACCAGTTAGACACCTGATGAAAAGGAATACGGCTCAACTATCTTGAAACAGATGGGGTGTTGTGAATTGTTGCTAAAAGCGGTATACCTGACTTCTTGTAAGGCCTGCCTGCTTGGCAAGCATGACCTTCTCCGAATCCTTGGGATATCTGCAAAATCAAGAAACAGATTTAGGAAAAGAAAAAACAAAAAATTGCAAAGTGACAATGAGATAGGAATTATATTATACGGGTGGAGGAAGTGGTGGAAGAGCCAAGCGCGAAGAACGGAAACAGAGCGCTCCGGCAAGCCTCTCTGAGGTCTCCATGCGTTGTTGATCTGATCATGGAACCTCGACACCTCCATTAATTTCAGTCCACAGTCTTCGCCTAAGTTTCTGCTGGCACCTCGGATTTGCCCCATTATTGCATCTTTTAGGCACCTGAACTGCTTCGAGATTGTTTGCAATGCCAAAGCAGTGTAGCTTTTGGCGGACCCCACGCCGGCGGCTTCCTCCAACCACCTTATCACCATCTTCATTTGCTCATTGTATTGCTTGTACTCTTTCTCAACCTACAATTTCCCCTTTTTTTTATTTTACATTTTCTATACCAAATATTGCCTTTTTTTATCAATAAAATGATCATAAATTTAAAGATCTTTTTCACGGACATTAACCACTTATACCACTAGGGTTACCTCGTGGAGCATGTCAACAAGCTTGGCTTTCTTCATCTGAATTTCTTGTTTCTCCATCGTAGTGAGCTCAACTCCGCATTTACTGGCGGATGGCTCTGGATCTTTCCCATTATCTGGTTCTCTACCATTCTTGACTTCCTTCCTTATGTTCACAACCTCATCAAGAAGCTGCTGTGCCGCCTTTAAATACTTGCAACTCAGCGCCGCCTTCCCGAAAACCCTAACTTCCTCCTTGCCGGAGAGGCTCAAGGAGAGTCCCTGCTTAACCTCAGGCACCGCCACACCGCCGTTGTAGTGAGAGGCGTTTGTTGAGTTGATGAAGGAAGGCGGCGGGAGGTGGTGTTGGTTGGCGGGGTTCATCAGAATAAGGGTTTGTAATGCGTCGCCGTTTCCTTGAATTTCTGTATTTCCACCAGAGTATGTAGCCATTGATCACTGAGAAAAGTACTTTGTTTTTCACACACAACACATATACATTGAAGTGAAGTGATAAAGATTGATTGGTGAAAACGCCAAGTTGGAAAATTTCAAAACGACAATAATAGTGAATGTAAATTATTGGTCTTGAAAATCTTGGGTACGGAAAAGTCTAACAAGGTGTCCAATCAAGACTGGTACCGAAAAATAAATTGCAAGTCTTGATAAGATTAATTTAAAAAAAAGAAATGTGTTGGGCATGGAGGTAGCTTTAAATCCTTGGCCAGTTGTCCCACCCTTTGAGGTGCCTATAAATCAGCGCAGGAAATAGTCACTGGGCCAATCGGTGGATATCATTTGTTAATTACCAAAAACAATAAAAATAAAAATGTGTGCCCTCTTCACCTTCGATGGCGTAGAGAGGCGAAGAAGCCAACCACATCATTTATTTCCTAATACAAATAGTTGAAAAAATAAAAGTAGAAATTGGACTGCTAATGATTTAATTAATTAAAAATTGAATCACAAAGATTTGATTCTCACACAAGTTTTCATTTTTTTTGGAGGTTGAAGTACCTGAGACGAACTCTGATGAAAGGAGGAAGAATTTAACTGATTTTCACCATCCTTTTCAGTTTGAATTGAAGGTGGCTGCAGTGTCAGGGATTCTCTTCTTCAATCTAATAAATAAATCCAACCTTTTAAAGAGTGACAGAGATGTGATGTGTGTGTATGTTTTAGTTTGAAAACGCCATTATCTTAGTGTGTCAGAAGATGCATACATACTAACAGCTGAAAACGAGGAAACGTCCACTTCTAACTGAATAGTATTTCAATAGTAACATTTGAATGGAAAAATAAAAAAGTTTGTAATAATAGATATAGAAGAAGATGATTATGGTGTTGTTCGTGAATGATGATCTGAGCAATAGGATGGCCATTTTCTCTTTTTTCTAAGGGGGGGCTTTATTATTGTCTTTTTGTCCTTTTGTTTTTATTTTACAGATATTATCTTTAGATGTCAATCTTGGTATTTTTTTATTTTTATTTTTTGTGGTGGATAAAAGAGTTGGGGGATAAAGCCACGAAGCTTTTTAAATGGCTGGACTAATGAACTACCCCAAAATGATATTATTAATCTTGTTCATTAACTCTTTAATTTTTTTATCTCATCTGTCATTCAACAAATTTGAACTTATTAAATTGGTTGTACTTGTAGGTTGTAGCCATAGAATTATAGAATTATAAAACCCCCTTGATTGATTACAAAATAAACAATTATAGTATATGTTGAGAATTAGTTGTTGATAACCTGAGACACGTGTATTAGGTGAGACAATTAAAGCAAATTAGGTTAGGGGTATAAGGATAATATGTCACTTTTATTTAATTTACGGCTAATTAGCTGAAAAATCGATGACCCCATCTCCACGTTGATTGTTCAATCACTTTTAAGAACCAATTGGAAATGTGGTCCAGCAAAACCAATAACTCTTGGACATCAAAATTAGAGCTAGAAGAGTATATCTAATGATTTAATTAATACTCTTCTTCTTCATTTTGTTTTCATACTAGTTAGCTAATACTTAAAGGCCAAAATTGGAGAAAATGACATCTTTGGTTCTCTTATTATATGACAGAATGATTAAATGGTTTTCAGTTTTAGTTTCATAATATAAATATTTTATGCCAATTTTCATAATTTTGAAACTTCAGCTCTCATGTCCATATGTAGCGTAAAGAAAAAGATGACATGTACTCATTTGGATAAGATAATCCGTCATACTCACTATTGTCCTATTATTTGTCATGGACTTACATACGTTTACATAATTAATTGTAAGATTTTATGTGTGCATTTTCATAATTCAATTTGTAGTTTCTTAGTGAAATCATTTTAAAGTCTTATGTGGTTACTGGTTACTATTGTTTGGCCGGTTTTTCAACGTTTTATTTTAGATATATTGTGGGGTGTTAGGATAAGGTTGCTAGGCGCTAGCTATCCCATGCATTCTTTCTTGGGCACTTTCATAAGCACGCGATATTATTTGATTTGAAATTGATTATTACATACAAAGATTTGAAGAGAAAAACAACAAACATGATAATCACTAAAAGTTAGTACTCCGTATATGATTATTAGGTTCTCTTTTACTTGTGAACGTGACAGATGATAAATTAGGGACATGAGGATTATTTGAACCCCAACCTATTCTATTAGGAGATTGAAATATTTCTCATATCTCTATTATTATATTATCATATATTTTCTATATATTTGTTATCTTGTTCACTAAGTTGGATTATTAGTAGGATTATTATATATAGGAGTTATTGTTATCCTTTTGGAATCAATCAATGAAATCATAATTATTTGTCTTTTGTCTTTATTTAGTTTTCAGTCTAAAATTCTCTTGATTGTCGAAGAGTGACGTTTCTCTGCAACTTTCTTTATCTTCTTAACTTGATAAGGATTTTTCCCTTATCAGAAATCATGTACTACCATCCACCTAATTTTAAGTGGCCAATATGTGGATATATATTAATATTTGAAAGAGAAAAAAAAGGTTCCTTAATACGGCTCAAGACTTATATATTGAATTGTCTCATTTACAATTGCTCAACTATAAAAAAAGTGCCTTAACAAGAGGAACAAATGAGTCTTTTTAGTTTTTACTTTATAGCTACAAAAATTACATTTTTTCAATATACATGTCTAAAACTTTTGGGTTATTTATGTTACATATAGGATAAATGGAGTATTATTATAATAATTTTAAAGATATGAAAAAAAATATCTAGTTTTAGTAGCAAGTATTGTTGGAATCGTGCTTGGTTAAACGATATTGACTAATAATAAATGTTACAAGACATTTAATTTTGTGAAATTAAATGCAATAGCGTCGATCTACGTTTCGAGTAGATGACCGTAGTATATTCATTTTCTCAAATCTGATTCCCGGTGAGTGAGAAAAAATATATTAAAGTTGGTCACAATAAAACTAGAAATGAGCTATGAGAAAAACTAAGGGATTAATTAACTGAGTGTTAATTATCCCACATCGGGGATGATAAACTTCTTTGATAAAGTATTTAATAAGATGAATTATTATGTGTAATAATTATCGTGGAATAAGATGGGTGTTAGAGCCCACATAAGCGCACAGGCGCGCGCGCCGCCGCTCGCCTGCGAGCCACGAGCCGGGCGCCGTGACCCGTGACCCGTGCCCCGGGCGCCGTGTGCCTTGGATCTTGGCAATTGGTCTTTGGGTGGTCTTTGGGCTGCTCTTTAGAGCTGGTCGTTGAGTGTGGTTCAAGCCCCGCTTGTTCTTTTTAGACCACCTCAAACTCCACGCTATCCCCGACGAACCCCGACTCATGGTGGTCCGGGTCCACGTCATGTCCCCGCTGGACCCCGACGCATAACGGGAGACAAACGGTCCCCGATGGACCCTGACGGTCCACGGTGTATCCCGTCGTGTAGTGTGTCCAGATGCGTCGTGTCTCTTCAGCTCCCAATGGCTAGTGCACCAGTCAGTAACCCCCAGCGGTTACAGTCAAGCCATCATGGCACACATAATGACTGTTGACTCCATCAATGCCCAATGGGTGGACTTGGCCTATAAATAGACAGTCACTCCATGCATTGCATACGATTGTAAATACAACAAACTCAAGCATTCTTGCATACACGCTCTCACCCTCTCTGCATAATCTTCCCGTTGAAGCTCTGGCCCTGCCTTACTCCCGTTCGCCGGAGCTCTGCTGCTAGTGGTGCTGCTACTTCAGAGACGAAGCCGTTTTATCTTTGGGGACGACACGCCAAACCGTGAGCACTACCAGGGCGTATCTTGTCTTGCGGAAAGAGGACTCCTCTACTCGGCTTATATCTTTACGGTTTATTGTTTCGAATTCTCCTTTGTAATTTCAATCCAGTTTATTTCCGTTTAATTTCTCCATTCTTCATTGGGTTGTATTACGCCCGGTTAGTGTATCTTTGTATCACAGTCATTTTTCAACAAACAAGTATAATATGCATCGTCTTTACAAGCATGAATATTGGATGGTCCAAACCCTAGTCTAGAGAGTAGAGACTTTCTTTCGTGCAATAAAGCCACCCAGATATGTATACTACTGATTGATGAACATAATTGTCTCTCTTGTTCCATGAATTAAAGAACATCGATCCCAATTACATTTATTTTTTTCAATCTAATTAAATATATCGACTATACGTCTAATTTGGTGGCACTCCACATGCATAAATTTTCCATTCATTTGAGTGCTCCAAGTATAAAAGGTTTCCGAATAAATTTATTAGTTGTGGTCTCCCAATCAACAAATATACGATTGAACATTAAGAGTAGGGCTGGCAAAATGGGTAGCGAGTAATGGGTAATTCCCATCTCGACCCGCTACCTGCCAGGCAGGGGCGGACGCAGAAATTTTTTTAGTAAGGGCTCCACTGTAAATACGTGGGAAATTCATTTTTTTTGTTTGTAATGAAGAATATGAGTTTTGATTAAAATTAATAACATACTCCCCTTCGTCCACGAAAAATAGGGCTATTCCATTTTTATCTCTCTTAATATAGATAAGACTTGTCTATATTATTCTCTCTCTTACTTTTCTTTCTCTCCACTTTAACTATTTATTATCATTTTTCCAAAACGAGGGATAAAAATGGAATAGCCCTATTTTTCATGGACGGAGGAAGTATGAGATATAAAAAATAATTAGTTTAAATATTGTTAATTAAAATAAGGCTCATAGAAAAACAAAACAATTTTTCATATACAAATCAAGTATAGTAGTAGAAAAAAAGTAGTATCATTACAATATATTTAGATTTAGAAACTTCTTGATAATATGTTATACGTTACTAATTTAAAGTGAATTAAATACAAACATAATACTGAAATTTAAATAATTAAATGGGAAAAGCACCTCAATCTCAAATCCACATACTCATATATCTTTCACATTTTTACCCTTAATTTCTCATAATAAAATAAGAAGTAGGAGTGTAAAATTGTACAAAACGATAGTTTTTAATAATAAAATTAGAAAGAGAAAAGATTAAAAAATGTAATTTACCAAAGTTTTGAAGTGTTAAAGAAGAAATAGAGATTCAACATGGTTTTAATCTATATTTTCTTATTTAAAGGAGAATCAATAAAAATAAAGTGCGTCTAAGTATATCTTATACAAACAATTAGCGGTTGATACTTGATAGTAGTCATAATTTTACAATATTGAAGTAGGCTGTCAACTATTTAAAACTACCGTCAGTTTTTACACTTCCAAAAGGTGATGCCGTGATGGCACTTAACGGACAACAAATTATTAATATTATTTAATTTTTATTCTTCCAACAAGCCTTCTTCTTCTTCCTTAAAATCACGATGCCATTGTTAGTTTCCTATGAATATTTGAACTCTGATTCAGCCCCATATCTCATTTAATATCCGGAGATTTACTCTTTCAGGCCATCAGCTCAGTAAGGGCTATCAAATGGTTTGCGGAAATTTTGAAATTTTTAAAGAAGGAAAAATGAAAAAAAAAATTTGGGTAAGGGCTTAAGCCCCACCCTTCACCTTAGTGTGTCCGCCCCTGCTGCCGGGTATCTTAGTGTGTCCGCCCCTGCTGCCGGGTATCGGGTACCTGTTACCCGACGATAACGAGAAACGGGGCAGGATCGGGTAGTGTTTTTTAGAGTTTTGTGGGTAGTGAGTATACCCACTACCCACGCGAGTATACCCGTTAATCCCGATAATACCCGATATTATAGGTATTAGACATATACCATCTTTTAATACTTTATAGAATCTAAGTTATTTTGAAACATTTTTATATTCCAACGAAAATACAATTGAAAACTCACCGGAACTAGCTATAAAGTGTCCCCTCATCTATAAATTAGGGAACATTGACGGGAACCCGCGGGTAACCCGTTTCGCTACCCCTAATAAAGAGAGTTGAAGTAGTTAGTAGAGTATGGAGTGCGGCCACCTAAATTAGGATTTACTGAATTAAGGTTTAGCCTTAGCAGAATTTTGATAGAGGATTATTAATTAAGTTTTTATCATGGATTATTAATTCCAATTTCTAACTAAATTCTAGAATTAACTAAGAAATCAATATCTCATGTCATTCACACCGAAAAATCATTTTATTTTCACTATTGCTCATATTTATTTCCATTTTTGTTATTCTCCTATTATTCTTAATCTCCACTAATTCATTTTCAAAATTTCATGTGGTGAATCTTTTCAATGAATTCATGGAGTGACTTCCGGCAACATGCCACGATCCAAACAATCACTATTCGATGTAAATTATCTATCTTTTGGAATGTCTACTATAGAGTCATCCTAGTCATATTTTTAAGTTTTTCATAGCTCGTCATCTCCCTAAGATTCGGACAACATCCAACTTACAATGAAGCGGAAATTCTCACACGAGATAGATGAGCGCAGTATACAGTCGATGAAATTTTCAAAGTCTATGTGGATATGAACAAAGATCAACCGCTGACAACTAATAAAATTACACCAGGATGCGTCTAGGAGCCTAGAAGTGCATGTATAACAACAAATGGAGAATGGAGAATAACAAAGATAAATTAGGTTTTTACATGTGATTACGGGTTAGACTTAGTTGGTTCTGATGAGTTTTTTTTTTATATTTTTAGCATGATTTAGCTATATTCCAATTGGACTGACATAACACACATATTATGTACAATGCTTTGCCTACAACTAACTACGCGGACCGCGTAATTAGTTTTCACCAACTATGCGGTCCACGTCAACAGGTCTTGACACATAAAACGGTCTGTCGAGGCCTGGCTACCACAAATCAAACAACATTTATTGCTTTAGGCAACATCTTCTTCTTGCCTAATTTGTCTACTTTCTACACCTCCATCACAGAGTCACACTCCCGTCCATCTCGGCCAGGGCCATGGCAGGTTTCCGGCGACCTCGGGGGGAAATTAGTTGTTGCCCCTCCTGCATCCGCCACTGCTTCTTACAATATATATGAAATTTTACACCAAAACTTCTAAAATCTCTACATCACTTATGGTAAAATATATATAATCCTGTACGGAAATAAATTACGACTGATCAAGGCAAACAGCATGCTAAAAATCATGAAATCCCATAAACAAATAGACTAATTAAACAACCAATTAATTTAGGATAAGCTTAATATGGATCCCACAAAAGCCCAATAGATTCGCCGCACCCGGGCCCACTCTTCCCTTGCAAGAGCCGTGTAGTTAATGTATAACAGCCAACCAATCAGCGGGACCCACGTGGAGGACAAAGTTAATGATGATAGTCTACTGAGAGGATGTGTGGCCCAGAACCAAACAGAGTTTTCACAGACTTTGATTTTGTCGGCATGACACGTGTCAGGAGGTGAAGCAGCATGCCATCGCCCCGCTTGTACATTTAAGCGGTAAATTTAAATTTTGTATCAACCAAAAATTAGTTTATTTAAGAAAAACTGATTTATTGTCAATAGAAAAGCAATTTATATATATAAAAAAATTATAAATGAGATTGAAGGCTAATCAAGTCTTCTTTAATTTGTCCACTAATTACATTTATTATTTTAATATATAATTAATACATTAAATTACTAATATAATATTATTTTGGTTGTACAAAATTTAATTGTTTATCATGATTTAAAGGGAGCCCATTTTTCTATAAATGTGGACTGTATTGATACTGGGTTTTTCCTAAGAGAGGCCCATTAGAGAAGTTAAGCGTGATTGGGATGTTGCTTGATTTTAGGATGACTACGTTTAAGTGGAATGGAGTAATAATTATAGTCGACTAACATCTCATATTAAACAAATTAACAATTATAACTGAATTATAAACCATAAATAATCAGCCGAAAAAAACTGATACCAAAAATTTGTTTTGCCTTTTTAACATTTTGTTCACCAGTATTATAAAGTTTGAACTTTTTTTTTCTTTTTTTCATGAACTGATAAAGCCCAATATGAATAGTTCTAACAGGCCCATTGTGAATGCTTGTCTTGATTAATTGTTTCTTTCTCTTTAATCTATATTGATATAAATAAGGAATTGTATTAAAATGACAACCATATTTAAAATGGCAATATACCATTAAGGAGGATTCTTAGATTTAGGAGCATATTTAATATTAGCCTGCCACATGGCAGGCTTGTTTGCTTATGTATCACATATTGCTTGATTATCTTTAATTTCGTATCGCAAATTGCTTGTAACCATATGCCAAGTTGTTTGCCTATGTATCACAGATTGCTTGCCTATATATAGTAGATTGTTTGTCTAGATCGGCATTTTAATTATGGTGTCACCATATGCTCTGATTTTGTATCGCAGATTGCTTGGAACCATATGCCGAGTTGCTTACATATGTATTGCAGATTGCATGCTACGTTGTGGTCAAGTTGTCACATTAAGACTAGTGTCACCCTAACGCACCCCCATAAATAATACTCCCTCCGTCCCTCAAGAATATGCACTCTTTCATTTTTAGTCCGTCCTACAAGAATATGCATTTTTTTAATTTTGGAAAGTTTTTTTTCTCTCTATTGAGGTGGGATCCATTCTCCACTAATAATACTTTGTTTACTTTTTCTCTTTACCTCTCTCATACTTCATTAATTTTACATTAAAATTCGTGTCGACCCTAAAGTGCATATTCTTTGGGGATAGAGAAAGTACTAGTATAAGTATTAATCAAAAACATATAGCTATGTAATAGTTTTCGCTTAATAACTTAATTGATGAGGTCAATGCTAAGATGAAAAAATGCAGGGTGATTTATTAAATGTTGAAATCGATATTAACATTAATTACTACCCAAATGCAGTTAAGATGAAAGAAAGATAAGAACTTTTTTTTTCCATGCAAAAGCGATTGCTTAGTTCACTCCAGCCACGAATAAAAAAAAGTAAAAGACCATATAAATATTACTCCCTCTGTATTAAAAAATAGAAACATTTAAAATGGCACAAGTTTAATGCACAATTGGTAAAGTAAGTGAAAAAAATTGATAAAATAAGAGAGAGAAAAGAAAAATAGTGAAAGTAAGAGAGAGGAATAGAAAAAATAGTGAAAGTAAGAGAGATGAAGAGAAAAAAGTAGTGAAAGTAGAGTTAGTGGATTGTGGAATCTATGGGTGTCGAAACGGGTACCCGCGGTACCCGTACCCGGAGAACCGGGTACTCGTGCCCATTTGTAGCCAAAATCTTTGTCCCGTTACCCGACCCGCACAGTGACGGGTACCCGCCTTGTCGGGTACGGGATACCCGTACCCAACCCGTATAAAATATATTCATCACGTTGGCTTTTGATAAGGCTCGTTTCATGCATTATTTTTTGGTAATATTACATGCTTTTTGGGGGAGATAATGCGCAAATTTGAGCTTAAGTGTGCAGATATTTGCTGGGTCAAGTAGAAGCTGCAAATTGACCGAGCAGATGCAAAATGAGCAGAAAAGGAGTAAAAAGTGTCAAACATCCGCTAGGTCAATGAGAATTATCAGGAGAGCAGGTGTGTGAAAAATCTGCCGGACCCAGGAACGCACACAAATTACCCGGGGCGAGGAAAATGGAGCAGAGCAGATTTAAAAGATCCTTTTTAAGGGTACAAACGTCAAATCATGAAGAGCATACCCTAGGGATTCGAGCTTGAAGCCTCCCTATATAAAGGGACCAACATGAATGAAGAAAGGGAGCGCTTAACGCTATGGTAGTTTAGGTAGGGAGCTCTCGGTAGCGCTTAACGCTACCGTTCTCGTAGTTTAGGTAGGAAACTCTCAAAGGCGCTTAACGCCACTGCTCTCTTAGCTTAGTTTAGTTTGGTTGCTGATTTCATAGCCTAGTCCAATGGTTTCGACGATGGAATTGACGACTCCGGCGTTGGATCCTTGCTTTCTTTACCATTTTTGAGATGATGTAGTTGGATCTCGAGTTTCATCGGAGGAATTGACGACTCCGCCTTTGGATCTCGACCTATTTCTGGTTTTATGAAGCTTTGGTGTTTATTTTATTGTTGATGATGCTCTTTACTTATGTTTCTTGGATGCTTTTCGCAATTGGTGGCTTAGATGTTTAGATCCATGATGTTTACATGATTTCCAGTAGTTTAGAGGTTGAGATCTAGTTATTCACGTGCTCAATTTCTGAGATTTGTTAGTTTAGGTGATGCATGCAAGGTTGATCTGTGTTTATTCCGCTTTCTGCTAGACCCAGTAGCTTAGATCTGTTAGTTTAAGCTTTAATTCCATGTTTAATTTTAGATCTGAGATTGCTCTGTTTTCATTGTGTTCAATGCTCTGTTTTCACTCTGTTTTTAGCTTAGTTACATGAAGAAGATGAAGTTTGTTGGTAGTTAGAATCAGATCTACTTTAGTTTGTTAGTTGCAGCTTTCTTGTCAGTAGCTATTAAGGGAAATCTGTTCTGCTGCTTTTCTTACGATCTGTTGTCTGGCTGTTTTAGGAAACTTATTTGCTTGACCCAGGAAACTTATTTGCTTGACCCAGGAAATTTGGTGAATGAACTAGAGTTAATTTTCTGTTTCAAATCATGATTGCAATTACATTTGAAGCACATTCAGTTCTCTGGATCTAGTAGATAGAATAGATTAGGTTTAATTTCCCGGGTCTAGGAGTTAAAACTCAACCCTCTCGTTGCGTGGCAGCAGCCGATCACTTTTCTGAATGTGTCGTAGAAACAATCTCGAGTAGGTCCCTAGTCTCAGTGGTTCGACCCCGCTCTTGCCGCTTATACTTCGTAATCTTTGTTGCATTAGTGGGAAAATTATAAATCTTGTTGAAAGGAGGAACACGTGCACACGACACACGTGCAAAAATCCTCTCTTCAAATGGCGCCGTTGCCGGGGACTATGGCGTTATCTACTTGATTTTGTTTCTATGACACTGTAAATAGCTTTCGGCTTTCTTTAATTTTCTGTTTTTGATCGTTTTCTTTTGTCTAGGCATGACTTCTTATCCAAGGCGGTCTCCAAGGTTGAAAAAAAATCAAGGGCTGAAGTGGAGAAGGAAAGCTCTCCTAATACATGTGGCTGAAAGAATGCCAGTGGGGGCAGGGAGTTTTCTTATTCTTTCAATTTTATGATTATTGGTTGCATATATAATCCTTGGATAATTTAGAAGCTCATTTTGTAAATACTTTTAGTTGAGTTTTAATTTTTGTAAATAGTTTTCTAAAAAAAAATTCAAAAACATTTTAAAAAATCAGAAAATTACAAAAAGATTTTATGTTTTAAAGAAAAAAAAATTTTAAAAATAAAAAAAAAATAAATAACTTTTAGGGATAATTCGGAGTTACGCATAGTGGAAGAAATTCCACTATGCATGCACCTTATTATTGCCTAGGTCAGTTAGCTAAGTACTCTTTGGGAATCTGCTGGGTCAGGTAGATAGGAAGGAATTTGAAAATTTTTGGACTGAACCAGTATACTCCCAAGAATACTTGAGCAAAACTTGTACATAGTGTGAATATGTTTTTTCTGAAATTCCTTATTAAAATCCAAACAAAGAAAAAAATTTAATCCCAAAAATATTTTCGAAATTCTAAGTAAATCTGGGAAAGAAGTTTATAAATGAAAAAAATTTGGATCTTACATCCACTTGACCAGTTTGCTTAAGAATTTCAAGTTTTAGTTTCGTAGGTCAGGAAGAGAGTACAAGGGATCTCCAAGGAATTCCAAGGATGAAGCTCCCAATTCAGAAAATAAGGAAGACGACTGCCTGACCCAGCAGAATGGCAAGTCAGAAACAGGGGAAACAGATGA
The DNA here is from genome assembly GCF_004379255.2 of Salvia splendens. Classification (NCBI taxonomy): domain Eukaryota; kingdom Viridiplantae; phylum Streptophyta; class Magnoliopsida; order Lamiales; family Lamiaceae; genus Salvia; species Salvia splendens. The sequence goes on from NC_056045.1 coordinate 24,402,018, forward strand.
TTCTGCTCAGCAGGGGGTGGCCAAACCTGCTCTACAAACTCCAGAACTATCAATGTTGATGTACCAGCAAGAGAGGACTAACCCCCATGACCAGCAAGAGGACCAAGAGGGCAAGCACCCCAGCACCCCCAGGAAGGCTGACTCTCAAAGGAGCCAGGGTCTGAATTGATCCACCACCCCCAGTAACCAAGTAATTTTTTTTTCTATTTTATTTTTGTTTTAGTTTTTAGTTTTCTTTAGTGAGCATGCTAGGTTGTTGTTTCTGTGCCTTCTCCCACTTAGGCCTTGGCTTGGCCTAAGTGTGAGAAGTTTGTATGCCTAGTATGTTGTGTTTCTTGTATTTTTCTTGCGTATCTTCTTACACTTAGCCCATTGCTTGGCCTAAGTGTGAGAAGATTGTTTTGCTTTTGTTCGTTGTGTTTTTGCCTTCTTACACTTAGCTCAATTCTTGGTCTAAGTGTGAGAAGTGCGTGTCTTGTTGTTTTTCTGTTTTTTTTTTTTTTTTTTTTGTCGCCACTAATTGGCCTGCTTTCCACTTCATAAGGATTGCTTGGGGACAAGCATAAATGAAGTGGGAGGGGGAAGCAGTTAGTGCAGTTAGTGTCTTGTACATATTCTGTTAGGTCTAGGAGTTTGCAGATGTTTTTTTTAGGTTCTGTGTTTGCTTAACTGGTATAATAGATAGCAAAAGCCCCTTAGGGAGAGTAATTGAAGAGAAAATACATGCTAATTTGTGAATCCTTTTCTCTTAATAAATCAAAGTCAGTTGGATGAAGTAAGAACGATAGAAAATGCCTAAATTTTAAGCTTACTGTGAAGCCCCTCTATAAGAGTGAGTTATAAGCCTAAACACTTTGAGCTAACAAAAAAAAGGGGGACCGCCACTGAATGTTTAGGGAGAAGAGTCCGAAGGAGAAAAAATTGGGAATAGGGTTCTGGAGGTATAAGCTGGACGAAGTCCAGGAAAAGGAGGTATAAGCTGGACGAAGTCCAGGAAAAGGAGGTATAAGCTGGACGAAGTCCAGGAAAAAGGAGGTATAAGCTGGACGAGGTCCAGGAAATGGAGGTATAAGCTGGACGAAGTCCAGGGGAGAAATAAACTAAAAATTCGGAGGTATAAGCTGGACGAAGTCCAGGGGGAAAAATATATGTATATAAAAGGGGGAATAGAAGAAAAAAAAGAAATCTAAGGGCAGGAAGCAATAGTAACCTGACCCAGGATTTAAAAGGAAAAGGGGACTGTAGAAAGGAGAAACTCTCATAACCCAAAGCGTCAGTGGTGTCATTGACTTAAGAGTGAATCGATCTTAACATCCCTGGTGAGGAATGAGTGATCAAGTGAATCCAACAGAAGGTAAAATTTAAGGCTATCTTGACGAACTGACAGCTTGACTAGATAGAAGAAGGGAGGGGGAAGAATCTGAGGCTGTAAATGCTTGGATTGACCTTAAACTTGTGGGGATGGCTGCTAGGAAAAATACCAGCTTATGCGTTTATGTGTTTTTGTGTTTTTCTTTGTCATGTTGTTTTTCGTATGAGTGTTCGTGTCTGTTTTCTGTGTCCAAGTTTTCCTAGGTCCAGGAGTCTTAATTTGGTTTTCTTTTCTTAGGGTCGGTTAAAAGGGGAACATGCATTGAAACTTGCCTTATTTCTTTTTCTTGTCTTTCATGCTTGAGGACAAGCATGGTTTAAGTGTGAGCAGTTTGATAAGGCTCGTTTCATGCATTATTTTTTGGTAATATTACATGCTTTTTGGGGGAGATAATGCGCAAATTTGAGCTTAAGTGTGCAGATATTTGCTGGGTCAAGTAGAAGCTGCAAATTGACCGAGCAGATGCAAAATGAGCAGAAAAGGAGTAAAAAGTGTCAAACATCCGCTAGGTCAATGAGAATTATCAGGAGAGCAGGTGTGTGAAAAATCTGCCGGACCCAGGAACGCACACAAATTACCCGGGGCGAGGAAAATGGAGCAGAGCAGATTTAAAAGATCCTTTTTTAAGGGTACAAACGTCAAATCATGAAGAGCATACCCTAGGGATTCGAGCTTGAAGCCTCCCTATATAAAGGGACCAACATGAATGAAGAAAGGGAGCGCTTAACGCTATGGTAGTTTAGGTAGGGAGCTCTCGGTAGCGCTTAACGCTACCGTTCTCGTAGTTTAGGTAGGAAACTCTCAAAGGCGCTTAACGCCACTGCTCTCTTAGCTTAGTTTAGTTTGGTTGCTGATTTCATAGCCTAGTCCAATGGTTTCGACGATGGAATTGACGACTCCGGCGTTGGATCCTTGCTTTCTTTACCATTTTTGAGATGATGTAGTTGGATCTCGAGTTTCATCGGAGGAATTGACGACTCCGCCTTTGGATCTCGACCTATTTCTGGTTTTATGAAGCTTTGGTGTTTATTTTATTGTTGATGATGCTCTTTACTTATGTTTCTTGGATGCTTTTCGCAATTGGTGGCTTAGATGTTTAGATCCATGATGTTTACATGATTTCCAGTAGTTTAGAGGTTGAGATCTAGTTATTCACGTGCTCAATTTCTGAGATTTGTTAGTTTAGGTGATGCATGCAAGGTTGATCTGTGTTTATTCCGCTTTCTGCTAGACCCAGTAGCTTAGATCTGTTAGTTTAAGCTTTAATTCCATGTTTAATTTTAGATCTGAGATTGCTCTGTTTTCATTGTGTTCAATGCTCTGTTTTCACTCTGTTTTTAGCTTAGTTACATGAAGAAGATGAAGTTTGTTGGTAGTTAGAATCAGATCTACTTTAGTTTGTTAGTTGCAGCTTTCTTGTCAGTAGCTATTAAGGGAAATCTGTTCTGCTGCTTTTCTTACGATCTGTTGTCTGGCTGTTTTAGGAAACTTATTTGCTTGACCCAGGAAACTTATTTGCTTGACCCAGGAAATTTGGTGAATGAACTAGAGTTAATTTTCTGTTTCAAATCATGATTGCAACTACATTTGAAGCACATTCAGTTCTCTGGATCTAGTAGATAGAATAGATTAGGTTTAATTTCCCGGGTCTAGGAGTTAAAACTCAACCCTCTCGTTGCGTGGCAGCAGCCGATCACTTTTCTGAATGTGTCGTAGAAACAATCTCGAGTAGGTCCCTAGTCTCAGTGGTTCGACCCCGCTCTTGCCGCTTATACTTCGTAATCTTTGTTGCATTAGTGGGAAAATTATAAATCTTGTTGAAAGGAGGAACACGTGCACACGACACACGTGCATTGAAATTCGCCTTATTTCTTTTTCTTGTCTTTCATGCTTGAGGACAAGCATGGTTTAAGTGTGAGCAGTTTGATAAGGCTCGTTTCATGCATTATTTTTTGGTAATATTACATGCTTTTTGGGGGAGATAATGCGCAAATTTGAGCTTAAGTGTGCAGATATTTGCTGGGTCAAGTAGAAGCTGCAAATTGACCGAGCAGATGCAAAATGAGCAGAAAAGGAGTAAAAAAGTGTCAAACATCCGCTAGGTCAATGAGAATTATCAGGAGAGCAGGTGTGTGAAAAATCTGCCGAACCCAGAAACTCACACAATTACCCGGGGCGGGGAAAATGGAGCGGAGCAGAGCAGATTTAAAAGATCCTTTTTTAAGGGTACAAACGTCAAATCATGAAGAGCATACCCTAGGGATTCGAGCTTGAAGCCTCCCTATATAAAGGGACCAACATGAATGAAGAAAGGGAGCGCTTAACGCTATGGTAGTTTAGGTAGGGAGCTCTCGGTAGCGCTTAACGCTACCGTTCTCGTAGTTTAGGTAGGAAACTCTCAAAGGCGCTTAACGTCACTGCTCTCTTAGCTTAGTTTAGTTTGGTTGCTGATTTCATAGCCTAGTCCAATGGTTTCGACGATGGAATTGACGACTCCGGCGTTGGATCCTTGCTTTCTTTACCATTTTTGAGATGATGTAGTTGGATCTCGAGTTTCATCGGAGGAATTGACGACTCCGCCTTTGGATCTCGACCTATTTCTGGTTTTATGAAGCTTTGGTGTTTATTTTATTGTTGATGATGCTCTTTACTTATGTTTCTTGGATGCTTTTCGCAATTGGTGGCTTAGATGTTTAGATCCATGATGTTTACATGATTTCCAGTAGTTTAGAGGTTGAGATCTAGTTATTCACGTGCTCAATTTCTGAGATTTGTTAGTTTAGGTGATGCATGCAAGGTTGATCTGTGTTTATTCCGCTTTCTGCTAGACCCAGTAGCTTAGATCTGTTAGTTTAAGCTTTAATTCCATGTTTAATTTTAGATCTGAGATTGCTCTGTTTTCATTGTGTTCAATGCTCTGTTTTCACTCTGTTTTTAGCTTAGTTACATGAAGAAGATGAAGTTTGTTGGTAGTTAGAATCAGATCTACTTTAGTTTGTTAGTTGCAGCTTTCTTGTCAGTAGCTATTAAGGGAAATCTGTTCTGCTGCTTTTCTTACGATCTGTTGTCTGGCTGTTTTAGGAAACTTATTTGCTTGACCCAGGAAACTTATTTGCTTGACCCAGGAAATTTGGTGAATGAACTAGAGTTAATTTTCTGTTTCAAATCATGATTGCAACTACATTTGAAGCACATTCAGTTCTCTGGATCTAGTAGATAGAATAGATTAGGTTTAATTTCCCGGGTCTAGGAGTTAAAACTCAACCCTCTCGTTGCGTGGCAGCAGCCGATCACTTTTCTGAATGTGTCGTAGAAACAATCTCGAGTAGGTCCCTAGTCTCAGTGGTTCGACCCCGCTCTTGCCGCTTATACTTCGTAATCTTTGTTGCATTAGTGGGAAAATTATAAATCTTGTTGAAAGGAGGAACACGTGCACACGACACACGTGCATTGAAATTCGCCTTATTTCTTTTTCTTGTCTTTCATGCTTGAGGACAAGCATGGTTTAAGTGTGAGCAGTTTGATAAGGCTCGTTTCATGCATTATTTTTTGGTAATATTACATGCTTTTTGGGGGAGATAATGCGCAAATTTGAGCTTAAGTGTGCAGATATTTGCTGGGTCAAGTAGAAGCTGCAAATTGACCGAGCAGATGCAAAATGAGCAGAAAAGGAGTAAAAAGTGTCAAACATCCGCTAGGTCAATGAGAATTATCAGGAGAGCAGGTGTGTGAAAAATCTGCCGGACCCAGGAACGCACACAAATTACCCGGGGCGAGGAAAATGGAGCGGAGCAGAGCAGATTTAAAAGATCCTTTTTTAAGGGTACAAACGTCAAATCATGAAGAGCATACCCTAGGGATTCGAGCTTGAAGCCTCCCTATATAAAGGGACCAACATGAATGAAGAAAGGGAGCGCTTAACGCTATGGTAGTTTAGGTAGGGAGCTCTCGGTAGCGCTTAACGCTACCGTTCTCGTAGTTTAGGTAGGAAACTCTCAAAGGCGCTTAACGTCACTGCTCTCTTAGCTTAGTTTAGTTTGGTTGCTGATTTCATAGCCTAGTCCAATGGTTTCGACGATGGAATTGACGACTCCGGCGTTGGATCCTTGCTTTCTTTACCATTTTTGAGATGATGTAGTTGGATCTCGAGTTTCATCGGAGGAATTGACGACTCCGCCTTTGGATCTCGACCTATTTCTGGTTTTATGAAGCTTTGGTGTTTATTTTATTGTTGATGATGCTCTTTACTTATGTTTCTTGGATGCTTTTCGCAATTGGTGGCTTAGATGTTTAGATCCATGATGTTTACATGATTTCCAGTAGTTTAGAGGTTGAGATCTAGTTATTCACGTGCTCAATTTCTGAGATTTGTTAGTTTAGGTGATGCATGCAAGGTTGATCTGTGTTTATTCCGCTTTCTGCTAGACCCAGTAGCTTAGATCTGTTAGTTTAAGCTTTAATTCCATGTTTAATTTTAGATCTGAGATTGCTCTGTTTTCATTGTGTTCAATGCTCTGTTTTCACTCTGTTTTTAGCTTAGTTACATGAAGAAGATGAAGTTTGTTGGTAGTTAGAATCAGATCTACTTTAGTTTGTTAGTTGCAGCTTTCTTGTCAGTAGCTATTAAGGGAAATCTGTTCTGCTGCTTTTCTTACGATCTGTTGTCTGGCTGTTTTAGGAAACTTATTTGCTTGACCCAGGAAACTTATTTGCTTGACCCAGGAAATTTGGTGAATGAACTAGAGTTAATTTTCTGTTTCAAATCATGATTGCAATTACATTTGAAGCACATTCAGTTCTCTGGATCTAGTAGATAGAATAGATTAGGTTTAATTTCCCGGGTCTAGGAGTTAAAACTCAACCCTCTCGTTGCGTGGCAGCAGCCGATCACTTTTCTGAATGTGTCGTAGAAACAATCTCGAGTAGGTCCCTAGTCTCAGTGGTTCGACCCCGCTCTTGCCGCTTATACTTCGTAATATTTGTTGCATTAGTGGGAAAATTATAAATCTTGTTGAAAGGAGGAACACGTGCACACGACACACGTGCAAAAATCCTCTCTTCAAATAGGGGGAAGCAGTTAGTGCAGTTAGTGTCTTGTACATATTCTGTTAGGTCTAGGAGTTTGCAGATGTTTTTTTTTAGGTTCTGTGTTTGCTTAACTGGTATAATAGATAGCAAAAGCCCCTTAGGGAGAGTAATTGAAGAGAAAATACATGCTAATTTGTGAATCCTTTTCTCTTAATAAATCAAAGTCAGTTGGATGAAGTAAGAACGATAGAAAATGCCTAAATTTTAAGCTTACTGTGAAGCCCCTCTATAAGAGTGAGTTATAAGCCTAAACACTTTGAGCTAACAAAAAAAGGGGGACCGCCACTGAATGTTTAGGGAGAAGAGTCCGAAGGAGAAAAAATTGGGAATAGGGTTCTGGAGGTATAAGCTGGACGAAGTCCAGGAAAATGAGGTATAAGCTGGACGAAGTCCAGGAAAAGGAGGTATAAGCTGGACGAAGTCCAGGAAAAGGAGGTATAAGCTGGACGAGGTCCAGGAAATGGAGGTATAAGCTGGACGAAGTCCAGGGGAGAAATAAACTAAAAATTCGGAGGTATAAGCTGGACGAAGTCCAGGGGGAAAAATATATGTATATAAAAGGGGGAATAGAAGAAAAAAAAAGAAATCTAAGGGCAGGAAGCAATAGTAACCTGACCCAGGATTTAAAAGGAAAAGGGGACTGTAGAAAGGAGAAACTCTCATAACCCAAAGCGTCAGTGGTGTCATTGACTTAAGAGTGAATCGATCTTAACATCCCTGGTGAGGAATGAGTGATCAAGTGAATCCAACAGAAGGTAAAATTTAAGGCTATCTTGACGAACTGACAGCTTGACTAGATAGAAGAAGGGAGGGGGAAGAATCTGAGGCTGTAAATGCTTGGATTGACCTTAAACTTGTGGGGATGGCTGCTAGGAAAAATACCAGCTTATGCGTTTATGTGTTTTTGTGTTTTTCTTTGTCATGTTGTTTTTCGTATGAGTGTTCGTGTCTGTTTTCTGTGTCCAAGTTTTCCTAGGTCCAGGAGTCTTAATTTGGTTTTCTTTTCTTAGGGTCGGTTAAAAGGGGAACATGCATTGAAACTTGCCTTATTTCTTTTTCTTGTCTTTCATGCTTGAGGACAAGCATGGTTTAAGTGTGAGCAGTTTGATAAGGCTCGTTTCATGCATTATTTTTTGGTAATATTACATGCTTTTTGGGGGAGATAATGCGCAAATTTGAGCTTAAGTGTGCAGATATTTGCTGGGTCAAGTAGAAGCTGCAAATTGACCGAGCAGATGCAAAATGAGCAGAAAAGGAGTAAAAAGTGTCAAACATCCGCTAGGTCAATGAGAATTATCAGGAGAGCAGGTGTGTGAAAAATCTGCCGGACCCAGGAACGCACACAAATTACCCGGGGCGAGGAAAATGGAGCAGAGCAGATTTAAAAGATCCTTTTTTAAGGGTACAAACGTCAAATCATGAAGAGCATACCCTAGGGATTCGAGCTTGAAGCCTCCCTATATAAAGGGACCAACATGAATGAAGAAAGGGAGCGCTTAACGCTATGGTAGTTTAGGTAGGGAGCTCTCGGTAGCGCTTAACGCTACCGTTCTCGTAGTTTAGGTAGGAAACTCTCAAAGGCGCTTAACGCCACTGCTCTCTTAGCTTAGTTTAGTTTGGTTGCTGATTTCATAGCCTAGTCCAATGGTTTCGACGATGGAATTGACGACTCCGGCGTTGGATCCTTGCTTTCTTTACCATTTTTGAGATGATGTAGTTGGATCTCGAGTTTCATCGGAGGAATTGACGACTCCGCCTTTGGATCTCGACCTATTTCTGGTTTTATGAAGCTTTGGTGTTTATTTTATTGTTGATGATGCTCTTTACTTATGTTTCTTGGATGCTTTTCGCAATTGGTGGCTTAGATGTTTAGATCCATGATGTTTACATGATTTCCAGTAGTTTAGAGGTTGAGATCTAGTTATTCACGTGCTCAATTTCTGAGATTTGTTAGTTTAGGTGATGCATGCAAGGTTGATCTGTGTTTATTCCGCTTTCTGCTAGACCCAGTAGCTTAGATCTGTTAGTTTAAGCTTTAATTCCATGTTTAATTTTAGATCTGAGATTGCTCTGTTTTCATTGTGTTCAATGCTCTGTTTTCACTCTGTTTTTAGCTTAGTTACATGAAGAAGATGAAGTTTGTTGGTAGTTAGAATCAGATCTACTTTAGTTTGTTAGTTGCAGCTTTCTTGTCAGTAGCTATTAAGGGAAATCTGTTCTGCTGCTTTTCTTACGATCTGTTGTCTAGCTGTTTTAGGAAACTTATTTGCTTGACCCAGGAAACTTATTTGCTTGACCCAGGAAATTTGGTGAATGAACTAGAGTTAATTTTCTGTTTCAAATCATGATTGCAATTACATTTGAAGCACATTCAGTTCTCTGGATCTAGTAGATAGAATAGATTAGGTTTAATTTCCCGGGTCTAGGAGTTAAAACTCAACCCTCTCGTTGCGTGGCAGCAGCCGATCACTTTTCTGAATGTGTCGTAGAAACAATCTCGAGTAGGTCCCTAGTCTCAGTGGTTCGACCCCGCTCTTGCCGCTTATACTTCGTAATATTTGTTGCATTAGTGGGAAAATTATAAATCTTGTTGAAAGGAGGAACACGTGCACACGACACACGTGCAAAAATCCTCTCTTCAAATAGGGGGAAGCAGTTAGTGCAGTTAGTGTCTTGTACATATTCTGTTAGGTCTAGGAGTTTGCAGATGTTTTTTTTTAGGTTCTGTGTTTGCTTAACTGGTATAATAGATAGCAAAAGCCCCTTAGGGAGAGTAATTGAAGAGAAAATACATGCTAATTTGTGAATCCTTTTCTCTTAATAAATCAAAGTCAGTTGGATGAAGTAAGAACGATAGAAAATGCCTAAATTTTAAGCTTACTGTGAAGCCCCTCTATAAGAGTGAGTTATAAGCCTAAACACTTTGAGCTAACAAAAAAAGGGGGACCGCCACTGAATGTTTAGGGAGAAGAGTCCGAAGGAGAAAAAATTGGGAATAGGGTTCTGGAGGTATAAGCTGGACGAAGTCCAGGAAAATGAGGTATAAGCTGGACGAAGTCCAGGAAAAGGAGGTATAAGCTGGACGAAGTCCAAGAAAAGGAGGTATAAGCTGGACGAGGTCCAGGAAATGGAGGTATAAGCTGGACGAAGTCCAGGGGAGAAATAAACTAAAAATTCGGAGGTATAAGCTGGACGAAGTCCAGGGGGAAAAATATATGTATATAAAAGGGGGAATAGAAGAAAAAAAAAGAAATCTAAGGGCAGGAAGCAATAGTAACCTGACCCAGGATTTAAAAGGAAAAGGGGACTGTAGAAAGGAGAAACTCTCATAACCCAAAGCGTCAGTGGTGTCATTGACTTAAGAGTGAATCGATCTTAACATCCCTGGTGAGGAATGAGTGATCAAGTGAATCCAACAGAAGGTAAAATTTAAGGCTATCTTGACGAACTGACAGCTTGACTAGATAGAAGAAGGGAGGGGGAAGAATCTGAGGCTGTAAATGCTTGGATTGACCTTAAACTTGTGGGGATGGCTGCTAGGAAAAATACCAGCTTATGCGTTTATGTGTTTTTGTGTTTTTCTTTGTCATGTTGTTTTTCGTATGAGTGTTCGTGTCTGTTTTCTGTGTCCAAGTTTTCCTAGGTCCAGGAGTCTTAATTTGGTTTTCTTTTCTTAGGGTCGGTTAAAAGGGGAACATGCATTGAAACTTGCCTTATTTCTTTTTCTTGTCTTTCATGCTTGAGGACAAGCATGGTTTAAGTGTGAGCAGTTTGATAAGGCTCGTTTCATGCATTATTTTTTGGTAATATTACATGCTTTTTGGGGGAGATAATGCGCAAATTTGAGCTTAAGTGTGCAGATATTTGCTGGGTCAAGTAGAAGCTGCAAATTGACCGAGCAGATGCAAAATGAGCAGAAAAGGAGTAAAAAGTGTCAAACATCCGCTAGGTCAATGAGAATTATCAGGAGAGCAGGTGTGTGAAAAATCTGCCGGACCCAGGAACGCACACAAATTACCCGGGGCGAGGAAAATGGAGCAGAGCAGATTTAAAAGATCCTTTTTTAAGGGTACAAACGTCAAATCATGAAGAGCATACCCTAGGGATTCGAGCTTGAAGCCTCCCTATATAAAGGGACCAACATGAATGAAGAAAGGGAGCGCTTAACGCTATGGTAGTTTAGGTAGGGAGCTCTCGGTAGCGCTTAACGCTACCGTTCTCGTAGTTTAGGTAGGAAACTCTCAAAGGCGCTTAACGCCACTGCTCTCTTAGCTTAGTTTAGTTTGGTTGCTGATTTCATAGCCTAGTCCAATGGTTTCGACGATGGAATTGACGACTCCGGCGTTGGATCCTTGCTTTCTTTACCATTTTTGAGATGATGTAGTTGGATCTCGAGTTTCATCGGAGGAATTGACGACTCCGCCTTTGGATCTCGACCTATTTCTGGTTTTATGAAGCTTTGGTGTTTATTTTATTGTTGATGATGCTCTTTACTTATGTTTCTTGGATGCTTTTCGCAATTGGTGGCTTAGATGTTTAGATCCATGATGTTTACATGATTTCCAGTAGTTTAGAGGTTGAGATCTAGTTATTCACGTGCTCAATTTCTGAGATTTGTTAGTTTAGGTGATGCATGCAAGGTTGATCTGTGTTTATTCCGCTTTCTGCTAGACCCAGTAGCTTAGATCTGTTAGTTTAAGCTTTAATTCCATGTTTAATTTTAGATCTGAGATTGCTCTGTTTTCATTGTGTTCAATGCTCTGTTTTCACTCTGTTTTTAGCTTAGTTACATGAAGAAGATGAAGTTTGTTGGTAGTTAGAATCAGATCTACTTTAGTTTGTTAGTTGCAGCTTTCTTGTCAGTAGCTATTAAGGGAAATCTGTTCTGCTGCTTTTCTTACGATCTGTTGTCTAGCTGTTTTAGGAAACTTATTTGCTTGACCCAGGAAACTTATTTGCTTGACCCAGGAAATTTGGTGAATGAACTAGAGTTAATTTTCTGTTTCAAATCATGATTGCAATTACATTTGAAGCACATTCAGTTCTCTGGATCTAGTAGATAGAATAGATTAGGTTTAATTTCCCGGGTCTAGGAGTTAAAACTCAACCCTCTCGTTGCGTGGCAGCAGCCGATCACTTTTCTGAATGTGTCGTAGAAACAATCTCGAGTAGGTCCCTAGTCTCAGTGGTTCGACCCCGCTCTTGCCGCTTATACTTCGTAATATTTGTTGCATTAGTGGGAAAATTATAAATCTTGTTGAAAGGAGGAACACGTGCACACGACACACGTGCAAAAATCCTCTCTTCAAATAGGGGGAAGCAGTTAGTGCAGTTAGTGTCTTGTACATATTCTGTTAGGTCTAGGAGTTTGCAGATGTTTTTTTTTAGGTTCTGTGTTTGCTTAACTGGTATAATAGATAGCAAAAGCCCCTTAGGGAGAGTAATTGAAGAGAAAATACATGCTAATTTGTGAATCCTTTTCTCTTAATAAATCAAAGTCAGTTGGATGAAGTAAGAACGATAGAAAATGCCTAAATTTTAAGCTTACTGTGAAGCCCCTCTATAAGAGTGAGTTATAAGCCTAAACACTTTGAGCTAACAAAAAAAAGGGGGACCGCCACTGAATGTTTAGGGAGAAGAGTCCGAAGGAGAAAAAATTGGGAATAGGGTTCTGGAGGTATAAGCTGGACGAAGTCCAGGAAAAGGAGGTATAAGCTGGACGAAGTCCAGGAAAAGGAGGTATAAGCTGGACGAAGTCCAGGAAAAGGAGGTATAAGCTGGACGAGGTCCAGGAAATGGAGGTATAAGCTGGACGAAGTCCAGGGGAGAAATAAACTAAAAATTCGGAGGTATAAGCTGGACGAAGTCCAGGGGGAAAAATATATGTATATAAAAGGGGGAATAGAAGAAAAAAAAAGAAATCTAAGGGCAGGAAGCAATAGTAACCTGACCCAGGATTTAAAAGGAAAAGGGGACTGTAGAAAGGAGAAACTCTCATAACCCAAAGCGTCAGTGGTGTCATTGACTTAAGAGTGAATCGATCTTAACATCCCTGGTGAGGAATGAGTGATCAAGTGAATCCAACAGAAGGTAAAATTTAAGGCTATCTTGACGAACTGACAGCTTGACTAGATAGAAGAAGGGAGGGGGAAGAATCTGAGGCTGTAAATGCTTGGATTGACCTTAAACTTGTGGGGATGGCTGCTAGGAAAAATACCAGCTTATGCGTTTATGTGTTTTTGTGTTTTTCTTTGTCATGTTGTTTTTCGTATGAGTGTTCGTGTCTGTTTTCTGTGTCCAAGTTTTCCTAGGTCCAGGAGTCTTAATTTGGTTTTCTTTTCTTAGGGTCGGTTAAAAGGGGAACATGCATTGAAACTTGCCTTATTTCTTTTTCTTGTCTTTCATGCTTGAGGACAAGCATGGTTTAAGTGTGAGCAGTTTGATAAGGCTCGTTTCATGCATTATTTTTTGGTAATATTACATGCTTTTTGGGAGAGATAATGCGCAAATTTGAGCTTAAGTGTGCAGATATTTGCTGGGTCAAGTAGAAGCTGCAAATTGACCGAGCAGATGCAAAATGAGCAGAAAAGGAGTAAAAAGTGTCAAACATCCGCTAGGTCAATGAGAATTATCAGGAGAGCAGGTGTGTGAAAAATCTGCCGGACCCAGGAACGCACACAAATTACCCGGGGCGAGGAAAATGGAGCAGAGCAGATTTAAAAGATCCTTTTTTAAGGGTACAAACGTCAAATCATGAAGAGCATACCCTAGGGATTCGAGCTTGAAGCCTCCCTATATAAAGGGACCAACATGAATGAAGAAAGGGAGCGCTTAACGCTATGGTAGTTTAGGTAGGGAGCTCTCGGTAGCGCTTAACGCTACCGTTCTCGTAGTTTAGGTAGGAAACTCTCAAAGGCGCTTAACGCCACTGCTCTCTTAGCTTAGTTTAGTTTGGTTGCTGATTTCATAGCCTAGTCCAATGGTTTCGACGATGGAATTGACGACTCCGGCGTTGGATCCTTGCTTTCTTTACCATTTTTGAGATGATGTAGTTGGATCTCGAGTTTCATCGGAGGAATTGACGACTCCGCCTTTGGATCTCGACCTATTTCTGGTTTTATGAAGCTTTGGTGTTTATTTTATTGTTGATGATGCTCTTTACTTATGTTTCTTGGATGCTTTTCGCAATTGGTGGCTTAGATGTTTAGATCCATGATGTTTACATGATTTCCAGTAGTTTAGAGGTTGAGATCTAGTTATTCACGTGCTCAATTTCTGAGATTTGTTAGTTTAGGTGATGCATGCAAGGTTGATCTGTGTTTATTCCGCTTTCTGCTAGACCCAGTAGCTTAGATCTGTTAGTTTAAGCTTTAATTCCATGTTTAATTTTAGATCTGAGATTGCTCTGTTTTCATTGTGTTCAATGCTCTGTTTTCACTCTGTTTTTAGCTTAGTTACATGAAGAAGATGAAGTTTGTTGGTAGTTAGAATCAGATCTACTTTAGTTTGTTAGTTGCAGCTTTCTTGTCAGTAGCTATTAAGGGAAATCTGTTCTGCTGCTTTTCTTACGATCTGTTGTCTAGCTGTTTTAGGAAACTTATTTGCTTGACCCAGGAAACTTATTTGCTTGACCCAGGAAATTTGGTGAATGAACTAGAGTTAATTTTCTGTTTCAAATCATGATTGCAATTACATTTGAAGCACATTCAGTTCTCTGGATCTAGTAGATAGAATAGATTAGGTTTAATTTCCCGGGTCTAGGAGTTAAAACTCAACCCTCTCGTTGCGTGGCAGCAGCCGATCACTTTTCTGAATGTGTCGTAGAAACAATCTCGAGTAGGTCCCTAGTCTCAGTGGTTCGACCCCGCTCTTGCCGCTTATACTTCGTAATATTTGTTGCATTAGTGGGAAAATTATAAATCTTGTTGAAAGGAGGAACACGTGCACACGACACACGTGCAAAAATCCTCTCTTCAAATAGGGGGAAGCAGTTAGTGCAGTTAGTGTCTTGTACATATTCTGTTAGGTCTAGGAGTTTGCAGATGTTATTTTAGGTTCTGTGTTTGCTTAACTGGTATAATAGATAGCAAAAGCCCCTTAGGGAGAGTAATTGAAGAGAAAATACATGCTAATTTGTGAATCCTTTTCTCTTAATAAATCAAAGTCAGTTGGATGAAGTAAGAACGATAGAAAATGCCTAAATTTTAAGCTTACTGTGAAGCCCCTCTATAAGAGTGAGTTATAAGCCTAAACACTTTGAGCTAACAAAAAAAAGGGGGACCGCCACTGAATGTTTAGGGAGAAGAGTCCGAAGGAGAAAAAATTGGGAATAGGGTTCTGGAGGTATAAGCTGGACGAAGTCCAGGAAAAGGAGGTATAAGCTGGACGAAGTCCAGGAAAAGGAGGTATAAGCTGGACGAAGTCCAGGAAAAGGAGGTATAAGCTGGACGAGGTCCAGGAAATGGAGGTATAAGCTGGACGAAGTCCAGGGGAGAAATAAACTAAAAATTCGGAGGTATAAGCTGGACGAAGTCCAGGGGGAAAAATATATGTATATAAAAGGGGGAATAGAAGAAAAAAAAAGAAATCTAAGGGCAGGAAGCAATAGTAACCTGACCCAGGATTTAAAAGGAAAAGGGGACTGTAGAAAGGAGAAACTCTCATAACCCAAAGCGTCAGTGGTGTCATTGACTTAAGAGTGAATCGATCTTAACATCCCTGGTGAGGAATGAGTGATCAAGTGAATCCAACAGAAGGTAAAATTTAAGGCTATCTTGACGAACTGACAGCTTGACTAGATAGAAGAAGGGAGGGGGAAGAATCTGAGGCTGTAAATGCTTGGATTGACCTTAAACTTGTGGGGATGGCTGCTAGGAAAAATACCAGCTTATGCGTTTATGTGTTTTTGTGTTTTTCTTTGTCATGTTGTTTTTCGTATGAGTGTTCGTGTCTGTTTTCTGTGTCCAAGTTTTCCTAGGTCCAGGAGTCTTAATTTGGTTTTCTTTTCTTAGGGTCGGTTAAAAGGGGAACATGCATTGAAACTTGCCTTATTTCTTTTTCTTGTCTTTCATGCTTGAGGACAAGCATGGTTTAAGTGTGAGCAGTTTGATAAGGCTCGTTTCATGCATTATTTTTTGGTAATATTACATGCTTTTTGGGAGAGATAATGCGCAAATTTGAGCTTAAGTGTGCAGATATTTGCTGGGTCAAGTAGAAGCTGCAAATTGACCGAGCAGATGCAAAATGAGCAGAAAAGGAGTAAAAAGTGTCAAACATCCGCTAGGTCAATGAGAATTATCAGGAGAGCAGGTGTGTGAAAAATCTGCCGGACCCAGGAACGCACACAAATTACCCGGGGCGAGGAAAATGGAGCAGAGCAGATTTAAAAGATCCTTTTTTAAGGGTACAAACGTCAAATCATGAAGAGCATACCCTAGGGATTCGAGCTTGAAGCCTCCCTATATAAAGGGACCAACATGAATGAAGAAAGGGAGCGCTTAACGCTATGGTAGTTTAGGTAGGGAGCTCTCGGTAGCGCTTAACGCTACCGTTCTCGTAGTTTAGGTAGGAAACTCTCAAAGGCGCTTAACGCCACTGCTCTCTTAGCTTAGTTTAGTTTGGTTGCTGATTTCATAGCCTAGTCCAATGGTTTCGACGATGGAATTGACGACTCCGGCGTTGGATCCTTGCTTTCTTTACCATTTTTGAGATGATGTAGTTGGATCTCGAGTTTCATCGGAGGAATTGACGACTCCGCCTTTGGATCTCGACCTATTTCTGGTTTTATGAAGCTTTGGTGTTTATTTTATTGTTGATGATGCTCTTTACTTATGTTTCTTGGATGCTTTTCGCAATTGGTGGCTTAGATGTTTAGATCCATGATGTTTACATGATTTCCAGTAGTTTAGAGGTTGAGATCTAGTTATTCACGTGCTCAATTTCTGAGATTTGTTAGTTTAGGTGATGCATGCAAGGTTGATCTGTGTTTATTCCGCTTTCTGCTAGACCCAGTAGCTTAGATCTGTTAGTTTAAGCTTTAATTCCATGTTTAATTTTAGATCTGAGATTGCTCTGTTTTCATTGTGTTCAATGCTCTGTTTTCACTCTGTTTTTAGCTTAGTTACATGAAGAAGATGAAGTTTGTTGGTAGTTAGAATCAGATCTACTTTAGTTTGTTAGTTGCAGCTTTCTTGTCAGTAGCTATTAAGGGAAATCTGTTCTGCTGCTTTTCTTACGATCTGTTGTCTGGCTGTTTTAGGAAACTTATTTGCTTGACCCAGGAAACTTATTTGCTTGACCCAGGAAATTTGGTGAATGAACTAGAGTTAATTTTCTGTTTCAAATCATGATTGCAATTACATTTGAAGCACATTCAGTTCTCTGGATCTAGTAGATAGAATAGATTAGGTTTAATTTCCCGGGTCTAGGAGTTAAAACTCAACCCTCTCGTTGCGTGGCAGCAGCCGATCACTTTTCTGAATGTGTCGTAGAAACAATCTCGAGTAGGTCCCTAGTCTCAGTGGTTCGACCCCGCTCTTGCCGCTTATACTTCGTAATCTTTGTTGCATTAGTGGGAAAATTATAAATCTTGTTGAAAGGAGGAACACGTGCACACGACACACGTGCAAAAATCCTCTCTTCAGCTTTATATCTGAATATGGTCAGTTGGTCGCACAATCTGAATAATAGGTATATTTTACTCAACTAGTTGTTTGGCCGGTGCCGGCAGCTACAATCCTTCTCGGCGCAACATATTTGAATAATATTAATTCACACAACAAACAACAAAAACTCCACCAGCCTTACTATAGATTAAATATGCAAATAATATTGTCCTAATGATTTCTCTGTAGAGGGTTATAATATTGTCCTAATGATTTCTCTGTAGAGGGTTATAATACCGGTCGGTTCTTAACCTACTGGTTCTAAATCGGAACGGTCGGTTCCGGTTCCTTAATTTAGAAAATTTTGTAATCGGTTAACTGGTCCGATTCTAACCGAAACCAGCCGAATAAGCACCCCTACTTTAAATGCTTATCTATATTCATTTGGCGGGGAGGCTACTTTGAATAAAATGTTAGTATATTTGTATAATTTTATATTAATTCATAATTAAAATAATAGGAGTAATAAAGAAAGATAAGTACTCCCTTCGTTCATATAGTTGATTATTTTTTCATTTCGGAAAATTCCTTTATAGTTGAGTCATTTTCATAAATAGTACCATTTTACTCTCTCTTACTTTATTCACTTTTTACTTTATGATCTCTACTTTTTTACTTCTCTTACTTTTTATTTATTTATTTAACAAACTCAACTACGAGGGAACGAAGAGTGTATATTTTTTTATTGTGTATTAATTGTTTTTATAGTTGGGTGAATTACATAATTTGTGTTCATTAGTCTAATGAATAGAAGTGAGTTCATTTAGAGCATCATTAATTAACCCCGGCCTAGATTCAGGTCTCAAGTTCCTTCTACGTCATCATTTTCTTAAGTTTCAGGGTCAGCCACAACTCCCATAATCCTACAGGCTCCATCCAGACCATAACTATCAAATTACACAATTCACAACTATAAACGATTTTAATTGTAAAATAGAAAATGTTGAACAATTAAAATACTGAAAATTCATTGTTCAGTTGAAAATAGAAAAAATTGCAAACCTAGAAAATAAAAATTACATGTATAGAAAATAAAATTTTCAAATCTAAAAAAATAGGAATAAATAGAGAGGATAAAGGTAGAATAAAGTGATAAGTTAGTGGAACAATGTTGAACAAATGGTATATAAATAGACAAAAATTAAAGAAAAAAAGAAAAAGAAAAAAATAGGGGATTCGTGTCCAGGCCGAACATCTCATAACCCTAGGCCGGGCTGCAACCGGGTGCGGCCTCGGGACTCACTGACGTCCTCAGGTGCGGCCTGAGCCGCAACTTCTTCCCCTCCAAAGCTGCAGGTCGGGACCCACGTGCGGTCTGGCCCGTGGCGTTAACTATTCTCTTATGCTGTTGCTTTATGATAATTAACTAAGAGCATCCGCAGCGGTGAGCAGCGGCTCGTCCGTCCGTCCGTGCCAGCGGCGCGGCGCCGCCTGCTCGCCGTTGCGCTCTTGCCGCTGGCGCGGCGCTGCTCTTAGCTAAGAGCACGTCCATGCCAGCGAGCAGCTGACGTGGCGCGTTCTGATTGGCCAACGACATTTCCGTTGGAAATTTATTTTTTTTTGTTTTTTTTAAAATAAAAAATAATACCAAAAATTAAAAATATATATATTTTCAGATTCCCAAAAATATGGTCGTTTTTTACCTTTTTTCTAGATTTTTTTTTATTTTTTTATTCCCAAAATGATCTATAAATACACACATTCATCATCCATTTTTCACATCAAATCATCTCTCATTCATCTCTCATTCATATTTTTTCATACAACTTATCTACATCTTTCTCTCTCACTCAAAGCCTCTCAAATGGATTTCACCAATCCCATTGCGGAAGCGGAGCGCGAAGAACAAGAATACTATGAACAATATCGTGCCGCCTATGAAAGCTATGTCTCCGCAAATACCCCCGCCCCTCCTCCTCGACCAACTAGATCAACTCGCCGCTTCATCCATCGTGACCGGGAGGGAGCCAACGAAAGGCTCGTTGCCGACTATTTTTCCGATCAGCCGCGGTTTCTGGAAGATTACTTTCGGCGCCGTTGTCGCATGTCAAAACGCTTGTTTATGCGTATTGTCAACACATTATCCGCCCGTGTTGAATACTTTCAAACAAGTACAGATGAAACCGGTCGGCAAAGTCTCTCGGCGTTGCAGAAGTGTACGTGTGCCATCCGACAACTTGCTACTGGGCAAACGGCTGACCTCTTCGACGAGTATTTGCAAGTCGGTGAGTCAACCGGAATCCTTTACCTAAAAAATTTTTGCGACGGCGTTCGTTCAGCTTTCGGTGAGGAATTCCTTCGGGCACCCACCACCGATGATTGCCAACGGTTGCTTCGTCTTCACGAAACAGTCCATGGTTTTCCCGGTATGCTTAGCAACATTGACTGCATGCATTGGAGGTGGAAGAATTGGCCGACTGCTTGGAGGGGGCAACACTTAAGCGGCCACAAAGGCGGCGGCCCAACACTTATCCTTGAAGCGGTCGCCGACTACCACCTATGGATTTGGCATGCATATTTTGGTATTGCCGGATCCAACAACGACTTGAACGTGCTCTATTCTTCATCACCCTTCAATGATGTTTTGAATGGTGTAGCACCGGCGATCGACTTCACCGTCAACGGAAATGCATACCACATGGGTTACTATCTCGCCGATGGTATCTACCTAAGGTGGTTGACTTTCGTGAAGACGCTCAGCAACCCGCAAGACCCGAGACGGGTTCTTTTTGCGCAGCGTCAAGAGTCCGCTCGGAAAGACGTCGAAAGAGCTTTTGGGGTCCTTCAAGCCTGATTCAACATTGTGAAGGCCCCGTCTCGGCTGTGGTACGTGAAAAATATCACCGACATCATGTACACGTGTATTATCTTGCACAACATGATTATAGCCGACGAAGGAGCGATGGCGGCTAGCTTTTACGACGAGGATGAAGCCGGAAGCTCAACCGCGAGGTCTCCCCCATGCCGAGGTGTGCATACGACGGTGGGCGAAAGGATCGAAATAAGGAACACAATGCGCGATACCCGAGCCCACATTGAGCTACAAGAAGACCTAATCAAACACATTTGGGCGAAATTCGGCCACGAGTTGTGGGTTTTTTTAATTTTATGAATTTAATTATGTAATTTTTAATTTTTTAGGATTTTAAATATGTACTTTTTAATTTTTAGGATTTTAATTATATAATTTTTAATTTTTTTATAATTTGTAATAGTATTCCGGATATTTTTAATGCATTTTAATTTTATGGAAATCTTTTTATTTAAATTGAATAATAGAATGGCGGGACCCTTGAGCTTGTCCTTGCGGAAGAGCACGGATGTAGGTGTTGTGCTCTTGCCTAAGAGCAGGGAGTAAAAGTGGGTCCGGACCCACAACCGTGCTCGTTGGCAAGAGCACGGATGGGGATGCTTGTACAATATATGAGTTTGCATTTTATCACTAATGTAATCAAATATATGAGTTTGCATTTTATTACTAATGTAATCAAATACAAACTCTAAATATTGTATAAACTCCAAACTATGATATAAACCATTAAAATGTCAACAGATGGCAAACTAGTAGCAACATAAAATGTCAACACATTGTCAACAGTCGATGATGTGTTGATATTGTGTTGACATTTTCTGTTGCTACTATTTTGTCATCTGTTGATATTTTTTAATGGTACAGATCATAGTTTTGAGTTTGTACAATATATGAGTTTGCATTTTATCACTATTACATAAGAATGTAATCAAATGCAAACTATAAATATTGTACAAACTCCTAACTATGATCTGGACCGTTAGAAAATGTCAACAGATGACAATTAGTAGCAACAGAAAATGTCAACACAATGTCAACGGTTGATGCTATGTTGATATTGTGTTGACATTTTTTGTTGCTACTATTTTGTCATTTGTTGATTTTTTTTAACGGTTCAGATCATAGTTTGGAATTTGCTGATAGACTAGTTTTCGTCACTCGGAAACAACCACTTTTCGCACTTATTAGTTGAATATTTGCATGAAAAAGATGCTTTTTGGCAGGGTATGGATCATTAAGTTCGGAAGCTGCTTAATGAAGGCACGAAGAGGAAAACATGCAAGAAAGAGGGCAAAATGACATGAAATGGAAGAATGTGAAGGAAGAAGGCAAAGAAGACTCAAACTGCCTAAGCTGTTGGACTGGCCAGTTTGAACCCGGCGGGAAAATGATTAAAGTCACTTCCACACACTTATAAAGGACAAATCCCACTTGCTACACACGCCCATATCTGCCCTTGGAAAGGAAAAAAGAAGGGGAAATATATTTTATTGGATATATGTATTAAAAGTACTTAACTATGCTCTTCCCAAGAACCACTAGTCACTTTATCACTTTAGTTTAGTTTAGTTTTAGTTTATTTCTCTCTCTATAAAACTTTTCTCTTTTCCTTAAGAAGAGAGATTTCTACTTGAAGGCTGTCAATATCTTTGTTCATCATGGGTTGAAGTAGTAGTAATTTAGTAGTAGTATTTGTTTCACTAGTTGCTTGTTCTTAACTTTGTAGTTATTTTGCACATTTCTCACTCTTAGTCATTATTGTTCTTGTTATAAAAGCTTATTTCAAGTAGTAATTTCTCTAAGTGTTTGTGTATTTAACGTGCTTTAAGTTTAGCTCTTGTTTAATTTCCGGTTTTAGCTTGTTGTTTAGTTCTAGTGTTTGTCATGTTCTTGTTTAGTTAAAACTTCTTTCAAGCTTTTAAAATCAGTTTCTCAAGCATTTTCTTAGTTAGTTTATGGTTAAAAAAACGTGAAGAAGGAGTTAGAAAAGTCTCAAAAAAATCAGCCATGTGTTGTGTGTTTTCGGCACCTCGTCGGGTGTGATTTTCGTATGATTTTGCATGAGTTTGATGAGCTCGGTTCTTAAGTGTTCTTTCACCATGTTTATGTGTTATGAAGCTTTCTTTATCTTCTTCAATGAGTCTTTAACTTTCAACTTTTAATTTGGTGTTTTCAATGCATGTTTAGGTAGTTTAATTGATGATTTGGTGTTTCTCTTGCTTGGTTAGTTGTGTAGCAGCCATTTAATCTTTTATTACTCTTTTTTTTGTGCTTTAGTTTAGAATTAGGAGCCATGATCATCTTTTAGGAGTCTTTTAGTTTAATTGATGATTTGGTGTTTCTCTTGCTTGGTTAGTTGTGTAGCAGTCTTTTAGTCTTTCTTTTCTCATAGTTTTCATGCCTTAGTGTATTTAGGAACCCAAAAATCTGATTTCAAATTGCTAATCCTTTTATCCTTAGTTTAGTTGTCTAATAATTTTGACCATTGGATAACAACTAATAGCAAACAACTAGTACAATATCTTTTCACTATTGACATGGAGCTTCCAAAATCAGTTTTAAACTCTCTCTTTCATGCTTTTCATGTCAGCTTAGTCACCTTAGGAAGTCTCCAAAATAGCTAGTTAAGTAGGCTTTTAGATCCCTCATTTTAAGTGTCTCTTTCCTAGTAAATTAGCTTCTCTAGCTTTCATTTAGGTGTGAACACTTAGACCATCCACAACCGTGCTCTTGCCAACGAGCACGGTTGTGGGCCCGGCCCCACTTTTTCTGCCTGCTCTTAGGCAAGAGTACAACACCCACAACCGTACTCTTCCGCAAGGATGAGCACAAGGGTCCCACCATTCCATTTAAATAAAAACATTTCCAAAAAATTAAAATACATTAAACATACCCGGAATAATATTACAAAATACATTAAAAATTAAAAATTAAAAATTATATAATTAAAATCTTAAAAAATAAAAATTACATAATTAAAATCTTAAAAATTAAAAATTACATAACTAAACTCCTAAAAATTAAAAATTACATAATTAAATTTATAAAATTAAAAAACCCACTACTCGTGGCCGAATTTTGCCCACATGTGCTATTTTATTCCTGAAAGTGCTATTTTACCAAGTTCTCGCCACTCCTTTTATTTTCCTGCTAAATAGCCCAGTTTGTCAACTTGCCCAGTCTGCGTTCCAGTTTATAAATGCTTTTTATTTTCACTCTTAGTTCCCACATTAGTTTAAGTGTTATTTATATTTCGTAGTTCAGTTCCCACCCCTAATTTAAAGCGTGGCGGCATCGCCAAACTCTTAAGTGTTGAAATACATAACGGATACGACCGTTCCTCGTGGGATCGACATCCGACTTACCACATACTAATTAATAGTATTTTGGGAAGTGGGAACGTATAAATCTTGTTGAATAGGAAGGGACACGTGCAAACGACACGCGTGTAAAATCCCTTCCTTTCATTTGCACAATATATGAGTTTGCATTTTATCACTGCCCTATATTGCTATAATAATCTAGAATTTTATTTGACAGAATCCATCACTACAAAAAAAAGCGTTGGATAGTGATGGAAATTAGTGATGGCGGCTGCTAGCTCAACAATTAGTGACGGAAAATGACTGAAAAGCGTCAGTCGCTAAATAGTGACAGAATATTCCGTCACTAAAGCGAAACAGTCGTCTATATTTTCGATCATTTGATGGGATTAATAGATATAGTGACGGACAAATCCGTCACTAATATTTTTTATTAATAAGTTTTTTAATGACGGATCCTCCAAAGTTACTATGTCATTACAAAACTTGTCAATAAAAAATACTCCCTCCGTCCCACATTACTTGAGGCGTTTCTTTTCGGCATGAGATTTAAGAAAGTTATATTTAGTGAGTTAAATAAAGTAGAAAAGAGAGTAAAGTAAGATAGATGAGAGAGGGTAAAGTAAAAGAAAGAATAAAGTAAGTGTGATTAGATATTTTGTTTTTAGCCAAAAAGAGAAATGACTCAAGTATCTTGGGACAACCCAAAATGGAATATGACTCAAGTAAATTGGGACGGATGGAGTATTAGTGACGGATTTTTCTGTCACTAAAGCTATTAATCCACCAAATGACGGAAAATATAGATGGTTGCTTCGCTCCAGTGACTGAATAATCTGTCACTATTTCGTGACTGACGCTTTTTTCGTCACTAGTTGTTGAGCTAGCAGCCGCCGTCACTACTTTCCGTCACTATCTAGCGTTTTTTTAATGCATTTAAAAAGAAAATTGCAATAAATTGTACGAGTATGTTAATTTATTTATTTTTTTGGTTTAACTACAAATGTTCCGAACCCACCTTTGGAACTAAAGCTGGAACATTTGGCGATTGATTAAAATTGCTTTAAAATGAGCATAAATAAAAAAGATTGATTTTGTCACGACCACACTTTCTAAGGATAGGAAGCGCGGGGAATCGTGACTAATGGGGGATTTGAGAAGCGGGGAAGAAGGGGGAACAATCAAAAGGAGTACGACATATCGATCAAAAGATGAAATTTACATTTATCAATTAAAGTTTCAAATCCCGAAGGTACATAACGTGAATGACATGGTTTGACAATTCCAAGGAAATCAAGGAAATTCTTATAACTTGGCATAGCGGAAGCATTTGAGAGTTAGCTACTACTATGTATGAAGACACAATAGCAACCAGATCATTTATTGAATACTGTCTCTGTCCAATGCTCAACATCCTCCGTCCTCCGTCCACGCTCAACCTGCACACAGGGAAAACATATGCAGGGACTGAGTACTTGATGCACTCAGTGAACTCATGCCCGAAATACATTTATCATTTAAGTTATGTCAAGCCATCATAGAGTGAAACTCAGATTTTACTTTAAAAAAAACGAGAGACACCAAAATCATTCCTTTAAAAGTGTCAGCGCTGACAATCATCATCCCCCATCATGTACCATATCTGAGCTATCATGTGAAACGAGAATGTGGCCACAAACTCGATCACTGGACCGGCCGACCTAGGGGACGGGTCACGATCCCTATCAGTGCACTAGTCTGAGTAGGGACTCACTCCCTAGTCAGACCCGAATTCGTTAACTATAAGAGTCTAGTAGGATATTATCCCAGTAGACAATCAGATATGCAATTCAAAACATAAAATACGGCATGACATACTATTTTAAACCACCCTTATTTCACCATAAACATATCATTTCAAAATAAAAGAATTTAAGTAATAAAGCCCACCTCGAAAGCTTAGGATTTCCGTAAAAAGTTCCTCGTTCCGACTTTAGCGTGCGTGCGAACCACCTTTTCAGTAAATACATAAAGTTCACATCAATCTCGGTAACGAAGACATTTTAGAATGCATGCACTCTAATTAAAATCTTTTAATTCGTTTTCTCGGTTTTCGTGCATTTTCGATTATTCGGCGGCCGCCCAAGGCGTCGCGTGCGACGCCGGTCGGCCGCTTACGCTCGTTCTTTCCTCCGTTGGCTCTTCGTCTTCTCCGGGACGTCGAAAATAAATTTCCTAAAATTATTTAAACGCATACTTAATTCATCGCAATTATTTCTCCTCGTAAATACTTTTACTTCGCACTTGGGTAGTATTATTCGTGCTTCAAATTATTCCGGGATTTAATTAAATCATTATTCACGATTAAATTATCGGCCCAAAGATTTAATTAGAAGGCCCAAGCCTTAATTATTTCCCCACCTTATATCTCCCATTTAAATTATTAGTGAGCTCAAAAGAAATAGCCCACATTAAAATAAATCCCAAACCTTATTTCTCCTTAATCAATCAACAAGGCCCAATTTAAAGAAAAAGAAAAAAAAAACCCAAAACATCTCATCCACTTCCATCGGTCAATTCCTTTCCCCCAATACATTTCTTCTTCTCAAAACACAACCCAATCCCATTTCAAATTCCTAATTCATAATGGATCCCCAAATTAGAAAACTGTACAGCAGCTTCTTCTCCCTCCCTTCCTCGGCGAAAAATTGACGATTCCTCTGCGTCGCCGGCTGCCCCGTCGTCGTTCCACCGTCGACGTCACGATGCCGCTGCTATCTCGCCAAGAAGACGCGATGCCGCTGCTGTCTCCCAGCCGTCACCGGGTCAGTCTTCTGCAGCGATTCGCCGCCACTGTGGAGTCAGGCTGCTGCCATCGTCGCCAGAAGAGCTGCTGCTGTACCGATCAGCCGAACAGCAACGCCGGGCAGGCGCCTCACCGTTGTTGCTCCTCCACTCACTGCTCGGCAGCCTCCGAAACGACACCGCGCCGCCCCGAGCAACTCCGAACAGCCACTGCGCAGTCCCGAAACGTCCCGAACCCAACCCGAACAACCCCGCACAACCCCGAAAGATAAGTTCTCATTCAATTATGTTTCTTTTCGTTTTTAGCTTCGATTACACAGTGATGGGCATTCGCTTGTTGGAGTTTGATTGTTGAAGGAAATTATGAGTGAGAGTGATGTATGATGAACATGATATGAATAACATCGATAAAAGGAAATGGATTTATACCTTCGTTGCTATGAATTTGACTGTGAAACGTATGGGAAAACAAAATGGCAGCAGTTCCTTCCACTGTATCTCTCTCGGCTCTCTCTGTATTTGTTGAACAAAAGAATGTTGAAGTGAAACGGTAGGAGAGGAGATAAATGAATCCTAGAATTAAATTTGTGTGACCTTTGATTTTGCAGAATTGAATTGTGGAAGATGGAGGGTGGAAGGTGACTTGCAGCTGGAGAGTCCCCATGGATGGAGAAGTTGGCGCAGGAGAAAGAGAGAGGAAAAATTTGGGCTTGCAAAATGAATGAATTGGCTCAACAATTATTTGTGGAGTTGGGCTATATATATATATATATATATATATATATATAAGGGAATTTGATTACCCAACACTCTTTTAAAATTGTTAAGGACATTTGGACTTGATTTGAATTTATTTGGGTCGGCCCGCAAAATGCGAGTCCCGGCCCTTCCTAAGCGTTGGAGGGACGGAAGTTCCGGCCCAGGCCGGTCCCACGACCGCATTTGCGGCCCGGTGACGCTTCCGGGGTCCGGACTGACCGGGGTAAATCGGGGACGGGCCGCAACACGCGAGTCCAGGCCCGGCGTTGCACGCTCTCCGAGCCGCAAGTCCCTAATTTTTTTTCGATTTCGTCTCTATAAATACGGAACTAGGGTGCACCATTCTTACGCACATTATCCATTTCAATCCTCTTTTATTCCCTTTCTTTCGGCGTCAATGGATTGGTTTAACAGCGATGAACGTCAGATGGACGAGTTCGTCAACGCGAACAATTGGTACATGCCGGCATCACCACCATCACAGCCGACGCCTAGTCCGAGAGTCGGTAGCAACATCGACGTAATATCGTCGGTCAACATCGATGAGTTCGAGATCAGTGAGATGGAGCCCGTTCAAGGGCGGGGCAAGGGCAAGGCCGGCGAGGATGACGGGCTGAAGAAGTACAGTCCGCAAGAGACAATGTGGCTTGCCAGGAACTACGTCGACGTCGCCGAGGATCCTATCATCGGCAACCAGCAGTCTGACAAGGTGTTCTGGGAGCGGATTGCTGAGAAGTATAACGCTGGGCGTCCTAAAGGGTCGTTCGAACGTAGCTACGTGAAGCTGCGCAAGCATTGGAGTCGGGTCCAGGCGGATATGAGCAAGTGGAATGGAAAGTGGGCCAACGTAGTCCGGATGTGGCTGAGCGGGCACAGTGAGGCGGACCTCGTCGAGAAGGCGAAAGAGGCGTTCTTCGCTGACGGGAAGAAGCACTTCAAGTACTTCTACATTTGGAAGCTCGTCGAGAAGAGCCCGAAGTACACCAGTGGTGCCGAACCGACGGCAACCGGGGCGGCGAAGATAACCAAAGTTTCCGCCTCCGGAAACTACTCTTCGAGCGAATGAGGTCCGGCGATCGACCTCAACGTGACGGACGACGACGTCTTCGTCTCATCTCCTAGCGTTCACAGCCGCCCGATGGGAACAAAGGCGGCAAAGAGGAAAGCAAAGGGGAAGGCAACTGCGAGCAACTCCGCTATGGCGCCACCGCCGATCAATCAGTCTCTGGATAAGATGTCCGACTCTTTGTCGGAGATGAGTATTACATGGCGGATGAGCCAGCTGACGGAGTTGACATCGAGGGATACCTCGACCATGTCAGAGTTCGATCTCGAGTTGCACCGTGAGATGATCGCCTACCTTCGCGCCCAAATGAAGAAGTAGTTTTTCTAGGATTCGTAATTTTTTTTTCTAGGACTTTTTAAATTTTTTTCTAGGATTTGTATTTTTTTTCTAGGATTTGTAATTTATTTTTTCGAATGAACAATTTATTTTTTCGGTTTGAATTGTTCAACGTATTGCATTTACGAGTAAAATATGTTGAAATTGTGAATAATGTCATTTATTAGTTGCGGCCCGGGTTGGGGCCTGCAGGGTTAGAGCAGTTAGGGCCTGGGCCGCAACTATAGAGGAATGATGACGTGTGGAGACTTAGGGCCTGAAATGGGAATGAGTTAATGATGCCCTAACAGCTCTAGTCGAAGAATTCAAAGTCAAGTACTTTTATTGTTTAAATAATAGAAGGAATAATACTCCCATAAACATTATTAAGCCAATATTCTTTTGGTAAAATATATACTTATATACACAATAAAAATAATAGTATATTTTATACTCCATTTAAGCCATTTTAAAACTAGTATACTACAATATATTAACTAACTTGAAATTATGCAGTTATGCTCATTAAAGCCATT
The DNA here is from genome assembly GCF_004379255.2 of Salvia splendens. Taxonomy (NCBI): domain Eukaryota; kingdom Viridiplantae; phylum Streptophyta; class Magnoliopsida; order Lamiales; family Lamiaceae; genus Salvia; species Salvia splendens. The sequence goes on from NC_056045.1 coordinate 24,430,737, forward strand.
TAATTTTAGACATTCTTTACTGTCTATTTCATTTGATCATTTACTCTCCTTTTCTTTTTAAATCAATCTTTTACAACCATTTTTCTTTCATTCTCTAATTCCAGTTCCTACTAACCATTCAACCTATAACAATGTGCCTTGAGCCTTATCTTAGTAAGAGCTAAAGGCAATTTTGATTAATTTCAACAAAATTGATGATAAAAGAAGGAAAATTTTCCTACCACTTTGTGTCCGTCACAATTGATGTTTGACTGTTTGTGCAACGTATAGTTATTATTTCTGTCATCATAACTAGGTCCAAACATAAAAATATTAGCATTAGCCCAGCTCCCATCATTTATGTTGAACTCATATTTATTTTTCAGTTTATTTTACTATATGAAATTAATTTTTCAATACATTTACTCTAGCTAGAACTGCATCAGTCCACTTGAAATTATACTTAGAAACCTTAAATAGAATACGAAATGGAATATAGATATGAAAACGCTTTTAGAGCATCAGTAGTGGCGGATGTCACTGCGGAATTCCCACCGGCGTGCGGGAATTCCATGGCGGACGTCCGCCATTGTGCGTGGCATGCACTGATACTGAATTCCGTCGAGGAATTCGCAGTTCCGCGGAATTCTGCGGGGAATTTCGTGCGGACGTCCGCCATTGCGTTGACTCCCACGGACGTCCGCGCGGAATTCCCGTTTATTGAATTAAATATATTTTTTTAATTTCTATAAATACATCCCGTTGAACTTCATTTCATTCACATCACTTGTATTAACAAGTTTCTCTCTCTCTAAATTTCTTTTATATATCCGTAATGGCAGGTAGTGGTAGTGGTAGTGGTGGTGATGGGCGTTATGAACACATGATGCGACTGATTCATGCACGTGTGCGGGAGGCCGCGGAGAGGGATGAACAAGCGGCCTCGGCGCCGGCGGTGCCTCGACCCATCCATCGTCGCACTATAGTACCCCGAGACCACCTCGCTGCCCACCATAGGTTGTACGCGGATTACTTTCCACGGGAGCCACAGTTTGGGGAGAACCTATTCCGGCGACGGTTTAGGATGCATCGTCCGCTCTTTCTGCGTATCGTGGGCGCTTTGGAGCGTCGATACGGGTATTTCAGGGTGCGAGAGGATACGGCTGGTAAACCCGGTCACACGCCGATTCAGAAGTGCACTGCCGCAATCAGGCAGCTGGCATACGGAGGCGCGGCCGATATGTTTGACGAGTACCTCCACATCGGCGAGACGACTGCCTGAGAGTGCCTGAAGTATTTTTGTCAGGGCGTTAGGGAGATATTCGGGGATAGGTATCTTCGGAAGCCTACCCCCGAAGATTGTCATGCTTTGCTAGATATGCACGGAAATCAACACGGGTTTTCGGGGATGTTAGGCAGCATAGATTGTATGCACTGGGAATGGAAGAACTGCCCCGCTGCCTGGAAAGGGATGTACACTACTGGTTTCAAGGTCAAGAATCCCACGATGATCCTTGAGGCGGTAGCTGACTACCGGTTGTGGATTTGACATGCCTATTTTGGAGTAGTCGGGTCGAACAACGACATCAACGTCCTCCAGTCGTCGCCCCTTTTCAACGACCAGTGCATGGGCGTCGGTCAGACCGTCAACTTCGTCGCCAATGGCAACTAACACAACATGGCTATTATTTGGCCGATGAGATATACTCTATGTGGCCCGTCTTTGTGAAGACGATCAGATGCCCAGCAGATGAAAAGAAGATATATTTTGCGGGTCGCCAGTAGGCAGCCCGCAAGGATGTTGAGCGGGCATTTGGTGTGCTCCAGGCTCGATGGGCGGCAGTGAAGGGTCCAACACGGGTGTGGTACGTTGACAGCATCGCCGACATCATGTACACATTTATTATCATGCACAACATGATTGTCGAAGATGAAGGTCCAGCACTGACTGATTGGGCCAATGATGATGCTGATGCTGCGGGTCCAAGCCACGGAGTGGCCACTAGCAATGTAGCATGGGGATACCCCATGACGAAGTCGATCGAGTCCGTGCATTTAGCGACATGCGCCAAAAACAAGCCCATGTTCGACTCCAGAACGATATTATTGAAGAAGTATGGCAGCGGATGGGTCGTCGTTGATGTAGTTTTAAATTATTGAAATGTATTTTTTTATTTGGTGAAATGTACTTTTCTTTTTTTAATGGATTTTTTTCCCTATTTGTGTTGAAATTTTAATTCCGTTAATTGTTTAATTCCGGAAATTGTTTAATTTGTGAATTTGTGATTTTTTTTTATTGTGGGAAGTCCGTCGGGAATTCCGCAGGGAATTCCGTCATTGTGCAGAGGGAAGTCCGTATGACGTGGCAATGCAGTGCGAAGTCCGTATGACGTGGCAGGAGGTGTTTTTGGGAATTTCGTGGGGAATTCCGCCGGGAGCTCCGCGCCACTGCTGATGCTCTTAACTTGTCTAGTAAGCAGGGGAATCAGATCATGATTATGATCTAAATTATTGCCACTGTTTTTCTATATATCACTCCATCTCTCACACAAAAACATATTATCATCTCTATATAAGTTGGCAACCAACAATTCAGCAGTGTATCATATCCCTTGAGTCTTGAGCTTCTCTCCATCTCAGAACCACATTTTGTATCATGGAGATGAACTCACCAACTCAAGAGAAATCTTTCACCACCTCAAAACTCTACTCAAACGTTACACAATTCATCAAGAAAATAAAGAAAATTGGAGAGGATGATCCAAGAAGGATCACACACTGCACCAAACTCGGATTGGCTTTGACATTAAGCTCCCTCCTCTACTACATCCGACCCCTCTACAATGGCATCAGAGAGGCCGGAATGTGGGCAATCTTAACTGTTGTCTTTGTCTTTGAGTTCACTGTCGGTAAGTATATCATACTCCCTCTGTCCCAATGTAGTAGACTCTTATTCCCTTTTCAGGATAGTTAAGAGTCTTTTTCTTTATTGAAAATCTCTTTGTTCTCACTCATAATTTACTTTTTCTTTCACTCCAATACTTTATTATTTCTCATACTTTTTTTCTATACTTTAACATTTAACATATCAATTTCTTAAATCTTGTGCCTAAAAAAATGTCTCAATTACTTTGGAACAGAGGGAAGAGGGAGTACTAGTATTTAAAATTCTCAATTAATATGATGCGTAATATTATTATAGGTGGAACCCTATCAAAAAGTATAAACAGAGGCTTCGCAACTCTGTTTGCCGGCGCTTTAGGTCTGGGAACCCATCATTTGGCTAGTGTTTGCGGCGTCACAGGCGAGCCTATTGTGGTTGGACTCATGGTTTTCTCATTAGGTACAAATTTTATAGCTAGTAGAAAAATAGTAGTAATGACTTATAACTTTTTTTTTTAACCAATTGGGGATTCTAAAAGGAAAGGTAAATTAATACACAACTTAAAGACACAATTAAAAAAGATCACTAAATACAACTGAGTAATGTGATTTTATTTATGTGTAATGCAAATGCAGCTGCGGTTTCTACATTTATGCGGTTTTATCCGAACGTTAATAGGAGGTACGATTACGGGGTGTTGATATTCATAATGACTTTCACCATGGTGGCGCTGTCGGGTTACCGGGCCGGGCAGATAGTGGTGCTGGCCCGTCAGAGGCTATCCACCGTTCTCATTGGCGGGGCGACTTGTATGATCGTATCCATATTCATTTGCCCCGTTTGGGCTGGTCCAGATTTGCAGTTTTTGGTTGCTAAAAATATTGAAAAGCTTGCTGATTTCTTACAAGCTATTTTCTGTCTTTTTTTCTTATAAACAATTTAATTAAAGCAGGAGAAAATGGCTCATATTTTTAGCTTTTTAAAATTTATTTATTTGTTTATAGGATTTGGAAGTGAGCTTTTAATATGTGGTGGTGATGAAAGTAGCAATGATTCAGGTCGAGAAATCGTTTCTCACTGGCTTTAAAAGCGTCCTTGATTCAAAGGCGACAGTAGAATCGTTGGTCAGTACATCAGCGTTTTTTTATTAGAATTATCTAAAAAATTGTCTTGTCTTTCTATTTTCATAATTCCATTAAAATTTGAAGTGTAATGAAAATTACTCTTAATTTATTTCTTTTTTTTATATGTTTTCTTTTCTACTTATCATATTTGCCGCCGAAGCCGGATTTGCAGGAGATGGTGCCGCTACTCGTCACCGCGTCCGTGCTCATCGACATCATTAGCAGCGTCGAATAAATTGTGCTCTCAGTTTGTGAACTTTCGAGAAAAGCGGGTTTCAAGAATCCGAAGTCGGCCGGCGGACAGACGCCGGCGCCGGCGCAGATTTTTCACCGTGGAATCGTTAGCCCCGTCGAAGATGACGGTGATCATGTGGGGGTTGATATTCAGGCGGACTCCTCCACGGACTCGCCGGAGAAGAAGAGTGCTACTACTTAGTCATCACTCATCAGGCGGTCGTTGATGTAAATGTGACGGTGGTGATCTGTATATAATAAGTGCCCATAATTAATGTAAAAAATTTAAACATATTGCGAAATTGTGTACCATAGAGAATGGGAGAGAACATTATGATTATATATTTGGGCTTATTGGTTCGTTTCTTCTCTTCCTTAGTTTTTAAATATTTCATCAGGTCAGATTTTCTTTCACAATTAATAGCTTGAATTCGATTAACCTCATAATGGCGTATAACCTTTTCTTTTCCAACATCAAATATAGTCTGGAGTTTTAGTGTTCAACAGTACAAGGGAGGTGTTTGTTTGAGTGATGGATAGATTAATTGATCAAAGACGTACACATTAATTAAATAATTTATAAAAGTGAACAGTTGATTAGTTTGAATTATTTTTTATTAATCGCATACACATCTCATTCAAAGCAAACGGTACCACATAGTACAATTAAGCATGCATTATCAAACTAGTATTCCCACTATTCCACTGTAGTAAGTCATTTTTCATTTTGAAAAGTTTCTTCATAATATAGCTAACTTACCTTTCTTTTTCTACCTCATTCTCTCTACTTTATTCACTTTTTATTTTATTATTTTTTATTTTTTTATTCTCTTTTACTTTCCTCTCCCTCCATTTAACATAATAAATATTTTTCTTTTAAATTATATGACGAAAAGAAGTGTCTCAACTATTTCAAAATAAAATGGAGGAAGTATATCGACTAGAAGAAATGAATAAAGCACAAAAACACCCGACTATCAACTATCAAGAGTCAAGATTCAATCAATGTCAAAGGTAATAAAGTTGAGGATCTAAATATAACTATATTAGTTAAAACTGCCACGTAATCAAGTGACACATCATCCCGTTGGTGAGATTTCATCATAAATGGAATTAGAGCATCCGCAATGGCGGACTTCGACACGGAATTCCCATGGACGTGGCGGAATTCTGTGGCGGACGTCTGCCATTAGGCCACACACGCGTGGATACGGAATTCGGAAAAGGACGTCGCAGGTCCGCGGCCTTCCGCAGAATTTCGTGCGGAATTCCGTCCTGACGTCTGCCATTGCGTTGACTGTCACGGAATTCCGCACGGAATCCTGGCCTTTGCATTAATTTTTTTTTATTTTCTATAAATACATCCTGTTGAACTTCATTTCATTCACACCACTTGTTTTAACGAGTATCTCTTTCTCTCTAAATAACTTTCTTTCGAATCATCAATGGAGCACCACGATAGCGATTCTTCTCCTGCCTCGAGCGATTCACCGGTGCCGCATTTTCCCATCGGCAGGAGTACGCAATTTTCCCAGTCGATGTCCCAAATTCCGGGGATGCTACCCCAATCTCAAATGCCATAGGGCATGATGCCGGGGTATTACAACATGTACCCACAGTGGTATGGGATGATACCCCAGATGATGATGCCCGGGATGATACATGGATCACCTGGCGCTTCGGGGGGGAGTAGGCCGCATGTCCCCCAATCGCCGGTGGACAACGTCTACCGGCCCTTTATGGACTTACTATCGACGGACAACCCGGTGAGTCCTCCTCTCGACACTCAGTTCGCTGGCGTCGACACATTCTCGTTCGATGAGTTGGGCCTTTTTTCCGATCCGTGAGACTCCGCCGGCGACAGAGAGGAGGGGGAGGCCAGGGCGAGGGAGGGGCAGGGGACGGGGCGTCCCAACGTACGCTGCTGACGTGGAGGAGGGATCCAGCGGGACCAAGCGGACTATCTGGAGCTCGGACAAGTGCGTCGCGCTAGCGAAGGCGGGGATCAGTGTGGTTGAGGATCCATACGTCGGGGCGAACCAGCACATCGACCGGTTGTGGTGGCGCATTAGCCAGAGCTACCTCCAGTTCAAACCAGCGGCGGGGAAGCCCCACAACTCCGAGCAATGCCAGAAACAGTGGGATCGGTTGAAGAAGCCGCTCAGCCGATTTGCCGGCATTTACACAAATAACCTCCGCTCGGCAACCAGCGGCATGTCCGCCGAGGATGTAAAGTTGCTGTCTCACCAGCAGTTCCCCGACTCCGAAAAGGGCTTCGGGGAATTCAAATATTGGGATGTGTATCTCGCGGTGCAGGATTCGTCCAAGTTCAGTGCGGGTGTGGAATCCGGCTGGCCGAAGCGGACGAGGATCAGCGCATCCGGAGATTACAGCAGTAGTGTTGGTTCCACTAACTCCCCCCCGCTGATTCAGAGTTCCCCACTCCCACATCCTCCGCCCGCCGCCGTCTCCCGATTGGGCAAAGGGTCGCGGCGCGTTTGTCGAGGGGAAGTCCCAGCGGATCCGCCTCCGCCAAGGTCCAATCAGCAGCACCCACCCAGAACGAGCCGGATCCCGAGAACCCCTCCTATGCCTGCATCGCCGCACACTACGCCTTGTTACGTGCGATGCAGGAATGGCGCTCGGCGACCGACCCCCACTACAAGCGGAAGCTTAGACCCCTCCTCAACAGTATGCGCTGCGACTTGGGGTTCGACGCGATGACGGATAGCGACGGCGAGGGTGGCGGCGGCGGTGACAGCGAGAGGAGCGGCGGCGGGGACGGCGAGGGAACCGGCGGCGAGGAATCTGAGGAGTGAGGAGCCGGTTTTTATTTTAAAAATAATGTACTTTTTTTAAAATTAATTATGTATTTTTTAATGAAGTATGTTTTTTTAAATAACGTGTGTTCGTTTTCTTCGTATTCGCGTCGAAATTTTAATTCCGTAAATTCTTTACTTCCGGAAATTGGTTAATTTGTGAATTTGTGAATTTTTTTTATGTGGGAATTCCATCGGGAATTCCGCAGGGGAATTCTGCCACTGTGCAAAGGGAATTTCGTATGATGTGGCAGGGCAGTGGGAAGTCCTTATGACGTGGCAGTGGGAATTCCGCGGGAAATTCCGCCGGGACATCCGCACCACTGCGGATGCCCTTATAATTTCACTACACCAAATCTTTATTGAAAGCAATTGCAGTATAATTAATGTATAATAGACTTGTTCAAGTTTTATGTTATACCCAGATATGGGTTCAATTCTGCCCCAATTCTAGTGTTCAAGTTCCATGTCTCTAATGTGGAGAGCCTTAGTTAGAATTCTAAGCCCGCACTGTTCCTCTATGATATGTGCATAAATCAATTCTTAGTCATTTGGTGGTAAATGGAGCTGCATTAAAGTCCACACCAAGAAATGAAAATGAATTGACAATTTTATCCCTCCCAAATTTGTTTCTCCCCAAAATCAGACGTCTTAGTGTGGATATTTTGGTCACAATGATTTTTAGACCCCTATAAACATATTATATAAAATACAAAATTGATTACTTAAATAGCTATATTTGCAACATTGAACACCTTGATATGGATGGCATATATGTGGACCCTACACGCCCAAAACCCATCCAGATTTATTTGTTACTTTTTTATAGCAAAGAACTTGAACAAGCCAACATGTTTATTAGTGTTTGTATATGAACATGAAATTTTACACTACATAGTGGTCATCATAATATACTCTATATTACCCTGAAGTGCGGGGGAAGAGACGAACAGGGAGGCCCTTAGTAGGAACAGGCATGGGGTCCATGACAATCTTCTCGTCAGGAAAGACCATCTCCATTTTAAACCTGGTGACCAGATGGTGCATGAATACCAGTATCTCCAGCCACGAACATGTACGGAGCCGGCCCCGACCCCTCGAACCGCGATGGGTCGAATCTCGTCGGCTCTGCAAAGAACTCCGGGTTCTTGTGCGTCGAGTTCGTGCTCCAGTACAGCTTCCACCCTTTCGGAATCGAGAAGCCATTGTAAGTCAAATCCGCGATGGCTTCCCGGAACGCCCCCTGCAGCGGCGTTGCCAACCTCAGCACCTCGCACACCACATTCCACGTGTACTTCATCTTCTGAAGATCCTCGCAAGTCAGCAGCTCCACGGCTGCTTTGGATCTTGCCATCTTCACTTGCTCTGTAATTCCACGGAAATCAAGAAAAAAAAATATTGAGACGAAATATCATGAGGCCTATTAGCTATTACTATCTATGGTAAAAATGTACTACGGATGGACCAAAATGGAAAAAATGGAGATGGAGGGAGTACGACTCAACTTAATTGAGACGGAAGGAGTATTGTACATCTCTTAAAATCTGAGCTGGGTCAATTTGTGACAATTATTGGCGGGAGTACCATATATGAACACGACGCAACTATAGTGAAATGTTCCAAAATGGAAAAACGAGGCCACCATAATAATAGAAAGGAGGGAGTAAGATTTTGTTTACCATTGTAGACACGGTCGTAGATGTGGGGGAGCTCGGCAACGTACTTGACGATGGAGGTGCAGACGGAGCTAGAGGTGTCGTGGATCCCAATCAGCAGCGCTAGGATATTGTTGGCTATGTCCAGCTCCCGCGTTTCGTCGCTGGTGAGCAGCACGTGCGAGAGGATGTCCTGCGACGGCGAGGTCTAGCTTCCGCTACTTGATGATGGCTACTTGATGATGGCGACGAGCTCCTTCCTGACGAAGTTGGAGGCCTTGATCCCCTTGTTGAAGGGAGTCCCGGGAAGATGAATGGGGATGGAGATCACACCAGAGGCTAGTAGATTGAACGGCTTGGCAAATTTGTCGAGTTGATTTGGATCCTCGATGCTGACGAAGAGGCGGAAGGCCACCCTGAATGTGTAGTTCTTGGCGAGAGGGAAGACGACGACCTCCTTCTTGTTATCCCAGCCCTCGGCAAAGTGGTGGCGGGCGATGTGGTCCATGATCCCGATGTAGCGGTGGAGGGCTTCGGATTTGAGGAAGTTGGGGAGCATTTTCCTCATCTTGATGGACTCTTCCTTGTAAGAAATTAGGATGGAGGAGGGGAGGATCTTTTCCACGGAGGATGGCCACCATGACTGCACCAGCTTGTTCTCGTTCGAGAAGAGGAACTTGTTGCCCGCGGCCACACGCTCGCCAAGGAGGTGGGTGCGGAAGACGATGGGGGAGTACTTTGCCATCCGGGTGGCCCTTCCGGCCAGTGGAGAAGAACTCCAGGCTCTCACCAATCACTGGCCACCCTGTCCTGCCCGGGGGCAGCCCTGCCCCCGGTTTGGACTTGTCGAAGAGGAACGGGAGGGACGAGAGCACAAAGGTTACGATGAGGCAGATGTATAAGATGTCCATGCTGTTTATTTTGTGAGTTTAAGCTGTTTGTGTAGTTTGATGGTTGATGCATGTTGGAATTATTTTTTGTTGTGTATATATACAAAAAATAAAATATAAATATAATTTGAAAGTATTTTAATTTATAAATCTAATTGAATTTTACAATATTTTCACACATAGTATAAAAAAGAAAAGAACAAAAATTTTCCATTTGTTGCGTTTCATATTGCTATACAGTAGAAGATACCACCCCGTAATTGTAACCTTATTTTTTGGGTTGAAAATTTATTTTTTAATTTTCTTAAATTGCGATTTATTTGTTTGTGATTTTAGGAAAATGTTGCCCGTTATTGTTAAAGCTTCAAAAAGAACAATTTCTTTCTGTAAAATTTATTTTCCATGATATAAACGCATCATACATATTTATGTGATTATGGAATGCACAAAGCACATATTATGAAATAAAATACAAAAACAGTATACAATATTGAGTAGGGCACGATTTCTTTGATGTTAACTGCTGTCTGTTTGTCTAAAATATCTGCGGGAAGGGGAAGTAGTGTATTAAGTGAAAAATAAACGAAACTATATTCAAATTTATTACTAGTATTGATCAAATTTGCGTGTTGTATATATGTATTAATTTTATAAATTGCGTGCGCCAGAATAGTTACAACGAGCCCTTATATGTCCATTTTAATTTTCAATTGACACACTAGCTCTGGCTCATATACGGAGTAAAATTTAAAGGGGATTTCAAACTCCCACAACTTATAAAATTATTGAGAAACATTAGTGTTGTTAGTTTCTTAGATTGATTTTTATTCGTCATAATTTACAAGAAGGTTCGAGTCATAACTTGCATTCAAACACTAATAAATTTATGACAATATAATTTTGACTCTGAATAGTTATTTATTAGACGTTGATCTCAACTAACTTAACCGTCCTAGAAAGCCAAAACATGCATAGGAAATATATAAATAATTGAGCACATATGGTTAAAGAATACTCCACTTTCCAAAGGGATTGATATGCCCCTCATGGTATCATAATGTGTTATAAACCATTTTGAGGTTATTAAATTTACAATTCTAAAAAAAATGTAAAGTCCAACCATTTCTACATCTAGTTAAAGTATAAGGGAAGGAAACAAATCAAAATTCGATTTGCATAAATAATTTATCAAATTGACAAATACTATACTACCTTCTTCGTCCAACAATAAGAGTCATATTTTACCATTTCGGTTTATCCTAGAATTAGATTCATATTTATGGTAATTAAGCCTCACATTACATCAACTTATTCCACTCACATTTTATTATAAAACTAATATATATAAGTGGGACTCACAGTCTACTAACTTATTCAACCCACTTTTTTTTTACATTTCTGGACTCATGTCTACATCAAATGTGACTCCTATTGTAGGACAGAGGCAGTGCTTCCCTTCATTATGTGTTCCAGTTTTAAAATGTCCTTTATTAATTGTCTTATTTCACTTTTATTATTTTTAATAATAGACTCATATTTCACTAACTGATTACTTCACTCACATTTTATTAGTACAATATTCAAATATATTTAATACATAAAGATAGGACTCACATTTTGCTAATCTTTTCGCTGACTTTTCTCTATATTTTTTAAATTTTGTGTCGGGTCAAAGTCAGATACTACATAATAGGGGCGGAGGGAGTATTTTTTTAAAATATTATCTGAAAAAAAACAATTTTGAAAAGAATAATATTGTAATACCTAGGGTAAGAGTATGAAGTGTTGCTACATAAGCATGGACAATGAGCGGCCTATATCTAAAGCGGAGGGAGAAGAACTGAAATACACCCCAAAAAGATGGATTCCAATGATATATTGGCATGAGATTGCGAAGAGAATTTAACAAATTTGATAAATGCTATTTATACTTAAAGAAGGCATCTTTTGTATTCATCTGATAAGAGTTCCAAAGTTAAACGTGCTTCCGTCATATTGGGAGTCAGGTCCCGTTATAATTTTGTGAACATGAATCATAATAAAAATATATTATGGTTGAATTAAATCATAATAAAAATAAATATGACATTTAGGCCATCCACAACGGCGCCTAGCGCACCGCCTAGCCGAGCCCGGCGCTAGGCGGTCCGCTAGGCGAACCATTGTAACCGCCGAGCCGGTTTCCGGAAAAAAAAATCGCCTAGCGCTAGGCGATGCGCTGGGCGATCCGCTCGGCGCCATTGCAGGCTCTGGATCCCCGAGCGCATCGCCCAGCGGATTTTTTAATTTTTTTTTATTTAATGTTTTTTTTATGAAACTCATTCTTGGTTGTTTCTATTTTATAGAGACATCCGTGAATGTTTTATGTTCCACTTCGATGTGGGACAAACTCATTCTTGGATGTTTCTCTTTTATAGAGACATCCTTGAATGTTTTATGTTCCACTTCGATGTGGGACAAACTCATTCTTGGATGTTTCTCTTTTATAGAGACATCATTGAATGTTTTATATTCCACTTTCGATGTGGGACAAACTCATTAATGAGGATGTTGTAATGTTATTTTAATTTTAATGAAGTGTGTTTTTTTAATTAATGTACTTTTTAAAATTTTAATATTATTATTGAATTTTCCCGTATTTGTGTCGTAAATTTAATTCCGTATTTTGTGTGATTGTTTATTATTTGTTTTATATAATTTTGAGTGATGTGGCTAGGTTATGTCTAGGCTATGGCTGGGCTATTTGCTTGTTTTGATGATGTGGCAGGAGAATTTTTAGTGTTGATGATGTGGCAGGAGGAGTTTGTGGCTAGAATATGATTGAGCTATTCCTATTTTGGATAGCCTTAATATCTGTTTAAGTTAAATGAGGGAGTTAAATTTGATATCTTGCACTATTAGATTGGCGAGGTCCAATTCCCAATAAAATCGAATAGGTATAGCAGGGTAACCTATATAAAGCTTCCAATGCCATAGCTCCGATTTGATTTAATTTCATTTCATTTGGCAGTGAAGAAGAAAACCCTAACGCATGATCGATAATTACAGTCTCTGAGAATCGGAGGTACCACCAAAAATGGGGGCGTACGCCGTCGCGATGGAAACCCTAACGGAGCGCGCCGCGCTGATGCGAGAATCGATGAAGAAAACCCAGGCGATCACGGACAACGTCGTCACCATTCTAGGCTCCTTCGACCACCGCCTCTCCGCCCTCGAGACCGCCATGCGCCCCACGCAGGCACTCCTCTCTCCCTAACAAACTTAATTATTTGTATTTGGAGTGAAATGTATGGAGAAATGATGCCAGTCCTAATTTCCTAATCAAATTATTGGGTTCTAGCTGAAAACGCATTCCATAAGGAAGGCGCACGAGAACATCGACAAGACGCTCAAGACTGCCGAGTCTGTTCTCGATCAATTCGATCGCTCACGCGAGGTCTTCTCCACTCCTCTCACTCTACGTGTGTTTCTTTTTATTACTTATGTTTTTCAGAAAACAAAATCGCCGGTTTGCCTCTTTGCTCGGATATCTTCTTTTCTTCGTTATCTTTTCATTTAGTGTTTAACGCATTTTGTTATTAATTTTATCAACATGTTTGCCTCATTTATTTCATGACTTAAAATCTTCTTTAGATGCGATCATAAATACTTAGCATTGTGGTGTTAACTCCTATATATTCTTGACATGAAAGTTCTACGAAATCTTCTAAAGTTGTGTTTAATTGCATTTAGTGTCACAAGTGAATTGCATAAATACTAATTCGAGATGTTGCCTGAAATAGAAATTATTTAGTAGGAAACCCCCGAATTTCATTTTTCCGGTGTAAAACAAGTGAATTCAAGGAAAACAATTAATCAAAGGACTTATTTTCAGACCCCTTGATTACAGTACTAAAATACTACTCCCCATAGTTATGGAACCAAAGATGAATTTGACTGAAGTTTTGTAATCCAAAGTAATTTTATGTTTAGAACTTGGCATATTTTTATGGATTTAAAATAATCATTATGCAAACAAAATGATAAGATGCAAAATGAAGTATCTAAACATAATGTGTAGCTGCTTCTGGATATTGTTTGAGCATTAGCTAACCAAGGTGCATTTGACACTGTATTTGGAAGGTTTTAGATGCTAAAGGGTTTCTTTTTCCTATTCATGATTTTAAACTAGTTGAAACTCATTAAGATGTTACAGATTTTAAATTGAGCTTGGTTGTTTTTATAAAGCTCAAATGTGATATAGAATCCATGGCTTGAGCTCGACGACAGACAGTCCATGTGTAATTTTTAACACACATGCAATGAATATACTACTGTCCGTTACAATGTTCAGTCATTTAAAGGTGAACAAAGGAAGGATCCTGGATATACTTTTCTTAACATATCAGAAAGGCCAAGGGTCGTAATGAATCTTTGCTTCGTTAGTAGATTGAGCTCACTTCTGTCTCATTGAAAAATTAATTTTCAGGCAGAAGCTAAAATATTAAGGGGCCCTCACGAAGATTTAGAAAGCTACCTTCAAGCAGTGGAACAACTAAGGGGTGTCATTCAGTTTTTTACTGGAAACAAAAACTTTAAGAGTGGCATTGGGATTGTCAGTCAAGCCAACAACTTACTTGGAAAAGCCATCCTGAAACTAGAGGAAGAATTTCGACAGCTTCTCAGCTTGTACAGGTTCGCTCATCCACAACTATCATATCATTGCTATCTTGGTTATTTGTTTCTTTCAGAGTCGTGTTTAGCTCATAGAATTTGGCAGGAGTATATAAGTTTATTGCGCATCATCATTTTATCCATGTATCTGCTACTTATCTTTTCCCCCAAAGATTATTCTATGAAATTGTTTTATATACTCAGGATATGATCTTTGGGTACTATCAATAAACTCACCTTCAGGTGAAATTGTTATTTACCTCGATCTTGAAAGAAGGTTTCTATTGACTTTGTTGGAGGCACAGTCACAATTTTCTTCTATGCTAGTATATTTACTGACTAATTGGTGTTCAAATGAAATGTAATCTGGTTACTGATCACATAAAGGTAACCATTGATAAAAACCACCTTATATCATCATTGGAGCTTATCCTCTCTCTTTTCCCTTGTGCAAAGGATGTTCCCTTGCATGCTCAAATTTTTGTGTGAAGTTACAAATTTCTTTTTTATTTTTGGTTTTGTACTTTTATATTATCTTTATCCTGTTTCTAGGAGATATTTTGTACTAAGCTATAGTTTATATCCAAGCTAACCTGTTATTGAGTTGATGGTGAAATATACCATTTGATTCAGCCTTATGTATGCTTGTTACAGAACCATGCGAAAGCTGTAAATGCAACATTCATTTCACTTATATAGAAGATAGCTGTTCCTTGGCTAGTGACTAATGAATATTCTTTTCTTCTTCCTATTTACATAACTAAAGACTGTGATTTTTTTAATATGTGAGGAAATATCAAGTTTTGTTCACGTCTTTGTTTAACACAGTATGAATCCTAGAGTTAGATCCAACTTGGTCTTTTGACGGATATGGATGCTTCCTGAATTTAATTTCTCATCAGATGCAAATTCTATGGAAAAGCTAGTTTCTAGAATTCCATCTCCTTGCCATAACTTTATCATGTTAAAAAAAACTTAAGATAATAGTCAGGCATTCTAACTTGGCACTAGCTTCTCAGGTTAAAAAAAATTAAGATAACAGACAGGCTTTATAACAGTTCAGTTTGATTTTGCCCCACATGTGAGCCTCAACTATTGACAACATCCTGGTCAAATTATACTCAATTTGTGTTTTATCGAGTAGGAAGTTATCGAATTTATGTCTTTCTACAAAATTTCAATTTCTTATCATTGAAGTTAATGAAAATCTTACTATTTGTTTTAAGAGGTCGTGTCCCTTAGTGAGACTTGTTTACTGCGATTATCTAAGTTGTATGATGGTAGGAAAATAAAGACTTGTTGATAAACTGCTTATATATCTTTCTAATTTCAGCAAACCTATCGAACCTGATATTCTCTTTGACTGCCTGCCAAATTCTATGAGGCCATCATCAGGATCACCTCGTGAAGGTGAACCGGCTGGAAAGAAACCATCGGACCACCATAACAAAAGTTCAGCAGAGACAGTGGTCTATCAACTTCCAACCCTAGTTCCTCCTAGAATCATACCTTTGCTCCAGGAGATTTCAAAGCAAATGGTTCAAGCCGGTCACCAAACGCAGGTTGCCATTTTATACAGGTAATATTGTATACGCATGATTTTATTTTTGATTTTGATGTTGGCGTGTCAGTTATTAGGGTTTTTAAGTCTTACCTGAGGTGAGAACTGAGAAAGGCATTGTTTGAATTCCTTGCAATGAGGTAACATTTATTTCACTTTTCTGCAAATTGGATTTTGAGCTAATTCTGTTCGGTAGGTCTGATCCAATTATATCATAATGTAATAATCGCATAAGATGGAAACATGTTAATACATTACTACCCTATTGATTAGCAAGTGAATGGGGGAACATGGGATCCCTCTGTTTTAGTCTAGTCGCCTCGTCCAAATGAGATAAGTACTACTAATAGTATTTTAAAATTATATGGTATGCTACCTTCCATGATGTCATTGTGCATTTACTACATTATCTTTTTCACACTTCTGATGCTATTGTTGCTGTCGTCAATAATTTGATGCAGGGAAGCTAGGTCCACAGCAGTAGAACAAACTCTGAAGAAACTAGGCGTTGAGAAACTTGGTAAAGATGAGGTACAGAAGATGCAGTGGGAAGTTTTAGAGGCAAAGATAGGAAACTGGATTCATTTTATGAGAATTGCTGTAAGAAGCTACCAACAATAATTAACTGCATTCTTTTTTCCCGCCTCTTTCCCCTTCTATTTTCGTCTCTCACTACACCTAATTATATCGTGCATGGAACAGGTCAAGCTTTTGTTTACTGCTGAAAAGAAAGTATGTGATGATATTTTTCAGACATATGATAGTCTCAAAGATCAGTGTTTTGCTGAAGTGACTGGGACCGGCGTGATAACGCTTCTCAGTTTTGGAGATGCTATCGCTAGGAGTAAGAAATCGCCGGAAAAGCTATTTGTCCTGCTGGACATGTATGATATCATGCGAGAACTTCAGCCCGAGGTATGATAAAATTAGCTCTATGTCCATTTATTTGACATTGGGTATATAACTGTGACTTTAACATTTCAAACTGAAGTAGGGATATTACAACTTTGCAATTTGAAATTTATGAAAATCTAATAAGTGGACTGACTATGAGTATTGACTTTGAAATGGAGAGAAAAGGGAATAGTGGATTGTTATTATGTAACGGATGGAGTATACTTTTTTGAGAATGGTCTTCTCAATAATATTAATGTACAGAAACTGTTGATGATTTTGTTCGTTTTCCGGATCCACATGATCCTTGTTTTTGTCTTATCTATATAACTGGTGCTATATTCAGAGAAGATGACCTTGAGACATTTGCCAAGTATCACTGTATATCTTATCATTGTCTTGAATAAAAGTGTTATATATAACTGAAATTATGTTTGTCCAGTGCTATATTATCCTTTCTAGCCATCTTTGAATCTAGCTGAATACTGCTGTTGACAGATGGAGGTCATATTTGGGAGTAAATACAGTACTGAAATGAGGGAAGCATTCACAGCCCTCACAAAAAAACTCGCAAAGACTGCTAAAAAGACGTTTGCTGAATTCGAGGAAGCCGTTGAAAAAGATTGCACAAAAACTGCTGTTCTTGATGGAACAGTCCATCCCTTAACCAGCTACGTGATCAACTATGTGAAGTTTCTATTCGAGTAAGTAAAAACTTGTGCACTCATGTTTTCGCTCACACTTTAATAAGGAAATAAATTTTGGATTACAGAAAATCCTAAATATTGTCTTTATTCATGGCTTATTTCATTCCACTTGAGTATTAATATTTTTAAGGTATTTTTGTTATGGCTGCTTTGAGCTTTTATTCCCGTTAAAGTATGTCAGTTTGCTGCGTGAAGCCTTTGATGACAACAAGTTACACAGTAGTGTATTCTTATTTCATGTTCCTACTTTCAGCTATCATTCAACCCTACAGCAACTCTTCAAAGAGCTTGGCGAAGGCGATTCAGAACAACAGTTGGCATTTATAACGACCAAGATTATGCAGGCACTTCAGACAAATCTCGAAGTAAAATCAAAGCAATACAAAGATCCTGCTTTAACTCAACTATTTCTGATGAACAACATACATTATATTGTAAGATCTGTACGCAGGTGCGCGATGCTTATAACAACGAGTATTTCATTAATTGGCTTCAGATTAGTAAAATAAACACTTGATTCTTGAATCTAGTTGTTATTTCCAGGTCAGAGGCAAAAGATTTATTAGGCGATGACTGGGTGCAGATACATCGAAGGGTTGTCCAGCAGCACGCTAATCAGTACAAGAGAATCGCGTGGTCTAAGGTTCACATATATGGACTAAATAGTTTTGATGAGGGATTGTTATTTTGTTGAGCAATATTTCTGATTGTGAAATATGGCAGATTCTGCAAACCCTGACGATCCAGGGGGCGCATTCGGCAGTGGATAGCAACAGCACGGCTGGCGTTTCGAGGGTGACGGTGAAAGATAGGTTCAAGATATTCAACACCTCATTTGAAGAGATCCATCAGCGGCAATCTCAATGGACAGTTCCCGACAGCGAGCTGCGGGAGTCATTGAGGCTTGCCGTTGCTGAGGTCCTTCTGCCTGCCTACAGATCTTTCATCCGACGTTTTGGGTACGTAGAAACCCTTCTGCTTCACTGCAACTTGCGATCCAAATCAATATGTAATTCTTATATGTTGCTTAGGTCTATGATTGAGGGCGGAAAAAATCCAACCAAGTACATCAGATATACACCTGAAGATTTAGAGAGAATGCTGGCTGAGTTCTTCGAAGGAAAGACGTGGAACGAACCCAAGCGATAGGTAGATAGTTAGATAGATACACCATATTTGGCTGCAAATTCCACTTGTAATTTTTTTGTATAGTTTATTATTGCTTTTTTTTCTGTAGAAATGATATTAATCTCCTTATAATGTTTATGCTTGTTCCTAAATAAATTGGTGGTATTTAATTAATCTCCTTATAATGTTTATATATGTTAGTTCCTAAATAAATTGGTTGTATTTAATTATATGTGACAAGAGGATAAAAATGAAGCACATAAGTCGATTGTTTGGTGATAGATTGATTTATACATACTCTAATCACATTGATTGTTGACTAAATGAAATCCTAAAAACTCATAATTATTGTAGCAATGCACTCTCGCCCGGACAAATGCGCCGACAAGTCTTAATATCATGCACTAGTATGTATACATATACAGATCAATAATGGTTTTTTATGAAAAACGTCTTATCAAATGAGTTGTACGCCATAGTCTCAGTGTATTTCAATAAACTATATTTTCCTTAAAAGAAGAAATAGCCAAAAATCAAGTTATACAATAGCTTGGCTAATAGAAGGAAAATTTCAAAATAAAAAAAAATAGGAAAAGAAATGGCGCGGCAATAAATCGATGATTCAAAAAATGGGTAGCTCTTCTCCCCTTTCCGCGAATTCCAGCCAACTCGGGCGACGTCAGCTATGGAAGCGCGAGTCGACTCAGCCGCCCAAATTCTGAAATACGACAAAAATGAGAAACCCCTTCTCCGCCTTCTCGCCGAAGCTCTCCTCCTTTTCTACACGTGTTATCCCTCCCCTCTCTTTATAACGCCTCCGCACACCACCGCCAACCCTCACTTACACAAACCCTCAATTCCCTAATGGCTTCTTCTCCCGCCGCCGCGAGAGACGCCACGGCGCCGTTCCAGCCAGTTTACCTCCACCAGCTCTACCGCGATCCCGCCCCCGAGCCCCTTCCCTTCGTCCGCCGCGAGATGCTCTTCTTCTGCCGCACCTTGAAGTGGTGCGTCCTCGGCTTCATCTTCCTCGCGAGCTTCCTCGTGCTGATGTGGATAATTTTCCACCCTAGCTTCCCGCTCCTCAACGTCTCCTCCGCCTCCATGTCGCCCGTCGCCTTCACCGCCTCCGCCGCCTCCGCCGAGTGCAACATCACCTTTATCCTCACCAATCCAAACCACCACCTCACAGCATTATACGATCGTATGGAAATCTCCCTGCTCTACGCATCGCAGCAGGTTCCCCTCTCGAATTTCCACCAGCCGCCAATCGTGCAGCCCAAGCGCGGCCAGACGACTTTGCAGGCTAATCTCAGCTTCTCCGGCATCGATCTCGGCGGTGGCATGGTCAGTGCGATGAAGCAGGACTTGGATCGCGGGAGCTTGGGGCTTACGATTAAGATTTTCTCGGTGATTAAATTTAGGAATGGGAAATGGAAGACCAAGTCTCGTTACATGAGGGCTTACTGTCCTGGTGTAAGTTTCGGCTTTGTTTCGAGTAACAAGTCTGGCATCTTCTTGAATCCGTATCAGGAATGTCAGGTTTATCTTTACTCCAAGGGAAATTGATGTATGTTTGTAAGATGCATCTATAGAGCAAGCAGTAGATCGATGCAAACGACCTAAAATAACCGTTATTATTACCGGTCTCATTGGCTTTTATTTGATCCATGTATACTTCATTAATGATGCTTCTACAGTTCAATAAATTCTTTTAACTTGGGAACATTCAACCTGTTGTAGCTCACCTTTGTGCGATTGAGATAGATCTTTGTTTTCATTTCTAAATGCTATAAATGACAGCTTTTGGCTGAAGATGTTAAGTTACATGAAATAGAATCTCTGATAATCGAAGATGGTTGAGTGTTGTTTTGTAGTTGTCTGCTCATTTTTTATCGTAAAGTGTTTGGTTTCTATGTCTTGCCTGGCTCTTTATAATCTATATTTCAGCTTCTATCATTTGCTTTACGAACTAGCCTTTATTTTACTCACTGTTCATATGTATGTCATTCTCACTCCCTATGATGAATATTTATTTGAACTTCGAATTTTCTTCATTGTGATGAATATATGAATCATATGAGTATGATTTTTGCAACTATGAAATCTTTCATCATCGAACGAACTTATGTGCTTTTTGCTTTTTCTACTGATGTGCATCATTAATATGTGCTTGATTTCCTGTACAACAATGTGTATGGTCTCAACGTGCAGTTCCCTTTTTAGGTCTGTTGTAATGCCCTGATTTTTCTGTTCATAGTTTACTGTTTATCATAGTTGAAATCATTTTTAGTATTTCGTGATTGGAAATTCATTGGAATATTTATGCAAATAACTGCCCTTCCATAACTGGTTACAAATTTTGTTCTTGTTCGGGTGCATAGTAATTACAGAACTTCCTTAAAAATTGCAGAACAGTTAGTTATTAAACTGTTTTGGTCTGGCTCTCTGGTATTGAAGCTTTTCCTTGATACCTAAAATCGCTTATCTGAAGATTTTGTCGCCTCTTGAGAAGTGGCTTAACCCTTGGACAGCAACGGTATCATTGAATTAATTGACCTTTGTCGTGACGTTACTAACTTCCTTTACATCAAGCTCCATCTTTTTTGGTTTCACATAAATTGAAACACGTGTTGCTATCTAGTCAACTCTAGGTTTACGTCAAGTCTAGCGAATAAATGTAACATGTAATAGGTTGTGTTATCATAATTTTATCATACAGATAGATATGTGCCAGGAGTTCCACTGAAAAAAATTAACACATCACTGCTTTCATGGACAATAAAAATTGCCTTCATGTTTTTTCAAGTTGATTTAAATTTCTAATTAGCTTTTATAGAGGCTATCAAGGGAAATTGTAGAATAAAAAGCTTATTATTTTTCATAAGTTTTTTTCCCTGAAACCCATAGATTGATAGTAGGTTGGTTATTTGCAAAGATAAAAACTCATGGCTTGCCACATCTCGCCATATTATTTGTTAATGCAGCATAGTCCATTTTGTGAGTCTATTTGTCAATGAAGCATGTAGGCTTTTACTCACATGATAGTCCAATGTATTTACAATACAAAACTTATATGTTAATATATTGTTCCTTCAACTGAATTAAATGCAAAGGTTCAGATTTGATTACATGATCTCTTTCATCATCTGTGAGTTGATTGCATTGTTTGGAAATAACTTAAGTTTTTTGTTGTAAATAAAAGAAAAGAAGAACGAGATTCTCAACGTTTACTATTGTTTGCATGAAAATGTTTATCCTCCAAACCTATATTGTAATCTTGGTTATATAAGTGCTGTCAATTCATGATTCTATTCTTCTTCAGTAGTAATCAAATGCAGGCACATCTTCTTCTGGTGACAATCCGTTGAAAGGGATATGATCATGAAACATCTTGGTTTGTACTCCAAACAAGAGAAATATTATACACCTAACTTATTCCTCAAAATCTAGCATGGCGTTTCCATCACTACATGGTAATAAGATTCGCAATCAGGTGCGTGTCACTTTATTTATCTGTTTATATGATCATTTTCTTGTCTCCGTGTGTGTGTGTGTGTTGAGCTTACATGCAGATAACTCCACCAAGCTAGATTTTAGAAACTATAGTTTTCCAGTTGTGATGCTGAAAGCTTTTAAGGTATATATTTGTTGCCTTCTTCATCTTTTCTAGATTTTTGCTTCATATTCTATTTGTTTCTTGAACTTAGATTCAGTTTCTTTACCAGATGGGTGCATGGTTCACTTCACTTGATAAGATTCATGGTTGTCATGGTTGTTTTACTTGCTCAGCATACATCATAAGTCTATGTATTGATACTGTAGGTTTATGGAATTATATTTGTTTGCTCACAGCAGTATGCACTTGGCAATTTTTTGTTATTTATCAACAAACATGGATGTTGAAGATTGAAATCAATGTCCTTAAAAAGCCAAAAAAGTTAAAAGGGAAAAAAAATCGAAGCAAGGATTGCGTGTTAATAGAGTGGTTGAGTGCTGGTTATTATATCAGTTCAAAATTTGAGTGACATCTATATTTTAACTCGTAGATGATGGACTCAAATTTAGTTGTCCATCCTGTATTCTTGCCCATTGCCAATAATAATCTTTTCCTTCTTCTTGGTTTTCTTTGAAGGCTGTTGGTGAATAAATCAATTATCAGTTGGTGAGCGGAGTTAGAGCCTGCATTTTTAAATACAAATGGAGAGTTCCAAAAAAAACTTGAGTGATCCTATGCCCTTTCTCAAATATTATGTGTTTATCTTAGTTTCAAGAAGTTTTGTTGCAGCACACTTAAATGTTCTAATTCGGATAACTGACTCCTAGTTATTGACTGACAATTTCGGTTGATGGAAGGCTGAGCAGTTGCAAAATTTCCAGCGTTGTATTTTTATACTATGGTGAGGAAGGACAATTTTCCAGCTTCTCAATTTTGTAAAAACCCTTCAATTCTCCCAAGCCATTTCTTTTTACAGTGGTATTGCTTCGTAACTTGATTTCTCTTGTTTATGATCTCATTTGTTACGACATGATAACTTTACTGCTTATTGTAGTATTATTGCAAGTATGGAATGTTAGTATGTTTCCTATTATAGCTTTGCGAAAGAGGTAAACCATGGTCTGTGTATGCTATCCATTTAGCTGGTTATCCATCATGCTGTTTACTGAGTTTCTTGTGCACCTCTAAACTGACTGGGATTTGCACGAGTTTTATCTGAAAATGTTGGGCTACGTTGTGTGTAGACCATTGGATTGATTCTGCATGGCCGATCGAAAGAAGCAGATTTTGATAGATTGAGAGTGAAGATCCATGAATGAAGAATGTTGTTGTGGAATGATCTTCATCATCTCATTATGCTGTTGGTTGAATCCCTCAGATTTTGTTGGAGCTTTACTGAGGCATAGATGATTAATAGGCTTATTTCTTGAAAGGTTATAATTGATTGTTTATTTATCAAAATATTTCTTCCTTTCTTTTCCTTTTTAATTAACTCATATTCCCTATTGCACACCAAAACAATATAAGAGGTGTACATATTATATAATCAATGTGATTATTAAGATTATAATATGTTTTTCTGTCCTAACAAATTAAATTGTGCTTTCTCTTTATTATGAAGATATTATAATTCAAGGTCCAGGTATGATTCCTGCCTTTAATTATGAATACATAGGTAGATAGGTCCCTTTTTTGTAATTTTGTTGTGTGTATATTTCCTCTCATTACTGCTTTTCTTTCTGTTATTCTGTTTGGATTTTTGCAAGACTTTCCGCAGAGTTTTATCTCAATACATGCTTTATTCCTTTCCTCTTTTTTCTTTTTATCTCTCCTTCCTTTCGAATATTCAAATTCAATAGGTAATAACCCCTCATAATTCGTGGGTTTGTTAATGGAGTTCCAAGAAATAAAATTTCAAAATTTTATCTAGAAAAATACAAGAATCTTGTTCAAGTAGAGTAACTCAAATGGAAATAATAAAGTAATCCATAATTGTACAATATGCATAGATTTTATACGAGAACTGTGCATAATTTGATAGATTTGTTGAATTCGAGTGATGATAAGGCCATCCACAACGCTGTTTCTATACCGTTCCTTAAACTACTATCTGCGGGCCCCACTGTACTTTTTAACTCCATTTCTTAACTAAGGAACAGAACCTGCAACCCTCCGTTCCTTATCCGTTCCTTAACCGTTCCTTAAATTACTATTTATTCAATTTCATTTTTTATTTTTATTTTCAACTCAATTCAATTAACACAAACACACTTCATTAAACATTACTAATTGGAATAACAAAATTATAAAGAAGAATAATAAAACATTAAACATTACTAATTGGAATAACACATTACTCAATTCAATTAACACAAACACACTTCATTAAGCATTAAACATTACTAATTGGAATAACAAAACATTATTAAAAACCAAACCCTTCTTCTTCTTCCTCAACCTCCTCCACCACTGCGCTGCCCACCCCGACGCCACCCCCCTCCTCACCTTCAAATCCACCACCGACCCCTCCAACTCCCTCCTCCGCACGACGCAATGGGCGTCACGCACACGCAGGGGCGAGCCACGTCGCCGAAGCGCGTGGCGGCACACACCGTGCCGCGTCTCGTGCCGGCGGCACCCGGAACGACATGGGAACGACACGCCGACGGAACGCAGCGCCGCAACGCGTCGCGCACCGGTTTCGTTCCGCCGGAACGAAAGGCGGAACGGCCGCGACCCGCGTTGCGGGTGCTCTAAACAACCAAATTTTGTACAATAAAAATAAGGTTATATTAATAATTTGATTTATTAATTATATAATAAAATAATAAATATAGTAAGTGGACAAGTTAAAAACACTTATTAGCCTTTAACCTCATTTTTTATTTTTATATTTGAATTTCCTTTCTATTATTTTTAAAATTTGAATTAAAGTATGCACTAATAATATTTATGGTTTCAAAAAGGTAAAAAAAATTATACACAAATTATAAATATATGACCACAACATTATGCACTTTTCATATACTATATATGTATCCATATATTTTAATTGAATGCATAAATAAACCTATTTTTTTCAAACAAACTATTGGCATGGTTGTACAAAATTTGTTACATAGATTTGTTGAATTCGATATGGGTTAAAAGCTTTCTCGAACTCTAAAGATGATAGAGGATAGGTTAAGGTTTCTCAAACCCCAAAGATGATTTAGTGTAGGGTCTTTCTGCAGGTGAAAATCAGATTAAGACAAAGAAAAGATAATAGAATAATATAGATTTAATTGGCAGTGCAAAAGCCTGGGGTATTTTGGGGATCTGATTCACTTCAAAGTCCTGAGTGGGTATCCTTGTCTCTATTTAATTTTGATGTCACAAATACGCTTAATCCTCTTTTCCATTTCTTCTTTGTCATGACTCGTATATACGATCCTTACAAAAATAAAAGTTAGTGCTGAGTAACTGAATAGGCGAGTTTGTATTAATTTTATATTAAATTAATTTCTTTTAGGATTTACTTGATGTCTCTTGATCTATATATTTAATTTTTTTTGTCTTTCTTCTTTATATTTACAAAACCTATGACATGTAATATTTAAAATATTGGTAGAACAAAATATTTTATCAAGGGATCGGAATATGTTTATGGCGTATTAATTATTGTAAGCATTTGGACCCTAAACATAGGGTGATCAACCTTACATGAATAGATATTTACAAAAAGAGTACTCATAAAGAATAATATAGTAGTAAAAGTTTTTATAAAACAAATGTATAATAATTACTTTAAGTTTTTGTAACACAAATGCATAATAATAGTTAGGTTTATTCAGTAATATAAAGGTTGTAAAGTAATATAGAAACTTAGATTAGTAAACACATAATGATTTAATGTAGGGCCTTTCATCTCTCTAAAGTGGTATATCCTTTGTCCCCTTTTATTTTGAGGTCCCAAATATGCCTTATCCTCCCCTTTTCCCTTTCTTCTTTGTCATGACTCGAATATCCTCCTAACCAAAATAAAATATAGAGAGTATTCATTATGGTAAAATATCTAATTGTATAAATCAAACAAACAAGTAGAAATACACAGGTACTTGCATGCATGCCTGTATACAATAAGATACTACTCCTACTTCATTAGGTTCTCAAAGGAAAAATATTTAAAATTCACAACTATTTTAAAATATTTCATTAAAATCCATAACTAAATTAACATTGAAAGAGCTTAGCTTAAACTATTCAAAACAGAGGACCTACTTTTGAAATATTGCGGAAGCATTAATTGCATGGCTTAAACAAATCATAATTATATCGATTTGCTCAATAAATTATACCGAGTTAATTATCTCTACTCCATAGTCCATATATATATGAAGGTAGCTTGCTTTTCTTTTACTGTATATCAGTGACACTTTTTCACATGCTATGTACCCATCCTAATTATAATATTCTTGCTCTCACTTGTTTCCCTTTTATATTTTTTAGTATATACATTTTTTAAAATCTGCAAACATACATATTAATGCGGTTGCAAAATAAGGACATCAATGCCGCCCAAATTAGGATCCCGTAGCTAGAATGATATGAATAACCCACTAAATTTATAGAATTAGGATTATAAATTATTAACCTGATAAAATTCCAACTTAATTAATCCGCACTCTTGATTAACTCACAATTCGAAAAGGGGGGACTCGAAACTCGATGGGTTAGCCTAAGGTTTAACTATTGTATATACCGTGCCTTGTCTGAAAAATGATTATTGCACTTCAATGATGATTTTGATAACAATCAATTAGTCCACAATCAAATAGGACTAACTCGAAATTGATTGAGATGTCCCAATCGTTTTTAAGAGCATCCGCAATGGGGCGGACGATAGGCCGTTCGATGCCTCAGGCGCAGAGGCGGACACAGAAATAAATACGAGTAGGGGCTAAATTTTTAAAATTTTATTTAAAAATAAATTTATAAGTAACTTAGATTATCAATAGGGGCCTTTATACTATAATATGTGTAAAATATGGATACATTTTAAAACTTTATAATAGAAAATTTTAAAAAAATTAGATTCATTAGGGGCTAAAGCCCTACCCCATTTATATATAGGTCCGCCCTTGCTCGGGCGCGCCATCGTCCGCCCACTGTGGGTGCGCGGACGATGCCCGATGCATCGTCCGCGCCCTATAGATCATCCGCGGACGATAGGGCATCATCTGCGCCATCGTTCGCCCACTGTGGGCGACGCGGACGATGCAATGCGTTTTTGTTTTTTTTTAATTCTGAAAAATTTATTTATATAAATACCCCCTACCCCAACTTCATTTGTAACCTTTCCATTCACTTTATCACACTCAAATTACACTATAAAATGGATTTCGGTGAATAACCAAGTCCGAATAGTCCGATGTTTGGGGGTGGTGCACGTTGGTCGGGTACAGACCCTGACGAATATCGGTCGTTCAACACCAACACGCAGTACGATCCTGAATTCAGTACGGATTCGTACGGTCTGTCTGACATGGAGCCGTCTCCAACTCGCCCCGCCACGCCCTCCGCCCCCGCCAGAAAGAAGCAGAACCGGCACCTGGCGTACAAGGTGCCACCTCCGGAAACGAATGAAGAGTACGCCTCCGGGAGGACGAACTACCAACCGGATGAAACCCTCGTCTTGGCGAGGTGTTGGGTGGATATTTCGGAGGACCCGGTATTCGCGAACAACCAAAAGCAGGTTGCGCATCGCCGAGCGCTACAATGAGGCGAAGCCGCCGAGCGCGTACAAGTGCCATAGGGAGCAGCTCCGCAAGCACTTGGATCAGGTGAAGAAGCAAGTCAACCTGTTCTTGGTGGAGTACGAGAAGTGCTCGAGGGAGCAGGGAAGCGGCGAGAGCTTGAGCGATGTGCGCGATAGAGCGTTATTGTCGTACCAGTCAATGTACAACGACTTCAGCATTTCAACATCTGGGTGCTCTTGAAGGACAAGTAGAAGTTCCAGGGTGTGATTCTGCCATCGGCTGCGCCAAAAAGGACGAGGACCACCGAAGCCGGTGCTTACACAAGCAGCAAAAACGGCGCATATCCGGTGGACCTCAACCGGACGATGTACGAGGAGGAGAGTTCCGGCACACTGGTGTCTTCCCGACGTCCCATTGGCGCCAAGGCTGCGAAAAACAAGGGAAAGGCGAAGGCGACATCCTCCTCGCAAGCCGCGGCCGCCCCCCTTCGCCGATCCCGACCCCGACCCCGGCGGTACTTGCCTACGCGGAGTTGGCAGCGACCGCCAACCGGAGGACGTTGTTGGGCACGCACAACGCCCTCATGCAATGTCAGGACCCAGCCAAAGCCGAATACCTCCAGGGGATGATCGATGAGCTGCGCCGCAAGTTGAGACTTTTGTAGAGTAGTCAACTTTTTTTCATTTCTAACTCGTGTAAAACTTTTTTTTTATCAATGTTGGAATTGCCGTTTTTAATTAATCGTGGTATTTTTTAATTATTTTGCATTGACATATTTGAAAACATTTAAATTAATTAACAAAATAATAGTGAAACCTATAAAGCGGCCTTTAGGGCGGCTTATAGGGCGCCCCACTGCAGGTGGAAGGGTAGGAGGATAAAATGCTGACGTGGCGGTGCATAGGGCGGGCTTTAGGGCGCCCCACTGCTAATACTCTACTGGTAGTGCTGACGAAGGAGCCAAGATAGAAACTTCGTATATTCCATGCCTTTTTTTCCTTTATCCACGAAAATTACATATTTTGGAGTCCTTTTATTCTATCGATTGAACAAAATTCAATATTTTACATGTGCATAACATATCTACAAATAAGTATGATTATTGCATATGCCTCGTATTACTTTTTATGATGCATCATGATATCCTAAAACCGCCGACACCCCACTAACTGCAACCCCACACTTGAGAAATTAGAAATTTAGAACCCTATATTACTACTCACCCAATTCCCATTTTTCTCCACCCCCAAACCTCCCTTCCACCACCACCACCACCACCATGTCGGAGAAAGTATGCGACCACCACGATACCGCCCGGCGCAAGATGGCCCGGCGGTGCGGCGCAGCCCTCCTAAGCTTCGTGTTCGTGTTCCTCCTCATCGTCCTCCTCGTGTGGGCCATCCTCCAGCCCAAGAAGCCCCGCTTCACCCTCCAAGACGCCACCATCTTCAACCTCAACATCTCCGCCCCCAACGTCATCTCCACAACCGTCCAAGTCACCGTCAACTCCCGCAACCCCAACTCCCGCATCGGCGTCTACTACGACCGCCTCGACGTCTTCGCCACCTACCGCAGCCAGCAGATCAGCTACTACACAGTAATAACATAAATCCATAGAGTTTCATCCTAAAACCAATTAGCAATACCAGAACAGAATCATTAAACATATAGTTATATATAAAACATTACTATTATATTTATTTTTCTTTATAGACTTATAATGATTTCAGTTCTCTTTTCGCATACTATGTGTGAAATATTATTAATATTTATTTTTCTTTCATTTGCCAACAGGTGATCCCGCCCGTCTACCAGGGCCACAAGGACGTCAATGTGTGGTCCCCATTCCTCTACGGCAACAACGTCCCCGTGGCCCCTTACAACGGCATCGCCCTCGCTCAGGATCAGAGCAACGGCGCCATCAACCTCCTCATCAAGATCAACGGCCGCGTCCGCTGGAAGGTCGGATCCTTCATCTCCGGCCGCTACCACCTCCACGTCGCCTGCGCCGCCTATATCCCCATCGGAAATAGTAAGAACACCGGCATCGTCATCGGCAATGCAGTTAAGTATCAGCTTTCACAGAGTTGTACTGTCAATGTTTGATTGATTTTTATTTCCAGCTGCTTCTTTTTTTTGGTTTATGTTTTCATCTTAATTTAAGAATTGTATATTTGCTGGAAATAATGTGTGAGGTGAGATGAGGGAGGAGATCAGGGAGGTCAATGCGAAATTTGCAATCTTGTATTATTACACTTGATTATTTAATGTTTATGCTTTAGTTTTAAGCTATTATATGTAATAATTGTTTCTTTTATTGGAAACTTTTAATGAAGCTCAAGTTATAGTTGAGTAGAGTTGATTGTTTCACACAAACAATATCTATACGTAAATATATCTTCCCTCCTCCTATTCTTCCTCTTCAAGTGTTTACAGTTGTATATTATGTATAAAAAAAATACACATACAACTAATTATCTAATTACAAGAAACATCATAGATGAATTATAAAATGGGAGAATGTCAAACATTACTCTCAAAATTTTGAAATTGGACACTTGTTAGATAACATGAAAAAAAAGCTAGGAGAGTCATCACTCTCCAACGGATCTAAATTATATTGATCAATTGGGTTAGTTAATCGGTATTAATAGCTAATTAATTTATAGTATAATTAGTATGTGTAGTGATTAAATGTGTATAGTGTAAGTTTGATTGAATTTGTAGTGATCCTATGTATTGATTAAAGTGGTAGACCCAGCACCCATGTGACTGTAGCTGTTCAAGATTGTTCTAGTCTACCAAACTACGCCACCTTTTTTGCATTTTTGTCTTCTAACCCTATTTTTGGGGTAGTATTTTTGCCTTTATTTCATTTTCAACATAAATAATGCACCGGTTTAGATAGTAAATAAAATCGATGGTCTATTCTCTATTGAGGCGAAAGAGATTTTAGTAATTTCTCAATTCGCTTTTCGTTAACTAGAATTAGTTCATGGTGGTTGCTAATGTGATTGTTAAAAATATTACAGTATATCTATTAGACTATTACAGTCACATGTAATTAATAGGTTATTACATATTTTCAGGACAAAATAAACATTATTCGCAGGTCGATCCATGGGCCATTTTAAATTCTTTTAGTATATAAATAAGTCACTATAGTATATTTACTCTCATTTCTATTATCGGTGGTGATTATGTGTGGGTTTGTGAGAGTAAGTAATGAATTCAGAAATGAAATCTCAAATTGTATACGGCGTTACTTAATACTAGTAAAAAAAACCTGCATAATAATTTATTCATTAAATTCTAACAAATCATAACTACTATAGAAAAAAGGACTTTGTCATGTACCAATATTTTTAAATTGATCAGAATAAAGAATGTCTAAAATACAATTAGGCCATTCTGCATACGACTCAATGGTATGGTGCTAAAGCATGAGTCGTGCAATTTGCTTCATGATCGACATAATTAATTGATAAAATCATAAAATGCATGTCGTTTGGCGTCACGATATAAATAAAAATCATCAAGCAATATACATATATATATTCTCTACTTCCTTCAAACAATTCCTTGGAAGACCTCAAATCTATTGTACCTTTTTAAAGGAAAGTGCTCACCCAAACTAGGGACGTAAATATTGCCAAAAATCTGCTTGCTGATCTAAATTTAGAGTATTATAACCCCATAAAATTCCTAACTTATTAGCATGCGTTCAATGACTCGATTAGCTTACAATTTGAGTAGGATTTATTCATAATCAGATGAGCTAGAAATTTGATTGTCGTTTGATAAAATCATATAAGTTAGTCATCAAGTTATGCCAAACCAAAATCTTACGTCTTTGACTAGAAAATTTAAACAAATTATTAATTTAATTATGAAATCAGAACAAATTAATGCTCCACTTTTTAACTAACTAGTGTTAACACCCGCGCTATACACGGGACAAACGATTTTCAAATAATGAAGAAAAATTATAAGATAAATAAATTAAAAAATAGGATAATAAGAATATAATGACATTTATGATTAAGAATATGTGTTAATTACAATAAATATAAACAATAACAAAAAGAAAAATGCACTCCTCCCAACTCACTCTAAATCAAACATTTCATATTTAGCAAACGATACCTATGATCTAAGCGGAGTAAAATAAAATAAAATAAATAAAACATATATTAGATGAAAAGAATAACATTGCAACATTAATATATACTAATATGATAACAAAAAAACAGCAGATTATAAGTTCATAAAATATGTGATGTGTGAGATTTGAGAGCAAGGTATCTATATTAACACTGAATCAAATATATACATATAAAAACATGTTTCAAGTAACTATAAATAAAAAAATACAAATGGTAATTACAAGATATTTTTTTAAATTTCAAAATGATAGTTCAAAATTTTGGAACACCAAAAAGTTGTTCGTTAAAAAAAATAAAGAGTTCAAAAATTTGGAACACCAAAAAATTGCTTCCATAAATGAAAATATAATAAATAAAAGTAACAACCCACTAATTAGTTCACAAGTTCTGTAAAATTGCTTTGTAAACAACATTTACAGTGGAATCACCACTTATCTAATCTTCATCTTTACAGACTAAAATCTTCAAACTTTCACGACCCGTGACTCTATATACAACAATGTAAAGCTGTCCATGACTGAAAAGAGGCTTTCGAATCAGAGTTCGGTATGCTATCAATTATAATTTTTAGTAATAACGCAGAGTTGTCCATGTAAGACGGTTATATTTTTAGTAATAACACTATCAATTATAATTATGGGACTCTTAACGGATCCACCAACATCAACTGCACAAAGAAAAATTAAAATTAGAAGGGTCAAACTAAAATATATAGTTAAAGTAATTTTAAAATAAATATATATATACATGAATACTAACATATTATTTACCTTTTTCTGGGACAAATTGCATTGGAAACATATAATTAATTTATATTGTTTTGCAGGAAAAGATTTTTGTGTTTAATTGACTCTCTCTCTCCATTTATGTGTCTATCTCTCGGTCTATATTTCTCTCTCTCTCTCCACTGGCGGAGCTAATTAAGGACAAGGGGGGACGGTGGTACCCCCAAAATTCTGTAATTATTGTTATTTGAGAGTAACCAATGTCAAAGCTATCACAATAGTCCAATGGCGTTGCACTCCTTTCTCATTGCTTAGATCACGTGTTCGATTCTATTTGGACACCAATTTAATTTTCTTAATTTGTTAAAACAAATTGGTGTCTAGAACTGTAACTATTGGAAATATTTTCAATAATACTTTCCCAAAATAATGTAAAAGATGATTTCTGAGTAACGGTATTATTTCATGTAAAAATTTATCGCATCCCCAAATCAAAAGTTCTGGATCTCTCTCTCCCTCCTAAATTTGTGATATTATTCTCCTTTCTCTCTTTTATTTATTTTATCTCTCACTATTATCTTCACACGTACCGTCACATTCATAATTTCTTATATTTACATGATATAAAATTTATGAAATTTACACATTGATACTATTCAGTTTCCAATTATATATATTTATTGCAAATTTTTTATTTCATGAACTAATAATAAAGAGAAATTCTAATGTAAGTAGATAAAAAAAGATAAAAAAACTATTATGATATTTATAATTAAGAAGTAATGTTAATTATAATAAGTATACATAACATTATAAACAATTAAAAATAGTATAAACAATAACAAACCATCCTAAATGAAACATTTCATATTCGGCAAACAATTTTATATTGTACAATTTTAATGTCTGATATGAGCGGCATAAAATAAAATAAAATAAAATAAAATAAATGACAAATAGGAGATGTATGACTAAGGATCAAAGAGTATAAGTTAATTAGAATAGCGTTAACACCCATGTCATGCGCGTAAGATATTCAAATAAAAAATATAAATTCCAATGAATTTATAGGAAATAAGAAATCGTAAAATCATGAACACTTCTAGAATGAGAAATATACTTATCTAATACATTTTATACCGCCTTAAGTTCTAATGTGATTGCAGTAAAATAAAATAAAACATACAATAAAGAGAAGATAATGATATTTATATTTAAGAATATGTCTTAATTAGAATAAGATATATTACAAATAAAGGAAAATGTGTGATGAAGGATCAATGAGGAAAAAATCACATAATTTAAATAAATAAAATAATTAAATGATATTTATAAAATTAATTATACTTAAAATAAAAAGAGAAAACAAATACGATTTAAAGTCGACAAATGGATATTACTCTTACTCACAATATATGAATTATCTTTTCATCATGAACAACATAACTTATAATTATGGAACTTTTAATAGATCTATCAACATTAGCTACACAAAAAAAATTATTATTAGTAGGATCAATGTAAATGAAATAAAAAAAATTAATATTTTTTTATATTTCACACAATTTATATAATTTACTACAATAATTATTAACAATTAACATAAATTTTGGCACATACTACCAAAAAACATACTCGGCACACAATTCAATATATTTTTAATTTATCAAATCAATAGAGAAAAACACATTTGTTAATTAGAATTAAGATTAAAAAAACTAAAAAAGAGATATAAATGATGAGTGAGATTTGAGAGCAAAGTATATACAACCACTAAATCATATATATACATATAAAAACTGGTTTCAAGTATCTACAAATAAAAAAAAGATATATATCAATTGTTTTAAATAAAATAAACCAATATGTAAGAAACATAAGAAATAGTCAAATTAAATTAATAAGTAATGCCAAAATAAAATGAGAGCCCAATAGTTAGGAATCAAAGCATTATCACTCTAGAATAAAGAAATGATAATGTTGTCACGCCCGCTTTTCCTAAGGATAGGAAGTACGGTGGACCGCGACTAGGGGAGGAATAAAGAAGCGGGGAAGAAAGGGGGAAACAAGAATACTTGACCCGAAAACATTTAATAAAAGAAAGTTCACTTCAAACATTGTACTGTGACGACATTACTAAAGTTAAAGTAATCAGAGTTTAAATAAAAACATTGTATCGGATTACAAAGTAGCGGAAAAGACCAAGAGATAGACAATGCCGGGTATGACGACACGACACCATCCAAAAGGCAAAGTAAAAACACAATTTTGACTTTAATTGCTCAACATCCGTCATCCCCCATCGTCGCTCAACCTGCACATTAAGAAAACAACATGCAGGGCTGAGTACTTATTTCACTCAGTGGACACACGCCAAAATCATAGTTTGTCATGCCATAACAGTGTAACCTTGGGGTTTTAAGTGTAAAGAAAATAACCCAAGTACACTAAAACATATTTCATAAATTTGACTGCGCAGTCATTTTCAGATATTGCCACCCTTATTCCCACCATCATACACTATCTGATCCAACGGGTGACAAGGGGCGTGGCCACACCCAAGGTCAACTAGACCGGCCAACTTGTTCTCAGATGGCTCCCGATCTCGTGTACACTAGCCTGAGGGTTCGCAGCCCAACAGACCCGAATTCGATTAAACATATGTGGTAAACCACTTCAGATAGGTTTCAAAACAAAACAGTTGGCAAGACAAACAGTTCACCTCCATAAACATTTCCGGAACAGCGTCCGTAGTAAAGATAACCCACAAAATAGTAGGGTAGAAAAGCCCACCTCAATTGCTTAGCTTTTAAACAGTTTCCTTCTTCAACCATAATTGCCTCGCAAAAGTTCACCCTTTTTGAAAGATAAATGAGAATCATGATTAGACTCAGGGAAGACGAGACTTAGTCAACAATGCATGTTTTCTACGTGGATGACTTCAATATCTAGCACGTTACACATACACACACTTAACAACATCCTATAAGTCAAGCACACAGAAACACGCGTCCGAGACACACCATGCACGCACCCGACACGCATACCACGTACCCAAGACACGCACACGACTCGCACACGACACACACACAACTCTCACACCCCCGGCATACCCTTACTGCACAAACGGCTCACTTGGCTCGGAAAAGGTTCGGAAAAAGGCTCGGCGTCTCGGCCTGGCTCGGTACCTCGGCCGGCTGTCTCGGTCCTGGCCGAGCCTGGCTCGGTTGCTGTCTCGGCGTCTCGGCCTGGCTCGGTGTCTCGGCCGACTGTCTCGGCCGCCTGGCTCGGTACCTCGGCCGGCTGTCTCAGCCGTCTGGCTCGGTCCTGGCTCGGCACCTCGTCCGGATGTCTCGGCCGTCTGGCTCGGTACCTCGGCCGCCTGTCTCGGCACCTTGCTCGGCACATGTCTCGGCGTCTGGCTCGGTACCTCGGCCGCCTGTCTCGGCACCTGGCTCGGCACATGTCTCGGCGTCTGACTCGGCACCTCGGCCGCCTGTCTCGGCACCTGGCTCGGCACATGTCTCGGCGTCTGACTCGGCCCTGGCTCGGCACCTGTCTCGGCACTGACTCGACACCTGTCTCGGCACCTGTCTCGGCACTGACTCGACACCTGTCTCGGCACCTGACTCGGCACCTGTCTCGGCACCTGGCTCGGTCACGTGCACACACCTACTTTCCCCCAACCAACGATTCTCAAACCTTATACGACATTCACAACACACATTCTACATCCCAAAACACACCCGAAAACATGAGATCAAACCTCCAAAACTCTCCACAACACCACCCTAGGCCAAACCCTAAAACTCTCGGCCAACACACACAAAACACTCGAACCAAACGCTGATTCCTCCGAGCCATCCCTTGGCCAAACACACCCACATACATCACAATATCAAAACACCCAGATTCACACCCATTGCACAAAAACACATCACCCAGAAACGTACATCTCGCAGAACTGCGCAGTTTACTTACAAAAATCATTATAAAATCATCCGACGTCCAATGAAGCTGAAATTTACACACCACACAGAAGACACACCCAAGTTTATACAGTTAAAATTTCGTACCAAAAGGAGATCGTTTGATCAGTCAAAAAGGGGTCGGAACCCACTGTCAGTCACCACCGAAAACATACCCCACACAAACACATGATCACAAAACCTATTCAGCATCTAAAACATTCAAAACGTCCTAAATGCATGTGGTTCGGGTATGGAAATAGGGTTTTGGACTACCTTCTCGAAGAGTTCAAATGTAGTTCGAAAGCCTTCCCTACTCCGACTCCAAATCGGTACGCGAGAGTGTGATACCTTGATGAATTCAAGAAATCAATGAGAGGGAGTGAGTGGGGGAAAGGTGAGAACCGAGAGGGAGAAAGAGAGAGAGACCTTACCGGTGTTGAGAACAAAAGCGAGAGGGAGATGAGAGAAACCAATGATTGTGATTGGAAAGGGGATAATGTATCGGTTATGTGGGAGTGGGGAGGTTGAGAAAATAGTGGGGTGAGGGGGAGGGGTTTCGAAAATAGGGAGAGAGAGGTTTAATTTGTTAATTAGGATTTTAATTCATAGCTTAATTAATTATTTCAATTACATGTTGCTTAGGTAAATAAAATCATATCCACAACAAGATATAAATCAAATAAGACTTACCAAACCATATCTTAAACAAGATATTCACAAAATTCATTCCTTAATAAAAACAATATTCAATATTTTTTTTTTCCGGATATTACAAATGTAAAAATATTTTTCAATTAAGTAAGACTATTAATTTATTACTCTCATTATTATTATTATCATTAGAAAACTTAACAAATTAAGTAATTCTTTGATTGCCTTGGCTGCATAGTTTTATTCAAATAATAAATAATACGTACATATAATATCCACCGACTCTAAGCTGCAATCTCAAACTAATTGGTATGACGAAATAGAAAACAATTACCAAGGTTGATGCTCCTAATTATATGCCGTAATTTTTTGTAGCGTGAATACACATGCTTCAAATTCCACATGACCGACTATCCTAAACAATGATTAAATCTTGAAATTAAATGCGTGCATTAGTATAAAAATAGAGATTAATATGTAAGACCAAAGATTTTGAAATTTGAGTCTATAATTACATAATCTTTAAAAAATTTATTTATTAAGAGTTTAGATTTTGTATCCAAGTGAAATAAATAACTCAGCCGCTTCAGCCATGGGCCTGAGTTGAGCCAATCCTCAAGCTGCACAGCCCGATACAGGGCTGGGCTACTCTACTAGTGATAACTTGGTTTGGTCATAAACTGGCTATTCGGAATAAACAAACGAAATTAAAATTAATTGAACCAAAAATGGATTACATATTGCAGAAATTCTGATATATCAACAGAAACAGAAGATTTATAGAATATGTGGTTAAAGGCATCCTGTTTATACATCATATCCAACCGAAGCCAAGACATATACATGCACAAAGAAGAAAGGTTCACTCTGTTATGTTAAAACAGAGCTTGGCCTCATCCCAGGGGCCATTTATCTCAAATTTGTACTCTTGAATTCTAATCAGCCAATAGGGGCAGACCAAATTAACAAACACCAATATGCTCATCAACAAAATAAAGAGCAATTGGTGCAAGTGGTAAACAAAAAACAGAGTTACAGCCATCAGACCCAACGAGAAACACAAATGTAACCGGAAAGAGTATTTCTTGATACAATAACTAACAAATGGAGCAAACAAGAAGACTTGCAAGGAGAACAGAACGATAGCAAAAACATGGAGTCTTGAAGGAAGTCGGGAAGCAACCAGAAGTGAAGCAACTATAGAAACATTAAGAGAAATATTGTTCGTGAAGGTAGAAAACTCTAGAGCCCCGGGAGCTTCTGCCGTGGAACTAGAATAGTTATGCAGAAACAAATGGAGTACGACAAGAGAAGCCGTGAGTGCCCAAATGGTATCTGAACTTATGGAGCGTGTCAAAGTGTGATAGATAGGAGATAAAATGTATAGGCCGGTTATGAAGAAAGAGGTTCTGAGAATGTAATTGAGAAGTAGCTCAAACGATAACATTTCTGCTGTCAAGAGAACAACTACAAAACCCCACCCAAGAAGAGCAATGTCAAGTAACAAGAGAGACTGTTCGCTAAAGATGGATCTAAGTGTATACGTCCAGACCAAGACAACAAGAGCAACAACACACAAATATTGTGAGATGGAAACCGCATCAAGAATCACCTTAACCAGATCTCTTTTCACAACATTGGCATTCATAATCATGTCTTCTAGGAAAGACTCATCTGTATGATTGTCATCAAACCCGGGCTGCATCCCACCATATGCAACTTTCCTCCATTTATGAATTGTTGGAGATGAACTCTTACGCAAGTGGGAATCCATTTATTTTCCACACCAATATGACACCTGAACAAATATTTATTTAAGAGACTGTTAGCTAGCACCAAATGGCTGCAAAAGCACAAGATACAACAGTACACCAGATATTTCAGTCTTAGTAGTTATTTTAGATCATATCTCACAAAATCATTCTAATGCAAGAATTCAAATGGTTTGCCATTTGTGGATCCAATTATCACATAAACATGAAAAAATATAAATATTAACTATACCAACAAAAGCGTTACATATGCTCTTTTAGCAATTTATTATGCTTTAAGACTAATAATAACACAAATCACGTTGGAATGTCTGATTTTGCAACATATACGGCAGTAACAGTAGCCGAGTGAACTAGAAAAGGGGAGTTCAAGGAATCAAGTCAGATTTAAATATCAACTTCTGCTTAAACGCCGGTAAAGCTCGGGTATGATTTTCTCTACCCAAGTTCGTCCGCTGAGTCTAACTAGGAAAGTATCTTTTAATTCACATTCTTAGAGCATCATTATACAATGAACAAATCATCAATCCATGGCAACACCTAACCGTTCGGTAAGTATATTTTCTCTTCAACATTTTTTTCCCAAAGTTATAGCTTTTCAACAGTGTTCCTTTTGCGGGAAGGTTAAACGCACCCGCATTTCTAATATCTAATCCACTGAACTACAATGCACCATCAATCATACTTCCCACTCAAACATATTACCAGCAAATTGGCATTCTCATGATCACAATTGAATCACATCATTTACTCTTTGCTATTTCTCAGCCCATAAATCTTTCGATAAATTGTTTAATGAAAAATAATGGAGCTGGGGCGAGTAGGGGAAAGGAGGTACTCTAATTGCGTCGAGTCGGTGAACGGAGCTGAGATCGAGAATAGGCGTCTAGTGCCGGCCGGAAGGGGGGCTCTGCTGCGGGAGTCGTCACGTCTGGGAGGCTGCTACGGCGAGGAGCAGCGGGGACGAAGAAATGACAACGAGGCGGAGGTACCGCGTGGCGGTCGGCGAATTTTCGCGGAAGAAAGATAGAGAGAATTAGGGATTTGGATTTGATTTTTTTGTTAAGGAATACGTTAAAACCAAGCCCCAAATTTGAATTAAAAAATCTGAACAGCAAAAATCATTTGGTTAAAATCCAATGCTGCTAAAACCATAAACTTTAATTAAATTTGATACGGACTTGAGATCAAAGTTAACATTTTGGAAATCGCTTTTAATTCATTATAATCGTAATTAATGTTTTGTTTTATAATATACTATGTTTTAGTGTTGTAAGTACTCCATTAAATACAGCAAAATAAGAATGAAAATACATAAAAGAAAGAGAATGGAATGAGTGTCAAATGTGTCGTTTTGTTCCTTACAGCCAGCGTTTTGAGCGCAGCAAATTGTGCTGTGATTTTTATAACAGAAGGGGATCTTAGGCCATCCGCAACGCTGTCTCTTAACCGTCTCATCTCTTAATTATTCATGGGTCTTACT
Source organism: Salvia splendens (assembly GCF_004379255.2). Taxonomy (NCBI): domain Eukaryota; kingdom Viridiplantae; phylum Streptophyta; class Magnoliopsida; order Lamiales; family Lamiaceae; genus Salvia; species Salvia splendens. The sequence goes on from NC_056045.1 coordinate 24,471,270, forward strand.
GTACTTTTCACTCCATCTCTTAACCATCACATCCCTCAACTATTCATTCAATCTCATTTTTTTTATTTCCAACAAATTCAATTAATAAAAACACACTTCATTAAATAAAATAAAATTATAATTTAAAATCCTAAAAAATAAAAAAAAAACACATAATTAAAATCTAAAAAAGTAAATAAAAAAGACATAATTTAAGATACTAGAAATTAAAAATTACACACTTAAAAACTACTCCGCCGGCGAATCATCCTCCGAAGACGGTGGCGGTGCACTCAAGCCACCTGTAGGCGGAATACCAATTTGTCTTGCCATATACTTAATTCCGGCAAGATGAGCTTGATATTAGGGAGGCGTCATGCGGGAAGTGTCAGCCATCGTGGCGGTCAAGTACATGGACAATATGGTGTTCGAGCCCGAGACCGAGCCCGCCTGGCTTGATTCGCCTCAGCCCCTCCTCCCTCTAGCCGCCTTCGCCGCCTTGGTCCCTTGCGGCCGACGGCGCTAACTGGAGGAGACCCCTGCATGGTGGTCGTGCCCTCAACCTCTTGTGAGGCGTTACCAGACCCGCTCTCACTAGACGAGTATTGGCCACCCGTCGTGTGCTTCGTGCGTTTCGAGCTCGAGCTCGTGCTGGACTGGACACCGCCAGCCCACCTTTCAACGTCTTTGACCGCCTCCTAAACATCGACATGTTTGAATTCTTTGTTGTTGTCGTAAAAAAAGACTCGCATAGCCGCTCTCAGAATATCGGCTCTACTGGCTCCGCTTTGGTAATTCGCCGCTTCATTCTTGTAGATTCCGCAAAAAAATTTGACATCTTTGTCGACTCGGTCAAAATGACTGCGGAGCATCTTCATGGTGCGGCGGCGGGACCCCTTTGGCTTGTTCTCGTTGTAGGCGTCGGTGAACTTTTTCCAAAAACACTTACGGGTTTGTTGATTCCCGACGATGGGATCGTACGAGACGCTGACCCAAGCGTTGAACAGAGTCATCGTGTCCTTGCGGCTGTATGGATGACGACCTACATCCTCCACCTCCTCGGCCGCCTCCTCCTCTTCCTCCACGGCATCGAATGCGCGATCCCCGGAGCTTCCACCGCCTCGTCCTCCTTCCAGATTGGGTTAATCCAGAAAATCCTCCCTAATTTGGGATAATCCCTGCGATTGCCCATACCTTGGGGCGGAGGGACAAGAGTATGCATCCACATCAAAATATGGTGGTTGGTACGCCGCCGGCGTCGACGAGCCTTGGGTGTCCGGCGTCGACGAACCGGAACCAGAAACACCCAAGACATTGTACATGCCCCCAGTCGCCAAACGTGTTCAAGTCATAGCCCAACTCTGGACATTTTGAGAAGAAAAATTGGAGAGGTGAGATGAAAATTGGAGAGAAAAGAGAGATGGATTGAGAAGAATAGATGTGTGTTTGTGTGTATAATGAGAATGAAAGAGGAGTATTTATAGAATAAAAAAAGAAAAAATAAATAAATAATTAAAATAATATTACCATTTTTTAAAATTATATTTTTTTTTATTAAAATCGAATTTAAAAAAAATTATTTATTGCGTCAGCATGACGACGCCCACTCACGAGCCGGCGAGTGGGCGTCACGCCTAGCGCCAGCGCTCGCCACGTGGCGCTGGCGCGTGGCGAGACGTCTCGCCAACCCACCCTCCGGGCCGAGACGCCCGCCGAGACGAGACCGAGATGGATGGCTGCATCGCTATCTCGATGCCGTCTCGTCTCTTCGAGACGAGATAGAGACAACATCGAGACGCGATGCGGATGGCCTTATCCCCATGAAATGACTCCGTTTGCCCCATTAAAAATAACGGCGTTCATTGTACTGACCACTTTATCCACATGTGTAATTAGAGCATCTTCAAGGGGAAAAGATAAATTGAGAAGGTATATATATCTCATTTATCTTCTTAAAAAGGTAATTATACATTCTCAAAAAATAATGGACTCCAAGAGAAGAAGGTAAATGAGAAAGGCAAATAAAAATAACTAACTTTTTATCTTTTGTTCCAAGAAGAGGTAAAGATACCTTTTCAAAATGGAAAAAAAGTATAATGTCTTCTCAAATACCATTTCCCTTGGAGAATGAAATTTTATATAGAAGAGGTAAATACGGTAGTTATTTCTCTTTACCTCTCCATATACCTCTTCCATTGGAAATGCTCTTAGGCAGGATCAACCAGAAGAATATCCGGAGCAAAAATCTCTTTCCACTTCTATCCGGCAAAGGTGATGCATTACTGTCATAATTGTATCAAATGCCAATACAAAATTATTAAGGTAATGCACCAAATCAGAATATCATTCAGAATGGGAATGATCAAAACCGTGAGGGGGAGAAATCAAACTGTCAAATCAATGCAATAACACATGAAGCCGAACTGCAAAGAAAGAATAACACAAGGAATCAATTTATTGTTTGAAGTAGCAAACCAACTTAGCTTCATATAAACTGTGATGGACAACAACAGATATCCGACAAAAAGTAAAAACATAATGCCTTGATCAAAACAGAACTTAAACAATGTAGCAAAACAGATTGACAATATATGATCGAAAATAGATGCGATGGAGGGTGTAAATAGGGGAGAAACAAGAACATGAACACAAAACAATCACCATTCCTGTCATTTGTTAAGTGAGACATTTTTTTTTCAACACGAGATTAATGAAAGTGATTTTTAATTAGAAAGAATAAACACATTGTACAGTTCTTCATTCTCTAGAATATGGCTCTACTCTAATGATAACACTAAGCCCAGGTTTAGTGAGCACAATGTCATAAACTGCAGTTCCTATATCTGCCTTGTTCAGAGTCGGGGCATCATTGACATCATTACTTTTCATGCCAACCATGTGCTTCCTATCCTGCAGCTTCTTCATGATTTCATATTTGGGCTCTACATTGCAACAAGAAAGAAAGTAAATATTCATCCCCAATTGCAAAACTAAAGAACGTAAATACAATAAGATGTAAAGAATGAAGATAAATGGGAAAAACCCCACCTGAAAATACCCCAGCAAAACCACCTGCCTTCTCAATCAGTTCTTTAAAAAGAAGACCGGCTACAGACTCATCCTTGTGATTACCAAGTAAAGAAGCGGATGGATTCATATTAACATGACAAGAAACTCCACCATGAAATTGATGATAACTTGCAGTCCTCGCAATGTTAAGAAATCATGGATGACATTGGTTTCTACGAATCAAAAATCTTATACCTCACCATATTCAATTGTTGTATTCGCCTCGGACCCCCTCAACATCCATTTCAGATTCATCCATATCAGAAGCACCATCTAAAGAATGCATCTTCTCTTCCCGACCAAGTTGCAGCTCAATGTGGTGATCATCATCATCCTCAGAATCACTCCCGAACAAATCCTTCTCATCCACATCTGAGATATCTGCACAAGTTTCAATCTTTTTCTTCTTCCCCCTAAAACCAACATGACTCAAAACATTTTCTCTCCAAACAACCAACGGATGCTTCTGAATCAACTCCGAGCGGTCATAAGCTTCATTCAAGAAGGCACTAAACCTCCTTCCCCTATCAGAAACATAGAAAATCCCACAATGCTTCAGCAGAAGCCTCATCAACTTCTGCGGCATGTTGAACTCCGGCCTAAAATGTGTTAAAATATCAGTCACTAATCTTTTCTCAATGCTAAAGCTGAGCAACTCGTGCATAATCGCCACCGCCCGCTTATCAAACTCGAGAGACCCGGCTTGCAAACCACTACCATCTGCATAAGGAGACAGGTACTCCCTTTTCTGAAAATGCGCGATTTTCCCACCATCGCGATATAACTTCTTGTAAGTAGCAGGAAATTTCAACGGGAAAGGCAGTGATAGCAATCCGGGTACATGATCACTGCAATCCTGCCCTTCAATTACACCTAAGACAGTCTTCTCCAGCTCCGTGATTGCCCAATTAGGGTTCCAGGACACGAGCTCCAAATACTCAGTATCATCAAAAGGTTTAAATGGATGAACGACCTTGAAATTATCAGGATAGTTATGGACCCAATTCTTCCTAAAGTCCATCGGAAACCCTAAATCCCGCCTAAAATGTGCGACCTTGTCAAGGCGCAGCCGCTTATCCGCCGCCATCATCAACATCCTAGTCACGTACTCAGCAGATTGCGCTCTATTTTTTTCAATGATTTCTTCTTCCTCTTTTACCAGCTCTTCGGCTTTAGGCGTCATCCCACACCAGATTATGCCCCTGCTGTCTTTGTACATCTCGAAGAGCTTCGGTGCTTTCCGAAGGAAATCTGAGAATTTGTTGGGTTTGGGGAGATTGATCTGCTTGCGATGCTTGTCGAGATTTCTCAAGGGAACGATGTTTTCGGGCTCCCCTTTGAGTATCTCAAACATATGCAGAATCTTGGACATTACCTTGTGCTTCTCAGCCGCGATTTCTAGGTCATGGACTCGCTTGAACTTGCTTCGGTCCTGAACCCTCTTGCTGGAAGTCATCCTTCGCAGTTGGAGATGTGAGAATGAGATGCAGTGCTGATTTTTGTAGTCATTCATGAAGAAGAATCTATAGCTGCGATTCATTGGAGGCTTGGACATCATGCTTCAAAATATTAGACAGAATCAAAATATTAGACAGAAATTGTATCCAAGTGTTTGGGCTTAAGAATTAGATGTGTTGTAACAATAACAACCCAATTAAATTTCAACATGTACTTCCCCATTAATTTACCAATTTAACTATCCTAAACATACTTTCTAAACTGAATAAAACATCTGCATAATTCCAAAGCTCAAAAGATCCTTATTTATTTTGATCTATACAAAAATTTAACATGCTTCTAATTTCTAAGCACAAATCATCAACGGTATCTATAGGCTAAACTACAATTCAATATTAATCATACTTCCCACTCAAATATATCACCAGAAAATTGGCATGCCCATGATCATAATCACATCATTTTCCCTTTGCTATTTCTCAGCGCATTAATCTTTCGTTACATTTGTTTAATGTAAAAAACTCTCCATCCAAACGCAGTTACTCAAAGCACACATAAATATAACTTTCGCAGAGGAACGAGGATAGAGAAACTTTCATTTACAAATTTGGAAGATAACTAAATAAAAGAAGGGTGTAGGGAGGTACTCTAATAGTGTCGAGTCACAGAACGGAGCTGTGATCGAGGATAGGCGTCTAGTGCCGGCCGGAAGGGAGAAAAACAGTGCTGTAGAACAGCTGGGTCGATACTGCTGGAGTCTTCAAGTCTGTCTCAGCATAATATTGCGCAATTGGGGCTTCGGGAATCCAAATTCAGTGATCGGAGCTGAAAAGGGTTCCAAATTAGGGCTGCGAATTATAGTTTCAAAATTGCAAAACAACCCTTCTTATTTACTAGTATGTATTTAATGGGGAAGAAACATACCTGTGGCTTGATGAAGAGGAAATGGCGGAAACAAGAACCGTAGAGAGAGACGATGGGTTCTGTTCTGTATTTCTTCAAATGAAGAAGACGATGGAGGCTAGGACACCATATTCGGGTATCTACTGATATTAAGGTGTAGCCCATATTGGTAAAAATCGATTGGTTAAATATTAAAATTAAGGCCCATATATGCAAAAGTTATAAACTTTAATCGAAATTTCACAAACTAAAATTGGATAACAAAAACTATAAAAATAAGTCTTACTATAATGAATTTGCTACAATAAGAAATCGACAAAATCGACTTTGTTGCATGAGGTCTTGTGTTTAATTCTCATTATTATTATTAGGTCATCCTCTACGCGGCGCGCCACCGTCCCGCGTTCCGTCGCGGAGACACGGAACGCTCGCGCAACGCGTTGCGGCACACCGGCCCATCCCGCGCCCGTCCCTGTGAGACAAGAGACGGGTTGTCTCGCCACGCGCCATGGCGACGTGGCGCGCCCCTGCACCATGCGTGACGCCCACTCGCCGGCCCGCGAGTGGGCGTCGTCACGCGCTGCAGCAATAAATCTTTTTTTTTAAAAAAAATCAATTTTTTTTTTAAAAAATGTAAACGGTAATATTACGGTTTATATTCGTATTTTTCTTTTTTTTAATTCATTTTTTTACTCTATAAATACTCCTAATTCATCCTCATTTCACACACAACTACACATCTATTCTTCCTAAATCATCTCAATTTCCTCTCCATTTTTCATCTAACATCTCATCACAAAATGTCCGGCGACGGCAACTCCGACGGTGGAGGCTCCGGCGGGTGGGATCTCAACGCGTTCGGCGATTGGGAGACCATGTACAACACACTGGGTGGTTCTGGTTTGTCGACGCCGGGCACCCAGGGTTCGGCGACGCCGGGGGATTACCAACCACCCAATTTTGACGTGGATGCATATGCCCGTCCCTCCGCCCAGCGGTATTCGCAGGGATTATTCCAAATTCGGGAGGATTTTCTCGTTGAACCCACGCCGGGAGTAGGCCGAGGCGGGGGAGGAGGCCTAGACAGTGGAGGAGGCCGAGGAGGTGGAAGCTCCAGGGCGGATGCCCAGGCGGGCGAGGAGGAGGAGGAAGAAGAGGAAGAGGATGAGAATCTAAGCCTGCATCCGTACAGCAACAACGAAACGATGGCGGTGTACAACGTCTGGATTTTCGTCTCGTACGATCCCATCGTCGGGAATCAACAACCCCGGAAGTGCTTCTGGGAAAAGGTCCTCGAGACCTACCACCAGATCAAGCCGAAAGGGTCCCGCAAGCGCACATATAAAACGCTCCGCTCTCACTTTGACCGAGTCGACAGACATGTCAAAAAATTCTGCGGCATCTACTCGACCGAAGCGGCGCACTACCAAAGCGGCGCCACGGGAGCCGACATTCTGAGGGCGACTTTGCGCGTCTACAACCAGGACACCGGCAAACAATTCAAATTTGTTGATGTTTGGCAGGCCATCAAGGACGAGGAACGGTGGGGCGGCGGTGTCTGCTCTAGCTTGGGCTCAACCTCGAAGCGCACGAAGCATACGACGAGTGACCAATACTCGTCTGGTGACACCGGTGAGGGAAGCGACGCACAAGAGGCCGCATCGCATGAGTTTGCGGGTACGGCCGGCGATGACGGGGGACCCAGCCATGGGCGCCGTCGGCCGCAAGGGACGAAGGCGGCGAAAGCGGCTAGAGCGAGGAAGGGCCGAGGCGAATCAAGCCAGGCGGCCTCGGGATCGGGCTCGGTGGGAGGCTCGAACACCCTTATGGCGGTGTACATGACCGCCACAATGGCGGACACTTCCCGCTTCTCGCCCGCCCAATACCAAGCCTGGTGGAACGGAATTGTGTATATGGCAGCACAACTTGGCCTTCCGCCTCCTATTGCACCTCCACCGCCTTCGGGGGATGATTCGCCGGCGGAGTAGTTTTTTTATTTTCTTTAAATTCTTATTTTAAATTATGCAACGTTTAATTTTTTAGGATTTTAATTGTGTGTTTTTTATTTTTTTAAAATTTTAAGTTGTATTTTTTTTATGTTGTCTGTTTTTTAATGAAGTGTGTTTGTTTTAATTGAATTGGGTTGGAAATAAAAATAAAAAATGAAATTGAATGAATAATAATTTAAGGGACGGTTTAAGGGACGGTTAAGGGACGGAGGGTTGCAGGTTCTGTCCCTTAGTTAATGGATGGAGTTAAAAGTACAGTGATGCCCTCAAATAGTAGTTTAAGGGACGGTATAGAGACAGCGTAGTGGATGGCCTCATGTACTCCTATTAAAATACATATCTTTAACTTAATTATTTCTATTTATACTTTTTTTTACCGATCTCATAAATTTAGTTAAATAAAATCTTATCAAACTTCCACATAATTTGCTAATCTTTGTTTAATTCTCTTCTAATGTATGATTTTATAATTCTTTACGTACGTGACTTTTTGTGGTTTTGAAAAAGTATAGACTAAGTTTCTAGACTAATTGTGTCATTTTTTTTATTCATAGTAGTAGTTCATCGTATTTATGTAGTCCTATTAAAATAAATCTTATGATATCAACGACTATTTAATGTGTTGATATTCCAACCTTTTGTCCTATCCTACCACAGTGAAGCACCGCACGTCTCTAATTATATTATTAGTAAAACTATAGGAAAAATTTTAAATATCAAATAGTAGTAGTACTAAATTTTAAATTAACCACACATATACCATATTATGAGTAGTATTTCCCTATTCAATCTTAACTCTTAAGTCGGTATTTAAAAGAACAGGCGTGGTGTTGAGCGTACAAACAAAATATAATATTAACAACACTTGAATTTCGGAAGAGCAAAGTGTCAAGATTATATTATAAGGTAGTACAAAAGAAAAAGACAAAAAAATAAAATTAAACGGCAATCGTGGTTGCAACCCACGTTGACCGGCCATTGACAACCGCATGCACTGGAGAAGCCGTCGGAGTGAAATACAGCGGCGAAGCGCAAGGCGTCGAAAACGGCGTCGCATCATCATCTCTACTGCAATCGTCAATCTTCACCTCCACCGCCGTCTCTTCCTCCGACCGAAAACACTCCTCCAAACTCACGCCGCCTCTCTTCTCATCTTCAGCAGGACATGGCGCCGGCGACTCCGTGCCCTCTCTCTCCTCCTCTTTGATGGTGAACAGAAATCTCGGCGGTCCAAACACTCCTTGAATTTTGAACAAATCGATGTCGATTACCTCCGCATCCGATTCACGATTCGAATTCCTTCCGTCGACGCCTCCGGAAATCGCAACCGGCGAGGTGCGATCGAGGTCCAGCTGAGGTCTTACGCAGAAGAAATAGAGGAGCTCCTTTGACGGTGTCGATTCGGATGAAGAGTAGCGCGAAATTCCGTCTCCGCCGCCGCTAGCGGCACTGGTTCGACGGCGGAAGGCAAGGCGGCGCCAAATGATGTAGAAAACCTGCGCGAAGATTGCGAGAAGCGCAATTGCAAATATTATCACTAGAGAAATGCCTAATTTGCTTAGTCCGCCTCCGCCGCCGCTGCTCATTTTTGGTAGGTGTATCAGCCTTGAACTATGATGCTAGTATATAGCAATAATCATGTGAAATTTTATTTGAGCAAAAGCTTTGAAAATTAAGGACGTTTTACCTACTTTAACAATGGAAATCTGGCGAAAAAAGTTTTAGATGGTTGAGACAGGAAACCGGAGATACCGGTTGCGGTGGAAATTCAGCCTTCGTAGTGACGTGTACTGTGCACTTTTATTTTGAATTAAATGCGCGGAAATTTACTTGACATTAATTTTGATATTGCAATTATAATACTAATAGTTATGCTAATCTATTTAGTTTTCAACATTTATGATTCCGCATTCTTCTAACAACACTTGTTTACTCTCGTTCTTTAACCAAAGCAGGTTGTTTATGTTCATTGTGTGTTTTGGTTGCTTTGTCAATAGTATTTTGTATGTGTGGTCACTGGTCAATGATGTGTGTCTTAGGGAAGACTTGTGTCTTTTACACTTGACTTTTGTAGATCCTATGATTATATTTGTCATCTGAACCTATATCTTTGTGATTCTTTTACTGATCTTCATATCTTTGGTATATAGTGATACATTTGTATGTGTTGACTCACTTTTGTGACTTTTATATTGTTTTCTAGTAGTAATGTTTTTGCGATCATTACCTTTTGTAATTTTTATTTTGTATTTAATCCACATGAAGTAGCAAATAGAAAGTATTGCAATAGTAATTAGCTGATTCCTCAATAAAAATAAATTACCATAAAATGACAATCAAGCATTATGGCATATATTTTTACAATCAATCAAATGAAAAAAAAATTAAGGACGAAGAGAGCATCATATGATACCCTATTATATCCATCTACTAGGCCCAAAAATTTACTCCGTATTTTATTTAGGAGTACCACTTTCTATCATCTTTTACTTACATAAAAAAATGAGTACAATTCAAGTGGTAAGACATATTCCTTCCAATTAATATATCAGGAGTTTGGAAACACTTGGACGTAATTTGGTGGCTATGTTAATTCAGGATTATTTTTTTTATCATTTGGTAGCATAGTTTTTGTTATCTCCAAAGCCCATGACTAAGAGCTGGCCCAAGATAATAAATTGCACTTTTGCAAATAAATTTTCTGGACTACAGGGTCTAACTATTTTTCTGCATCAGTCATGGAATATAACTTAGTATTATTTTGTAAACCATTTAAAAAAAATCATATAAATAAAAGTGCTATTTTTCTAAAATCTACCAAACATCTTAGTAATTATTTATCACATTTAATTAAGATAATTTATTAGGCTAATAATTTTATTTAAGATAATTTCACCAACCTATTAAAGTATGCCTTAATATATACTCCGTGGATGTTAATTATAACTAAAAACACAGCTTACATAGTCATATTAAGACATTAAATTTTTATTCCAACAGCTTTCATCTGTAAAGCACCATTGATACATGTATGTGGATGCTAAAAATTCGTATTGGATAGATTGCAATTCTTTATAAATATAAAGTTTCGCATATTAACATACAAATGTGGGGAGTCTGTCTATACATACAAACTTGCATGTTGTAAGTGACTTCTAACACTAGATGAAAAAAATGCATAGTAATATTGTGGCCTAACTAATTGATTTGAAAAGCAATAGTAAATTAGTAATTAAAATAGTGAACTCACTAGCCACTTAACATTGAATGATGATCACACTTTTAGTTACCTTAATAAAAGGCCACGCCACTCTAATGCACAAAAATTAAAGAGCCACATTGTTGCATACAACTCAAAAGAATGACTCTTGAAATACATTTTTGCGTTAGAGAAAAAAAAATGACCATCGTGATTAAATATTAAAAAAAAAAGTTATTGTTCGAGCTAAATCCAATTTTCCACCCAAAATTGATGGCATTGCCAAATAAGTTGCTTCAAGTTTGAACCCAACATGAATGGTGGCCCATGCTATAATTCTTATGGTCCAATATGAATGGTGAACCAAAAAGTCCATCATTGGGTGGAGGCCCATACTAGAATTCTTAGAGCATCCGCAGCGACGGACGTCTCGGCGAACGTCGGACCGGCGGGACGTCCGCCATTAGGCGAGCGACCGGCGGACGCGGACGTCGCTTGCAGACACCGGAGTTCCGCGGATTTCCGACGACGTCCGTCGTGATGTCCGCTATTGCGGGTTCTCGGCGGACGTCCCGATTTTTAATTTTTTTAATTCCATTTTTTAAAAAAATGAAATTATCATTGCATTTTCTCCGTATTCGTGTCGAAATTTTAATTCCGTAAATTGTTTAATTTGGTGAATTTGTGAATTTTTATTATTGTGGACGTCTGTCGGGATATCCTTGGGGATGTCCGTCATTGTGCAGTGGGATGTCCTTATGACGTGGTAGTGCAGTGGGAGGTCCTTATGACGTAACAGAAGGTGTTTTTGGGAAGCCCTTCGGGACATCCGTCCCAGTGTGGATGCTCTTATACCGAATACAAGCTTTGATCAATTTTGTAAATTATCTATATTATGCCATAACCATTGATAAACTCTTCGCCTAACTTATCTATTACTCCTCCGCCCACTACCAATATTGATAGTAGACATTACTGAGTTTAAATGTTAATGAGTATAGTAGAAAAGATAGAAAAAATAGTTGAAGTATATCTAAGTAGAAAAAAATATAGTGGGCTATATTACCAAAATGCAAATAGACTAAATTTTGTGAACGGATCATAATGGGAAAAAAAGAGTTTTAGTTATGAAGGGATGAAGTATTAATATGCAGTTGCGTCTGTATTAACTATGTTTCTATCTGTCGCTTAGTGCATGGTTGGTAGACATGTTAAATTAACACAATATAATTAATTAAGATGAACTTTAAGATAAGGATATGCTATCTCACTCTTTTAGGATATTAAATAATCCACCTTTTTGAAGACCTCATCTTATAGTTTACCTTTCGCAATACTCCTTAACAAAGGCATCTATGAATGAGGCATCATCTTAATTCACTATTTACCCTTGATGAACATTTTTCTATCAAATATTTTTATTAAACCTTGTGTAATTCTTAATAGTATTATATTTGGTGTAAAAATTCATATTTTGTTACGAACAAATGTGCCACCTATTTTCATATCAAGTCAATTGTAAAACTCCATCTATGTATTTATAAGAAATTAATCATACAACGATAATTAAGTGAACCGTGAGATATAACGGTTACGTAATGGTGTGCAAAATTCAAGCTAGTGAAACTTGGATTAAATATACCAACCCAAATCTTTTCTCGAACAAAGAATCAAATTTCTGAATTGTGGCCATGTGTCTCACAAAATTTAAAATAAAAACAAAAAAACATTTGTCACAATTGGAGTAGCCACCTTTTTACTCCATGCAAATGAATCAAATTCTCATAACAAGGTGGACGGCTTTCTTTCCAAGATTACACAAAATATTTACAAGATCAAACAATAGAAAAAGGAATATAGTAGGAATTTAAAGGTAGAGGAAAAAGAAAGAAAGTTGAAATTGATTAAAGTTAACTTTTCAATTATAATGCACGAGGTGTGCAGAAAAGAGAACAACTTTGTGTTAAAAGGGCTGTCCACTTTCTACACTTATGCTAATTAATTTATTTTAATTAGTCATCATGGCGAGTATCACCCTTCCTCCTTTTAAGGCAGAATTAGATTCCATATGCTTTCGAATAATTTATAAAATTATTCTTTGAATCTTTTGATAGATTACTAGCTAGCTAGCAAGACAGTGTCGGTGATATTCTATCCATAACGACCCTAATATATACTATTATCTATAGGATTAATTGTTTGTAAAAAGTCACAAACTTCAATCAAATTCTAGTTTATTTCATGTTTAATTTTTAAAATTTGAATAAAAAATCACGAAATAAAATTTTTTATGAAATGTTTCATGATGTTTTTTTCTACTCAAATCCGAAGCTTAATAGGTGTGCCAATTGTCCCATGATATTCTTTTAGTCAATTCCGACGATAAATAGATAGACACAGTATAAAATTTTGGTGATACGAAGAAATAATGACACATATGTGTACAATGTATTAATGAGTCAGACGACAAAACAACATCATTTTATGCCTAATAAACTAAAAATAACTCAAATTTATCAAATTAGTTTGAACTTCAAAATTTATCATTTCAAAATTTAAAAGGTACTGAACAAGCAAAATTTTGACATGATAAAACTACATAATAAAAAAACTATTTTTTGCAAAAGGAATTTCAGACTCTTAATTCATAAGTGTTCGGAAAACATAAGGTTGGACATGAATATTTAATAGACCACTTTTTTTCTCTATTACAATCTGCACTAATTCCCGGGAACTCTATTAAAGCATCCACAACAAATTCCCTATACAATAATGCTTCGGGTTTTAATTTATTTCAAGATTATGATTTTATTCTATATTTTGCGATTCAACTTCAGTCGGACTCGGGCCAAATATCAATGTGCTAAGTTTGGCTAAGCCAAACTGAACTTTGTAAATTCAGAAATATGTTTAGATTAATAATTATTCAATTTTGAAATAAAATGTTTTACCCATAATAGCACAAACACACTCATTGGTTACTTAATGTAGATAAAATATAAGTAATTGTATCTAGTTATAATTTTATATTTTCAAGACAAATATTTAGCTGACGAGTTTCATCAAATGAACTCGAACAAGCTATTTCCGAGCTGAACTTTGAATAACCTTGCCAGTGACTTGGTTCATCAATAATCCTAATGCTAGATTAACATATATAAACTCAATCCCAGTTTTAATATCAATTTATTTATTTAAAATAAATAGTAGGAGTATAAATTTAAAGGTTGTATTATAGTGAATTTGAGCTAAAGACTTTTACGATTAAGAGCATCCGCAGCGGTGAGTGGGCACGCGTCCGTCCGTCCTTGCCAGCGGCGCGGCACCGCCTGCTCGCCGCTGCGCTCTTGTTGCTGGTGCGGCGCTGCTCGATGCATCGAACACGTCCGTGCCAGCGAGCAGCTGACGTGGCGCGTTCTGATTGGCCAATGGCATTTCCGTTGGAAATTCATTTTTTTAAATAAAAAATAATACCAAAAATTAAAAAAATATATTTTCAGATTCCCAAAAATATGGCCGTTTTTTTGCCGTTTTTCTGGAATTTTTTTGATTTTTTTATATTTTTTATTCCCAAAATCATCTATAAATACACACATTTATCATTCATTTTTCACATCAAATCATCTCCCATTCATCTCTCATTCATATTTTTTCATACAACTTATCTACATCTTCCTCTCTCACTCAAACCCTCTCAAATGGATTTCACCAATCTCATTGCGGAAGCGGAGCGCGAAGAACAAGAATACTATGAACAATATCACGCCGCCTACGAAGCCTATGTCGCCGCGAATACCCCCGCCCCTCCTCCTCGACTAACTAGATCAACTCGCCGCTACATCCATCGTGACGGTGGGCGAGAGGATCGAAACAAGGAACACGATGCGCGATACCCGAGCCCACATTGAGCTACAAGAAGACCTAATCAAACACATTTGGGCGAAATTCGGCCACGAGTAGTGGGTTTTTTTAATTTTATGAATTTAATTATGTAATTTTTAATTTTTAGGATTTTAATTATGTACTTTTAAATTTTTAGGATTTTAATTATGTAATTTTTATTTTTTTGTAATTTGTAACAGTATTCCGTATATTTTTAATGCATTTTAATTTTGTGAAAATGTTTTTATTTAAATTGAATAATATAATGGTAGGACCATTGATCTTGTCCTTGCGGTAGAGCACGGATGTGGATGTTGTGCTCTTGCCTAAGAGCAGAGAGTAAAAGTGGGTCCGGGTCCACATCCATACTTGTTGGCAACAGCACGGATGGGATGCTCTAATTGGACATTAACCGCTTTATCACTATACGAACATGTCTTTGAATGAAGCATTGTGTGAAAACTTTCATTGGAAAATCTAAAGGTTCATGGAAACTAAAGAGGAAAGAAAATGTTATCTTTGTAAAATACGTCACAAAGCATGAAAGTAGTGCTATCTTTTGATTTTTTGTTTGGGAAGATTTTCCTTTTCTTATTTAAACCTTCTAAAGCAGAAAAGTTACTCCTACTTTGCCATACCAGTACGTTATGGATTCCTCACACCTTAATTTTTTGGTAACTTCAATTCACATTATTTATTTATTTATTTGGAATATTAATAACATAATGGAGCAGTTCTACTTCTCATGATAATATTAATTATAAAAAAATATACGATAAATGATAACTTGGAAAGCTGTAGCTCCGAATATCCTTTATTACTGTTTTGTTTGAGTTTGTATTTTTATTTTATTAAACCTTACTAGTAATAAAAATTGTTTATTGAAAATATGTACTGATGTTGACAAAGTCAATGCAATTAACACTATATATCTTCAGGAAGCTATCCGATTAACATCCCTATTCACACAACTCACTATTCTATAGAAATATCATACTCCATTTTCATCCCATCATTTACTTAAGAACTAACATCCACGATTTTTTATTCTTTTTTTCCCCACAATTTTTCATTCATTCTATTACATTATGTATGTATCTTGTCTCTCAATTTTGATTCATCTAATTTACTAATAATAATAATAATTTTATTATTATATATTTTAATTAAATTATATATGCAATTTATTTAAAAATATGAAATTCATTAAAATTTCATATATGAATTAAATGAATTATTTTTTTATAATTAACTAAATTCATTTGCCGATTAAATTTAATTGACTTGAAATTAATATCTAGTATATTTATTAATTTAGTGTGCTAATTAAATTCATATGCTAATAAAATGTAAGTATATACAGTATATGATTTTAAAAAAAACAAAAAGAGAAAAAAAGACACAAAATTGAGAAAAAGTGAAAAATTGAAAAAACACAAAAAGTGGATATTGATTTTGAACCAAGAACCCCTAGCTTTCGCCAAAGTATATTTCACTATACCTTAATTGAAGCTTTCCCTCAGTGTGAAGCTTATATTTCACATCGAATATACAATCAAATGGGAAGAGAAAACAACCCAAAAAATCTGTCTACTAAAGTTCATCCCATACTGAATAAACAAGTAAACACAGTAAAAAAGACTACACAAGTCAATTGATTTTTATAAATAAAAATCAATATTTCATAAAAAATGATTTTTAGAAAAAATAGAAACGAGTTTGGCCATGCAAATGGTCATCTTCGCCACACCCCATTATCCGCGGAGGGTAGTTTGCATGCTAAGTTGTCCCTCACTCTTTCCCTCCGCGGAGTGATGTCTGGCTTTCTACAATGCATCCCGCCTCTGTCTCGTTTAGCTGGGAGGGCCCCAAGGCCCGGGTTGAGAATGATCTAAAGTTGTTCAACATCATTATTTCTAGCAAAACAGCTTATGAATGAGCTACAATGGCTGTAACAAAGTAGTCTATTAAGTATTAAGGACAGCGACATAAATAGTACTCAAATCCGGAAAACATTAAAATAAACAAAAATTTAGTAGACACGTTATGTGGACTCGAATCCAAAAATTTTAATTTCAGACATTAATCGCTCTACTACTAGGCCTACTTACACACTCATAATATGCTAGTACATTTTTAACCCGATGTATAGTAAAATTTATATCTATATTTTTTACAAATACTTTTTGCCCCACTTAAAAATGTACTATTAACAAACTCCAAACGGCCTTTTACGTTGTATTTGTTCCCGACCTCGTAAAAACAAAAAGAGAAAGCAAGTTATTTTATCTCAATTTTTAAGACGTTATTTTCCTTTTTTTTTTGCTTTTACTTCTTTGTTTTACATTCTTTTTGTTTTTTTTTTCTAGTAGTTTCTTCTTTTCTCGTTCTTTTTTGCTTTGTGTTTAACATACTCGTCACCCTCCTCGAAGTCTGCACATTAATTCACAATTTAGACATTGAACTTAAACCAACATAATTATAATTAATGCGGTGATTCAACACCTAACCTCATCTCTTACACATGAGGTCAAGGCGTCAAGCCGATCCTTGGCCAGTTCCCTAGTTGTTTAGTGCCTTGACTTTTGAGACAAAAGATTAATGAGGGATACGTTGGGAAATAAAAAAATCTTCTAGTACTACTACTCCCTATTTTATAGTAGTGAAGACATTTCTTTTTGGAATGAAGATTAAGAAAAAGATGTGTAATGTATTAAACAAAGATAATAAAGTAAGAGAGATGGAAAAGTAGAGTGAAGAAAGTAAGAGAGAGAAAAGTAAGTGAGCAGAAATGTGTTGACTTTTACTAAAAATAAAAATAACTCCACTATTATGGAACATATCAAATTGATAAAATGACTTTATTACTATGGAACAGAGGTACCATTTTTTAAAATTTTGGAAACATAGAAGAAATTTGAAATTAACTCTACCATTACCAACCTTTTCGGAACGGGCCGAACTGCTTAATCAAGAACTTTGCTCTCGGCTTCTATATTTTTGCTTTCTTTTCTCTTTGAGGGAGTTAATCTTTATTCTTCAATATGAGTAGGTAAAAAAATGTCAGTAAAATTGTATAGATAAAACCAAACTAGTCTAAAAGTGCAATTGATACATTCATTTTCTATTCTGTGTTTGAGACTATATTTTCCAATTCATATTTGAAGTCTTTAATTGTTACTTTGATGTTTATTTTCCACATAAAATTTACTCCGTATTCATAAATATTCAAGGGAATATATTAAAAAAAAACTCAAAGTTTGGCAAAATTCTGATCTATTTTGTAACTTTAAAAAATACTTCATTCGTCCCACAATAATCGTCACTCTTTTTCATTTTTGTATGTCCTACAATAATTGTCTCAGTTCATTTTTATCATAAAAATGGTAAGTATGTCTCACATTCCACTAACTTACGTCACTCACATTTTATTATAAAACCAATATAAAAAAACCGGGTATCACATTCCACTAACTTTTCCAATAAACTTTTCTTTAAATTTCTTAAAACTCGTGCCCACAATAAGAGTGACAATTATTGTAGGACGGAGGGAGTAACTAATTAGTAGATAGTAAATCATACTTTTGACTATTCTCCAAATTATCCAATGAAATTAAATTTGTGGAGCATTGAGCATGACGTGGACGTTAGAATTGAGCATGATGTGAACATAATACATCAATATTTCAAAAGCTCAAAAAACATATTCAATTCCGCCGTACACGTCATACGTTCTCGGCGTCCATGTCGTGTTCAATTCTCCCCAAATTCAACTTTATGAGACAACAGAAAATCGCAAACTTACAATTTAATTGGTCATTTTGAATGTTAAGTGATAGACTAAAATTTGACCAAAATTTTGTGATTTATTTTTTTGCTATTTTGCCAATATTCAATTACTCTAGCTCAAGTACTTCTTCTAGTACTCCCAAGTTTCAGTATATGGATTAAATTCATATTTTCGACTTAGAAATTATGATGGGAACTGAGAATTCTATTATACCCAATAAAATAACCCAACTTACCTAGAAAATGAATGAAAAAAGAAGAAAAAACTACCGCAAATCCTGAATCTTAAAAACTACGCGCCTATCAACATTTTCAAGAATTCCCAAATCATCATCACCCTGATCTTGAAACGACATATTCAAATCCAAGAAACCGCCCGCCTCCTCCTCTTTCCGATCATCACCAGGAGAAGACCCCCTCGATCTGGAGTTGAAACTCTCGCAGCTCAACACAACAATTGCATCGCAGAGGCCAACCTCCTCCCCATTCTGACCAATAATCCTCCCCTTCTCAATCGCCCTCTTGATCCCCATCTGCAAGCCCTGATCCGCCTCCTCCAAATCCTCCACCAAGAAAACGCGGTGAGGATCCGCCGCCGCCGCCTCCGCAAACCTATCGATGAAGCTCCTGCACTCGTCCCTCCCCCGCTTGTTCCGGCTATCCGAATCCACGAAGGTGCTCAGTCCGAATGATGCGAAGTTTGAATGTGAGCCGAACACGATCTTGGCCAGCTCTCTGGCGATCTTCTCCTTGGCCTGGTTCTGATCCGGGCCGAGGAAAAGGAGCCACGTCTCTTCTTTAACGTCGCTGCTGTGGCTTTTCCTCCTCAGCATTCCCGACCTGCACTGCAGAACTGTTCCCGCGATCTCCGGGATGATCTCTTTCTGCCATGGAACCTTCTCCTCCAGCGCATTGCATAGGAGATTCAGATTCTCTGCGTTGAATTCTTTGAACCTTTGTGTTCCGTCCGTGTCCATGGCGTCCCCGAGTGATGGTGGTGACGAGGAGGAAGGTGTTTTGTGAACTGAGCTGCAGAATGAGTTCCATTTTTTGCATAGCTCCTTCATCGCATCAGATTTCTGAAATCAATAATTAGTTAATTATTGCTATGAACGAAACAAGTAGGATAAGAAGAGGGAAGACTTGTGTGCGTGCGCTAGCCTAGTAATAGTCTGGTTACTATTGCCTAATGTTAGAGGTCTCGTGTTCGAATTCATTGTAACGTGACCTTTAAATTTTTAGTTTATTTATCAAAAAACATAGAGGAAGGACTAAGTGAAGGCCTTACACTCCAAATAGCTAGCATGATATTTATCCGTTGTCATTCGTGACTAAGATGCACGACAACAATAATATTACCAACGGACTCGTGTCCATTAGTAGGATGTTCCAACAGACATTCTCTGTCGGCGAATTTTTACCAATGTGCAATTAATCGAACGGGCTTGTGTACCAACGGAAATATCCAACGTGCAATTATCGAACGGGCTTGTGTACTATCGGAAATATCCGTTCCACTTTTTGTAGGGGTATGATTATTTTGGACTATATAGTATACAATACTAAAACACGAGATAGGTAGGCACCTGGTATTTGTCATTTAGTCTTCTACTTTCATCTTTAAGCCAAGAAGGCAATCTTGACAAGGCTGGGCCGTTAGCACCGGCTTCCAAGTCTCGTACTTGGCCGTGGAATTTCTCCGAACATTCCACGCAGCAAGAAAGCTTCACCTTTCCATTTTCTCCACCTTCACTCTTCTCATCACTGAACCAACTCAGAAATTTCTAAATCAGTATTTACACACTCTTAATCAACTTAGGTTATAGTAATGATAAATCTTGGAAAACAAATATACCTTTGGGAAACAAGGGTGAAGGCCAAGCTATTAACAGGAATGGTGAGAGGATGGAGCCCCCAAACAGTTTGGAGAGAGTGGTAGCCATTTCTACACTTGATGTAAGTTTGGAATGTGGCAATCCCCATCAGCCAAAACCTCTCAATCTCTCCAACGCTCCAAACCAATCTCCCGATCTCCATGATCATGTGCTCCACAGAGCAGTAGTAGCTCCCTTCCCTCTCCACATAATCACTGATCCATTTCAAATCTCCAAGATACAGCACCACCCCTCTCCCGACCAGGCTCTGCACGAGGCGCGTGAGCTCCCTTATCTTGAGCTCCACCTGGTCGCGGTGGAGGTTGCTGAAGGTGTAGAGCGGCGGGATGCTTACGAACTTCACCTCTTTTAAAGACTCCGCCACCTCCCCTCTCTCAACCCTCTCCATCAGCGCTTTCACAGTAGCTTCTAAGCTGGATGTGTTCTCTCCCACTAAGGCCAAGCTCCTTTTGTCCTTCTTAAATAGTAGTAAAGTGTTGATTATCACATCCAAATCTTCGTTCCTGGCTTCTGCTGCCGGGGTGGCTGGAGATGAGAAGATGGTTTGTTTTGGTGTGGGAGAGGGAGAGGGAGAGGGAGAGGGAGAGGAGGTGGAGAGGTGCAAGGAGATTGCTTTCTCGACGTTGATCTTGACCTGCGTGCTCGAGAACCCGGCCTCTCTCATGACCCTGCTGACGCTGGGGTCGTCGAGGATGGAGATGATGAGCTGCTCGAGCTCGATCTTCACTGCGAGGAGAGGCTGCTGCTGCTGCTGGATGTTGTCTGTGGAGCTGCCGCGGCGCTGGTGGGCCTGGGCGCGCTTGAAGGCGGCGACGAGGGCGTTGGAGATGGCCGGAGAAGGGGAGGAGGAGGCCGGGAGGCGGTTGAGGGCCACGTTGAAGCAGAGCTCGAGGGCCTTGCACTGGAGGGGGTGGGAGTGGGAGTCGAGGCACGCCACGCGGAAGAGGCCGCCGGGGGAGGCCGAGAGCATGGTGCTGGCCACGTGGAGTGGGGTCACTTGTGCATGGCCGCGGCGCTTCGCCAGCACCACTGCTTGCTTCACCATCCCGGCCGCCTCCGCCGTCAGGGCTTGCTGCACCGCACAACTGCCGCTAGCTCTCATTTTGTTTCAATTGGTTATTATGTTGCATGAAAATGGAAAAAACATTAGTGGATGTTGTGTGTGTGTTTGTTGTTGGGGAATTTGTTAGGAAGACTGTTAAATATAGACAGGGGAGAATGGGGATTCTTTTCTTGTAGATGAGGTAAAATAAAATAAATTTTGAATAAAAGTAAAAGTGTGTTATCTGATTTGTGACACTTATGTTTGGGTGTATAGGAATACATACCTATATGTATGAGGAATAATGTATGGTTGTGATGGCAATTATAGAAATAGTGCATTAGTCCAAAGTCGAATGTTGCAGTGGGAAAGTGGAATGCATGTGCTGACAAGGAGGAGGAATACCAAAGGCAAATCAGCTTTATCTCTATCTCATTCTTTCTCCATACATTTTATAATCATTTTATTCTACGCATATATATTTATTGTGGTGTTAGTGGGACTCTACCTTTCATGCAGATTATACACTACTTAAATTAATATATAATCACCATTTCTATGATTCCTTTGCTCTTTTTTAGTTGTGTGATGGAGTGATTGCAATTTGTACCATGGTTGTTCATCTTTATTAATATGAGTACCACTAATATCTCATTGTTATTTCTTCATGATTCTATATTAGAAATTTGGAGGCAAACATAATTTACTTCACATTTAATCAATATCTACTAGTATTCTCTAATTATTGGAGAATGTTTTATCGATCATTATAACTAAGTGCAACTTTTCCTTTTTTCCCAATCACTGCAGGTGGCCGTAGTGTGTTCATTCTATAGTATAGTTATCTGAATCGGGTAAAAAGTTTTACAATTTTTTTTTACCAAATGATGAATAACGCTTTAATATAAATGAGTAGTTCGTGGGCACAAACACAAAAAAATAAGTATGGTAGAATGAATAAACACAGAAAACGAGGAGGTGGAAAAGTGAAGCAAGGTGTGGGGGCTGTCTGTTTGAAGGAATCGGGAACTGTGTACGATTTTGCTTCCTCAACCAAGCGAATAAAGCCTCTCTCCATTTA
Source organism: Salvia splendens (assembly GCF_004379255.2). Taxonomy (NCBI): domain Eukaryota; kingdom Viridiplantae; phylum Streptophyta; class Magnoliopsida; order Lamiales; family Lamiaceae; genus Salvia; species Salvia splendens. The sequence continues at coordinate 24,493,576 of NC_056045.1, forward strand.
CCTAAAGTTTATAAAGCTTTGCATGCAACCTCCTTTTCTCTATTTTGCATGGGGATTATGATCTTCCTAACCATTCCCTAACCCCCCTCTTTCTCTCTCATAATAAGACAAATGATTAATTAGAGTTGAACAAGCCAATGGCAACTTCTTGTATACTTGATTTTCAAAATGGATTGAATATTTTGAATTTTAAACGGTCTTGATTGCAATACGTAGTGATAATGTATATTTAATTGGAGAGCTTGGGGGCATTTGCGATATTTGTGATGTGCTAAAAATATGATTCATTGTTGTGTGGAAGTATATGATTTATTGTTGTTTATTCATTTCCAAAAACAATTGAAATTTGAATATACCTTCTTTATATCTCATAAATATCTCAACACATTAAATAAATATACAAAATTAAAGGCAATTTGTTGCCGCATCAATTTTGATTATAACCACCAAGGGTCAATTGTAAATACTAGTAAAAATTATGGTTTTATATTTCAATTTCAAAAGTTATGGAATTGACTAGAAGTTAACAAAAGGTTGTGATTTAAATGACAATTATTCCTAAAAAAAGCTTTATGAAGATTTAAATAAATTTTAATTGCATATGTTCGCATGATAAGTTTTGCATGCAAAATTAAAATATGCAAGTATGAAGTATCTCAGCATACTTTCATCACACTGATCATACAACACAAACATATATATCATGTTTCATTTGTGTTGAAGTATAATCAATTGTTGTATGTAAGTATGGTTCATTGTTGTGCTCAGGTATTTTTGAATTATGGTTGATGTAGATTTGTTTTCAATGGCGAGAGAGTGAGAGTGAAATGACTAGCGTGAGAGGGAGAGAGGGAGAATTGGAGTTATTGATTATTTTTTACCAAAAGAACCCTTATTGATGTAGTTCCAGCGAATGACGCCCAAACGTCAATTGTGTCACAATAACGTGAAATTCGCATTGCGCTTGTGAAATAGGCCGAGGAGTAATCTTTCTATTGTTTTTCCGGATTTATTTTTAATTTATGAGATTTGTTTTATTTCCTTTAAATTATTAGGGTTGTCTTTCTATTGTTTTTCTGAATTTATTTTTAATTTTCGTAATTTTGCTTTATTTCCTTTAAAATATTAGGGTTTCCAAACCACGTGGATTTCATTGAGACTGATTACATCTCTATATATATGTATACAAGATGCATTATTGTATATATGGAATGGCTCGTAATTATTTAATTTACATCAACTTTATTTTTGGGGCAATACGTACCTTGTTTTAGCCGTGTCCTGATTTTTCTCAGCGTGTTAGGTATAGAAAGATGAACCCATGCATTGGTCACCATCCATTTCATATCAATCTCTATCTTTGATATCCAATTCGGATAAGAAATAAAAGGATGAAATGAATATTATAACTCAATAATTTGCAACCCAATGAAAATGATGAAAAGAATAACTCAATAATTTTCATCTTATTGAATCATTTACCTCCTTTCTTTTAACCTAATGCTTTCTTGAACATAAAGAAAGGTCAAACGACAAAACCAACACTTCAATAATATACATTGTGAAATAATAAAGCTAGGATCAAAATTCTGAGTTTATGTGTGTGTTCTACTTCTATAGGAGAGGAGAAAAATGCACTTTAATTCTCTGTAGAAGTGAAGAAAAACTGAGAAGGTTCTGCTCAAGGGACCCAAGACATGATAAATTCTGCAAGCAAGAATATTTCGAAATTGTTGTACTACTCAAGATTTGTCTTATCCCTACATGTATTTGTATACATGTATGTATGCATGAAAACACATATATACATGTACAGTATATTTGTATATATGAATATGGGTATGTATAAATCACCTTGATTTTTAGTGTTTTTTCCTTATGTATTGATGTGCACCATTTCATGTATAAATATAGCTAAGTATTATCTTCATTCAAAGGTAGTCTCAGTCAAAAAGGGGTCTTCCTATCTTTGATGGCCTAAAAAGACATCCAAATTAAGAGCACCCAAATAAACTGTATGAATTATGAAAAGTTCTCTACTACCACTAAAGCACTCTCGTTTGAACCAAATTTAACTCTCTCTCTTTATGTATATATGTTCCTTTTGATAACTATTTGACCCTTGCTTTGATGTCTCCCTAAGTAAAGAAACCTTGTTCAAATAGGTTAAATCTAGATAGAGCTACCAAAACTATTGGTCATATTAAATTTAATTACCTCTTCACATATATTTGTTGAGAAGAATAAAAGAAAAGTATGTGTGTGTGTCAGGAGATAATAGAGGATTAGCACCCCCACTAATTATCTTTTCTCTCTCTTGCTTAAAGTAGATTAAAAGCACTATTAACGAAAAGCAATGTATGGCACTATCTACTCAAAAGACTTATGCTTTTCGACCTTCAAATACGCGTAAGGGGCCATGTGGATTAAAGCGATTTAATTTCTTTTCTAAAACACATAGATTTAGGTCTTCTAATTACTAATTATGTAAGAGCGAATATATATTTATGCACAAAAAGTTTGTATTTGTTGGTGATGATTATCTAATCTAACTATAATTAAACAAGTTGGGCTAGCTTGAATGCATCTCCGAATAATTAAATAATGAAATGAAAATGACATAGCCTTTAGGAGATAGATCAAGATTAAAGTGAATGATTACATGTTTTAGATTAACTGTTCTTTGATCCTTTTTTGCAGCGTTTCATTGTAAGACGTTTATTTATTTGATTCGGTTCTATATATGTTTTTGGTTTGAAAAAAAAGAAAAAAAATTAGCGCAATAACTATTCCACCAAAATTTTATTATTATATGAGAGTGGTTGGAAGCATATGTGTATTAAAGGCACACAACAAGGGGAAAAGTTGTTGCGATTTCCACATGACAGCCTTCTTAATGCAAAGGTGACGGAATTACGTAACTCATTCTTCTTTTTCCTCTAAAGTTTCCTCACTAGTTTTTCTCCTATGTTGTCGGAACATTAAATTATTCCCCTAATTGATACTCCCTCATCTGCGATTAGGAGTTCCATTTTGGTTCGTCTAACAATAAGAGTCTTAATTCACTTTTACTATAAATAACAACTAGATCTCACATTCCACTAACTTTTTACTCACATTCCCTTATAATATAAAAGTGAGACTTGCATTCCACTATCTTTTTATATCCACTTTTCTTCATATTTCTTTAAACTAGCACCAAACTCAAATGAGACTCCTATTCGCGGATGAAAGGAGTATATGCTAAAAATGTTTCATATCATGTGTCTATATTAGCGAGCACCTGGTGACTAATACTCCCTTCGTCCACCAACATCTCATTTTGCCATTTTTGTCTGACTACCAATAAATATCACATTTGGTTTTTTCTATTTTTATAATGGACCTCACATTCAGCTAACTTTATATTTCATTAAAACTAATAATATAAAAGTAGGATTCACCTTCCACTAACCTTTTTAATTCACTTTTTACATTGTGTAATGTGTTATGAGAATGTGGGTTTATTCTACTTTTGTTAGTGGAGAATATGACCCACCTCATTAGAGGAAAACAGTTTTCTTAAATAAAATTCGTCTATTTTTATGAGACATTCCAAAATGTTAAATGTGATGATATATTAAAGGTAGGAGGGACTACACTTTTCAAAATCAGTGTCCAGTCAAATTTGGCCTTGTAATATTGGACGGAAGGAGCAATATTTTGGAAAATAGAATTCCGAGAGGTTTCTGAGCATATAAATGATCGGTAACTGTCATATTTACCTGACATAATTTGAACGCGAAATTTAGTGTTCAGTATTGTTTGGCATTGAAATAATCAAGAAATAAAAAAATAATAGGAGCCCCGAAATTGGCAAAGCACTTAAGTACTCGGTCACACGACCGAGTTATTTCAATGCCAAACAATATTGAACACTAAATTTCGCGTTCGAATTATGTCAGGTAAATATGACAGTTACCGATCATTTTATATGCTCAGAATTATCGTAGACGCAGGAAAAATCTGCCAATTATTCACCTAAAATTGGGCTGCTTCCAGTCACTCTTGAAATACTATTGGGCCACTGAATTTCTCATAACCCATCAAACAGTCAGTTGGGCCATGAAAGAATGAGATAATATCTCATTTATATCGGGTCAGGAGGGAAGCTGAGTTCAAGCATTGGGTTAGTGGGATTGGGCTGCCACAAATAAATGGGCCTCGAACTTGGGCTAGTCAGTTGTATCTAGTACTGGGGAAAAATACCGAAATACCAGCCTTATCGTACCGAAAAAATACTGAAAATACCGAATTTTTGATATACCATGATTTTCGGTACGGTATGATACCATACCGAAATATTTCGATAAGGTAAAGGTATGATTATATACCGCGGCATACCGAAAATTTGGAACATACCGTAATTCAAGGTATATACCGTAAAATATAAATACAATTATATACAAAATATATTTTATATGTTTTTAAATTATAAAATCTATTGTGAAATATAAATATAATATGAATAAAATATGGTATTTAATATATTATTTAAAATATAAAATATAAAATATAAATAGTATTCTAAAAACTTAAGTATTCAATTTTCGTTGAAAGTTAGGTATACCGCAAAAGTATGGTATACCGAATTTTGGTATGACATACCGAAAATGAGGTACGGTATCGGTATGAAAATTCTTCATACCGTAAATAAGGTATACCGAAGTTCAGAAACGCGGAACAATATCATACGTAGAGCACTTTAAGGTCATAGTTAGTTAATTTTTAGGTCATGCTAAAAAAGCATGACCTAAAATGATCTTAGCATTACATTAAACCCAATTATTAAAATATGACCTAAAATTGCTTAATTATGACCTTCCGTGTTTTTGATTAATTATTGACCATTAGATCATCTAATCCTAGGGTCAAGATTTGGACTGTATTTCTAAATTTAAATGCATTTTTATTTTGATCATCTCCCATAGATGAAGGTAGAAATTAGAATAGTTAAGGGCGGCATGTCTTATTTATCCACAGTAGTTCATTTATTGAAAAATTGAGGTACGACCATACTAAATAGATTTGACACATAGAGCAAGCCTTGGATTACACTTAACACCCGAATTTCGATAATAATATAGCTTACTCACTTTTTACTCATTTCCAATCTGATCGTCCAAAACCGTACCTCAACACTTACTACAAGTTCAAGTCATTTTGCCCACCTTATTTTTGGACAAATACGTTGATTTGGTCTAATAATTACTATGAAATTTGTAACAGTTTTAGCTAGCGCCACATAAAAGAAATTTTCTATATAGAAAATGTAATACAACAAGTGATCTGGCTAAAATTGTTGAAAAGTCACTCAAATGCTCTCTTAGAAGAAAATGCATTGTTTCTTCCATGCTGTCTTTTTAAGTTACTATGCTTTCTAATACTCCAACCGTTCTATAAAAATAAGCCGAATTTCCAATACTCCATCTGTTCTATAGAAATAAGCCGAATTTCCTTTTTCATCTGTTCCGTAGAAATAATCCATAACTATTTATGATTTTTCTTTTACATTCTCTTCTTACTTTATTATTTATGGGTCCCACCATCCATTACATTATTTTAACTATTTTTTCTTCTTCTATCTTATTTTTATCAATTACACATTAAAAACCGTGTTATCCCTAATTAGTCTATTTCTATTGGACAAATGAGTATCTGAATATAGATACGTATTATACTAAAATTGTTTTCTATTTTACGGGAATTAGTTATATAGGCTAATTAAAATTACAGAAATACACCAGTAATAAAAATTAGAGTTGGTAGAGAATGTTCAAAATGCTAATTACATGTCACCCGCATTGTGGAAAAGCAAAGCAATACTATAAAACTGCCAAAACGGATTAGACAAGGAAATACAATATTGCAGCGTGCATCCTTGCTCTTACAGTTACAATCCACCTACATTCGATCCATCATCCCATATTTAACTACCTCACACCCTCTCAATCCATGGCAAACACAACAATCAAAATTCAATGGCGTCGAAGCCCTCGAAGCCCCTCACCTCCTCCTTCCTCCTCTTCTTGATAGCCCTCCTAGTCTTCACCACATACTACCTGAGACAGCTTCACGAAGACTTCCAAATCTACCCCAAACCATCACTAAATCCGGCCTGGTACGACGTCGTATCAAGGGAAATGGGGCATGAGTGGTTCAACATCGCGCTGGTGAACATGGATGAGGACGAAGCCGCGGCGCTGGAGACTAAAGGGAGGGTTTTGAAGGTGGAGATGGGCCGGTTGGATGAGGGTTTGCGATGGTCGGATTTGTTCCCGGAGTGGATCAACGAGAGCTCGACGAAGACGAGGTGCCCGGAGCTGCCCATGCCGGAGTTCGGGAGGTACGAGGAGCTAGATGTGGTGGTGGCTAGGGTTCCTTGTAGGGAGTGTGAGGGGAGTGGGTGGAGGGATGTTGCTAGGTTGCATGTGAATTTGGTGGTGGCTAATTTGTTGGTGAGGAGTGGGAGAGTGGGAGGTGGTGGGAGGCCGGTTTTGGCGGTGTTTTTGGGGTGTTGTGGTCCGATGTGGGAGATTTTTCGATGTGATGATCTTGTGTTGCGACTTGGTGATTCTTGGATTTATAGACCCGAGTTGAGGAGGATCAGGCAGTTGGTGCACCTCCCGGTCGGAAGTTGCCAGATCAGCCCGGCGGTAGCACAATCCGGTGAGCTACTAAACCATAATTAGAGGGAAAATTGTTAAATAAATCAAGAATATTGGTCAAATGTTGGTCCACCCGACACTTTTTATTGAAAAATAAATCAAAATGTTTGAGAATTCGCAATTATTATCACATCCTTGTGTTTTTCTGGTGAACTACGTGCTGAAGTAGCAACAGTTTAAATATGTGGACAATACGTCATTTCATACTTAATTTTGAATATTGTTTTGTCCACGTATTTTAAACCGATTCCTACATTAGCGCGTAATTGCCAGAAAAAAAGGAAGGATTTTATAATCGTAAAAATCTCAAACTTTGTGGTTTATATTTGAATTTTTAAAGTGTTGGACGAACTCGAATTGCCTATCTTTATGTAATTCGCCTTTCTTAGAAACCCTTTTTTTAGCCCTGTTTTACCTTTTAGGACATAGAATTATGTGTGTTTTCCATTGATATTATACTTGGATGATAAATCATTAAAAGCATAGCATGATAGTAATTCCTAAAGTAGGAAAAAAGTTGGTTCGATATGCTAGACGAATGAGAGTGGTTTCTTGAGTAGTAGAGTTAGGAAACTAATCTTACTAATTCAGATCAAAATTAAGTGGTGGGTTGTGTTTAGGTTCAGAATTAAGAGGTGCAGAAGCATACGCGACAGTGCTACATTCTTCCGAAGCATACTTGTGTGGAGCCATAGCTCTAGCACAGAGCATCCTCCAAACAAACACGACCAAAGACCTCATCCTCCTCGCTGACGACCACATCTCCCCCGAATCAATCGAAGCCCTCCAATCAGCCGGCTGGAAGATCAAGCGAATCCGACGGATACGAAGCCCTCAGTCGAGGAAGAACTCCTACAACGAATGGAACTACAGCAAGCTCCGCCTCTGGCAGCTCCTAGACTACGACAAGGTCATGTTCATCGACGCCGACCTCATCGTCACCAGAAGCCTCGACCACTTCTTCACCCACCCTCAAATCTCCGCCGCCCCCAACAACAAGGAAATCTTCAACTCGGGTCTCATGCTTCTAGAACCTTCCCTCTGCACCTTCAGAACCCTAATGAAGAGAAGGTTGCGATGCACGACTTAATTAATTTTTCAAAAACTAATTTAAGATCACTTCTATAATACTTATTTTTGTTTTATTTGCCAATAGGTGGCTGGTCCGCTCCTACAACGGTGGCGATCAGGGCTTCCTCAACGAGATGTTCCCATGGTGGCACCGCCTCCCGAAGAAGATCAACCACCTCAAGTTCTTCCGGTCGGATGGAGACCACGAGCACCAGATAGCGGATGATGCCTACGCGCTGCACTACCTTGGAATGAAGCCGTGGATGTGCTACAAGGACTACGACTGCAACTGGGACAAGGCGGCCACGCGGAGATTCGCCAGCGACTCTGCCAATGAGAGGTGGTGGCACGTGTATGACGGCATGCCGAAGAAGTTGAGGCGGTTCTGCGCCTTGACGCCGGAGGCGGATGCCAGGATTAGAAACAATAGGGTTAAGGCGAAGCATGCTAAGTTTGGTGATGGACACTGGAGGATCAGGGTGAAGGATCCCAGGCAAATTCAGTTGTCATGATTACTTTGTTTGTTATATATATGTGTAAAAATTAATTAATTTAAAATGAATTTGTTGTCACCACTAGCGTCATTGCTGCTAGAAGTGCTACAAAGTTTGATAGAAGAAATGCATGTTAAATACTTTGAAAATGATTCAAAGATTAATTAGTAAAGTACGGGACATTTGAGAAATTCATTTTTGCAATAACAGCTTATAGATCAGCTTGTATTGCTGGAAATTGAACTGAGCATGTTTTTATTTGTTTTAAACTCATTGCTCCAATTTCTCTTTTGATGAAATGGGTCCAAGTATGCATATGCATACCAATTAATTCCCATGCATATATAGAACGGATTTATTAGGACACATCTGACATCAAACCTAAATTTGAATCTTCGAAAATTTGATCAAATGACTTGAACTTCTCATGTGAGTAAAAATTAACTTTAAATTTTCTAATATTTTCATATATTTTTGTTAACAATTGTATAGACAATAATCTGCCAATAAAGGACTTAAGGACCGGAAGAAGAAAACATATGAGACCGTTGGAATATAAGATATATGTTGGAGGATTAATTTAGTTTGGAGGAAATATTTGAGATGACAATGGGTGAAGTATATAAGGACCAGAAGGAGACCGTTGGAATATAAGATATATATTGGAGGATTAATTTAGTTTGGAGAAAAAAAATTTAATATGACAATGGGTGGAATATATGGGAAATAATTTAGGAGATGTTAGTGATGTGAGAAAACTAGGAACACTTTATTCTCAAACTTCTCAAGTTATTCAAAATGATAAACTCTCAAGGCATTCCTAACTCATTCTAGTAATCTCTACTTAATTCTTTTATATTCTAAATATCTAGATTTTCTTAGATAATATCTGTAATCTAGAGAATTCTCTTAAAATATCTAGATATTTTAGTACCTACTAATATCTAGAGAATTATAAATAATATGTAGATATTTTTATAATATCTACATATTTTCATTACAAAATTAAATTTATTTAATACTAATATTCTAACAGAGACTCCTTCGTAAAGAAATTAACTAAAGCCCAATGAAAAATTAAGTTTGATCACTATAGACATTAATATTGAACTCTTTTGTCCACTATCAAGTTATGAATAATTTAGATCATTTTATAATTAAATTATTCCAATGTGTTTAACATATTTAACATTCATTACTTAATCAAATCTGAACTTATAACACTCACCCCAAATGTGTTTAACATATTTAACATTCATTGCTTAATCAAATTTGAATTTATAATACTCACCCCAGCCATCCATAAAAAGTAATTCCACATAGTGAATGACATAAATTTTAATATGAAATTGGGAAAATATAAAAGAGAAAGAATTTTTTGGTAAAGTAGCATTGGAGGTGGGCTATATAATTAGCAGTGTTTAGTTATTGGAATTTTTTCTTTTTAGTATGAGATGGGTTTTGGTAGACGGACGAAACATGAGACTATTTTTATGAACAAAGAGAGTACATTTTATCAAGAGTGGGACTAGTCCATGAATCTTTATTTATTGTATGAAACCAATTCTAACTTATCATGCTCGCATAGCTTTTCTTGAATACCCTTTTGTAGTGTTATCAAACATGGTTTCTTTCTGCCAACATGGCTCATAGTAACTTCAATACCTAAAATGTTAAAAACCACAACCCAAGATGTAAGTACTTGCTTGGGTTGCGGAAAAACCATCACCCATTGATATCGTATATTCAATATTGGAGTTTGCATAACGGAATACAAACATTAAAAATTGAGCCTTTAATCTTAGTTACGTACCATGAAAAACGTTTCACATTGTGAATTCTTCTAGTATTACACCACACGCCGTTGTCCTCCGTCAACCCAAAGATTAAATAACTTCTCCTAAACACTACAACCGTTAATCTCTTTTGCATGCCTCACCAAATGATCCTTTAATTATATAATAATCAACATTTCCTACAGTGCAAAAGATTTGAACCATTTATTTGACAAATTCCGAAGTCATGGCACAAATGCTTATTTGCACATAAAACAGACTGCAAGAGTATACATGCTTTTATAGTATAGCTAAAGCTAGAGACGCGTGTTGAATCATGATGTCCAATATGCAAACTGACTACTACAAGCAAGTTTCATATACTATCTGAAAAAATGAGATTTTTAACTTACATATTTTTTATAACTAAAATAGATTAAATGACAACTAATGAGTAAATGCAAGTAAATAGTTGAATAATACATATTTGGATAGAGTGAATAGTGGGTTGATTAGAGAGATCACCTAATTTTTGCTATGTCTGAGTTTGGGCCATTTATATTGGGATAAGAAATAATGAAATGTGGACACTTTAATTAGAACCGTGAGTTAATTATAAACTTTCTAAACTTCCTAACTCACTGCCTCGTGCATGGAATCGCCTCGACCTCATTAAATAAGCCAGATAAATAGGTCATTGAATTGGAGTCTCTGTGTTGTGTACATTTTCAGGTTTGTTGAGTGGTCTCTTTCTTGTAACAATATATAAATACCTTATTAATGTAATTGACATTTCAAAGTAGATCAAGTCATATATATTTAGAGTTCTCCATTAACATAAATACATTATATTCCACTTTTATCATTTCGTACTTATTGTGTTTTATTAATGTTGTGTACTAGTGTTATTTTTTGTAACACTTCAAAATGATATTTTAATTCCAAATTAGGACATAGATGATAATTTTATTTGCATGTTAACCCTATAGCATATTGTTATTTACGATGAAAATTTCATAATTAACATTAATTATATGTAATTTTCCAACATTAGGGCTTGTTTGATAAGAAAGATGAGATATAAGAAGATTTGCAAAGTAAGATAAGAAATGCGGGCATCGTGTCAAGATAAGCTCAGATAAGGGTTTTCCCGTAGTTGTTTGGTAGAAAATAAATGAGGCAGAAATGCTAACCGACCAAATTTGTGAAATATATATGACATATCCTTCTATTTTGAGGAAAAAACTGCGGGCTTGGATGGGTCATAGAGGATAACACAGGCTTATATGATAGGTTAACTATGATACCAAACACTTAAAAATAGTTACTCCCTCTGCCCGCCATTAAATGTCTTATTTCTCCTTTTTCATCCGTCGGCCAGTAAATGTCTCATTTCACTTTTACTATATTAGTATATTTGGTACGTGGACCCTATATTACACAAACTCATTTTAATCATATTTTATTATAAAACCAATATATAAAAATAGATCATACATTTCACTAACCTTTACTACCCACTTTACTTTATAAAGTCAAACAATTTCTTAAAATCCGTATCGGTCAAATATGAGACATTTAATAGTAAACAGAGAGAGTATATAAATATCTATATTTAGGCATTACCAACTTATCGAACATGTCCTATATATAAAGTTAGAAGTTTCATTACTAACGTACTGATGAGTGATGACTAATAATGCAACACCACCAAACTAATTCATAAAGGTATTGATACCTTAATTGCTTTTAATGTTTAAATGATCAATCAAATTCATATTTAAATTAAGGGAACCAACTATTGGCGGTTAACCTATAATTTTATTAATGCTTTTTTTAAAAAACCTATATTTCTATTAAATATGAACACAATTAGTAATTTATACTCCCCCGTTCCTTGTTAATAGAGATATTTCTTTTCGGCACGGAGTTTAAGAATAGTGTGTTAAATGGATGGTAAAAAAGTAAGAGAGATGAAGAGAGAATAAAGTAAAAGGGAGAATTACTTTTTGCCAAAAATAGAAATGACTCAATTAACTTGGAACTTCCCAAAATAGAAAAATGACTCTATTAATATGGAACGAATGGAGTAAAAAAAAGTTATCACTTTTTCCATCGTTATTTTTTTTCCGGACCCTTACAAAAAGTTATCCCTTACTTTCCATCATAATTGTCATTTATTGAGCTCATAATAAACCATGTTTCATAATTGTCATTTATTAAGCACGTAACAAATCATGTTTTATACTTTCCATGTCCCATAAAAATATATTCACTTTTCATTTCGTCGGTTCGTCCCATAAAAATTTGGGCATTTTTATTTGTGGAAAATTGTCTGCAACCCATTATTCATATGCATCAATTTATTTACTACTTATACGGCTATGATCCACTATGACAACTCACTAAACAATAATAATAATAATGTGAGTCTCATTATCTACTAACACTATTTAACTACTCGATCTTCTTCCCCTCTCTTTAATTTTACTATTGTGCATTAATTTCCGTACCTTTTAAATGTCCATATTTTTATAGGATGGATGAAGTAGTAGATAAATATACAACACCTAGCTAATCAATATTTCTTGCGACGTTTGGAGGTTTAATTGGTTGAGAATATTAAAATTCTTTACCATCCCATATTACATATATTTAGCTCAAACTCTTGGTAATGTTTACAATAAGAAAACTCAATAAACCACACATACTCATCAATGGCGGCGTCGAAGCCCTCAAGGCGGAAGCCCTTCACCTTTCCCGCTATTATTTTCTTGGCAACACTCATCACATTCAACATCCAATACCTAATCCAGCTGCACCAAGATGTCCAGAATGCCGTAAACCACCCCACACCAGCCACAAGCCTCAATTGGTTCGAGTTCGTTGCACGAGAGCTGGGACACGAGGCCATCAACGTTGCATTGGTCAACATGGACCAAACGGTCTTTACAGACAAGATCCCCACCAAAGGGAAGATTGTCAATGTGGATTTCGACCATGTGGAGGAGGCAGTGCAGTACTGCAGTGGTCCCACTTGTATCCGGAGTGGATCGACGAGACGAATGCAAAGTGCCCGAATGTGCCCATGCCCGTGTTCGAAAACTACGAGCAACTGGACGTGGTGGTTGCTAGGGTTCCTTCGGATGAATTTGGATTGAAGGATGTTTTTCGGTTGCAAGTGAATTTGGTGGTTGCTAACTTGTTAGTGAGATGTGGGAGAGCCCAAAGTGGGATTAGTAGTAGATCAATATTTGCTGTGTTTATAGGGGCAAGTGGGCCCATGTCGGAGATCTTTCGATGTGATGATCTTGTGTTGCACGATGCTGATTCTTGGATTCACAGACCTGAGTTGAAAAGGATCAGAGAGATTGTACTCATGCCTGTCGGAAGTTGCCAACTCAACCCTCCTTTACCATATGTTGGTAAGCTTTACAAAACTTGACCTAGCTATATATACTCTCTCGTCAATAAAATAATGTTCATATTTACCATTTTGTTCCGTCTACATTTGCTTTATCCATTTTTGGTAACTGGACTTCATTTTTCACTAACTAATTATATTTATGCTCTATAAAATTTATACTATAAAAGTGGGATATTATTCCACTAACTTTTTCCAATATCTTTCCTTCACATTTCTTAAAACTCGCATTGACTCAAAATAGGACTTTAAATCGTGAACGGAAGTGGAGCATTTCTTATTTGGCACGGAATTTTATTCAATGCTGTTTGGTGAGTTAAGTGGAAAGAGATAAAGCAAGAGCGAGAAAAAGTGATGTTTCTATTTTAAGAAATGTATCATTGGGACAACCTAAAAAGAAAAATTCCATTTTGAATGGTGCATGAGGAAAGATGGATCATGATAGAACTTTTCTTAAAATCAGAATACAAAACTATATCAATTCGCAAATACGTTGATTCATTTATATAAATTTCTGACTCAATATCAGCAATCAATATGTTTTGTGAAGCAAACTAATATTTTAATGTATCAGATAAGTAATGTAATTTTCAGTTAACGAAGCTCTCATTTTTAAAAAGTCATGGTAGGAACCACTCCCAGCCCTATATAGGAGGAGTAATTTTTTGACTTTGTAGTATCTTTAGGTAAAGAATTATGGAGTGAGAGAGACGATGGGAGGTTGAAGCAACCAAGAGAGGCGTATGCTACTATAGTCCACTCGACCGAAACCTATGTGTGTGGAGCAATAGCTCTAGCAAGAAGCATCATCAAACTAAACACAACCAAAGACCTCATCTTGCTAGCCGATTATCACATCTCTCCCAAATCCATCAGCGGCCTCCAATCGGCCGGGTGGAAGATAAAGCAGATCAAACGCATACGAAACCCTCACTCGAAGAAAAGATCGTACAACGAGTGGAACTACAGCAAGCTCCGCCTCTGGCAGCTAACAGACTACGACAAGATCATCTTCATCGACTCAGACTTCATCGTCACAAAAAGCCTCGACCACTTGTTCAGATACCCGGGCATCTCCGCCCGGGGAAACAACCAAGACCGGTTCAACTCGGGGCTGATGCTACTAGAGCCATCGCTGTGTGTTGAAGCTGAGAATTGTGGTAACGAGCTGAAACGTGAAGAGGGAGTTGAAGCATGAAGAAAACCGTTATGAAAGAGCCGTTGGTGGCGGTTAGAGTTAGTTGAGACAGCTGGCAGTTAGTTGTGATGTTAGTTGCAGTTTTAGATATTTTCCTAGCTCATTTGCGAGCTACTTTGCGTCATATAAATAGGTGTAGGATCTTCATTTGTAATTTTGAGCTTTTGAGATCATATCAATAAAAATCTCCATTTCTCTTCTTTGTTTGTTTCTGGTTTCGTTTGAATGTTTGAGCTCAATGAGCATCTTTGGTATTTTGTTCATGTTTTCCATTTCTACATGGTATCAGAAGTAAACACCTAGTTTTTGCGCCGATCTCTGCGTTCATTCCTTCTATCTTCTTCACGATGAACAACCGTGGAAATCGCGGCAATCGCGGCGGTGATGCAATTGTTCCCGCCGATGATCATTCCAGTCCATATTATCTACATCCTAGTGATAATCCCAGCCTTCAGCTGGTTCCTCATGTTCTCACCGGATCCAATTATATCAATTGGAGCAGATCAATCATCACTGCTCTAATTGCTAAGAACAAGCTACAATTCATCGATGGTTCCTTGTTGCGGCCAACCGATGATGATCTTCTATTTTCTGCTTGGATCCGTTGCAATAGTATGGTGGTATCTTGGTTGCGAAACTCTGTGTCTCCTCAAATCTGCTCCAGCATTATGTATCTGGATCATGCTCATGATATCTGGTCTGATCTCCATGATCGTTTCTCCCAAGCTGATTCTGCCAGATCCTATCAGCTTAAGCAGCAGCTGATGGCTCTTGTGCAAGGACGTTCGGATGTTAGCACATATTTCACTAATCTTAGGATTGTGTGGGATGAATACAAACACTCACAACCTGCTGCTTGGTGCACTTGTGGTACTTGTAGGTGCAATAGTGCCCTACGTTGGCACACCTATCAGGAAGATGAATGCACAATTCAGTTTCTAATCGGTTTGAACTCTTCTTATTCTCAGATCAGATCTGCTATTCTATCAACAGTGCCATTGCCTTCTCTATCTAAGGCATTCTCCCTTGTTATTCAAGAGGAGAGGCAACGAACAATTGATGGTAATATGCTAAACTCTCCTCCTGTTTCCTCTAGTGAACAGCCTTTCAGCATCAATGCAGCTTCATCCACCTTTGGCCGTGGCAAACTATTATGCTCTCATTGTGGTCGTACCAACCACACTGTGGATAGATGCTTCTCCTTGCATGTTTTTTCCCAAGGTTATGGCAAAGGAAGAGGCAAGCCTCCTTATAGAGATTTCTCTAACTCAAAAGTGGTTAATTATGTTGAAGAATCCACTGAAAACTGTGACAATGTAGTCAGTTCCCTGCCTCAATCTGCAGGCTCTTCTTCATCTGATCAACTCCAGCAGCTCATCTCTCTTTTGCATTCTCAGCTTGCTGCTACATTTGCATCAAATCCGTCTCAATCTCAATCTTCTCCTCAAGTTCCTGTCACTCAACCAAGTCCATCATTCACTCCCACTCAGTCAGCACCTTTCACTGGTACCACTCTTTTCTCACCTTTTGTTGCTGTTTCTTCTCTATCTTCATCTCTATGGTTACTTGACACTGGTGCTACACACCATGTTTGTTGTGATATCACTCTTTTCTCTCATTCTTCTCATGTTTATGATGCTTTTGTGAATTTACCAAATGGTGATAAAGCTGGTGTAACTCACATGGGAACCATTCACTTAACTCCCACAATAACTCTCCAATCTGTGCTATGTGTTCCCTCATTCTCTTTCAACCTAATCTCTATCAGTTCTCTCACCACATCTCTCTCTTGTTCTGTGTCTTTTACTCATGACTCCATCCTTATTCAGGGAGCTTCTCCGGGGACTGTGATTGGGAGGGGTAGCAGACTTGGGAACCTCTACTCTCTTGACATATCCACTGCCATTCCTTCCAGCTCCACAACTCTGCCATTTTCTGATTCAGTTTCTTGTGATGTAAATTCTGTTGTAGCCATTGATATTTGGCACCAAAGGCTAGGACATTTGTCTTTCAATAAACTCAAATCAATGAATGATGTAATCTCCTTTTCCAAAACATCTCATTCTATATGTGAAATATGTCCTCTAGCCAAACAACACCATCTTTCTTTTCATGAATCTGACTCGGTTGCATCTGATGTTTTCGACCTCATACATTGTGATATCTGGGGTCCTTTCTCTCCTTGCACCGCACAAGGTTATGTCTATTTTTTGACTATTGTTGATGATAAATCTAGGTTTGTGTGGACTTATCTTATGCAACATAAATCTGATGTCAAAACCATCTTAACTCAGTTTTTTCATACGATCTCCACCCAATTTTCCAAGAAAATCAAGACCATACGTTCTGATAATGGTCCAGAATTTAACTTACCCTCTCTATACACATCCTTTGGTACATTGACTCAACATTCTTGTGTTGAAACTCCACAACAAAACGCTAGAGTGGAGAGAAAACACCAGCATCTCCTTAATGTAGCTAGGAGTCTCCTTTTTCAGTCTCACTTGCCTATCTCTTTTTGGGGGGATAGTATTTTAGCTGCTTCCTACATCATTAACAGAATTCCATCTTCTGTTCTTCCAAACCATGTCACTCCCTTTCATATCCTTTTCAGCAAGGCACCATCTTACAACCACATGAAAGTTTTTGGTTGCTTATGCTTTGCTTCTACACTTCACAGAGATAGAAATAAATTCTCCCCGAGAGCTTCAAAATGTGTGTTCTTGGGCTACCCTTCTGGATACAAAGGTTATAGAGTCTTACACCTTGACACAATGCAAGAACTCATAACCAGAAACGTTGTATTCCATGAAGATTCTTTTCCTTTTTCTCACCTCACTCCCTCCTCTTTCCCTTCTGCCTCACCAAATCTTTCTGCCTCACCAAATATTTCTGCCTCACAAAATATTTCTGCCGCACCAAATGCCTCTCTACAACCTTCTGACTCAGCTTCTCTCATCCCTACTTCAGACACAATTCCTTCCACATCACATAATCCAAGAAATTCTGTCAGCAGCCATGGCAGAATCATCAAACAGCCTGCTCATCTCACTGATTATGTATGCAATTCAGTGTCTTCTTCCACTCCATATCCCATATCATCATTCTTCACCCTCTCCAAATTATCTCCACAGCACCTCAAATATATAGTTCTTATGACTGCTGTCTTCGAACCTAAATCCTACTCCCAAGCTGCTTCTTCTCCGGATTGGCAGCAAGCAATGCAAGAGGAGTTAGCTGCTTTGGAGAAGACAAACACATGGAGAATTATGCCTTTGCCTCCAGGGAAGATTCCCATTGATTGCAAATGGGTCTATAAAGTGAAATTCAAGGCTGATGCATCAGTAGAAAGGCTTAAAGCACGATTAGTTGCAAAAGGCTTTACACAACTTGAGGGTATTGATTTCCTTGACACATTCTCTCCGGTTGCAAAACTGACTACTGTGAAGTTTTTGCTAGCTATAGCTGCTGTAAAAGGCTGGACTCTCTCTCATTTAGACATAAATAATGCCTTTCTTTATGGAGATTTGGAAGAGGAAATCTACATGAATTTGCCTCCCGGGCTTATTGTTGAGGGGGGCAGGTCAACCGGTCCAAAGCTTGTGTGTAAGTTGAATAAATCTCTATATGGTTTGAAGCAAGCTTCTAGACAATGGTACCTCAAACTCTCTGAAGTTTTAGCCAAATTTGGACTCCAACAATCAGCCTCGGATCACTCCTTCTTCTTCAAGAAAGATCACTCAACATTCTATGGTGTTGTGGTATATGTTGATGATATGATGATTGCTACAAACACACCAGAAATGATAGAAGAATTCAAGACCTTTCTTGCTCAGTTTTTCAAGTTTAAAGACTTGGGAGTTCCAAAATATTTTCTTGGCCTTGAGATTGCAAGAAGTAAACAAGGAATTCTGATCTCCCAGAGAAAGTATGCTATGGACCTGATTAGAGATGCTGGTTTGTTGGGATGCAAGCCTTCCTCAGTGCCTATGGATCCAGTGAATCATCTCAAGCAAGACACTGGACATCCTATGAAAGATCCATCTAAGTACAGGCGGCAGATAGGAAGGCTGCTTTATCTTTGCATAACAAGGCCGGACATAACATTTGCGGTTCATAAATTGAGCCAATATGTGTCAAAGCCATGTGATGAACATTGGGAAGCTGCTGAGAAGGTTCTCAGATACCTGAAAGGAACACCAGGCCACGGCTTACTCTATTCAAGTGCTAATGATCCCACACTTAGCATCTTTTCAGATGCGGATTGGGCTGCATGCCCTGATACTAGAAGGTCCATGACAGGCTATTGTCTCTTTCTTGGTTCATCCTTAGTCTCTTGGAAAGCAAAGAAGCAACACACGGTCTCAAGATCATCCGCAGAGGCCGAGTATAGAGCCATGGCTCACGCCACTTGTGAAGTAGTGTGGGGCAGAGCTTTATTGGAAGACTTTGGCATCAAAGTTGAGAAAGCAGTGCCTTTATTTTGTGATAATCAAGCGGCTGTTCATATTAGTTCGAATCCAGTTTTCCACGAGCGCACAAAGCACATTGAGATTGATTGCCACACCGTGAGAGAGAGATATTTGGAGGGCGTGATCAAGCCTATGCCTATACGAAATGATCAACAATTGGCTGATATTTTCACTAAGCCTCTGGGAACTTCGGCCTTTGGAAACATTCTTAGCAAGATGAACTTTCGAAGCTTGTATTGTCCATCTTGAAGGGGGGTGTTGAAGCTGAGAATTGTGGTAACGAGCTGAAACGTGAAGAGGGAGTTGAAGCATGAAGAAAACCGTTATGAAAGAGCCGTTGGTGGCGGTTAGAGTTAGTTGAGACAGCTGGCAGTTAGTTGTGATGTTAGTTGCAGTTTTAGATATTTTCCTAGCTCATTTGCTAGCTACTTTGCGTCATATAAATAGGTGTAGGATCTTCATTTGTAATTTTGAGCTTTTGAGATCATATCAATAAAAATCTCCATTTCTCTTCTTTGTTTGTTTCTGGTTTCGTTTGAATGTTTGAGCTCAATGAGCATCTTTGGTATTTTGTTCATGTTTTCCATTTCTACACTGTGCACTTTCAGGAGCTTGATGGAGAAGAGATGGATAGTGAAATCATACAACGGCGGCGATCAAGGCTACCTGAATGAGATGTTTCCATGGTGGCATCGCCTCCCTAACAAGATAAACTATCTCACCTACTTTGATCCGAATAATGGTGAGGAAGATAGGGAGCATGTAGTTCCGAGTGATGTGTATGCGATTCACTACCTTGGGTGGAAGCCGTGGTGGTGCTACAGAGACTACGACTGCAATTGGGATGGCGTGAAAAATCAAAAGTTTGCGAGTGACTACGCAAACAACATTTGGTGGGATGTTTATGACAAGGCTTCTGATGATATGAAGGAAAACTGTTTTTTGACATCCGATATGCGTAATAGGTTTTGGAACACTAGAAAAAAAGCCAAGGAAGCTAACTTGTCGGATGGGCATTGGAGGATCAAAATTACAGATCCGAGGTTGAATAATCGATTGTGATGGAAATGTAATTAGGCTGAGAACAACTCAACTGAACTGAACTGAACTACTAAAATTTAAAATTTGGTTTGGAACATATTGAATTTTGTCCATTTTTTGGTTCTTCGGATCTGTTTGGATTTGTGTTTAAACAGAAAATAAAATTTTTGAATTGGGTTTATATGGAGTAGTTTTAAATTTCTATTTATAATTAAATTTGTGGTCTTTTGGATTCATATTTTTCGATAGTTTGGTTCGTTGTTAATTAAGATTCATTTTTCATAAAAACTAGTAGTGCTAGTTTTTTGATAGTTTGGTTCGTTGTTAAGATTCAATTTTCATAACCTATGTTCTCTAGTAAAATCCTAGATATTTGTGTGGTATTGTTCGTTCCAACATTAATTTCTCAGACTGGGTTATACAACAAATTGTGAGTAGTTCGTTTTAATTTTTAGGTTGCTGAGCGTAGCTCTCTACCAAATTATAGTCAACTATTTTAACATGTCGTTATTATTAACTCTCTATTTATTATAACTAATTTTACCACCCGTGCTATGCACGGACCATAAAACTTCTAAAAATTTCTAAGATAAATGAACTTAAAAAAAAGTAGATAGACAAATATTGTATGATTATGCTTGTAGATGGAGAATAAATGTCTAATAAAAAAAACACATTGTAAATATCAAGACAAATAAATGTCTATTTCCAATGAACAAATAATTTTTTTGAATTTGAAACGCATATATGAGTGGACTAAATAAAGCATAATACAGAATAAAGATGAGATAATGATACTTATATACATACATTATACATAAATAAATAGTAAAATAAGTTCATTAAAAAAAAATTCATAATTAGGAAATTACGCAAATATCAACAATCCAATAGTTCATAAGTTTTGAAAAACTTCTTTATAAACAATGTTAACAGTAGAATCACCATTGCCTTCATCTTCTTCATCTTTACACACCAAAATCTTCAAACCTTCACGACTTGTGACTCTTGATATAACAATACCCCTCTAACATATAATCACCTAATCGTGTAATTATCAATCTTGTGCCACTACACAACCCGTTTGACAGGTCTATGTTCATCAACAACATCACAGGAGTACCAACTTTCAGCAACAATTCATGGTTAGGTGTACCAGAACACTTCAAATTATTCAAAAACCGCACAGAATGTATCTCAGCAAGACCATTTGATGTGGAGTCAGAGTTTGAAATACTATCAGAACTAAAGTAAACTCGACCTTGAGACTGATCCAAAGAAATCATGAATTGGTTAACCTCGTCAACTATCTCTAAAGTAGGAGCAAGTATAGCACGACCATGCAAACAACTAATCAATTCTTCAGGATTCATGTAAGAAGGATAGATGTTTGAAACAATGGTTCTAAGAGGATCACCAGAATTTGACAAAACAATGTCAATAGGAAGTTGAATAGCCACTTCACTATCATTTGGACCACCAATAACACCATCTCCAATCGAAGCAACATAACTCTAGATATAGCAACATATAATTGTCCATGACTGGAGACTGATTTTCGTAAAAATAATCCAACATGAGACAGAGATTGACCTTGACTTTTGTTAATGGTCATTGCATACGACACAACCAAAAGAAATTGTCGTCTTTGGAATTTGAATGACAACCTTAGATCAGATGGTATTAAAGACATTCGGGGAATCAAAACTTTATGACCAACATTATGGCCACCCAATACTTGTTCGTCATCCTCCATCACCCAAACGCGTAATTACCAGTCTGGTGCCATTACACAATCCATTCGAGTGATCTATATTCCTTAACAACATCACAGGAGTACCAACTTTCAACAACAATTCACGATTAGGTGTACCTGAACACTTCAACTTATTCAAAAATTCAACAGAATGTATCTCAGCTAAGCCATTTGAGGTCAAATCTGAGTTTGAGATACTATCAGAACTCAAATAAACTCGACCCTGAGACTGATCCAACGACATCATGAATTGGTTAACCTCATCAACAACCTCTAAAGTAGGAGCAAGTATAGCACGATCATGCAAACAATTACTCAACTCTTCATGATTCATATAGGACAGATATATCGTTGAAATAATTATTCTAAGAGGATCCCCAAAATTAGACACAACAATGTCAGAAGGAAGATCAATAGTCACTTCACCATCATTTGTACCACCAAACGAATCCAACATTACAAACTCAGTAAATCTTTATCCCGAGCAAACAATTGAATATTTAGTTCTCGTCTACTATTTAGTTAATATAGAATATTAACTAAAAACAGGCCACAACAAAAATAAGTAGCCCAATAAATATAACACTACAACCCAAATAAGAATTAAACTAAAATCTCAAACAATGCTGCCCAAATAAAGTAAATCATAGCCCAATTATTAATTGAAAAAATCCCAAAAACAACAAAAAGGGCCCAAAATTTTTACCAACAATTAATACCAATACTTTATAATCTTAAATGATAAAATAATAAACTTACCTAAATCTAATCCGCTAATTAAAATTTAATTAAACCTACACATAAAATTAATAAAACAAACTATTTTTAATTTTGGAAAAGCCCTCTCTCTCTACGGAAACCCTAGGATTCCCCATAGTTCCCGTCGCCTCCATCTTCCTCCACCACCACAACCCCGGCACCCTCTTCCACCACCAAAACAAAATCTCCGACCGGCAACCGTATACGCTACACCAGATCTCCAAAGATACATCCTAAAGCACAATTAGATTTACCCTAATCCATGAAAATTTAAGACGTTAGAAAAATATGTGTTATAGTTCAAAAAATGTATTAAGACGTTAGAAAAATATGTGTTATAGTTGAATAAAGGAAGCATATGGTATATAACACTTTATTAGATGTGTTTATATCCTTACACTATATATTTGGAAAACACAAAAGTAAAAAAATACTGTATAAATTTGATCATGATAACATAGTACTCCATCCGTCCACTATAAGTACCAAAAGTAAAAAAATACTGTATAAACTATGTAACGTACCAAAAAATACCAAGTGGTTCTTAAAAGGATTTAAAAAGTACTCCTTATTTAGTATATATATAATTTACTCATTCTAAACTACAAATACTAAATACATAAATTTCAAAAAAACACATATTTTGTACAATTGAATTAAACAAAAAATAATTTAACAAATACTTCTATTAAGTATATAGAAACACCAAATTATTATAATTAACTACAAAATTTTTATAAAATAGTTCAAAGTAGACTCTAAGCAATACCAACATATTCTAGAAAAGTAGTACAAAATTAGACTTCTATTATGTATAGATACAAACCAAATCATTCCTATTAACTATAAAAAAATAATATAAAAGTTCAAACAAAAACTCTAACTAATACCAAGATATTCTTATAAGGTTTTAGAAAAAACTCCTTAAATAGAAAATATTTGAATAAAAAAAGAAATGTCAAATTATTCTTCGAATATACTCCGTAATAAATAAAAAACTTGAATAATAAAAAATATGTCATATACATTAACAAAAATGATGAAAACTAATCTATATTATTTTACATCATATTATGAATAAAATAACTTCACAAAGACATAATATATTCATATTAAAATACATATACTAAATACATACATTGCGAAATAAATAATAATTTAAAAATATTATAGTTTAAATAAAAAATATTAATTAAATTACACAATAATTATAAATGTCAATACACTAATAAATACCCCAATAAAAATTAAAACACATACCTAAACAAAGAATAATAGTGGCCCAATCGGATTTATTAAATTGGACCATCATACATATATAAAAAATCTTCTTTAAAACATAAAATTTACTCATTTCAAACTAAAAATACTAAATACATACATTCCAAATTATACAATACATCTAAAAAATTAAGGCTTAATGCAAATATAATAATTATAATTACGTAATTACATAATAATTATAAAGGCCAATACATTAAGGGCCAATAAAAATTAACATGCCCAAACATAAAAAATGCAGGCCCAAACGGATTTATTAAATTATCTCATTCCACATTTAAAAGGCCCAAAGAGCCAGCCCAAATATATGGCATTAGATTAGTAGCAAATTAATTCAATTAATTACACTTTAACTAATCAAATTATATTTCCTTAGTAAATAAACCATAGATTATACATGCATATAAAAACATTTTTCTTCACTTTCCACTGTCGGCGCCGTTTGGTAGACAAAACCCTAGCATCGAAACCTACACTCCAACCCGTCGGAAAACCGGCGCCGACCACCAAATCGCCGCCATCGCCAGGCCAATACACACGCTATCTACACTTACGACGAAGATCCTAACATTTGGAGCTAATCTACCCCAGTTTTCGTTCTGAATACCTAGAAACGGTCCAATCATTCTCGACGCGATTCCTTCCATTCGACAACGATTTGGCCGGACACACACCAAATCTATACAACCTCATCGACGACAGAATGATTGAAACTCATAACCTCAACGAATCCGAGCAGATGGTACACAAATTGAAGGTGAAAGCCGATTTGTCTTCTCTCTTTCTCACGTGAGAAAGCTTCTCCGGAATCCTCTCCCTTCATACTCCTTTTGAGATCTAATCGGAGTGAGGAAAAACAAAAGAATTACTTCAAACTTATTATGTTGTAAGCACTTTCCTTTCTTTTTTTTAAAAAAAAATTCCGGTTTTTCTGCTATCCTTGTTACTTTCATGATTTAAAAAAAATAATGTATCAGCTTTCTGCGATTCATGTACACATTCCCTGTATTAATGTTCTGATTTAATTTTTTAAGTGTAAAAGTTTATTTGAAGATTACTGAGTAAGCAGATCTTTGCTTTGTTCATGTGATTGGTTGTATTTGCGCCTAGGGTTTCTCGATTTAGCTTCTTTGATGATTTACTTTACCTATTTATTGTTATCATAGATTTGGAACGAATCTGACATTTTTCATAAATTATTTCTCAGAATCGGAGAACAGTGGAAAAATCGGAGGATTCAAGGATGAAATCCAAAAAATTGCAGAAACGGACCCAAACCCAAACCCTAGGATTGCTTGCCTGAAGAGATAAGTCTAATTTTACAATCGAATTATGCTCTGCCGGGGTATATTTGCATGATAGATTGCTTGTATATTTCACAACATATATATTTTTAATTACTCAATTGATGTATGTTGCTTCAGAATGTTAATCACTTATTACCCATATTAAGCACTGAATTAGTAAGGAAATGCATGTTTGAAAGCTATCATTAATCGTTTCAAAGAATGGACTAATTAAATTTGTAGTTATGTTTGTCGAATTTAAGTAAATTTCAAAACATTTATACTTATAGGAATGAAATAAATTAGCATAGTTTATTGAAGCCTATACTAATCTATGAGATTATAATTTACAGTAGGCACAATTGTACACAGAGAGAAACACATCTTCAAGTTAAAAATGAAGATGAGCACCGGGGAATAATCCCGATGAGCTAAAAAGGTAAGTGAATTAGAGTGTATAACTAAATCTGTACAGATAATTCTACTATGTATATGTATTACATATGCAACCATATTTTTTAGCATATATCATATTTTTTATAGAGCTGCATTCATTCATACAACAGTGTAAACTGATAGTATTAATAAAACTTTACCTTAACCGAGATAGAGATCAATTAGAGTTTGTTGATGGTCTTGCATACCAATTTCTGTATGAAAAGAGTTGCATCTGTTGTCTTTCACTTTACTTGAATTGCAATCACAATGTCACATTTACTTTGACATGTTGTGCCTCTAACTCTCTTCAGGCTTTTGTTGTCACAGGAAAAATTTGCTATTCTAATTGGATATATTGTGGATAAAGACTTGATGGTTATGTCCTATTTATGGAGTTAATAACCTGAAGTGTATTGGGTAAGCCAACTTCATATTAATTAATAATTTAAAACTCATCTCTGCAGATTAATAACAATTTTCAAAAATGTTTCAAGCCTCCCTAAAAATGAGCCTCTACACAATCTTTGCACTTGAGTCGATGTTGATCAGCTTTTTGTGAGCCAATTCTGCTTGAGCCTAGAATTTTTGTAGTTAATTATAATAATTTGGTGTTTCTATATACTATAAAGATAATAAGGATGCATGACTTGAAACAGAGAAAATAATACTCAGTATCACATATTGATTGCAGGGCTTATCTACAAAAATATCAAACAAAGGAGGCATGACTTGAAAAAAGATGATATAAACATGGAGGCAATGGCATATTCAACGTTAGAAAACTACATCATTACAAAATGAGTTTTTACTATGCTAAATATGCTAATTTTAATAACATTGAGAAATAAGACCACATAAACATGGAACTACTGACAATTTAAAGTTAGATAACTGCATCATTATGTAACTAAGTATTTACAGGAGTTAAATATCTTAAACTAACTTCAATACATATAGGGCATTTCAGAAACAGGAAGAAATATACTATAAACCCCTATGGTGCCATTGCTTGAGATACTGACATACTATGCTCTCTTGTATTGAAAAGAAATATTCAAAAATTCAGATACTGACATACTATGACTAATGTAAAGAATATATACAGTTCTTGAAAAAACTGCCTATTTTGTGCAGGAAATGATCACAATAGATTGCAAATAGAAGTGACAAAAAAGGCAAATTATTGATCAGAAACCGTAAAATGAGGTCATTGCCTTTTTATTGGAATAAAACTGATTACTTAGTTACAGGAACTTCGTGAACCAAAATATGAATGTGAGGTAGCACTCAAGATTTCACAGATGAGGTGCATCACAACAATAGAAAATACTGGATAGAAAACTACTTTTAGCGTGTAGTAACTTTGCTGTATACATGCCTGTTTGGGCCGCCTTGACTTTACTTTGATAACTTTTTCAGGAGGTTGAGCAACTCTGAACTGCTATAGAAAAAGAAGTTTTCAAGATTGAGGTATTGCACATTATACTCCATAATTTAGAAATTTGGATTGTAATAAAGTTTCTCGTACATGATTTTGTTAGCCACCATGAAGCTACTGTTACTAATGTTTATGCACTTAACTCTACAGAGTACACAATCCAAGCCCCTTGGCCTAGCGGTAAAGGGTGCTGGATACCGCGTCCATTCTGGAGGTCTCGAGTTCGAACCCTGGGTGGCGTAATTTGTCTTTCCTCCTTGTTATAGGAGTTGATTTGTAATTTCCTCCTTCATATATATGATATAAATATATGAAGTTAAATTTTTTTTTAAAAAAAAAAAAAACTCTACAGAGTACACATGTATTCTGTCTAAGATAGTTTTCTTTGGGATCCTTCATGGTAGAGTTACAGAATCTTGGATAAAGATTATAAAGCAAGGTAATGAAAGGTGTCATACTTGACTTGTTGCTTTCTGTTATCAAGAAAGAAATATTGCAATATCAGTAACAAATTTACAGGAAAAAATTAAAAGAACTGGTGTTTTCTGCAGGGAATGATCTCCCAGAAAAAGATATCAATAGGCATTCAAGGTGTCAAGATGAAATATAGGAGGCACTCAAGGTGTCATGGATGAAATACATGGAATCAACAACAGATTCAAGGTTAATACATATAGCAACTTGAACAGAGTTACCTTTAAATAAAAACATAAATAAGAACTTAAATTAAATAACTGTAAGAACATATATATCAGAAACTGAAAACAATAGATTAATAATAAACAACAAAATGCATAAAAGAATAGATAAAGAACAAATAGGAAGAGATACATTAAGAAGAATGATACGAAGGTAGTCGTATCGAGTCCGGTAGCACGAAGATGCCGGAGAACTGATAGGTTCGTTCGCGGGAGCCTCCCGTCGAGCAGTCTAGGGGTTCCGTCCAACTAGGGTTTGGATGAAAGAAAACTTGCGAAAATATAAAGTGCGGAAAGTAGGAAAATTCTGTATATTGATTTCGTGTGTTTTTCAATCGTACAGAGTCTCCTATTTATAATGCTAAGGACTAAACTAATTCGATTCGGGAAAGGACTAACAAGAAACCCCGAATCGGACTCAACTTAGAAATTACCAAAAATAAAAGATATGCAAAAAAATTAAAAAATAAAAATAAAAATAAAAAAATTACGAAATGCCTAAAAGAATTCTAACTTAACGCGAAACGTAATCTTTGAACCATGCGGGTTTCACCGCACGCCTCGTCGACCGTCGAAGTTCCTTTGTTGCGACGTCTTCCTCATCGCTGCTGCCCCCTTCGCGCTCGCTGGTCGTTTCTGGCAGGTCCATGTCGGGTTGCGGCACTGCGGTTTGAGTATCCGTATCAACCCCCTCCCCGATAACATCGTCCTTGTCCTCAAGGAGCGTCGGAAAACGGGCAGCAATCGTAGCAAGCGGCTCCCATGACGCTAAAGCTTCATCCTCGCCAGACCACTGAACCAGCAACTGCTCCACTGGCTTTCCCCCGTGAAGGGCTGTCCGCCGGTCCAAAATCCTCGCCGATGACGTCACCGAACCACCCCCTATAAATTCCTTCGGAAGATTCCCAAGTGCGGCCGGAAAACCACCCTCTACAAACGGCCGAAGTAAACTTACATGGAACACATCATGAATCCGCGCCCCGTCGGGTAATTGAAGACGATAAGCCACGGGGCCGATTTTTTCCAAGATCGGAAAAGGGCCATAATATCGCTGAGCCAGCTTTGCCGAGAGTGGACGTGCCACCGAGTGTTGTCTATATTGTCGCAGCTTAAGGAGGACTTTGTCACCGACCTCGAACTGGACATCGCGCCTATGCTTATTGGCGGTCGCGTGCATCCTCTGTTGAGCGCGTTCCAGATTTTTTCTCAACTCCACCAGTAGCCTTGCCCGTTGCTCAATCAATTCAGCCACTTCCGGCTCATCCCGTATTCTCCCCGCCGTAGGCTGTACCGCCACGAGGGCTGGAGGCTCGCGGCCATAAAGGGCACGAAAGGGAGAGGTGCCGATGCTCTCATTGTGGAAACAGTTAAGAGCGAGCTCCGCCCAATGGAGAAAATTTGCCCATTTCGTCGAACGATCTGCCGTGAAGACATGCAAGTATTGCTCTAACCCCCTGTTGCGGACCTCCGTTTGACCATCTGACTGCGGATGATAAGCGGTTGAGAAATGAAGTCTAGTGCCGCTAAGGCGGAGCAATTCCCGCCAAATATCCCCCAAAAAAATCGGATCACGGTCAGAAACAAGAGTCTTAGGAAAACCATGATGTTTCACCACTGTATCGATGAATAGTCGAGCAACTCGCATCGCATCATACCGGGCCGGCAGTGTGGCAAAGTGGGCATACTTTGACAGACGATCCACCACCACCATAATTGTCGTATACCCTTTCGAGGGGGGTAATCCCACAATAAAGTCCATCGAAACATCCTCCCAGACCTGTGTCGGGATGGGAAGCGGCTGAAGCAGACCCGCTGGCTTTTGTGTGGAGTACTTAGTCGTTTGGCAAGGCACACATGCGGCCACAAAAGCCTTTACATCTCGCCGCATATTCGGCCAGTGGAAGAAGGCGGTCAGCCTGCGTAGAGTCCGCTCGAACCCGGGGTGTCCTGCCTGCTGTGTGCTATGGTGCTCAAATAACAAGGCATCACGCAAGGTTGAATCCTTGCTCACCATCACACGCTTGCCATGATAAATCAAGCCATCGCTCACGGAAAACTTAGGATCCGCCGTGCCATCCTCAATCCGACGTCGCAGCTCGCACAGATCGGGTGCAACTGCCGTCTCCTCTTTCAAAAGACGAACTAAGTCGGGCATGGGGTGGGCCAGAGCCGTGAAGAGGGCCGCATCGACATCCGCCTCATCGTCCCTACGTGACAATGCATCGGCGACCCGATTTGCGGCTCCCGATTTATACTCGATCGTGAACTTGTAACCCATCAACTTACAAACATAGAGATGTTGCTCTGGTGTTTGGACCACCTGTTGCAGGAGTTCCCGCAAGCTCTTCTGATCACTTCGAATCACAAACTCCCGACCCAACAAATACTGTCTCCATTTTTGGACAGCCTCCACAATAGCATATAACTCTTTGTGATAGGTGGAGGCACTTCTGCGACGGGGACCCAACTTCTTACTGAAAAAAGCCAAGGGGTGACCCTTTTGCATAAGTACTGCCCCAATGCCAAAGTCGCAGGCATCGGTCTCCAGATAAAAGGTTTGTGAGAAATCCGGTAGGTGGAGAACCGGGGCCTCCGTCATGGCCTTCTTAAGTGACTCGAAGCTGTCTGCTGCCGCGGCCGACCAAGTGAAGGAGTCCTTCTTGAGCAGGTCAGTGAGAGGGGCCGCAATCACTGCATAGTGAGCGATGAATCGCCGATAGTATCCTGTAAGCCCCAAAAAACCCCGTAGTTGTTTTACTGTTGACGGCGAGGGCCAGGCGAGCATTGCCTCAATCTTGGCGGGGTCGGCTCTGAGTTGCCCGTCGGAGACGAGGTGACCCAAATAATCCATTGACGTGCTACAGAATGTGCATTTGGATAGCTTGACAAAGAACCGGTGGGTCGCCAAAATGGTCAAAACCTGATCGATGTGGGATCCGTGGGCTTCCAGCGTCGGACTGTACACCAAAATGTCATCGAAGAACACAATTACCGATTTCCGCAAGAGGGGCTGAAATATGAAGTTCATTGCGGATTGAAATGTTGACGGGGCATTCGTCAAGCCAAAGGGCATAACGAGAAACTCAAAATGACCGTCGTGAGTGCGGAAGGCCGTTTTGTACGTGTCTGGCTCATGCATCCGGATTTGATGATAGCCCGAGCGGAGATCCAGTTTTGTGAAGAAGCGAGCGGCTCCTAATTCATCAAACAGCTCGTCCGCCGTAGGAATCGGAAAGTGATTCGGCACTGTTGCTTTATTTAAGGCTCTATAATCAATGCAGAACCGAAAAGTACCATCCTTCTTGCGAACCAGCAGAACTGGGGAAGAGAAGGGGCTCTGGCTACGCTGAATTACACCTTGTTCCAACATATCCTTAACTTGTTTCTCAATTTCGTTTTTCTGGAAGTAAGGGTATCTGTAGGGTCGAACGTTCACCGGTTTAGCGTTTGGAAAAAGGTGTATCCGGTGGTCAAACTGCCGCATAGGCGGAAGGCCAATAGGTATGTCAAACACCGCTACATGCTTGGTGAGGACCCCTGCGATTGTCGGCGGTAAATCCGCGGGAAACTCGACCCCTGGATGTGGTGGGGTAGTATCAGCCTGGGGTGATGTGTCGAACAGTTCATACAACTCAAACTCGGACGAATGCGCCATTAAGGATGCGAACGATGATAGCGACAATTGAGATGGGGCAGGTGT
The DNA here is from genome assembly GCF_004379255.2 of Salvia splendens. NCBI lineage: Eukaryota > Viridiplantae > Streptophyta > Magnoliopsida > Lamiales > Lamiaceae > Salvia > Salvia splendens. The sequence continues at coordinate 24,525,114 of NC_056045.1, forward strand.
CGTGCCGGAGAGGACGATCAGTTCATTGTCGTGAACAAACTCCATGGACTTCGCAACAAAGTCGGTGGTGACCCGGCCCAAGGATTCCAACCACTCCATTCCCAAGATGACGTCTGGGCCGTGGACCGGTAGGACATGCAGGTCAATTGAAAAGTGCTTCCCTTGCATCGTTAAACGAGTGCCCATGCACCGATGGGAGCACAACAGGGATTCACCGTTCCCAACGTAAACCCGGAATGGTTTGATGGTGGTTAGGGGGAGACGTAGTTTCTCCGCAATCCGAGGGTGCAGGAAGTCGTGAGAGCTCCCAGTGTCCACCAAAACTGATACGCGTTCTGATCCAATAACACCCGAGAGAGTGAGGGACTTAGAGCGTCGGCGACCATCAATCGCCAATAAGTGGGACAAGTCGGCTGTTATCACCTCGTCCTGAGCGGTCTCGGCTGGGAATTCAGCTGGGTCATCTTCATCTTCGTTGACACCTATATAAGCCAGAAATCGGTGGCTGCAGACGTGGCCGATCACCCATTTCTCCGGACAATAGAAGCATAATCCCTGCCTTCTACGCTCGGCTTTTTCTGCCGCAGATAGGCGAATGACGGGGGTTCCCGTGTCCCGTGTGCGCGGAGCAGGTTGCGCGGACCTGCTAACCTGACTTGTTGATGCCTGCCCTGGGGGCCCTGCCGCCGGTAACACCGTGGGTTGGCGGTTGTCCCGCGGAGGCCATTGCCTTCGGGAAAAAGGAGCCGGCGGTTGAGTTAACTCGGGTCTGCATGCGGCAAGTTGTACTGCCAGCGTGAACGCTGCGGCTAGCGATGCCGGCCGGTGAAGTAAGACCTCGTTCTGGATTGGTTGTTTCAGGCCGGCCACGTATAAGTCGAGTAAAATATGATCAGGGACACCAACGGCTTTGCTTTGGAGCTTCTCAAAAGCTAGTTGATATTCGGATACAGTCCTTGTCTGTTGTAGCTTTTTGAGGAGACCCACGTGGCTGACGTAGCACTGAGGGTCAAAGCGACAACGCACGTCATCCAAGAAGTCTGGCCATGTTACAAATTCGTGGTTGTCGCAGTAATTCCATATCCAGTCCGCGACAACAGGTTCAAATAGCATAATCACGTAGTGTAAACGCTGGGCTTCCGGTGTTCCTACGTGATCGAAATAAAACTGGATTCCGCGAATCCAGTTGTTAACCTCCGTCCCGTCGAACCGTGGGGGTTCCATTCAGAACGTATGCGGTCTCTGATCGGTGTTGGATGCCCCGAAGTGCCCAGTCGGGCGCGGGGGACCCCAACAAGAAGAGGCACTCACGGACTGAGGTCGTGAAATTGGCATGCGGTCCGTCGATAGGTGACCGGCCATGTTATATTTCCATGACTGCGGAACAGATTGCGGCTGTCGAGAGTAGGCCGCCACAGAGCCTCCCAAATCTGGAAACGTACACTCCGTTGATGATGCCGTCGCGGGTGTGTTTAGGGTGTGGGGACTCCCGGTGGAGGCTGGTGGAGGTCTATGGGCTATCGTGGAAACGCCGATAGATGGGGTCTGTATGTGAGGGAATCGCTGCGCCGGAAAGGACGTGGGAAAAGGCGGCGCTGGATCGGGCAGAACGGGAATCGTCGACGCCAGTGGAAGTAGAGAGGGCGATGTCAATCGCGTTGTTAATTCCGCAATAACCGCCGTCAGTTGCACCATCTGTGCGGCCACGTCGGTCGCTGGCAGTTCCGGCACCGAGCTTGACGTCGGCGATGCAATGGTTGCACTGATCGCTTCGGTGCGGCCCACGCCTGATTTATTTGATGACATGATCGTGGTGATGAAACACGGAAGGAAGAGAACTCGATGAAAGCACCAGATGATACGAAGGTAGTCGTATCGAGTCCGGTAGCACGAAGATGCCGGAGAACTGATAGGTTCGTTCGCGGGAGCCTCCCGTCGAGCAGCCTAGGGGTTCCGTCCAACTAGGGTTTGGATGAAAGAAAACTTGCGAAAATATAAAGTGCGGAAAGTAGGAAAATTCTGTATATTGATTTCGTGTGTTTTTCAATCGTACAGAGTCTCCTATTTATAATGCTAAGGACTAAACTAATTCGATTCGGGAAAGGACTAACAAGAAACCCCGAATCGGACTCAACTTAGAAATTACCAAAAATAAAAGATATGCAAAAAAATTAAAAAATAAAAACAAAAATAAAAAAATTACGAAATGCCTAAAAGAATTCTAACTTAACGCGAAACGTAATCTTTGAACCATGCGGGTTTCACCGCACGCCTCGTCGACCGTCGCGGTTCCTTTGTTGCGACGTCTTCCTCATCGCTGCTGCCCTATTCGCGCTCGCTGGTCGTTTCTGGCAGGTCCATGTCGGGTTGCGGCACTGCGGTTTGAGTATCCGTATCAAAGAAAGAGTGGAATTGCAGAGGAGAATAGATAGGAAACAAACTGAACTAAATTTCTATTGCTGATTCTGTGGAATGATTTCGGTTGAGAGAAGAAGGTGAGTGATTGTGGGAGTGTTAGGACAGGGTATTTATAGAGCTATCCTAGTTAGCATACCAATTTTAAGATTATGTAGGTTCCTAAAAAAGACACAATTATGAGAGTCCTTTCACGTAAAATCAGAATAAATAAATCAGTTTAATAAAAACTAATTTATAAATAACTGGTGAAATAATTATACATTTACATTTAAGCTATTATTAATATTCGGCTGATTCATTAATAGTAATAGGTTAAATATTACCGAAGTCTATTGTCTAAAATTCGGCCCATTTAAGTCCATAAGTTTGCAAGCATATATTCATTTAAGGCTCATTTCATATCTCCTATTAATAACTTATGTTTTGTTATATATAGGTGGCTTTTTCAATTGAAAAAGAGAAAACAAAACCCTAAAACACTACAACCGCTTCTGACTCTTGAATCTGCAGCAAAAGGAGAGAGAAAAACCCTAGAAAGATATAAAGATTACAGAAACAACATGCGGCTAGAACCTACACTACTGCATCAACATCTAACACAAAGGGTATGGAAATAAAAACTTTCAGTCACAGATTCGAATATCATTCTAATGGGTGCACCGTTCACATTAATCCCCTATACCAAAATCTTTTCTACAAATTGTATCATCTGTGTCTAGATTTTTAAGAGCATGGTTCGAATAAACTTGTTTAAGTTTCAATCAGTTTCAAGTTAATAACACAATGTTACTTTCCTAAGCCTAATGCACATTAGGGTTTAAAGATTTTTAGTAGTCATTTTCAAATAGAATTAGTAATCTTTTGCAGATATTAACTCCATAATTTTTGCAAGTAAGATTATCGTATATAGACTGTCCAATTTCTCTCATTTTATGTTCAGAAACGATCTAATTTTCATGCAATTGTCTGTATAGAAATGCTTTGTAGCAAAAGTGGTTGTATTTAGTAAATAAATTTTGGATTTATTTGATAGAGATGTTTAAAACATGAATACTATTAACATGTTAAATGTTTTTTCATGAACAAAATGCATTGGAAGCATAAATGATCAGTTAAAGCCTGGTAGAATGGAACAAATATAGTATATTGTAGTAATATAATAGTGTTTCATAGATACACCCACATCTCTATGCATATATTCTATTATATTTTCAGGTACACTACACCTGAATCAAAGCAGCTTTGGAAAGATGGAACAAATCTTGTTTCTAGTGCCTGCACAGTCATAAACAACACAAACATAATCTGAAAAGGTAAGAAATATTTTACTGAATATAGTTTATTCAATGTGGAGCCAAAATATTTTTTAACTTAGACTATATGATTTGGATTAAAGTTCTGTTTGGTTTAATACATGGTGAGTAGAGGACTAACAAATACACTTTCAATTCCATGATATATTACTTGTATTATGAGGGTTTTTTTATAAAGTTTGATTTCAGTATTAGTTCCTTTGATTTAAACTCAGACTATATGGTTTGGATTGAAGTTCTGTTTGTTTTAACACATGGTAAGTAGATGACTAACAAATACACATTCTCCATATTTTGATGCTGCTTTTTTTTTTGCACGATTTTATATTTGTATTCTACATCATGTTATTTTAAATGAGGTACTCCACTTATTAGTTACAAAATTTTATAAATCATTAATGTGTCTTTGATTTTTCATGTTGTAGGTAATTAGAAGGTGAATTATAATTTGTAAACAATATTCAATATAACATAATTTTAACTAATGACTTGTATTTAATTTTTCAGGAATGGCTTGCAAAGAGCCTTAAAGGATAATGGAATGTTTTGGCAGATTAGAATAAATACATATTGCAATTGTAAATATTGTAATAGAGTAGTATATAAAAATTAGGCTTTCATAATAACATATATAGGCCTGCTGCCTCTACACATTTTTCCAGAATGGCCGAAAATGGTGCAAAAAAATCATGATATAAAATATTAACACAAAATGGTGCAAAAAAAAAACACAAAAAGCAGCAGTGGTAATGCACAGTTTCCCAGCAGTGGTAATCCACAGTTTCCCGCCAAAAAGGGCAAAACTGGCATTTAAATTTTTTTCCCAAAAACTATCACTTTAGATATTGATAGATTATTCAATTATTATCCTTAATAACAGTTTTAATTAGTTATGGTTGAGAAGGATTAATTAACTCTCTATTTTAGGCTTTCTTATTTTCAGATCTTTGTCATCTGATGTTGACTTGGTTCTATAGTAGTATTTAATTAGAGCATTTATAATAGAGCCCCCAACACCAACAGCGTGCACCTAATTTTGGGGATTTATTACACGTGAAGAGGGGAAAGGAGAGGCAGCCCGGCGGCTTACGGTGGGATTTCCAACCTTATAAAATACATCTTTTCCATTTATAAATATCCTCAATTTTAACATTGTGTTTTAAATCTATTTATTTTGGAATTTTATTTTATTTGTAAATTAAAAAACATGAAAAAGAGGTAAATATGGTGAAATAAAATGTGGCTGATTTTGGGACTAACTTACTGAAGTGTTGTGGTTGAAATTAATAATAGTGATGCTATTGCTATATGTGAAAAATGGGTTGTGACTAATTTTGTGGCTGGTTTTTAGCACTTACCGTGGATGCCCTTATTTGTTTCTGCTCTTAGATTTGTTAAGTATAACTCTGAATTCAAATAATTAGAGTAGTTTCGTTTCAATTCTATACTATATACGTTGTTTTGTAAACGTAACAGATATCTATTTATCAATGAAAATATAATTTTGGAAATTGATGGAATCCACAAATTAAACAATTATGAATGATCTATTTAATAAATAGAAATAATAATCAGGCATGAAAATAATGAAAGAAAAAGTTTTTTTTTTATTTTTCAAGGAAATTTTATGCTCACAAGATTTTTTTAAGAAGAGAGATCATATTAGATAAACAAATGAGATCATAGGGTATGGAACTACTTTCTATATATATACAAATAGCTGCCATACTGCTCTCAAAACCGAAGCAATAAAAGAATAGAATAAAGCTAGGTGGACATATGGCCAGCCATAAATTGATTAAAGTAAAAAAAAATTGATTTTTTTTTTCAAAATTTTGGTTTAATACTACTTGATTTTACTTTTATATCCTTTTCGTTATTTGTTGCTCACCATGTTACTGCTGCTCTTTCGTAGTTTTAGCTCAACTTATTACTACTGTCACTTTTTATTGTTGCTCAACGTATACAGTAATTCGCGATATTAATGTGTTTTACATAATGGAATTCAAAGATAAGTATCAACTCACAAGTTCATTCACACGCATATAAGGTTATATCAGTAATTCTAATTTTTTTTATATATGTAAATGGACTAAATTAACTCTTTATGGCCGGCCATAATATGGTCATTTAGCATCACTCAAAAGAATACGGGCTCAATAAAAGATACTGGCTACCAAATCAATCATTTGTGTGGAAACATTATAGCTCATGATACCACTGAGTAGCCCAGGTCGTAGGCCCATTTTATTTGTGCAGCCCAATTTCACAAACCCAAAGGCCTAAACTCTGTATCCGGTCCGACACCTGACTCATGAGTTATGAACCCACGTCATTTGAGGGTTCTTTTATTTACAAGTATCTTCTTTTTTGACACCTTGTTGTTGAAAACAATGCATTTGCACGTTGTCTTTTGCAGTATTCAGATCTCTATAATAAAGTATGGATCAACCTACAAGAAAGAATATATAAATGGATGGATTTATTCTTCATCTCATGTTCTTCATAAAAGATATTTTTCCTCCATGTCCCTTATTTTTCTAAAGGATGTGGTTGATAAGCCAATAGTATTAATATTGACCTAATATATAACTTCTCGATTATTATAATTACGGGCAAGTCTAGGCCCGCGCATCAACTTATAATAAATGCCTAATTTTGATTACTCTTCCGAAGATACTACTATATTTTTTGTATTTCATGGCTTTGGCCATACAAAGCGGGCTTAAATTTAAATCATATAATGCCTTTAGTAATATAGCTTAATAGTAATAATACTCTTCAAACTAAGTAAATAGTGGGTTGTAAACAACAATTAATATATTAGTCCACTAGTTAAATATAATTATAAATTGATTAATTAGTCTGTCAAATTGACTCAAAAGTTCGAAAATGATATCGAATTACAATTTGAAAGTTCGTCCCATTGGAATTTAATAATGTCAAAGGATATTTATTTTGAAGCGGATCTAGCATATAGCTAGAAGGACATTCGGAGGGTGTGTGAGTTGGCTTGGTAATGTCTGAGACAGAATTAAAGATCTCAATTTCGAAGCTATGGTGATATGATCTTTGAATTTATATTCATTTATCCATAAAAAAGGCACACTAGCCCCCCAATTTTCCCACGTGTAATAATTTATTAGTGTAAAATTTATTTGTTTAAAATTTTATCTCCTCTGAAAATTTTTAAATCCTCCCCATATAAATTCTTGGTTCCGCCGCCTTTATTTATCAATTGATTAGGTTAGTAGATTAAGTTAAAACACGTCACTTTCAAATGTGTAGTTTTAATAAGACCCATAACGTATATTATATGTGCAATATGAAAACACTTGTGAATATAAACTCTGTAAATATCATTAATTAGAGACATATTTTAAAACGTGGCGCCATCTAGCTTTAATTGTAGAAACTCAAGTAGCATGACCCAGGACTAGACGTCTCCAAACAGAACCGGCCCGGATGAACCGGCCCGGAACCGTCGCCGGTGGTTCCGAACCGGAACCGGAACCGTCGCCGGCGGTTCCGAACCGGAACCGGAACCGTCACCGGCGGTTCGAACCGGCACCGGAACCGCCGGAACCGTCGGGCCGGTTCCGGTTCCTCATTTTATGCAAACCGTAACCGGCGGGTCGGAACCGCCGGTTCCGAACCGGCGGTTCGGCGGTTTCCGACACAATTTCAGGCCTACTCCCTAGCCTTTTCACAATGTCAGGGTTAAAGTTGTAATTTGTATCAATAAAATTACATTTGTACATCGCTTCATTCTAATGTTATTTACGCAAGTTTTTTTACATTTTAAACTTGAATTACAATTTACAAAATGCAAAAAAAAAAAAAAATCGGATAAACCGCCGAACCGCCGAACCGGCCCGGAACCGGCCCGGAACCGGGTAACAACCGACGGTTAGGCCGGTTCAAGTGAACCGGCGGTTCACGGTTCATAAACCGGAACCGTGCGGTCTTCGACGGGCCGGTTCCGGTTCCAACAAATTTTGAACCGGAACCGCCGGTTCCGAACCGTGAACCGGCGGTTCACGAACCGTGGTGACGTCTACCCAGGACAAATATTCAAGTCACATAAACCTACCCAATTAATGATGTTGACTCATGAATTTATGGCACAATAGTAGTACTGTACATATAATAAGATTGAATGGATAATAAAAATAGAAGATTCAATAAATGATGGCACACGCTTTCTCTCTTGGTTGAGGGGCACGCACAATTTGATTTTAACCATCCCATTCTAACAATTCATAAATCTCCTCTAGATCTACTTTTGAGATTATTGCTTATGCTTCTTCTTTTTTCTACCAAAACTAATGTAGGACTTTTTCATAGGTTGAGATCCGTCAAACAAGGCAAATAATGTACGATTGCGACATGCATGTTTAATTGTCTTACTCAATATACGTGCATATCGAAAATATTAAATAATTCAAATGAGTCAAAATTCTAATCCAAACTCATAACTCAATGTCATATTTAATGAAGTATATCATTAGATGTAAATAAATAATAGGATAGGAGTATTTGAGTACATTAAATCAATCTCTGTTATGTCCATATGAAAATTGCTTCCATTCCGCTCATTTGGTATTCCTTGTGAATATAGTACCACTGTTAGTATTCCATTGAAATTTGAAAATACACAAAATTTAGCGGGTGAGTTAACCAAATCCAATTTGCTATTACCACGCGCGATCCACACGCGCTCTGATTATAGTAAAAAACGCCTCTCTAACTTGGGTATCTCTCTCTCCCAAATCTAACCAACAATAAACTACCTCTCTCTCTCTCTCTCTCTCTCTCTCTCTAAAAACCAGCTATCAGATCATCGCCAAACACGAAGCAAAATCAAAATCAAAAACAAAATCAGAATACAAACTCGAAACTCTAAACAGACACGGAATAATTCATCACCGGAAGGGATAGGGTTTCAAATCCTCCCCCAATAATAGCTTCATTTCCCTCAATCTCCCAATTCCAACGAGAGATTGGTTCCCCCTTCCGATCACAATTCCTTACAGAGAACACCTTTGGCTTTCCGGAGAATATCATTCTCACTCTTCTCGCCTTCCCCGGATATTCCAGGTTCATTTTTCCGTCACGTCATTCAGGAAATATCTCATTTCTGCACCCGAATTTTTCGTTATTAGTTTTCTTGGTCATTTCTTTGCAGGGAATTCGTGGCGGTTGAATCATTTTTATCCGGAACCATTGGTTTCTTTTGTCTTGATTGAGGAATATGGGGGAAAATTCATGCATACTTTGAAGGGAAGTTTATTAATATACACACGGGCGGAGGAGTTGATGCTTTTGAATTCTGAATTTATTAATTGTATTTTATAGTTCTTCGTGATAAAAAAACACACTGATAGTTTGGGTGAAATTGTGAGTTTCTGGGGCTTGGTCTGCGTTGGGTGTGTATTGACTGATTCATGGGGTCAGATGATTCGCTCCGATCCATGAGCCATGTCCAATGTTGTGACTGTGGTTGCAGCTGTTCAATGTCGGGCTCGGCCTTATCCGAGTCGTGTCTACGGTCTGTCAAGCGTAAATATGATGATGACGAGGAAGGAAACAAATTTACTGTCCCGGGACTTGTTGTGCCGCAAAATGCACGTGTGGAGGTCGAAAATGAATGTATGGCACTGCGTGAAACAGTCACCAGTCAGCAGCAGACTATCCAGGACCTCCTTATCGAATTAGACGAGGAGAGAAATGCATCTTCTTCAGCTGCAAACGAGGCCATGTCTATGATCCTGAGGCTGCAGAGGGAGAAGGCAGAGGTTCACATGGAGGCAAGGCAGTTTAAGAGGTTCGCGGAGGAGAAAATGGCACATGATCAGCAAGTGGCATTGGCATTGGACGATTTGCTGTATAAGAGGGAACAGGCCGTCCATTCACTTACCTGTGAGATTCAGGTCTACAAACACAGGATGTTGAGTTTTGGGCTCACGGAGTCTGAAGCCGGTGGAGAAAAGGTTGTGGGCCAAAACACAAGCATGACAGAGAACCTAGAGGGACAATATGAGTTCCCTGGATACGATAATTACCCACCTCTCAAGTGCAATATAAATGAATCCCAGGCTTATCCAGATGGTGATGATGAAACTGCTGACATTGAGAAATATCCCTTTGGGGAAACTCCACACTCTCGGTATGAGCTGAGGGATTTCGAGTACAAGCTCAATGAATTTGAGCGAAGTCCTACTAGAACCATCGAGCCTGATAGGGAATACTTTGGCACAAAAAATATGCTTGAAAAGGTAATTGTTGGTCAATCTCCAAGACGGCCTAATCTTCTTAGGAAGTTATCTACTGATAGCTCATATTCACAATTTGGAATGGTGAAAGAAATGAGTCCAGATTTTGTGCCAGATTCCCCAAAATATGGCGGCAGTTTCAGGAAGACAACATTTTCCCATTTGGATTTGAACCCTAATTACAGGAAAGTGGATAGTGCATCTGAAGTTGGAGATGACATAAGTGACAGAGTTTACACAATAGATTCCATCCATCAACGGTCTGCAGTTAATGGTGTCATGGATCATAAGGGTTCTGATGGATCCGTATATGAGGACTATTCAAAAAGTTCCCAGGTTTCACTAGACCACTCTGATGTTATGAACCTAGAGATGCAGAAACTGTATGCAAGGCTTCAGGCTCTTGAAGCTGATAGAGAATCAATGAGGCAGGCTCTTATCTCTGTTGGAACTGATAAAGCACAAATGATTTTGTTGAAAGAGATAGCTGAGAACCTGTGCAAAGAAATGACACCAGCGAAAGCAATGCATATCCAGAAGAAGCCAGTAACCAAGGGTTTAAACTCCATTTCCTTATTGAAGGTAATGATAGTGGTAAACACTGATTTTTTTCCAAATTCCACTTGCATCTACACATGAAAGAGATACATTGCCATTTTTTCTACTTTTCTGCATTATCTGCAATTACACTCTTCGTATCAAAGATATGGTACTATTTGCAAAAACTTGATTAGTATATGTGGTTATGCAAAGCCTCACAATACTTAGCAGCTAGCACTGTACAAGCGTTGTGTTTCAGACAAAAGAAAGTGCAGCCAAATACCTCTAATTGTTAGTGGGGAAAGCCTCAGTTCATGATTAAAAAAACAGTTTTCTAAGCATCTTTTAGTAGATATGATGTCTACCATTAAGATCTATGTAGTTTGGGTTGTTAGACTTCTTCCCACTTTTATCTTTTCACTATCTTCTGGCTGTTTAGCAAACAGAGTCATTGTCTGTAAATTACTTCTATCTGAAGTTTTTTATTTTCATGCAACACTGGTCACATGAGGGAGCTATTTGTTAAAACTCTAATTGCCGGACATTAGTAAAGCTTGTAATTACCATTTCTTCATGAATACTGACTATGTATTTCTCTTTGTTCAGCGGGTCGTGTTATGGAGAAGGAATGCACGCAGAAGCAGGTAAGATACAATATTATCAAAATGTCTAACTAACTTGTGGAGATTATTGGACATCAGAAACTTTTGCTCTATACTCTTTTTTGCTGTTTTACATGGTTAAGCCGGAGCCTCTGCCAAATAAGAATGCACAATAGCACCTATCTTCTGAAATAATGCAGTTAGACATTGTATTATTTAACCATTATCCGCTCATTGTTCTTTTTTTGAGTGTCTAAGGTACACGTTCGGGATGTCTGCCAAGAATGAAGGTTTGCTAATGCTTTTAGACAAAGGTCCTCGTATCGGACAACGCAGGGTTGTGTCAACAGTAAACATGTGAAACTAAGACTGACTGGTCTTTGTTCCATCCCCGAAGCCTCTGTTATTATCACTACTGTTTGGATGCTGAGTGGTTTTGAGCTTTTCTGGTGTTTGGATTTGTGAGAAGGTTTTTTCTTGCTAATTTGTTGCTAAGGGGATTGTTAACACTGGCACGTCGTCGTGCAGCCAATTTGTCGATATAGGAGTTGTATTCTTTGTGGTTGATCAGCCAATTTCGCTTGTGCTTCTCTTTTTCTGTTGCCTTTGCTTTACATTTTAATGTTGATCTGTTATTTTTCTTGTACCCCAATTGTCACATATGCCCAGTCTTCTTGGGAAGCAAATGACAACCTCTGCCCTCACCTTAATCAAGTTTTGATTAAATCATGCTGAAACCCTAAACCCTTCCATTGCAACTTGCAAGACCCTTTTTCGTAAATTGTGGATAAAACAATAAAATAAAATAGAGTGAGAAAACTAAATAAGAGTAATAAAATCATCTTTTTCCTTAAATTTCATTTTTTGACTATTGAGCTTTATAAAAATAAAATGCTAAGAGTGACTATCTTCTTAATCACACTAGCTAATTTGCTAATGGTTGTGATTTGCGAATCATTAAAAAAAAATATATTTTAAATTATGAGTAAAATGGTAAAAGTAATTAATTCTTTTCTTAATTTAATAACACTGTTATTTAGTGGTAAAAGGGTTCGGGGCTTGTCTTTCCTCTTTGCCTCCATCCCAGCATACACTCTCCGACGGCTTCAACCGCCGCCGACCTCGCCGTTGCTCAAAATGCTGAGCTCCAAAAATTTATGGGTCAAGGCTAGATCGAAGAAATCGAAAAAATCACGCGTTACCCATTCCAAGAGGCCGAACTCAGCCACAAAGAAACAAAAACTTGAATTCAGAAAGCAAGCTACAGGCGTGGCAGCTCCGCCGCATTCATTAACGGAAGAGGAAGAACTCGAGCAAACTGAAGAAGGTAAATTCAGCTTGAAAAACTCGGCTCAATCCCACTCACACGGCGTCCAGCCGTTGGGGAATCTCTACTTCAGCTCTTCGCCCACCAATTCAAGGAACACGGGCCTCGGAAATCTCCAAATCTTCACAGATGAGCTCCTTCTCGAGATTCTTGCATATCTCAGCGGGACCCAATTGGGGGTTTTATCAACTGTGAGCAAATCCTTCTATGTTTTCTGCAATCAAGAGCCTCTTTGGAGGAATCTCGTTCTGGATACTTGTCAAAATAGGTTCTTGTATAAAGGGACTTGGAAAAACACTTTTGTTAGTTCTTATAAAAGCTCGTTCAATATTGTTAGCAGTGGGGTTAGAGTTAGGGATTTTTATTCTGATTACTTGTTTCAGAGCTGGCTCTGTGCTAATCTTGAGATGAAGCCTGAGTGGGTTGAGAGGGATAACATAGTGAGGAGAAGGGGAATTTCTGTTGATGAGTTTATATCGAGCTTTGAGGAGCCGAATAAGCCTGTGTTGTTGGAAGGCTGTCTGGATAAATGGCCTGCAATGGAGAAATGGGACAGGGAGTATCTGGTTGAAGTTTGTGGTGATGAACAGTTTTCGGTTGGGCCGGTGCAGATGAAGCTTGGGGACTACTTTAGGTACTCGGATCAAGTGAAGGAGGAACGGCCGTTGTATCTTTTCGACCCTAAGTTTGCTGAGAAAGTTCCTCAGTTGGGGATGGATTATGGGGTACCTGAGTATTTCAGTGAGGATCTTTTTAGTGTTTTGGGGAGTGAGAGGCCGGACTATAGATGGATTATTATTGGGCCGGCAGGGTCTGGATCGTCTTTCCACATTGATCCTAACTCGACCTCTGCTTGGAATGCGGTGGTGAGAGGTTCCAAGAAGTGGGTGTTGTTTCCTCCTGATGTGGTGCCGCCTGGGGTGCATCCGAGCCCAGATGGTGCAGAGGTTGCTTGTCCTGTTTCCATAATTGAGTGGTTTATGAACTTCTACAGTGCCATGAAAAGTTGGGAGAAGAGTCCCATTGAATGCATTTGTAAAGCAGGAGAGGTCATATTTGTGCCTAATGGATGGTGGCATCTGGTTATTAACCTCGAAGATTCTGTTGCCATCACGCAAAATTTTGCTAGCAGGTATACACACTCTCTCTCCATCATGTTTCCTTTGTTTTTGTTGCTACACCATATATTCATTGATGCTCAATTCATGATTCAATCAGTGTACTTTGGTGATATAGTGCTATTACAAGTAGTTATCAGTTGAAGGCTTGGCAATGTTATGGACTTTCATATGTTGTCCTCATGTATGAGTCTTGTAAGATTATGTATAATGAAATTAGTTTGAGGTATTATGTATAATGAAACAAATGCAAAACTTGTGCATACAAAATTAATCATCTAATTTTGCTGGCTGTTTAAGCAATAAATAGTATAGGAAGGTAGTGATGAAAATTTGGAAAGGTGGATGGGTAGCAACCCTTTTGTGGTGTTGAAAATTCAAGTTAGTGAGGGAGAGAGAATATAATGCCAATAAACATGTTAGATTATTTTTATGTTTGCAGGAGGAATTTGTTGAACGTTTTGGATTTTCTAAAGAGGCCTAATGCAAGCAGTCTTGTGTCGGGAACGAGAGATAGAGGTAATCTGCATGACAAATTCAAGAAAGCTATCGACACGGCTCTACCAGCAACGATAGCTGAGCTGAAAGTGAAAGCAGAGGAGAAAGAAAAGCAGGCCAAGAAGGTTTCTTTCTGGGAGACTGTTACTGATTCCAAGGTGGGTGCCTTCAAGTTTTCCTTTTAGTTTTAGGTCACACACACCAAGAATCACTCCAGACTACACATTCCAGTTCTTGGTAGAACAAGTTTATTTGTTTTCTTGCAACCACAGACAGACGAGCAACATTAGAGTTGAGAAATTTAAACAATTATTTTATCTCATTGTTAGTCTCTACTCCATACATCACATTCACTATTTTCTTTTCTTTTTGTCAGTAATTTTTGTTGCAACATCGGTTACTTATTGCAAGCTTTTAATCCTACAAATATATTGAGATCGAGCGTAATGATAATCCGATCGAGCTTGAGCTCAATTCATTGTTGCTCAGCCAAGCTTGAGCCAAAAGAAAAGCTCGACCCCCAAAAGGAAAAGACCTTCTAGGCTGATTTTGGTTTAAATTAACATCTTCAATTACAGAATTTGTTAAAGTACAAATGAAATATTAACTGGATATCAAAAGCAATAGACAAGCCCAAGTATAGCTTAAAACTTACTCTAAAAAAGTAAGCCAGATAATACGATCCAGTTATTTAGAACCTCTTTTATACTTCACGTTTTTTTATTTTTACGACATGAATTAATTTCTACTAAGTATTACATAATCTTTCTTAGTGAGGCTTCAAATTCAAAGATGGTGGTATCGCCGTCTGTACCTTGGGAGGGATGAGTTCAGGTTCAGAAGGAGAATATAAATGCCTGTAAGGGTATTTCGATCAAAATAAATACAGTTTCCATGGTTTATATAAATTGATAAAATTTCGTCTTTAACAATTGAATTTGGCTAAAAATGTTTTGAAGTTCAATTTGTACTTGGATCAACGAGAACCTAGATTATCAGAGACATGTTGGGTGATGGGGTACGTACTAAACAAGCCCAATAGCAGTGACGGCCCATCAGCCCAAAGCCCAAGGAAGAGTATCAGTTCGGCATTACCAAAGAGTTCGGCCCCAGCCCACAGCTCGGTAAAAGCCGACCAATCAAGCTCCACTCTCAGATCGGCAAAAGCTACTCGGCAATAGTTCAGCAGTTCGGTCTCAGTATTCGACCGAACTGGAAGATAGTCAACTCATGCAGGATCACATGCAGGATAGTGGACCAAGCACAGAGATAGTGGACTCATGCAGGATCTCATGCAGGATAGTGGACCCATGCAGGATCTCCATGACCTCCACGACATTCACAACCATCATTAGTGGTGATGCAAGCCACGATCTTAGTTCAATGTATAAATAGAACTCAGATCAGATAAAGAAGGGTTAAGTTCTCTAGAGATCAAATATCAAATAGCAAGTCTGTATTGTAAGCTGTAGAAAACAGATCAAGCAATACAACTCTGCCCTCTTTTCTTCCCGTGGACGTAGATTTACCTCAGTAAATCGAACCACGTAAATCTCTGTATCGTGATCTGTATTTTCCTGCATTCATCACTATCAAAAATTCGCCAAACCATCACTGGCGCCGTCTGTGGGAAACAGAGAACCAAATTTGTGATAAAGCGAATTTTTGACCCTTTTTCCACCCCAAAAAAATGCATACCAGATCACATACTACCCGTAATACCGTTCGTGAAAACCATGAGGAAGCTAGTCCAGCCCGCAGGTCCGGAAAACAGCCTCGGGAGACATCTACTTCCAGTTTTCACGATGAAGGAACAAGCCGCTCAAAAGGTCCACACACCGAGTCTTCCCAGCAGCCTGATTTGAATGAGGCTGTCAAGCTGTTCTTGGCTGAGAAGCAGGATGAGTTCTTAGCCTTCCTGCAAAAGAGCCAAGAGCCGAAGACGAAAACGGTGGATTCTCCTTCCTCATCCAGACATGAAAGTCACTACCGCAGTAGTGCCGTGTCTTCTAGGAAGAAGAATCCTCAACCCCGACATGTTCCTGTTCCTCCTCGGTACCGGAATCACAGGAGATCTCCATCTCCTCCATACCGAAGAGATGTCGGGTTCGCCATGTACGGAGCATTGAAGACTCCGTTCTCGGACGATATCACCCGAACTCCCTTGCCACAGAACTACCGAACTCCGTCGATGACTTATGACGGGTTAGTGGATCCTCATGATTTCTTGGGACGCTATCAGTATAACATGGCGAACCAGGGTCTCAATGAGGTCCATATGTGCAAGCTGTTTCCCGAGCTGCTTATCGGGAACGCAAGAAGGTGGTTCGATAGCCTCCCCCAAGGCAGCATTAGATCTTACCGAGATCTAATGGATGCTTTCCACAGGAGGTTCTTTCAGAAAGCGGAAGCCCGAATCACTTCGGCTCAGCTGCTTTCTATACGTCAAGGTCGCGACGAAAAGATCAGCGACTTTATGACGAGATTCCACAAGGAATGCCTACAAGTAGATGATCTCAATGATCTACTTGTCATTTCGGCATTCCAAAATGGAATCCTGCCCGGAGCTCTCTACAGAAAGCTCGTGGAATGCAGTCCGCAAACAGCTCAACAGATGTGGGACATTGCGGACCAGTTCTCCCGTGCCGATGAGGCAGACCGTCGCAAACGGTCTTTAGACAGCTCATCCCGAGGAGACAGGAGGAAGCCCGATCATAGCGATCAGGGACAAACTCGCCGAACTCCTTTTGGCGATCAGGGACATCCTCGCCGAACTCCTTTTGAAAGGATTCAAAGGACTCCGGTGCAAGACCGATTGGGGCCACGTCTCAATCCTGAGAAGCCGCCCGCTCAGTTCGTACCATTGAACAAGTCAAGAGCGGAAATTTTCGAACTGCATTCCGATATGTTCGAAAAACCAAAGCGGATGACGAAATCGGCCGCGCGTCGACCTCAGGATCAATATTGCTCCTTCCATCAAGACCACGGTCACGATACCGAGGAGTGCCGACATTTGGCTGCAGGTATTGATGCTCTTGTGAAAGCAGGGACATTAAAAAAATACCAAAGCAAGCAGCCGAAAAAGAACAAAAAGCAGAGAGGTGCGAACTGCGCTCCTCAGGATCCGAAAAGGCAACAGGATCCCGAAGACGATGACGAGCAGCAATATGATGGAGTAATCCTGACTATTGATGCTCTCCCTGCCGGGAAGACTAAATCGTCCCTGAAGTCAGAGCGCAGAGGCTTCAATCGAGAGGAGCCAACGCATAAAAGGCTGAAGCAGGACGAAGTGATTACATTTTCAGATGCAGATCCCGTCCCGGCCATCTCTCCTCATCAAGACGCTATTGTCATCCAAGCCGGAGTGGCAAACAAACTGATCCACAGAGTGTTTGTGGATACAGGAGCGTCAGTCAGCATTCTTTTTAAAGAATGTTTCGATAAACTAGAAGTGGATCCAGCTCGGCTTAGTCCGGCACCACTTCCTCTGAAAAGTTTCGCCCAGGAGGACACCCGCCCTGAAGGTATTATCAGCCTTCCGATCACGGTGGGAAAAGCGCCTACAAGCTCCAGTACGATGATCGAGTTCTTTGTGGTAAAAGCTCGGTCTCCGTACAACATCATCCTGGGAAGAGACTGGCTCAACGCAGTTCGGGCCGTTTGCTCTACTTATCATCTCACCATCAAGCTCCCCACTAAAGGGGGGATAGCGGTCATCCGAGGTGATCAAAAGAGAGCAAAAGAGTGTCTGCAGATTGCGCTTAAAAGTGTCGAGCAATCAGATCGGCATCATCAAGCATAGCAATCACAACAGCCGGAGTCAGAGGCAAGCGAAATGACCGAAGTCACACCAGAGCCGAACTCAATGACCGTTCAGTTATACGAAGATGATCCATCCAGAACGGTCAAGATCGGTTTCGCGGGAACACCTCTACTCCGGGAAAAGACCATCCAGCTCCTCAAGGAGTACAAAGATGTCTTTGCATGGTCTCCGTTGGACATGACCGGAGTGCCCTCTGAGGTAATCACTCATCGGTTAAATATTGATCCATCAGTCCGGCCTATAAAACAGAAGCAAAGACTCTTTGCGGCAGAAAGAAATCAAGTCATCCATGACGAAGTCCGCCAATTACTGAAAGCGGATGTATTATTCGAGGTGAAATATCCCTCTTGGGTGGCCAATCCTGTGATGATCAAGAAAAAAGAAGGAGGATGGCGGATGTGCATAGATTTTACCGATCTAAACAAGCACTGTCCTAAAGATTGCTATCCCCTTCCGAACATAGACAAAAAAGTAGAAGCTTTGATCGGCTTCGAAATTTTCTGTTTTCTTGATTTATACAAAGGCTACCACCAAGTCTTAATGGATGAGAATGATGCTCCAAAAACGGCTTTCATTACTGACTTCGGCATCTTTGCTTATAAAAAGATGCCGTTCGGTTTAAAGAATGCCGGAGCCACATATCAAAGGATGGTAGATAAGCTTTTTCGGCATTTGATCGGAAAGGAGGTTGAAGTGTATGTTGACGACATAGTCGTTAAAAGCAGAAGCACTTCGGAGTACGAAGACAATCTCAAGTCCACTCTCGACGTGCTCCGAAAAGCCAACCTCAAACTCAATCCCCAAAAATGTACCTTTTTGGTAGATTCGGGAAAGTTTCTAGGTTGTTGGGTTTCAAAGGAAGGACTCAAGGCAAATCCGCTAAAAGTTCAAGTTGTTCAGAACATGGCAATGCCGAAGTCCATACATGATGTGCAAAGGCTAACTGGATGTCTAGCCGCACTGAATAGATTCCTTTCCCAAGCAGCCGAAAAGCAAATGCCATTCTTCAAAGTGTTAAAGAAGGCACCAAAGTTTGAGTGGGGAGTCGAGCAGAAAAAGGCTTTTGACGAGCTCAAAAGTTATTTAGCCGAGCTTCCTATTCTCTCTGCTCCAACAGATGCTGAAGTGATATTCTTATACTTAGCGGCATCGGATCAAACCATTAGCGCGGTGCTTGTACGAGAAGAAGGCCTAAAGCAGCTTCTCATCTACTTTACAAGCCGAGCATTAAGAGGTCCAGAAACAAGGTATCAACCTCTGGAAAAAATTGCTCTGGCGTTAGTAAATGCAGCAAGGAGACTGCGGCCATACTTCTATGCTCACAAGGTATGCGTCTTAACCAATCTGCCACTTCGGCAAGTTTTGACCAAGCCAGAAGCATCAGGCAGAATCGCCAAATGGGCCATAGAGTTGGGAGAACACTCAATCGAATACCTACCTCGGAAAGCCATCAAGGGACAAGCCTTGGCAGATTTTCTTGCAGAAGCAAAGTTCGATCAAGCAATCCCTGTCATTGCCGAACAGAAAAATTCTACCAATGCCGAACTAGCACAGCCCCTGGAATCCGAAGTAGAGCCACCGGACTGCTGGAGCGGATTCGTAGATGGAGCTTCGAATAAAACGGGAAGTGGAGCTGGTATTTTACTTATCGCTCCCGACGGACACGAGGTAACTTACTCACTTCGGTTCTTATTCCCAACTACTAATAATGAAGCCGAATACGAAGCTCTTCTTGCCGGACTCAAGCTAGCGCAAAGTCTATTTATCAAGTCTCTCAAAATCCATTGTGATTCACAAGTCGTAGTGAATCACATGTTGGGTACAAGTGAAGCCCGTGATGAGAGGATGAGGAAATATTGGGACAAAGCGCAAAGCATTAGCCGAAGTTTCTCTTATTTTCGGATAATCCGCATTCCCAGAGAGGAAAACAGCCGAGCAGATATTTTAAGTAAGTTAGCCTCATATCCAAGTTCAAAGGTGGAGGAATTGATGCACAGAAGCATTGATGAAGCTGAGGCACTTTCAGTAGCCAGCTCGCCGAACTGGATGACGCCGATCTTACAGTATCTAGATCAAGGACAACTGCCCGAGGATAAGAGAGAAGCTCGGAAAATCACATGCCGAGCCCTTCGGTACGAACTTCATGGAGGAGTCCTATACAGAAAGTCCTACCTTCAGCCGTTATTGCGATGTGTAGGGCCAGAAGAGACGGACTACATCCTTAGAGAAGTTCATGAAGGATCTTGCGGTAGCCACATCGGAGCTAGAGCTTTAGCTAAAAAAGTTCTGAGATGGGGGTATTATTGGCCAACTTTGGTACAAGACGCAGTGCAGCTCGTCAAGACATGCACAAAGTGCCAAATCCATGCAAATATCCCAAAGATGCCGCAGACCGATCTATATGCTATGCAAAGCCCTTGGCCTTTTATGCAATGGGGCATAGACATAGTGGGACCACTACCACAAGCTCCTCGGCAAATGAAATTCCTTATCGTTGCCGTGGATTACTTTACAAAGTGGGTAGAAGCTGAACCATTAGCTACGATAACGAGCTCGAAGGCATTGGATTTCGTCTGGAAGAACATAGTGTGCCGATTTGGCTTACCCCACATCCTCATTTCGGATAACGGGACTCAGTTCACCGACAAGACATTCAAGAATTGGTGCCAAGAGCTGAATATTCAACAGCGGTTCACTTCGGTCTCCCACCCACAAGCAAACGGACAAACGGAGGTAACAAACCGTATCTTGGTGAAAGGGTTGAAAGCTCGGTTAGAACAAGCCAAAGGACAATGGGTAGAAAATCTCCCTCAAGTCCTATGGTCCTACCGAACTACACCCAAAGCTTCCAACGGTGAAACTCCGTACAGTCTGGTGTACGGCGCTGAAGCCGTGATTCCGGTTGAGATCGGCGTACCCAGTCCCCGAACTCTAAATTTCTCCTCAGAAATGAATGATGACGGACTGAGAGCCGAACTAGATCTGGCCGAAGAAAGAAGAGAATTGGCCTGCATAAAAACAGCCAAGTACAAGGAGCAAGTAGCCCGGTATTATAACCAAAGGGTGAAAAAGCTGCAATTTCAAGTGGGAGATCTTGTCTTGAGAAACAACGAAGTAAGCCGAGCAGAAAAGCTGGGCAAGCTCGAACCCACATGGGAAGGTCCATATCGGGTGTCAGAAGTCCTCGGCAAAGGGTCTTACAAATTGACTCACATGTCAGGAGAACAAGTACCCCGAACATGGCACATTTCCAACCTCAAGAAGTTCCATTTGTAAGAGACATTCCGGTCGGTCCGTCTTGTGTCTAGTTCGGTCCTAGAGGTATGTGTTTTCTTTGTTTTTTTTAC
This sequence comes from Salvia splendens, assembly GCF_004379255.2. Lineage (NCBI taxonomy): Eukaryota > Viridiplantae > Streptophyta > Magnoliopsida > Lamiales > Lamiaceae > Salvia > Salvia splendens. Next base: position 24,546,375 of record NC_056045.1, read on the forward strand.
TTTGTCTATGTGCTTTTTGTTTGTCTATGTGCGTCTCGTTCGTTTATGTGCGTCTTGCTTGTCTAGGTGTGTTTTGTCTGTCTATGTGCGTGTCGTCTCTTACAAATGTTACTGAGGTATCTTGTTCTTCAAAGGCTGATCCCCTTTTTAGAACATATATAAGCCAACGATTGTGAGTCCAAGCTTCTAAGGAGGATACAAGACCACAATTCAGCTTAAAAAACAAGCAGTTCGTCTGAAACGAACTGCAACAATAAGCCAACGATTGTGAGTCCAAGCTTCTAAGGAGGATACAAGACCACAATTCGGCTTAAGAAACAAGCAGTTCGTCTGAAACGAACTGCAACAAAGGGAAAGTCCGATCCACGCGATAAAACTCGCCGAATTAGGACAAGGGAAAGTCCGATCCAAGCGATAAAACTCGCCAAATTAGGACACAAGCTTAGTCCGGTCAAAGAAATTTACTTCATAAGACCAAAGACGAGTCCGGTCAAAGAAGTTTACTTCATAAGACCAAAGACGAGTCCGGTCAAAGAAGTTTATTTCATAAGACCGAGGACCAAGTCCGGTCAAAGAAGTTTACTTCATAAGACCAAAGACGAGTCCGGTCAAAGAAGCTTACTTCATAAGACCGAGGACGAGTCCGGTCAAAGAAGTCTACTTCATAAGACCGAGGACGAGCACGATGAAATTTTTTCGCTGAGCTGTAAATACGCAGTGATAGAAGCGAAATGAAGATTTCATTTATTAAAACTTGTTCGGCATACAACTCCGCTGCCCTACGAGAAGGTGTTACGCCATTACAAAGGACTATTCTACTGTCCCTGGTTGCTAAAGTTGAGCCATCTATTCACAAAATCCTCGTGAAGCCGAGTTCGGGCATTCTCGGCAGCTGAAGAATAAGCAGGTCGACGAGATGCTCTAATCGACCTACCGCCTCTTCCCTGAGCCCGGGAAGCTCTAGCACCTCGGCGGCGAAGAGTCTCTTCACGAAGCATTTGTTGATCTTGCTCACTCATAATCACAGCTTCTCTACGAACTTCAGTCCGTTCTCGTCTTGACGTTTCCGGTTGCTCCTGAGTCCGTTCTCGTCTTGACGTTTCCGGCTGTTCCTGAGTTCGTTGCTGACTTGGAGTAGGGTCTTGAGCAAGTGAATCAGGGGTTTGAGCTGGAGTGCGACCATCTGTTGGCGGGAAATGCCTAAGGAATCTCTCGATTGAAGGACGCCGGGAAAGAATGATGTCGTACCGAGAAGCCCAGCGCCGCAATGATGTCACGACTTGTTGGCAAGCCAAGCTCTCCAGCGCATTGTTCCTCCGGAGTACGTGATATTCCTCCCACAGTTCGTCAACTCGTTCCTGAACTTCAGAGATGGTCATTCCCCCGCGCCTGCAGATGAAATCCTCATACGCAGTCCTCTCAGCGACGGCGGTATTCAGCTCGGCCTCCAGATCTTTCTTTTCGGACTCTAAGTCCTTATTGTCGGCCTCCAGCTTCACTGAACGAGCCAAGAGTTCGTCATTCTTCACCTGGTCAGCTATGGCTCTTTTCTCAGCTTCGTCTAAAGCCGAAGAGTACAGCCGCTTCCAGTGAAGTACCTCCAGCTCCTTAAGAGTTCAGAATATAGAGCAGCTATGTCAGTTCGGCATTTCAGATTACTGAGCAGGTAGTAAACCACAACAGGAGTAAAAGAGAGTACGAAAGGCTATACGAAGACACAAGAGCAGAAAGAAGAATTTTTTCATTCATAAGAAAATTTTTTTTTCTACACAAGGGCTTCAAGGCCGTTTTACAAGAAGGAAGAAACTAAACTAAGAGAAGGGAGACGAAATCATACTCCGCCAGCTTCGTCTCCGCCTTCTCGGTGAGGTTCAGCTTCCTTCTCCTTGTCTGCTTCAGCTTCAGCCTCGGCCTCCCTGCTCTCCCCAGCCTGCTCGGCGCCACCGTAGCCGATCTGCTGCGCCTCCTGCTCGGCCTGCTCATCGCCGGTCTGCCGCTCATGCTGCTCGGTCTCACCCTCTCCATGGAAAATTGGAGCGGGTGAAACTGACCCTATGGAGGCAAAGATAGCCTCCATGTTCTCATCGCGGTCAGCTCGGCAACTACGAACTTGGTCTGCAGAAAGCAGGACCGAGGACGAAGCAAGCTCCTCAAGCACCGGCAGACTCTGAAGCCGAGCTGCTATCTCTCGGCCGTACAGCGGCAGGATGACTTCGGGACCCTGCTCGGCTTTATCGGTCATCAGTTTCAGCAGATCACCGACAAAGGCCGAAAATTGGTTGCTCAGAAAGAGTTTCTCCGCGAAAGCACGGAGAGCCTCTCCTTGGGCAACCACGGCAGCAGCATCCCTCCGTTTCGTCTGCTCTCGCTGGATGACGAGCTGGTTTTTGGCAAACTGAGCTTCATCCTGGGCCGAAATCCTAGCAGCTCTGGCTTTCTCAAAGTTTGCCTCAGCCTGCTCGGCCCGGTGACAAGCAGCCGCCAACTTCCTCTGCATCTCAGCATAGTCGTTAGACGCTTTGGAGAGTTCGACGGCGACGAGCTTGGAGAGCATATCGTTCCTCTGAAAATGGAAAAAGAAAAGAGTCAACAGGGGCCACCACAAAAAATACAGGAAAAAAGCAAGGCCAGAAAATCAAGAAGACAATTCACCTCGGCGAAGTCCGTGGGCCATAAAAATGGCTCACAGATATGCTCCGAAGGAGGCGCCAAGACCACGTCTTTCTCTGGCGCTCTCGGGGGCTTCTGGGTCTTCCCCTTCCTACTTGCCGAAGTCGACTCCGGCTTCTTTGGATCCGAAGAGGTCTTCTGCCTTTTCGGATTCTTCTCGGCATCAGACGCCGAGCTGGTGGTTTTCGGCCTCTCCGGCTCCTTGGACTCAGAGGATTGGCGACTGAGCTTATTTAGCATGTTCACTGCCGAAAAGCAAGGAAACAAGGTTAGTTTTCGCCGCTAAAAGCAGTAAAGCATAAAAAAGAAATCCTCACCCTCAGTTTCTTCGTCCGAAGACGAGATATTGAACACGAGGTCGCCCTTGACGAGCTCAGTTTCCGAGTACTGTTTCCTAATCATAGGAATCTTATTGAGCTCGCCCTCGAGCTCGGCCAACGGTTCTAACCGAGGATGAGGAATCACGGACTTCGGCCCTCTCCAGGGAAAGCCCGGAGCCGCTGTCCTATTATAAAAAAAGAAGCGGTTTTGCCATTTCGGCCATTTGGTTTTGCAGAAGGCCCTAAAAGGCTGTAAAGGGATCAAGTAAAACCAAGATCCTTTCCTCTTAAACTGGAAAAAATTAAGGATTGCCCTCAGAGACAGATCCTTATCTAGCCTACGCAGTTCGGCAGCAAAGGCCGATAAGTGCCTCCAAGAATTCGGAGTCACCTGACCTAAAGGGAGTTGAAAGAAATCAAGAAGCTCTACAAAAGGTGGGGGAAGAGGGAAACGAAGCCCGCATTCTAAGCAGGCTTCGTAAACGGTGGCATAACCCTCCGGCGGCTCGTTAGCCCTATGATCGTCGTCGGGAACCACCGCCTTCCCCCTGGGAAGAAGATATTTTTCGTATATGGATATCACAGTATCCTTACTCAAGACGCTGTGAAAATACTCTACGGTCTTCTCCCCAGATTCTTTCCGGCTAGAAGACCCCTTACCCCTTTTCCTACCGCTACCTGACTCAGAAGAAGAAGAAGAAGACATAGTTCTTACTCTTCGAAAGTCTGAAGAAATTCTCAAAAAATTCTTGAAAGCGGAAGAAAATTTTTACGCGAAGGAGATAGAGTGCAGAAGAAGCTATAGCAAAAGTGTTCAACTGATGAAGAAAGGACGTATTTATCAGATTCGGAGAAGATTTCAAAATCATCGCACCGTTTCGAATCCCACCTTTTCAGGATTCAACGGCCGGATTTTACTGTCGCATTTAATGCAGTCACGCGCAAGGCACGTCCCCTGACGTCAGCCTCCCCCGTACCTTTATCCAGAATGCCGAAGTGACTCGCTTCGCCGAAGTGATTCACTTCGCTTTTCGGGGGGGGTAGTGATGGGGTACGTACTAAACAAGCCCAATAGCAGTGACGGCCCATCAGCCCAAAGCCCAAGGAAGAGTATCAGTTCGGCATTACCAAAGAGTTCGGCCCCAGCCCACAGCTCGGTAAAAGCCGACCAATCAAGCTCCACTCTCAGATCGGCAAAAGCTACTCGGCAATAGTTCAGCAGTTCGGTCTCAGTATTCGACCGAACTGGAAGATAGTCAACTCATGCAGGATCACATGCAGGATAGTGGACCAAGCACAGAGATAGTGGACTCATGCAGGATCTCATGCAGGATAGTGGACCCATGCAGGATCTCCATGACCTCCACGACATTCACAACCATCATTAGTGGTGATGCAAGCCACGATCTTAGTTCAATGTATAAATAGAACTCAGATCAGATAAAGAAGGGTTAAGTTCTCTAGAGATCAAATATCAAATAGCAAGTCTGTATTGTAAGCTGTAGAAAACAGATCAAGCAATACAACTCTGCCCTCTTTTCTTCCCGTGGACGTAGATTTACCTCAGTAAATCGAACCACGTAAATCTCTGTATCGTGATCTGTATTTTCCTGCATTCATCACCATCAAAAATTCGCCAAACCATCATTGGGTTCATCACATTCATTACATCATTAATATTCTTAACAATAGATCTATAATAATAGCACAATTTTGTGTATTTAGGCTCCTCCGAGATGTAATATCAATATGAGATAAGATGTGCTATGTTTGGCTGAGATATTTTTTACTCTATATATACATATTATAGTATCGTGTTTGATATGATGTATTAAAATATTTATAATATGCATTATCTATAGTTGGATAGACTAAAATGATATGTATAGTCAATAATTAATTACATGTTACAAAAAATCACATAAATTTATTTAATATTTATGGATTCTTGTAAATAATAGTGATAAAAAAATAACTAGATTCTACAATAACTATATATGTGATAAAAAAAAACATGGATGTCAGTTTTAGTAATCAATTAAGATTGTTTTAGTTCATGCCAGGGGTATGAACTCAAACAATATAAAATGACCATCTAAATATTAATGTCGACACAATGTATTAAAATATCAATTTAAGTTTATGTTGACATTTTTAATACACTACGTTGATGAGTTAGCAACAGATCACACCTCGGTTTATATATGTATTTTATCGGGTAGTAAATATAAATTTGTAGTAGCTAGATAGGTATAGAAATACTAATACTCCATTCTTTTTACTTATTGGAACACGCTGTGCATTTTCAATTATTGAAGCCATCTTTAAAATATTAATCTAAGTGGAGAACATTATATAATCTATACTAAAAAAAATTAATAATTATGTTTGGTTTGCGTAGGAAGGCTCTCTCTCTCTCTCTCTCTCTCTCTCTCTCTCTCTCTCTCTCTCTATCTATTATCTCTCTCTCTCTCTCTCTCTCTCTCTCTCTCTCTCTCTCTCTCTCTCTCTCTCTCTCTCTCTCTCTCTCTCTCTCTCTCTCTCTTCTCTTATCTCTTCGAGAGAGAGGAGATGAGAGAGGGAGAGAAGCTCTCTCTCTCTCTCTCTCTCTCTCTCTCTCTGCTCTCTCTCTCTCTCTCTCTCTCTCTGGATGCACGACAATTTTCACGCCAAAGTCCAAACTCTCTCACATCCACAACACCTAATTTTCAAAATGGCTACCAGACATTTTCCTCCTTTTTAATTTCTCTTGTCTTCTTCATATATTTATTTCTCTTACATTACTACATTTATATAATTTGTAAAAACGACAGCAAAGTAATTATAAAGATGTTATTTGTGTTCATATCTAATTTAACTCTCGTGCTCTGTCCAATAACATAAGGATAGTGGGTTTCATTGTGGGGAAACTGATAATGTAGATATGAAATGATCTCCTTTCATTTAAATAAACAAGTTATTTATATATGTTTATAACTATGTCAATGCGTGGCATGTCAGTGAGTGGATGAAATGACTGCTAATTATGATTGGTGAATGTTTACACTTATGTAAAAATAAAATATAACATCGTGGATATATGTGTCATTGGTTCAGGAATAGGGTACCCATATAAAAAAGTCCATCCTACAATAAAGTGATTTATGTACCTGAAGATTATAGCTATTATTACCAATTTTGCTGATTTCATTTCAATCTAATTTTTCCTCGAAAATAACTAGCATAATAGTAAGGGCTGTCCATATTGTTTTAGTGATTATATTTACTATTGTTAACCCACCCGCGCTATGCGCGATTCAAAATTCTATTAATTTGATATTATGAATAAATAAAATAAAATAAAATAAATATGTACTATAGTGACAATATGTTAAATAATTATAAATATCAAATTAATAAGTGTTCAAGTAAACCAACTTGAAGATATTTGTTAATTACAACATATTGTAATTAATAACATACACACTTCAATACTAAAATACTATCAGTATTAAATCAATCAGAAATATTAAAAATACAACAAAAAAATATCATGAGAGCAATGATATTGCCTTAAAAGATAAAATAATGAACTACAAAACAAATAAAAACACATATACAAACATTAGAATAATAAAACAATAATTCGTACTATGAAAAAACTTATTCGTAAACAACCTTAATAATAGGAGTACAACAATAAGAACAGCAAAATAAATAAAAAGAAATAGAAAAGCACAAATCTAAATCTACAATTACTCTGCTTCAACCTTATTTTCCTCCTTAATCTCCAAATTGATGACATTTGCGAGTAAACAATGTGAAATTTTCCGCTCTTCGTTTTCTTTGCTTCATTTTGCCATTTCGTTGACTTTGAGTGCTTTCTTTGCATGAAAAAATATGGAAGTGATGAAGTTGGCGACGAATATGCAAAGTTGTAGCTTCAAGATATTATAGATAGTTGGTTAGCTTATGTGATTTCTTATGAAAAAATAATTTCTTTAAGCTATAAGACAAAAAATATTAAAATAAATTATTAAAAATAAAACAAATTGATATTAAAAAAGCTTAAATATGAACTACCATCAATGAAATAGAGAATGCTCAAGATAGGATTTAAAAGTGTTCTTCACCGCCTCCATCTCCACTTATCGATGCAGGAGAATGTAGGCCATTGGTGTTGAATCCCTTTGAAAAATCGGTAATGAAATTATTGTTGTATGGAAATAGATACTTCCATAATGAAAAAAACATGTATTTATAGATAAAAGTTAGAGTCACCAATAAATTCTAAAACCTTTCGATTGTCACTATACATTAAATGCATTTATCTAGCTAATCAATAATAATTAATTGATAATTTAAGGAAAAAACTTTCAGAAAAATTAATGGTATAATCATATTAATTCCATGCTCTTAATTGATTATTGATTATTATATAATTAATTTGGCAGTTTTATAAAACGTAGAGACGGACTATAGTATAGACCTATTCACTAATTAAAATTGTTTTTGTAATTAAGAGTAAATAACTGAAATTGTTTTCTGAAAAACAAATTTCTTTATATTTTTTTGCTGCATCATGTGTTTTTAAATTATCAAACTATTTGGAAAAATGCACGTCCTCTTCATCATTTTTTAGCTATAAATTTATTAATGTCGTTGACTTTGTTCCTAAATTAGATCCTCAAAATTCTCCTTATGTATCCTCAAAACTTGCCCTTTATGTTGTAAAGATTTATTAAAAATATTATATCTAAATTCGTTGCCAATTAAAAATGAATAAAATGACTTTAAAATCTAAAGATTCATGCTCTTTTTTAGATTTAAATATTCATGACAGTTACTACAAATATTTAAGTTTATTGGAAATACCACCCAAAACTTATAAATATTCACAATCTAGTATAAAACTCATAAATATTCAAAATTTAGTTCAAAATTCATAAATATTCAAAATATTACCCAAAACTTTTAAATATTCAAAATGATGGTCAAAACTCGCCATTTATATATGTATAGATAGATGTGCTTATATATAGGGTTATGCTAAATTAATTAAAAACCCATTTAGAAATGAAAACCTACTCCAATTATTTTTCCCCTCATTGTGCTTGAACGCTTCATCAATTGAATAAAAACCACTACATGCAACAATCTTTTTTTTAAATACCATTCAAGAATCTTGATACTGTTTAATATTATCAAACGTTTAAATTGACACAAACGTTACTTGAATAGAGAAATTAAAAAGTAGTAGTAAATGATTCATTTATTTCCCTAGAATTAATCATGGAGAATAAATGGAATAGATTTAAGGAGAAAGGAATATATATGTAAATGGAAATGAATGAAAATAACAATTAAAAGTGAAACGGGAAAGATATGAAAGAAACAAAAAACAATAAAAGCTAGAAATAAAGAATGTAAAAGATAGTGAAAATAATGTAGTTAATCATCAGGGAATCGTGATAGTGTGAGTAGACGTGGAAGCTGTAGAGAGGCAGTAATAGATTTTTGGCACCACGTGTGCGGTGGCTCAGCCCCACTCCTCCGCCGTCCCCACCGCCGTCCCTATCACGTTGCTTAGGTCGGCACCGCCACTTTTTGACGCGAGACCAACACCATCCCCTCTTTCTATATTTCTTTTATTTCAACAATATCAATATAGGTTTGTGTTAAAATGACAACACCATTTAAAATGACATTGTATCACCAATGATAGCCATTAGATTTAGGAGCAGATTCAACCTTAGTCTGTCATGTGGCAGTCTTGCTTGTCTATGTATCATAGATTGCTTGATTATTTTTTATTTCGTATCGCATATTGCTTGAAACTATATGTCGTATTGCTAGCTTATGTATCACAGAATGCTTGCCTATGTATCTCAGATTGTTTTGCTTATATTGTAATTTCAACTATAGTGTCACCATAGTGCTCCGATTTCGTATCTCAAATTGCTTGTAACCATATGCCAAATTGCTTGTCTATGTGTCACATATTGTTTGCATATGTATTGCAGATTGCATGTTACTTATTGTCGCGTTGTCATTTTAAGAGTGGTGTCACTTTAAGAGTGGTGTCGCCCTAACGCACCCCAAAGTGAGCTCTTGTTGAGGGAGGAAGATATTATATTCCAATTATGGATATTAACTTTCCCTTGTGAAGCATTTGGGTATTTTCATTTATATATCATGTCTTAAATTCAAAACAATAGTAAGATATTTCAAATAAAGATTTGAGTGCTCATCTAAGAAAGCAACGAAGTGAAATTTCATTATATTTTTGTATATATTGTGAAATTATAAGTTTAATTGATTTATAAACCAACCTTTAATAAATGATCTAGTAATGATTAGATCGAATTTGAATGTTCTATATGTATGACAATTATCTATTATCTATACGTATCAAAATTTGATTGCGTTGAGACTTGTGGGACAAATTTGACCCAAATGCTTACATTTTTGAATTGATTTCGTCTGACAAACGAATTGAAGGAGATGGAGGTGAATGTTATATGATAGATTTTTGGTGTTTGAAGTAGAGAGGTAGTTGATGGAGTTGAAAGTCTCTGACAATATTTGGCCACTATGTATAATTATTGCACGTATTAATTGGCGACTGACAAGTTAGCCTACTTGAGATTTATCTGAAAATAGATACATATTTATGCGATAGCTAGGTCGAACTGGACAAATATCAACTACTCCATGTATATATATGGTTCTATTAAATTTTGATATATATACTAAACAAATATAGAGTTATGTTGAATTGTTAACTTATCTTAAATTGCTAACGGTTTATAATTACATTATCAGTTTATGTTATAGATATCAATACAAAGGCATTTGTATGTTAACAAAATTTAGTTGACATATAAATGTCTTCATAAACTATCGACATAATTATTTTAAGGATACTGATGTCTAATATCACGAAACTTTTCTAAAATTTTATTTATTCCTAAAACTTTGAACTCTGCATTATTATCATGAACTAAAATAGTTGTTAATTTTTTCTCGTCGACGACAAAATCCAACTACATTAAAATGAGACCATCATTTATTGAAGAATACCTAAGCATAAATCTTTAGAAGGTAAAATGGTGAACATTTAAAGCATCGGCGGATGCAGGTGGGGTCGCGCGGGGTCGGCCGACCCCACCGCCGTCCCCGGAGAACCGCCGGAAGACTCCTCCCAACAGCCCCCGACCCCACGGCATCCGGAACTCCGCCCCATGATTCATCCTCAGACCTCAAGCAGCTCAGCTTTTCCGATGAAGAAGATCAGGCTGAGGGGCCGTTCGCCCTTTACAAGGGGTTTATTCCGACAATATCGAGGCAGGGGCCGTTTACGGTGGTGCTGTTTGTGACGCTTGAGCAGGTGAGGAAGTTGCTCAAGGATTTCTGATGAAGATGTGCTGATGATGATGAAGAAGAAGGCTAGTTTAGTCTTTTTTAGAATATTAATTGATATGGTTATTGTTTAGGTTATGGTAATTTGGTTTAATTTTGTGTTTTTATTTTAATGGGAAGAAATGGTATACTTGCGTGCTTTGATTTATGATGCGAAAATATGCGCCACTTTGAGAGGACAACATACATTTATTACTCTAGTGGAGTTCTTTTTCTTCTATATGAGGAGTATATGATTTAATTCCACGTAATTGCATTCTAATTTGTAAGATCATACAGTTTTCTTTTAGTAAAGTGAGGTCTTTGAACTAATATATATTAGTTCAAATGTGTTTATTATTATTAATATTATTATTGGTTATTGGTTATTATCATCTAAGCAAGTGATACATCAGTACAAAATTTAGAGTTATATTTAAGTACAACCACTTTAAATAGGGAAAATTAATTATTAGCATTGTCCCTTTCAAAAATTGACTTTTAAATACTTTGATGAACGTGATTAAAAAAATGTACATGTATGCACATTTTTAAAGTAGTACCCCGTTTTTTAAAGAGTTAACTATGAAATCAAAATTCGAATTATTATAAATTTGAATATTGTATCAAGGTGCGGCATTTCAGTGGAAAATGGTTATTCCACTGAAAATGGGTATTAAATTTGAATATTGAAATCAAAATTCGAATTATTATAAACCAGTAGTTTATTGATTATCTTTTAATCATGTATTAGTTTTTACTTTTATTTTAAACTAGTAGTAACTAATAAATTTTTTATCTAATTTTAATAAATATAATAATTGCTTTTAATCATTGATTTTAATTACTTTTCATTAAGATTAATGGATACATTTCTTTTATAAAGATTTTGCGCTTTCGTCTGTTTTTCTAATACTAATGTTGAACACGACTAAAAGATACATATTCATAACTATTTCCAATGAAATAACTTTAAGTTAGCATCAAAATATAAATACTCATAGAAGTCAATTATCGTGCTTAATATAAAATAGGGATATTTCATTTGTAATGTATTTTTACTACTATTTTATATATTTAAATATTATTATATTAATTTTCTCGTCCGACCCCACCATTTTTAATTCCTGGATCCGCCCATGATTTAAAGATTATATAAAATTAATTTCTATCCATTATACTTATGTAAAAACTTAAAAGTATTGATTATTTCAAGTTTCTGATGTCACCAACATCGAAAAATACCCTACAACGATTAACAGTAGCTTGAGCCCACGTCGCAAAAATCATGACTTGCCACTAATCCCGATAATAAGAATGATAATAAGTTAATATATTATTGCCTAAAACATTCCTGGGTCGTCTAGAGTTATTTTTCTTAATTAAGAACCAATCATTTGAGTTACACCTAGCATTCTAGCACATATTATGAATTAAATTTCATTTATAGCTCGACATGTTTATTAATTAGCTCGACACTTGAAGCTGAGTTTGGTAACAATAATATCACAGACGAACACTATTATGATGAGTGCAAGAATGATGAGACCATGACGAAGAACAAAATGCAAAAAATTATATGGATAAAGTTCATATATACCAAAATTAGCAGAAAACAAAAAAAGGACCATTTATATAAACAGTCGGAATCGAGTGAGAAATTCCATATCTGAAAAGGAAAAAAGGTGTTAGATGATTAAGAAGTTTGCAAAGGCGATGAAGATGCCCTTGCAAAGAGGCAACCTAAGATGAAAGCATGGCCTCAAATTAAATGTTGTTGCATGTAAGTCTATTACATTGAGTCATGATTTCTTTAGGCGGCATTGCAACTACCTAATGAGGTTAAACAACATTAATGCTAAAAGTATGATTTATAGAGACACCCCAACCCTACTCCATCTTTATGAAACTTGTCTATATTCCATACACAAATGGAGTCACCACCGGACACTTGTAAGGTGGAGATGGATTTGAGCGATGAACAGAATGAAGACTATTAGAGTTTTTTCGGTTGTCATGATTACATGCGACTAAAGATTATGTCTAATTTTGTCTCTTGTTCGGTTGTCATTGTTTCTCAAAAGATCAGTATGTAACAATGTATCTTGACTCGTGATATGTAATATCAAGATTACATTGTATCTCACGATGATATGGACTTGTCTATATTCCATACACAAATGGAGTCACCACCGGACACTTGTAAGGTGGAGATGGATTTGAGCGATGAACAGAATGAAGACTATTAGAGTTTTTTCGGTTGTCATGATTACATGCGACTAAAGATTATGTCTAATTTTGTCTCTTGTTCGGTTGTCATTGTTTCTCAAAAGATCAGTATGTAACAATGTATCTTGACTCGTGATATGTAATATCAAGATTACATTGTATCTCACGATGATATGGACTTGTCTATATTCCATACACAAATGGAGTCACCACCGGACATTTGTAAGGTGGAGATGGATTTGAGCGATGAACAGAATGAAGACTATTAGAGTTTTTTCGGTTGTCATGATTACATGTGACTAAAGATTATGTCTAATTTTGTCTCTTGTTCGGTTGTCATTGTTTGTCAAAAGATCAGTATGTAACAATGTATCTTGACTCGTGATATGTAATACCAAGATTACATTGTATCTCACGATTATCCATATCAGTTATGCATATCTTAGAAAAACCCATTTTGGCTTAACTTATTGCATTTTACTATTATATATCTTGTCTAATGAATCAAACGACACATTAGAGACGCTAGATAGTTAAGTAGTTAACCATACAGAAACATGAAAATACAATAAGAGTAGATACACTTATTTTGCAATATACGGTTTGTGTCATTATATGGCACCTGCGAAATTGTTCCTTCCATAATGAATGCTTCTTAATTTCGTGAGCATTGAATGAGTTGTGCACTTGATGTGCATTTGTACGGCTACCAATAAATTGGCGCATCACTTGACTAAACGGACTCTTAACAGTTGCCAATTTAGAGAAACCTACGTATGCATATAATATATGCTTTGTTCAAATTCCATGTTTCCAATATGCTTGCATGACATATCTCAAATAAATATATATGTATATGCTTTATTAATATTCTTATTATTCTCCTTGAAATAGAATAAGCACATTACATTATAAAAAAAGAAAAAGAACTTCTGGTTAGTCAAAATTTGTGAACCACTAAAGTAGCAATTCACCACAGAAATAACGACATATAGCAATGAAAATAACTGTAAACGAAAAACAAACACTCTATCGAAAATCACTATATAAGAAAAACAGCGAACGAACACAAGAAAACAGAAACTAAGAGACAATAGTGCAACACATATCCTGAAGTTATTCGTCAGAGAGATTTTATAAACACAAATAGCAAGAAATAAAAAACTCACAAAAGTAAACAACAACTAAGTCACAGCCATAAAGTACACGTGTCAATAGTTTTTTAGAGTTAAAAGAAATGTTGTGTTGCACAAGTCAGCAACATCTAAGAAATATAAAAGCAAAGCGAATTTAATCTGCTAATTTACCAGAGTGATACTAATACCGATAGCTAATTTAAATGCAACAATTATTTAGAATGTAAGCAAGTTAATTAAGAGATCTAGTATGTTCCAAAGCTAGCTAGCTTTTTCTTAATTTTACATTAAAAAAAAAGAGATATTCGACACGATTAAATCCCCACTTGCAGCGTAGAGCCGTGCGAAGCCAACACTTGTTCCTTTACCTATCTTTTGCATTTATGGCCTTATTAATTATAACAAAGTTTAGGGGCTCACATGCAACTTAACTACTATTCTCACATTTCTCTGTCACTCATTTCACCCTATTTATAACAAAAACCCTCCACATTTATGATCAAACTTCAATAACTCTCTAAATATTTTGGCCAACCAATTATACTGTAAGTCCAACTGTCCTCTCTCACCTACTGTTTTATCCTGTATCGTATCATATCGAAAATCACGGAGTCAATTTGTTATTTAATTTGCATGTAAATTAATTTATTTACAGTAAGAAATGGAGAAGACGAATAATTCGGCGACGAGTCTTATACGGACGAAATCCGACCAGCTGGTGGAGACGATCGCGGCGGCGCTGGGCGCGATCAAATCACCGGTGTCTTCCGGCGGCGATGCGGCGGCGGACGGCAGCGGCAACCTGTCGCGGATGTCGAGCCGGCGGCTGGCGGCGGCGTCTCCGGGGCGGGGCAGCGGCAGCGTGGGGAGGAACACTCACATTCGGAAGTCGAGGAGCGCTCAGATGAAATTCGACGTGGACGACTTGAACAGCGGCGCCGCCCTGAGCCGCGCCTCCAGCGCCAGCCTCGGCTTGTCGTTCTCCTTCACCGGCTTCACCGTCCCCGCCGACGAGATCGCCGATTCGAAGCCGTTCAGCGACGACGAAATCGGTCAGTCCTCTCTCACACATTTTGCATGTGTACACTAAAATTAACTTTGATTAAATTTGGTATTTTATTTAATTAATAGATTAAAGAAGGATTAGTGATCGATAACGAACTTGTAATGACATTAACTAAGACCCCAATGCTTCGAAAGTGATCTGAAATCCACATGGTTTTCCCTCTGCCAAAGGCAACCTATTAGAGCCAAACACTTAAATCTGGTTTTGTGCCAATATTTTCGATCTTTCCCATACGTATATTACTACTATTATTTGTTAAGTTAAATGGAGTATAGCTTAATTGATCAATATTTTATGCAAATGGAAAGTTATTAGATCATTCTGTTTGCTAGGATAGATAACCCATCTATTTTAGAGTTATCTGACCTAAAATGACATAAAATGTGTGTTAATATCATATGACTAAAAGCAAGACCTCTTTTCCTGTTATTCTTTCTTTCTCTCTCTAGATATAGTTATGCATGCATGAGTGAAGACAGGTGAGGGGAAAGGCCATGTATGTTCATAAAGAAAAAAGAGGAAGGACACATGCATGAATCATGAATCTAGCCAAACCACTAGTCACGTTAAATTTTCATAATTTGGAGTTATTCATAAAAATAAAATAAAAAACATTTTTAAAAAAAATAAAGAATTGGTCCCTAAACTACTTTCACAAAAAGCAAAAACAGTTTCTTTGCTTTAAAGCAAATGGACCTGCATGAAAATGAAACTGTTTAATTCTTCTGTCTTCCCCACACAAATTTCGGCAATTTCCGATGATTCTAAATGACATTTCATCTTCAATTAATTCATATTTAAAATTTTATAAATAATGTGGATGTTATAATGAGGACTCAATTAATTTTTCTTGTTCATGATCATGAAAGAATATGAATATGATGGGACGAAGAATTGTGGATGGTTGAACATGTAGGTACGTAAATAAAGGTGGTAGTCGTAGTCACCCTTAGTGTGTGACAAATGTTTTTGGAAGAAGCACAAATTTTGATTAAGAAATACTCGTACAATAAAATTAGGTACTGGATTGGGTGCGGGTCACAAAATTCTCCACCAAATCAAATAATTGTACTGCAATCTTATCCTATTTAATTATCAATGTACAATTGTAAGGTCCTTACTAGTTTGGCCACCTCATGGGGTCCCTTTGCATTGCCAAGGACTCTCAGTACATATCATGTGTACTCAATTTTACGATTTCTTATTTTTACAATTTTATTTAATACTAATATACTTTGTGATAACAAAAATAAATTAAACAATGGTCAGCTCGGCAGATTAACACAAATCAAATGGAGTAGTAATTACATACTTGTACTTAAAAATCATTTAAATTTTTTTATTGCTTGTTAAGCTTATTATTAATCTATAACTGAATTTACTTTAACTCGTAGCTAATAAAATAGTGAAATGGTTGCAGCTGAAGATCTTGAGGCAGGCAGACAAAAGAAGAGACTCCAAACAGAACCCACATTGCCAATCTACCTCAAGGTAATATACACATCATGAAACTCGATAAACCTCTTCTATCGATATAGAGTACACGTGTCAAAATGCGATTGGTCGCGCCTAGGTACTTTCTAGAAGGAGCCGTGGCTTGATGTGTGATGCCATCTATTTGGAATAGGTAGAATAAAGGGGTGGAAGTGTTTATCGAGCTATAGATCAATTCAACTCAAATCTAACAATGCAGATGCAGTAGTCACAATTATTGATCGTAGGCCTGAAATAGAATGACGACGACAATAATGATGCACTTAGACCACTACAAAAAACTCGCTAATTAGTGACGGATAATTCCGTCACTAATTAGCGAAATTTAGGTACTCAACATGATTAGTGGCAGAATAAATATTGGCAGGTGCGTCATTAAAAAACTTGTCACTATAAAACTCTAGTGACGGACAGATCTGTCACTAAAGTTACTAATCCACTCAATGACGGAAAACATAAATGGGTAAGTTAGTATTAGTGACAGACAAATTAGTGACTGACGGTTTTCAGCCATTTTATCTGTCACTATTCTTGAGCTAACTGTCGGCGTCATTATTCCGTCACTAATTGACGTTTTCTTTATAGTGGACTATGTGAGATAAACTAGTGTGTTGTGTAGGCCTCGGATTTCTTGCAATGTCCTTAAACAAACACATCATATTCTTGTGTCCTAAATATGTGCAGTTCACAGATGTAACATACAAGGTGATACTGAAAGGCATAACGTCGACGGTGGAGAAAGATATTCTGTATGGGATCAATGGCTCTGTTGCTCCTGGGGAAGTTCTAGCCCTTATGGGGCCATCTGGAAGTGGAAAGACTTCATTGCTGAGCCTACTAGGAGGGAGAGTGAGAGAACCCGCCCACGGCGGCTCCATCACATACAATGATCAACCATATTCCAAGTCCCTAAAGTGCAGGTAACTATCTACTTTTAATATGGAATTCATGGCATCAAGCAAGTAATGACATTGGAAACCTCACAGGATAGGGTTCGTGACTCAAGACGATGTTCTGTTTCCTCATCTCACCGTGAGGGAGACGCTGACTTATGCAGCTCGGTTGAGGCTTCCAAAGACTTTGACGAAAGAGGAAAAAGATCAAAGGGCGTCAGATGTTATATACGAGCTGGGACTAGAGAGGTATAATTAATTAGGTAGCAAGTTTGTCAGCTATAACCATATTTTGTGAAATCTACTGACCTTTTAGTATGTTACCAGCTGCCAAGACACCATGATAGGCGGCTCCTTTGTCCGTGGAGTCTCAGGTGGAGAAAGGAAGCGCGTGTGCATCGGAAATGAGATCATTATCAACCCATCACTCTTGTTCCTGGATGAACCAACCTCCGGCCTGGATTCTACCACTGCTTTGAGGATTGTGGACACATTGCATGACATAGCTGAGGCTGGTAAAACAGTGGTGACGACTATTCACCAGCCATCGAGCAGGCTCTTCCTTAAGTTCGACAAGCTGATTCTTCTGGGGAAAGGGAGTCTGCTATACTTTGGAAAGGTGTCGGAAGCAATGGTTTACTTCTCATCCATAGGTTGTTCCCCTCTTATTGCAATGAACCCTGCAGAGTTCATGATCGACCTTGCAAATGGAAACGTAACAGACATCTCTGTCCCCTCGGAATTGGAGGACAAAGTGCAAATGGGCAACTCCACAACAGAAACAAAGAGTGGGAAACCAGCTCCAGCAGTTGTGCATGAGGTAATAGATATTCATTCAACCATTATCTTAAAACCATGAACATAAATGATATGATACGCAACGTTTCATAAACAACAAACTCATATGTTACCATTCTTATGTAGTATCTTGTGGAAGCCTATGAGACGCGGGTAGCTGAAAGTGAGAAGAAGAAACTTAAAACCCCAACCCCTGTTGATGAAGAGATTAAGGCCAAAGTATGTTCTGCAAAGAGAGAATGGGGAGCAAGCTGGTTTGAACAGTACTCCATACTATTCTGTAGAGGACTTAAGGAACGAAGGCACGACTACTTTAGCTGGTTGAGGGTAACTCAGGTTCTTGCGACCGCAACTATTTTGGGATTGCTATGGTGGCAATCTGGCAGCAATAACCCTAAAGAACTGCAAGATCAGGTAAATAAACATATTTTCCACTGCTAGTCCTAAGCTCATTCATAATTCCCAAACTCGAACGAAGGCATGATCAAATAATATGCTATAAGATACATATAGAAGAGGTTCATATAAAGACAAGTAGCGGAATACTTTTAGTCTAATGAATGACTCAATCTGCTATGTTCATCAACATGATAAAGAACAAAATATTAATCTAAATGCAAAACCTTTTACAGGCAGGGTTACTCTTCTTCATTGCTGTGTTTTGGGGATTTTTCCCAGTCTTCACAGCCATCTTCACATTTCCCCAAGAGAGAGCCATGCTGAGCAAGGAACGAGCAGCGGACATGTACAGATTGAGCGCATATTTCGTGGCAAGAACGACAAGCGACCTTCCACTCGACCTTATACTGCCAGTACTTTTCCTCGTGGTTGTATATTTCATGGCAGGGTTACGAATGAACGCTGGTTCCTTTTTCCTCACTGTAGTAATAGTTTTCCTCTGCATCATAGCAGCTCAGGTATGCCCCTTTCTCCGTTTATGCGGTCATTGTAGTAATTCAAATGCATAACATGAAACACTAATTAGAGTAAAACCTGATGGCAGGGCCTGGGGCTAGCCATTGGTGCTACACTGATGGATTTAAAAAAGGCGACAACGCTGGCATCGGTCACAGTGATGACCTTCATGTTGGCTGGAGGATACTTTGTGAAGGTAACAGCAAACATTATGAAGTAAATACTTAAATGGGAATAAAGTAGGAAAAATATTGACACTATAAACATTTTGCAGCATGTTCCGGTGTTCATATCGTGGCTTCGCTATCTCTCCTTCAATTACCACACCTACAAACTTCTCTTGAAAGTGCAGTACGAGCACATAAGTGACACGATCAATGGGGTGAGAATAGACGACGGTTGCAAAGAAGTTGGAGCGCTGGTAGCAATGGTGATAGGCTACAGAATACTAGCTTACCTATCTTTGAGAAGGATGAAGCTCCAGCCAGGAGCTTAGGTGTCCATATATCCATATTATTAATTGTTTTTGTGTTCAAGGCTTTTGTTAGCTAACAAATCATCAGGCCACAAGACTGTTGAAACTCTTGCCTCTAAGAGGTTGCACAACTACGATTTTGCTGAGATTAGCATAAACATCATAGCATGGATTTCTATAAGATACTTTTGCAAGATCACTGAAAGACATGTGTGGAGCAAATTCTGACAAATTCAAGCAGTGCCGTGAAAGTTTTTCACCCTCTTTTCTAAGGCTATGTTTGGTTATTGGATTCTATTGAGAAGAACACATAGGATATGGTATTTTTAGTGAAGATGATTGTATATATTGTACTTAATGTTTGGCTACTTTTGCCATTCAAAACCAACACCCAAGATGAGAATCAAAATGTTCCTCATTTTGGGTTCGCTACAGTATGTCAATCTCATCAATTTACATTCTATAATTAATTTCTTAAGTAGACTACTTGAATAGTTTTACTAAAAAAAGTCCAAGGTAAAACTACCTCAATTCGGTTTCTTCACCACTCCGTCGACACAAGGAAAAGGTAGATAACAACGGTTGATAGTATCTTATTGCTCTTCAAGTCTCATAATTTTTTGCAGGCTTCTCATGCTGATTATAATCAATAGCAACATAGATCAATGATCGATAACTTATGCACTTGTACCCGATCTGATATGTTCTTTTGGGTGCTTGAATATCTATTACGGGTGTTTGAACCCGATGAATCGGGTACCCAAATACCTGACCCTTCACATATGAGTATAACTAGTAAAAAAAATTAAGACGTATTAAAATTTCTAAAGCTAAAATTCTCCTCATTCGTTGAAAAATATATAAACTTTTTTTTTTGTTTTATATGTCAATTAAGTCTTTTTATAAACTTAAAAATGCCGACTGTAATGCCGCGCGAGGGAGTCTAGTGACTAACGGAGAGAGTATGTGTAAACGACAACGCAATCGATACAAAAAATTGAAGAAAGAAAGGGATGGAATGATCAACATATATGTATCAGTGTTAATTAATAAGTTTTTATGTTTTTCCATGTATAATAACACATCTTGCCTCTTGTTTCAAGGCCCAAAGCATACTATAACAACCCATAATCATTATATAATTTTGGTGAAATATTTCTTTACTATAATATTTCAATTACTCGTCAAATCAGACCAGTGGCGGATCTAGGGGGGGCAGGAGGGGGCGGTCGCCCCCTCCGTGCGACTATTTTTCCCTTATCGGGATGTAATTTTACCATGTCCGCCCCCTCCGTTTGCCTCCGGCATCGCCCCGAATAACCAAAAAAATAGCCATGTCTGCACTAAACCAAGCTAATATTATATATTCCGCCCCCTCCATTTCCGGATCCTGGATCCGCCACTGAATCAGACGACACCTATTTTTTATATGAATCCAACCGTAGGCGTCTCTCAGTCTCTCTTCCGTCCAGCGCATTAAAATGACTACCCCCTTCACTCTACTCTACAATCACTTACGTTCCTGTCATCTTATTCATGTTTTTTTTCCTTCTAAATGAGTATTTAAAATTATATGGTTTACAAAAAATAATACTACTATCACTCTCCGTCACAAAAAATATCATTAATACAAATAATATCATCTCCACTCTCTCTAAGAATTAAGAATCTCCATTCCAATTTCCAACTATCAACAAAATCACTCATTCTCTTACTACTAATCATTCATAGGTACGTAATTCATCTCTTCTAGTTGTACTATTCTTTATTGAGTAATTTCAAATATTATTAATTCTCAGAAATTCAAACAACTTGTGTCATACTACTATCTGATTGATGACCATTGGAATAAGGAAATTAATTAATTGGAGAACAAGAAGGCAAGGGATGAAGATATGGCAAGAATAAAGAAGGAAATCAATAAAGATTATGGAAAATCAAATAAAAAGGATATTAGTATAATTAGAATATATTTTCCATGTTTAGCTAGAATTAGAGTCTATATATAGTTGTGTAACCATGGAGAGAATAAAAAATTCAAGTCATTCACAATATAGTCTTTAAAGTTCTCCCCGTCTTTTATTTTCTACAATAATCTTTTATTTTCCGCACTATATTTTCCAACATGGTATCAGAGCAGGTTCGATCACATGGATCGATCACTGTCTCTAAAGCAAAAATAACCAAAAAAAAAACCAAAACCCTATCAGAAAAACATCAAAGGAGGTGGAGGCTTCTGCGATTAGCAACGGGAAGTTCTTCACCAACAAAGTGACGGCATAGCAAGACACAACGGAAACGGCGTCACAAGCAGCGGCTGCGACGCCTCTATGGCTGGCAGCGGCACTGTAAACGATGGTAGCGCTTGGCTGGACGGAGACAACGATGTTGATTTCTCCGCGGTTGAATTTCGAACAGCCCCCGGCGGCGCTAAAGCTGAATTTGAGGAGTCTGTTGCACAGGCTTTGTTTGATTTGGAAAACACCAACCAAGACATTAAGAGTGAATTGAAAGACCTCTATATCAACTCTGTAGTGCAAATTGATGTTGCTGGAAGAAGGCTGTTGTGATCCATGCTCCCTACAGACTGAGGAAAGCTTTTCGCAAGGCGCACCCAAAGCTTGTTAGAGAGCCTGAGAAGAAATTCAGTGGAAAGGATGTCATTTTTTGTTGCTACCAGGAGGATAGTACACCCCTCCAAGAAGGGCCCTGCTGCCCAAAGGCCTCGATCCCGTAAACTCACTTCAGTCCACGAAGCTGTGCTTGAAGATGTTGTGTACCCTGCTGAGATTGTTAGAAGACGTATCAGATACAGACTTGATGGATCAAAGATCATGAAGGTGTTCTTGGATCCTAAGTCGAGGAATGATACTGAGAATAAGCTGGAAACTTTTGCTGGGGTGTACAGAAAGCTTTCTGGAAAAGATGTTGTCTTTGAATTCCCCACAGTGGAGCGTAAGAAGACAAAGCAGCTGAAGAATTGTCAGGCTGAGGGAGAGAGGTTAGCCCCAATCGGATAATTATTCGAGATGATTGGAGTAGCGCCTATGCCAGAGAAGAGAAGATAGCTTCAGGCAGAAATGGTCCGAAGAAGAAGAAGCAACCGAGAAAGGAGAATCTACCACCGAAGAGGTGGCAGCCGTGAGAGGTTGTGAACTCACGTTATAATGGATGAAGCGTTTGGCTGAGGGGAGATATAACCACTGCCAAACGATTCAATCTCCGAATCAAGGAGAAACTTGCTGAGGACGAAGGCGGAGCAGCCAACGTCTGCGCGGCGAGGGGGAGAGAACTAATGCCGCCACACAGCCGCTGTGAAGAGTTGGTGGGAATGGGATGTCGTCGAGAGGACGTTGAGAATCCATTGCCATAAGATGATGTTAAAGGAACAACCGCGGGAAAAGCCAAAGCCAATAAGAGAAGATGATGCCTTCTTAAACTAAATGGGAGAAGGTAGTGTCGCCACACAGAGATGGGGGACGCACAATGGCCGCGAAGCATCGGCTGTTGAGAATTAGAAATTAGATTGAAGGAGTGACTGGAGAATTCTCACCATCGAGAAATGAGCAGACTTCGGATGGACGATTAAAAGTATTGTCAGAAAAGAATGACATACGGAGCAGAGACTCCATATAGTTCGGCGTTACTCGTCGGAGGTGGCATGTTTGGAGTGTATGTCACCGAGAAAAGACCCATGAAGAAACATAAAGGAGGCTGATGATTTCACGTCTTCATTGTTAGGGTCTCCAAAAAGGAGAAATAAATTTGGGCCTACTGGTTATTAGGATCAAGAAATAAAAGAAATGAATGGGCTCAGAGTTTGAGCTCGAGAAATAAAAGAAATGAATGGGCTCATAGTTAGAGCTGGAATGGACCGAGAATGGTTTGAATTGGCTCTTAGACAAGAGCAAAAACTGTCTAGATTAGCTCCTCGACAAGAGTCAAAACTGTCTGATTTAGCTCCTCGACATGAGTCAAAACTGTCTGAATTAGCTCCTCGACATGAGTCAAAACTGTCTGAATGAGCTCCTCGACAAGAGTCAAAACTGTCAGTCAGAATGAGCTCCTCGACAAGAGTCAAAACTGTCTGAATTAGCTCCTCGACATGAGTCAAAACTGTCAGTCATAGATAAAAAACTCCTCGACACGAGTAAAAACTGTCAGTCAGAAAAAAAACTCCTCGACACGAGTAA
Organism: Salvia splendens; assembly: GCF_004379255.2. Lineage (NCBI taxonomy): Eukaryota > Viridiplantae > Streptophyta > Magnoliopsida > Lamiales > Lamiaceae > Salvia > Salvia splendens. The sequence continues at coordinate 24,569,944 of NC_056045.1, forward strand.
AAACTGCCAGTCAGAAAAAAATGATTTGGCTCCGAGATACGAGCTAAAACTATCTAAGATGACTCCTTGATATGAGTTAAAACTATCTACGATGGCTCCTAGATACGAGCAAAAACTATCTAAGATAGCTCCTAAATATGAGTAAAAACTGTTTAGACAAGCTCCTTGACACGAGTTAAAACTGCCAACAAAAAATTGAAGAGCTCCTTGACACGAGTTAAAACTGTCAACAGAAAATTGAAGAGCTCCTTGACACGAGTTAAAACTGTCACCAGAAAATTGAAGAACTCCTTGAAACGAGTCTAAACTTTCAATGATGAATGAAGAGCTCCTTGAAACGAGTCTAAACTTTCAATGACTCTTTGATACGAGCCTAAACAATCAATGATGAATTGAAGAAGCTCTATGATACGAGCATAAACTGTCAATGGAAATTAAAGAACTCTTAAATACGAGTATAAACTATATATCAAACCAAAGATCGTGCAAGTTAAGTGCCGAAAAAGTCGACACTCAACTTGAGGGGGAGTGTTGGAATAAGGAAATTAATTAATTGGAGAACAAGAAGGCAAGGGATGAAGATATGGCAAGAATAAAGAAGGAAATCAATAAAGATTATGGAAAATCAAATAAAAAGGATATTAGTATAATTAGAATATATTTTCCATGTTTAGCTAGAATTAGAGTCTATATATAGTTGTGTAACCATGGAGAGAATAAAAAATTCAAGTCATTCACAATGTAGTCTTTAAAGTTCTCCCCGTCTTTTATTTTTCGCAATAATCTTTTATTTTCCGCATTATATTTTCTAACAATGACGAGGGAGAAGCAGATCGCCACTCTGCGTCCCTCGTCGTCATCGGTGACGCTGCTGGCAGAGGTCGTGCGCGGCGGTGTGCTGCTGCTGCCCCTGCGGCCTGGTCAACCTCCTCGTGCAAGGTGCCGGCGGGGCTCTGCTGGAAGGCGCTGAGGCGGAATCGCCGCCGCAGGCTGTTGAAGAGGTCGGCCAAGTGCACCTCCGACGACAAGGACTTCCAGATTCACCCGAGCGCGGAGGTGATGGAGCTCGATAAGGAGATGTTTGATCAGTTCTACAGCGGCGGCTTCTGGAGGAGCTCCTCCGACCGAATGTGATTTCTGCCTGATTTCGTAAGGGTGATCATCTTAGTTTTATTTATGTGACCAACGTAATATAGGATAGGTATATTATTTTGAAATAAATGGATCCCGACTTAAATGAGATTATGTAAGGCATCATTTGCCTTTGTTCCAATCTCCTTTTGTTAGTGGACCGGTGTTATTAATTGTGTATGTGTGAGGTTGTTGTTTTCGCATAATAATAACTGTCACACATATCTCATTTAAAATTTGAAAATATACAAAATGTTGCATATGGATATCACAGATCAAACCACTTAAGTTTAAGTGTGTTACGGGCGATAACAACGATCAAGCAATGGACTATGGAGGTTGTAGTCTTGTAGAAGAGGCTACTTAGTACTACTTAGTTATCTTTATTTTAATTAAACTACAAATGAATTATGAATCGATATGCAGATAAGTACGAATTAGTATATGAATACTGTGTTGTCTGCATGTTGATTTTACGGGATTTAGGAGAGAAAATAAAATTTTGTGTCTAATATGCCCATCTGCATTGCATAGATTATTACTATCGGTTCTTGCTACAATTAAAAATCAAATCCAGTCGTCCACCCCCTTGATCTAATGGTTAGGATCAGTTATTTGTTAGTCTCTGAAGAGTTGTTAGTACTTAGTACTATATATATTCAACAAATCTAAGTAGATCCCATTTCATGTGCTTTTTCTTTATGTAAATTTACTGATGAGGAACTTTGCTTTAGTATATTTTCTTATAGGATAGAGAATACCCAAAACAAGACAAAAAGGAGTCATCCATTGCTAAAGAATTTCCTATTGATTAGTACTCATTAAATTAAAGAAGGCATGCTTTTGTAAATCAAATTAATTTTCTTAGGTCTCCTTTCGGCAACCGATCGTTGTTTTTTCAGAATTAAAGTTGTTATTGTTTGTTAAAGGTACAAAGTTATTCTTTCAAAACAAGTATACTATATGCGACAACCAAAACCAATACCTTAGTCGGCATGACGTTTGGAATTTTTTAAGAAAAACAATGTTGAGAATTTAAAAAGAAAAGAAAATGAAAACAAGACAATCACATTAGTATTATATATTTTTTTATCCAAACATGATTGTGATTGATTAAATAAAGTAAATAAGATGGGTCTTGTTTCTCGTTTTCCTACATCATATAATGATCTTTTCTCAAATTCTTAGTATGAAAAATATTTACTATTTTTCTTCAAACTTGAGTTACTTTAAATTTAAATTATTACCCCTTATTATTAAAGTTTCATACATTCTTCTTTTGTAAAATTCTTTGATCATGTAAACATGGATGGAAATGAAATGGGTTGGGATGACGTGGGGAATTGAGAAATAAAAAAGGAAATTAGTATATTTTTTATTAAATTTACATGGAGGAAAAAATACATCATCAAGTGGAATAAGAATGAATATATGCATAATCATATGATTATACAAAAAAAAAATGAATGATGGTGAGAGTGAGTGAGAGAGAGAGAGAGCATATGATGGTGGCAAATGGAGTTGAGATTGTCAAAAAGGAACAATTAATTCGGTGTGAAATCTGAATTATTCTAAGGTAGAAATAATCAATTGTTAAGACTAAACCATAGAATTATTGAATTTGCCGATAAAGTAGTAGATTTGGCCCTCCAAATCCAAACCCACCAATCATACATCACATTTAATTAAATATTTTCCCAATTAATTTAATAAATATAGGATTGCGTGACCTCCATATCCAATTCCTGCTTTTCACACCTCTCCGTTTCTCTCTCTTGAAATTGCGTGAGGTTTCCGTGAATGTGACCCTGCGTTAACTTTCATATTTGGAGGGAAATCTGCTTCCACTTTTGCAGAATTTGATGGGATTGTTCTCCTATTTTTGACAATTTCTCTCTATTTTCTTTGTTTCTGGACAATTTCTCTCTGTTATGGAGGTAAAGGATTAATTTTTGCTGGATTGTTCAGAGAAAATTGAATTTTTATATTTCCGATTTGATAGTGTATGCATCTAGTTCGATCATCAAATTATGGTGCTTGTTGAAGAATATCGGCTACTTTTTCATGATATACATGATATGTTTCATAATCTATGATTTCGGCTCTGTTTCCTGATTTTTTAATAAGTAGATTATTTTTGTGAACAGTTATGGAGAATATGCTCAACAATTTCTCGCCTCGGCGTGATATCTATTTACCTAAATCAAGCGGTCTATGTGTTAGTAATGTGACATACCTTGCTCTTAAGTATCTTGTTTTGTTTGTGGTTTTAGGGTAAAGTTCCGGAGATGGATGAGGCGAAGAAGGCAGCGACACACATGATATCAGCTGCGGCTTTTGTGGAGGGAGGGATACAGGAGTCTTGTGATGATGCTTGTAGCATATGCCTCGAGGGGTTTGGTGACAGCGATCCTATGACGGTAATTGTGAATGTAGTAATCCCATTTGCGTATCTGTTCCGTTGCTGATGAATTTTAACTTCTGTCATTTGCAATTGCTGAATCTATTTCATAATCTTATGTAGGTGACAAGTTGCAAGCACGAGTTCCACCTTCAGTGCATTCTTGAATGGTATGTATCTCTCTTTGAATTTGGGGACTTGGTAATGCTGATATCATATGTGGCGACTCAACTTCATCTCAGTTTTCAGGCTTTCAAGCTCCCCTTGAGGTCATTTTGTGTGTCAAAAAAATTGTACTACCATTCTTAAATGTAGAAAATAATCATTGACCAACTTTATGTAGGCTAAGTCCATTTTATTGCCTTGCCATTACTCATGAAAGAAACACTTATTGACTAACGATCTTCTGTCCCATACTTTGGTTTGGTGGTGGTGGTACCAATATGTTTTTATGTTAATTTTGGCTTTTGCCTACATCCATTCATCTATAGTTCGAATAAATCCAATTATAGAGGGTAGAAGATGGTTTGGATAGATTTCCAGGCTAACAATTGTTTCCCATTCTATTAAAGTTTGGATCTTTATATTCTCATTTTTGTTTACTTCATGCTCAACGATAATTTTACAACAGGTGGAAATACTATTATATAGTTTCAATTCTATGGATCTAATTCGTGTGAGGTTTGAACGTGTTTGTTGTCTAAATATTTTATAATCTGAAACATGGCAAGTGAGGATAAGAGTTAAGAAACCTCATGAAAGAGTGATTCGGTAGTGTTTGAGGAAGACTAATATATATCTTATTCTTCAATGTGTGGGCCAGGTGCCAAAGAAGCTCCAATTGTCCTATGTGCTGGCAAAGTATTAGTCTGAAGGATCCTGCAAAGTATGTCTCTGATATTTAGTTTCTATTGGTTTAAATTCAATCTTCTTGTTCAGTTCTGTTGTTTCTTGAATTGTGTTAGTATATCTTTTTATTTTATGGCAGTCAAGAATTACTTGAGGCTGTCGAACGCGAAAGAAGTTTCAGGCTCACTCCGTCAAGGAATGCAACAATATTTCGTCATCCTACTCTCGGAGATTTTGAATTGCAGCATGTCTGTTATCAATATTTGTTGTTAACTTTGAATTTTTCAATCAGATGCCCCTGCGACTTAATGTTGTGTTGGTGTTTCATCACTCTTCTGACCAAATGCAGTTACCAGCTGGAATTAATGATGCTGAACTTCAGGAGCGGATTATCCAACATTTGGCAGCTGCTGCTGGGATGGGGAGAACTCACCGAATTGCTCGGAGGGAGGGCTCAAGGAGTCGTTCATCTGCTCATGCCCGTCCGCAATTTGTTGTATTCTCAGGTGCTCCTCCTGGATCTTCCGCTGCTTCTGGTGGAGAAGAAACTGAACAAATTGCAGCAGTTGAAACTAACCAAACAGTTCCAGTCGCATCTGCAAATAACATGGGAAGCATTCAAAATTCAGCTTCATCATCCAGAACTGTAGTGGGGCCAACTTCTGGCCGAGGATCATCAAATGATAATAGGTAGTTAGGTACTACATATAATTTCAATGATTTTTTTGTATTAACTATTAACCTTTGACTGACTGTGTATAAGTCCACTTTCTTAGAAGCTATGCAAGCCAATCGTCCTTGCCAAATCAAGACAGAGCCGGACCATCTGAGTCACAGTCCATTTCAGATTCCTGGAAATCTCGATTCAGTTCTATGTCAATGAAGTATGAGTTTGCTTTAGTTTTAATAACTACTATTTTTTTGTCCTTATATGTCAACCTAGTTTTGAGGTTTAAGCCTTTTGAGTTCTGAGTGTTGTCAGTTCAATTATTTTTTAGATACAAGGAGTCCATTTCAAAGAGTACAAAGGAATGGAAGGAGAAGCTGTTTTCTCGTAGCTCTTCCATGGCTGATATTGGTTCTGAAGTCAGGAAGGAGGTAAATGCTGGAATTGCCACTGTGTCCCGCATGATGGACCGTCTTGAAAGTAGAGATAACAATAGTCATGTGCCAGCAACAAACGGTGCAGAAAGTTCTTCGGGCACTGGATCTAGCAACATTAGTAGAGATACTCCCAGTGATACGTTATTGAATGGAAAGGACTCTGCTTCTGTTGCTGCAAGTTCAGTATCAAGTTAAGTTTATAATATTGCTAGGGGTGTCCATCCTCAGCATTTCATCTTTGAAGGTGAGTTATCCAGTTGCCTGATTAGTAATCTTGATCTTTTGATATTTTGGTTGCTATTTTCTCGTTTATGGTTGGACCAGACACAAAGACACATTTATACATCATTCAGGATCTACTTTAGTGCATTATGTTATGATTGGCTTAGTTTGACTGCTATATCTTTTTGTATTCGTAGTTCACTTATTTATTGTTGTTCGATGTGCCTAATTAACCTTGAAAATTAATGTAAATATTTTGTGACCTCAAAACTCTCTTACAAGGTGAATTGTGGATCTTTCTTATTTCTCTCCCTTTGATTAAGGATTGTAGATGCTTGGAAAAATGCATGGCAGCATTTGAGAAATCATGAGTTTGAAAATTTTAAGTGTGACAGAATAAGCTGAACTAGGTACTGGCATTTGCTGGAGTGTGGTTAGAGAGAGGGATGGTTACATCTTTAGCTTTTGTATTCTCATTTTCTTTGCATTCGAGTATCAGCAAAATTATTTATATTAGCATATACTCTAAGATGTGCTCCCATCTTACAAGGATCAAACAATGTGCATTATAAACCCTTACCAGTTGACAAGAACCATATGCCTGAAAGTGAAGACGTTGCATAGGTCTACTTTTCAGAACTGGTAGGGTAATAAAGCTCCTCTGAAACTGAACTAATAACATTTAGTAGATTTAAATGGCATACTTTGTAGTACTGGTAGGGTAATAAAGCTCCCCAGACACCATAAAACTGAAACAATGACTTTCAGTAGATTTAGATGTCTGTCTCTTGTTGATCTCCATTGTCTCTAGTTAAACTGCTTGACAACTCTAATTTGCTTTTTTTGCCTGCTATCTAGATCCACAAATGTCTTTTACACACCCTTGGTAGCCAGTTCTGTCAATTGAAGTATTGATTTTGGTTGAATGTGAAATGCATCTTTGCTCTTTTCTATTGAATACAAGTGTTGCCTAGATTCTAAGTAGTAATCTAAGGCCAGCTGAATATGCAGACATACTCCTCTTAAGGTCTTCCTGCTTTCACCCGCTCTAGTAAATAGGGTTTGTTTAATTCTTGGTTAGTGAGTACGTTTTTAGCGTTGTAGATGTTGCAGTATTTATAGATCAGCACGAGGAGCAGGGATGCAGACACTATGGGAGTATTTTAGTAATTTAATAATTATATTACCCAAAACATCGATCATAGTGTCTCGTGTATCATTTTCCCTGGACATTAGGCAACTTTCTCCTTACACTCGGTAAGAGAATGTTACCTAAGTTATCGATACTTGTTACTTATCCCCTGTTAACCTTGCAGGAGTTATAAATTCTACCATCAGATGTCTTACAAAGTTCGGATGAAGTTCTCTCTCCATAGGCACTGATTACATTAAGACACAGTGATTTAGAAAATGATTTGTGGTTTTGCTTTAAGTGCAAGTCACATTCAATATTTGATATATGCATGCTCTACCTTTAAATTTACTCAAAAAGTGAATGTGGATGTACTGACATTGCTTCCTAAGCTTCCAGCTATGGATTGGGCTACTCAAAAAATAGAACATGGATTTAAGTTTATGATAACTGGTAAAGTTTACTTGTCGCACATTTTTTTTAAGAGCCGTGTTGGTACTTATAATCTGGCTTGTCTATGCCCGGTTTCGTTCATATAACCTTGGTGCTTTGTTTAGTCTTTCCTGTTGATCCTTATTTTGCAATTAATTTCAGGTATATGATCCAAATATGACATGGTGAGGATGAGATGTGAAGGCTAGAGTTTCGGTATAATCGTTGTTTGATCCCAACCAGAAAACGATCGCAGCATCTTAAATTTGGGTTACCATAATGTGTATCTGCTTGTAATAGCAAACATGAAGCTTGCAGTGTGACTTTCCGAGTTAGATTTTGGCAGAGATAGTGTAGTTTGATGCTTTCTTGATTCTCCATTTGAGTTAATCCATCAAACTTGCAACACTTCTGCTAAAACTCTTTTTTTTCAAGTAAAAGTGTTCTTGTGCCATAAGATAGATCATCTCTAAGGGTACACTAAAACCTAAAATGGAATAGGTAATTAGTTATAATAGTACTTAAAAATCAATTTCATTTTTGGTTTTTGAGAAAAAAACACTACCTATCTTTAAGTTTATACTAAACCAAAATCTATTTTTTCAAATTTTGTGAGTAAAAAAAGCATAATATAGAGAATATTCTTTTAAGTTTGAGTTTAGCGTAATTGATTGAAATAAAATTGATGTGAAATTTACATTAAAATGAGTTAGAGTTAAGTGTAAATGATTGGAGACGTTCTAAATGAGAATTATAAAGTATATAATTACTGTATAATTAGTTTCCATCATGATACCATTCCAATTTGAGTAGCTCAATACAATGCATACTCCTAGGACTTGGATGCTACATTAATTTAAATATTTAATTGAGCTAGTCAACTTCTCCACTCCCAACTCCCAAAATTTGACCACCTCCATTTCTGTAGTAATAGAATCCGACAAAATAATTTGTTATACTAATAATTACATGAACCATATTTTTATGGATTCCAATTTCTTGATTTATTTTTTTGGCGTACCCAACTTTTGTCGGTGGGAGATATTTGTAAAAAAAATGAAAACAGAGCAGGTCCCAGTAGCAGCACCAATATATAATGAATGAATTAAATAAAAGAATAAATATTTGTAAATGACGTATGTATATTCTAGATTATCATGTTTTTATGGGCTTGGGCTAATGTAAATCCTTCCGTACCGAGTGGGGCTATTTTTGTTGGTGGAAACAATAAAATTAGGTTGGGCCTTATTAACATTGACTCTCAAGTGAATTTGTGGTTAAAAATCACAGACATAAATATCTATTCATGACTTTTAGGTTAGGCTTTTGGTAGAGTACATAATTTATCTGCCTCAAATTATAGCTCTCACTTGTTATGCAGTTCACACATAGTGAAATTTAACTAAAATGATATAAGTAGTTTTGTGAGTTTTTGTTGTTTTTGGGATAAAAACAAAAAAAAACATCGAATTAATAGATAATTTGATTTTTTCAATTTTCTTGAGTTTTAGTGTATATTCTTTAGATGAATATCTAGCACTCTATATATGAAAGTTGTGAAGATAAATGGAATATTAAAACTAACGCAACTACTTTTGTATCCATTCGCATACATGAAAAAAAAATCAAGTTGGACTCAAATGGAGAATTAATTTGATTTGAGCGAATTTGTGTGATGGGTTTCAATTTCAAATGAGTATATAATCTAAAACTTAACCAAGATATCGTCCGTTTCAAACGAGAAATTGAAATTTAAAATTCTTATTTTCGAGTTTATAAATTTGAAAGATGTAATTAATTTGGCCTTCAATTTCAACATTTAAATCCTTATTAAGAGTCCAGCATTTGAATCTTTGGATTCAATGTGTTTGCATTGCAGTTCTATATCAAAATGCTAAAGCGCTTGAATAATTTTAGCTTTAAATATCCAAAACTATCTTTTTATTTATTTTTTTGATTATGTACTTGGGTTATGAACTTATGTAGGTCTAGAGTTATTTGAATATTTTCTCAAAAGCCTTTAAGTCGAATACAATTGTTCCATGTAAATCCGGCCGATATTAGCATACTAAGGTTTACTAATTTATGAGAAATTAAGAAATGACATCATATTCTCATAAAAGATAAAGAAATTTTAAAAAAGAGTTAATTTATAGTCTGATTGAATTTAAGACAATAAAGGCATATGAATAATTATGATGACCCACATGTATATTATACAAACATATTTTTTTATAAATATAATTCATAAATATATTGAAATATAAAATGCATATATCGGCACCGACAGCCACGGGTTGTACTCTATGGAAATATTTATCACTCCATGTAATCTTATATTGTGGTTCGAATTTCAATTATACTATTATTAATATTATTACATGTGGGCATTATTGAGCAATCCAGTCCTCGAATTAGCACTCTCACAAAAAAGGAAAAAAGGAAAAGAAGTCTTCGCATCGAAGTCCAAATATGAGAACTAATGCTAATAAAAGAAGTAACTTTGTAGTCCTAAGGCCATCCGCAACGGTGTCTCTTATCCGTCTCTTAACCGTCTTATCTCCTAACTATTCATGGGCCTCACTGTACTTTTTACTCCATCTCTTAGCTAAGAGACAACACCTGCAACCCTTCATCTCTTATCCGTCTCTTAACAATCTCATCTCTTAACTATTCATTCAATTTCATTTTTTATTTTTATTTCCAACAAATTCAATTAATAAAAACACACTTCATTAAATAAAATAAAATTACAACTTAAAATTCTAAAAAATTAAAAACCTCATTAATAAAATCCTAAAAAATTAAAAATACATAATTTAAATAAAAAAACATATTTTTTATGGTGGATTAATTTGTGGGAATGATTTGATATTTATAGAAGTGATTGGAGGCTTAAAAAAAATTAAAAATAAATAAAAATTTGCAAAAAACTCCTATAAATGGCTAGTATATTTTTTGGGATTTTTTTTAATTTTTGAATTTTCCTGAATTTAAAAAAACAAAAAAAAACATTTTTTTGGATAAAACGACGCTCACTCGCGGGCCGGCGAGTGGGCGTCACGGACGAACCAGAGCTCGCCACGTCGCCAACGCGCGTGGCAAGATGTCTCGCGAGCTGTCCCTCCGGGACGGGCGTCTCTCCGAGACGGGATAGAGACGGAAGGCTGCAACACCATCTCTTATTTGTCTCGTCTCTCCGGGACGAGATAAGAAACGGCTAAGGGATGCGTTGTGGATGGCCTAAGCTTTAATCCTTTATGTCAATTGTTCACTTTGGATCCAATTATATGGTCACTTATTGTTCATTTGGAGTAAATAATTGGGCAACTTAATGATATTAACCAAAGTAAAATGCTAGAAAATACTTATAGCAAATAATTTGAAAAGGTAAAGCACGTAGCCTCATACTAAAACAACATAATTATTTAAAGGTAATAACAACCTTTTTGTTAGCAATTTACAAGAGGGTGTATTTATCTAAACAAGACAATAGGAACCATATTGTCCTTTTGTGCAAGGTCGAGGAATAAATTGTCGGTTAAGAAATAATATTTTTTCATAATTAATTCAATTTTTCGACCGGATTGCCAAAAAATAATGGATTATGACTTGCCTCACTTACATATAAATGAAATTTTTAAGTCTTTATAATCAAATAAATTTAATGATGACGCTCTTAATCACAAAATGAACTGATTATATATGTTGTAAAGAATATGATTAGTCTGTATAGATATAGTAAAATACAATTCTCTAATAGAAAACTAAGAAATTGGTGCATCTAGTTCAATAAGTTTTAATTTCTTAGAATTCAAGACCCCTATACATACTTCCCAAAAATATTTTCTTCCCAACGATTTTCCATTGTTATAATTATTGAACTTCTTAACTAATTATACAAAACTTGTGTAATTGTGAGTACAGAATATATTAAAGATCCCCAAATAAATTAAAAACATGCCCCCGTAACAAACATCATTTGATCATACCAATTTATAAATAAATGATTGATCAAACAACCACTCTTCTTTAATCGACTATAATCAACTCTCACATAAAAAAAAACAAATGTACATCATTTTAAAGTCTCCATATCTGTCGGTCATAATTGCTGATATAGTTTTTATTTTTTCTTTTAGAAAAACGATTAATATATCTTCGTAACTCGGATTTATTGAAGGAAAGAAAAATGTCTTAGTACGTTATTAGTTTAGAACACTTAATTCTAATCAAATGTAAGTTGGTTAAGAACACTTTATTCGTATCAAATGTATATTTTTAACTTACGTAGGTAAAATGCCTTCTAATACAACCCAAATTAAAGTATGATGATTCAAAAGTAGTAATGTGCGTGATGATGTCAAAAGATTTTCCAATTAGGAGAGAAGTCACTATTAAATGTGAATGTCGCACCAAACAAACGCAGCTACGTACACGCACCAAAACAGAGCAATAATTAACATAGAAGTATGTAACAATTATGCTTCTATCTTTGTTATTGCATATACAAAATATTATAGTCATAGTTCTAACAAGAACCTAATCACTTTTGTGTATATATACATGTACACTCTTAATCAAATTGATTTAAAAAAAAAAACCAAATAAAATTGTAAGTAGTTTACTTAACATACCAATGAATAAGTTATACTAAAACTCCATTAATTTCGTGACAATATTAGCAATTTGATTGGTAATGGTCTTTTAGAGGTTTGACAAAACTCATGGAAATAAGATGATTCAAACTTTCATTTATGATGTATTCATTTAAAACAAAACATTAAGTGAGCTACTCTATGATTAGAGACGAACACACATGTAGTTGGGAGGGGCTTAAGTCCCTCCCTAGTATATTTTTAAAATTGTATTTATATAATATTATTGAATTTTCAGTTGTTTATAAAAATTTTGTACAAAAGCTCATATTAGAAAAATATACTCCATGTATTAAAATTATTATTCGAAATTTAAAATATATAGCCCCTATCAGTATAATAAGGTGGTGTTCAGTTTCCAAGATAAAATAATATCAAGATATAATCTATGATTGAGTTATGAGATTATTTTAGTCATAAGGGATTAGGTATGACTAATTATTTCATGATTATCCCTCTATGATTGAGTTGTGAGATTGAATCTCATGAACTAAACATACTACAAATTTAATCTCGTGATACAATCTTGCAAATCGAACTCCCCTAAGCTTTTACTTTTAGTTCCACGATACTTATTAGATTTATATAATTAAAAAATTATTTCATGATTATCCCTCTAGGATTGAGTTGTGAGATTGAATCTCATGAACTAAACATACTACAAATTTAATCTTGTGATACAATCTTGCAAATCGAACACCCCTAAGCTTTTACTTTTAGTTCCACGATACTTATTAGATTTATATAATAAAAAAATTAAAAAATCCATTAAATATTGGTTGATTTAACCCAAAATAAATGGCTGGTAGTACGTCCAAATATATCAATTTGAATCCATTGACATTTTACGTGATCATTAATTAATTAAAAGACCAAGTTATACGCATTGCTGCTAGAACTCTGTAGACGTAAATGAACATGTTTTATTCCTTTACCATTTTAAACATGATATATTTTCGTCACTAGTAGAATAAATTAAGTTTTTCATTGCGTCTCAAAACTTTGGTCTCAAAAGTCAAACCCCATGAAACACAAATAAATACTTTCAGTATCTGACTTAGCGATTAAAACTACAAAATATTTTCGCGAACTCAAATAACAATACGTATATAAATAAAATTTTATTGAAAATAATAAAATAATTGTATTGATTAAAAAGAATAGGCACAAAGGTGAAGCAACGTATAAACTAAAGATAGTTGATTAAGTTTTCTATTTTAGGTTAATCTCTTCCAATGCAATGCCACTCAAAAAATAAAAGAACAATTTTCTAGTATAGCAAAAAAGAACATTTTAATTATTAAGTCGTCGTCAATTGCCTAAATTAGTTACTCTTTCCAATTACACTTGTTATTTCCATGGAAAAATGTTGCACTTTTGTCTCAATTCATTATCAAGTAAAATGCGAAAGTGAAACATCATAGGAGTGGTCTTATTTGTCAATTTTGTAATTATTTTCAACTTTGAAAACTGTTTCGCTCTCCCTTTCATAATACATCATGGTTTTTGTTTTGCATGACTTTCGTACCCAAAATAGTTGGCTTTTTACATATTCATTATCAGTATTTCCTTCAATTTACAATGAGTTAATTATACAGGTAACTCTTTACGCAAGTCTTACATAAGTTTTCAATCATTTTTAATTAAAACACCAATTTTCAATCTTTTGTACTCTTAACACCTTAAATTTTATACGCAAGACCTATATATGATTGGATATGTGATGTAATGCATAGTCGAGCTAGAAAATCTTGTGAGTTAGAATATTACCGGATCAACTTAACCCAACAAATACAATTTTATACAAAGAATAAAAATAGTCGGGTTCACCCTACCTTTTAGAGTATAATTTGTAAAAAAAACTATAAAAAGATAAGAGTGACTCTTTTTATAGGCACTTTAGGAACCTAAAAGTTGCATACCTCTTTTTTTAAGGACTAATTATGAAGTGACTTTTTTTAATGGGTTACCCGATTCCAATTCAAAATTATTGAATTCCTAATGGGTCGACTCGATAAGGTTAGAATCCAATACGACTTATACCCAATCCCACTAATTTAAGGGTGTCCATAGTGGGAGAGTTGTCCGCCCCCGGGGCAGACGAGGAGATGGGGGCGGTAGGCGGCGGACGGGCGATCGCCGACTCCGGGGCGAGGACGCGGCGAGTCGGGGGCGTACGCGGCGGATAGCGCGGGCGCCTATAGTGGATGGATGCCCGGCGCGGCTATAGGCGGCGTTTTTTTTAATTCGTTGTATAATTTTAATTCGTTGTATAATTCGTTGTATAATTTTCGTTGTATAATTTTACCCTTTTGCAATACAACGAATATTCGTCCCCAATTACCTCGTTTTCTAATTATTTACATTGCGATAATTTTAATTATACCTGATTGAAACTAAAAATATTTTAAAATGAAAATTGATTATAAAATTTGGGGGCTATTTATAGTGGCGGAAATAGAATTTTGGGGCTGTGGACAACAAAATTGGGGCTATGGACAAAAATTGGGGCGGGGCTATTGGGCGTGTCCGCCTTACAGTGGACACCCTAATATCAACGAAAATTACTAGCTACATGTTACTGTACTAAAAAGAAATCATAGTGTTCTTTGTCCTCATATTTAATCTCATCTTTTTTGCTACAATAACTAGATAAGTTTATTATTCTCGACGTGTATCAATACTTCCATTTCGAATCTTGTAACAACAACACATGCATCTGCATGAACCAAACAAAATCATAGGCAGTCGGCATTTAAAAGGCCGTGGGATAATTAAAGCAAAATGAATTTTGAACATTCAACGGTAAAAATAACTACTATGAGTCAATTACTTTTAATTCAGATGATTTTAAGCATTTAGCAATCCATACCAGATAAAGTAAATCAATATAAAACATGTTCAATCTAACAAAAATTAGAAATATATCGGAGTATTTAATATTGGGTCTGCTTCATCTGCATTGAATTCCCTGCTAAATTGCTATTCTTCTCCAAAAGTAAAAAAAAATGCAAAATAGTGGGAGGAAGTTCTATACAAATTGGACTTATTGGAGCACGAGGCATACGTTTGGAAGGTGGGCCGTGTGGCTCGCACTAAAGTATATCACCACACATGGCTAGTGTCGGAGGCTGGTGGCATCATACGAGTCCTGCGGTCCTCGTCAATCCTTCATATCGCCAACACCACACGGGTCGGGCGGTACTGCTTTGCTCACGTGCGTGCTGTGCGATCTTCTTGATTGTCTATGGACTCTAAAATTCATCTTGTACCCCTTTTAAAGAATTTCTTATTTCTAAACTCAACAAACTAATCAAACATATCAAATTATCATAAAAATTGCTTCTTTTGGATAGAATACATTGTAAAACTTATTTCATCCGTTTCTTGTTAATAGAGTTGTTTCTTTTCACACGGAGATTAAAAATAGTTTGTTAGTGGATAGTGAATAAAATAAGACAAATTAAGAGAGAATAAAATAAGACAGATAAAAAAAGAACAAGTAAAAGAGATAGAGTTACTTTTTGCAAAAAAATATAAATGACTCAATTATTTTAGAACTTTTTTAAATATAAATTGCATTCACGTGAATCTGAATTCCAACAATTCGTTGAATTCCAACGAAGGAAACGAATATGAATTATGAAAAATCGATTAATTACTTAAAAGTAGAGCTTTATTTTTTTTTCATCATCTTTACTCAAAGCTAAATTAACAATGGTTCTAAATTTAGTGTTTATGTAAATAGTACGTATATATAAGTTTATGCTTAGACACATTTTTAATAAGAGGGAACATCATTTTAGGTCCATGAACTTTGCCAAAGTATCATTTTAGGTCCGTAAACTTTGAAAATCTTATTTTAGGTCCGTGAACTTTGAGTTAGTATCATTTTAGGTCCTTTTTACTATTTCCAAGTTTTTTTGGACGAAAATACCCTCAATACCTTAAAATATATATATTTTTAATAAATTTATCATATGCTCATATTTTTTTATAAATATCTTTACAATATATTTTTATCAAATTTTCTAAATATAATTTGACCTTAAATATTATCACTTAATTTTGTGACATGCAAGTAAAATTGCTTCTTCAATTTTTTATATTAATTTTTTTAAAAATTGAATAAAGAACTTTTCTTTAATAATAAAAAATTGAATAAAGATCTTTTTATAAATATATTTACAATATATTTTTGACAAATTTTCTAAATATAATTTGACCTTCAATATTATAATTTAATTTTGTGACATGCAAGAAAAGATCTTTATTCAATTTTTTATTATTAGAGAAAAGTTATTTATTCAATTTTAAAAAAATTAATATAAAAAATTGAAGAAGCAATTTTACTTGCATGTCACAAAATTAAGTGATAATATTTAAGGTCAAATTATATTTAGAAAATTTGACAAAAATATATTGTAAAGATATTTATAAAAAAATATGAGTATATGATAAATTTATTAAAAATATATATTTTAAGGTATTGAGGGTATTTTCGTCCAAAAAACTTGGAAATAGTAAAAAGGACCTAAAATGAAACTAACTCAAAGTTCACGGACCTAAAATAAGATTTTCAAAGTTCACGGACCTAAAATGATACTTTGGCAAAGTTCATAGACTTAAAATGATGTTCCCTCTTTTAATAATTAGGACGTATTGTCGGATTTTGTTATTTGGCACCGTATACCCCTCCCGCCGTGTGGACCCTCCTCCAGCCTGTTGTCATTTCCACCTTTGTACCTAAAAATTTACCAATGTTGGTTACAAAATTAAAATTAAAATTAAAATTAAAATTAAAATTAAAATTAAAATTAAATTAATAATTATAGTTACATCATTCCAGTTTTATCTGCCTTTTCAAGTTAATTTTACCTCTCTCTCTCAAGCAAACTCTCCTATTTGCTTTCATAACAATTGCCCTTTACTCTGCTATACATCTTATTTTATCAATACAGATAATAATAATAATAATAATAATAATAATAATAATAATAATAATAGAAAATAGTAATTAATGTGTATTACCCACTATTTTCTACCCTAACCTAAACCATTACCCACATTTAGGTTATTTGATATTACTATCACACTTAAATATACAATCATGTTCGCTGGCATCAATAAATGTTACACATAATTAATTAATATTTGGAAAATATTCAAGAATCGATTTGACATTTTTGATATAGAAAATAATAAGAAAAAAGATAGGATATACTATTTCCGAACTCTTTCCTCCCTTTCTTCTTCATCACTTTAATATTCCACCAAACAACGTAGCCCTATTAAGTTAAGTACTATTAACCAAACCAACGCCACATATTTTCTCACTGTTTTCTCCCAAACAAGAGAGAGAAACCAACAAGACTTACTGTAAAATTACTCTAGACCGAAATATCCCCAAATTCATCAATCGCCATGGATTCTCAGATCTATGGCCTCTCTCTCGCCTTCCTCGCTCTTCTCGCCGCCTCCGCCTCCGCATTGCCGGCCAAACCAGCAAGCTCCGCCGCTCAGATCAATTCCAATTCAGTCCTCGTAGCTCTCCTCGATTCGCATTACACCGAGCTCTCGGAGCTCGTCGAGAAGGCGCTGCTGCTTCAAACGCTCGAAGACGCCGTCGCCAACCACAACATTTCCATATTCGCCCCCAGAAATGAGGCGTTGGAGCGGGATTTGGACCCCGAATTCAAGCAATTTCTGCTGGAGCCACGGAATCTCAAGTCTCTCCAAAATCTCCTTCTCTTCCACATGATTCCCACCCGCATTGAGTCCAATCACTGGAGGAAGAAGCCAGTTCACCACTCCAGCCTCTGCCGCGACGCCGCCGGCGAACTGATTCCAATCCACGAGAAAAACGGAGAGAAAGTCGTCGGCACGGCTAGGGTTATCAAATCCGACGACATCGTCCGCCCCGACGGAATCATCCACGGCATTGAGAGGCTCCTAATCCCCAAATCCGTCCAGCACGAATTCAATTCGCGCCGCAGCCTCCGCGCAACCTCCGCCGTGATTCCGGAGGGAGCACCGGAGGTCGATCCGCGGACTCACCGCCTGAAGAAATCCGCACCGCCCGCCCCTGCCGGCGCCCCTCCCGCCCTCCCTGTCTACGACGCCCTAGCTCCCGGCCCCTCTCTCGCCCCTGCCCCCGCTCCCGGGCCCGGCGGCCCTCACCATCACTTCGACGGCGAGAGCCAGGTGAAGGACTTCATCCAAACCCTCCTGCATTACGGAGGCTACAACGAGATGGCGGATATCCTAGTCAATCTGACTTCGCTCGCCACCGAGATGGGGCGGCTGGTCTCAGAGGGGTACGTGCTGACGGTGCTGGCGCCGAACGATGAGGCAATGGCGAAGCTGACGACGGACCAGCTGAGCGAACCTGGGGCGCCGGAGCAGATTATGTATTATCACCTGATTCCAGAGTACCAGACGGAGGAGAGTATGTACAACTCCGTGAGGAGATTCGGGAAGGTGAAGTACGACACGTTGAGACTGCCGCATAAGGTGGTGGCGGAGGAGGCCGACGGCTCGGTGAAATTCGGCCACGGCGAGAGCTCCGCTTACCTCTTCGACCCCGATATTTACACTGATGGAAGAATCTCTGTGCAAGGCATCGACGGCGTTCTCTTCCCGGCGGAGGAGACCGTCGCCCCCAAAGCCGCTCCTGTCGCCAAGATTGTTTCCAAACCCAGAAGAGGTATGTTCATTTAATTTTTTTTAGTCCAAATTCGTTTATCATCGACTTTTGTTAGAAATTGGTTTTGTGAAGAATTGATTGGTGAAATTAGAGGGTTATTACTATTAGATTGTGACTCCAGTGAGAAAATTCAGGTGGGCTCCGGCGAATTTTAGTTGCTGAACTTGTACGCACGTTTATCCCTTTTTTCTCTGATAATTAATCACAATTAATTTTACTCAACTGGTGGTTAATTAACAGGTCACTGATATTCAACATTTTAATTAAATCAAGTCGAGACTAGGGCATAGCACATCATAATTAAACAATTAACCTCTAATTAGCATCATATGGTGTCCTTTTAGGCAGGCTGTTACAATCACATTAGTGCTTCTCCATTATTTAATAGACATACTAGTGTTTTAGCGCAGCTCTAACCCATATTTCAGTTCACTAGAATTGTAAGTAAGAATAAATAATTTAGAGAATATTACTACTACTAGCCTCGGGGTTAAAAGCTAATAACGAAATTAGGTAGTGATATTCGTGGGTGGAAGATGGGGATGGGGAGTATCTAGTGGTGTCGGGAACACGGTGGAGCCTCATGAATGGGCAGCGATGAAATTGACCATCACCAAAGCACAGTGGATCATAGCTGTGGTTTTCTATAAATAATTTTTTCATTGACTCTAAAAAAGCTTTAATTCTAGAGTTGAGACCAGCCTGTAATTGACTAATAGTGCCCAGCTTTCATTCATCGCCTGTCTTATTCGTTTTTCTTTTGTGACAAATTATAAATATTCACAATCACAGGTGTGATTATATATACTCACTCCCCTTCTTTCTCTATAGAAACACTGTATTTTAGTTGATTAGTCTACTATATTTATTTATGTTAAGTCCACTATTTAATTAGCTGGAATGACAATATTGTTGTTATTCTTCCGAAGAGAAAATAATTGGAGACATGTGGTATGATTTATTACAATTATTTGATTGTTGTAATATGTTTCATAGTTGGTTGATTTTGTTGTTTAGTTGAACTGCCTAACAGATGAAATAATAATGTGCAGGGAAGCTGCTAGAATTGGGATGCAGGATGCTTGGGGCTGTTGGGAAAAATCATCACTTCTCTACCTGTCATTAAATTTTCATACTACTATCATAAAAAATATATATGGAAAACTAAAGGATAGAAATCCACAATGATGCAAGAAGGTGAGTTAGTAAAATTTATTTTACTAATTGCCAGGATGGTGAATGTGCATGAGCAGAAGATAGAAATCCAGTGTGCTTGTTCATCATCAGAGAACCCCACAGGACAGGAGAGACTTTCATTTTTTTCTTTCCTTTTTTGTTTTTTACCCTTGTAATTTTGGTATAATTACTGTAATTACATACCCATTTTTTTATTTGTATTTAAGTAAGCTTGGTCCGCCGACAGCCAGTGTATGCACAAATATATAGGAGTGGAGTATTTTTTTTTTATAAAGAGGGGAGGGGGGTTGCCTCTGTTTAAAGAATGCCATGAAAATCTTGTGGTGAGACCAACTTTTCCTTTTACTTTTAATAATGGACATTATTTGTTGTCCTTTTGTGAATGGAAAGAACCACCCTTTTCATAACTCACTTTAAAAAAAATCACTTTATTTCTAGTACAAGCAATTTCTGTGGACAACTTATGCTTTCCTTTCGATGCATTTTGTTCTCCTACTCCTACTATTTAATTTGGACTTTGAAAGGAAATCATATTTTGAAGTTGTAATTAATACTCCTATATATTTTGGTGAACTATAGCTATCAAGTGTAAGTGAGGCCTTGATATGTTCCAACGAGGAGATGCATCCACATTAGATCTTTGTTATCGAAAAACTGAAAATGTTTCTCCTTTTTCACAATATGTAAATTTGCATATTTTGATGGAACTGTAATAATCAATGATTATATAAAAGTTTACATAAAACCTTTTGGTGACATTTACAATTAGGAATTATCCTCCTCTACGGAAATTAAAACTGTATAGGTTCATATGTTCTTACTGTGATGAGCTGACTTTTGAAAATGTTATGCCCTTGATTATTTTGAACTAACTTACTTGAATCATAGTACGACATGATGAATATAAAAATACTCATTTAAGCATGTATCTCATAAATCCCGAATATCAAACGCACTCTTAGTAATAATGCAATTGAGTTCATGGCATAAAACTAATAACACAATCGAATCCTACTATGCAAAATTCCGCAATCACTGTACTCTAACTGTGAGTCAATCGTGATTTATTAAGATCGATCAATTATTAAAAAAATCCCAAGTTCGAGTTGGCCTAAGATCATGATCTCCCAACTCTTCTTCCACACCCCCCATTCTATATTTCCTAATAACACGATCCGATCCAATCTGAATCACTACAAACTTCAATTACATCTATAGTTATGCTACATTGACCTCACCATCTTCACCAATTCAATACTAACCTACACTTTATGAACATACAATACAATATAAACTGATATTTGTAAATATATATACATGCACTTCAATTTAGTGTGAATGATATTACAAGTAAGGCACAAGGCGGCAGGTGGAATTTAAGTTACCGTAGAACCTTCGCCAGAATAAATAGTGGTCGTTGCATGCATTAAAATAATAAAGTTTAGTGTCTGAAAAAGACAGCTAAGTGGTAGATGCTTAAGATGCTGCGTCTTTGACAGTTGGAGGGAGACATCATATCTAACTCATATATTATCATTTGGTTGCATTTTCAACTCCGTTTCTTTCAACAAACCCTCTTTGCCTTTCACACAATTTTATTATTTTTCTCAAGGATATTTACTTCATAGCAAATTCAACCACTTCGGTCTTATCTCAACCTCATTAGTTTGCATTGGATAGTTCATGTTTTCGAATTAATTTTAATATAAATAAAAGTTATACGTACTACTTTAATTGAGTGAGAGTATAATTTACATTTTAGACCACACTTTCACTATAATTCTCTACTTAATTATTCATAGTCTTCTTCTTCACCCATCGGTCATGTTATCTTGTACTCCAACCAAAGCTCACCAAATTTGCATCTGTGGAAATTCTTTCATTCTTATCAATTATCAATACACTTAATAAATAGAAATGCCTTAGGCAAATTAATAAGGAGTATAATATTATGATATTCTAATGAAAACAAATCGACTATCACAGGATTAATCAAATTACGCTTCTGAACCATGGGACTTTTCAAGTGAAAATGAGGAATGAGAGAGTTCCATGTAAATTTTACTGTTAGTACATGTTTTTTTCACATTCCACTTTAATGTGTCAGGATTTCTCATTGCAGCCTATCAAATATTAACAAATTAATTGCACTGCCTGTTCTAATTCAAATATTACACTATTCAAACTAAATTATTTACAATCCTATTATTTCAAAATATTCGACACTTTCACTATCAACAAATTAACATGATTCATGGTTTAGAGGAATAAATAGAGGAAGAGAGTTTATTGACATGTAAGTTATACTAATTCTCTGAAAATGGTCTGGATGGAATATGGTTGAAATTTATTCTAGCTATATTTGATAAAATAAATACTAATATGTATAGTACTTTATAGAGTATGTAGGAGTAGTAATTATTTATTGCTGGATTTTTTGAAAAATAAGCCATGGGCTATACATTAACTAAGATTGGGCTGGGCCTAAATGAAATAATGAGAAAATGAAAAGAGAAAGCCCAGATGGTAAAGCCCAAGAAAAATTCAACATCCCATTCCCATCCCATGTCGTTGTACTTGAAGGCGGCACTCAATCTCAAACCCCTCCACAAGCTAAACGATGATACTGAGGAATCTCTCTCCATCGAAGCTCAGAAAGCTTCTCTCTCCATTTTCTCTCACTTCCTATACACACACCACACCTTTATCTAACTCCCCTTTCAATTCATTAATCATCGACCCTTCGCCCTCTTATCCCCTTCCCCAAAACCCTGCTAAAACCCTACCTTTTCTATTTTTTTCAAACCCCTTTTCTTCACAATCCGGAAAGAACAAATCTTTCTCTAATTCACTACTAACCCGCGATGGCAATTACGAGGAAGCCACTGAGGAAACATTCGCTATTTGCCCTGGCTGCGGTATCCAAATGCAGGATTTTGATCCCAAGCAACCAGGGTACTCCGTCAAGCCCTCTGCGAAGGGAGAAAACTATAAGAAATTTAAAAAAATGACTCCGATTTTGGACGAATCAGAAATCTCCGACTCCCTTAAACGAGGAATCGCAAATGAGATACTGGAAGTTGATAGAACTGATAGTCTTGAAACAGCAGACGACGTGTTCGATGAACTGCCTGACAGAGGTGGGAAGGAAAGGGCTAACCAGAAGCCTATTGTTTGCTCTAGGTGCCACAGCTTGAGGCATTATCAGAAGGTGAAGGATCCTGGTGTGGAGAATTTGTTGCCTGATTTTGATTTTGATCACACCGTTGGTAGGAGGCTGATGTCGATTAGTGGGGCGAGAACTGTAGTTTTGCTGGTGGTGGATGCTGCTGATTTTGATGGATCGTTTCCAAGAAAAGTAGCAAATTTGGTGTCTAACACAATTGATGAGAATGCAAGATCTTGGAAGGAAGGGAAATCCGGCAATATACCGAGGATTGTGTTAGTAGCGACCAAGATTGATCTTTTACCTAGCAGCATTTCCCCAACTAGGCTCGAGCATTGGGTTCGTACACAAGCAAGGGAAGGTGGGGCGGGAAGGCTCGCCAGTGTGCATTTGGTGAGTGCTGTGAGGGATTGGGGGTTGAAGACTTTGGTTGATGATGTGGTTACCTTTGCTGGCCCAAGAGGGCACGTGTGGGCTGTGGGTGCTCAGAATGCTGGGAAGAGCACGCTGATTAACGCGATAGGGAAGTGTGTGGGGACGAAAGCGACTCATGTAACGGAGGCATCAGTGCCTGGGACTACCTTAGGGATTGTGAGGATTGAGGGAGTTCTTCCTGGGAAGGCCAGGTTGTTTGATACGCCCGGGCTTCTGCACCCTTATCAGATTTCGACTAGGTTGAATGCAGAGGAGCAGAAGCTTTGTCGTATTGACAAGGAGTTGAAGCCGAGGACATATAGGATCAAGGTTAGAAATGTTCCTTTTGGAATTTGTTGAAGTTTATGCTTCAGTATTAGTTGCTATAATTTCATCTGAATATATTCATATCTGTGTGTGTGATTGCTCAAGCTTTGTGAAATCTACTTTTTTCTTTGAAACTCTAGCGTTGTTTTTTTCTCTTTTGCTATAATGTTTTGCTTAATTGTTGAATAGTAGTATATTGGAGATAGGAAAAAAATGTAACATTGTCATTTTGTATAAGCTGTGGTGTTTGGTGCTTAAATCATACTAGTTGAGATTATGGTAAATGTTTAAAAATTATTCTGATCCATATGTTAGTAAGTAATTGAACTTTTGAGTATAACAGATTGGAAAATGTTTCCAAAATTAATATTTTTAAAAACATTTCACTGTAACATATGGTATTCTTGAACTCTCTTGGCTGATTTTGAAGAGGAAATAGTGCTCTATTAAAATATTGATACTTCTCCTGAAATGTTTCCTGAATTGTTTCAGGCAGGATATTCAATTCATATCGGTGGGCTGTTCAGGTTGGATGTCGAAGAATCCTCAGTAGATTCAATCTATGTTACGGTATGGGCTTCATCTTTGATTCCTTTGCATATGGGGAGGACGGAGAATGTAAGCTCAATGTTGGAAGAACACTTTGGCCGTCAGTTGCAGGTATACTAACATGCTATAGCTTGTGATCGAATCTTAAGGCAACGGTAAAATGTCTTTTTGTGAATTATTGAATGCTTATGAATATCTATCAAGCAGTTCGTGTCTCCAACATTTATCCAATGTGGACATGTGGTAATTCTTGTTAACTTTGTATTTATAAAATGCCGTTGTAACTTGTCCTTTTTCAGCCTCCGATTGGGGAGGGGAGAGTGGAGAAGCTCGGAAAATGGGTGAAAAAGGAAATCCAAGTCTGTGGGGAGAGCTGGGATTCGAGTTCCGTTGACATTGCTGCTGCTGGCCTTGGTTGGTTTGCTGTTGGGCTCAAGGGAGAAGCGGCGTTGGCTGTGTGGACATACGACGGGGTTGAAGTAACAGCGCGACATGCTTTGCTTCCTCAAAGGGCAAAGAATTTTGAAGTTGCAGGATTCACAGTGTCGGAGATTGTGTCCAAAGCTGATCGAGCTAGGAGTAAGCAAGGCCCGAAGAAGAAGAAGAGCAGCAGCCTGAAAAGTGCAGGTTCAACGGCTTCCTCTGTGTCGAATGATGGTGAAGATTCAAGTTCAGATTCGTCGTCGTCTTCTTCTGGTGAAGATCTGAATTCAGATGATTCAGCTGCAGTTTCCACCTCTAGATGTTGAATGGGATACAAGGAAAAAGTTTCACTCATCCCTACAGAGGGAGGCTAGAGATTATTCAGGAATTGAATTAGTAGTTTATTATTCTTTGTTTTGGTCGAAAAAATGACCCTTTGATTGGTTAGACCGTAGATAGTTGTTTTAATCTTAGACAACCAATTTGTGTAAGTTGATCAACATTATACCTTGACATGTTGTTTAACATAGTGAATTGATTTGAGTCGTGACTCATTGTTTCTACAAAACTTGTGAAAATGTATCCGTGTGTTAAGAACAATCATGTTAGTATTCCTGTATTAGTTTTAAATGCTTATATTTAATAATTTATGGTAATATAGGGCACCAAAATTTAAATGTTCATGAAATTTAATGATCCACATGCTCTATTATTGCTAACTTCGATGGGGCAATGCAATTAGATAACACTACAAAACCACAATTGCTAAAAATAAACGTTTGATACTACAAATAAGGACATACCTTGAACATCCACAATTGCAGTAAGGACTAAGTGTGGTGTATAATGAGCAAGTTGTAGATATAAAATTTGTGATAATAAAGTGTATCCAATTGATATTTGTAGCTCAAACTTTGAACATCCAACACCAGTATTCACAACAAAATGTACTTCCACCATAGAGAAAAAAAGGAAGAAACAATAACATATAGTATAATGGAAGTAAGTATATATGAGATGAGAGTGAATGTTGGTATGTTCAACCTTCAACCTGCAGTTGAGCAGGCATTATCGCCCTCGACAAGGAACTCTTCGACAAAGGACTCTTTTCCACCTTCGCCAAGGGCGACCTCGGTGATCTGCACGGACTACCACATTCACTCTCACTCCCACTCCCCTTCTGCCTCCCCAGCTTCGGCGACTTTGGCCGTGTAGTTGGTATCTGCACAAACATAGTCAATAATTAACCACTTCTCATACCAAATTACCAAAACAATGAATATATGTACCTTCTTGAGTTCCACTTTTGGTGGAGGCTCTTTGTAGAAACTAGGCATTGGAGTAGCTCTAAACGTCAAGCTCTTCCTCAGTTGCTTCATCTCCGCCTCTTCATTTTCCTGCTCATCATCGAATCATACGTGAAACTCAGTCCCTCACTACACAGATCAATATATATATATATATATATCACTACCTTGGATTTTGCTTGCATATCATTCTTCTCCACTTCCTTTGCTTGAACTTTCTGTTCTATCTTAGAGAAAAACTGATGATCACAATAGAAAAAAAGTTAACGTCCAATCTTTACTCAACCATAAAAAACAGATTGGATTAATTTCAACCTCCTTTCTTCTCTCAGCACGCTCTTCCGATCTAAAGGAGAATGTTAGATTCCTACTTTATTACACAACAAACACAGAGTCAGAATCTAAATAAGTACTAGTTTGATCGAAAACAAGCAAGCTAAATATCATCTTACTCATCAGAAACAGAGTGGCTTGCAGTCCCATTCCGAGACAGCTTGACGCCCGGGAAGGGCTTCTTCGGGAGAGAGTTGGTCCTGGTACGCGTAGATGAAGCCTGGGAAACTCGGGACTCCACCTTGGAGCTGTTCTTCTGAGACAGCCTAACATCGGAGTCAGTGGGGTAAATCTCTATACTCCTTTTCATTATGTCTGAGTGTCGGCTCGGGAACGACAGGCTCTGGCTCAAGCTCGCCTTCCCCAGCGCCGCGGATACTCTTGATGAAGAGCCCCATTCCTTCTTCATTAATGGCTCCTTCTTCTCAACTCGGCTGTTTCTACTACTCCTGATCTCTTTCGGCTTCCTCGTCTCAGCGCTTGATCCTGCGCTTTCGCGCTTCTCGATCATGTCGTCTTCGACTCCAGCGCCGTTGCCGGACTCCATTTCAGAGAGGGGCTGAAATTTGAAGCAAGTTTGGAAATTTACAAGTGTGGGATTGAAGAAGATTTATTAAGCATTTAAGGGAGTGAAGGCAGAATATTACCTGTTTTGGGGTTTTGGTGGGATGGATTTCGAGCTGTGATTTTTTGTCTGAAGTAGCAAATTTAAGAATGTGGATCTGTATCAACCGGTAACGATTTCACAGTATGTTTTTTGAGAGGAGAATTTGTGTCTTTGATGGAGGGGGTTGAATTTTCTTATGAAAATTGATGGGGGTGTAAAAGGACTAAACTGCCACCAGATTAACTAATTTTTAACTAACTTACTTTCAGAGAATCAAACATTACCTCTTCCAAGTCCAAAAACACTTCATACCCTGATCCATGATAAACAGCAGCAGGGGTGTACTTCAAAAAAAAAAAACTCTTTTTAAAATAATAGATTCTTTAATCGCACCATTAAGTTCTGCCACGTGGCAGAAAATTTGTGCTTTTAATTTAATAAATTTTCGTATTTGTAACATTCAATTTTTTGTTAACATTGAATAATTGCGTCGCGACAATGTATCATCTCTATTACACATAAACTCATTTTGTATTAACTATTTATTTTTATTATTTGTGCAAAACTTCAAGCTTACATGCTATATATTCAGTTATTTATAGGTCCTATTTTTCACTACTAAATTTATTTACATTTAATTTATGCATACAAACATTATACATTTTGTACGAATATATACATTTAATTATAATTTTTGCATTATATGTTGTACATAGTTTATATCACACAAATCTATAAACTTGTGCTCTAATACTCTTTGACTAATATACCCATCCAATGCAAATTCATGAACATAAAGACGCAACCCGGGGTTAAGAAATTTGGACCATATAGATTAAGATCCAAGTAATGATAATAGGCTGATGTTATTACTCTAAGGACGAAAGAGCACTAGTGCTCCCCATAAATAATACTCTCTCAGTCTGATACGAGAATATCTCTGCGAATATCTCCAAATCTCTCTTATTTAGTTTAATATTGATTTAGCATATATTTCCCATATAATATTAGGATCTTTATTTTCTTGTTCTCTAAGTCAGGATAGTCTTATAAATAGGAGGCATTGTATTCTTCCCATTCATTCAAGAAATATCAATTATCCTTCTATTTTATTTTCTCTTACTCTCTTTTCTTTCAAACGTGCAAAACGTACAAAACCCTAATTTTGACGCCGGATTGATCGACGGGCAAAAGCTCCCGCGACGTTCGACGCAAAATCTACGAGTTAAGGAACTTCATCCTTAACAATTAGTGCTTTCATTGAGAGCTCTTCCACCGAATCGCTGTCTACATGTCGTACGGCTACACCGGATATCAACTCCGGCAGACGGATTACCACCCATGGCAGCCCGTACCTCAACCCCTGCTCCATCCGATCAGAGCGTTAGATCAACAACCATCATATCCATATCCATAGGATGAGAGACTCCACCCACAACACCATCCCTACCAAGCCCGTCAACCCACTTCCTAGGACCCGCCATGGCTGCGCCAGAAAACTGCGTGTCAGCAACCATCGTCCTACGAGACAGATTTGTACTCGCCACCACCGCCCTCTTGTTGGAACCCGCCAAGGTTGTGCACGCAGCAGGGATACTCTCAGCCTTATCAACCGCCTCAGCAGCCACGCCACACCGCGCTCAGACAGCCCACTTGCTGGGACCCGCCATAGGTGCGCACGCAGCAGAGTTCTTCGACCTATGATCCGTTGTTATATCTGCAACCTCCCGATCAACCGGATTGGCAATGTCTCCCAACGACTAATGATGTCGGCCATATGGAGCCTCTCGACATGCCACGTGATCCAGTGACGGCGGAGTCTGAACCGAGCCTAACAGTGGCTGACTTGGCTTCACAGCTCGAGCGTTTGACTGCTATTGTCAGGGAATTGGGGTCTCAGATGGATTCACGTGAACGTTGCCTGGGTGATCCACACGCCGCGATACGACCTCCACCAGACCTTACAACCAGCGTCATGGACACGGAGCCGGTATCATGTCCCCTACCACAGATGACGACCGCCGCCCCAGCCGATCTTCATCACGATCCATCTAGAAGCTCGCGGTCTGTTGTCGTTGCTAGCCCGCCTCCACCAGCCTCGATATCTCTATCGTGCGACTCCAATTTCGGGTATGACTCAATGGAATTAATTGCCGTTAATAATGATGAAGCAGTAGAATCTTGTCCAAATACTACAATTGATCGACTACCTAAATGTGATCAAGTTGGAGTGGAAGGGGTTTTGTTAGACCATGAGGAAACGAATGGATTTCTAAAAGCTTCATCACAGGGTATGACTATACAAGAGTTTTGTTTCCAAGCTCAACGTGAAGCACTGGAGTGCATTCCGGTGGGATTGTATTTCTGTGAGACGTTCTGTAGTTATGGCGTTAAGGCAATGGTGATGTATTGTCCACGACGACCGAGAATGCGTGTGATCGTAGGTATTCACGAAGTTGATGAAGGTGCTATCAATGCTTTAGCGGTGCATCATCATATTTGGATTGATATTGGGTTTATTGAATGCCGAAAGGTGGGCGAGACTTCCCTAGGAATTATTGCTTCGTTTTCTCCTAGTCGAGTAAGTGCAAAGCAACGGTCGTGTACGTTTGATCCAGGAGGGAGTATTTCGCGACACTTTGCTCGTGATTGTAAAAAGATTGAAGCATTTGATGGCTGGGAAACAACAACAATTCAGATGTGTTATCATCCACAGAAGTATGTTCTTAAGCTCAGGACTTCTGTGGGTGTCCTTGCACTTCGTCAACTTTGTGCAATTCTTGAGGATTTGCATACATTTGATCCGGGTGGGGATACCTCGCCAAAGCTTCTAGTCGCGACACTCTTCGTTTTGTCGTGGTTTCCACCTTGAGGACAGGGTGGATTTTAACAGAGGGGGAGTTGATACGAGAATATCTCTACGAATATCCCCAAATCTCTCTTATTTAGTTTAATATTGATTTAGCATATATTTCCCATATATTATTAGGATCTTTATTTTCTTGTTCTCTAAGTCAGGATAGTCTTATAAATAGGAGGCATTGTATTCTTCCCATTCATTCAAGAAATATCAATTATCCTTCTATTTTATTTTCTCTTACTCTCTTTTCTTTCAAACGTGCAAAAGGTACAAAACCCTAATTTTGACGCCAGATTGATCGACGGGCAAAAGCTCCCGCGACGTTCGACGCAAAATCTACGAGTTAAGGAACTTCATAAGACTACAATGCCTCCTATTTATAAGACTATCATGACTTAGAGAACAAGAAAATAAAAATCCTAATAATATATGGGAAATATATGCTAAATCAATATTAAACTAAATAAGAGAGATTTGGGGATATTCGTAGAGATATTCTCGTATCACAGTCCCTCAAGAATATGTATTTTTTCCTTTTTAGTCTATCCCACAAGAATATGCACTTTTTAATTTTGAAAAGACTTTTTACTCTATGAGGTGGAACCCATTTTCTACTAACAATATTTTATTTTAGTTTTTCTCTCTACCTCTCTCTTTCTTTACCAATTTTACATTAAAACCCGTACCGATCCCAAAGTGCATATTCTTTAGGGATGGAGGGAGTATATACATATTGCTAAACTTACTTGCATAAAATATAAATTGCGGATAAAAAGTGTGAATTTTGAAATGTCGATATTTCATGAGAAATTAATCTACTAGCCTATCTATGAAAACTGAAATAGTATTTGTTGTGAGGGTGGTTTGGGAAAACTATACATAACCCCATTAACTTGAAGCCAAGTCTGCTATTGGCTAATTTGATCCTTATCCTATTTATTACTTCCGTGTTTCAAAATTACTTATAGTAGTTAAGTACTATTAATTTATGAACATGCTCACTTCCACTCTGTTCATAGTATAGTGACTTAATCAATATTAAATTATATTTTATATGTTATTCAAAAATATGTTGATGGGCATTGTTGAAATAAATTACACAAGAAAAAGAGATATTCTAAAATACATGTGGAGCACACAGAGACAATATTTTTAGTCTAACTTCAGCCAGCAAATATTGGAATGATTAAACAATTTCCCAAGCATAATTTGAAAACTTGGGACTTTTTTGAATGGATATTATTCTCCACTGTGTGTGATTTTATGTGTATATTGGACTTTTCTAATCAAAATTATTCTCCCTGATCTCAATGTGTATGTGAATTTGTCCATTTATTGTAATATATATCTTGTGTGAAAGAGTGAAATGGTATCAAAATTTTAATCATTTACAATACTAAGTTTGTTATGTTTTTCCACATTCATTAATGTAATGACACTACTAATTGGAATCCTACTTATTATTGACAGATATACAAATGATGGAGACTTTACACTATTGTTGGGATAGAAATCTACTAATTAATTAAGAAAACAATTTGAAAATTGCAAGTCACAAATCCGGCTTTGGGCCGGGTTGCGTAAATTCTTCCAAAAATCCAACCAAGCAACATTTTCTTATTAATTATCTCGTTGTATACAATTAATTAGTTTAATTGTGAATTAAGTTTTATACTATGTGTCTCTCACTATACATCTGATTGCATAAATATCTCATTTAATTAATTAACTATTTATGTATTCAATTTATTCGGAATGTCTTTGTTTTCAATCAAAACTCTGAACATAGTTTTTGAGATGTTGCATGTTGTATTCATTTAAACTATTTCAGACTATATATTACACATATTTTTCTGTTGCTTATTGTTAGATAATAGTAATATTAATTGTATTGAATTTATGAGAGAAGGTGCCCAAAACAGAGTTGACTAAGCAACGGCGATGGGATTATGTTGGGATTGGAACAACAGAATGTGTGTTGTAGTCACGTCTTGGTAGCTTTGCACATGTCTTGCCCATATCCAAAACACACAATTTGTTGCCCTCCATCATTGTTTTCGTGTCTTGCACTTTTAATAATAATCATAATACTAATAATAATAACTTTTTTTTTGGTATGTAATATATGGTCGGATACGTTAAGATTACAATTCAAATACTATCGAATATGAGCTTCTAGTAGTGCCTTTTACATTTACTATATATGTGGGGCACATTGATTGTCATTCTTGATAATATGAATATCGTAATTCATTCTATGTTATGTTCTACTAAGAAAGCTAATAATCAGTATCGTTTTCGCCGTATGACACATATACAATGATAATCATATCCTCGTTTATGTGTGTGTCTATCGATTCTAGTGACCAACATAATTAATGTATCATCACACTGTCTCGCCATATGAGATTAACAAAGAATGAATATTTGGATTTTTATATTATGTCACACCCATGATGGTGCAGCCGCCGTGGGCCACTGTGATAGATTCTCAATAGTGCACCTCAGTGGCGATTCCAGGATTTTTCATTTGGGGGTACGATAAATAATTATAACGATTCAAAGTTTCAAAATCTGACCAATCGTTTTTATTTTATTTAATTTTTCTTGCTAAATATTTATACTTGTAATTTTAATATAAAAATATGATATAGATGTGCACTAGAAAAAATCGGAAAGATAAAAACTAACGAACGAAACAACATGCATTAGAAGAGAATCAAAATCTATTAAAATGTTTAAAAACTAAAATTATAAAAAGTGTCCAATTTTTTGGAAAAAATAGAAAAATGGCTGAACGAAACATGCATTAGAAGAGAATAAAAATCTATTAAAATATTTAAAAACTAAAATTATAAAAAAAGTGTCCAATTTTTTGAGAAAAACATAAAAATGAATGATGTGAGTTGTGTCGGTTTTAAAAGCATTTTAGAATATATACTATGCATTAGATAGATTTCCCCTAAAAATGCAATATTTGAAGATACAAATATGTAGGAAAATGAAGAAGGCGCTGGTGATGAGAATCAAACCCTGGCTTCCAAGGTGAGAGGCGGAGATAAATACCACTACACCACCTACGCGAAGTTGTTTTGGGGGTACAGTTGTACCCATTTGTTCCTACGTGGATCCGCCACTTGTGCACCTAGTGTCGCTAAGTACCAGCGGTGGTGCATCTTTCTTGAGCCTCGATGGAACGTGACCGTGAATTCTATGCTACCCCCTCCGTCCCAAGGAAGATAACCCATTCCTTGGGCGGCGTAAAATTTTATGCAACTTTATTTTGTGTGTTACAGAGAATAAAGTAAGAGAGATAATAAAATAAAAAAATATAAATATTTTTACTTTTAGTAATGAGTCATCCTGGTTGAGACAAATAAAAAAGAAAAGTGAATCATTTTCGATGGGATAGGATAGGAGGAAGTACGTTATTCGTAAAGTAGGAGTATTTGTTACTATTATCTTATGATTCAATAATAGTATATCATTATGCACAAATAGTATTATGTAAAATTTGTAACAATAGACCATCACGGGCTTAAGAACACAATTATGGGCTTAAGGTAAGTGAAAAAAAGTACTACTCCATTAAGTTTCCCTCCGTCCCGCTACAAATGAGGCACTTCAAATCGGACGTTGTTTTGTAAAAATAATAATAAATAGTTAGAGTAGAGATAAAGTAAAGTAAGATAATAATGTATATACGACTCTCTTCTATACTATTCTCTTTCTTATTTTATTTTTTCTCCACTTTAACTATTTATTATTATCTTCGCAAAACAACGTCCAGAGAAAAACGCATCACTTGTAATGGGACAGAGGAAGTATTTCTTAAAACCCGTGTCATAGCTAAATAGGACTCTTATTCCTATTTCGGGGCGGGAGGGAGTAACATACTAGTAGACGATACTAACTCACGTATAATAAAATGACTTCGAACAAAAATTCATTTCTTTACAACTCATAAAATAAATTGAATAGTGAATAAACGTGGTTGACGTGGCGTTTAGGAGCAGCTTGATTGGTCGGTTTCTAGATGGTGTTAGGGTGTCTACTATAGGGGCGGCGCGACGGCCGCCCATTCTGCCGCCGCCCCGCCGAGCTATAGTGGAGGGAGCGTCCGCCCCGAGGCGGACAGCATTTTTGGGGCGGAAGGCCCTCCGGCGAGTTTTGTGCGAGGATGTGCCGGGCACCGATCGCAGTGCCTATAAGCGCGCCGGCCTATAGTGCGCCGGCGATCGGCGCCGGCCGCCCCATAGAATTCTTAGGAGAGGTGGAAGAAGGGGTTGGAGTCAGAGGGGGTTTGGGTGGCTGCGGATGGAGGGGAGGGTGTGGAGTAGGTGCGGGAGCTGCTGGACCTTGATGTTTTGGATTGTGAGGTGGTGATCTTCGCCGCCGGCGACGGTGGTGGCGGAGGGGCCATGGTTTTTTTTTTTTTTTGGTTGAGAGGAGAGTATGTATGTGGATTTGTGGTGACGTGAAGGAGATGATGTACTCCATCATTGATAATTATTTGTATTTTTATGTGATTAATAAATAAGTTAATTTTAATGTATAATTAGATATCAATCTTTAATTATAAGAAAAAAAACTAGAAGGACGAGATTAAGTGAAATTTTGGGGCTATTGCAAGTGTTCACCTTATAGCTGCGGATAGTTTTTTTTTGTGGGCGCGGATAAATAAACTGGAGCTGTGGAAAAAAAAGGCGGGGTTATTGGAGCTAGTGTTGCCCACGGTTCAAAAACCGGCGGTTCCGATTCGGAACCGCCGGTTCCGGTTTTATCGAAGGTGGAACCGGAACCGAACCGTGAGGCTATTTCATGGTTCCGGTTCCGGTTCGAAAACCGGCGGTTCCGGTTCCGGTTCGGAACCGTCGGTTTTTCCGGCGGTTTAGGCGGTTCCGGTTCGGAACCGGCGGTTTCGCGGTTCGTTTTTTTTTTGTTTTTTTTTTGAATTTGAAATTTGGATTTATATAACAAATTGGAACAAGACAATGTATAATTCAAATAGAAATACGGCGAATAAGGAGAAAATGATATCAATTTTATTGAGTTTGAGTTGTAACGGACAACGATACATTACAATTTACAATACATATACATAATACATCTACAAGACTACAACTACAAGTATACAACATACAACAATGTAATATAATTTACATTGAAAAAAACATGAAATGGGGGGGGGGGAAAATTGAAAAGGGCTTGAGCTCAACTTAAACTTTCAAAGTTAAACTTTTCAAATTTAAGTTGAGTTGCCTACGTATCCACAATTTTATTGAGGAATCAAAGTCCACGTAGTTCTCGGGATGATGACATATTGCTATGTAGAAATGTAGAAATATGGAATAATATATATTTTTTTGTTTTAGCAATTGAGAAAGAAAGACAACTTATAGAACTACGGGAACAAGTATAAGTGTATAACAATGCGTAATAAGAGTAGCACTTGCGTAATTAAATGGAAGCACGATAGCACAAATGAGAAATTGGAGACAAAGAGAGAGAATTGGGAGATTGAAGAGAGAAACTCTTATAGAAGAATTCGAATTTGAAAAAAAAAATTGAATATTCGGAAAACCGGCGGTTTTGGCGGAAAACCGCCGGAACCGCCGGTTTCCGGGCAAAACCGCCGGTTTTCACGGTTAACCGCCGGTTAACCGCCAAAAAACCGCCGAAACCGGCCGGTTTTGCAGCTGAAAAGCTGCCGCCGGCGGCCCCATCCCCGATGCCTTGACATACGCGCCCGAACCGGCGATTCCGCCGGTTAACCGCCGGTTCCGAACCGTCCCGAACCGCCGGTTCGGTGACGGTTCCGGTTCGGAATATCTTGAACCTGAACCGGACCGCGACCCAAATTGCGACGGTTCCGGTTCAAAAAAATTGCGACGGTTCCGGTTCGGAACCGGAACCGGTGGGCATCTCTAATTGGAGCTGTGCCTACAGTATAGTGGACACGGATTGGTGATATATCAACTAACAATTTGATAGTCCCATCAATTTCAATGACTCCACAATCCACATCAACAAACTGATTGCGTGGGTGATTGTGACTGTGACGTGATACATTGCACTCACTCACTAATCGATAGGTAAAATTTTTTATCATGAATATGAGTAAGAATTTGTATTGCAAAGTAGGACAGTTGAATAAAATAAAAAAGATAAAAAGAGAGTAAAGTAAATAATTAAAGTATTAGGATTGCCATTTGCATTTTTATGTGAAACACTCATCACTCACTCTTAATTTAGAAACTGTATTGCAAAATAGGAATATTAAGATTATCTAATTTTCTCCATAATCCTTTATAAATTTAGAATGTATTATTATTTAATTATATACTCTCCTTGTCCTTAAAAAGTAGATAACAATTTTTTCATTGTGCAACAATCGTATTTGTCTGAAAAAAAAAATCATAGGATGGTTAAAGTTTTAAAAATTTTGTGATTTGAAATTCAAATTTTAAAATGTACGGAGTAAAGCAGAAGTTGACCAAATTTCATAATTTTATAGACAATTAACTCTGTATTATAATTAAAATACAGATGATTTTGAATTATAACTCCCCAACACTAAAGTACTAGAGGTTAGTCAGTTGAAAATAAAACGTCTAAAATTATTGCTATTATCATTCCATACATAACTACGCACTAGATTGAGGGGTCAATTGAAACAACTTACAAAATGGACTTATGTTATTTGCGATAAGGTTAGAGCCATATCAAATTCGCGATGGGATGTTTGAAGAGTTGTGTGTGAGAGAGAGAATAGAAGGGAATGCATGTGTAACATGAGAACAAATCCAAGAAATTCAATAATTATAGAGAGGGAAGTTGGTTATGATAAAATATTTGTCGCTTGCAAAGACCAAGGCTTAATGCGATTAGGAGAAGCACATGTAATGTTATTTAACATCCAAATAGATATTTGTCTTGTTACTCTTCAAAGAGTATCCTAGGCAATCACAAACATATGTTGTCTTTTCTCTCACTTGAATATTTCATTGGGATTTTGATTCATGCTCTATCGCAGTCAACTTTGTTTAGTGCATAGCCAGCCTATCTCACATAAATAGGACTCAAAATGTGGCTTCTCACATACTAATCAGTTTTGGGCCCAAAAAAGCCCACCACTTATCCATATTCTACTAAGATGACCACTTAATTCCTAGGGTCCACTGGTTTGATAGTTTTTTGTCATTTTTATTTAAATCTATACTAATTATTGTAAATACATTTAACACATCAACTTTTAATTCTTTGAATTTTTTCCCCATAAACTGAAATCGCTTCAAAATCGATTGTCACCTAACCAAATAAAAAATGACATGGCAAAAATATGTCTTTAACCAGAAAATTAGAAAAAAAAAATGTATTTTTTTTAATAAAAATGATCCAATGTAAGATATTCAACTAGCAATCTCAACTTAAAATTAATAATACAGTTCGATGGGTGTATAGTCATAGACCAGTAGATCAGAGTTAGCTCGGACTCAAATTCGGAGAAGGATCCTCTGCTGTGGTTAAAACCACAGCAGCCCATGCTGTGCCACAAAACGCAGATGTTTTCTAATGAAACGGCAGCAAACATTTAATATTCAAATAATTCAATTCATCCCACCACCTCCTACCCCCTACTCCCTACCCCTTACCCGTACCCACCTCCCCACGTTTTCTATTAATCCAATAGTATTTTGTTTGGATGCGGCAAATATTTGATTTATTCATTTCATCTCCCACAATAAGTTGATAAACGATTCATTTAATCTCCACTTAACTTTATTTTTTTAATAATTGGTAGGAAACTTGGCATGAACTATTTCTTTTAATTTATTTACTTTTTTTGTAACAAATTCTATTGAATTCTTTTCATAATTATACTAGTATTTTTAGTTATATTTCTTATTGAATTCATTCACATTAATATAATTTTTTGTTACACTCGCCATTGAACCCTTTGTAATCATTTTCTTAATATTTCGTATTCATTAATTATTTTTGTAAATTGAGTATACAATGATTGAGTTTCAATAACATGCATTTGATTTACAAGTAAATAACTTTTTGGCTAGTCATTTTAATTTTCTCATTTTGATAATTAAATTTAAGGTGTTTTTTACTAAATAAATAAATAAAAGAATACCATAAAAAAAGAATAAAAATATTAAGTAAAAGAAGTAAATTTCTGTTAAACCATAACATACACTTTTTTCTTTTAATATTTTTTTATGGAACATCTTTTTATTTTTAATAATAAAGTATAATTTAAATATTAAAATGAATTATAACTTAAAAAATCAGAAAAACAAACATTTATACCTAAACTACTGTATAACTAAGAAAACCTAATAAAGAATTAAAGAATTTAGTGTTTAAGTATATATTCAAACAAAATGTAAATGAATTCATAGAAGACGTGGGGTAGTGGTAGGGGGCAAGGGGTAAGGGGGTGGTGGGATGAATTGAACTATTTGAATATTAAATGTTTGCTGCCGTTTCATTAGAAAACATCTGCGTTTTGTGGCACAGCATGGGCTGCTGTGGTTTTAACCACAGCAGAGGATCCTTCTCCCTCAAATTCTCCATTTTCAGTTATATAATTAATTAACTTTTTACTTGTCTGTTCATCGATTGCTAGCTTCATATACTTTTTTCTGAATGTGAACTAAAAATTAGATGTTGAGGGAGTTTGAGCTTGACATTATTTAAGCATCTGAGAACTGTGGTTGAAAGGTAAAATCCATTTGGCATGAAACAATTAGAGGTTGCAGTGATTCAAGAAATAACATGGTAAGCAAGGCCAGAAGACTCAAACAAGGTGTTTAATGCAATGAATACAGTTGAAGAATGAAGAATTTAACTCCTAAATAGGAGACATGTTACATGTAGAATAGGTTAGTTAAATTCATTAAATCATGCCCTTGACATGAAATATGAAGCTGGTGTCAGATTTCATATTATAGAATGATTTTTACCAAGTCATGTGGGAGTGGGATAAACTGGCTTCAATATTAATTTTCTGCTAATCAAAACAGGGAAACCCTAGCTTGAGCATCAAGATCAATGTCCTCATCCTTGCTCTTTGTATCTATAGCATCACTTTCTCTTAGACACAACAACCACCACAAATCAATGTATATAACTAACTGCATGTGATGTTCTAAGCCAAGAAACATGTCAAGCATGAAACAGCAACACCTAAAAAAGGGGTAAAAAACAAAATGCACAACTAGTCACTTGGCTTCAAAAAAGCATCGACAATCCATAATCGATGGTCTTCAAAGGCGGATCTTTGTACTCACGAACAGGAAGTTCTCAGGCTTGTGATCTCGATTCATCACACCCAGAGAATGACAGATCCAAAGATCTATGGACTGAATCTGATTTATCTCCCTTATTTTTAGTTAGAATAATTCACATTCAATCAAATTGCTGAAATTTGACTTGATGTGTCATTCCTGCCTTATTCACAAATTCGAGAGAAGATACTGGACTTTTTTATATTTAAAAAGAAAAATCAGTAGGGATTTCTAATGTACGTGCCGGTTAATACAGGAATTTTTTTTATCGTAATTTCTAGTATGAACACTGTGTCCAACATGAAACTTGTGATTGACCGAAAAACACCCTTTTTGTTGTTGCACTATTCTATTTTCATAGATTTCTTAATATGCTTTGGTATGAAGTTTTGTTAAAGCATCTAAACTGCTTCTGGTTTTCTATAAGGTCCCCTCTCGAGAGCCAGCTATTCTTTGCAATCTATGCAGTGATGCTGGACTTTTTCCAATCTGTTTGATCAATTCTTTTGATGTATGTTAACGAAATGATCAAGTGATGATTTGTACAACAACATACAAAACTTACTGAATGAAGAAAACGATGGGGAAAAAAAATACTTGAGAGGTATTAGCATATGATCAAATAAGTGTGCATATGGAGAAGTAAGACGACATCATAATTTTTCGTAAATTATGATCTTATTTTACAAAAGATTCGAAACTGCAGGATTTATTGTATAACATAAACTAGCAAATGTCTAGTTTGATGTATCACTGTATCAGTATCACACATCTCTTGCCAAGCCGGAAAGATCAACGTCTCCATTAGAAATACTTTCTCTTGGAGGAGAACTCTCAATAGGAATACTGTGTCTCTCAGATGGGGGAAACTCTTTATCGAATCCGCCTGGGATACCAATTGAACTGAAGAAATCATTTTTCACCTCTTCAGCAGCTTCAAAAAATCTGTTCATGCTACCAAATAAGCTGCGTTCAATAGCCTCAATGTCACTGCGTAGCCCAGGGAAAGGAATCGACTCAGGTTCTGTGGACTTGAATGAAAATGAACCTTTAACCATTTGGTCTGTGACATCTTCCTCAGTGTACTCTTTGTTAGACTCTACCATCTCTGAGGGCCTGGTGCAAAAGCACCAAATGTAATCAGCCAATAAATTGAATGGCAGTAGGAAGTGTAACCCATACTTCTACAGAAATCATATATCATCGTTGATGCAATTAGGTAAAAAATAGTATATTATATACAATGCAATACAACAAATGCAACTTTGAGATATCTTAATAGAATAATAATTAATCTACCAATTGTAAGCAAATCAATCAATCACTCTTTGAAGAAATTGTTCATTTTTGAATAAAATGAGTTCTCTTTACTCTTGGCACTACCGCACTAGAGCTAGAGAAATCTGTGAAAAGGAATGCTATAGGACATGAATCAATCTCCAAAAGCTTGTCAGTTTTCTCCTTTTTTCCCTATGATTTTCTGTTACTTTGCTACTAATATGGACATAGTGTACTATGAGCTCTAATTCCACTCTCTAAGTTTATAGAGTTCGATTTTAAAATGAATCATTTCTAACATTGTTATAATCTTTGATTACCATTTTCCACTTGCTTTACCTCCCAACCCATGCCTGCCATCACATCCTCCTCAACCTTGCACGACGACTTCAAATTTTCAATACTATTTGTTTACACTTTGAACCAACCCAACAGAAGTTCCCTTAGGTAACTGTAACTACTCAATCACAATTTCTATTGACAATGCTCATAAAAAACACTGTACTGCCCCACCAAGCATATATTATCTCAGAAATAAAACTCTGGCCAAACTCAAGAGTCCTTTTATTTCTTTCATTTCCTCCTTTTCTAAGGTTCAGCGCAGCGCTGTAAATCTAACACCAGTTCTTCTCTATTGTTAAAATTCTAAGGAGACTTTTTCAATCTTTCAGAGTAGCAAACCTTAATGAGTTACCTCATAAATTCCTATAATCATGATTACGAACATGGATAAACATACAATATTTCCAGCTGCCAAGGGATAATATACAGAAATTTAACACCCTAGTTTTTGAAAAAAAGGAATTAACAACCTAAAACAGTTTGCACAAAATAAAATTCGCGATTAGCTGAAATTAATTACCTTCCAACGCAGTCCTTGAAAATCTGTTCGGTCTTCTCGCATTTGCGCACGAATTTTCCGGGCTCGACTTCCTCGGTGCGGCACTGCGATCTAATCACCTTCCGCGTGGCGCAGCGGTCGCTATCATCACCGCCGCCAGAGGAGCGGTGGAACTCGCTGACGTCGCCGGAGGAAGAGGAATTGTAGCCGAAATCGCCGTTCTTCGATAGCCAACCCATCGTTGATGATTTTGCCTAAATTGTTACAGGTTGCGAGGGTTTTTCACTTTTTTCTTGATAGCGTGATCAACCAAGAAAAAGGCTTTCAAAGGCGGTTATGGGATTATTTTTAATATTTTCTCTTATTTTTTTTAAATGTTGAAAAAGTCGGTGTATATTTTTTTATGCGAAACAAATATTTTAAGTATTGATCATATCATATTTAAGTTATTATTTTCGGACTAGTAAACCTTAACTGATAATTAATAAATCTATTTAAATGATTAAACCATAATAGAATTCTCAAATTTATTCATTTATTGGTTATTAAATAACACATCAACTATTGAATGAGTCCGGTATATCGATATTAGGCATTTTCAGTATTTCCCTGCCCTATTTAAATTGTTTAAATATAAACTTTGTTACTTGAAGTGGTGTAATGCACGTAAAAATCATAAAGATGAAAAGACTGAAAATCTCGAAGGCAATAATCCAATTTTTATTAAGAGAAACACTTATTTAGAAAATGGGAAGTAAAAAAAGTCATTTAGATTGATCTATATTTCCTCCATATACATCATCTGAGTAATGGTAAATGAAGGGCAAAGCAGCAAAATCTATGTTTTTTATTTTTTGTTACATTTTCAAGATTGTGATTCATGGATGGTTGCAATTGCATGAAGCTTCTCTTAGAATCAGATCTCTCTACTTTGCTCTCACTTGTCTCCCTTCTCAATCTGAAAATCATTTTCAAGAAGTTTAATCAACAATTGATAGAAAATGAAAGAAAATGATTATGATTATGATTATGATTATGATTATGATTATGATTATGATTATGATACCTGGAAGCATGATTCTCCAAAGGGATGGTTGGTTCAACTGAAGTGGAGCTTCGACTGATTTGATCATTCTCTAAATTAGTTTCATTTCTCTGCTGCTTGAATATGGCAATCACATTTTCTAATGTTAGCAGAGCCTTCTCTACCTCCCCACTGATGCGAACCTCCCTCCTCGTTTCTGTCGCTTCGTCTCTACAACCTTCTTCCTCACCATCACTCGTACAATATGCTGATTTCAAGCTGCAATCATCCAACATTTCGCCTTCTTTGGATTTTTCAAGCTCGTATTTCTTTGCTTCTGAGTCGACAGCATTGTCATCTTCTTCTCTACTTTGCATACCATATGTGCTCCTCTTCTCATCTTCTGCAGCTGCTGAGTTATCTGGATCAAGAGCTATGCGAATACGAGCATAAAGTGGATCCTTCAAAGCCTCGCTAAACTTCTGATCTCCTTTAGAAACTGAAGCAACTTCCTGTGATGTCTCAAAATAAAGCAAGCGTAAGATGGTTTGGACATTCTTGCATAATCCAAAATGCTCGAACGGATTGTTACCGACCTTTTTGTAGAGCTTGAAACCACTGCCTACAAGCTGCCTCGAGACGAAGTTGAGGAACGAGGGAGGAACAAAGTCTAGTTTGATATCCATGTTTGCTATCGTCCTGTACCAACGTGACAGCTTCAGATTTTGTCGAACATGAAGCTTACTTACAAAAGTCACTCCAAACATTAGGTATAAACTTACCGGAAGTAACTCCTCTCTGCAGTCACCTTCTGCAACGCAAACCCTCCCACCACATCTATCCTCACCAATTCCTCTGCATTAGGTATCCCATCTCTCGTGAATCCATGACTATGCCTGTCGATTGTCTCTGAGTCGGAGATCTGCTTAATAGAATCACATTATCCTTATCATCTAGGGTAGTTAAGGTAGCTTCGGGTCAATGGAAAATACAACAAGATTTCATGGTTTACCGAGTTGAGGAGGACCACCATTAGATCGTCTTGGAAGTACTCGAATGCAAAATAATGAATCACGGCCTCTCTGCTTGATAGTGGCCATGAAACCTTCATCCTTTCTTCCACGTAATCAAGTTAACATCAGCAACAATAGGCTTGCAGTTGGATTAAGCAGTAAGTAAGTTCGTGTGAGCATTGTTACCTCACTAGTGATATCTGTTCGCCAGGTCCAACTCTCTGCAGACAATGCGAGGAAATGACTTTGAAACTCGGAATGGCAGTTTGAGGCCACCTTGCAGATCGGAAAAATAAAATACTAGTTTAGTTCTACATTCTGTCGTTTATACATACATACATACATACATAAATAGTCGAATGCATTAAGTTACCATTTGCTGTAGAGGCCTGACTCCCATGAAATACACATACCTGTTACAGATGGAAAACTTGGTCAAAAAATAGCTACAATTAATAAAACAGAATCATATATCCAAGAAATGGAACATATGAAACTTCTCACAAACATCAAGTGGCCCATCCACGTAGCCCTCGACAAGCAGTGTGTGAAGCGGAGTTCCTTCAGGTCCTTCCCGATACATAACCCTAAATTCTTCAGTGTCATGTTTTACCTACAAAGTTAGAAGAATCAGTGCCTAACAGAATAAACTTCACAAAACGAGGCAAAATTGGATAATGGCAGTTGAAGCATATCGATATCAAGCATACTTTCCAGGAAGAACTCAATCTGTCAGAATCAGCAGTACTCCTCAGCATGCCAAGAAAATTGGACAACTCATTGCTTCTCCTCTCAATCACATTCTCAATGCCTCCTGCAAAGCGCGTTTTTACTCTCCATGCTAAGTAGAATGTTAGGTATGGTACATACAAGGAAACTGTGAAAGTAGGTAACCTTCAAGCTGGAGATCTGAATATTGCAAGATTTGATTCCTCACTAGAGTTTGAAGCTTTTCGTGGTTTTTCAAGTCGGGCGAGGCTAGTGTCGTGTCCATCTTGTTTCTGTAATCTGATATAGTACCTTTCCCATCCATATTTGCA
The DNA here is from genome assembly GCF_004379255.2 of Salvia splendens. Lineage (NCBI taxonomy): Eukaryota > Viridiplantae > Streptophyta > Magnoliopsida > Lamiales > Lamiaceae > Salvia > Salvia splendens. The sequence goes on from NC_056045.1 coordinate 24,614,260, forward strand.
TTCCAAGAAATGAAAGATTATTTTATATGGAGTGAAACGCGGTGGAGGAGGGAATGAAGGCTGCCGCTGGAGAATGATCAGCAAACAAGCAGAAAACAGTATTGAGACTGAAGAAAACAAAAGGAAAGAAAAGACTCAAGACAGATAAGGATAAGCTATAGATAAGAATTGACAATTATCCTAACTAATCCACAGATGATAGTATCATTTTTCCTCTAAATCTTTTGGACCAAAGCCATTCAGCATTTTTCCTCTTAATCTTTTGGACCAATGCCATTCAATTGATGTAATAGTAACACAGACACAAATATGTACAGAGATGTAGAGTGCAATCTGAGACAATTCCATGGAAGCTTTCTTGAAAATACACAATTTGCATACAGATTTTGAGGTGTGTGCGCATTATTACCATATACAAAAGTTCATCTCTTCTTCTGATCAAATCATCCAAGCTGTGTGAACCCCACATAAATGTTGCCAAAAATTACATCTCTTTAACAAAAATTCACACAGAAACCAAGCCCACAATCTCAAATGCACTCTTATCACAACTTCACCCACAAACACACACACGAATCAAAACCAAATGCAACAGGAAATGGTCTTACATTTCTGTAGCTTGAAACAAAACCCAGCTGGTATTTGGAGTTCAACAAAATCTAGGATTTGATTTTGACAGAAAGAGTTGCAGATCTCAAAACAAAAAGGGTGGAGACAAGTTCAGCTGATTGGGGCCCTTTTCTTGAACGTGACGAAATTCAACAATGCTTCATTTCACTCCTCCAAAATCCAAGAAATAAAACAAAGTCAAACATAAAAATATTCAGCTGTATGTGTGTGCGTGTCATTCTGCTTAGCCATATATAAGAAATTAATTAGTTGGTGAGGGTACAGAATTACCGGTCCCAAATCATCATCACTAATCAAGTCGTCGCACTTAGCAATAAATGCAATTATTGTTTAGCCCCCTAAATTCTTCATGGCTAACCACTTCAGAGTTGAAGTTGTAATTGCATAATTAAGACATTCCGACTTGGTTAAAGCATGTCTTAGTTATACTGCTCTTCTTTTTTAATTCAAGGTCAACTCAATCCCAGTATTGCTCCAGCTGTTTAAAAAAAGGAACAAAATTAATGTAGGAATGGTGATAGCTCTTTTCTTGTTTTTCTTTTTGTGTTCATAAACAGTGACTAGTAAATATTCACATGAATGCCTGTGAGCTACGTCAGTTGTAAATGTAGCAAAGCCAACCGACCCACTAAAATGATATCATCACAAACACGCAAAGTAGAGAAAGTTATCACGGATGTTAATCGGGCCAACCTGCTAAAGTTTGGATTAATCCGCTCGGAGTTGTTCGGCATCTGGGTTATAATCCCCTTGAATTGTTCGGTTCCATTCGAGTTGTTCGGTTCAGACTAATCCGGTCAAGTTGTTGGGGTCATTTGGGTTACAATTTTGCAAGTTATAAATTTTCACCCTAACTCTATAGAGGGTTAATCGGCTATTAAATCACAAAGTTTGGTTAATTCTGATTTGTCAATCATGAAGTTGTCAAATTCTGGTTTGTCCATGATAATTTTTTTCCCCTGCCAAATCGACGACTCTAAATTGGTGTACACATGTAAAATTTTAGTGATGCCGATGAATAGTGATTTAAATATGTATTAATGTGACGACATGAACGACAAAACGACATCGTTTAGCCTATAAATTAAAAATACAAAAAAATAAAATAACACAAATTTAGTCCGGAGGAAAATTGAGAAATTATGAAACTTCATGGTTTGTTATTCAAATTTTAAATAGTGAGGGATAAACAAGAATTTGGCTAACTTCGTGATTTTATAGGCAATTAATTAACCCATCTATAAATTTGTCAAGCTATTTGGATCAATTTGCATATTTCACGTTGAATTGAAATCCCTTTATCACAATCATATTAACTGGTTCGTACATATCTCAGGCTTAATTTCATGGTAACATCTTTGTTCGATTTCACAAATATTATAAATATCGCTTGTAGTTGTCTCCATTATTCACTCAGTAGTTCGAGTAAAAAATATCGATGGACTAAAATAGCCGTGTATCACCAAGCTGATATAGTATTAAAGGATTGAATGAGAATGAAGCTAGCTAATGTATTTATTGAGAAAAAAATTGTAAGTGTTGTTAAATTAGCTTTAAACTATACATTTCACCTACAATTAGTTAAGAATTTTGACTTCAGCTACTAAGTAAAGTCACCATGCAATCAAAATTTAGGCTATCATTTAACAACCACCCTTAAATGGTTAGGCGTCGTATTAGGTTTGGTTCCATTTTTAAATAGATAAATAACAAACAATAACAATACTGGGTATATGTCACAATAATGTATCCAAATAATGATGTATTTTACCCTTTGAATTATAATAGTTTCGTATTAGGTCTGGTTCCATTTTCAAATGGACAAATAACTAATAAGAATACTGGGTATATGTCACAGTAATGTATCCACATAATGATGTATTTTACCCTGTCATATTATATTCATTTATGGCCACCATAAATCATACACTAATAAATAATCTATATCGATCCATAATTCCTTAATCTTATTCACAAATACTCGCCTAAAACAGTACTATACTTTTTAGTTTTACTTTGTTTTGTTGTAGACAATTTCTTCCATATGCCTATGAAGTATTCAATATATAGCAAAAGTAGGTGAAGCACGTTAGGGGAATACAAAAAGTGGGTTTGTAAATTATTAAGAAAAAACAGTTGAAATAGTTGTGGCAGAATTGGACAGCTCACTCATTTCATATTTGAAAGCACATTAAATACAAGCATCTCACCTCATCCAAAAAATTCAACCATTTGCTGGGTCTAGTATGACATTATTAGCCACAACCTGTTTTGAAATACAACCATTTGTTGATAAACCTTTAAACAAAGTTAAAGTTTCATTAGCCACCACCTGTCAGAAAATGCAGCAGCAGAAAGCAGATGATCAACTTGATTTCGGAGCAGTTTGACTTGTGAACTAATTGAATGCAGCTGATTCTTGGCTTCTGGATCTGTTCTTGCGATCCCAAACGGGGGTGGTCTCGATGAGTGTATGAGGAACGAGGCGCTTCTCTCTTTTAGTAAGCTTGCGGAAGTTGTGCACCTTCAACTTAGCTATCTCCGCCTCCTCGTCTGCAGTTATCTCCCTTACCACCACGGTCAGCCGACACCTTGCTCTCTCTCTTATGCCTGATCTACCCTTGGCATGGTATGATACCCTCTTCAGATGGGTACCCTTTCCAACAAATGCCTCCGCTGCATAACGAGCAAATATGAAGCAGTGCGATGGAGTGAAGAACTTGAAACAACAGAAAACATGAACATTACCAACAAGAAGGCGGTCAGCATCGAGTCCGTGATTGTGTGTTGCATTGGCGCGAACTGAATGTATAACCTGGTATACAGTTTTGGCCGCTCTCTTCACTGTCACTTGCAACTGCAACAGTGCGTCTTCAACACGCATTCCACGGACCAATGCAGCCACCAAATTTAACTTCTTAGGACTCTGAAAGCCAGCAGCATGTTAAGACGTGAAAGGTAAAGATCCATAAAATTGCATTTAAAAACAGAACCATCAGTCAATACCGATACAGGTTGCTTGTCTACAATTCCTAGATTCCCACTTATGGCTAGGTCCATATGAAAAAAAAAATTACAAACAACATTATTTATTAAAAAAAAAGACATCCAGTTAGCAAGAATGCTGTAAGTTAACATAGCCCGATGCTCGCTATTTGTCAATAAAACAGTTATATTAGTTAGCTTTAGTTCCAAGCAGTTGACACTTTAATCTATGGCGTGGAAGTTATAAAGGACTGTTAACACCTGAATTCCCAAGACTAAATCAAGTAATTAAACTGCAAGGCAGTATAATATAGTGCAAGAATCCGTGTTCAAATAATCAAATTAGAATCGAAATCTTCAGTTCACATATAAGAACTGTGGAATGACAAAATACCTAGCCTCTACATGACTCAATACTAAATTTTCAAACACTAATTAAAGGCAAAACTTATTAACGCCTCTGAAAATGAAAATCACACCAAAGTGTAATAGCTAATTTATTTACCAATTTAGATAAACAAATAACCATTTCATACTGATACTACTACTCTAGATGTAAACAAAGTCCAGGAAATTACTCAAATAATTTAAAATCCAAAACAATACGGTCCAGAATTTCTATGATCTAGGTTTGCAATTGCTCGGAAACAGGTGGAGGAGGCTTTACCATCTTTATTCCCTTCAAAACTGCTTGAACCTTTTCTGCTTTAGAAATGGCCCTTTGAGTTTCAGTATTTCCAGTTCCAGTACTTGATGGTAAAGCTGGTATTAAGGGTGAAGATGTAGGAGTTCCTTCGGCAGCGAGCAAGCTCCTTGAACTACTGAATCCCTGTTAAAAGGAAGTCAAGTTACCAATAAGGATAAAGTAAGTATAGAGTGGTGGATTGCTAACTAGCCATTTGAAGAATACGAACCAAGGAACATAGTAAATACAGTTACATTAATAATCAATTTAGGACCCATTCACTTCAGGATTTCGAGGGATATATCATCAGTTCATCACAGTTATGAGTGGGATGAAAGTCCAAATCCCCTCCAAAACTGTTAAATGTATGGTCTTTACCATTTTAATAAAAGATACTTATTACGTAGCACTAATTCATACTATAAGATAATTCAACAATATACATGTCACCCCATTCCCATCCCATCCAAAAAAAGTGACTATGTTAAAAGATACCGGAAAACAAATGGAGTAATATCACTACTTGATTTATAAGATTCATTAAAGTAAAATGAAAGTGTTCTTAAAAATGTTATCAATTCTCTAATAAACACGGAAACTTGTTAAACTAATAGTAGAAAAATGTAGAATTCTCTTACAGAAACTTTTAGAATAAAAAAGCAGGCATTGTAAGGTTACCAATTTCTGGGTATATAGAGACGGTGATGTTGAGATAGTTGGAAACAATGAGTTCCGGAGGCTAGTCAAGGAGGGAAGTGCACCTGAGAAGGTTAGATATGAAGAAATTTAATAAACTTAATGGAGAACTTGGAAGATTATTTTTGTTAAATTAATCGCTATTATCACGCTGCAATTGAACTCATCAATAGGTGTGGATGCCTATTACCAGACACACGTGAATCCTTTGCTTGGCTGAAAGTGCTGAATGAAGCACCGCGGCTGCATTCATATCTCTTTGCAACCTGACGAACTAGCGACTGCAGATGCCGCTGCCAACCCGCCATAATCTAGGTAAACAGACTCTCTACAATCAAGACTTCCTACACTAGAAATATCAAATTACCTACAAAATAAAGGTTACAACAAATGTCAATAAAACCCTAAATCAGAATCAAAAGCAGTTAACTAAGAACTATCAGAACACGAAATCAATTTCAACTATAAACGAAGAAAGTAACAAGCATTCCACAATGGATAACCTATCCGCGAGTAGTATCATTTTCCAGTAAAATGGACAAATAGCATTTCATCGAACACATTGCAACATTTTAAAGCGAAATGGATAAGTGATAAAAACCGAGAAATGAGAGAAATAGAGGGGGGGAGAGAAATACAGCTAAACCATTACTGTGAATTAAAATTTGAGAAGAGAGATCGATGAGGAATTTGAAAAAAAAAAGAGCAGAACCTGTACGTATAACCCAGCCGAAGAGTAATGTGGAGAAGAAGATGCGACAAGTTTCTGATTAATGTGTAGTGTTTTGAGAGTTGGGCCTTCAAAATGAATTGGGCCTTTAGAATTGGGCTTTAGACTTTTAGTTAATACAATGTTGTATGACTGATTAGAAAATTTGCATAATCACTAAATAGGTATTTTTAGTTTTAATATCCGTTTGAATTTATGATCATTTTATTATTATTTTGCCATTTTCAAATTTTGATGTCACAAAATTCAGTCTATCACATAGTTCATCAAAACATACACTACAAGATATTGAATATCAATTTGATATTACTTACTCCCTATATTTGTAGCAGTTTAAGTTTTTTTTGTTTCTATTGAGACATGTCATTTAGTTATTCCTCAAGTATTATATTTTATGGACTAAGTCTTTTAGTGGAGTGTAATATTATAGTAAGTCAACAAATAAATTCACTAAATTGCATAACTCAATATATTATACTCATATGCTTTAAGAAATGTGAAAATATTAATTACACAAACTGATAATGTGTGGGTGACTGTATTTATCGGATAAAGTTGTGACGAAATATAATGTGTGAAAAGGATTAACAAAAGCATAATAAAAAAAATACATATGTCACACGTTAAGTATTAAAAATCCAACAACATGCTCGACAACTAAATCATACTATGAAGTTGTGTGACGTGTTCCTTATACTTTAAAGATATGAGTATTTTTATTCCTAATAAAATATAGGGTTACATAAATTCTAATGCATTTGTCAAATAAATACCTAATTATCTAAATACTAATTATTTTAAAATATTATTTATATTGTTAATTATTCTGTGTGTCCGACTCCGCGAGCTATAATCTTGGATCTATCATTGCAACCGGGTATGTCATTCATTTTCAAACCCATTCGGGTTATTGGGGTATTCGGGTCACAAATTTCCAGCTCTATTTGCCCTTCAAGTTTCGGGCGAAAGCAGGCCTAAAAGCTTATGAAAAAATAATTCTTTTAGTTTTTTTCTTGATGATTCTACAACTAAAATAAATAAGTACACACAAAAATCAATGGTACAGAGTCGTATAGAAATCAAGCAAAACAAAAGAATTGTTTTTATAGGCTACAATGATCAGCTTAAAGCAGAACAATTATTTGCAAATTGCACAGGAGCAAACTAACATACGATTATCTAACTTCATTGTGGTTAGTTTTAACATGAGCATCTATCTTCTTCATTGTGTATTATCAAATGCCCCCTCCAATTCCTCACATATATAAAAATCAGTTATTATAATATTTATTTATATTTTTCACTAAATGTCCCTCTCTGCATAAATTCATGACTGTGTGTTTCTTCAATATTGTGGGACTAACTTGATGGTGAATAATGAATAATTGAGTATCATGGTGGTGTGTTTAGAAGTTCTTGAGGGTTTTAGGTTGGTGTTTTACTAGTCACACTAAACCGGACCCGAACTAATAACATTCCTCGAAGCCATTCTGAAATCGGACCCGAACAAATGGTCACGCTTATCTCTAAGCCATACTGAAACCTAATTACACTTGAGTAATATAAATTTGGATTGATTTTATTTTGTAGCACATACATCAGCATGAGTTGATGTCATTCTAATGGACTCGAATGCATATACTGAAAACTGCATTGATTCTTAAGTTAGATATAAGTTAGAAAATAATTCACAAGTTTGATCTAATTTCGGAATATTCTCAAGCAACTTGTTGATCATTACGTTAAATCCAAAAAAAACGTAGTAGTAAGAAATTGCAAATTCTAGAATATTCAATTTGAGTATTGAGATAGATTGATAACAACATTAAATAAAATGGTAAAAAAAAAAGGCAATGAATACTGAAAGGCAATATTCAATACTGAAAGGCCATGGCCTGGAATTACAATATAGCTTTAAAATCTATTGTGACCAACACATGTGGAGGCTTGATTAGAGACAATTGGATTGTGTTCGAAGATGAAACAGGCAGCATAAGTGAGATTGCTGATTAGGGGTTATGAAGAGGTAGAAGACAATGAATTGAAAATTATGATGTAGGAAGAGAGTTGGAGATTGCTTTCGGGTAGAATTCTGATTACTTTCTGTGTTGCTTCAAACACAAAGAATCAGATTACAGAGCTTTTTTAAGAGTATTTTTGTGAGTTTAACTGAAAAGATCTAAAATTACATGTCGTGGCATGGATGTTGAAAGCTTTGGATTATGATATAGACTATGTAACAATTTTTGGATTATTATTTTTCATAGTTTTAGGATTTTATTTTTGTCATTAATTGATTTACCTACATCCGCTATTACATTAGTGGACGTTAGTTAAAATGTGAAATTTATAAGATGATAAATATAGTTTTGGAAGAAGTATTTTTTTACTTTTTATTACTTTTTATTAGCACTAAAAATACATACAAGTATACGAGGTTAAATCTAGTATAGCTAAAGGTCAGTACCGAGGTTGAACACATGGAATAAATTTAGAGACTGTTTACCACATACTCAGCCTCATATACCATTTGAACGCACATTTGGAATTTGATTAAACTAAGAAAAATAGTAAATAAAAGAAAGTAAGAAAGCAATTAAATGAAAACAGTGAAATAGTTTTCCAGTTTGCAGTTAACTTGGTTTGAGAAGGCAGATGAGACAACGAATCATAGGATAGTGATTTCATCAACTCATTAGCAACTCTAATTATTTAGTTCTATGTTCATCCCGCTCAAGCTCGACTAGGAGTTATTCTTATCATATATCAACACTCATGTCACAAATATTGTATTGAGTCTATTGACACACACAAAAAAACAATCAAAGTCATCACCGATCAGAGATTAACAATAATCAAAGTAACAACCAACCCGTTAAATATAAACCAAGGAATAATTAAAGTAAAATGGATTTTGAACATTAAACATATAAAAAGAGCTACATAGAGTCAATTACTTCATCCCCAGTGATTTCATAAATTTAGCTATCCATGGATAGATAATCCAAATAAATATAAGCAAAATAAGACATGTTCAATTTAGCAAAAATTAGATAAAATCCGGAAGAATTAATTTTGCTTTTGGTTGATCTCCCTTGAATTCTATGTTCCTTGTAGAAGATGGAGGAATTTATGTGTAAGGTATAAGATGAAATGAAGGCTCTAAGATTGGTGACCAATATGAATTAGGTTATGGGGTATTTATAGGCTTGAAAAAGGTTTGGAGAAAGTAAATTTCGTGCTTCATAGGTTAAGGAAAAGAATTGGTTTCACAAGATAATATCTTCTTTCCTTCCTTGAATTTCCCCCTAAAAATTCCCGCCAGCATTTTACTGCAATGCACGACGTTCATAGAATGACTATAACTTTATTCACATAACTCCGATTGAGATGATCTAGGTAACAACGCGAAACTCTTTCGAAGACGAAGAGAATGTTGTTTAGAACGCCCTAATTGGACTTCAGAATCGCTAGCAAAATGAGTTTGAACTGAGGCTGTTGTGTGTGGAATTCCCAACGGGCGGTTGGAACGGGCCTGACCTCTATGTGCAGCTTTTAGCGACCGCTGAAAAGGGTCCAGCGGGCCGTTGGGTTGCGCTTCTTCTCCAGCTTTCATAATTTGACCTTTTTATGCCCATTTTCAGCTCTATTTTGCATATTTCTCACAAAACATGTCAAAATATCAAAATGGATAAAATATGCAAATAATGGACATGTAATGCAACTTTAACACTCAAAACGGACCAATAATGGCCTTAAAACAGTGAAAAATCAGAGTGTATCAGTATTAAAGGGAAAATTATTGGTTTCTGGATTACAAGAGATAACTGGGTGTAATACAACTCGAAAGAAGGAATACAGAAAAAAGAAACTGAAATGAAATTACAATGAGGAGATTGAATCGATAAACCGTAAAACAGTGTAAGCCGAGTCGAAGAGACCACAGTCCGCAAGACGAGATACGCCCCGATAGTGCTCTCAGATTAGCGTATCATCTCCAAAAATAAAACGGTTTTCACTCTGATGAAGCAGCATCGCTATCAGCAGATCCGGTGAACTGGATGGAGGCGAGGGTAGAACTTGATGGCTGTCAACATTGCGAGGTTGTAACCGCAAGGCGTTACAAGGCATTACAGGAGCTAGAGAGGCTGATCCTGGACGGACGTATTGGGACACGCTGCACGTCTAGGTTTGCTCATAACGTGAACTTCATCACATGTCAGCTACGTTGGTTTCACTGCGTCATACTGACGAGGTGTCATCCCACTTGGCTCGCTGACATGGAAGCGTTGGTGGTCTAAAATAATTAGACTTGCCACGTTGCGCGTCAAGGTTTGCTCAGGGCGTGGACTTCATCACGTGTCAACCACGTTGGTTTCACTGCATCATACTAACGAGGTGTCATCCCACTTGGCTCGCTGACATGGAAGCGTTGGTGGTCTAAATGAATTATACTAGCCTCGGGTCAAGCCCAACGACCATGCCCAAGGACCAAGATCCAAGTCTTCACATAGAAGCCTTGGTGATCTAAGAATTAGACTAGCCACACTATGCGTCACGTTGGTTTCGTCATACTGACCAGGTGTCATCTCACTTAGCTCTCTGACATGGAAGCGTTGGTGGTCTAAAAGAATTAGACTAGCCTCGGGTCAAGCCCAATGCACTGAGCCCAAAGACCAAGATCCAAGTCCACGGACACAAGGCACATGGCTCGCGGCGGCGGTAAACGTGTGGGCTCTACAGCCTATCTTAGTCTACTATAATTATTACATGTAATAACTCTCCTTATTAAATACTAGTTTAATAAAATTGTCACTTCTAATGTTAGATAATTAACTCTCTTTATTAATCGCATAGCTACTCTCATAGTTCATTTAATTATCTCGCAGTTTTGCCCAACTTAAATTCATTATTTCTCACTTATCGAAATCGGATTTGAGAAAATGAATATATTACGACCATCTATTCCAAACGTAAATCGACACTATATCATTTAATTTCACAAAATTAAATTTCTCAGTCAAAATCTTTTTACTATGCATACGATTCTAACAAAAATAAGGTAAGTATATAAAAGAACTTATGAAGATTTGATGATTCGGGAAATTAAGAAGCACTTCACTTTTTAACTTCTACAAAATACATCCATATATATAGGCAAGCCTCGTGTATTCTAGAATTTGCCAGTATTTTATTTTATATTCTATATATCTAAATTTTTTATATTAAAATCTAAATATTTTATTATATAAACTCTTTATATATAGAATTCTATATCTACATAATTATTCTACTATAATTGTAGAAACTTTTACTGTAGATATTTCTATTTTAATAATAAAATTATTAAGTCAAAAATCATTTTTCAAAATAGATATGTATGTAAATGTAAAGAGATTGGTCAAAATAAAAGTACAATATTATCCCCTTGGAATACAAAGTATTATCAAAATAGCAAAACAATAAAAAAAATAGTGAAAAAGTTTTTCAATGATATTACATCAAAAATCATACTCGTGTGGAGATATTTTTATACAATCGCGTTTCATATTATTGCATAATTCATGAATTAAATTTGTAGTTTCCTCAATAAAAAAGTGTAAAATCTCCCTTTAGTGTCCAACAATAATCTTGAGCAATGAAGTAACAATATACTAGTAAAGTAAATGTTAGATCCACTTAAAAATATTTTTTAAAAGTAAAGAACGGATTTGATATTAGTACTCCTCTGTCCCAAGGAAGATGACCCCTTCCTTATGCGGTACGAGATTTTATAGAGCTTTAATTTGTGTGTTTAATGAAGAGAGTAAAGTAGGAAATCGAAAATAAAATAGAAATAAAAGGTGTTTTAATTTTTAGTAGTGAATCATCTTGATTAAGATAAACTAAAAGATAAAGTAGATCATCTTCAATGGGTTGGATGAAATACTACTTAATTTAGATACTAAATTTGTAGTTATGGAGAATAGGTCATGATAAATTGCATACTCTATATATTATATGTTGTACAAACTCCAAACTCCTTAACACAGTATCAACACAATGTCAACACAGTTTAAAATTTTAAGATTTTGATGTCAAACACAATGTCAATACAATGTCAACACAACATCAATCTCGTTGACACTATATTGATTTTTTGGAAGAATTAATAAGTCAATTGGATTTGGGAATAAAATTGGCTAACAAGCACGCGAAACATTGCCGACTAGGGTGCGCTCCACAACTTCACTCAGGTCTCAGCCTTAACCAACCACTATCACAACACCATAATCCGGCTAAAACAGTGTAATCCTATCTATATTTCCTTTCATCTTTACTTTTTCCCAAAACGGTGAATTTTTGTTACTGAAAAACCAAAAAAATTCCCATAATTGAACAGTGATGAAAACTTGCATCGTAATGTAAAAATTTCCGACTTTAATGAATATGGATCATGAAATAATACAAGAAATTTTACCGTTGAAACTGTATCAAGACTTGTTAAAGTCAAGTGAGGTCAAAAGAGGCCGTTTGGATGTCGGTGATAAGTAGGTCGTCCTCTCTGTTTCTGACGCTAATAACATTACAGTTTGTTTGTTTCATCATTTTCCCCCAAATAAAGAGTTTTAATGTGTTTTGCAAAATTATATGATGTGGCATTAAGTATTGCTTTGCACTACTGCTGATCATTTTTAGATTCGTGATTGGGATAGATCAATTGATATGCTAAACGTTTACAAAACACTAATATTTGGAGTGTTTGCCTTCAGTATACAGCAGATTTTGCTGTTCATAACTTTATTTGGAAGCTCAAATCTTTGATACAATGTGCCATCATCTTATCATTATTTTTATACAATGACAAGTAGTACTAATTTTTCTGATTGTTCGTGTATTCATGTATGCAGATCTAAGGACTGTCGTTGCAAGGATTTGTCATTGGCTATCCTTTCCACAGACAGAAGAGCAACCCAGATGTTTGTTGCCTTCGTCTTAAAACCTGATTGATTAAAAACCTGATTGATTAAAAATTGACCAATGATCAAAATGAAAAGTTGTAAACTTGTTGTGACTTTGTCATAGTGTGTTATCAACAGATAGGAGTGGCAAAACAATGCCATTTTAAGCTCATCAGTGTCACACATCACTCCCTTTCATCGTGCGTGGTAAACGAGTCGTCGAGCCTTGTGGTTTGCAGACAATTGAGCGTGGAAATATAGTCACTCACATAGCATATCAATGTTGTCTGATTCGTGCATTCATAGAATATACACTTGCTTGTGATATCTCATATCAATTGGACAATGAGTAGTTGAAATGTTTGGTTTGTGGATGTAAATTTGGTCAATGGAATCCAGCTCATTGTTGCATCATTCTTATCTGGGTCTCCATCATTTCCTTAATCCTAGTTTGAGTAAGGACATATGTAGGAATTGAAAATTGAGTAAACTGGATTTATTTTGTATTTTACCGCATGTTGCCAGATGATTATTGCCCCAAATCGAGTAGAGGATCTGCATTGGGCGGTTTTTTGGATCAGCACCACACACATAAACTCACGCATATATATATACAACCCACACATAACATCACTTGCATGTCATTTATTTTGATGTGGACATATATCTACGACCATTAAAACCCAACCACTCCAAGTTCGGCTACATTTATTTATAGTTATATCATGGGATGGATGACTCAGGTTTTATATTCTCTTTTTTAAATATGAATTGATGCATCTTTATGAAAGACAGGGTAGTTTGAACATAGTTTTTATGAGATCACATTTTATATAGTCCATATTTGTAGTACTTACTTCATCCGTTCACCAAAATTAGTCTCACAAATTAAAATTATAAAGTTACTCTTAATTTATTACTTGCTTTTTATTTTTCACTCTCTGTCTTGCACTTTATCAATTTCATTAAATCCGTGTCGTCCACCAATAAGATTATTTTCTGTAGACGTAATAGTGTATTAATTGTGGTTTCCACATAATTCAAACGCATCCCAAATTAATCAATAAAAATCAAAATCCAATGTGAATTCAACATTTTCCATGCGTGGTCACTTTCTTTTCTTGTCAATTTTATGGTTGGATGGGAGCAATTAATAGACAAAAAACAAATAAAAAGGTTTTTTCCGGTTCCTAAGACTGGGGATAAACGTCAAATGCACGTTGTGTAGAAATTTCATGATAACAAATAAGAGTATATTTTATAATTTAATTGATAAAATAATGTTATGTTACATTTGAGTGAACCATCTTCGAAATAATAGAGATAAAAGTTTTAGATCATCAATACCGCAGTTAGGGCTCACACATTCACATTTCTTTCATACTTTAAATCATGTCGCAAATACCTTAGAGCATCCATCCGCCACTGTAGCCATGCGTACGATGCTCGATGCATCGTCCGCGCCCTATACATCGTCCGCGGACGATGGCGTCGGAACACGCATCGTCCGTGGTATTGTCCGCCCTACTGCAGATCACGCGGAGGATGCAACGCATTTTCCTTTTTTTAAAAAAAAAATCAAAATTTTTATCTATTTAAACCTCCATTTCTCTTCCATTTCCCACACCAATGATTCTCTCACATCTCTCACTTTCCCCACACACCAATATTTCACTCCCAATCTTTCTCACAAAAAAAATGAGACCCAACGACGACTGGAATACCTCGGAGGGCATTACTCGAGCCTTGACTCGGGCCTTATTCGATTGCGTTCATGAGGCTACTGCGGAATGCTTGGCCGAAATGGAGCGCGAAGCGACGGAGCAGGCCCAGGCGGTGCAGATCCCACGTCCGATTCGATGACGTACGTTTGTCCGCCGCGAGCACGACGTAGCTCCCCAACGTCTGTTCGCAGACTATTTTGACGAGCAACCACGGTGGGGCCCGATGGTTTTTCACCGCTGTTTTAGAATGCGGCGAGATCTTTTTCTCAGCATTGTCCAAACGTTGGAGGCACGTGATGAATACTTCCAGTATCGGGAAGATGACATCGGCAGACCCGGGCTTACGCCATTGCAGAAGTGCACGGTTGCGCTCCGGCAGTTGGCCTACGGCACCACGGCGGACATGTTCGACGAGTACCTTCACGTCGGGGAGAAAACTGGCCGCGAGTGCCTGAAGAATTTTTATAGGGGAGTTGTGGAGGCTTATAGCAACACCTATTTTCGAAAGTCGACTGCTAAGGATTGCCAGGCCCTGATGAAGATGCACGAGACGGTGCACGACTTCCTGGAATGCTAGGGAGCATTGATTGTATGCACTGGGAGTGGAAGAATTGTCCGACGGCGTGGAGAGGCCAATTTACCAGTGGATACAAGGGCAGCCACCCGATGATGATCCTCGAAGCCGTCGCAGACCATCGGCTCTGGATCTGGCATGCTTACTTCGGTGTAGCGGGGTCGAACAACGACATCAACGTCCTCAACTCATCCAACCTCTTCACCGAGCAATGCAATGGCAACGGCCAGGCCATCGACTTCACTGCTAACGGACGCCAATATCATATTGGGTACTACTTGGCCGATGGCATATACCCGAGGTGGCCTGTTTTTTTTAAGACGATCAGCTGCCCAATGGGTGAGAAGAGAGTTTTATTCGCGCAAAAGCAGGAGGTTGCGCGAAAGGATGTGGAGCGGGCATTTGGTGTGCTCCAAGCGCGGTGGGCAATAGTGAAGGGTCCGATGCGGTTCTGGTACAAGGACGTCATCGCCGATGCCATGTATGCGTGCATCATCTTGCATAACATGATAGTCGAACCCGAAGGTGAAAGAGTCACCGATTGGGGCGATGATGAAGGTGAATCTAGCTCCAGCACGACGGCCACGCCCCACGTTCGAGTATTACCGATGGGCTTCAATGAGGTTCTATCTAGACATACCTCAATACGCAACCAACAAGACCAAGCTCAGCTCATAAACGACATGATTGAAGAAGATTGGGACCATAACCGCCGTTGAGAATTTGTAGTCTTTTTATTTCATAGTGTAATGTTTGAATTTTAATGAAATGAAGTTTTTTTTTCCAATTTTTGTAGTGTTTTAAATATTAAAATAAATAAAATGCTTATGGCGGACTATAGGGCGGCCTATAGGGCATCCCACTGCAGGTGGAAGGGTAGGAGGATGAAATGCTGATGTGGCGGAGCATAGGGCGCCCTATAGGGCGGACTATAGGACGCCCCATTGTGGATGCCCTTACAACTCATACGCTAAATCATACTTAATCCGTCATATGTTAATCGCACTTAATTAACTCTAATATATTAATTAAATACTCTAATTCTTATTTAAAATATAAAGAGTGCAAATAGTTTCAGACGGGGCGAAATAGAAAAATTCAAGTAACATAGGACACATGGAGTATCTTAATTTGATTTTTATATTTCTCATTTTTTTTACTTTTATTCTCTAATTAATATACTCTTATATTCATGATTTAAAATCTCACTTTGATTTTCAAGGCACATATAAAAAATGAATGAAAATAGTTTTAAAAAAATTAGTAAAATTTGGTGTATAATAGAATGGGAGTGTAATAATTAAATAAAGTGTGATTCACTTGCCCAAAATGAAAAAAGTATGATTAATCAAATTTGAGATTAAATAAAACGAAAAATGCCCCCTAACCACCCCGCCTGTCGAGCAATGTGATCTAGACGACATGTAACGCAGCTGCTTGATGCACCGCACCATTATCCATAACTAGCCTCCAACCATTTGACCAGTCTTGTACTGGGTCTGGCCAGCACTCGCCTCCCGCAAAGGGTCGAGATAGGGCCACACCATTAATCCACGCAAAATGATCCCATTAACGATTGCGTTAGCGATGTCTTATGTCCAGACATAATATGACCAAATAGTATTGTATTCTTTGCATTAAATCTTGGACAATAAAAACACTTACTAGTACAAAATTAGTGACGAAGTTACATGTTCACATCTGAAGCTTCTAAACTAG
Source organism: Salvia splendens (assembly GCF_004379255.2). Lineage (NCBI taxonomy): Eukaryota > Viridiplantae > Streptophyta > Magnoliopsida > Lamiales > Lamiaceae > Salvia > Salvia splendens. Next base: position 24,630,944 of record NC_056045.1, read on the forward strand.
AGCGGCTAGGCTGTAAAGAAACCTTTCATTATTGCTAAGCCCCAAATGTCGTTTTCTCTCAACGGCAGAAATTTTCAGTCATCACCCTCTACCACATGTTTTAATCATCCCCACTTTCCACCATTTCAAGCAATATATATTTCGTATATCCATAGAAAGAGAGTTGAGAAAATATTTTTCATGTTAAAGTCAATTGTCCAGCTTTCCAGTCACAATATTCATGCTAAGGCATGGTAATCAAAACTAGCAACTTGCTAGCTAATAATTAAATATTTTGAGTTATCATTTGCTTCCTCATTTAACGCTCTACCTGTTTCTCAGAAATTTACATTATATGAATAGGGTTGATATGATTCTACAAAGGAAAACTATAATATTAGTATTAATTTAGATTGATAATATATGATTTTACGATATTAATCTTACCGCAATAAATTATGAGTTTAGTATTTTATCATTTCTTGATTTATGCCTGGTTTGTAAAGCTATTCGAGAGTATTGTATGATGGAGACTTATTGAGTATAAGCTCGTGATTTCTTTATTGATTGTCCCTAATAAAATTACGTACTTATAAAGATAATGACAGAAACCCTTTCATATTTTATTCTGTCTGTTCATATTTGTCTGTTCATAAGTTTTCTGTCCATCAACTTGACTTCGAAGAGTACTTAAAATAATCACACAATAAATGTGACTGCCAAAGTTAAGGTTATCGACAGTGGTGATAGCCCAGCAATAGCCCGGCCATAGCCCAGCCACAAACTCCTTCTGTCACATCATAAATACTAAAAATCCTCCTGCCACATCAGAAATAGCCCAGCCATAGCCTAGCCATATCATAAATAGCCCAGCCACATCAATAGCCACATCACTAATAACACAATATACGGAATTTAATTTACGAGACATATACGGGAAACATTAATAATACTATTTTAATTTTAAAAAAAGTACAATAAATTAAAAAAGTACAATAAATTTAAAAAGTACTAAAATTTTTAAAAAGTACATTAATAATAAAAATTACATTAAAAAAAAGTACATTTTACAAAATTACATAAATAAAAAAACTAACTCCGAGCAGTCCTCCGCGCCCATAACTCTTCAATTAAATCCTTTTGGAGTCGAATATGAGCTTCCGTTTGGCGCATGTCGGCATGTGCTTGGAGGAGGCCGGCTTCATCGTGAGGTACCCCCACTCCGTGCGTTGGGGACGGCCACGCCGTGGCTTGGACCGGCTTCATTATCGTCGTTGGCCCAATCCGTCAGTTGTACACCTTCATCTTCGACAATCATGTTGTGCATGATAATACATGCGTACATTATATCAGCAATGCAGTCGACGTGCCACAAACGCGTTGGACCCCTAACCGCCGCCCATCGAGCCTGGAGCACACCAAATGCGCGCTCCACGTCCTTGCGCGCGGACTCCTGCCGTGCCGCAAAGTAGGCCTTCTTCTCATCTCCTGGGCATCGGATCGTCTTCACAAAGACGGGCCACCTAGGGTATATCCCATCCGCCAAGTAGTAGCCCATATCATGCCGGTTGCCGTTGGCGACAAAACTGATGGCCGGACCGACGCCCTGGCACTGCTCGTTGAATAGGGGCGACGAGTTGAGGACGTTTAGGTCGTTGTTCGAACCAGCTATCCCAAAATACGCATGCCAAATCCACAGCCGGTAATCAGCTACGGCCTCGAGGATCATCGTGGGATTCTTTCCCTTGTAGCCGGTCGTGTAGAACCCCTTCCAGGCAGCGGGACAGTTCCTCCACTCCCAATGCATACAATCTATGCTGCCTAACATTCCCGGGAACCCATGCTGCTCCCCATGCATCCTCAGCAGATCCCGGCAATCTTCGCGGGTAGGCTTTCGGAGATACTGATCACCGAATACTTCAATCACGGCTTGACAGAAATACTTCAAACATTCCAGGGAAGTCGTCTCACCGATGTGGAGGTACTCGTCCCACATGTCTGTCGCGCCTCCGTAAGCCAACTGCCGGATTGCCGCAGTACACTTTTGAATTGGTGTGTGGCCGGGTTTGCCAGCAGCATCGTGCCTGAAGCGGAAATACAGATATCGCTGCTCCAAGGCGTTAACAATACGCATAAACATGGCTCTGCTCATCCTAAAACGTCGCCTGAAAATGTTGGCGTTGAACCGCGGCTCCTCTACGAAGTAGTCTTCGTATAGGCGCTGATGTACAGCTACGTGATCACGATCAATCGCTTGTCGGCGATGGACAACTGGCCGAGGTCGAGGTACCGCCGGCTGCAAGGCTCTTTGCATCCATTGGTTTATCCCGCGGTTGGTATATGCCTCAAACGCTTCGGCCATTCGACGTTCGTACTCCTCAGCGTCCCCCCCACTACCTCCACTACCATCTCCGGCGTTACTCATTTCTCGGTGTTGATCTTGTATAGAAATTAAGATAGAGAGAGTACTCGTTAATACAAGTGGTGCGAATGAAAATGAAGTGCAAATCGCGTATATATACTGTCTCGAAAATTTAAAAAAAAAAACAAAAAAACCGCTGGGCGATGCGCTGGGCGATCCCGACGCTGCAATGGCGCCGAGCGGATCGCCCAGTGCCCATCGACCGCCTAGCGCTAAGCGATTTTTAATTCCGAAAAACCGCTCGGCGGTTTTCGGAAGCTGCAATGGTTCGCCTAGCGACCGCCTAGCGCCAGCGCTCGGCTAGGCGGTGCGCTAGGCGCCATTGTGGATAGCCTAACGGCAAAATCCACTGATCCCCTATCGGAGCGATATACCTCAAAAAATTAGTCAGATTTAAATTTCCTAATCACCATAAAATAAAGGTGTTTTGTACTTATTTAATTGATAGTGACTGCCACAAAAATTAAATAAATTTTTAATTAACCTTTCATTTCAAGTAGGGGCCCGGGAGTATCTCATCATTAAAAAAACGTTAACATGTGAGTGATTTAAACTAGAGGTGGGAAATTATACTGAAATACCGGACTTATCGTACCGGAAAAATACCGAAAATATCGATTTTCGGTATATCGCAGTTTCCGGTGCGGTATGATATCGTACCGCAGTGTTTCGGTACGGTAACAATATCAATTTTTCTATACCGAATCTTCGGTATATATCGAAAATTCGGTATACCGCAATATACCGGTATACCGATATATTATTTTATATATATATATATATTAAAAAAAATTAAAAAATAGAATTCTCTAAAATTTTAAAAAATTTAAATGTAATATTTTGGATATATATTATATAAAATTTTAAAAAATTTAAATGTAATATATATATTACATTTATAAATATTTTGGATACAATAGGTTTTTTTCGGTATACTGTTACCATACTGCATACCATTATTACGGTATGGTAACGGTATCAAAAATTATCATACCGAATTTCCGGTATACCGAAAATTCGGTACGGTATCGGTATGAAATTTTGACATACCGTAATTTCCGGTACAGTATGCGGTATGGCACGGTCGGTACGGTATACCCGCCCCTAATTTAAACATTCAATTAGACCATGCCATATTGATGTGAAAATAAATAAATATGGACCCATTATTGTCACGCCCCATTCTCAAATTTGACACTTTTCACTCGTGGTCATAGATGATCTGAAAAATTATGAAGGTATGCAACATGTGGAAACACCATCACAAAGAATAGTGACAATTATTGTAGATATACATATTCTAGTGCATCTAGTGAAACCTTAACATTAAAATTACCAGTGTGAGTTTTGATCACTGATCAGCCTTTGTTTGATCTCTACAATAACCTTCAAGCTAAAAATCAAATTCATATCTTTTTTTTGGGCGTATATATTCTTTTTGCACCAACAACTGCTGATGGTTCTCATTGAATTAGCAAATTTGGATACTACAACTAATTTTTTAATAAAGAGTCTAATATACCAAATTTTTTACTAACCTACAAAAACACGAATTTGATGAGGTCTTGATAACAGAACACAAATTACGTAAAACTATTTGGCGATAATACCGTACACATTATGTTCATTGTTGATCCCCAAATAATACATCCTCCTACCATCTAATTGCAATGTTTTTGTATAATCTACGCTTCTTGTTTTACTAAAGAAATATTGCACGTAATTTGATATGATAATGGCACGTATTCATGATTTAGTCCCCAAATTAATTGTTTTCATTATTAGCCCTCTCAATTTGACTCATCTTGCTCTTCCTTTAAGCACAAACTATAATACACAAGATATACATAATCAGATTGTTTAGTTCAGAAATTACATAATTAAAAGATGATTAATTGATTAGTATGAAGGAATTATAGATTTGGAGAGAAGTAGTAGCCCTAAAATCGAGGATGGATTACCCAAACTCTCAACAAACCAACGAATCATGCTTCAGAATCCAGATTTTCGTTGACCCAAGTTAGCAACAAAGTCAACTTCCAGATTTTCACGCCGTCTCTCTCCTTTTCTCTCTGACCAAAATACTATCGCTACTCACAGAGTCCCACACGAACTTCATATTCTCTCTCTAGTCTTTACCCAACGCTGCTGTTAACTTTGAAAGCCAGCGAAATAACGGCATATTCCTTTCCTCTCTCCCAGACACTTTTAAACCTTATTTAGAGAGAAATCCTCAATTTGGAAAAAACCAAGGCTTTATTTTGTTCATCTGCATTTGCAATTGCCGTATGAAATAAAACAACCCATCTACTTTCTTCTTCAACTTGAATCCTTCCCTTAATCCATAAATTCATAGCCTTTTCTCCCAATTTTGACCCAATCCCTTTTTTTTGAGCGATGGTGGTGAAGTTAATGAGCTGGAGACCATGGCCGCCTCTTATTTCGAGGAAATTCCGCGTGAGGCTCAGCGTGAAGAGCCTCGAGTGCGGGGATTTGGCGCATGAGGATAATAATGGTGATCTCGCGGTGGAGATCAGGTGGAAGGGGCACAAGATTTCGCTGGGCTCCTTCAGGAGGAGTGTGAGGAGGAACTGTACTAGGGAGGAGATGGTGAAGAGGGTCGATGGCCCCAACGGCGCCGTTTTGGTGGAGTGGGATGAAGAGTTCCACACCGTTTGCACCCTCACTGGGCATAAGGAGAATGTGTTTAATCCTTGGGAAATCAGCTTCAATGTTTTGCACGTGAGTTGATTCGTCTTCTTTCCCCCTATTTTGTTCTTCAATTCAAGATTTTAGGTTTCCGATTTTGTCTTCTTGAATATTTTTAAGACTTGTTTTGATGATAATTTGGTTTAGTGACTTGCCCTTATGCTTTCAGCTTGTGATAAATTAGGTAGAGAGGGGGATTTGGTACTGATTTGACAATATATGATTTTTGTTAGGCTATCTAAGTTTATTATTGTAGGGATTTGTTAGTTTTACCTTGACTGATTCAGTTTTTGCAAGTCTAGTTGGAAGGTATTCAAAACTTAGATGATATTTTTGCAAGTCAAACAGACTTATGTATGTATGGTGTAAGGGGCTTGGCACAAGTAACTTTAACTGTGGATTATAATTAGTTGAGATATTGGATTTCCTACTGTTGGACTGGATGGATTTATTTAGAATTTTAGACTACAAATCCTGGTTCTGGCATTATTAACTCAATTTTCTGTGGTGTTTTTCTAAGTGATTATGAACTGTTACCTCTTTTGGTGGGATCTACACTCTGTATGCATTATCCTGTTTTTGGTTGTTGATTCAAGTGGGCTGTTTTCTGTTTAAAGTCTTATCATTATCAATCAACACAATGTTGGTTAAAATCGGGTAGCCTGAATCTTTCAAGTCATTGAAGATAAAATGCTATTTGGATTTTCAGTCTTAAATCAACGAATTTTTACTAAATATAGACTACTTACCAACACCACAGAATAGAGTTTTCAATTTCATTTTGCCCTTTTCAACAATTAAAGTCGTAATTTTCATTGTTGGTCAAAGTTAAGTTTTACAATTTTCTAGTAATCCTTGGATATTTTTGGCTTTGCTGATTGTTATAGAGAAGCATAATTTATGACTTTTGTTGTGTATCAGGGCCTGAGTCAAGGGATGAAAAACAAAATATCAATTGTGGGTTCAGCGTCCTTGAACCTTGCTGACTATGCTTCCAAGACTGAGGAGAACGTTGAAGTGAAGCTTCCTTTAACTGTTTCTGGCATTCTGGTTGAGAGTCATCCAATGCTCTGTGTAAGTTACTGTGCTAATTATATTATGACCATAAAGATGTGTATATCGTCTCTTGATTAATCTTTTGTTCGTTGCACTGATTAGTGACGATAAATCTTTTACCTGTCTTGCAGTTATCTTTCAGCTTGCTGGAGCTTTTAGACGTGCAGGAAGCAGCGGCTGTGGTGCAAAGCCCCGTAAAGTCTCTTCCGTCTCCTTCACCATCCGGAGAAACTTGTGCTACGGAAAAAGACGAGGTTTCTGCTCTTAAAGCTAGTCTGAGGAAGGTAAAAATATTCACAGACTACGTTTCAACTCATAGGGCTAAGAAGGCCTGCCGAGAGGAAGGGGGTAGTCAGGAAATGAGCTCTGCAAAGAGTGAGGAGGGTGAATATGCTTACTCTTTGGATTCAGATTCACTTGATGAATATGTGGAAGGAGAATCTAACGAAGTAAAGGAGGATACTTCTGTTAGGAAATCATTTAGCTATGGTACATTGGCTGTTGCCAACTATGCAGGTTCTTCGTTTTATTCTAGTGCTAGAATCAATAATGAGGGTGAGGGTTGGGTTTACTACAGCAACAGACGTAAATCAGATGTTGGCTGCTCTAATGTAGAGGATCTTTCATCAAATAACTCTGAGCAAACGTCATTTCAGAACTCTAAACGTAGTATTTTGCCGTGGAGAAAGAGGAAACTTAGTTTCAGATCTCCTAAATCTAAAGGAGAGCCGTTACTTAAGAAGTCTTATGCAGAAGATGGTGGTGATGATATAGACTTTGACCGCAGGCAGCTCAGTTCTGATGAAGGAGCCTCTTTAGGGGTAAGAATTCTTTTACTTTCGTTTTCACCTTAACAAAAGCAATATTTCTTCACTTTATTATGTATAACAAAAAATGATTATAGGATCTCTTCTGTGATCTTCCTGTTTTAATAAATTGCAATTATGATTAGTTGTTGAATATCTTGTGATGACATGATAATATGCGGCTTTCGAATTGAAAAACTTGTTATACAGCACCTTATAACTGCAACACCAACCATAGTTGGCTTTAAAAGACACAATCTGTCTTTGACACTCTTGTGCAGAATAATACAAAATTTTCAGCACAAGTAACAAGCCTATCCATTTTTTGCAGTGGTATAGAACTGATGAAGAGTCGAATACAAATCGGACATCAGTTTCTGAGTTTGGCGATGACAGTTTCGCTGTTGGCACATGGGAGCAAAAAGAAATAACAAGCCGGGATGGTCATTTGAAGATCCAAACTGAGGTGTTCTTTGCTTCGATAGATCAAAGAAGCGAAAGGGCTGCAGGAGAAAGCGCGTGCACAGCACTAGTTGCTGTCATTGCTGATTGGTTGCACAACAGTAACAACCTCATGCCGATCAAGTCGCAGTTTGACTCTCTAATCAGAGATGGCTCGTTGGAATGGAGAAACCTCTGTGAGAAGGAAACTTATAGGGAGCGGTTCCCTGATAAGCACTTTGATCTGGAGACAGTCATCGAAGCTCAAATCCGTCGTCTTTGTTTAGTTCATGAGAAGTCATTCATTGGGTTCTTCCACCCTGAGGAGGGGAATTTCGATTTTCTGCACGGTGCTATGTCATTTGATAGTATTTGGGATGAAATCACTGCCTCTTTGGAGAGCAATGGCGACTCCCCTATTTTCATTGTCAGCTGGAATGATCACTTCTTCATCCTCAAGGTTGACAGCGATGCTTACTACATCATTGACACATTAGGGGAGCGGCTGCATGAGGGGTGTAACCAGGCATACATACTGAAATTCGACGCGAACACTACCATCTGTAAACTGCCAGGTACTAGTCAATCATCAGAAGAAAAACCTGATGTGAATGCACAACCAATCAACTCTGAAGAAGGTACCCTAGTGACAGTTGACACGGAAGCAGTAGCGATGTACGAGCAAGGACAGGAAGAAGAGGTCGTTTGTCAAGGTAAAGAGTCGTGCAAAGAATACATAAAGAGTTTCTTGGCAGCGATCCCGATCAGGGAATTGCAGGAAGATATGAGGAAAGGTTTGTCCTTGTCGACACCTCTCCATCACCGGCTGCAGATAGAGTTTCACTTCACTCAGGCCAAGGAGCAGCCGGCATCCTCGTTCCTCCAATGGATGTCGTGACTTGCTGCGCGACAGAAGAAGTTTGCTAGAAAACTGGTAAACTGTGATTATGGCTAACTTAAATTTTCCTTTTAGAAGTATAGTTTTGGGGGTGAATTGGCAGCAAAAGAGCATCCATTTCATCATTTTTGTTTAAGGGGGTCAGTCCTTAATCTTTTCTTTTTTCAGGTCTAGGATGTAAAAGTGTAACCATCTTTGCTAGGCATCTTTTTTGTTTATAATTAATGATGTTTCTCCTTTCAATTTTATTAGAGATACTTCCTGTAAAACAAGTGTTTCTGCTACTTAATTTGGTTAAGCTAATCTTAGCCTCTTCTTTTGTAGTAGTTCCTGATTTTGGGGTTGTCATTTTAACAATTTATTCTAAAGTCTTTACTTTCATGTTGGAAGGTGTGACATCTTTTTCACCTCGTACTTAGGTATCTAATCTTGTGGCTTTATTTGCTAGGTGTCACAATTCCTTGTGATGATGCCACCTTGTGCACACAATTAGTAGACAAGATTTTGTGCAATTTATACCCCATGATAAGTATTGGGGCATAATGATGGAATGGTGTTTCACAATTGTTCTTATAAACTACTCCTTGTAAATAGAGGTAAATAAATGACAAAGCTCGTGGCATTTTTCTTTAACCGAGTACGGCTTCGTTGGCTTGTTCAAATTAATTAAATAACGATTGTAAAGAAATCTTTTCAAATAAGATGAATAAAATTGAGAATAAAAACTTATGAATACGTTTACAGATATAGGAATATTTAAATAAATGTTCTTCATGAATGCCAAGAAATGAAGAAAATACGGAGTGTTTTATACGGTAATGATCAATTAATGGTTTATTATATATATACATGAAGCCATAATATTTTACTATCTCTGAGATTGATTTCAACATAAAAAATGACAAAGCTCGTAGCATCTTTCTTCGCGCTTATCATTTGCTTCACTCTTATTACAGGTACAAGTACTATTATTTACTCTCATCCACGAATAGGAGTCTTATTTTTTTCCTGTACGAATTTTAAGAAATATTAAGAAAAATGAGTGGAAGAAAGTTTGTCAAATATGAGTCTCACTTGTATGTATTAGTTTTAAATAAAATGTGAGTGGATTGAGTTAGTGGAATGTGGGACCTCTTTACCATTTATAGTAATTATGAACTGAGACTCCTATTCGCGGGCGGATTAAAATGGAAAAACGGGACACATATTCGTAGACCGATGGAGTACTTTTTAAAGCACGTATATATTGATGTATCCAAGGTTGTATATACATATTCAATTTTTAAATTAATTATAATTAATAATTTTACTACTGCGTATATTATAAATTGGTGGATGTAATGTGCATTCATGTACTTAATACACATGTTTTTTTTGCCACTGCTAATAATCAAATCGACATTCTTATACTCTTTTAGTTCATAATAGAAATCTTATTTTATTATATCGTTATATTACATAGATATCTCGTTATGATTTTTGAAAATATTAGTTTTAATTTATTCGTTGACCGCAGGTTGTTTGGCTGCTGAGAGAAAAACATGCTCGCGTGATTTGAATACTCCATGTGATAAAAAAGATCCAATTGCATGTTTAAAAGTATGCAAGAAAAGTGTTGGTCCCAATTTTGTTGCTGCGTGTCGTGGCACTGACAAGAGATATACTGTTTGTTCTTGTACTTATTATTGTTAAGTAAATATAAATAGGATGAGCCCTAAAAATAAATAAAACTTACCCTTCTTATTATGGAGTATGTTGTATTTTGTGTTAATTCTATTTACAAATGGACTCTTGGAACAAGGATGCACAAGTCTCAACTTTCAATGACAAGTACACAGAGATGGACAGTAGCAAAACAAACTCACCATTTGCCTTATTCATGTGATCAAATCTCAACAAACCTCTCCCTAACATATACAAATGAGATCCATATTCCATAAATTAACTTTTTTTTCAATCACTTTTCTTAATACTTATTTTTTAAAATTCGTGCTGTCAAAAAATATGACTCCTAATGACAGACGGAAATAGTATTTCACTATTTCTGTAAATATTTACATTTGAGTCTTTGATTACCCATTCTTTCTTTAGACTATGTTTATCGGTGGGGAGTGACCGACCTCCACGTCATTTAAGAATTAAAAAAAATTGAAATCCAAGGTCTCTCTCCCTCTTCGACCACGGTCCCTTTGAGGGCAACCACAAACCACCGGGTCTTCCTCCATATTTATTACATTAGCCAATGAGATTGTGCCATTTGACACAATCTCATTGGTTGATAAATATTTTATTTTAAATTAAAATATCTTTTATATTATGTCCAAAATTATAAAAATTATACCAAATTTTATAGTTTTTCATCCTCTATAAATAAAGACCACGTTTGCTATAGTTTAGAAAAAAAATATTATCTTTTCTCCTCCCATCATCCTTCTTTGATACAATTTCATGGAGTATTTTTTAGCTTTCTTTGCTAGTTTTGCACTAATTATGTATTTTAAATTTCGTATTTTAATTATTGTAGTTTATATTATTTTTTTATTTGTTTATTTTTATAATTTATAATTTGTTATTTATTGTGTTTTTATATAATTTTTCTTGTGCAATAATAAATATTTATATGTTAATATTATTATTACAAAATAATAAAAATAATTATATATTGGTGTGGTTGGGTGGTCATTGATAAACCATAAAAAATGTGTGGTTGGGTTGGATGAATATTAATGATGTGGAAGATTATGTGGAGGAGATAAAAATTAATTAAATATTGAAAAAGTGGATGATTGGGTTGGGTTGAATGGTTGTTGATAAACATAGTCTTAAGAAAGTAAATTCATTTTCAGAACTCATCTATTAATACTTCTTCTTTTTCTATATTAATAAATTATAAAAATAAAATGATAAGGAGTCCCTTCGTCCGCCAATAGGAATCTCATTTTTCTACTTTACCCCATCTGCGAATAGGGGTCCCGGTTCATTTTTACGATAAATAATAATAGGGTCTCATATTCTACTAACTCATCCCCATCACATTTCATTTAAAACTAACATATGCAAGTGAGACTCATATTCCACTAATTTTTCCACCCACTTTTCTTCACATTTCTTTAAACCCGTACTGCCAAAAAATAAGACTACTAATGGCGGATGGTGAGAATATCTCTTATCTGTTATTATCTCTTTATCTCTCATCTATTATATAGGAACATTGAAATACATGTTCTTAAACTGTTATTGCATGCCAAGAAATGAAGAAAATACGGAGTATTTTATACGGTAATAATCAATTAATGTTCACTACTATTATATATACATGCATAAAACCATAACATTTGACTATCCAAGACTGAGAGTGATTTCAACATAAAAAATGACAAAGCTCGTGGCATCTTTCTTCGCACTTATCGTCTGCTTCACTCTTATTACAGGTACAAGTAGTACTACTCCTATTATGTACCTTTTAAAGCACGTATATATATTGGTGTATATAATTAAATTCTATATTGTAAATTGGTGGATGTAATGTGCATTCATGTAATACACATTTTTTTTTGCCTCTATTAGTAATCAAATTTACAATCTTGTACTCTCTTCGTTTATATTGGAAGTCTCATTTTATTATATGTTTCGATATATCCAATTGATATTTTATTATGATTTTTAATAAGTGAGACATATATTTTACTCATAGTGCAGTCATTTATTCCACTCATAACATGTTTAATTATTTTATTAATATATTAATTTTATTTATTCGTTGACCGCAGGTTCTTTAGGAGAACCATGCTCAACGGATTTTGGTGCTCCTTGTAGTAAAAAGGATCCATCTATATGTTTAGATGTATGCAAGAAAAATGTTGGTCCCAATTTTGTTGCTGCATGTGTTGGCGACATAGAAACTTATTGTTCTTGTACTTATAATCGTTAGAGCATCACCAGTGGCGCGGAATTCTCGACGAAATTCCTCACGGAATTCTCAAAAACACCTTCTGCCACGTCATACGAACTTACCACTGCACTGCCACGTCATAAGGACTTCCCACTGCACAGTGACGGACATCCCCAAGGACTTCCCACAATTAAAAAAATCACAAATTCACAAATTAAACAATTTCCGGAATTAAACAATTTACGCGATTAAAATTTCGACACAAATAGGGAAAAAAATCCATTAAATAAAAAAAAAGAAAAGTACATTTCACCAAATTAAAAAAAACATTTCAATAATTAAAAACTACATCAACGATGACCCCTCCGCTGCCATACTTCTTCAATAATATCGTTCTGGAGCCGAACATGGGCTTGTCTTTGGCGCATGTTGGCAAATGCACGGACTCGATCGACATCGTCATGGGGTATCCCCATGCGTACATTGCTAGTGGCCACGCTGTGGCTTGGACCCACAGCACCAGCATCATCATTGGTCCAATCAGTCAGTGCTGGACCTTCATCTTCGACAATCATATTGTGCATGATAATACATGCGTACATGATGTCGGCGATGCTGTCAACATACCACAGTCATGTTGGACCCTTCACTAGCACCCATCGAGCCTGGAGTACACCAAATGCCCGCTCCACATCTTTGCGCGCTGCCTCCTGGCGACCCGCAAAATATATCTTCTTTTCATCTGCTGGGCATCTGATCATCTTCACAAAGAGGGGCCACATAGGGTATATCCCATCCGCCAAATAATAGCTCGTATTGTGTTGGTTGCTGTTGGCGACGAAGTTGACGGCCGGACCATTGGCCCATGCACTGCTCGTTCAAAAGGGGCGACGACTGGAGGACGTTGATGTCGTTGTTAGACCCGGCTACTCCAAAATAGGCATGCCAAATCCACAGCCAGTAGTCAGCTACCGCTTCAAGGATCATCGTGGGATTATTGGCCTTGAAACCAGTAGTGTACATCCCTTTCCAGGCAGCGGGGCAGTTCTTCCATTCCCAGTTAATACAATCTATGCTGCCTAACATCCCCGGAAACCCGTGCTGATTCCCATGCATATCCAGCAGAGCCTGACAATCTTCGGGGGCAGGCCTCCGAAGATACCTATCCCCGAATATCTCCCTAACGCCCTGAAAAAAATACTTCAGGCAATCGCAGGCAGTCGTCTCGCCGATGTGGAGGTACTCGTCGAACATGTCGGCCGCGTCTCCGTATGCCAGCTGTCTGATTGCGACAGTGCACTTCTGAATCGGCGTGTGGCCGGGTTTACCAGCTGCATCCTCACGCACCCTGAAATACCCGTATCGACGCTCCAAAGCGCTCACGATACGCAGAAAGAGCGGACGATGCATCCTAAACCGTGGCCGGAACAGGTTCTCCCCAAACCTCGGCTCCGGCGCAAAGTAAACCTCATACAACTGAGCATAGGTAGCGAGGTGGTCCAGGGGTATTATAGTTCGATGATGGATTGGTCGAGGTACCGCCGGCGCCAAGGCCGCTTGTTCCCCCCTCTCAGCTGATTCCCACACACGTGCATGAATCAGGCGCATCATGTGTTCATAATGCCCACCACCACCACTACCACTACCACTACCACTACCACTACCAGTCATTCCAGATATATAAAAGAAATGTAGAGAGAAACTTGTTAAAACAAGTGGTGGAATTCCGCACGGACGTCCGTGGGAGTCAACGCAATGGCGGACGTCCGCACGCCCGTCGCGACGGAATTCCGCGTAACGCCGCGGAATTACGGTGTCCTCGGCGGAATTCCGTATCCATGCATACCATGCACAATGGCGGATGTCCGCAGAGGAATTCCGACACTCCGGTCGGAATTCTGCCGCGACGGGCGCCATTGCTGATGGTCTTAAGAAAATAGAAATGTGATAAGCCCTAGAAATGAATAAAGCTTACCTTCTTATTATGGAGTGTTAATTCTGTTTATCACAAAATGCCAAAATTTTATTTTATACCATAATTGACGAATAATGGGATACAAATAAAGCAATTCATAAATGAGGCCAATTACAGACTGAAAGGGAAATACTTTATTTATTCACTTTGATTCGATTTTATTTTATTGGATACCTCAATCATTTTGAATACACAATTTTAATTTTTGTATGGAGTATTTTCTTATTTTTCGTACCCAAATAAACGCTTCAACATTAATGGAACATAAGAGAATAACTAATGATTTAGACATCATAATTTAATTAATAGTACAGTAATAATTTGTAAAATAAAACCACCAGAAAATGGCTCAAAGACTCAAACCCCTTCTCTAGGGTTTAACAACTCATTTCAAATCAATCTTTTACAATAAGATCAAAATCAAATTCAAGAGCATTCCTGCAATCTTGTTTTAGTTAATCTGTGGGAGGCTGGGAGCTATGGAAGATGAAAGAGAGGCGCTGACACTCGTGGCAAGAAAGCCCAGTTTCTCGCTGCCCACTGCTTGCCCCAATTGTCTCCCTGCTTACATTTATCTTAAATTTGCCAACATCCCATTCACTTTGGAATTCAATCTCATTCATCCTGATTCTGGTAATTCATTCTTTTTTTTAATCGTATCACAACTTTTTCTTTTTAATTTTAATTTATGCTGTCGATTTTCCTCTTGGGACTTTTATCAAGTAATTGCTGGTTCATGTTTTTAATTTTATATATTCTCACACTTTCTTTTGTTCATAATTTCTTTGCAAAAATGAACCTTTTCTTGTGTGCTTTGTTTTAAAGGATCAAATAGTTATTTCTTCGGGTTTCCCGTTACATGATTGGTTGCTACCGAATTGGTAGCAAGAAAATGAGCCTTCTGCAGTGGTCTTTTGGATTATGAAATTTTCGACTTATTGTGATTGCCTTTTTGTAATTAGCAATGAGCTTCTTATTTGCAAGATTACGGTTGTTTGTGTTTGAACATTGCTATTTTTGCTGTCAGAAAACAGTTGTTAGACTGAACACTATATGTTTAGAGTCTCTTCTAAAAGAAAATGAATCTAAGGCCTCCAGCTAAATGGTTCCAAACATAGATCGATGAAATCATTCTCAAGTTAAGTAGAATTTTGTGAAAGGGAATTACTAGCTTTCTGTGGGAGATTTATTTAATGGTGTACGATGCTACCATACGTAGTCGAATTCAAATATCAGCAGGTTAATATTCATCATTCCGTAGCTAAGTTATTTAATTTTTAAGTTTAGAAAAGCTTTAGATGATTAACATGGTATTGCAGAGGAACTTGTGAAATTTTATTATGAAAAATGTGGATCTTGCTATTGACTTTCGACAAAAAAGCTTCTTTTTTCATTGGCATTGATTTTCAGTATATGCATTAATCTTGCTATTAGTAACACCAAACAGGATATTTGGTTTTTGCTGTTTATGCTGTTTATGCTCTGAAAATCATTATATTTTTTTGTAAGAATGCATCACTGGCCTCTGCTGCTACTTGAGCTTGTAGTCTCTGTATCTCAAATAATAGATATGCATTGTATCCCTACCAGATCAGATACCATTTGTGGAGTCTGGTGATTATGTTGCTTGTAACAATGAGAACGGTGGGGTCCTTCAGAAATTAAAGGAAGATGCCATTGTTGACTTGGATGCTGAGGTCAGTGGTATACCTGAATGGGTATCATTTAAGGCGATGGTTGAGTCATGGCTTGCTGATGCAGTCTTGTATGAACTATGGGTGGGTTCCGATGGCATGTCAGCTCACAAGATTTATTACTCTGATCTCCCTTGGCCAATAGGAAAGATTTTGTACTATAAGCAAGTCTATGCAGTGAAACAACTACTTGGGATAACATCAGAGAATGCACAAAGGAGGGAAGAAGAGGTATATCTGTTTAGACATATTTCTGTTATGTAAGATTGTCTAGCCTACGTGGTGAAACAACTACTTGTGCTGTTTTTATACGCAGATATATAGAAGAGTGACTTTGGCATATAGTGCTTTGGCAGCTAGATTGGGGGAACATACATTTTTCTTCGAAGAAAGGTAATTTCCTTTGCTCTGTGTAAACCTGACTTGCTGCTGCTTTGTCTTGTTTTATAGTATTTGGTAAATGCTGCCTAACACAATGTTTCTAATTCAGGCCAACAAGTTTGGATGCAGTTTTTCTTGGGCATGCTCTGTTTACTCTTCTTGCTTTACCTGTGAGTTCTTCTAATGGTTATATTTGAATCATCATTGTAATTGGAGACTTCATTTCTGAAGTGAGTTTTAAATCCAGTGCAATAAAAATTTAATATTGCTTTTTCGGTTTCTGCAAAGAACAAAGTCTGAGATAAATGCTTCAACCTGAAATATAAGTGTTACAAATTGCCATGCTTATCTGGTATTGTATGCATGGTTAAGTGCCCCACACTTACTGAGCAACTTTATACTGCACTGGTTATTTGATGCATTTAAGATCTTGAATCATATTCCTTTTATAGGAAACATCTGTTCTAAGAAGCAAGCTTTTGGGTCATGCTAATCTTGTGAAGTATGCTGAGAATCATAAACTGGAGTATATAGATGCCAGTTCATCATCTTCATCAGTTCCTCGGTCAGATCCCTCATCATCTGCTTCAAAACGAGGTCCTTCACATTGGAGTGAGTCCCTTGTACCTATGTTGCTATCCTATTCTACTAACTATATAATGTCTGTGTTGATCAATTTGCATAGGAAGACATGTTGATCAACACATAAGCTCTGTAGAAGACATGTTGATTTTATTATTTACAGCATAACAAGGCTTTGTAGAAGTTCAAGTAAGGAATACAAATTGCTATTGGTGGTAAAAAATTGTATTGATAGGAAAGAGAACAATATTTGGGATAGATTAGTCATCAGTCATCACTATAGCAACAGGGTTATCCAAAATAGGAGAGTTTTAGGAAGTTTTCTTGTGAGACATTATTAGGGGGTTGGAGTTTGAGCTTTATCGATAGTTTCTGTACGTGTATGTCAGAATGTCTCTTCTCCCGCTTGTACAGTTTGGTTATAAAATTTTCATTTCCTCTGATAAAACAAGAAGAATCAACAGATGCAAAGAGACACACTTGTAGTTTCTCAGTGGAAGCATTCGGCTATTACTATTCACATGTTTTGTAGAATTAACCCATTCACTACAAATTTGTAGGTTCAAAGCCAAAGAACAAACCTAGTAGGGAGAAGGCAGAGGAAGAGAAGAAGTTCAAGAGACGTGCTAAATACTTTCTAGCTACTCAGCTTGTTGCTATTCTGGTTTTCCTTTCCGTTCTTGGTGGATCTAATGATGCTGAGGTGGAGCTTGGTGATGATTATGAGTAGGAATATACCACTCCGATAGAGATTTGTTCGTCTCCAATGGTCGATTTTTTCGTGTTTCCTAGTTAGAATTGGACTTGCTAGGGTTTGAGAAAATAAATTGGGCATATAAGCAAGTCATCGGATTTTTATTTTCTGACAGTCTGCTAATGAGTTTTAGAGTAGGGGGAATCACCTCTTGTACTAAGCTATAGAAGCTGAGCATAAGAGCATCCACAACGGTGGCGTCCGTCGCCACGGCGTCCGTGCCAGATGAGCATAAGAGCATCCACAACGGTGGCGTCCGTCGCCACGGCGGTCCGCGCCGCTGGCACGGACGCCACCCGCCGCTGCGCTCGCGCCGCTGGCACGGCGCTGCTCGATGCATCGAGCAGCGCCGTGCCAGCGAGCAGCTGACGTGGCGCGCCCTCATTCGTCAACGGCATAGCCGTTGTGTTTAAATTATTTTTTTTTAAATCGGTTTTTAATTAAAAAAACCGATAAAAATAATAATAAAAAAATTTTACTTCCCAAAAAAATTATATCCGTTTATAACCGTTTTTTCTCACTTTTTAATTTTTTTTTATTTTTTTTACCCCAAAAATACACAATTTCATCTATAAATACCCCCAATTTCACTCCCAAAAATTCATATCAAACTACACAATTCTCATAATCATTCTCTCATCTCCATTCTCATCTTCAATCTCTCATATCCATTTTCATCTTCATTCTCTCACACCCTACAACACCACTATGTCCGGTCATGACGATAACCTAAGCGGCTCCCACGGTTGGAACCCCGAATGGTTCGGTTCACAACCGTTTCCTAGTCCGGAAACGGACTGTTCGGCCCCTCCTCTCACCCAAGATTCGGGCGTTCCGGGTGGCTACCGGCCAATAATTATGTAATTTTTAATTTTTAGGATTTTAATTATGTAATTTTTAGTATTTTAATTATGTAATTTTTAATTTTTATGATTTTAATTATGTCTTTTTTATTTTATTTGTAATTTGTAATATTTATTGTGGTTTTTTAATGAATTTTAGTATTATGAAAATGTTTTTGTGTAATTGAATTTTAAATTAATTGTGCTCGTCCTTGCGGAAGAGCGCAGCTGTGGGTGTTGTGCTCTTGCCAGAGAGCAGGCAGAAAAAGTGGGGTCGGGCCCACAACCATGCCGCTGGCAAGAGCACGGTTGTGGATGCTCTAAATGCAATTTCTATTTTACCATTTCAGTCTGTTTTACAATAAGAGTCTAATTTCACTTTTACCAAAAGGTAAATAGGACCTACATTTTACTAATTTATTCAACTTATTTTTCTTTAAATGTCTTAAATTTCATGTCCAAATCAAATCAGTGTACTATTATGGGAGAGAGAGTACAATAAAATACATTAATTCCTTCATTTTATAAAAATCTACTACTAATTTTGTAAGAAATAAAAAAAGCATATCTATACTATATAGGGATAAGAAGGAATCAAATAAATAGATCTATCTTCAGAGAACAATTAACGAATTAGAAGCTAAACATGCACTAATTAATAATCGATATGATTCTTTATTTTATTCTAGTTATAATAGAACAAGCTCAAATCCATGGCATGGGCTTCACCGGCAGCTTCAGTCCCAATCAATTACGTACACACAATAAATAAAGTAAAATAAATAATAAGAAAAACTCTCATTTTCACCCTTGTTCGATTTTTTAATTATGCCAAAAAAAAATCAACTTCCAATTCATAATAAACTTTTATGTATATCGAACTTTGAAACAGAATACGCAAATACTCCACATTAACACTTCTAAACTTTCACAAAAAATTGTTAGAGATGATCGCAGACGTAAAAATTTGCTTTGGTAATTATATATTTAAATTTCGAGTTACGAATTTTTTTAAAAAAAATCTTATTTTTGGCTGTGATGATAGGAGCTAAAAAATACAATAATTCACACAAAATACTAAATATTCGATAACAGCCTCGATTGTTCAAATCCGACGGATAAAAATCGTTAGCCATCTGAGGTTCCCTTAATAAAATTTGGTGATCTCAACGAAACTATACAACATGAAGCATTCATATCGTCAAACCCTAGTTTTTTGCAGCAACGGCGTGACGGAGTTGGGCGGCGGCGACGAATAATAGCGCTTGCATGACTGAGTCATCCTTGATTCCAATTTTATCGAATGTCCCCGAACAGACTTGGTCCCGAACTGCGCCTCCGAAACCATCTGCACGAACTCGTGGAGCCCTAAACCTTGCAAGTTTTTCTCGTCTTTTTGGAGAAGGTCCATGATGCAGCTGAAGAAACCGGCGTCGCACGGCAGCGCAATGCCACCGGTGGCCTGGTACCCGAACTCCTCCTCGGCCTGGTTCAGGAGGGCCACGAAAAACGGGAAGTTCAAGAACCGGGTCGGGACCACGAAGCGGTGACGCTCCCGCCCGACATAGACCGCCACAGAACCGGATGGGGTTCGGGGGTTCAGATCGGCCGGTTGGTAGCGGCTCTTGTTTTTCCAGCTCCTCATCACTTGCCTTAGCCTTACAATCTGATTGATTGCGTTCATTTTCTTCATGGCTGACGACATGAGATATATATTTGTGTATGAATTCAAGAGAGAGAGAGGAATGAAAATACAGCGTGGTTTAATTGATATTTATAAGAGGTAGGCTTCATACATTTTCTTGATTTTGTTATTAGGATTTGGAAATTATTAGTAGATTTCTAGTATATATAATTAATAAAAAGTTACTCATAAAATATAAAAATCTAGCATCACTCATATAATAGCCCTTCCACTCCAAACAATTTAATTACTGTAGTATTTAGTTTGGCTAAATGAGTAGGAGTGTATTAAAATTTCTTTTCTATAATCGATTATGCAACCAATTACTTAGATTAAAAATTGCTTATAGGAGTAAAACTCTTGAAGTTACTGATATTACACTCTATAAAGATTAAAGAGATATGACTTCACATGAAAATAGATGTTATCATGTTGATGAGTTATATTAGGATCTGAATCATAGCTTTTTATATAAATATGTGTAATGGAACACATGATGATATTAGTGGACCGACACTGCCTATAGCTAGATGAGATCGTAGTCCTCCTGGATTAAGTGAGACAATTTGTTTGATCTGATGTGAATTTTACTTAATTACATGATGGTTACATTAACCCTATTCTAAATATATTTTGCAAAAGATAAATTTAAAAGATTGCACTCAAAATATAACCACATTCAATTCACAAAATTGTGAACTGTAAATAATCTCATCAAATTGACTTATTATGTACATATAATTACTATTGTAGTATGACAGTAATTTATAAAAAGAATGGGGTGTACACAACTATATAGAGAGAGTGCTAGGAATAGGATCATATGTAGGAAATATACAGAGTATACAATCTTATCTCAATCTTTTTGGAACTAACATAATTATATTTTTAAACAAGATTTCATCATGTAATCAGAGATTAGAGTGCAGTTATGTGCTTAATGGATAATGTTGGGCACAAAAGTACATAATTCTGGATACAAATATGTTAAAAGTAATTTTACAAGGTCTTCACTGATTAATAATTTTATCATATTTTTTTTTAAAAAAAGGACAAAAAGAAGAAAGAAAAACATGATCCGCTAGAAAGGCATAAATAGTTGCGCCGAGAAAAATTAATCATCCTACATGGTTAAAAATTAAAACATGTTTGTAAACGATCTGGATTGTAATATTTCAAACTTAGATTCAACTTCTATAGGAGTATGAAATATACATTTTAAGGGTATATGATATATCAATGATGCGTCGATTATTTGCAATAGAGAGATCTAAGGTTCGAAACCTACTGTTCTTCCATTTCCAAGTGAAAAATTGGTGTTTATAAAATTGGACGTAATAAAATCAAATAAAAAACTAAATCAACAAATATTACTACATGCTATTATCTAGTAGTATATATAATTATTTAATTATATAATGGTTTGAGTGAAGCTAACGTCAGGAATATATTTCTAGTCAATGGAAATAATATAATATGTCCATAGTTGATATATTGGCGTAATGATAATTAATATTCAGAGTAGTTGTCAATATATAATACAATTAGTAGTTAGGTGATACAAATATATATATATATGCAATTATATTGTAGTCATAAAATATAGGGCCATTCCAACATGAAAATTGGCACATTTCCAATTTTATAAACTTTGGTATTACCTGACATAATTAGCAGTTTGACTCACAAACTTTGTATAAAATAAGTGGTGGATCCAGGATCCAAAAACGGAGGGGGAGGAATATATAGTATTAGCTTGATTTAGTGCGGACATACTATTTTTTTCGTTGTTCGGGGCGACGTCGGAGGCAAACGGAGGGGGCGGACATGGCAATTTTACGTCCTGATAAGAGGAAAATAGTCGCACAGAGGGGGGCGACTCCGCCACTATAAATGATCACAGAAACTCCAACTCTTATATTTTGGCCCACATTCTTAGTTTAATTTTTTTTATTAATTAAAGAAATCATTGAACTGTTTTCATTATATTTGGCTATTTTCTATGTAAGAAAATATGTTGTGTGATACATCAATAAAAATAAAAGCTAACATAATATTTGAGATTAGCAATCAAATTAAAAATTAATTACAAAATAAATTAAAATTGAAATTGTAAGATACAAATTAACATTTTTTAAACTATATCTACGGTAAGTAGTTTGACAACAGAGATATACTAATATTGTCCTGAAATTTATTTTCTCATGTATTGTCATGCAACATGTCAAATTGCATTATTGATGATTTAGTCATACTTTACGAAAAAAATTATAGAAAGCAGCATGCATGGCAAAACAATTATATAGATAAGACTTCAAGAAAGAGCATCTTACCACTAAAAAGATGTGGAAAAACAGCAGAAACCTATATTTCCAACAAAAATAAATCAGTGAGAGAGGAAGTCTGCAAAATTACAGTATCTGTGCCACTCATTAAAATGATCTTACGGCGCCAAGATGATCTAATGCATCTGCAGTTAGAGGCCGATCACCTCTGCGTGACAAATAACGAATCGGGATATATTGTTCCTGGCATGGAGGGATCCAGCAAGAAACATTAGAGAGCGTGATGTCAATATCCGATCATGTACTCAGTTTGCGTCTCCCAATAGACCTTTGTTTGCTTAACCATGTCAGCGCGTTCAGTAACCAGTCGCTCCTTCCAGTATTCCTTGCACCTGCAAACCTAAAACAATTCAAAATCCGTATGCAAGAAACACAACAATCAAAATTCTTTACTCACTCTTTCTTAAGAAGCAAATCCAGTTCCATCATGTGGACTGCCTTCGTGTATACACCAACCTGCAGTGAAGCCAAATATCACATAGAGCTTTCATAAAACTTGCTAGAAGCATAGAGCTAAACACTGTATTTTATAAATAAGCCAGCAACATTACCTCTCTGCACACGGGACATTTTGATTCTGAGTTCGCAGCCTTGAGGCCTTGAAAAACCATAACTGAAGCTGCAGAGCAAGCACATGATTTGCAGAAGATATGCCCATAGCTCAAGGCGTATGGATTGAAAACTTAATCCTGACAATTATTTGACAGAAACACGTTTACTTATTCAGTTGCGATTGAAAAAATCAAAAGTGAGAGTGGGCGCTGAAGATAACCTTACCAAGCAAATTGCACAAGTTAGATTGGTATTCTAGTTTCACATTATCTGGGAGGATCAAAGTGATAGTGGGCGCTGAAGCAGTTAAGTCGAATAAGAATGGATTGTGGAGCCCACCAGTGTCGCCTCTACGCTCATTGAAGTTCTTACAGAAAGCCCCTAATTCCATTAACCAAGGAGACTGCAGAATTTCCGTATGTTCTGCACGCAATTTAGACTTGAACTTGCTTCCATTGGCAGAACTATGTATCTGTATCATTTCATAAATGTAGTGAAGAAAGTAAGAAGAAAAATATGTACAGGCAAGGGTTAGGAATTCGGCAGCTATCATAACTAACAGCAGAACCGGCCTCTACTTACTTTATCATACTTCTTGAGAATTTTCCGCATGGCCATAGCATTCATCGTAACATATTCAGTTTACATCCGACATTCTTGTGCCGTCTTTCGTTTAGGGGCAGCAAAACAATAGCGCAAAAATGTAAAATATCGCTGCGCTCCACCATGGATATGAAATTGGAGAAGCCGCCTCACTCTTGAACTAAAGCATCCAGCTATATCAGTAGCCTCCTTCATCAACTCGGAGAAGAATTTCTGGTCACAAACTAAATTATGCAAAAAGACGACATTATGAGCATCGTAAGAGTTAAAGTTGAGCTAATAATATGGAACTAGAGATGAGGAATAGAAAGAAATGATGAAATGCATTTGTAAGACAATTTTCTGTAGTTTCATAGTTCAGAATCTGGGACATGGGCACAACATTCGCAGGTTGAAACCATACATGGGGTATTCCAGCGATCAATAATCACTAATACTTCATTTATCAAGTCTTGCACATTGGCTACTCTCCACTTTATTTTTTCTAGAAGCTCCAATTTGTGAATCACAATCACTGTATCAGGCAAGTTCATTAACCTTCCAGAATAATCTTCATTCTGGTGGAGTGCAGTTGTAAATACGTAAAATAAAAATAACTGGATATAAGTCCCCTTCAACAGTCTGCCTTATTGCTGCGCATTTGACACTAATCATTGAACTCAGTTCATAATAGATGGTACTTTTTTATGTTAAAGAAGCCACTGCAAAGGGAACTCCAACATCTGCTTCTTACTGATTTAAGCATGTGGTGATTTTATCATCGAGAATGCCTGTGCATTTATAATGACCTTTACTATCATATTTGCAACACACTAAATAGGAGTTATCCAACATATAAAACTAGTCAGATAGCATTTCAATATACATACAGCCAAGATCAGCTCACTGCTTCCGGTTTGCACATCCAGATAAACTATTCAGTATCTTCCTCATTTCTATCACTATCATATATACGAAAGGTATACTATGTAGACTACAGACTACATGCCCGATACTGCACCTAAATACTAGGATAAAAGCATTCTTAGTCAAAAGAAGGTAATTCTCCAAGGGATCAAGATGAAAGTTAATTTACGCATTTGCAATGACGAGAGGTCCGTATCAATTGTCATCAAGAGAAATGGGGACTTAATACCAGTTATACTAATGTTTGACCCTTTAGTATTTGTTATCAACTCCCCAATCCGAAAGTAGTCGAAAATATTTCTCACACGATAGCTACATAATTACGACATACAGTAACAATGCAGCACATGGAAGCATAGTCTGTGCAACATACAATATGTTCAGAAGTTGGGTTAAAAAGTTACTATATTGTTATCATATGATCAATCATTAACTCCAACATTCAGAATAATCACTCACTGCATCAGATATATAGATTCCTATTCACAAAACTATACACATTGTCCTTTTCCTAGGTCAGCCACAAAACAGCATCAAACAAACCCCCTCAAATCTCAATCAAAAGAAGCCACACACACACAAATATTGCACATATGTTGAAATAGAATAATTAAAGCAGTGATTAAAAGGAGAGGCGAGGCGAGGCATTACTGACATTGGCATCATTCCAGCTAGCAAAACTGAGAGAATGCGGCTTCATCCCCATTATCGTCAACAGAAGGGGAATCGTTGATAGCCCTACAACTTCTGCATCGTTTGAGCACTTTCTTGAGGCGCTTGTACTCCACGTGGCGGAAATTCTTCACGAACCTCTCTTGATTCGTTTCCAGATACACCGAAAACTTCTCCCCAAACTTCATCGCTCCGTCATCAAATTGTGTTGATTGAATTCCAGTGTTCGCGGCTCAACAAAATTGAAATGTATGTTGTGAATCACATAGATCGGGAAAAGGGTATTTATTAAATCAAAGGGAGGGGACGATTGAAGGAGATGAGCTGTGCCAGATTTATACGTCCGCGTTTTTCGTGGGAAGCAGTCAGAGCATCCGCAACGGTGATGGGGAAGAAGGCCGCCGTCCGTGCCAGCGGCGAGGACGAGGCTCGCCGCCGTGCCAGCGAGCAGTCGACGTGGCGGCACACGATTGGGCTACAGCATAGCCGTTGCCTTTGAATAATTTTTTTTTTAAATTCGTTAATTAATTTTAAATAATGATAAAAAATAAAAAAAAATATTTTCCAAATCCCAAAAATATGGCCGTTTTTTTTGCCAGTTTTTCTGAATTTTTATATTTTTTTCCCCAAAATCATCTATAAATACACACATTCATCATCCATTTATCACATCAAATCATCTCTCATTCATAATTCTCATACAAACTATCAACACATTCATCTCTCACTCAAAACCTCAAATGGATTTCACCCATATTATGGCGGAAGCGGAGCGCGAAGAACAAGAATACTACGAACAACATCGTGCCGCTTACGAAGCATATGTCGCGGCGAATACCCCCGCTCCTCCTCCTCAACGAACTAGATCAAATCGCCGCTACATCCATCATGACCGGGAGCGTCATGTTCACGTGTCAAGAGTCCGTGCGGAAAGACGACGAAAGAGCCTTCGGGGGTCCTTCAAGCCCAATTCAACATTGTGAAGGCCCCGGCTCAGCTGTGGTACGTGAATAATATCGCCAACATCATATTCACGTCTATTATCTTACACAACATGATTATAGCCGACGAAGGGCCGAGGGCGGCTAGCTTCTACGACGAGGATGAAGCCGGAAGCTCAACAGCGAGGTCTCCCCCACGCCGAGGTGAGCATACGACGGTTGGCCAAAGGATCGAGACAAGGCACACAATGCGTGATACCCGAACCCATATTCAGTTACAAGAAGACCTAATCAACCACATGTGGATGAAATTCGGCAACGAGTAGTGATTTTTTAAATTTTTAGTATTTTAATTATGTAATTTTTTATTTTTAGACTTTTAATTATGTCGTTTTTATTTTATTTGTCATTTGTAATTTTATTTCAGTTTTTTTAATGAATTTTATTATTATGGAAATGTTATTGTTTAATTGAATTTTAAATTAATTGTGCTCGTCCTTGCGGAAGAGCACAACTGTAGGTGTTGTGCTCTTGACATAGAGCAGGCAAAAAAAGTGGGACCGGGCCCACAACCGTATCGCTAGCAAGAGCACGGTTGTGGATGCTCTCAAGAGCAACAATCTCTATCCCTAACAGCTGCATGCATAGCTGCCATTTTTCATTAGTATTTTATTTCGAAATAACAGTCATTGAAATTATAGATTTATTTAAATATTGCAGTACGACTTGAAAATTATATTAAATTATAATTTTTGAATTTTCATATTTATTTTATTTATATAAAAATGATAGTACATATTTTGGTGATGTTAAAATCGATAAAAAAAATAAAGAAGAATCTATTTATTTTAGTGAAATAATATAATTTTAAACATTAACAAAAGATATCGTTTATATTCGCATTGATTATTGAGAAAAAATTGAAAATTTGTAATATTTTACAGACTTTATGAGACTTGACTCTAACCAACTTTTATTATTTAAATTGTTTTTATCCTTTTTTATTTATGTATTTAATGAATTTATTAATAATTCTCATTACTACATCATGTATTACCCGTTTTGTATAATAACAATAACCATAATAATGATAATAATAATATAGTTTTACTTGCAAATAGTAAGAGTAGCACCAAAAAAATTATGAGGTTTGAAAATAGTGTATTCATAACGTGGAAGTTGTGTTTATTTGATATCTGAACAATAATTCATTGATAAAACTTGAATAACGATATAAATGATTATGATGACTTGCTACAGATCCTACAATTTAAGCTGGCCAGTAAGACCTAACTGAAAGCTAAATGTAAGAAACCGTGCAAGTGGAGGTGCTATGGGAGTTTCAATAGAAATGTTGGTGCATTTCTACTATCAAGAGTGGAGTATGAACATACTTTCTCTAGAAACATGAGAAATAAGATAGTTTCAGCAAATTGGATTGTAAGGAGGTATTTGAGCGTGTTTAGGCTTAAGCCTGACACAACTGTGAAGGAGCTCAGGGCAGACTTGGTGCAAAGGTTTGCACATGATGCATCAAAGTGGAAGTTGTACAATGCTAAGAGGAAGATTATTAAGTTGCTGACAGGATCGGTGGAAGAGCATTATGCAAAGCTTAGGAGTTATGTTCTTGAGTTAATGAGGGTAGACAAAGAAGGAAGATTTGAGATTGATGTTGGCATTCGGTCTGTGTTCAATGGTATTTACATTGGGTTCAGTGGGTTGAGGAAGGGTTTTATGTTGGGCTGCAGAAGAGTAATAGGGCTAGATGGTGCATTTCTGAAGACTTACTTAGGACGTGCTATACTGACCCCTGTTGGAAGTGATGGGAACAATCAAATGTTCCCAATTGCATGGGCGGTTGTTCAGGCTGAGAATGAAGTCAACTAGAAATGGTTCCTGGGCATTCTTGCTGAATATTTGGATTTGGGAAATGGTGTAGGAATCACCATAATCAGTGACCAACAAAATGTACTTATTAGACCAAACACTATGAATACTTACAAATTTAAACACTGTTAACAAAGTTTGTTAATTTCAAGGCTTGGAGAATGCTGTTAAGGAATTTATTCCTCTGGCCGAGCATAGAAATTGTGCAAGGCATGTGTATTCAAATTTGAAGAAGTCTCACAAGGCCCCAACACTGAAGAGTCTTTTCTGGGGAGTGGCTAGGAGCACATATGTTGAGGAATATCGGGTTGCATGCAATGAATTTGAGAAGGAAATTCCTGATGCATTTTCTCTTCTAATGACCAGAAATGTGACCAGATTATGTAAAGCTTTCATCACTCCCATTCAGAAATGTGATTCTATCTTGAACAATGTGTGTGAAAGCTTTAATGCATACATTGTGGATGCAAGGGCTAAGCATGTTATAAGCATGTTAGAGGACATTAGATCTTCTTTGATGGAGAGATGCTATAGGAAAATGCATGAGGTGCGTGACAGTCATGATGTATTGTGTCCGAGGATAAGGAAAAAATTGGAGGATATGATGTATAGGAGTCGATATTGTATCACAACACCTGCTTTAGGGGGTCTGTTTGAGGTGACATTTGAATAACACAGATTTGTGGTTACAACATCCAAAAGGTCTTGTGGGTGTAGGGTCTGGGATATTACGGGAATCCCTTGCATTCATGATTGTTCAGTGATTACATTCTTGAACGAGAATGTTGAATCATATGTCAGTGAGTACTATACTATAGAGAAGTACAAGTTGGCTCATAGCTTTGTCATTCCACCTTTGAATGGTGAGAATATGTGGCATGGGGCAGAAGGATACAAAGTCATGCCACCTCCGGCTAAGAAGATGCTTGGGAGACCCAAGAAATTGAGGAAGAGAGACCCATTTGAGAAGGATCCATATAAGCCACACAAGCTTCGCAAGATCTGTGTGATGACTTGTCAGAGATGCCTTCAGCAGGGGCACAATACTAGATCATGCAAAAACAATCCAGTTGCAAAGCCACCAAAGGAGAAGATTGCTAACTTTACTTACTTTGAAAATATTCTTGCTACAAAAAAACTTACAGTTGGTGACCCTTAATACTTTGTGAACTTGTTCTTATTAGGGTAAACTAGGTCGTCCTTGCAAGGTGGCACCACAAGTCGGCCCACAGCAAGCAGCACTTCGCCCACCAGCAGCAGCAGCATGATAAGGCTCGTTTCATGCATTGGTTTTAGATCAGAATTCTGTGTTTTCGGTGCACTAATGTATGTTTATAAGTTCAAGTGCGTGTAAAATCTGTCGGACCCAGAAAGCGCATATAATTTACCAGGGGCAGAGGAAAAGGAGGGAAATGAAGTGAAAATGCCAGCAATTTACCAGACCGAGGAGATGAAAATGAATGCTGGCAGAATACAAAAATGGAGCAAGGAACAAATATAAAGATGAAGGGCAAAAAAGACAAATTATGAAGCCTCCTAGCTCAACTGGTTGAGAAGGGAGGCAAGGATATGGCGCCATCCAGGAGGGCTGAGTTCGAATCCTGGATGGCGCAACTTGGGATTAATTTCCCTGTGGGCCCAAGTCTTGTTGCCTTGGGACTTTGCAAGCATACGGGCCTGGACCAGTCTGAGGGTGGTCAATTTACGAGCCGAGACACGTCTGAGGGTGGTTAAGCAGCTAGTTCGTGGGCCACGAGGGAAAGGGAGAGGTCGGTGCTTGGCCTGGACCCGTCTGAGGGTGGTTAAGCGGCTAGTTCGTGGGCCACGAGGGGCAGGAGAAGGCTGGTTCGGACGTGACCACGAGGGGCTGGAAGAGGCTGGTTCGCTTGCCAATGTATCTCGAACTCCGATGTGAGTGTGTGTGTGTGTGTAAAAAAAATTATGAAGAGAGAGTTCCCTAGGGATTTCTGCCTATATAAAGGGACGACCCCTTTTAGAAAGGGAGCCCTCTTTTTCCTTTTGAGCATTTCTCGATCTTTTACACTTAGTCTCCTTATCTTCACTTTCCAATCATAGTTCACTTCACTTCTCACGCACTTGGCACTTATGGGGTGACTTCTGGTTACTGTGGTGGTTCTTAGCTAGTTTCTGTGGTGTAACATCGTCCTTATGAGGGCGAAGATACAATTTGCTTTTAATTTCTGTTGTTTATTCTCGCCGAGAACTTCCTTGCCGGAAGCTCGGCGACTACTTGTGTTTTGGATATTATTCTCGTAGCTATGGCAGTTTCTACTTTCTGTTTTATTATGGTTTCTGATGTTTGAAGTCGTTTTACTGATTTTGGATGCTTTTCGCATTTGATTGTTGAATCAGAGTTGAGGTTGGTTGAATCTAAGGTGGTTTGTTGAATGTTTGGAGTTGGGATCTGTTGGTTTGTTGTTGGAATTGTTGGATCTGATTGTGGAGACGTTGGGATTTTGTGAATCGTAGTGGATCTGGAGTTGTTGTTTACATTCTGCATGATTATGGTTGTTTACTGTTTGTTCTCACATCTGCAAGGTCCAGTAGCGTAGATCTGATAGTTTTCTGTTTAATCATAATGTCTGAAATTCGATCTATGTTTACTCTGTTTTCTGATGCTCTGTTTCGTTCATATTCCTGTTTATTTGCTGAAGAAGATGAAGATCGTTGGTAATTAGACCCAGATCCGTTGTTTGTTTGCTTTTTGAAGATTTTTCTGTCGCTAGGTAATTGAGGAAACATGTTTTGCTGCTTTTCTTTCTGCTTTTTGTCTCACCGTTTTGGGAAACTTTTTACTTAACCTAGTAGTTTGATAAACCCTCTGCAGTTAATTTCAAGTTTCGAATTATGAATGTGTTTATGTTTCTTTGTTCTTAGGTCTAGTACTTGATGCTTTTAATTCTCGTGACCCAGTAGATAGAATAGTTAGTTTTCATTTCCTAAGTTTAGTAGTTTAAAATTCTCGACCCACTTGTTGCTTGGCAGCAGCCAAACCCTCCCAAAACCCTCCAAATGCATGATAACTCATCCGTCCTCGTGGGATCGATCATTTACTTCCCTATACTAGCCAATAGTGTAGTGGGTTCAGGTTTTTGAAGCAGAAAAGTGTGTGTGCAACGACCGAATTCTGAAGGTTCCACGATCTCCTAGACCCTGTGATCTAGCGAATCTTCTGGACCTAGGGGTTTGATATATATCAATAGCGCACAGCACATTCTTTTATCCACATCACAGCACCTCGCCCACTACCAGCAGGAGCAGCAGCAGGTCGCCGCCCACCCCCAGCAGTAGGTCGCCGCCCACAGCAAGCACGCCAGCGGCCAGGTCGCCCACAGCAGCAGGTCGGCCACTGCCAGGACATCCGCAGCCGGCACGCCCAAAACGAGGACGCCCAAAAGCAACCTCCTCACACTCCAATGAAGCACAGTCAGGCTTATCAACACAAGAGAGCAATATTTAAGTAGTTGATTGGTATATCTGAGCCTTTTTTGCCATCAAACTATATTCTCGGTGATGGTTTTTTACTATAGCTCAATTTGGAAACACTTTGGAAATAGTTTGAACCCTATCTACACTTTGGTTTTTTTGCCATCAAACTTTGGATGTGTCTTTTGGAAACACTTCGGATGTGTTTTGGAAACAATTGTCTTCTATCTACTTTGATTATTACTCTTGTTCTATTACTCGTGTGTGTGTTTGCTTATAATGTAACACAATCACCAAGGAAAGAAAGATAACCACAAACTATGATAACCATAACATAATAGCATCCAAAAGGGTTGAAATCTAGTTTCAAAAGATACATAATAGCATCCAAAAGGGTTCAAATCTACCATCAAAAGCTACATAATGGAGTTACTACATGATGACAAATATTACAACACACAAAAGGAAGATCACGAGCTTCAACTTTATAGTGGTCCTTCTGAAATCTTCAATCATCGATTTCAGAATTTCACAATCTTCAATCCTAGCATTACACTCCTCAAGCTTATCATTGAACTCTTCAATATCCGCCTTCAGTTTCTCTTCCAGAGAAATCGCCTTCAAGTGTGCACATCTCCATCTTTCTTTGAACTCGACTTTTTCTTTCTGCGTCCTCTGAAGTAGAATTTCCCGGCTCAGGGGAGACATCGGTTCAATCCACCGAAAGAATTTGCAGTCATCATGCTACAAAATTAATACAAAACTTCATTGTTCACTCCATGTTGCTGATTATAGAAGGTTACTTGGACGAGCAGAAAATACCTTCCAAGACGGACAACGATAAAATTGTCTTCCCGGATTACTATCAGTCCTCGACATCCGAATCTCAGCCTGAACTCCATGGTTACAGATTACGATTTCACCTTCTGGCCAACAGCCGTTGAAGCTTGAGGTTTGTGAAGAACACGACATTTGAATTTCGACCTGCACGCTATAACGTGAATTATTTTGTCTAAAGATGAACACGACATTTGAATTCGCCTACCTGAGATGGAACGAAGACTCCTGATTCTGAAGATAGAAAGTAAACACCCAAAAACTCAAAAACTCAGAAAATTGATTCGCCTACCTACCTAAGATGGAGCGAAGACTCCTGATTTCGAAGCGAGAGGATGAACGAAGATGGCTGATTTTGAAGTAAGAGGATGAACGATTCCCACTGAATTCTTGGTTGTCCACGCTCGATTTTAGGGTTTAGGAGAGTTGGGTAATGTTTTAAATGTCATTGAGCGTAAAACGGCATCGTTTAAGGGTCCTAAATCCGGTGTCCATGTCATTTTTTCGGTTGTCCACGTTGGACAAGTTCTGTACCGAAAATGTGTTATTCGGGTCGGATTGGGAAAAAGCTAACGATCTAAAAGTTTTTGGTTTTAAAAACCAATCTCATAGTTCATGGGAAAAACCGAAATATAGGGAAAGTTTTTAGTTTTAAAAGCCAAAACCCCAAAAAAGAATAGATTCACAGTAAGGTGACACTTGCACATAAAAAAAGGTAAATATAAATAATGTAAAGGGTTCATTTCTCTTTCAATCATGTCGTGACAAACATGTCTTATCTCATTGTTCATTTAGTATATGAAAGAATTGATATTTTTTTAATTTCATGCATTCGTGATCATACACTTTGCCATCTTTGTACTGGTTGAAAGTGGATGGAGAGATTTACTTAATTTTCATTCGTGGATTCATCTTTTTTCTCTGAATAAATAATAATCTTTTAAAGTTTTATCCTAATATTCATCTTTTGAGATTTTAAATGATACTAAGAATTGGATATGCTTGTTGTTTTGCTATCAATTTGATTATTTGAACTTTGACCGGAATTTTAAAGGTTATTTAGGCCAAATCGCTCAGAAGTATCGACGCCTTTCGCATCCGGGCTTCATCAAGCTAGTCAGAGAAGAGGGGAAATATTGTCATTACATCAACAAACTGAAAGCATTACATCACTCGATAAGGATTTGAAATAAAAAGTGAATGTCGCTACAACCGTTACGAAACTCAAAGATGCCCAAATTCAATGCCAATGAAGGATTGGCAATGGGAATGGAATCAGTGTGACTTTGCTAGACTTGCAGCTATTGATGCTCACTTACCAAGTGACTTGATAGAAAGGCGAGTTATTGGAGGCGACTTTTGAGGGACCAGTGCGTTAGGTCGGGAGACAGAAATACATAATACTATCACACGCTGGCACTTGGGCGATGGCGGGCCAAGGGAATTGAACTAATAAGAAATGGGAGTAGAGTCTTCAAGATTGAGCTCCTCTAATTCTATAAAGGTTTATAAAAGCATAAACATGTGTCAGACATACACATGGATAGTCGGCTACTCCACAAGATCTCGAGTGAGCAAGTCAATTCGCTTGAAGAAAGTCCAGAAATCGAGGAAATCAACACGACACTCAAAGATTGTGATGTCTCCAAAGCTCCCATATATGATGGGTTCAACTTCAAAAATTTCAAGGAACTTTGGCATGATATTGGCGATTGTGACTTTCATCTTCGAGTTCTTAGATTAAGGGAAGTTGTCTAAGAAGATAAACCCCACATGGGCAGCTTTGATTCTAAAAGTGGATGAAGCTATAGATGTCAAAGACTTCCTACAGCTTTGTTTATATTTCACAAA
The DNA here is from genome assembly GCF_004379255.2 of Salvia splendens. NCBI lineage: Eukaryota > Viridiplantae > Streptophyta > Magnoliopsida > Lamiales > Lamiaceae > Salvia > Salvia splendens. The sequence continues at coordinate 24,665,100 of NC_056045.1, forward strand.
TTTTGCCCGCAGGGGCGTAGCGCAGTTGGCAACGGAGGGGCAGATCTTGCTGCAATGAGCCCGGGTTCGAATCCCACTGCTGTCGTGTAGTTGCTTCCATCTCTCAGGCACAAGTGTGAGGCCTTGGGAGATGAGCTTCTGGCAGCCAGTGGGTTAAGGCCTCCGCCTTAACGGGCTACTGCGTACCCTGATTGAACCCCTCACATGATGTCGGGCTTAGGAGTGGGTCGGTACGGTATACCGTACCGACCGTGCCATACCGCATACCGTACCGGAAAGTACGGTATGACAAAATTCAATACCGATACCGTATCAAATTTTCGGTATACCGAATTTTCGGTATACCGAAATTCCGATATACCGGAAATTCGGTATGATATTTTTTGATACCGTTACCATACCGTTATTACGGTATACCGTACCGTGTTTCGGTATACCGTTAAAAAATGGTATACCGAAACACGGTACGGTATACCGTAATAACGGTATGGTAACGATAACGGTATACCGAAAAATAATTGGTTTCTTGATTTGTTCATTTACTGGTTTCTCGATTGTTCATTATTTTTTGCTACCGGTAATTCGTCCATCACTCTATTCAATTTTATATTTTGGTTAGCATGTTATCAAGTATCATATTATATTTATTGTTGCCGATGATGTTGATCTTTAAGTATCTTTTAATATATATTTGTGGATTATTTTGGTTACATATATTCAGAATTTTATCCCATAATCGTGGTTAATGATAAAATGAAGATACTTATTGATTATTTTTGGCTATTTAGACCAATAGTAGTAATAATTGGTCTTCCCCCTAGACTTTAATTTCAATCTATCATTATAAACATGCATACAAATTCTCAAAAATATTAACAAGGCACAGTCTTTCTTTGATTTGAATAAATTTTTAAAATACTAGCAAATAATATTTTTTTAATGTGAAAATACTAAAATTCAACATATATCAAAATTTGGCTCATTTGTTGGTTATGATGAGTATATTTTAAAGTTAAGGGTTTAGGATTTAGGTTTCAAGGTTTGGGTTTTTAGTGTATAGGGTCGCTATATTGCAATGAAATGAATCTCGACTAGAAAGTGTCTCACCAGTGCAATATTAAATTATTGCAACGTAAACTTGCTCCTACAGTTATAACTCAACGGTTAATTCATATTTTCACAGATTTAAAATGCTTTTTAATTTTAAGTCTGATATTTAAATGTCAAGACAGTTTATTAAAATGTCAACACAAATATGTGGTGAAATTTTAATGTGATCGTATTGACATTTTTAAGAAAAAGGTAGCATTTAAACACACTCTTGTGTCTATGTGGGGTTAATGTGATTGAAAAAGTATAATCCAAAGTAAGAGGATGTCGAATATTCTTTTGTTTATCTTCACAACTTTTATTTCGCAAAATGAAATAAATATGAAGAAATTAAAATGACTCGTGCATCGCACGGGCGTGACACTAGTTAGTAATTTAAATTGGACATTTATTTCTCTTTAAGAATTAAGAATGACTGATCAGTATCCTATTTATTCATCCTTCAATTTAAGTAGTATATAAAATAAGATAACATACAATGAATTAAACACTAATTAAACGATTTGATTCATTTTCAGCTACACATATTTTTAATTGACATTTTATGAAGTGGGACGAAGAATAAAACAAAAATTTTAATTACTTTGTATATTTGGAATATGACATTACACAAAGAATCATATACTAAATGGTGTGAGTTAATACAAATTCTTTCAAATGTGCTCTGTTGAAACATATTCCCGATATCGTATTTCCAATCTTCTTTCGGTGTTATGTGCTATTGTGTTTATTATATTTAATAGGATGAGTTGATAAAAAAATAATTCAGGTTAATTTTGAATTTGTTTGAATAAATTATCATTTGAATGTTTAATTTTATTGTATTAATTGATGTATTAATTTTTTTTAATATAATATATATATAAATGTAATATATATATTACAACATATTTAATATTAATATATATATATATATATATATATAATAATCTATCGGTATACCGGTATACCGTGGTATACCGGTATACCGTGGTATACCGGTATACCGTGGATTCGGTATACCGCGGTATAGAAAAATTGATACTGTTACCGTACCGAAACACTGCGGTACGGTATCATACCGTACCGGAAACTGCGGTATACCGAAAAATCGGTATTTTCGGTATTTTTCCGGTACGATAAGTCTGATATTACGGTATTTCGATATAATTTCCCACCCCTAGTCGGGCTGGAGTGTGGGGGCCGCCAAGGCGACGGAATCGCCTTTTTTGCTGCAATGATTGAAAACATTTACAAGATCATTATTATTCCCTCCGTCCCCAAAGAATATGCACTTTGGGTTCGGCACAGATTTTAATGCAAATTGGTAAAGTAAGAGAGATGTAGAGAGAAAAAGTAATTAAAGTATTGTTAGTGGAGAATTGGTCTCACCTCAATAAAGAGAAAAGAGTTTCTAAAATTAGAAAGTGCATATTCTTGTGGGACGGAGGAAGTAGTATTTTGGTCAAGAGACTTGCCAAAGTTATGCCAGATCTAATTGGAGAAATACAATCCGCTTTCATCAAGAACAAACAAATAATTGATAGGGCTTTGATTGCAAACGAAGTGATTTGGTGACTGAAGAAGGCTAAACAGAATGGGGCAATACTTAAACTAGATTTTCAAAAGGTACACAACACAATTCAATGGGACTTTCTTAAGGAGACACTAGTGAGCATGGGGCACATTTTGGGGACATTTTGCAAATTTCAAGAGGTTTAGCCCTAAAGAACAAACTCATTTGGGAAATGGGAGTTTGAGAGAATGAGAACTGAAGTTGGATTTTAAGTGGAGGAGAAACCTTTTGGCTTAGGAGGAGGAATTGGCTGGGGATTTTTTTCTAGCTGTGAATCGCTTTGTTTTGCAAGAAAACAAGAGGGGTGAAAGAGTGTGGCCGAGCATTAAATCAAATGTTTCTCTTCATCTAATTTTGCAGGTTACTTAGATGTCTCGACAACACGAGCATGATGGCAAAACAATGATGCCTTGCTTGGAAAAACAGGTTGCCCCACTACGACCAATACTATATGTCTGGTCCTTCGGGAAAGACTCATCACCTAAATTAGAATTCACATATTTTGTATTCTAGGAATTGAAGGTGATAAGTTTATGCAGTGTGCTATGCAAAGAAGATCTGGAGACTTGGAGAGTATAATCTCTAACTGCACATTAATGTGTATCTAAATATAAATTTAATTTTTCTTAATTATCTACTCAAAATAATACTCCCTCCTTCCCAATTAATTTCAGTCATTTCATTAAAAAAAACATCCAATCACTTTTATTTTATTTCATAATCTACTTTATCCTCTCTTTATTTTTCCTACTTTAATCTTCTCTCCTACTTTTCATCATAATTTCTTAATCTCTATGCCTAAAAATTTATCTCAATTTAGTTGGGAGGGAGGGAATAGTATACATAAATAACTCACTAATTATGACAAAAAAAAAAACATAAAGTTACTATCATCTCGATATATTATGTAGGAAAATCACTTCCCAAGAGACATGGAAAAATTAATTTAGAAGCTTCAGACTGTACTAACATAGGGACATAAGCTCTTCTCCTTCCAAAAATGTTTTCCGGTAAAAATCCGACACACCCTCTCCTCTTCTTCCTCACTCTCTCTCTCCTCACCCTCTACGCCCTCCACCACCGCCACCGCCACCCCATCTCCTCTCCCTCCTCCCCCGCCGCCAGCCTATTCCTCTCCTCCGGCAGCAACTCCACCGTCGCCGCCTACCTCCGGCAACTCACCCTACACCCCCACCTCGCCGGCACCCCCCTCTCCCTCTCCACCGCCCTCTACGTCCTCAATCATTTCCGCTCCCTCGGCCTCCCCGCCCACACCTCCAACTTCTCCGCCCTCCTCTCCTACCCTTCCCACTCCTCCCTCTCCGCGCATTTCACCAACGGCTCCATCTTCAACTTTACCCTCTCCGAGCCCGCCCGAAACGACGTCGTCCCGCCCTACCACGCCTACTCCCCCTCCGGCGCGGCCCACGCCCCTGCCGTGTTCCTCAACTGCGGCAGGGAGCGGGACTACCTCGCCCTCGCGGCGAGCGGCGTCGACGTCAGGGGATGCGTGGGGCTGCTGCGGCGCGGGTGCGGGCTGTCGCGGCACGAGGCGGTGGCGAATGCGGCAGCGCTTGGGGTGGCGGCGGTGCTGATGTACACGGAGGGGGGGTTTAAGGAAGGGGTGGAGAGGGGCACTGTTATGGAGGGTTTGGGGGACCCACTCAGCCCCGGCGGGGAGAGGCTTGAGGAGGGTGATCCGAGGGTGGTAAGGAGGTTTCCTGGTGTGCCGTCGATGCCGGTGTCGGAGGCGGCGGCGGAGAGGATTTTGGGGTCGCTGGAGGGGGCGAGGATGCCCCTTGAGTGGAGGGAGAGTTTTGGGACTGGAAGTAGAAGGTTTTGGGGTGTGGGACCCGGACCGACCATGCTCAATTTTACATACCAGGTTAATTCATTTAGGAGTCGTTTGATAGCCCATGGAGGATAAAAATGGCCCAGTTAATAATCAAGGAATAGAGGGCCCGTAGGCCCATATTTGTTATTGCTAACAACCGTTTGATAGGCAAGATATATTGCCTACTTATTCTTTTGTCAATTGTTTGATACATATTGAATATAGATTCTCAGTACCCAAAAACACAACTCATCTCCCTCTCTTTTTTCCCTCCCTCCCTCTTTTTTTCCCTCTTTTTTTTTCGTAGGGTAGCTTAAAGGGTCTTTATAAACAGAATTTGGAAAGTTCTTGGGTATTGGTGTTTGGAACTTGGAAGGTAACGATTCCTTACCCATTTCAACAATGATGTTCCAATTTTGTGTGTACCATCCCTTTTTGTGCTGATTTTAGGTGTGTGCCTTTGTCAATCCTTGTGTGAAATTTTGGAATTTATTTGTGTTCTAATTTTTGTTTGGCCTGTGAAAGGGTGTTGGTACAGTCCGATTTATGCGGTTGCCTAATTATTCCCACAATTATTCTCAAGCTGATTTTCATTCATTTGATACCCTTGGAAGGTAATTATTCCCTCAATTTTGCTAAAGCTATCTAAATGTTCTCATTTTTGTTTGCAATTGTGTGTGTTGGCGAAGATGTGAAATTTTGCAATTTTTTCAATGGTGCATGCTTGGCTGTGATTGTAGAGTATAGATTGTTAACAATTTCTTTATTTAGATAAACGTACAATGACTGATTACCGTCGTGGCAAAGCAGTCATGGAATCAGTTCTCGCTGATCATGGTATGTCTGTGAGTTCTTTATATAGTTTTGTGTTTAGTTCCCAAATGTTTCACACGGTCTTTGGTGTATGTATCTCTAATTCAGGAACTAGCAATGTCCCTCGTCCCAAACAACCCAAAGGCGACAGGAGTAGGCGCATGTGGAGCGACCGAGAGGAAGAGGTCCTACTTGTGGCCTTAAAGGAGCTTGTTGCACATGGGTGGAAGTCCGACAACGGATTTCGGGGTGGGTACCTTAAGCGGCTGGAGGACGCAATGCGTAGGGAGTTCCCTACAACAGATATTAAGGGCACCCCCAACATTTCATCTAAGCTCTCTGCATGGAAAAAAAACTACTCCACTTTGCAGACTATACTTTCACTGAGTGGTGTCGGCTTCAATCTCAATGAAGACCATAAAATTGACTGTGATGATGAGCAATGGGCTCACATTGTGAAGGTATTCAACATTCTAATTCCATCTAAGTGAAGCTATCAGATGTTCGTTTGTGTGTTGACAGTTATGTTGGGAATGCTATTTTTTCAGGTTGATGCTAATGCAAAGCTTATGCGAAACAAATCGTGGCCATATTTGGATGCATGGAAGGAAATTTTTGGCAAGGACAGAGCCAATGGGGCAGCTGCTGAGGACATACTCGATGCAATAAATGACATGTGTTCGCAAGAGAACCTCATGGGGATTGGTTCGAGCAACAACTATAGTTCTACTGAATTCTTCCCGACCAGCCAAGTCCCTGATGCTTCATCACCCCATGGGGAATCTGACAGTGTTTTCAGTACTCCGCGTGCGACTCCGCGTGAGACTCCCACTAATAAGGTTCAAAGCAAAAAACGCAAGGTAATGTCTGAGCTTAATGGCATGGTGGAGATGCTTGCAAAAATGCACACTGCTACTAATGAGCGTCTTGAGCTCTTAGCATCTCGTATTGGATACGAATTCGATCTCACTAAGGCACGGAAGGAAGTGTTTGATCTTGTTGGTGTTATACCAGGGCTGACAATTAGGCAACAATTCATGGCATGTGGGTTCATACTACACAAAGTGGAGCGTCTGGACTTCTTTATGTCTCTGCCTGCTGCTGCAAAACAGGAGTATGTGATGATGGCTTTGGAGGATAACCCACCGAACTGAATGTTGGAATGTTGAACTACTTAGCAACTTTATCTATTTTGACAAAAGGGCTGCCTGTATGGCTTTAGATCCTTCTTCGTGGATTAGAAACGTTATCTATTTTGACAAAAGGGCTGCCTGGATGGCTTTAGATCCCTCTTCATGGAAGTTTAGCTCTTTTAAGCATGTTGAGAAGGGTATGGTGGTTTTTGTAGATAAGGGTATGGTGGTTTTTGTAAAATGCTATGTAAATATTATGGTATATATAGCATCTATGCTTTTGTGTAGCTCTCTTATACAAATATGATTGATGCAAAGCAGAGAATACCAGCCTTCATATTGGTACTTACATCCAAACTACATTCATAATATATACAACACACATCCAAGCAGCGTTAATAACATATATAGCACATCCCAGCAACTAGCCAAAAAACAAAACATAAGTAGATGATATGCTATAGAGAAGTAAAAGCACTGACTTTCTTGAGATGCAAACAAAAACCATCCACCTAGGTTCAGGGATCCAGATTCGCCCTCCACCTAGGTTCAGGGATCCAGATTCGCCCTCCTCTAATATTACAGCCACTGATGCTTCAACTGTCTCAGTACGAGTCTCCATTTTACTGAAGCTAGAAATGACAAAAAAACCTTAAAAACAACTCAAATTCCTTTTGAACTACTACTGACAAAAATATCTGTTACATAACTATCAAAAATATATTTACTACTTATTTCGTTATTTAATTCAGAACCAATCCAAATTTTTACCTCAGATTCAGGAGGATTGCAACAGATATGTTTGTGTGTATGCAGTGCTAGGCAGATATCCAATGCCGCAAAAGACCTGTCACAGCAAATTCGGTCAGTTTCAACAATGAAAAGAAGAATTCATGTGGGGTCAGAATCTGCAGAAGAATGAGAAACACAACAATTGCCCGAAATTGGTTTGCCTTGTTATTGGGTGTCGTTGCAATGGCACCCAACAAAACTCTATTCCCCAAGCTACACCGGTGTACAAATCGCCTCCCAAATCGACGACTTGAACTACTCACAACAAAAAACAGAGATGCACAATTGAATTTGAAGCTAGGGTTTGAGAGCAAATGAACGCAAAAATGGCTTCTGTGGGAAGATTTGAGAAACCACAAGTGGAATAATGAAATTTGCGTGCCTTTTTGTGGGTTGCCTAATTGATGCAGCTTTTTTATCTAAAAAAACAGCCCAAGATAATAATCTGTGCATTTGTGGCTCTATCAGCGGGCCTATGCGGGCCAAAGTATAAAAACGGGCTAATATGGTGGCCCAACAAAGGTATCAAATGGACGAAAATAACTACACACTAATCTATTTCTTGGCTTTGCAAGCTATCAAACGAGTCCTTATTGCTTTTGTTTGCTATCCAAACGCGGAAACGAATTTTTGATAGTACTTAATAGTATTTAGTTTGAGATTAGGTTGCTATGATTTTAAGAGCATCCACAACCGTGCTCTTGCCAGCGGCACGGTTGTGGGCCCGGGCGGTACTATTCATGCATGCTCTCTGGCAAGAGCACAATACCCACAACTGTGCTCTTCCGCAAGGACGAGCACAATTAATATAAAATTCAATTAAACAAAAACATTTCCATAATATTAAAATTCATTTAAAAACCACAATAAATATTACAAATTACAAATAAAATTAAAAATTACATAATTAAACTCCTAAAAATTAAAAATTATATAATTAAACTCATAAAAATTGAGATTTAGAGAGTTGTTTAGTATAGTGTCATTTTTTGTGTTTGAAATGAGAGTATTTATAGATGAAAGTATGATTTTTGGGGTAAAAATAATGAAAAAAAATAAATTAAAAGTGTGGAAAAAATGGATATATTTTATTAGGAAGTGAGAAAATATTTTTTTTATTAATTTTGAATTTTTCAGATTTTTTCGATTTTATTAAAAAAATAATAATAAAAAATGATAAATCAACGGGCCAATCAGAAGCTGCCACGTCGCCACCTCGTGCTCTTGTCGCTGGCACGGACGTGCTCTTAGCTAAGAGCACCACCCTGCCAGCGGCAGGACGCATCAACGGCCGAGCTCCGTCCTTGCCAGCGGCAAGGACGGCGGTGAGCATGCTGCTCACCGCTGCGGATGGTCTAAGGTTGACTTTACGTGACAAAAATATGGACTATGTTTTATATGATGAATCAAGTTTTATAAGGGAGTAGACAGTCGGCAATCATACTTTATACTACATGTTGGGAAATAGATTCTTGCTTGAACTAGCTTGTTTTATCCATTTTGGAATATTTTATTTTTGTTTTATTGTGTTGGCTGGTTTGGTAGATTATTCATGTTATGGCTAGTTAAGATAACGGCCGTGATGTACATTATGTTTGGTGCAATTAATAGAATATCATGATAAATTTGTTTAGACTTAAATACCCTCAATAATATATGTATGTACAAATTGAGAGTAGAAAAAATGGAGGTTAACTAAGTAATTTTATTCCACTATCTTGGTTTGATTTCCAAAGATTTTAGTGTAACCAACCAAAGTTGTGGATTAATTTTGTAGATTGAAACATGGGTTTTAAGGCGGGCTTCTCTGGATCATAAAATTAACACAGACTATTTACTAAGACTAATATGAGCACCAAACGTATGATTAAAGCTAGATGAGAGCTTGTAACTTAGTCTAACATAGCTACCAAACGTCCCCTAGTATCATGCAACTTAGTTTTCTTATAAAAATTCGTTAAGTTTTACTAATAATTCTTTTGATCCGAAAAGTGAAGAGCATTATGGAACTATTGTCTGCAGGGTGAGCAGAAGAAGGAAACCATCCACAATGTATTTGCAGTGATAAAGGGATCGGAGGAAGCTGATCGATACGTGCTCCTAGGAAACCATCGAGATGCTTGGACTTACGGCGCTGTTGACCCTAACAGCGGCACTGCTGCTCTACTTGACATTGCTCGTCGCTTTTCTCTTCTCATGCGATCAGGTTGGAGTCCTAGACGAACCATCATTCTTTGCAGCTGGGATGCCGAAGAATTTGGAATGGTAGGTAATGTACTGTCACTGTGAAGAATGGCTTAACCTGCACAGGTTTAATATTAGAAGAGTTTCCTCTTCTTCGTCTGCCTTGTAGAGCCGTAGCCCTTCATGTTGTTGTTTCTGTTTTTATGTCTGTTTGTGTAATCTAGCATTTGAGTGATTCAACCTTGCCTGGTTTACCTAATTTTATGTTGGTTTCCAGATTGGATCCACCGAGTGGGTAGAGCAAAACCTTCTGAATCTTGGCTCGAAAGCAGTGGCCTATTTTAATGTGGACTGTGCAGTGCAAGGGCCTGGTTTGTTCGTTAGTGCTACTCCTCAGCTCGATGATCTTTTCGTTGAAGTAACAAAGCAGGTAAACTTGAGGATAAGATTAAGTGTTTGAAGGGTTACACGATCAAATTTGTTTGTTAAGTCGTCTAATATTATCTTCTGCAAACGTCGTTGACATGCCTGCAACAGGTTAAAGATCCGGATTCGGAGAATGAGTATGTGTATGAAAGATGGGTAGCTGCCAACAGAGGTGTTAATGTGAGTATGTGTTTCTCATTTTGTCATTATCTATTACTCTTATTGCATCCATCTTTAGGGCTCATTGCATTAAGCTAGCCCAATCTCTTGAAACTGGAACGATGTTAGCTTTATTAAAATCCTAGTATTTTGCATGGATTGGAAGTCGAGGCGTGGATAACCACTTCTCGGCTTTTTGTTGTCACTCTTCTTACTTGTGTTTGTTGGCAGCAGATTCAGAGACTGAGTAGAGTTGATTCAGATTTCGCTCCATTTTTGCAGCATGCCGGGGTTGCTTCTATTGATTTATATTTTGGAATAGGTATTATTTACATATCTTGTGTTTTCCTCATTTCAAGCGCTGATTGACAGGAAATAGAGTAAAACTTGATATGCATCCATCAATCTTTGGATTTTTTTGCAGATTTTCCAGCTTATCACACTGCATTCGACTCGTATGATTGGATGATGAATTTTGGAGACCCCTTGTTTCATCGGCACGTGACAGGTTTGCTGCTATCTGCTTCAAACTGCTGTTTCTTTCAGTAGTTCGCCTTGCTCAACATCTCACAGTTATTTTCTTCGACTTCAGTGGCAGGAATATGGGGGCTCGTCGCTCTTCGACTGGCTGATGATCCGATCCTGCCTTTCAACTACATTTCTTATGCTACTGAATTGCAGGTAGAAGAATATTTCACTCATTTACATGTCACTGGAGCTCGTACCATTACACAATTTGGCACAACATATTCGTGTGACCTGTTAAACACCCAAGCTCATTATATTCAGTGACATGTTTGTAATTTTTTCGATGTTTAATAGTGTTTGGGTTCAGATCATGACCCGTCTGACGGATCATGATCTGAACCCAAACAAACGGATCTTAACAAGGCTTGCCTCGACTATTATAGGATTTTCGATTGTGGCGTTTTACTAATTTGGCTGCCTTGCAGAAGTATAAAAATGTTCTGAGCACTATGTTGGGAGAATCCATCTCTCTGGATCCTATCACTGCTGCCATCCAAGAATTCACAACGGCTGCATACGAAACTGATGAAGAAATCAAGGTCCGAGTATTCTCCATCTATGAACAAAAGTTGTGCTAACGAGACTCTGTTTCCAAAAGCAAAATGGATAGACAATACGTTGATTGCATCCTTGTTTTTCTTGTGAATTTTAACTGTAGAAACTGAGGGTGGATGGAAGCAAGGATGTATCGACACTACTGAGGAGGGGCGCTCTAAATGATCGACTGATGCTTGCAGAAAGAGGCTTCTTAGATCCGGAGGGACTCCCCGGAAGGCAATGGTTGAAGCACCTGGCAAGTACATTCTTTGAATCGAAAGTTAGTTGCTTGGGGCAAGACTCGTATCAGTATCACACGGTCTAACGGGTCCATGCCCGAGTCAAATCAATATATCCATACTACAGTAGTGTGCCAAAAATGCAAGTAAACGGTTGATAGTCGATAGGTACTTGTATCCTGAGCTGAGTGGATGTTTATCGAATGCAGATTTATGGGCCTTGTGGGGATACGGAAAGCAAAATCGAGTTCTTTCCTGGAATAGCGGATGGCATATCTGAACATCGGAAGAGGGGAGGGGAGGAGGCGAAGATTAGGCACGAGATCTGGAGAGTCTCGAGGGCCATCCAGAGAGCAGCCTCGGCTTTGAGAGGTGAACTCACATGAAACACTCAGATATGAAAGGGAGAAGTACATCTAACTCCTTTACTTGTATTTTAGCATGATCAAAGGAATACAAGAGAGTTAAAATGGGAAAGTAAAAACTGAATAATGGCATCTGTTTCTTCCTATAAATGTGTAAATACGCCCCTCACATTTGTACCAAAGTGTTTGTATGTTCGCATACTATTTTTCACCATTTATAGTAGACGTCTTGGATTTGCTCCTCCTCCCTTAAATATCCATAACATTTTTAGATAATATGCATTATGCAATCAAGATGTTTAGCTTTGTCGAACATGAGAAGATGAACATTAAAGAGCATGGTGTTTTTTCTACAGGATGACATTACTTTCCCTAGCTGTTAGTTGTCAACCTATATCTGCATTTCCCTACCTATGTACAACGACTACTTTAATTTACAAGAGTTGCCTTCTTACGAAGTCCCACTCATAATCAAGATTTTGTGCATCTTAGCCTGCCATGTTTGATATGATGGCCTATATAAGAAGGGAAATGAATTCACTTTAGTGGCAGCGAGTTGCCATGAACTCAAAATTTTTTTTATCTATATTAGATTATAAACAAACATAATTATTAGTTTTACATATTTATCTCCCACTTCATACAGATAACAGAAGATACAGTCAACATGGAAGGGTATGTTCGAATCCAAATCAAATTTGAGATGCATTAGACAAATGTAAGCCTAACTATACTCACTTTACAACCCAATTTGGCAAATACTATATCTCTTAACGTTAAATTACATGGTGACAAGGTAAAATTTTCCAACTGCTACTTAAAAACAAGTAAATTGGGGGAAGATGAGAAAGTCTGAGAACAACCAACCACAAACAAAAAAACATACATATATAGCAGTGGAGGCTCCGCTTCTCATCCGAGTCAAGAAGAGAAGGTAGTAATAGTAGTAGTAATAATATTTTTTACCAAAAAGACCAGCAGATCACTTGGTGAAGCCACAGCAGGGGAAACCGGCAATGTGCTTTGACCAACTTTTCGCATTGCATTGTCTGTCTTCATATCCATGCTTGAAGATTTTAAAACTTAGTCATTTTGGCATCAATGTCGGTGGAATTTAAGCTTATAGCAGGGATCGAACTTAATTGTATATTTTTATTGGCTTCTCAAATGTGTGGCGATTCTGCAATGATTTCAAAAGCCAAAAAGAAATATAAAACAATATTATGAACCATCTGCAGGTAATACATGTATAACATGAAATGTACTGGGTCCCAACTCAAAAGTCTAGCTATATTTATAATGAAGTAAGTGATGGGAATGTCCAAGAATATTACCTGGCTTGCATTATAAGACCTTTTGGGGGTGGTGTCTGAGTGCTCTAACCCCAGGTACTGCTCCCAGGCACCATATACATCTCTTCTCTGGAAGGTACGGGCAGAAATTTGTCAGTACTTGTAACATTGAGAATACTTGCATAGCATGAACAAAACCAATATTTAACCAGAAACACAAATGATTTGAAAAGCAAAACAAGACCTGAAAACGGGTTGACACAATGTCGGAGTCCTCTAGATACTCTGGGCGTCCCAATGATAAAAAGGCAAACTTCCACTGAAAATTTAAGAAGATACCCGAAACAGTTAAAAACCCCTGATCTCCTAGTACTAACCAAAACTTTTGGCAAAGTGGACATGTTAGTTTGACAATTGACAGTGAATGGCAGTACCTTAGAAAACTCCTCATCTGGGACCTGCAATTTCTTTTGAATTCGTGCTTTCACCTCTGCTAATGTCTCTCCTTCGTGGATGACCAAAAAGAATGGTTCCCCGAAATTCTGAACTTGCTGTTTGACCACACACCAAAAATATTTAGGTTAACACATAAATGTTTATTATATTATGCACGGTAAATCCTGTATATATAGTACCACTTGATTCTGTGCAGTCTCCTTTGTGAAATGGTAAACATGAATCAATCGATTATTCTGCCCCAAGTTCTTTTCTTCTTCTGGAATCTAACATAGAGCAAGAAAACCATGTAAGTGTGATATGATAATTCAGCATGGATTACCATTTTCCACAAGATATGTTAAAATATAGTTATGTTGTTTATTTTTCGGATTGCCACAGCACATCCGGCTTTCATTAATTTGATAATCATTTACTACTTTGATACATTAGGCTTTGTTCAAAGTTCAAACCATATAAGAGTGTAAGGAAATACAGCAGTGTCAACAACATAAAATACCTCCTCTGCCCGTAATGTCCAGTATTGATCGTTTATATTCTCAATCTTCTCATGGGTAGGGAAAATCTGTAAAATGAAGAGAGCAGCATGTGAATTATGAGACTAAGACACAAACACTGTCTTGTAATCTGACATTGCAAGTAATAACATTGGAAAAGTTGGGAACAGAACATCAATGACATAAATTTCTGGTCAAGTGATCCAGGCAGGAATTGCAGAAACCAAGCAAGGATCAAGTCAGAAAACAAAAACAACAATCTCGACATCTTGTTCTAACTTCTAACCAAAATTATCACACAGGATAATGAAACACAAATTCCTCATCAAACAGAAATAATACTAGAATGAAAACAAAGTAATATTCCAAACAGGATTTTGCAAACATCAAAAGATCATAATGTCACAGCAGTTCTGTTCAAAAAAAAAGAATGTTACAGTAGAGAACATTACCTTGTATATCTTGTGATAGAAAACTTCAAGCAGCCTAAGTTCAGCATTTGGCTGAGATAACTCTACCTATCATTAGATGAGAAGGACGTCAGATATTGTCAAGCTGTGATTCGATATTCTCACTTCCTTATACATTTTTCTTGGGTCAGTGAACACCAAGGGAACATGCTTAAAAATATTAAACAAAAACACTTGAGATAGAAATGAAGGTATTAACATCGAATCAGTTTCATGACCAGTAAAATTAAAGGTTTGCCCCTAACTTTCTCCTCAATGGGGCATATATTGAACACATAAACAGCTCCATGTTTTCATAATTGACTACAACTTGCAGAGGATCAAGCTTACCTTTGTTTTAATTTCATTGAGCACATCTCCGACAGTACTTGGTTTAGGCAGCCTAATGTTGAGGATTGTAGCCTGAGAAAGACCATAAGACACATGTCAACGATTTATAGAATTCAGTTCAACACAAATACTCAAGGGCAGAGCAGTTGTAGCACCTCATCCTTTGTTGCATGATGGAATGCAACCTTTAGAGTTTTCAGGCACTGCAACTCTGGAAGAGGGATGTCCAGGACTTCATAGTAGAGTATATCCGATATCTATCACAAGTCACCAAATTATCTGTGATCAGTAATTCTTTTGCACAACACTCGATACAAAGGATGCTTGCTCACTCTCCACTCACAGTCACAGTTGTCCCATGCATAAGCTAAAATTAGACCCACCTGATTGTAGTGGATAAGCATGTCTATCAAATGATCAACTGATCGATATTTGATAGGGTTGGGCTTTGCTTGCTGAGAGTAGCAATTGTGAGGAGTAAGTCGGATTTTAGAAGGATCATCCAAGCTAAGGTGCTGGGCTACTCTTTCCACAACATCATCATAAGTGTGGTTCTTTGCCCTGTACATAAAGCCAGAAATGGTATCACACACTTTTCCCAAAAAGGGTTCTGACAAATTAAAATGCCACAGAGTCGATAAGTAGTGATATCAATAGCACTCACAACTCCAGACAAAATTCATCTTCCTTGGGCCTCTCTAAAGCTCGAAAGTGGACAATCTGCAAGAGTCAAAAAGTGAAAATACTAGTTACACACAAGAACTTCCAGGACTAGCCTTTTGCACATGTACAAAAGTTTCAGTAAAAAGTCCCATAGAAAATGGAGAAAAAGTATCCACCCCGAAAAGAGGTGGAGTTGAGAGTTGGCATAACAAGATAGTAAAATGAAGTTTAGCCAGATGCAGATGGAAGTTTAGTCAGAACACATTGCATGAATTATTTCTTTAAGACAAACCCCCAAAACTCATAAGAGGGCAGGGGGGAGTAATATCAACCTGGCGATTTTTCACATATTCCAAATACGAAGGAACATCAGGAAATCGAACTTGCACATCAGTTTCAGGGGGTGGACTTTTCTGGAAGCAGATAATGTCTCCATCTTCAATCTGTGTGTGCATGTGTGTGAGTGAAAAAGAGTCAGCATATGGAACACAAAGAGACACAGAAATTATTTACAGAAAATACCTGACTGAATCGAAATGAAGCGAGTTTATCAAGACGCTCACACATAACAGATGGCTCAAATTTGATTTCCTGTAGACATTGGAATAAATGTTCCACGAATTTTAAATCAAGAAAAGTACATGTTTGTCTTGTATTTATGTGTAACATCTTGTTGTCCAACAGAACAATCCCGATGTGGACTATGGCATAGTCATAGAGACAAGTCATACCTCAAAAAGTTCAATTTCTTGATCAGGAGCAAACCCAGCTAACTCATTTAGCTTCGTTAGGATCTCAATAGGCTTGCCATTACTTTTTACAAAAAGCCTCCCAGCGTATCTACAAAAAAGAAAATGATTCAATGACAATTAGCCGGCAAAATTCATAAAAGTTAAAATGGACTGCGTTCTCATTGTGGGTGATGTACCGGAGCTCTTCTTTTTGAGGATCATAGAGTTTAAAGAATAGCAATATGTCTTCCTTAATCTTTTCTGGAGGGGGAACTAGTTGTAAATCCTAAAATTTGAAAACAGTTAACACACATTGAATAGGATAAATGAAATTTCCTCAATGTGCCCATACACAAGTAAGTAGTAATACTATATCTATATTGGCAAATATATACCGGTCCATGCTCCACTTCCAAGAACAACTTTAACTCTGCATTATGGGCTTTATTTGATACTTCCCGCAGCGTTCCTACCTGCAAAACATAAGCATGAACAATAAAATAAAACAAAATAACATAACATAAGGAAAAGATTGGCTGCTGGTTTTAAGCATTCTGAGTCACAGGAGTAAAGAAGCAACAATCAAATAAACACACAAAACAAAACTTCCTTATTCTGCGTAACCAATTCATGTAGGCCACTAATAGCGGGGGGGTGCATTTTCACCATAAAAGAGTGCCTAATTACTTGATGTTTCATTGATCAAAATGGGAACATTTATTAAAAATTAAAATTGAAATTAAAAACTAAACAAAGGACCAATTATTTTAACAACTGCATCGTCTAATGTGAGAAAACTGGTAAACATTTATTGCCTCAACCCCCAAACACACAAAGAAAAAGAAGCAAAGAACAAAAGGAATTAACAAAGAGATAGGCAAAATAAAACAATCAATGCTTCAACAAATGTAACTGACATAAGGCTTGCCAATAACAGCAACACAAAGAAAATAGAAGTGAAGTAGATCTATGATGGTAACCCATTTAAAAGTAGGTACATGCTACACTTTTGTGATATTTTAGGTTTTGAGAAATGCTATTGAAGAGTGCCCCAAACACCATCAAAATGGGAACTACCGAACTATGCATATAAATAATATACATATCAGCAACATAGCACACATGTTACCGTTTGAGCTTCCTCCTGGGTTGTCAATGGTCGGTTTGGGCGGTAAGTATGGTTTTGTCTTTTTGCCCAAATCCAAAAGCGCTGAAATTGAACTGGTATACCAAGTTCTTTGGCAACCTCTTCCTTCAAAAATAAGCATAGGCATAAGCGAGAATTGTACTTTAACATGAAAAATGAAAACTGCTTTAAGTCAGGATGAATCAAAAGAAAAAAAGGAAAGAGATCATGGACACATGCTCAGAGTCAGAAATGCCAAAATGCGTGTTGCAGTAATAGAACCAAAATATGATGCAGAAGAGTAATAATAAGTATGGATATGAAGCATCACAAGAGTGAACCCAGGATTTTTGGGAAAAATAAGTCTGTCTAGTTTTAAATTGTCCCTATGGACAAGAAAAAGAGAGTGATTCATTAATAATAGCTTACTTCATTAACAGGCGTGTTCCAAATTAATGTTCTTCTATCTCCCTTATAATAAAGGTTAAGGTTTGCACTTGCATTCCTTAGAACCGATTGGCATCATTATGATTAACTTCATGCATGACTTAATTGATGAGGCATACTGCTTGCAAACATGATCCGTCTCACAACTTATCTCCACTATGTCTCATCTTAGGCAAGTAAGAATTAACATCATTCTATCCAATCAACCCCACCTGCCATCGCCAAATTTAGACCAGAAAGACATCAACTCTAAGAAGTAACAAATGATCCCACTTTTTGCATAATTACATCATTTCTCGGTCTTGGTTTACTGAAAGACTAATAGGATCACTACAACGACCAGACCATCCATAATTAAAATGCTTCACTTCCTCCAACAAAGTCTTATTAACAAATAACAAGCATACAAGTTATCACATAATTATACTAAATTTCAGCACACAACAAACTTCATTTAAGATAATAACCATTTAACTAATTTTAAGCAAAACAGAAAGTACCTTGAAAAGGTTAAAAGGCAACTGTTTCTGGATTCGGAAATTACGGACTTTATCATGATCAACAAGGTCAAAATAGATATCCTTTCCAATCTGTTCCCTCAGGTCCTCATCTCGAGCAACCTACATTTGAGATGAGTTGCTTCAGAAATCCATTTCAAGAAATATGGTCAATTGTACATGAGAAAGTCTGTCGAGAAAAATAACCTTTATAATTGTGTAAAGGTGAGCCTGTGCTTTGTATCTTCTCTTATCTTCTTTTTCTTCTTGTTCTTTTTTCAGCCTTATCTGGTTTAGGTAGGGAATGTCAAGTTTCAGGTAAGAACGTGAACAATTACACTTAATGCGGATGTACAGAACATGAAATTACCCTAAGATGCTCAGCAATGTCCTTCTCATCCACATCACAGATTATTTTATCCTTGTCACTCACTCGTATATACACAAGCATGTATGCATTCGAGTATTTGGTGAATTTGAAAGGAGTGTTATTGTAACCAGGATTTGTCTGTGGCAACTGCAGCATAAATGAACATAAGCACCACTATAAAATAGAAAGTTCTAGAGGGTGGAAATCAAAAGATAGACATATCACCTCCTCCTCACCACCATACTGCTCTTCAAGTGCCCTTTTCACATCTTCTTTGGTGACCCTCTCATCATCAAATTTGTACCTGAAAAATGAGCCATAACCTCATATAGTTGGCAAGGGTGGAAAGTAAACCATCAGAAAGCAGCACAAAAGTGCATATGCAATGGCAAGATGAGATTGAGACAATAAGGCACGACTGAATAAACTCATCCAACATAACATATAATTGCATGTCTTAATTCAATCACCATCATAATGAAACAGGCAAGCTCGAATTCTTTCAATCTCCACGTCTAAATAAGTGTAAATATCTGAAGGGAAGAAAGAGAAAGGGATAACAGATTCTTTAAAAGTACTTAGACCTACCATTGATCAGTAAGAGTTGGCCTGATGAAGGCATAATAATGTCCACCGTGTACCCCACCACTGTGAACCAAGACACTGTTGAAAAGGAAACAAGCATCCTCATATCAGCTTCAGTTAGAAGGTATTTCAGAAGAGCATGTGAGGATAGACATAAATATAAAGGGTGTACAATTACCTATGAAGTGTGTAAAGATTCCGTACACTCCTGTCAGCATCCGGTGATAAATACTTGCCATTATCCCTATCAAGATCAAGCTCTAATGGAAATTCATAGCGATCATTTATCTGCATCAGTGACAAATTACAATTGATTCAACACCTATTGCTTCACTTAAAGACCATCAGATGTATACCATTAAAGCACTGAAATGAAAATTGTAGAGTATTTGAAAAATTATTGATTATGCATACACCAGTTTTTCTAAAGAAAATCCCCTTGTGCAGAAATGATAAACAGGGAAAAGACATTGCTCTCTAGTGTCATATATAAATCAATACAGCATGATTTAAGATGGGAAAAACTTCGCAACAAGCTGGAAAGGCCAAACTGTTTTTCTCATTTCCATAGAGGAGCTGTAGCAAACATGAGCCACCTGCATAAGGCAAGGCCAGGACAAATTTACCCAAAAATTGATTGGGACAGTTTGGAACAGTAGAACTAATTCAGCATCATAATCATCATCATCTCAGTATAAGCACTATTCCGATATCATCATAGAGATGTGGAGCAAGAACAATGATACTTAGCAAAACAATTGAATCTTGTGGAAGCAGTGATGCAAATCCAGCCCTAAGATGAACAAGTTTACTGTATTGACCCACTCACCTTCACCATTGTATCCCTCATAAAATCATACTCGAATCGCTTTAACTGAAGCTGTAGAACTGGAGGAAAGTCAATGAACATGACACCCTTCTTGGCATCCTAATATTCAGAATAAAAACTAATTAGATAATATGTAGCGAGAAAAGCTCATGTAGAAGAAACATAGCATTAATTAACATGTCGAAAAAGAGCAAAAACATTCAGATGTCGTAAATGATTTTGTAGCTGTCGCCTGTCAGATCAACTAATCAACCAAATAAAAATTCCTTCTAATGATCACCTGTTTCTCAGACTGCAGTGAGTAACTAACCATTGCAACAACTCCCTATATGACTTTATTAGTCAAAAGTCAAGTACAACTGGAAATTGCTTTATCAACACAAAAAACAACATGCACCTCCACAATGTAACTACATTTTCATCTGTTGATCGCTGTAAACTTGATTGGTAGCCATACCATATCTCTAAAAAAGGCAATTTGCCTTTCCACCGGCCTAACACAAACAGGTTCGTAACATGAATGCATGATTCATAAAGATCTGTCTCGGCAGACTTCAGAGCATCACAATCCAAGAGGTCTACTTTTTAACATCATAAATTACATTATTATTACACCATCATACACTGGAGGTGCCAGAATCATATTGATATTGACTCCGGTGTAAGTCTAATCACATGAAGGCCAGAGTTCCATACAGCTTTCTACATGTATAAACTGGTTAACTATTCTCATTCAATAGCTGCTGAAACAAGACATTAACTCTCCCAATATTCCTTCATAAACTTCAATTTAGTCAAGTCTAGATTATCATGTAGAACAGAGATCTTGTAGTTATCAACCTTCTAAAAAACAAAATATACAGATATAAATTACTTCATTATCTGGAAGAGGAATTACAAACCTGCAAACCATGTTCCTCAGCATGATATTTATTATCTCCTTCAAGGCGTTCTACTTCCACATATTTGTCAAATGAAGCATAAACATCCTTGCAACCTTTTACATCAAGTTGAAGGTCTGCCACGAGAATAACTGTTAGAATAAGGTTGTTTCCTACAGACAGAGGTCATCCTTAGAACAAATAGTACCGTAAAATGATTCTTTTCTGGTTGATTTGAAGTCCACATTGATACATTCAATATAATTCATAAGATGGCCTTCAAATAACTTTTGTATGGTTCCTTCGACAACAGTTCCCTGTCCAGTAAAGGAAAAAGGATGAAGTCTACAATGACCTTATAGGTACAGAAAAGAACCTTTCAAGGAGGTCAGTTTTTTTCAGAACTTTTAGTACCTTCATCTTGTCTTCAAGCTTCTCACATAGGACTCTGTTAAGTTCTTGAACATCATGTTGCATGAATGAATCATAAGTGTCCCATCCAAATGATTTAGTCAATTCTTTAGTAGCCACACTGGTGTCATTGTATTGGAGCTTATAGAATAAACTCTGTAAAGCCAGAGGGATACTTCCAGTAGGGATATCATTCTCCGTGGTTGGCATATGATATACAGCCTGATATAACAGATTTAGAGTAAGGCTTCTCCATACTTCCCTATAGTGACCTCATGTATTTAAATATTGGCTATTTATAAAAATTGTAAATACTTAGATAACCTTTCTGAAATAAGGAATATGGTACAAAGTCTGCAGTAAAGAGTTCAGGTAACAAGTTGCCCCCTGGTTCTTAAGCCCAACGTAACCTGTCTCCTTCTTTGAGTCATATGCCCAGTAATCAATAACCTTGCGTACAGCAACATCAGCTTCAACTATGCAAGTATCATTCATGAGGTACCCCTTGTTGGGATCATAAAGGTCGCTGAGAGGCATGAAAGATGTGAAACCCCAATCACTCTCCCTTTGATTAAACTGGTGCTGTGTGTCTGCAAAACCCAGAAAGGGGGAAGATTACATCACAGAAATCATGATTTAGGTAGCAAATGCTTTACGAAGTGTCAGAATGTAGACAACTTTTATTTTCCAACATTTAAGAGCCAATCTACTCACTCAAAGTGGAAATCAGCAAATTGTCAGGCCAATCATACAATCAACTAAAAATTTTACAACAGACTTGTGCATAATTGGGATCTTTTAAGCACAATTTACAAAATCAGTTTCTTGATTGTCATGTATATGGAAGGAAAAGTATCACGGCAGCTCTAAGATTCTGTCTTCGAGTCTACTAGCTGTGGTCAACCAATACAACCTTATACTATTATCACATATACGCACAGATCAGAACATGCAAATCTCTATTTTGAGTCTTAATACTCATCAAGCTATTGCTACATAAATGCACCAAAACAGATCTATCTCAGGTGTACCTTTCTTGACTGTAAGTTTGTTATGCATTTGATTAACTATAGCCAAGCTAAACTGGGCATATCTACTCCACCCATAAGGCAAGGTAGCCGAATCAGCCACATCTAAATACATCGACAAGTAGTCCACGTTGTTTCCCTTAGGAAATATGAGCACTCGCCTGCAAAAGGAAACAAGTGTCAAAATGCAATCAGGTTGCTATCCATATTAATGCAAGGTAAAGCAAACTCAAAATTTAAGAATCTAGCCCCATAGTGCAAGTGCTAAGCACCTCTAACGAGCATAATCATTTATTGGATGCCTCCAACACATGGACATAAAAGGAAATGGCAAATTCAAAATTCCAAAATTACCATTTATAACCTCCGACAGTGAAGACATCAGAATACAGCTTCTTCATATTCAGTCGAGAAAAGTTCTCAATTGTCCATGTGTAACGTGATGCTTGTGGTTCTTCATTAGCCTGGTTCTCCACACTTCCCGCATTGTCATTGTCCCCTGGTGCCACTACGAAATTACAAAATGCTTCTAAATTTTAGTACACATGGGCTAAAACAACAACAAGAATCAGAAGTATTGTTAATAAATCTTAAAGTGAAGAATTTAACAATAACATAGCCATATGTAACCAATACATCATGGCAGTATTTAGCATGAATCCATCTTATAAACTGATAAAAAGATTTAAGCAGTGGGGCAGAGGTTGAGGACCTTCCATTGGCTGAGGACCTTCAACTAAAGGTTGAGGACCTTCCACTAAATCCGAGTGCGGAACCAGCATCTCTTCGTCTTCCTGCCGCTAAAGTCCAGAAGCCACATAGAAATGAGAAAGAAATGAGCTTGATCCAGTAGACATTAAGCTTCATTTCCGAATGTATGATCTCGAATTGAATCATTCTCACTAAAACAACACGATTACAAGAAATTCAAATTGAACTAACTTAAACCTCCTTCCTCGCTCACGCAAAACCCTAGTTGATCCAACCATTCAGCCATCCCCCACACACGAAAGCAAGCATACAGACACCAAAACTTACGCATGAATTGGAGAAAATGCAAACAAATTGCTACTATGCGTGAACATACACAGCAATAGACCACAGAAAAAGATGGAAAGTCGAAATGAGCATGAATGAAAAAATGAGAGTCAGAAGGTAGTGGAGTTACATCCAATGGCTGCGGAGTCATCATCGTCATGGCTGAATAGACTGCAGCCGACCGATCGATACTATACAGAGAATTAATGTAATCTCTGTGTTGGTAGGGGAGAGAGAGAAGAGGGGTGAAGGGAGGAGGAGAGAGAGGGATATACGGCCTGTGTGTAATGGGGGATTTGGATCCTCTACGGTGCACAGCACTGCTGTGCACCTAATAAAATAATTTTTTAATAAAAAAAAAAAAAAAAATTTTAATGTGTTGTGAGGTGCACAGCAGTGCTGTGCACCGTAGAGGATCCAAATCCGTGTAATGGGTATCGACGCTATGCATGGTTAATTTGGGTATTATTGCAATTACGAGGGGCAAAATAGGGATTGACAAATACCCTCCAAAATTGCGAATAACAGCATGTGGGCATTTTGGTCAATTCGCGGAGTTGTCGCGTGTACGAGGCATGCGATTGGATAATTAATGCGATTAACCGACAAAAGTTTTATGTGCTTCTTTTAGACTATAATAATTCCTTCTTTATTATTGATATTATATTGTCTACAAAAGTTCAATGTGCTTCTATTAGACTATATTTCTTCATTAATTAACGATATTATATTGTTTGGTTTCCCCAATTTTAGGATATGATTTATCAAAATAGATTTGTAAACAATTACACCATCCAATCCCCTATATCTTTTCAGCATCCGAATTATGGTTTGATTTTATTTTTATCCCCAAATCTTGTTTGAATTTTTTTATGATTCATTGTAAACTAATATATTAAAATTGTAGAATTGAATTACATATTCTATGTACATTACTTTAGTGTATTCATTAGATCTAATATGGTTTGGATGATTGTTTATATAATGCACTAAGAAAGTAAATAAATGTAACTCATGTTGGGAAAAAAACTGAAAATAATTAAAAAATAATAAATGTATTCACATCCACACACAAAGTGAACGAGTTTGGGTCAATCTTTATTGATGGGTCAATCTGTATTGAGTATGGGCATTTATCTTCTCGATCCAATAAGAACTGGATGATCTCATGTTGTATCGGGTTAGATTCGAGTTATTCGTTATGAAGTAAGTTACTTTTTTTTTATTAATTTAAGAGTATTATACTTTGGATATTATTATTATAATTAAATCGTGATAAACTTTTAATTGTGTGATATCATATTTTATCGTGTACTATCAGGTTTTCATTGTATAATATCATGTCTTGATCGTTATCGTGTCGTGTAAAGCTAAATTGCATAGTAAATCACTAACGTTAACGGTAGGGCTGACAATTTTCGACACGACACGAACATGCATTAAGTTATTGGGTTGAGACCCAATAAGAACCAGATGTAGGCTAGATAGATATCTGATTGACCTGATAATGACTCAATCTGCATGATTTGTTAGCCCTCTCTTCATGTTGAATCAATGTTTCGCAAGTGCACCGCGTGTTAGGTATATGCCGAAAAATATTATTTGAGTTACTTTATATTTTTAGAATCTTTTTGTCTCATTGCATGAAAACTTATTTTTATCATATGATTTGCCCAGTATTATTGTTGATAATTTCAAGTAGATAAATTAAGTCCTCCTTATACATTATACCACAATGCATGATGTTAGACATCTAAATATAAGAGATCTATTAGTCAATTATTTGTATAAAAAAAGTCAAGAATCACAAATTCACAATCTAGATGGACATGCATAACGGCAAATCCAAGTGATGCTTCGTTCTACCATTTTGGTCAGATAAGCCTTATCAAACTGGTAAATTCATTAATCATCACCAATTACCTTTTGACTGCTCAAATTCATGCACAAGAATTTGATCTTCAATTACTTTGCTGCAAATGAAAAGGTCTGTTGTTGGGCTTGTCTAATTTTAAACAATTGCCAATGCTTAGCCATGAAAACACAATCCCTGTAGAACTGAAATTGTTGTTCAAATATTTTCCTTTCTTTGTTTCCTTTAGTAGATTTCAATTTCTCTTGTTGTATGGAATACAGAGATTTCAAAACGATCCTTGGTCGAGGCCATTTTTCAGTAAAGAACTGCCACTGTAAGCTTGATGTCCCACGGAAATACAGATTTTTACAAGTTTGGCTAGGATGAAAAAAGTAGAGTATATGGTAGTATTTGTGTTAGATGTTTGAATTCTGTACAACACCAATGCAACGCGTTCGAAATTCTAAAGTACGTCGTCAAGAAGTCTTCTCTTGCGGGTGGATTTTGTGTGTACTACTCCACTGAATGCTTCTTTTCGACTATCCCTATCAACACCAAGAGTAAGAGGGACGAAGTTTTACCGCAGAATATGGTGAATTTGAGACAGATATACCTGTTGGCTCATAAGGATTTCAGCTGCAACGTTCAGATCCCTATCAGCAGCTGCAATTGCTACTTCTACCTGTGTCTGCAATAAACAAATGAATAAATTCAAAGCAACAATCAAAGATGCCATGCTGAATAAACATACTTAATCTCTTTTACCCTATCGAAGCCCATAGCAACGAGTTTCTGGATTTCCTCTTCAGTAGCAACAGAGCCCTACATGATGATGAGTTGCAAACACCTTAAGAGATGCAAATAGGCAGAAAGAAATCAAATTTTGTTTACAGATATGGGAACCTGTTTGTTTTGCGTTCTAGCAGGCTGCACTGCACTACTCACTACTGGGGGCCTGAAAAAACAGATAAAATGTGAGGCACCAAACACGACAAAAAACAGAGAGTAAAGCCAGAGAATTTAGCGAGATTTGAGTATTGCCAGTGAAAATGTCTACGGTATGGGCAAAAGTTGATACCGAGACGGTGGTGATGAGAACTGAGTTAAACTATGTTACGTGCCATGAAAAAGGTTGAGTACCATTTATTCTGTTTTGATGTCTCCAGAAATGCCAAGCAGATAAACATAGACATACTAGCAAAACTAGAGATGACGGATACTTTTGTAGCCGTTCAATGAAT
This sequence comes from Salvia splendens, assembly GCF_004379255.2. Taxonomy (NCBI): domain Eukaryota; kingdom Viridiplantae; phylum Streptophyta; class Magnoliopsida; order Lamiales; family Lamiaceae; genus Salvia; species Salvia splendens. The sequence goes on from NC_056045.1 coordinate 24,691,522, forward strand.
TTACCTCCCATCCGGCATCGGCTGACCTCCCCCGCCTCTTGATGGAGTTGTTTGCTGATCCCGGTCATCAACATCATCCAGAAGTCTAGCTTGTAAATTAGATTCAGAATTTCCAACCGAAGCTGCTCGATTTGTCTCGGAACCAAGAGTTCTTCCTCTCCCAGGAAACCTATCACTTCCTTGGGATGTCTGCACTCAGTAAGCATTATATAAAGTACAATAATTACTTTCATTACTCTCTCTTTGTTTCTGATTGTATTTTTTATACTCACAGTTTTAGCTTCAGTGCATGAACTACCTAAGAAAATGTAAGTTCAGCAAACTATGTCAAATTAAGGAGATCGGGTGATCGTTGCTCGAGTTCATAGCTGCGTTTTTAAATTCGCAAACATATACCCTAGCAACTTGATAGCTCTGGTATTTTCATTTCATTCACATTCATAGTTGATACTTCTTCTGCTCCCAAACGATAGGCCTAATAGGACAGGTTCTAATAAAAATGGTTGAGTGTATTCTGAGTGGAGAAGGGGTCTTACCTTACAGGTAGAGTTGGTAATAAATAATAATTAATAAATGTGTTATGAGTAGAGAAACTGGTGGGTCATGTGGTAGAGTAGGGTAGTGTTTATAAATGAAAATGGAGTAATTTTAGTGAACTACACAAATGGCAAAATGAGACTGGTTTAGGGACAGAGGGAGTATTACTTTGTTTCTCTTATCCTCCCTTCATAGATCACACAACCATCCAGTGTGACCAACTTGATTAAAATTCCAAGCCCATAGTATGTTAGATTACCAAGCAATCCCAACCCATTTTCCCCTATAAATATAAATATAGAACTCTGCAAGATTCCCAAAGTTGTACCTCCACGGAACTTTCTCTCCGTGGCATCCAAGAAGACAGATTCCTCCACGTATTTCCAGAAAGTAATCCACTGTAGATGGAAACACCAAGCATCTCAGACTTGAAATCAAATGTATGATAAGAGAAATCCATCTACTAACTAAGTAGAAAAATAGAGAAAAATGCAGGAGCTACCTTGCAGCGGTGTTTTGACTAGTATATGTGGGGATATGGCCAGACACATTGCTGCCAGTAGACAATATGAATTTAGGTCTCCTCACACAAGCAGACTGCAACGACAGGAGTGTTAAAAGGGAGTACGTGGAAGGTCACCAATAAACATGGTCGCACACGGAAAGGGTGATGCACAAGACAGAGTGATGGAGCACAAACAGGTAATGCAACAAAAAAACTCACCTTCCATGCTGAACTAATTTTAAAGCACTCCATAGAGAAACAAAATTCAGAAACTAGTATCTTGTGTGATGAAAATGTAGCATAAAAGGAGAGCTCCAAATTTAAAAATCAAATCCTTTAGTTTCTAGATTGGCAAAGATTCAATCACAGATCTATTTACAGGTTGACCATCATTATTTTTTAGCGACCCACAAGTTACTCTAATACTTGACCAAGACATAGTTGTCCTGGCTAGTTTATACCTAATGAATGAAATTTTTGGTTACATAATCTTGTTTTCTTTTTGAAACAAATTGTCCAAAGATCTTGGAATTGGGGAATTAATACAAATGCATGAAACAGTAGTGCATTCAGAAACCATGCTTCTCTTCTTTCATATTTCTTGACCTTCTTCCCATCATTAGAGTGCACTATAAAACTAAGCATTCTCCTGGAAATCCCAGACTAGCAGAACATGGCCATATGTCACAAGTACTTGTAAAAGTCACAAACCTTTCTACTAAACACCCATACTAATAACTTCCTGTCACTTAGCTGCACAAAATTCACTTCAATGCACACACGATTCTTCACAACTCAACAAAAATGTAAGTAAGCTAGGTCATCTTGGCAAGTACTGACTGATGAATGGAGCGTATGAATGCCAACATTTTCCTATGTTTCCAGTGCATGGTATTCAACAAAGTTAAGGTGTCCCACCCGAGATGACTAAGAAGATCAAGTTCCTTTCATCTTAATTTATGGTCTACAAAATTAATAAATCCAATTTCAGTCGCACATCTCTTTAGCAAACAAACGAATCCTGGTCGCCGTCCATGATAAGCAAAAACTTGATTTGATGAAAGGCAATCCAAAATTTTATTCAGCGTCAGAAAGACGGAAGTTAGCAGTCTGTCGCTTGCTAATCTTATTTAAGTGCATAACAGATGGGAGCCGTAAAGAACAGAAGAAGAAAAAAAACAACCAAGGGTTGTGTAACATGGAGTTAATTTTCTAATGAAACTTACAAGCAAGGATGACTCCTCAATTGATGAATAGAATGAACCCCCAGGGATCAAGATGTCGAAAAACCCAAAAGTATCTGGTTCAAAGGGAAAATAAAAAAGAATTTACTTTAATTTAGAGAAGGAAGTGTATTGGTATGTAGGAACTAGAAAGTACGTATTTTGCAAAAAGTGTGAATAACTTACATGCATATCCAGACAAAATACCACACAGGTGTCCAAGTAATGAGACATTTGCCATAAGAAGCTGAAATACCACTAACAATATCCACACATACCTAGAAGTATTGAGAAAACAGTGAAACAAAATGTTGAGGAACAAAAAACATCATAAGAAACCAAGCAAAGCATTAGCATATAAGCTTCACTGACCATTTTGCAGGGACATTAAAAAGCCCAAAGAAACTGCAGAGCAAAGGGAAATTTTGATAAGTCCACAGATCTATTCGTAATTATAAAGGCATCATACTAAATCAACTAGCAAGAAGACAAAAATCCAATAGCAGAAGTATATATTCTCTAGTCAAAATCAAATTGAAAAGAAATTAATTTTCTCAATTCTAGAACCGATGGCTCAGATCTCCCATGTTTTGACCTCTAAATTTTAATTTTTGTTAGATTGTAGAGTATATGCTTCTTCACTTTTAAAAGCCTTGTACGAAATTCCAGGTTAAGTAATACTAGATCCATTTCAAAGTGGAAGTACATAAGACAGGAAAAGTAGTCCAGCCACAAATTCCTCATTTGAAATGACCAAGATTTCTGAAGTAGAAGAAGAACAAAAACACATGTCAGGTAATATAATAATAGAAAATAAGCAATCAATCACACAAACCTTCGGGATTGAACTCCACTAAGACTTGTTTCAATGACTATCATGGAGAACAAGATCCCAGAGAAACCAATAGAACACTGATGCATGAGAGCTGGGTAAAAGCTAATTGGATTATAAGCTGCTACTAATGCGATGACAAGATGAAGTATGGCACTGCTTATGGCCAGTAGGATTATTATGTAGAGCAAGCGGATGGATCCCATAATTCGTTCCAGCTCCGAGCCCATGGGAACCAATGCCATCATATTGAAGAGAACATGCAGCATAGAACCATGGAATACAATAGAGGTGAAAGCTCTGTAAACTGCAGAAAAGGGGATGGGCCAATAATACAAATGAGTAATTTATTTCTTCCATCAGTAGAGAAAATTGCAAAACATTTGGTAGCAAATTGTAGTCGCAACAATAAAGGAAAAAATATCAATCCACCATTGTACTAGCCAATTCTTCTCATCTCTCCTATTGAGAAAATGCATGTATGATGTATGGAACAATTCATAACTCTAGGCAGTGAACATGAATCGAAAAGGCAAGGAACAAACTCAAAATAAAAAGGTTTTTTTTTGTGAGATGCAGCTCATTCATATAACAATCGAGAATAATGGTTTACCTTGAAAATGGGAAATAACGGCTGAAGGCAAGAAACAGACTTCGACAAAGGAGTCATACCCAACGAGCAGACAGACCAAATATATGGCTCCACAAACAGCAACAATAACTGATGTGAGAAACGGAATAGCTTCCCACCATTGGTTTACTCTGGTGGACAGTCCCGCCTACACAAACAATCAACCAACTCACAACAGAATGAAGCAGAAAATCTTACCACAGCAATACTAATCACGTTTGGCTTAATTTGATCTACATAATTAAATCCAAAAATCATCACACCAATCAAAGTTAAACCAGAAAACACACATCAAATATCTACCAGAAAAAGAAATCAGATTCTTCTAAGGGCCATTTAAATTCCTAATCAATACCAAAAACTTAAATTGAGTAAAATCGAGTTCTCAACTCACTTAAACCCGGGAAAATTATAAACCCTAAAGCCGCACATTGCAAAAAATAGTTGCATTAAGATGAATCTAAGCACAATTTTAGGAAGGCGGAGCGGAAAGAGAAGATCTGCTACCTCGGAGACTACGTTCGGTCTCATCTCGCTTCGAAATCTTCTCGAATTTTCAGTTGTAAGGTTTTTAGTTGTTACGTTACTTCAGAGTTTGGAAACTCAACACTTACTCTATTCATCAATATTTTAAAAACCGGACTACACTTGCTCTATTCATCAATGTTTTAAAAACCGGGCCGGCAAGTGAACCGGCGACGTTACTGGTTCACGGTTCAACCGGTCTAATCGGTCGAACCACCGGTCTAACCGTATTACTGTTGCAAATATATATAAAAATATATTAAATTTAGTAAATGATTTACAATTAATAATATATCACAAAACATTAAACCTTATAGATAATTAGTGATGTATAAATATAAATAATATTAAAATTTAGTAAATATATTCATATATATATAGGGTTTTGATCTATGCAAAACTAGATTTAAATACAGAAACGCAGAACAATATCATAATTAGGTCACTTTTAGGTCATAATTAGGTAATTTTTAGGTCATGCTAACAAAGCATGACCTAAAACGATCTTAGCATGACATTAAACCCAAATATTATAATATGACCTAAAATTGCTTAATTATGACATTCCGTGTTTTTGGTTAATTATTGACCATTAGATCATCTAATCATAGGGCCAAGATTTGGTCTGCATTTATGGATTTAAACACATACTTATTTTGATCATCTCCCTATATATATATATATATATATATTAAATATTTAATATTAGTTAGTCTAGATAAAAAATTTAATATTTCATGTATTAAAATAAATAATGTTTATATTAACTTAAGAAAATTTATTTCATGAAATAATATATAATTAAATACGAATTAAGTACTTATTAATTATTTTAGATAAGATTATTCATTAATGTCAATAGCTAGGGTATATAAATTAAGTATGTAATATAAAAAATTTATTTATAGTAAATAATGAATCTTATATGGTACTAATAATAATATAGGTGGTAAGTAGAACATCATTAAAATATAAAGGATGATAATTATATATATTATAATTAACAATTATATTAAAGAATAATAAAATTAAAATGAATTATTAGTTTTTGTAGATAAAATTAATGGTTAATGTATACAAATATTTAATGTTCAAATTGTTCAATGAGCTCATATGTTGGAGTGGTAGAGGTCTTCTTAACTAGAAGAAAGGTCATGAGTTCAACCTCTATCAACAACAAATTTTAAAAAATTTTGAAAAAAAATAGAAAACCGGTTTCCGGTTCACGGTCCGACCGGCCGGTTCCACCGGTTCATGGCGGTTCAATGCAGTGGTGGTTTAAAGGGGTGAACCGGACCAGACTACCTACCGGTTCGCGGTCCGACCGGTCGAACCGGACGGTCCGGTCCGGTTTTTAAAACATTGCTATTCATTAATGTGGGGATGTCGATTAGTAGATAAAATTTTGTTTTAAAGATAAAATTATTATTTAAATACATTTTTTTAAAATTTCTTGTTGATCTTATAACTTATAAAAATAATTAAGTAAATCATAATTTTTGTATATTTTCATTTATCTCATTCAATTAAAACTTATATAAAAAATTTCAATTAAATCATAACTTTTAGGTTAACTTCTAGATAAATTTTGTATTGTTTTGTAATATGACGGTCGATTTTAGATGATTATTATGTAATGAGTGATGATATAATGATAAAAAGTACAAAAGTCACAACAAATTTCATTAAAATATTAATTGTATGGGACAATTGAGAAATATATAAAAATTGTGATTTAATTGGCTATTTTTATAAGTTATGGGATGGCCAGGAGTTAACCAAATTTTTTTGATTCTGAGTGACAATTTTACTGCTTATGTATTTTATTGAATTTCCCAAATTTCATGAATAAAAGAATAAACCTAAATTTTCTAATTGTATTCTACTTATAATAAAATGAGTTAATATTGTCGTTGTTGAATTGGTATTTTAAAATTTAGGTTTATGCCGTATTAAACTGGAATAAAGCCAGAGTCACGTATAGGAATTATGGAAAAGCGATTTCTTACCACACCCAAATTAATTTTAATACAGTCAGGTCGAATATTTTCTTACCGACAATAAATAACATCAAGTAATGCTAGAAACGTGAAATTGAGTTTTTATTTAAAATCCTTTATTTTTCTTTAAATCATATTGTTCATTTTGAAATTTACTGTTATAAGAGTATCAACAAATACCCATCCCTACACCGATTTTGATCTAACTGTTTCCATTTAACACTATATTCTCACCTATAAACACAACATTTACCTCATAATTTTCACTTAAAAAAATCGGCCTTTCTTTCTATTTAATCTCTAGCTTTCTCTCATTCTTGCAGTATGACCGACGACGACCAAAACGAATGGTGAGAGGTATAGTTACTTCTACGGATTTAATACAATTAAAATATATAATAAATAAAATAAAATTAAAATTGCTAAAGGGAGGTGAGCTCTAAGTATTGCTTTATAAATATGGAATGTGACAAAAAAGTTTTGTAGGGCATAAATAGTGTGGGTATTATTTTAAATGTAAAAGTATTACTTAGTATTTTAAATTGAAAATTACTAACCTATGTTGGAAAAAGAATCAATAGTACTACTAGTGTATGAATGAATCAACTTGAGCATTAAGTGTGTTAGAATTTTTTTAAATAAATTTTGCAAATTATTCTAAACTTTATGAGATCAGAAATTCGAATTTAGACCGACGCTAAATTAGTCAACTTGAATTGAGCCTTAAACATACTAGTAGGACTAGGAGTATCTAAATTTATCAACTTTGGTCGCTTGAGCAAAGTCCAACTGAAAAAAATGAGCATAATTTGCATTTAAATATTTAAATACACATCCTGATAAAAATTAAAAATACTAGATTACACGTTGGCGAAGTTTACACAAGAACAATCACCAAAAAGAATAAACACCATAATTTGTCAAAATAAATCAATTTTCAATAGTCAATACTCTTTGTTTTTTGGTATTATACAATACACTCTGGCAGAAGGAAAGAGCTAAGCGCCGTTCTTGTTCTGCCATGGCTTAAGCACACCTACTACGATGATCACCACAATAATGAGAAGTATCATGATTGCAATACACATCCATTTCCTCGAGGGCAGTATTCCCCGACTGCACGTGGTCTACCGCAGATGAAACCTGGGAGATCACGGTGGAGAAAGGATCCATTACGCTGAACTACACAAGTATAGTCGTTTGTTATCACTTGTAAGATTATTAGTTAAGTGACTCTATGTTATCGAGCATGTCGCCTTGAGCATCCACCGGAACTGCCATGTCGAGGAATATCTGCACAAGACGGAACAATACTAACTCTTCAACGAGGATCGATTTAAATGATATCCGGAGCTACCCTAAATGAACAAACTCCTCCAAAATGTAAAAGCTGACAATGAAGTGTGTATGACGTATGTACAGAAATAAATAGCTACAGTAACCACTATACCTGTTGTAAATCAAGAAGCTTCTTCTCTTAAGTGTCTAACTGCATCATGACGCTCTTGAATTTCCGCAAGTGTGTCCTTTACCTGCAAGTAAGATAATGTTAGCAAAAATTAATAACTGGAAGAAATTAGCATGTGAGGATGTAGCCATTCGGGTCTGACGTGTTGGTTATCAGGTGTGAGTTTGTGAATGTGTTGTGTTTTACTCTATAAAGGTAAAGCTACACGGTTTACTCAAATAATCAGAAAGACCCCACCAACCTCATTTTTTTCTACATGCTGAAAAGTTTATGGAAATTATGGAACAACTGACTTCACCTCTTCATCAGCCCGAGTGCCAGTCACTAGAAGGAACACAACAACCATCAAACTAGTTAATACAATTTAAGAAAGATGGTATACTTAAGCAAAAACATTTGTTTGTACACAAGCATCAAAAACTGTGAATACACGCCTCTCAACTACTTCATGGTACTCTTTATGTATATTCAATCTTAAGGTCTGCAGAGTACTTATAGCAACATTAGATAAACAAAAATTATAAAAAAATTTACAACATGCCAACATAACAGTGTGTCTGATCTACCTGAAACTCAGTCATTTTGTCTTTAAACCTCTTCTTTAAAGCCATGTATTCAAACATTAACTGATAAGAAATAAGATTTGACCTTTTCAATTACTAGTGGATAAAATTTATAAATCATAGACAGGTTAAGAAAAAGAACTGTCACTTGCAGAATGAGAAAGGAGCAAAATGATTGGGGACCGGAAGATTATTTTAATCAAGTAGATACGACATTTGAATTTTAAAGATTTACCAACAAAATCTGATCAGTACAAGTAATGCTGATAACTTAGTTAGTGTCTTCACACCTAACTGTATGGAAAGATTCTCCTAGAATTTATAAGAAAAACTTCCTTTACGAATGGGACATACGTGCATGATTTAACGAGGCAATAAATATTGTTACCCCAATAGTTTTAGTTAAATTAGAAAATGGAAACCAGGAGAGATATGGTAGTGCTTGTGCACTAGATAATAATTGAGTGCAAAGAAAATCCAGCATTTTCTAGGGTTTTTTCTATTTTTGTTCTAGAATGAAACTTAGATTCCGTGTTTGTACTGAACTTTTTTTTTATTCCGTGTTTGGGAGAGACGCATGACCCTCATGCGTCTCCTTTTAATGAAACGCATGACGATTATGCGTCTTTGTGAAAGACGCATGAGGGACATGCGTCTCTCAATTTTTTCGAATTGCGAGATTGCAAGTGGCAAATCACCCGGTCGGGTGATTTACCACTTGCAAATCACCCGACCGGGTGATTTGCACAAAGACGCATAATTAGGGGTGGCAAATCGTGCGTGTCGGGTCGTTATCGTGTCGACACGATAACGACACGAACACGATAACAGCAAACACGGACACGACCCGTTAAGAAAACCTCAAACACGAACACGAACACGACACGAAATCCTCAGACACGAACACGACACGAACACGACACGAACCCATTAACGACACGAACCAATTCGGGTCAACACGACACGATAACAACACGTACACGAGATGACACGATAACGACTCGATAACAACACGACCTGATAACGGTTAAACCTATTAAAAATGAAAATAATAAGAATTAATAATATTAAAATATTATTTGTTAACGGATAACACGAACACGACACGAACACGACACGAACACGTATTGTTAACGGATAACACGAACACGACACGAAATTTTCGTGTCCTTAACGGGTCGACCCGATAAGGACACAAACCCAATAAGCTCTGACCCAAACCCATTATTTTCATGCCGGTTCGTGTCGTGTTATCGTGTCGTGTCAAAAATTGCCAGCCCTACGCATAATCGTCATGCGTTTCATTAAAAGGAGACGCATGAGGGTCATGCGTCTCTCCCAAACACGGAATAAAAAAAAAGTTCAGTACAAACACGAAATCTAAGTTTCATTCTAGAACAAAAAAAGAAAAAACCTGCATTTTCTATATTAGGTAAATACCAAGCATTAATGATTAACATTAGCATACTTGAGTAATCAACCTAAAGAATGATACTTTAGATATATCGAGATTGAACCGTGAAAATCAAACTTAATAAAGAATAGTTACTCTTGGTTGATGTTTTAATCGAAATCAGCATAAATTAAGTGAAGGAATGAGGTAAACAAATCTAGGATGGCACATCAGCTACTTATGATAAAACAATAGCCAGGATAGGAAAAAAGGAGTGCACAAATTACACTGTTGTAGCTGTTCTTGATCTGTCTACGCCTGATCCTTTTCAGCATCCAGGCTTTTGTCTATTGGCTAAATTCTATAAAACACAGGAAAACATCAATCACCAGTACTAGAAAAATTCAGTAAGTAAACCACAATGAGACACGCAACACATTTCTTTACCTCTTTGTCAAGTTCCTCAATTCTTAATTTAATTGTACGTGCAATTTTTCCTACTTCATCAACATCCTTCTCCATTCGCTTCTTGATTGCTACAGGGTTACAATTTTTAGTGATAAAAAAGCCCAGGAGCACAAGAATAAACTAACAAACAAGGCAAAATAAAAGCTGATAACATGCCCAACAAACATGAAATTGATTAGAGAATTGAGTTGCTCATGTAGATAGAATTATTAAAGTCCTGGCATGTATATCAAGCAAACATAATGCTTGAGATACCATGGAAAACTAATCTGGTACACCTGTAATATATTCTTGTCAAAATAGTTACCTTTCATTGCAGCAGCCTTGGTGATAGCCTTTGATTCCTCATGAGAATCCTGCAGTTGAAGGACGATGAATATTATCAGAGTTTAGATAGATGATAACATAACCAGAATGTCCAAGCTTAGATAGCCTTTACCAACACTTAACATGCCAAATAGGAAGACACAACAGAATAAAATTGCACACATATTCAACTAATCTACAACAGTCAGACACCTAGCAATAAACCTGAGAAAATTCCATATGCATACATCCACTCCTATGCAAATGACATAGGATTTGGAGTTCAAAATTTAGTCAAATTCTCAATGACTTGACTTCCACCCTATCCCTTAGAGATGAAGTCCACTAATGGTGACAGACATTTAGATATGAATTGAGAGCGATATATGAGTCTTATAAGAAATTACGAACATTATGGCTGATAGTTGTTGGCATCAAAACAATACTTTATGTGCTAGAGTAACTAAGGAAGGAGATTCTTCTATTTCAGGAAATGCACTTGAATGGAGCAGTTCGTACTGAAAACCAGGAGTGGCAAAAAAAGGGACAGAAGAGTAGAACAGAACATACACTAATGAAAGTCTCCTGGGAAAAATCTAAGCAATTACTACTTGGTCAAACTAGTCACACCATTGTAATAGCAAATGTAATAAAGCTCCACAGACATAGAAAAACAGAAAATCCTGTGGAATCAGGTAAATAACTTCATTTGAGGATAGAAACTTATATCCATGGAATCTATGAAGTTGGATACGCCCAAGTCATGGGAATTACTTTTGAGTTTATTTAACATGATAAATAATAACATGAAGAGAAAACCAGAAACTAATCGAACATTGAACATGACATCACAGCAATAACTTATAGTATACGGTTAAAATAAGAGTTAAAAGAAAGATGATGAAAGACCAACAAAAGATGCCCGTATTTAAGTATAGTACCAAATAGATAAGCCAAAAGCACCAAACATTGAACATCACAGCCACAATTCATTAGGAGGAAAGTTAAAATATTTAATATTCTAGGCTGGAAATTGTGTAGGTCTACAAGCACTTTTATCATTTGTTTTATTTCTTAGCTGTTATAAAAGATGAGAAGGACATGAGAAATTCATCTTATTCTTAACCACATGAGTTCAATTTAGAAACAAGAAAAAAAATAGTAGCACAAACCTGAAGCTTTCTCAGTAGTGCATTGAGCTTTTCATATTGTTTCTCAATAACCTGAACCTGTCAAATTGTCAATTCACAATAAGATGCAAGTACGCAACCAAAGCCCAAGTCTCAAATAAAATAAGTATCAACTAATTGGTTATAATATCAGTGTACCGAATCCTTCTAATCATCATCATCATCATCATCAAGCGGTATAGTGAGTAGTAGTAGTCACCTGCTTAAAGAAATCTTCCAAGCCTTGGTCGCCTGTTTGTCTATCCATACCCATTCCCATTCCCATTTCAATATCACCATTTCTATTTCCTTGATCCCGTGAGTTCATAAATGAATCCTGTAAAGATTACACAAGAAGAACAAACAGACAATTTCAGGATTACATTTTTACAAACAAATGTAACATAAGCCACATTAGTGGTGCTAAAAGCATACTCTATTTTTGAATTAGGGCTAGACTGCTAGACAATGTAAACAAAAGCAAATCATGAAAAAGAGATGGGTGTTACACTTTTACTAATAGTTTCAAGATCAGTGCCCTAGTTCCTGAGCAGATTAATGAAAAGTGTAAGAACTGTTGTACGGAATTATCTCACAGGGATCAACTATTTTGAATTTGATCAGACAAGCAATTCTCAGTCACATTTGTTATCCAGACTGTTTACCCTTGACTTGTACATTTAGACACAAAAGTTTATAAGTTAAAACATCTAATAGTCATAACTATCGCATCCATTAGGGTCGGTTATAACAAAATGTTTCATAGCTTTGGTTCATTTAGTTAATTAACTCATTAATTGAACTGATAATCTAAACTAGTGTGTTTCTTCTCAAAGATGTCCCCTATTCTATATTGGTTACAAAGAGGATTACTGTAACAAATTGAGATTCCTAATCAAAATACTCATTAACCATGACAAGCCCACAGCTACATGCCACTATGCAAAGATAACATAGACACATTTCTCCAAAAGGTTCCAGACACAAATTGAGGTCGCTTCTATTTATTTTGTCAAATTTGAGTCCTCTTTTCCCACAGACCAATTATCAGATCTCTGATGATATATTTGACATGATTTATTCCTTTCTAATGCATCGGAAAGGCCCGAGTTTATCAATGAGATAGATCTAGATAATAATACGTATATTATGCTTACATGGACAATTATATTGTTTAAGCATGTTTGAAATGTCATTTTTGTTCATAGAATTTCATCCCTAGATGAGTTATCTTCCCTACCAAACATGCACTTTATGTGTATATTAACCATATAGGTGATCTAATGCATGGTTACACTGCCCCATACCATCATTGTGCTCATGGAGGTGCAGTTAGGGGCTAAGCTAGCCTAATTAATTTTACAATTAATTTCTTAAGCATCTTTTGGTGAAAGCATGTGAAAATCACATACCACTACCTTCAATCCAAGAGAATACTTATATGATTCATAAACTGGACTACTTTCATTTAGATAACTTTAGGTTTATTGAAAATGAAAGAATTAAAACCATTAGGCCATCCACCAATTAGTCCAAAACCTCTGACGAATTGTGCAAGTATGTAACTTAAATCATCAATTGCATATTTTTTGCCTGTGTATTAGAAATTGTCTGATTAGTCAAACTAGCAGTGAAAAATCTGCCTAAAACGATTCATTAGATTAAACTATCGAATTTTTTTCTCAAGTCATCTACCCAAGTCCCAAATTGAAGTTCAATAGTTTGGTTACAAGCAACAAAGAAATCTGATCTTATCCAGCAAGAAGTGATCAAGAAGAAATCTGATCTTATCGGCGCAGAGGCAACACCGTGACTTGTACTTGCTCCCTCTTCCGGTGCCCAGCGCTCTGCCGCAAATCCTTCATCTTTTATTATCATATTATGCAATATGATACATGCTAACATAATATTCGCGACATCATCTTCATGCCAAACTCATGTCGGACACCGTATAATGGCCCACCACGATTGGAGAACACCAAAAGCCCGCTCAACATCCTTCGTAGCACCCTCTTATTTGCGCGCAAAATATTGTTTCTTCGGTCCAACCGGTTGGCGGACAGTCTTGACGAATACGGGCCACTGCGGATATATCTCATCTGCCAAATAGTAGCCCCCTACTGTACTGCGTGCCGTTGGCTACGAAGCTGATTTCTGGACCCTCCCCCCCGGCACTCATCGTTGAAGAGCGGCGATGACTGAAGAACATTGATGTCGTTGTTCGAACCTGCCACACCGAAATACGCATGCCAGATCTGCAAACTATAGTCCGAAACGGCTTCCAAAATTATCGTTGGATGTTTGCTTTTGAATCCAGTTGTGAACTGGCCTTTCCATGCCACGGGGCAGTTCCTCCACTCCCAATGCATGCAATCGATGTTTCCTAACATTCCTGGGAACCCGTGGATCGAACCGTGCATATCCAGTAGGCTCTAACGGGGTGGGCTTCCGTAGAAACTCCCCACCAAAAATTTTCCGGATCCCCTTACAAAACTGCCTAAGAACCGTGAGGCCAGTCGTCTCACCCATCTGTAGGTATTCATCGAACATATCGGCTGGTCCGGCGTAGGCAAGCTGCCGGAGTGCAGCGGTGCACTTCTGTTGCGTAGACAGCCCAATCCGGCCCGCGGCATCACGCCGGAGGGTGAAGCACCGGTAACGCTCTGCCAAATTCGTCGCTATATGGTTGAACAGCAGTAGCGACATCCTAAATCTCCGGCGGAATATCTCGGGTGGATAACGGGAGTTATCCACAAAGTAATCAGCCATTAGACGCTGGTGCGCACCGACTTGGTCTCGTGGGATGGTCCGCAGATGAGTAATCGCACGAGGGATCGCAGCCTCCACCTCCTCCGCCAAGCGCGCCGCATCCTTTTGTGCGGCCTGGTGTTGCACCTGTTGAATCAGAGCATTCCACGTGTCTCTCCACAAATTATCCATTTCTGACCACAAAGTCTAGTGAGAGAAATTTTTAGTGATGAATAGTTGGAATGGTGTGAAAATAATGAAGGGAATGAGGTGTATTTATATGTGAATTAAATTGAATTAAAAAAAATCGCCGCCTATAGCCGCGCCGGGCACCGCTCCATTATAGGCGCCCCGCCTATCCACCGCGTCCGCCCCGGAGTCGCCTACCGCCCCCACACTCCTCGTCCGCCCCGGGGGCGGACAACACCTCCACTATAGACCGCCCCGGGACTGCCTCTGCCGGGGCTATAGGCGCGACGGTCCCATAGTGGACACTCTAAGAGAGGGAGTGTTTGCGTTGTGCTGTGTGCGAAGCGAGATGTAATTGCTCAAATTTCAATTCCGATCCCTTTTGTATTTAGATTTAGCTGATTTTGGAAATATTTTACTCCTTTTCTTTATTATAGTAATGCATAATAAAATTGGAAAATGATATAGCAATATTTTTTATTTTAACCAAATTAGAAAATTGGTCAAATTTTAGATATTTCTAAATAAAACATTTTCATTAAAAGTAATTACTACAATTGGTATTTAGTGAAGATTTCTGAGATAAATTTGAAAGTGTTGACTGCACTTTATGAACCGAACTTCTAAAAGTGGATAAAAAATGATATAATCTTTGAAATATTCAGGGAAAGATGTTATGATCTTTCAAAATTTTTGTAAATATATTCCTTAATCTATCATATTTTCATTCTCAATTTATAATGATAGGATTTTAAGGTAAATATGCTTTCTCTATGAAAACGCCAGCTGTGAAACCTCAAATATGTGCCTTGCACGAATTAGTTAGCCAATGAAGGATTGACATGTGACTTTTTTTATAAAAATAAAATAAATAAATAATAAAATTTATTTATTCTATATTTTTAAAAAAAGTGAATATTGTTTTTTTTCTATGCTATAATATTATAAAAAAAAATTTATTATGTAATAGGAGTATCTGTTTTAATTTTTTTAATTATCTACTTTTATTTTAATTTTATATTATGTAAAAATATCTATTCTATAAATTTTTAGTTGTTTAATGAAAATATTAGACAAATTGTTATTCATAAATCTTAATTGTAATACATGATCAATAAGTGAATAGTTCCAAATGAATCATTAATTAGTACATTTCAGTTCAGGTATTTCACATATTTTTCCCATTATACCACTAAACTGAATCACTTAAGAGCATAATCAAAATAAATCATTAGTATTGTTTGAATTCAAATATGACATTTAAAGTTTAAATGCATTCCGATCAAATCATAAGAGAGAAAAATTTCGGAATAAGGATTTAAATTGGCTGACCTTTCGTCGGAATAAGGGATTTTGATATTTTAGCTTATTTATGTGTTTTTTTAATATTATTTCCCTCTAACTATTTTTCAATTGTCTAAATTATCCCATTCAAATTTTTACCTACAAATGATGATTTTGAATCAGATTTGGAGGATGCTCTCGAAGCTGATGATGAAATTGAAGATCTATGCAATGCCAGGGATTATGTGATGGAGAAAAGGTCGCCTGATCCATTTTTCAACATGACTGACCAGAAATGGAACGAGATGATTAAGGAGGCTACTGAGCGTGGTCATCTTCAGGATACGAAGGAATGTGAATACTTACTAGAGGATATGCTTAATCTCTTTCTCATTAGTATAAAAAAATTTATTCCAAGTAAATTGCAGCATAGAGGTAGCGGAAAGCATAAACCTAGAAAAAATACAGTAAAAATATGTGCGAAAATCTAAGAAGCTGACTCCAAGAAAGCCAATTTAGTGATAATTGTTCACATAAATATATGGAAAAGAAGAAAAAAAGTTGGACAAATCCTATTTAGAAACGGTTGGATCTATATTTTTTTTATAGAATTTTGGTAAAAATTTGAAGGGGGTAATTTAGACGATTGATAAATGGTTAGAGGGAAATAATATTAAAAAAACACATAAATAAGCTAAAATATCAGAAATCCCTTATTACGAAGAATACACATGCCTCGATCCCAAATTACGAAAGGTCAGTGAATTGAATCCCTAATTACGAAAGGTCAGCGAATTTAAACCCTTATTCCGAAATTTCTCGAAGAGAAAGTGGATCATAATCAACTGCAGTGTTGGAATCGTTATTTTGGTACAATCTTTATGCATTCAATCATTCAAAACTGAAAATTTGTAACGTAACGTAACGTAACATAACAAAACATGCAAATCCAAGGTCGTCTCACAAGATAAGTAAATTAAACGCATCATATTTGATTCGAATAAAGGATAGAAGAAAGAATAGCTCTCGGTCTTACTGATACGGATACAAAGGAAGGAATTGTTGCCGGCTGGGGCAGCATAGTTGGTTACAGATGAGCGAAATTGCAAGAAGGAAGGAATTGCTACAAAAATCTCTCTAGAAATGTCACAAAACACAAGCTTAATATCGATCACAGCCTAGACCAGTTCGATGTAAGCCATAGGAGCATTATCCCCACGCCTCGGTAATGTCCTGATTATCCTAGTGTACCCTCCTTCTCTGTCCCCGTACCTCTCCCCGACCTCAGCAAATAAGGCATGGACGATTTGCTTTTCGTATACGAAGCCAAGGGCTTGTCGTCTCTTGTGCAGGGTCCCGTCTTTAGCCAGTGTGACCATCTTATCGACATACTTCCTCATTGCACTAGCCCTGGCCCGGGTGGTCTTTATGCGACCATACTTGAGAAGCTGAGTAGTCAAGCCTCGTAGAAGAGCCTTGCGCTGGTCGGGAGGCCGGTTGAGCTTGGGCACCTTCCTCCCGTGTCTCATGGCAAAGAAACGGCTACCATTGTCGACCGTGGGGAAGCAGTGCTCAAAGCTAAATGAATCTACAGTGTTTGGAAAAAAAAATATGGGGACAGGGATCAAATCAACCTTATGGTAATGTACAGTACAAAAGGGTTTAATTCCATCAACATACTACATCAAAGATAATGATAATAAGATAACAATTGGTAATAGCAAGATTTGCAATCATCATCACCATAAAGGAGAATAGGTAGAACTAACACTATGAAAGAGAAGAATTGAGCTAAAACAAACATATTCTTATCAATTCATTCCACAGGCCAACAAAATCAAAGTATTTTCAGTAGTATCAAATCCCTCCAATTAGACTCTGAGAAGCAAACTTTGACATTCTTCCTTTTTTTGACAATCACATTTTCCAATTCATTCATTTATTATCGAAGACAATCACATTTTCGAATTCATTCATTTTCCAATATGTATATCAGTTAAAAACTTTTACCTCGAAATTATCCATCCGAAAACCCCTAATATACATACAAGTAAAATTGAGCGAATAGAAACCATCGCAAAATCACTGATTAAACAAAAAAGTGTAATTCCATCGACAATTCACCGAGAAGATGGTATAAATTTATTGATAGTTTTTTTTGTCGTACCTGGAGAAGAGAAGATGGGCAGCAACGGAGCGAGACCCACAAAGGAGTTGAGCGGCCTTGGGCCAGACTTAGGGCGAGCGATTTTGAGGTTTGAGGGAGAGAAGCCGTTGGGAAAGCAAATAGAAGGAGGGGATGGGAGAGCAGCACGTAGAGAAGAGAGGCTAAACGTTGAAGCAGACGCCATTGTTGGATATCTTGCTATCCCCTGGTTTTGAGTTTGGGTGGAAGATATGCCGCTCAGTTTTTTATATGGATAATTGCACATTGCCCCCTAGCCTTTGGATTATTTTAATTTCTATGGACTTCCGTTTTGCAAATTTGAAGAAGAGTTTTTTAATACTATTAAATTTATTTTTATTAGGATAGGAGTTTTTTTTAAATAAATTAGGTTAGTATAAACTTTATTAAGAAATTAACCCTGATTTTGGATTTTTTTAGGGCAAAACTAATTTGAAAATTGGATCCATACCACCGAACACGTTGTCAGATACTCCATTCCCGCCTCCAACCACCATTGCGCCCATTCTCTCGCCTTATCCAAGGTCAGATTTTGATCTTAATCAACACATACACACACGCGCACATATATGTATGCTTGTTTGTAGAATAATATTGAACTTCATTTGCTTAACTTGTTGCTTGGGAAACCAACGAAATGAGCTCGGGAAGTAGCTATTTTGTTGGATTATATAAGTAGTAGTAGTTGATAGTGATAATCGCTGCTGAATTGGTGTGTGATTTCATATGTTAAGAGTCCGTTACCGTGATCATTGCTAGTGATAACAGTGATTAATCTTTTTCCACTTGCTTGAGTGGTATATTAGCTGGACAAGTGTATAATACAGGCACAATTTGATGGATTGAATAATTTCATGCTTGTTTGATCATGTAATTCCTTAAATACTCGGTTTTAGATTCGAGTGTAGTCATTTTAGTTTCATTGTATTCTGTTGAATTTTAATGATCGTGTATGTGGTTGGTTATACTGGGAGCTTTATGGATGTATGGTAATTTGGTGGTGGATGTAGGCATTTCATTTTTTTCTATTTTTCACAAAAGGCCGAGAGCATTGTTCAGCTTGTTCCCGAATTTAGTTTGTGGGTGCCTGGCCTTTCCTAGTCTATTCTGTTGTTTATTTCCGTATCAGCTATATGCAGCCATTTGCGTCTGTTTTATGGAATATGCAATGACATTCTGTAATATGAAAACAAAAATGGAAGGGCAAAAGAAGAAAAAGTGGATATGTTCTGCTAATCCCAGTTTTGTAGGGGGTCCATTTTTAGATAAACTATGAGTTGAACTGAAGGAAGGAAGTAAGAAGAGAATGGATATTCTTTTCTAAATGAGAGTGAAGCATCTTAGTGAGAAAATAAGTGTATGGTTTTGTCTTGATATATTTTGGCACAACTTATCTTGTTGCTTGGTTTTGGTTATTATACTTTGGCATCTGCTAACCATTAGTTACATGAATAAAGATACTCACTATTACTGTATAGGCTACTGTGAAAGTAATATGGGGAATGCAAAGAGCATGAATTTATACTAATGTCCCTCTCGTAAGTGTGTCGTCAACAATAGCCAGCTTTGTGTTTGTTTTGAAAGGGTTTTTTGTTGTGGTTCAAACTTCATTCAGAGTTTTATGTCCTTCCTTCTTCATTCAGAATCAATACTGAAGAATCATGTGTGCTGTTCAAGTGCTGCTTAGCTGTTTTACTCATGCCTGCTGAACCATTTCAATTAAGATGGCTCATTCTATCCTGAGATCATTTTTAAGATTCCCTAACGGTGGCATCTGCAGTTTCACAAAGCCCGCTTGTGCTTACTCCCAGTGGCATGTCAGTTTTTACTTTAATAGGAGAGCTAATAATAGTAGGATTTCGGATGGAGTAACAAGTTTCCACCTTGTTAAAGAAGCTAATATTAAAGGGTATCCCAGTGGAGCTATAGTGGCATGCTCTAGAAACTACAATTCAAATGTTACTAGTACTTCTGAGACTGTCGATGGTAGCAAGTACCTAGCAATGACAGATGAGAAGCTAATGAGTCAGTGCGAGATGGATACATTTAAGGTATCAGGTCCAGGGGGACAGCACCGCAACAAGCGTGAGTCTGCTGTGCGTCTCAAGCATCTTCCAACAGGAATCACAGCTCAGGTTCATGTAGACCGTAGACAGCATGCTAATGTTTGTCCTTCGTTTATCTATCCACTTATTTCTGTATTTGTACTTTGATATCAAACAGGCATCAGAGGATGGATCCCAACACAAAAATCGGGTGGCAGCACTTTCCCACTTGCGTAAACTTTCAGCTCTCAGAGGTGCACATTTATAATATTTGGAACCATTTACAGACTTACTTTTACTCTAATGAATGAATGCTGATTTCCATTAGATCTGGAATTGTAATTTGCACATGAGTGAATACTATTCCTTCTGTCTAGTTAGGAACACTATCGACCTTGAAACATATGTACCTCCTCCAGAACTTGTTCAGATTCTACCAACGAAGTTCACTATCAGATTGGACAAGGGGTCTCAAATTGGACCGAATAACCCCAAATTTGCTCTGGTTCGCCTTAATGCCTTCTCTGTTCTCATTATGTCCAGCTCTCATTTTTGCCAACACAACACAATTATAATTTGATCATTTATATGTCCAAAATTTTCAGGGAATGCAATCTTTGATTGACCTTTATATTTGCAGTTGGAGGTTCTGTTTCAGATGCTGCAAAGAAAGTAGGGTACTCTGAACAAACTTTAAATTATAAATCGTTTTTCATGCTTTTGGTTGTCACTTCCTTAGAAGTCCTAAAGTCTTCCGACCGATGATCGTTAGGCTGAGCACTGGAGCTTTATCACGGTTGATATTATTGGATGATTCTCTTCGACAAGCAGTCAATTAATTCAGGGTTGAAAAGGTAACTTTTTATACATCATACGTTGATATTACAACTTAAGCTGAGATACGTTACAACTTTTGTGGACTGCCTTATTATATGATATGCTGCTTGACAACCTCTGCTTAACATTACATTGCAACATTTGTGGATTATCTTAGGGTATGAAGCCTCTCATGTAGGACTCTCACTAGACGTAGCCAAATGTTTCGGGTACTGTTTCTCCATAAAATCTGACGCCCCTTATATTTTCATGGGCAAATAGGTGTAAGAACCATGAACTTTTCCCCAAAAAATTGTATTTTCCTCGAATTTTAAAAGTGGTGGGAAATACCATGAGCTTTGGATGATGTGTCGATTTCCCTTGAAGTTAACTTTCCAGCCAATTTTAATGGACGTGGCTTGTCGGATGTTCTACGTGTAACCCCCGGAAGGTGAACAAAATGCGGCTAAATTCCACGAATGTACGTCATGGGAGATGATATCCGCCATTTGTACCCGGAAAAAAAACATTTCCAGTGATGGGAAAGACGCGTGAGGCTCTCGCGTCTTTGATAAAGCAAACACGCGATAGTCTCTTGCGTGTATACAAAACACGCGTTACTCTCATGCGTGTTTTAATTAAACACGCATCAAGCTCATGCGTGTTTGAAAACACCCGATCGGGTGAATTTCCAGTTTCAAACACCCGGCCGGGTGAAATATTTAAGACAGGAGGAGTCCAGAGAGAACACCCGGTCGGGTGATTTTAACTTTCAAATCACCCGGCCGGGTGAAATTCGTGTTTCAAAATACGCAAGAGGCTCACGCGTCTTTCCCATCACTGGAAACATTTTTTTCCGGGTACAAATGGCGGATATTATCTCCCATGACGTACATTCGTGGAATTTACCCAACAAAATGCACCGTTTACAAAGTTATGCAAGAGAGTTGCCAAAGTAGTGCTTAAGTGGAGAATATTGCCTTAATTTATTATTATTGTTTTGTTTATAATTTCATTTGTATGAAATGCAAAGAGATGTAAAAGTACTTTCATCTTTGGAGAATCATAATGAATGATAATTCCTGGGGACCATTTTTAAAGGAGTATCATTAAATTTTACTGCATTTCTTACTATCACAATTTGCAGAACACTTCTCTTTCTTCCCTTCATTTGTCAAACAAATTGGTACAGTGAACGTGGCAAGAAATGGCTACGCACAAGAACGAGTGAGTCTAAGTTTTAGAGAAAGCAATGTAGGAACAAAACCACCGTTTTGAGGAGCAATGTTGAGAGATCGGGAATTTCATCATCAACATACATGGAACCTTTGTTCCTAAAGGTTCAAGCCATTCCACGACAACAAGGAAAAATGGCCAGCGTGCAGGTTGCGCTCATTGCTCTATCCACTCCAGCCATGGCGTGGATTCAAATCCTCATACGACGTTCGCCATTTGTTACTTTTGCAGACTTTGCATGTGAACTCCAAAAGCGGTTTGAAATTAGCTCCACTTTGAACCCTACAAAGCGCTACGTCCCACTACGCAGGATCTGCTGCATTTGAGAGTCGACCTGCGCTGCTTCCAAAGCTAACAGATAAACAATACCTCGGTTTTTTCTGGGGGAGACTATAACCCCGCATACGGTTATAAATAAAGATTCAAACATTGCAAGCTCTGATGTGTGGTTTAGATGGCAAAATTAATTGACTTTTTCGACAATCCCTTCGCGTACACACCTAGGCTGATGGCTTCACCCCAACCTCGAGCTCCATCCTATGAACGGTAGGGAGCGCACCTGTTAGAGGTCATAAGGCCATGAATGAACCATTTGCCGACGTAACAAGGTACTACACCCTTTATACCCCGTGAGCCTCGGCCATTTCTTGAACCAAGTTGCCCGCAACCACCTAACAAAACATTAGTGACCATGCCCTCAGTTTCAGGCAGCCATGAGGGCGTCTCGATCACGACGTGTGATGAGGTTTGTGCATTGACTTTCCTAGCTAGATGACTTAACCAATAGAAAGTGATAAAACAAGAAAACAGCGTACACATTGTCTCCAAAGCGATTACAGAACGTAAGGTTTTGTGCATTGAGTTTTTCGAAATGACTTAACCAAAGAAAAAGGAAAAGGAACAAAAAGGGATATAGACTTGAAAGTTCATACATATGCATTGACGTGGTGGGTGAAGAATGAGATATACCTAGCTAGCTACATATTCTTACTCTTATAGAGCGTTTACTAAATAAATAAAAATATTAATGAGTAAGAAATTTGAAATATCTTATAGTCATGGATTAATTTTATAATTTGAGATCACATTCAGTTTCAATGTGATGAAGATAATTAAAATCATTCAATCATGTACTAGTATAGTCAATCCTGAACAATACAAAGGCTGCCTACTAGCCCTTCGTCAACCGATTCTGAACACAAATATCCATACACATCTTAACGATTCTGAACACAAATATCCATACACATCTTAACTCGGAAAGGTGATCGGACAAAGAAATGTTATTAATCTTATCCCTACATATGTAAACACTAACTTAAACCCTAGTTATATAAAAACACCTCCCACTGCTTATTGGTAGTGGATAGCATTATTGAGTTGAGTTCAAAATGTGTTCTTATTTTAGCAGTTTCAACACAGACACATGTGATGTAAATATTTATAGGCTGGTCGGAAATAGAAGATAAAATCACCGTATACTGAGTATAACTACAGTAGAATAATGTTTCCCTATTGAAGAAAACTATTGCATATAATACAAGAAACATGGCCTGTACATAAACAGGCCAATCACATGTATGTAAATGAGATGATTCACAAAAAGCTGATAAAGCTAAACATTATCATGTATAGAAAAAATTATCACATTAAAAGGAAAAGGAAAACAGTCATAGACATCACAGATCAGATACATACAACACAACACCCCTAAAACTATATAGTAGTATGATGATTTATAAATTTAGGGTATGTAGATATTTTAAAATAATAAAGAAGAGTGGGAGCTAGCTAGGGTATTACCAGATCTAGAGAAGCTGCAGCTGCAAAATGCCAGCATTTGTAATCAGAATAAAGGCGTGAGGAATGAAGCCTGGTCCGAGATCGATCATCTTTCCTTACATGTATTGAATTGAAGGAAGAATCGATAGATCTTGGAACAGCCTCCATTACTAACGCCCACTTTCTCTTTTCTTCTTCACTTCCACTCTCTCTACAATGGAAGGCTATTTAAAGAGATAAACTGGAAAGTTATGTGCAAAGTGAGATTGATTAATAATGATAAGTAAAGTGGTAGTAATTGATTGGTATGAAACAGCAAAAGGACATGTAATAGTGGGGTGAAGGTTGAAAACAAGGCTAGAAATTAAAGGCCACATAATTGACAGGTCATTTTTGGGACTAAACTAATCAAAGCTGCTAGGTTTTGGAGTCTTCGTCTTGTCTTATTTGATATCTCCATCTCTCCAAATTGATAAATGTCTCTCATTCATGTGGAAACATACATATGTGCACTGAAAATAACGAAACAAAGAAAGGAATCTTCAACCTTTATACCTTGTATGAAAATGTTTAATTATTTAATTATTTTTGTACATGCACTTCCATCCTTGTCTGTCGTTAAACTTAAATTAATTAAAGTTTAAGGCAAAGACTCTGTAAGCGCCGCATGCGCGCGTCATTGATTAAAATATTACTTATATATTAATAAGAATGATTAAATTTTATTAGATTAATTGAGTGTTAATATAATTAAGGGAGTAATGCCTCCAAACTGTAGCGCTCATGGTGTTGGAAAGCATATATGACAGTCAATTGTACAAGTAATTAGTACATTTTACGTATTAATAATTTTTCTTTGAACAGGTCATCATTTCGACATAGTAGAACGAATGGAATAATTACTTAATTAAAGTCGGATCCGTGCACTATGAAAATTTCTATTTTTGCATATTTTAATTAAATTCAAAAATGAATTTAAATAAATTTCAATAAAAATAAAAAATATATTGGAAATAAAAAATGGGTTCCATAAAAATAATTAAGTGAAGGAATGTAATGAGTTGCTAGTTTTATTTCTTGAGTAATGACTAAAGTAAAAAGTTATATTGGGTTCATAAACAGTGTAGTGAATAAATGAATTTTATTTGCGAACTGTGGATGTCCTTATCCAATCCGTCCGTCCCATGTTACTCGCACTTTTCATTTTATGCCGTAAATTTGTGATTGATTTTTTAGTATAATTAAATTAGAATTTTAAGTGTAATGAGACATAACTTAATAAAGAGCTTCTTAACTTAATCTAACATATTAATTAAATACATTAATTCTAAGAAATAATGTAAGTAATTTGAGATGAGTCAAAATGAAATAGTGCAAGTAACATTGGACGGAGGGAGTATTTGTATACCAAAATGGTGCCGTTATGTACTTCTAAAATAAAATATTATAGGAAATTATTTGTTTGGGAAAATTAAAATTATATAATCACTATAAATGCATATTATTAATTTATAGTACTCTGTATATTTCAAAAGAAAATGGCCAAACCTAAATAATTCTTTTAAAATTGTAAATAAACGAGAAAAAATGTTTTATGTTGCAACATAAAAAATGGGAAACAAATTGTAAGAAGAGTAATTTAAAAAAAAATAAATTTCCACATTAAAAATCCTCTATAATTCGCTTGAATCTTTGTTAAATACTGTATGTTACTATTAGATTTACTTTTTCCTTCTTAAACCTACAAAATTACTTTCTACTTAAAGGAAAAAGATTTAACGTTTTAAGGGGAAATGGTGATGGAACGGCACCGTTTTTGGTGGACAACACCCTATCGGCCTATCCGTGCCCCTTTCATTGCAGTCTAAAACTAAACAATTCAAGTAATACGAAAATTTCAAAATTTCCACACTCGTGTAAACGTGGACCAAATTTTAGCATTTTCAATCACTAAATTAATCGTACCATGCCAGTTGATCAATTATCAAAATTTGAAGGTCCAATTTGCTACATGTTGAAAACTTAGATCTTAATTGCAATATTTCAAAGATTGGGTCAAATTTGCAACAATATCCAAAGTTAGGAATTTAGTTAGCAATTTTCTAGTAAAATACAGTCGCACCAACTATTCCACTTCCACATGCAAATACAGTTGTACCGTTGAATGTTCATGTAGTAATGGGCTTCACATTACTTTGATAGCCAGTTCCATGGCAGTGTTAAGATAATCTCACACATCAAAACAACTTTAATATTAAGATACAAAAAAGTAATCTACACTCCCAAATATGATGGATTCAATATTTTTTTTTCTTCCCCACCATCTAGAATCCTAATGAATAAAGACAACTGCCACAAAGGTTTCAAATTAAAGCGACTGTAAATGTAAGATTTTCTTTCAAAGAAACCACAGCATCATCACGCAACAGACGCCAATTTGCAAGCACACAATCCTTAAATATGGGTTTTTCACTAAATCCAATATAGATTCACATACTGCACAGTTACAGACGCACACCACACAAAATTGAGCAAATATGAACAATGGAATCAGCTCCACAACTAAATGTGAAAATTCAAAGAGTTACTTGAATATGCAGACTAAGAACGAAGCTACTTTTCAACTATCACACACATGAAACTCCAAACCGGACATATCAAAATAATCATATTCCAAACCAAGCCATCAGAAGTAGGGCAAACATTCGGCGACACTCCTGCGTCAACTTAGGCTGCAATGGGGGGATCCTGCATATTAAGTGCAACAACAACGACATCAAAGAGTCAGAGTAATGAAAACAAGGTGCTTTATACAACGATTTGCTGAAGGTCAATTTGCTATAAAAAAAATAGTTCCAATTGCCAAGCATACGGCAACACAACTCCAGAAGAGATGAATGAAGTCAAAATTTAGGGTCCTATGGAAGGGTGAAACAAATGACACTATATGCAATGAGTCAAAATTTAAGCATATTAGAAAAAGGACTAACAAGGCAACATTGTAGGGAACAAAGACAAAATCAAGCACTCATACCCCCTTAAAAACTAAAAGAAATATCCAAAAGCTAGAATGTCGGTTCAGCTTCTTTCAAGCATTGCAGGTATGCAATGCGAAAGAGGCTAGAGGCTAGAGGCACACCTTGGCTGTTAAATTCGACAATGCCATATTCCATTTTTCTCTAGTTTTTGAACCAGCAACCTGGCCAACTTTTGCCACTTTGGTGAAAGCGCCATTCAGCCAACTTGTTCCAGCTGTCACATACCTGTATAGATGTATACAATTAGCGTTGTTCATTCAAACTTCGAAGGGGAAAAGGAAGCAAAAGGTTCTAACTGATCACCACAAAACCAACAGAGTCTATAACAACTATTCATAACTTGTTTCACCATTTTCTTACATAAAACTGGACTACATAAATGTAGGACTTTTGTGCATCATGCCAAACCCCATACAAGAATCTAAGTTTGACTTCAACACAACAGGTTTCAAAATGCATGCATGGTAATAGACAGATATACATGGAAAAGTAAAGACCAAAACACACGGAGTTCAATATGCACATGGTCTCTTAGATGTTAATATGATACTTGTCGATATTTCTTTCACTTACTTGAGTAAAAAGAAACACAGATAGGGGAACTCCAGACAGTGTTCGTTAGAATTACAAACCTGCTAGATTTTACAGCTGACCCAGTATCATTTAATTTCCTTTCTGCAGCCATAAGAGCTGACATGGTTTTGTCTGACACCTGAAACTTTTGGTCCACAGATTTCACTTTCTCATTTACAACCGAAATTCCAACAGTAAATTTTTCTGTTAGCCCAACTCTCTGGTCAAACGAAATAACTTTGGCTGATGCACTGGCAGTCAACTTATGCTTTTCATCAAATGCTTTAGCCTTATTTACGGCATCCTGACCAATAGCTGAACCTTTTGCAATCATACTTGACACAACATCTTGGGCCTTATTAACATACACTCTCCCATTGTTTGGGCTCATATTTCCCTGCCAAGAAAATAGAGAAAACCATTATTAAAAAAATCAGATTCTAAATCAAATAGAGTGAACTCTAATTGATATATTAGTTGCTGCTTAGCCTTAAACAGGACATCGGTATATCTTATTACCTCAGCAACTGGAGAATTATTCCCCTGAGATATGCTTACAGTGTTTTCACTGATTTGCAGTTCCTAAAGACACAAGACAGTCAGACACACAACGAACTTAATGAAATTGTGGAAAATAAATCAGCAAAATTGTATAGGAATGTTACCCTAGCCTCTGGTTGAGGTACATAATTTTCTGAAGGTGCGATGCTAACAACCTGATCCACTATAGTTGCACCCTGCAAAACATAAGTGACAGAATTTGAAATCTGGAATAACATTATGTGCTATGTATTGTTAATTGGTGCATATTTTAAACAAGGTCACTTCAGAACAAGTTCACTCCAGTAACTATCAATTTTTACAAGAATTCCAAGAAGAAGCAATTGTCGCAAGTATTCAAAACAAAATATGTGTAGCAAAGACTGGACAAAAATGGAACATATCGAATATGTGTAGGTAGCATGAGATACAAAATCTCACAAATCATGAATTACAACTTTATGGAGTATATAATTTTGACATTTATTCAGTCTTCATTCATGCATTCAAACCATCCCTAGGAATATACTATATATGAGTGTCCATAATCTTTGTAACACACTGTAATTCAGGTATAGCTGTTAACAAATAAACTATTCATAAAATCCAATACACCTATAGCATGTTGGACATTGTACTAAAATTAAGTAGTTAAAGTGTATGGACTATGGATAGAATAGGATTATAGGATCATAAAATTAATCCATTATAGGATTATAGAGCCCATAGGATGCCAGTAATAACAATTCGCACTTCAAAATAATTGAACTTAGAGAGGAGTTTGTTAAAACAAGATTTCACTTCAAATGATTTAGAAACTCCTTTACATATATAAACGGAGTACTATTTTAACAGAAGTTTCCTTTTAGCCATTTATGGTTAACTGATCAAGTACATGGCATGCCTTGCTCAAGCCCAAAAAATGTCCGGAGCCAAGGTTGGAGCACCAGCAGGCGCGGTAGTTATCCAAGTCATACTGCAAGAAGAGCTTGAGCAACTTTTAGAAAGATGGTATGGCTTCTGAAGTCTAGCCTACCCTGCCACCTATAGTTGAAGATTAATCTGGGCTAGTTGAAGATATACTGGAGTAGTACTTTAGCTTAGGGACACCTCTACAGCACAAAAAACATTGAACACTAAATATTACTCCCTACTCCTGTTCCTAGTTCTTTAGGTAAGTTGGACTCAAGTCAACCTAGGTCAAACAAAATTTGGCACCTGCCGTAACTCGTAGTAACAATTAATGGTAACAAAAATGGGTTTTTTCTTATTTTGTTCTAGAGCTGAGATATCATTCCTTGAGTGTACTGAACTTTTTTTTTGTTCCGGGTTTGGGAGAGACGCATGACCCTCATGCGTCTCTCTTTTAATGAGACGCATGACGATTATGCGTCTTTCATAAAGACGCATGAGGGTCATGCGTCTCTCTTTTGTTTCGTTTTTTTAAAGACGCATGACCCTCATGCGTCTTTATGAAAGACGCATAATCATCATGCGTCTAATTAAAAGAGAGACGCATGAGGGTCATGCGTCTCTCCCAAACCCGGAACAAAAAAAAGTTCAGTACACTCAAGGAATGATATCTCAGCTCTAGAACAAAATAAGAAAAAACCCTAACAAAAATTGTTTGTATTGTTGTGGACGGCTAATTGACAGAGGAACCGACTATCCATTCTAACTTATCTGCTTTGTTAATTAAACAAAACTGTTTTAATTACAAAGATGGAATAAAAATACTCCAGCAAACATCGAAGTTCAAGATTTATGAATAATCTCAAAAATTCAATCAATATAACTACAAGGCCGGAAAAAGACTATCACATGGTAAATCGAGGAGATTACCGATAATAAACAGGCTATTTCAAGCGCCTGTGGATCTTTAAAAGTGACAAATGCAGTTTTGGGCTGCGCAGGCTCTCTGCAACCACCTCGAATTAAACGGAAAAAATAAACTTATCAAATTTAGATGAAAAAAAAGAAAACAGAAAAGGAAGAGGCCAGAGATAAGAAAAGAAATCTTACCTGCAGATCTCAATGTGCTCAATTTCACCGGAGAAGGAAAAGAACTCGTGAATTTCTCTCTCGGTAGCTAGATCTGACAGCTGCTTTACTTGAACTGTTCTTGTCTGCTGAAAAAGTTTGACAAAAAAATCAACATCGAAATCAAATAATTTCGTGAAGTAATCTAGGGTTGTAATCTTACTGGCATTGCAGTTAAATTTTCTCAGATCTCCTTCAAATCTATTCGAGAATCGCTCAACAGAAATGCGTGAGCTCACAGTCCGTACTTTCACGCCAACTGTGTGTATTATTGTGTGTAAATTCCATGTAAATACGAATGACTCTGAGGCAGAGAAAAAAAGCGCAGAGGAATGTTGAGGTTCATATTAACCTGATTAATAATTGCTCATTTTGGTTAATTGCATCAACCTCCTTAGGGCATCCAATAAGGCGGCTACTTCCAATTGCTCCGCCCCTTTTTTATCCACAGCCCCACTATATTTGTCCGCGCTTATAAAAAAAAGGTATCTGTAGCTATAAGGTGGACACTTCCAATAGCCCCAAAATTTTTAGCTACTTTTCATTTTATTTTTTTTCGTTTATTTTAAATCAATTATAATTAAAATTATCGGAATGTAAATAATTAGAAAACAAGTTAATTGAAACCGAATATTCGCTGTATTGGAAACGGTAAATTATACAACGAACATTTAAAAACAATACAAATAAAAAAGCTGCCACCGAGTAGACGGTGGAAGAGTCAGATTCCTCCTCCTCTTCTCCGCCGCCTCCCCCGCTGTGGTGGCGAAAGTCGCAGCGGTGGCGAAAGTCGCCACTGCCGTTCGCGCCGTTGGCAAGGCGAAGGACCGCCGCCGCTGCAGCCGCGCCGCTGGCACGGCGCTGCTCGATGTATCGAGCACGTCCGTGCCAGCGGACGCACACGTGTCGCCCTCCCATTCGTCAACGGCATAGCCGTTGAGTTTAAAAAATTTTTATTTTTTTTTTAAAAAATCGGTTTTTTAATTAAAAAACCGATAAAAAAAAAAATTTCACTTCCCCAAAAAATATATCCGTTTATAACCGTTTTTTACACCTTTTTAATTTTTTTTTTCATTTTTTTTACCCCAAAAATACACACTTTCATCTATAAATACCCTCAATTTCACTCCCAAAAATTCACACTTTCACTACACAATTCTCATCATCATTCTCTCATCTCCATTCTCATCTTCAATCTCTCATATCCATTTTCATCTTCCTCTCACACCCTACAACACCACTATGTCCGGTCACGACGACAACCCAAGTGGCTCCCACGGTTGGAACCCCGAATGGTTCGGTTCGCAACCGTTTCCTAGTCCGGATACGGAATATTCGGCCCCCTCCTCAAACCCAAGATTCGGGCGTTCCGGGTGGCTACCGGCCATACCCGGTCGACGACCAAGGTGGCTCCGATGGGCGATACGGGTGGACTCCGGAGCCTAGGCCTCCCGTCCCTTCCCAAACGCAGACTCCTCCATCTCGCGCCGGTGTCCGCACACCGTACTCACCGGCGGAGATGGATAGATTGTTCAAGTCGTACTTGGAAATCTCCGAAGATGCGGTGGTTGGCACGAACCAATCCGGCGATCACTTTTGGTGGAGCGTCTCTCGGCGGTACAATGCAAACCGGCCGCCGGGAACGATCGAGCGCAACGAGAGTATGGTGCGCAACTGCATCGGCCGTGCCAACGATGAAATTGGCAAGTTCAACGGCTATTTCCTCCAGGAGTCGCGGAATGCCGGGAGCGGGCGGAGCGAGGTCGACATCATCACTGCCGCGCTGAGCACCTACCAATCCATGAACGGTAAGTCGTTCAAGTACCTTAATGTTTGGCAGGAAACGAGGACGCACCCGAAGTATCTGGGAGGCGTAACATCCTCCTCTAGCGGCTCCTCCAAACGCTCACGGTCGGCATCCCTATCCGACGCCGGCGAAGAAGTGGCTAGCCAACTCGCCGAAGCTAACTTGGGTAGCCCCGACGCCGGACCAAGCGGTTCCCAACGCCGACCGCAAGGAAGGAAGAAGGCGGCGGCCGAACGCCGTCGCGCCGCGACTCCATCTGCCCCCGCTCCCGAACCCGCACCCTATGTTCCACCTCCACCCCCGAACAACTCGTTGTGGACCCTTTTGGCCCAACTCAATATGGCCGATAGGTCAACTATGACCCCCACGCAACTTCAAACGCACGAGTCCATGATATTGGGTCTCCAAAAACAATTGGGGTTGGTGCCGCCGGATGCGTAGTCTTCCTCGGGTAATATTAGCCAATAATTATGTAATTTTTAATTTTTAGGAGTTTAATTATGTAATTTTTAATTTTTAGTATTTTAATTATGTAATTTTTAATTTTTAGGATTTTAATTATGTCTTTTTATTTTATTTGTAATTTGTAATTTTTATTGTGGTTTTTTTAATGAATTTTAGTATTATGAAAATGTTTTTGTGTAATTAAATTTTATATTAATTGTGCTCGTCCTTGCGGAAGAGCACAGTTGTGGGTGTTGTGCTCTTACCAAAGAGCAGGCATGAATAGTACCGCCCGGGCCCACAACCGTGCCGCTGGCAAGAGCACGGTTGTGGGTGCTCTGAGGCAGAGAAAAAAAGCGGAGAAGAATGTTGAGGTTCATATTAACCTGATTAATAATTGCTCATTTTGGTTAATTGCATCAACCTCCTTAGGGCATCCAATAAGGCGGCTACTTCCAATAGCTCCGCCCCTTTTTTATCCACAACCCCACTATATTTGTCCGCGCTTATAAAAAAAGGTATCTGCAGCTATATGGTGGAAACTTCCAATAGCCCCAAAATTTTTAGCTACTTTTCATTTTATTTTTTTTTTCGTTTATTTTAAATCAATTATAATTAAAATATCGGAATGTAAATAATTAGAAAACAAGTTAATTGAAACGAATATTCGTTGTATTGGAAATGGTAAAATTATACAACGAACATTTAAAAACAATACAAATAAAAAAGCTGCCACCGAGTAGACGGTGGAGGAGTCAGATTCCTCCTCCTCTTCTCCGCCGCCTCCCACGTCATAAGGACATCCAACTGCACAATGGCGGACATCCCCAAGGACATCCCGACGGACATCCACAATAATAAAAATTCACAAATTAACCAAATTAAATAATTTACAGAATTAAACAATTTACGGAATTAAAATTTCGACACGAATACGGAGAAAATGCAACCACTTTATTTAAAACAAAAAACTTACATAATTATTATAAAAAAAATGCAAAGTTAAAAAAAACAACCTCAAGCTTTGGCAAATGCGGCCCCTATCTCACTCTTCGTCGTCCCCGCCGCCAGTCTCGTCGTGCCCGTGGTCGGTCCCGGCGTCACTCACGGGCAGGGATGGCATCCCCAAATCGCGCCGCATACTGTCGATGACATCCTTCAGCATCAACTTGTATAAGGGATCAGTCGTTGCATACCACTTCTCCATGGTGTGTATCAGGGTCTCATGCTGCTGTATGCGGGCGAGTGAGGGGAGCTCAGGATCGATCTGGAAAGGAGCTGCCGATTGGACCTCAGGGGACCTGCTGACGCTTCCCCTAGCCATCCACATTGCAGTCTTTTGCCCAACCGGGCGACGACGGCGGGAAGACGATTGAGGGGTCGGGAACTCTGCCTCGGCGTCAGGGAGTTCGTGGGAACCGACACTGCTGCTATACTCCTCGGAGGCGTTGATCTTCGTCCGCTTCGGCTAGCCAGCTTTAACCACCCGAACTAAACTTGGAGGAAGTCTGCACCACAAGATAGACCTCCCAATATTTGAATTCCCCGAAACCCAATTCATTGTCGGGGAACTGCTGGTGACACAGAAGCTTCACATCATCGGCGGACATGCCGCTAGTTGTCGTGCGGAGGTTGTTTTGGTAGATGCCGACAAATCGGCTGAGCTGTCTCCTCAGCCGCTCCCACTGTTTCCGGCATTGCTCTCCATCGTGAGGCTTCCCACCTGGCGGTTTGAATTGGAGGTAGCTTTGGCTAATGCGCCACCACATTCTGTCGATATGTTAGTTAGCTCCGACGTAGGGATCATCGACTACACTAATCCAGACCTTCGCCAGCGCGACGCACTCCCCTATGCTCCAGATGGTTCTCTTTCTCCTGTCGGCTTCATCCCCCTCCCCCTCAGCCCCCGCCCCACCCTCGTTCCCCGCACGCGAGGACGAGTTAGTGCCCTTGCCCTTGCCCTTCCCTTTCCCTTGCTTCCGCGTCCTCCCTGCCGCGCGGTGGCATCTCAGTGGGAGACTCATTGACCGGAGATAGCCCTCCTCAAAAGGGAAAGTCTCAATGCCGGTGAACTGAGTATCCAGAGGAGTACTATGGGGGGGGAATCACTAGACAATAAATCCATGTAGGCGCGATAGACATTGTCCCCAGGTGATTGGGGGACCCCCCTGCCTGCTCCCCCCTCAGCGGCGTGCATGCCCTGCATCATCCCGGGCATTTGGGGCATCATCTCCATCATCACGGCACTCATCCCGTGCATTTGGGGCATCATCCTGTACCAAGGGGGTACATATTGTAGTACCCGGGCATCATCCCCGCCATTTGGGGTTGGTGCATCATCGGCGCCATTCCAGGCATCATTCCGGACATCGCTGCACTTCCGTCGGCATTTCCCCCAACTCTAATGGGAAAAGTCGGCGTTTGTGACTCGCTCGTGGCGGGTGAATCACTATCGTGGTGCGAATGAAATGAAGTTCAACGAGCCGTATATATAGAGTTTTTTTAAAAAATAAAAATAAAAACGGGACGTCCGTCGTGGCACCGCAATGGCGGACGTCCCGACGGATGTCCCCGGAATGTCGCGGAACTCCGGTGTCCGCAACGCACGTCCGCATCCGCCTCCCTGCTGCCTAATGGCGGACATCTTACGCGGACTTCCGCCATGTCGGTCAGACGTCCGCCGGGACGGCCGCCGTTGCAGATGCTCTTAGGTTTCTCCAAAAATAGCCTTGACTAAGCATTTTCAGCAAACGTCCTTTTTTCTATTTTTTCTCCATAGGAATGCTCCTTTTTCATTGAGAGAAATATAGTGACAAAATTGAAAGAAACCATTGAATAAGACCATCCACAATAGCGCCTAGTGCACCGCTTAGCCGAGCCGGCGCTAGGCGGTGCGCTAGGCGATCTATTGCAACCGCCCAGCCATTTCTGGAATTAAAAACCGCCTAGCGCTCGGCGGTTCCGTGGCGCTAGGAGGTGCGCTGGGCGATCCGCTCGGCGCTATTGCAGCGTCCGGATCGCCTAGCGCACCGCCTAGCGCGAATTTTTTTTTCTTCGAAACACTATATATATGCGCCTTGCACGTCATTTTCATTCGCACCACTTGTTTTAACGAGTACTCTCTCTATCTAAATTTCTTTACAAGATCAACAACGGTAAATGGATCTCAACAACGAGCCTACTTCAGGGAGTAGCGGGTCTCAAGCTCAAACTCCCCCGTCCCCGTGGGAAGTGGATGGAGTCAGATGCCACCATACTACAACATGTACCTGTGGCAGCAGATGATGCCAGGGATGCCAGCCGGCGATGCCGGGGTGGGCACCCGGGATGCAGATGATGCCCGGGGGGTACAGGCGACGCAAGGGACGCGGGGGGGGGGGTACCGGCGACGCAGTGGACGACGGGGGGATCCCCGGCGACACAGGGGACGCCGGGGGACGTCTATCGCCCCAGTTTTGATTTTTCGACTCGTTCGTCACACACATCGACCCCAACGGAGGCGCAGCAGTTGCCCCAATTTTACACTTTCTCTTTCGATGACTTGGGGTTAGATCTTCTCGGTGTTCCGAATGCTCTCGTTCAAACGGGGGGCGCAGGGCAGGGTCATGGCGCCCCAAAGAAGAAAAGCAAGGGGAAGAGGGTCGGCGAGTCCTCCCAGCCGGGTGCGGACGACAGCTCGGTACGGAGGAGGTGGACGGACGCGGAGAACGTCGCGCTGTCCAAGGCGTGGGTGAGTGTTTGCGACGATCCTCTCGTTTCGAACAACCAGAGGATCGTCAACTTGTGGGGCAAGATAGCAGCAGCCTACCAGAGGTTTTGCCCGGAGGGGAGGCGATGCACCGGGGAGGATTGCCGGAAGGGGTGGGACCGAATCAGGGCTGCGGTCTCCCGATTTTCGGGCTTGTACACCAACGCCCTCCGCATGATGAGCAGTGGCCAAACGGAGGAAGACTGCAGGAGGATAGCGGAGAAAGCCTTCCCCCTGAAGGGGGTGTATAAGGACTTCACCTACTGGAACTGCTATCTTGTGCTGAACGACTCCGAGAAGTTCCGAGTAGGTGTCGACGCTGGCTGGCCGAAGAAGCAACGACTGAACTATACCGGTGATTTCAGCGGTAGCAGCGGTGGTTCCCACGACCTCCCCGAGACGGCCCAGGAGGTCCCGACCCCTCGTTCGTTCGCTCGTCGAACTCGCCCAGTTGGGCACAAGCGGGCTCAACGGGAGGCGAGGGGGGTCGCCGGGGGTTTCCAGGAGGACCAGTCGGCATCCCCCCTTGGCCAATCCACAGCGGATCTCAAATTCTTCGTGCGTCAACAAACGCGCGCTTAGATGGTCAAGACGATGGCCGAATGGCGGGCGGCGGTGGACCCCGTGGAGAAGAGTTTGCTTCAAACATTGCTCCTGAGCATGCAGGAGGATTTGGAGGCGGCACGGAGGGAAGCCGCCGGGAGTAGAGGCGGCAGTGACGAAGGCGGAGGCGATGGTGGCGACGGAGGCGGAGGCGATGGTGCCGACAACGACGGAGGAGACGACGACGGAGCAGAGGAGTGAATTATTGTACTTTTTTTGTTAATTATTGTAATTTTTTTAAATGATTGTACTTTTTTAAAATTATTGTACTTTTTAAAATTTTAATAGTATTATTAATGTTTCCCGTATATGTCTCGTAAATTAAATTCCGTATATTGTGTGATTGTTAATTATTTCATTTTTATATAATTGTTATTAGTGATGTGGCTGAGCTATTTATGATGTGGCTAGGCTATGACTGAGCTATTTATGATGTGACAGAAGGATTTTTAGTGTTGATGATATGGCAGGAGGAGTTTGTGGCTAGGTTATGGCTGGGCTATTGCTGGGCTATTCCTATTGTGGATGGCCTAATAGACAAAACGAAACAAAGTGAGAAGAAATAATATCTATGGTATTGTATTTCGGTACATTATTTAACGCATGACGTATATTCTTTATACTACGCTACGATGAACCTAGTATGCTAAAGTGAATCCTAGATAAGCTAATAAACAAAAAATATTATGCAATAAAAATTAAGAATCTAACAAACCATTTGATCAATCTTTACCATGTAATGCGCTGGCTGTTGAAATGAGAGACTAATCAGATTGTTAACCGAAGTGATATCCTGGAAAATCAAAAAATAATATTGTACTATTATAAAATAACGAAACAAGAAATTGATGCATTACATTTATCGCGGTGAAAACAACATACACTACAATTGTACTGTATAATATTTTGTTAGTTGGCAAACTATGATAGTTAATGCAAATAAATTTTTGTGATCATATACAAGGATAAGATTCAATAATAATACAGTACTAATAATGAATCAACGGCATGCCTTTTCAATAGTCAATTGCATAATGTGTAGTGTAGGCCATATCAATGCAACAATGACACACAAGGCATTGATTGATTGATTAGGGGACATTTACAATAGTTCAAAATTCATGAGGTGTTCAAGATATTTCATTCAAGCTAAGAGTCTTTTGTGTATTTATAAAACAAAATAGAGATTAATCTGTGATTTGCCCGATTTACTTAAATTTGGCAAGAAGCCAAACAACGTGTTGCTTGCAGTTAAATTGCCCTTGTTTGGATAATCTTTTTCACTTTTTGTGTGATACTTTCATCAGCTATTAGATGCCAGCTTAATATAATCTGGACTGTTCTTAAGAAAAATGATACTAATAAGTTTTCAGAAAAATAAATAATAGTATTAACAAATAAACATATCCATTTCATATTATATTACTACTATATTATATTAATATAATGGTTCAAGGGGACGATATGTCCAATATTATAATAGAATTCAAGTTCATAATCAATTTATATATATACAATTTTATTAATATTTTATAGTGTTAGGAATTGGATTATTACAATGTAGTGATTCTCAATTTCTCCTTGGCACGTTTATTTGTTTTTCAACATTGCATTATCTTTATATACATACGGAGTTTTGAGGTGTATTAGAGAAAAATACATATTCACATGGCTTGAACTTCCATAAATAATATTGCAATTGCTTAGATAGAGAGATATTCTAGACGCAAGGAATTTTAAAGCATAAAGCAACAAGAGAGTAGCTAAATCCTATCATACCAAAAAAGAATGTGATTCTCTTTCTTTAGGATACCAAATCCATAAGAAACTAATAACTTGTGCCTTCAACAATGTTTTCGATCCATGTTTCACAGTCATAAATGTATGTATGTATATATATATGAAGAAATTGATTGAAGGGAGACAAACTACTCATTCATCACCAAATTAATCAACACACCCTTTTGAATATAAATGGCGGAAAAATCAGCTGATCAGGAAATTGTGTACGACGAATTTGAACCCTATTGCAAATGGCAACGCAAGGAAGATCGCGACTTTCTTGAAATCCACCTCCAAGGTAAAAAGTTAATTATAGACCAAATTGACAAGAAAATCACAAAATTTAGTCAATTATGGTATGCTTGTAACTTTAAAAAAAATAGTCAATTACTATATCATAACTTAAACTTTTTGTTAATTGTACCATTGAACTGGATTTGGAGGAACTTGTGTGTGACGCAGAAGCCGAAATCATAGCTTTTGTACAAATTTGTATATCACTCACAAAAGCAATAGATTTAAGTATGGAAAGTGTGAAATTGTGTATCAATTTCAAAAGTCAATTATATCGTGGCTTTTTCCCCAGAAATTTATCACACTTATAAGTTATATATGTAGGACAAGGATTAAGGTCAAAATTGAATCACATCTTATTACATAACGTGGAGGTCATTTTTAGTTCATTTTGGAAAATTCAGATATTAAAAATACAGAAAACTTTTATATGGTTTGAAAATGGACTAAAAAGAACATTCGTTTTGTTTGTTTCATCTAAATGAAAACATTTGAATTGGAAAGACTTCAAAAAGGAGCAGCTGAAAGTGCAAATAAGCAACCATGGGGTGCTGAAGATTTCGGGAGAGCGGCCAATAGATGCTTCGAAGCACATGAAATTCTACAAAGAGGTGGCTGCCCCCAACACCAAATACGACACCCACGCAATCCATGCCAAATTCATCAACAACAACCTCCTCATCACAATGCCAAAGCTCAAACCCCCATTGCCTGAGCCGACGGACACATCCGCGCCTCCGCCGCGTCTACGAGGAAATGTACCGGCGGCGACGGTGCAGTACCAGATGAAATCCTGTCGGAAGCGGCCGTTCATGGGCTCCAAATTGGCGAAGATGGCGGCGAGCCTCGCGGTGGCTGCGGTGGTGCTCGCTGCTTATGTGCATTTTCTGTATAAGTCGACCGTTGGTCATGACTCAGTTAGAAGTTGAATTTGTGTATTTGGTGTTGTTAATAAAGTTATTGATGTGAAATTGCATTGATGATAATTTGTTTGTTATCTCTGGAAATTGTGGGAACTTGGAAAATCACTCACTAATATATGATTTATTTTACATTTTTAAACAAATCATCAGCCAGTTAAATGATGTTGTTTTATTGAAATAATTCACTTCAACACCATATTTTAAAAAATAGATTAAGTAATTGAAGGTTAATATGATCTAACAAGTTCCAAATTAACCCGTCTATATATCAAGATAATAGTAGTATATTAATTTGAATAATTTTCATTTATTTATCTTATCGATCATCAACTTAATGTGGAGCCTCCATATTGAGGCCAAAGGTTTAAAGAGATTTTAGCTGAATGATAATGCTTCCTACTTCAAGTGTCGACTATATATGATCATCCAACGTATTCATTGTGCAGTTCAAGCTTTCTTACCCTTTACATTTATTTCTGAAAAAATAAATTTATTTAGTACTTTAATAACATTAGCCTATTTAAAACTTCATATATAGTTAAAGATTTAAAATTTTATTAAACATGTTTCTAATCTATGATGATTATTAATGTTATATATTTTGTGGTTGGCCACTCGTTTGTATTTTCAAATCAGAGCTGCAAAATATAATGAGAGTTGACTAGTTGAATGACCTACATTGGTGGTATACAATGAGAAAGACATGTTCACTTTCTAATGTAATAATTTCAAATAGTTTTAAGGTAGGGATATATGTAAAAGTCAACTAACTATTCAGCGCGGAGAGATAATGCTACTTAATGAGATATTTCTACTAACATTATAAGTGGTACTTTTTTACCAAATAATTATTTAAATATTATATTTATTAGTATTATTCTTTACTATGTCCGACTCCACGTCTGGATTCACCATCGCCGGGCAGCAGCTACTCGCGCACACAAAGTTCTCATAATGATATAGTAACACATATTTTGCATTTACTTAATAATTATCTTGTGTTCTTATAAAATATACTAGTGTGATTAATACAGTATACAATCGTTTGAAATATAGACAAGTGTGATTAATATTAGTATACAATCGTTCGAATAAAATATTAAAATTTCACTGATATACAATCGCTCCTAGCTAACAACAGTGCATTGATATAAGATTTTATAAACATAGGAGTAGTAGTTTATTTCATTTGGAAGGGGAGGGGATTCCTAAATGACTAGAAAGTCCGATGTGATTTACAAAAAAAGCTGCCTAGATAGAAAAATAATTGAAAAAATGAATGAAACCAAAATGTCTAACTAAGGATCTCTCGTCAGGGACCAAAGATATTTCATGCCAATACTTTCTTTAGCTTTCACAACCAACCAAATCCATTGTAGACTCATTATGCACTGCCAAGCTTGGTTCGGAGAACCTTGACAGCGGAAACCATGTTCTCGAGGGCGGGCTTCACCTCTCCATATTTGCGAG
This sequence comes from Salvia splendens, assembly GCF_004379255.2. Taxonomy (NCBI): domain Eukaryota; kingdom Viridiplantae; phylum Streptophyta; class Magnoliopsida; order Lamiales; family Lamiaceae; genus Salvia; species Salvia splendens. Next base: position 24,732,689 of record NC_056045.1, read on the forward strand.
TCTTGAGACCGCAGTCAGGGTTCACCCACAAGATGTTGGTCTCAAGGACTGCAAGCATCTTGTTGATCCTGTCTGCGATCTCCTCCGTTGATGGGATTCTCGGGGAGTGGATGTCGTACACACCCGGCCCTATTCCAGCTCCGTACTTGACTCCCTCGCGGAACACTGACAACAGCTTCTCGTCCGAACGCGAGTTCTCAATAGTGATCACATCGGCATCCATGTTGATGATGGACTGGATGATGTCATTGAAGTTGGAGTAGCACATGTGTGTGTGAATCTGTCAATCAAAATAACAAACAAATTAATCAAATGTTGTAGCAAATGTTGCATAGAGAACAAGAGATGACACATACCTGAGTAGTATCTTGGACTCCAACGTTGGTGATTCTGAAGGAGTGTACAGCCCAATCCAAGTAGAAAGCATGCTCAGATTTGCGGAGAGGCAATCCTTCTCTCAATGCAGCTTCGTCGATTTGGATCACGGTAATACCGGCCTTCTCAAGATCCTCGACTTCATCCTTAATGGCCAAAGCAATCTGATAACAGGTCTCGGATCTGTGAACCAAACCAAAAATGCTAGCTTTAGTATAACAGGGAAAAAAACATCATATTTCTCCTAAAAACAATGTATTGTGATAAACATTACCTTGGTTGGTCATTTCTCACAAAAGACCAATTGAGAATGGTAACCGGGCCGGTAAGCATTCCCTTCATCGGGCGCTTGGTCATGCTCTGCGCAGCAGAGGACCAGTAGACAGTCATTGGGTTGGGGCGACTGACATCGCCATAAATGATTGGTGGCTTCACGCATCGGGATCCATATGATTGCACCCATCCATTTGCTGTGAAGGCAAAACCAGACAATTGCTCTCCGAAGTACTCAACCATATCGTTTCTCTGATATTTAGACAACCCAAGGATACATGATAATGTTAAAAATAAACAGTTGTGAACAATTATTTTCTGAGAATGACCTTCAGATTGGCTCACCTCTGGTTCTCCATGAACAAGAACATCAATGTCAAGCTCTTCTTGAAGCTTGACAACCTTGTTGATCTCCTCTTTGATTGCCTTATCATAGTCCTCCTCGGAGATCCTATAACCAACATTTCAAACTCTTAGGAATGGAATTGAGTGCATTTTGAGAATGCAAAGGCAAGTTTAAGCAAACAAGACCTACTTCTTGGCCTTGTATTCACGGCGCACTCTTCTGAGTTCTACTGTCTGTGGGAAGGAACCAATAGTGGTGGTTGGGAGGATTGGAAGGTTAAGCTTCTTCTGTTGAGCATCAAGTCTGGCAGTAACATTTGTAGCACGGCGATGGTCAGAACCCTTTAATGCAGCAGCCTAGTTGAACAATTGAAGAAAGATGGCAACAACACGACGGTTTATCAACAACACGACACATAAAGATTGAAGTAACTACAGTGAAGATTCACTTACAGCCTTTTGGACAGCTTCATTGTTCACCCTAGGTGAGGATTTCCTGGATGCCTGAGCAGCAGCATTGGCAGTGAAGTATGTCTGGATGATTCAAATGAGCATAAGTACTATTATTAATACACAAGATGAGCGCATGTAATGTGATGATTTGACACTCCCCAAAGAAACAAGAAATTGTAGTATGCCTCTCCATTAAAATTCAGAGGTTAAGAATCACATACCTCATCCTTCTGACCAGTTAATGCCTTTGCCAAAGCATTCACTTCAACAACCTTTTGAGCTGCAAATGCAAGCCATGACTTAATTTCTTCGTCCAACTTAGTCTCATTTACTAGATCCACAGCAGTGTGTAGAAGTGAACAGGAGGTTGATACAACCAGTTTGTCTGCATGGGAAGTAAAACAATCGAATTATATGACAACCTTGAAGAAAACCTAAAACCCAGTATATAGGTGTTCTCCAACCTACCCTTTTCTACTATGCTTTCAAGAGAGTGCAGGGTGGAGAGGGATGCACCCAGATCATTAGCCCAGATGTTCCTTCCATCAACAACTCCTGCAAAGAGGTATTTTCCAGAAGGAAATCCGCCCTTGATTAAATCAAGGGTCTGGGTTCCACGAACCAAATCAAAACCATAACCGGAAACTCCACTCAATGAGGTAAGGGTTTTGAATGCAGCCGCAGGAATGTCAGCAAAATAAGTCTCAATTAGTACATCAATGCCAGACAAAGTTGATTGCAAATCAGCATATGCCTTTGTGAATGCTTCCAACTGGTGAGACTCAAGATCCATTACTAAGGTGGGCTCATCAAACTGAATCCAAGATGCACCGGCTGCCTTTAGCTCGCCAATAACTTCCCTGTCAAGATTTTGCACACCAACCCAAAATGCTATAAGGGAGCGGATCATGATAGGAGAATCATCACATGATTAACAATTACTACTTACTTGTAGATTGGAAGAATTTTGTCAAGAAGGGAAAGAAGAGGGAAGGTTTTCTCAACATCCTTGGCAGGTTTGGAAAGTAACAAGTATGAGACAGGACCGACAAGAACTGGAACAGTATCAACACCTTGCTGCACGATAGGACATAAAACTCATCATCAGATGAAAATACATTCATTATTGACTAAGAATCCGTATATAAGCTACAGAATTCATACCGCCTTAGCCTCTTTGTATTCATTAACCGCTTTGTGAGAAGCATAAGAAAAGTTAACATCAGGTCCCAATTCTGGGACAATGAAGTGGCTGTGCAGAAATAGTTGAACAAAATTAGAACATAGTAGTAGTAAACATCATAAGTGTAAGGGAAATTATCCATGACTACTACTCACTAGTTGGTATCAAACCACTTGGTCATCTCCATAGCAGGAACAGAGGCATTTCCTCTGGCCATGGAGAAGAAAGTGGAGAAACCGATCTCACCACCAGTCCAGTTGTATCTTGGAGGAACAGCACCGAGCATGGCAGTGGTGTCAAGCACGTGATCGTAATATGAGAATGTGTTGCTGGGAATGTACTTGATCCCGACATCAGACATTTGCTTCCAAATGGAAGCTCTGAGATCAGCTGCCACCTTTTCCAAATCCTCGGCACTGCTCTTGCCATCCCAGAAAGATTCCAGAGCGAATTTCAGCTCTCTCTTGGGGCCCATACGGGGGTATCCAACAATATGGGATGCCATTTTTACTGGAATATCTGTGAAATCATATAAAAGCTGTAAATGAGATGCAGAAATGCAATTCAGAATCCAGATCCAAAAGCTTCATTTCTAAATTAAGATCAATTCACAACAACTCGATCAGATTCGCAACAAATCGAAATAAATAATGCAACAATGAGCATGCAGCGGTGATCAATAAGGAAACAGAGCAAAATAATGATCGCGATCAAAAACGGAAACCTCACCAGATCAAGCAACCGCGACGGAAAACAGACGATTAGAAATAGATATAAGAGAATTTACGTAATAGAAGAAGAGCGACCAGCAAAAGAAATATTGTCAACAATGGCGAGAATTTATGTAATCATCAACATAATATGAGGGGCAGAAGGGTGGAAAGCGTAACCTTCCGAAGAGAGAGGCGGAACACAGATATCTGAGGAGACGGGCGAACAGGATCTCCAAAAACGAAAATAGTGAAGGAGAGGTGGTTGTGTGGACTCATACTACCAAATACCAACCCCCATGATAGGTTAAGTCATTACTTCCGTGTCTCAATATTATCTTTTAACCGTCTCATCCCTTCACTATTTATGGGCTCCACTACATTTTTTACCATATCTCTAGACACACCTACATCTCTCCATCTCTTAACCATCTCATCCCTTAACTATTCATTCAATTTCATTTTTTATTTTTATTTCCAACAAATTCAATTAATAAAAACACACTTCATTAAGTAAAAGAAAATTACAATTTAAAATCCTAAAAAAATAAAAGAAAAAACTAATTAACATCTAAAAAAATGGTGGAAAAAATATAGTGTTTGTGTGTGGAAAAAATGGTGGGGGAATTGAGTTATTTATAGATGAATGAGGGAAAAAAATCTATAAAAAAAAGATAAAAAAAGGGCAGAAAAAGGTCAAAATTTTTTTATAAAATTTTTCCGATTTTTTTACAAAAATAATAATTAAAAGCGGTCAAAAAATTGACACCCACTCGCAGGCCGACAAGTGGGCGTCACGCACCACTCGCTGCTCGCCACGTGGCCAACGCGCGTGACGAGACAACCCGCATCCCACCCCCGGGCAACGGGACGAGACAGAAAACCTGCATCGGCGTCTCGATGCCATCTCGTCTCTCCGGGACGAGATAGAGCCCGCATCGAGGCGCCGATGCGGATGCCCTAATTTACATGTTTTGTATCTTCACTAATTTCATTTTTTACTTGGTAGTATATTTGTTATTAGAATATAATGTTCTGCGAAAGTAGAGATTCTTTTATTCGATTTAGATAGATTTATAAATAATGTAACAGAAATAATAACTATGAACTACTACTAAAAAAGTTGAGCAACATACAAAGGAAAGATAAAGAACATCATTAACTAAACCTTTTTTTGTACAACTATGCATACTGGAATTACATGGAAAGAAAACATAGACATAAAATTAGTTCACTTGTAGAGATTAAGAAACTGATACTACGTTTATTTTCTTTTTATTTCATGATAGCAAATAAGCAATAAAATTTTAACAATGGATAACTTTTTGACAAAAATGATACTAGGGGTGGCAAATCGTGCGTGTCGGGTCGTTATCGTGTCGACACGATAACGACACGAACACGATAACAACAAACACGAACACGACCCGTTAAGAAAACCTCAAACACGAACACGAACACGACACGAAACCCTCAGACACGAACACGACACGAACCAATTCGGGTCAACACGACACGATAACAACACGTACACGAGATGACACGATAACTACTCGATAACAACACGACCTGATAACGGTTAAACCTATTAAAAATGAAAATAATAAGAATTAATAATATTAAAATATTATTTGTTAACGGATAACACGAACACGACACGAACACGTATTGTTAACGGATAACACGAACCCGACACGAACCCGACACGAACACGACACGAAATTTTCGTGTCCTTAACGGGTCGACCCGATAAGGACACGAACCCAATAAGCTCTGACCCAAACCCATTATTTTCGTGCCGGTTCGTGTCGTGTTATCGTGTCGTGTCAAAAATTGCCAGCCCTAAATGATACTCCCTCCGTCCCACATAATTCGTCCCAGTTTTCCATTTTGGTCCGTCCCACATAATTTGTCCCACTTCAAACTTTCCATTTATGGCAAAAAAATCATACCAATGCTAATTACAATAAGGGAACTCAAATCACACAATTAATGCAATTAAGTGTTTAATTAGCCTTTGATTCTGTATCCCATATTTCGAATGACCCATTCATTTCGTCTTCCTTATTCTTCCCCTTCAATTCTCCTCTGGTGGAATTTACTCCTCCCACCTTCCCCCCTTCAATTCGGCTACCCCATTCAATTCTCTCCCATTGAAGACACCTCCCACCGGCTCACTCATTCAATTCGCCTCTCAACCGTCTCCCCCATTCAATTCGGCTCTCATTGCAATTTACTCCTTCTCACCGTCTATAAACCCTAGATCTACACTCATTCTCCCCTCAAATCCCACCGTCTCCACATACCTCGCCTCCTCATCCACTCCAAGTACTCGCTGTGAAAACCCTAGATCTACACGGGTTCCTCCACAAATTCAACCGCCTCCACACAAATCGATGGATGCTTATCCCGACTCTCCAACTCGTTTTTTATCGATGGATCTGGACGATCTCGTCGTCCCAGACACCCCAGATCATCTATGGGGTTCTGAGTTCGCCTTCGACGCCGGAGATCAAGTTGACACCGTTGTCCCCGAAACCCCAGCTGATCTCTTCATACCCGTAGACGTGTGGCCTTCTCACTGTGGCATCGTGTACGATGACCGTGGTTGCCCCTACTACGGGCCACCACCACCAGCCACCCCCTACGCCGGGCCACCACCACCAGCCACCCCCTACAATGGGCAACCATCCTCCACCAACGTCCAAGCTACAGCCGCCCCCATCGTGTATTCCGACTTCGAGAGGCAGATTCTTGCTATTTTGCTGCCTGGGTTTTTAGATTTAATCTAAGTATGTTGTCCCTCAATTTGGTTGTGTTGTTGATTGTGTCATTGGGTTGGAGGCAGTTGTGTTTGATGTGTTTGTTTGGGTTGGAGGCTGTGGTTGTGTCATTTGGGTTGGAGGCTGTGGTTGTGTCATTTGGGTTGGAGGCTGTGGTTGGGTCAGTTTGGGTTGGATGCTGTGTTAATTTGTTTGGGGGATGGGAGTATGGTTGTTGGAGTTATTGTGTGGGTTGGAGGCTGTGGTTATTTGTTTGGGGGAGGGGAGTTTGGTTGTTGGAGTGATTGTGTGGGTTGGAGGTTGGTTGGAGGCTGTGTTAATTTGTTTGGGGGTTCTCTGGTTGTTGGATTAATTGATGGTTGTATATTGTTCCTTGTGATGTGTTGCATGCTGATACTCTTTGGCCCTGTGATGATTTGTTGTGTGTTGATATTACTGATACTTTATGCATGATAAAGCCACCCCTCTAGTTAGGTATGGAGGCTTATTTGTGAGTTCATATAAACACTAAGATCTGAGGGATTACAAAAGCCATACACTGACATTACAAAAGCCACCCCTTTACAAGGTTTGGAGGCTGCCCTATGATGACAATTTTCTGAGGGATTAGGTTTCAGAAGCCACCCCTTTACAAGGTTAGGAGGCTGCCCTATGATGATAATTTTCTGAGGGATTAGGATTTTAGAAGCCACCCCTATACATGTAGGTTTGGAGGCTGTACAAAAGATGTCGAAAAACAGTTGATAGCATAAGCCACACCTAATCTTGAGGCTTACACACCCAACTGCCAAAAAATGCTTCCTAATGACTGAAATTATAAACCTACAGCCCTACATATATGTGAGATGTCATATGCTGTGCCAGCATCATTTTCACTCTGTTGGAGGTATGCCACTGCAGCCTTGACAACATGTTCTTCAACCTCTAGAGTGTGTGGAAGTATGCCCATCCTTGACAACCTATCTTTGTTGATGTGTGGAGTTTTGTAGCCATTTCCCCCTTCCACTTTCAAGATCTCTGTTAAACAAGTTTGAAGAGTTAGAAACACTTTGTTGAGTGTTTGTGCACTAAGTTCTTCAAATGGGCTTTGCACATTGCTCAACAAGTCATCCACTCCCCTAGCCAGCTTGTCATCTTGTATAGACTGTATTGCTCTGAAAAAACCTAAATCCAAGATATTACAATCTGGGGAATTGGGTGGTTGACAAATGATATGGAATGTGAAGCCATCTGTGTTTGCAATTGCCTGAAATTCTGCATCATTATGCATGATGTGGGGTCTTGCATTGTCTTGTTGTATGAATATGTCCTTGCTTATGTTATCTGGCCATTTAGCCTTGATTGTTGGTATGATCTGCATAAGGGGTGCTTATGTGAGTTCTGGATTATGAAAAGGGAACAAAAATAGTGTACCTTTTGAATAAGGCAATCTCTCATGACTTCCTTGTTCACTGATTGAATTGGCTTTGTCTCTAAGGTGCCCTTTGCTCTGTTCTTGGATTTTCTCTGTGCTGGCTCTTTTGTTGTGAATGGAAAGATGCCTATTTTTCCATCAAATATGACATCCCCATCTTCTCCAAAGTATGGTCTGCAAACAGCACACATAAACATCACCTTTGTTATAAACCGCTTTGACTTACATGACCTATATGGTTCGTCCTCATCTGGCAGCAGGTAGTATCTATCCGTAGTCTTTGTCATGAAAAACCATTTTTCATCTATGTGCACTACATTGTGCATTGTGTGGTATTTGAGCATACCATTGTGCACCTGAGGCTGAACATGAATGAGACCCCATTTCATTCTTGCTAACTTATTTGCGGCAGTAAGTTGGGGTTTCACAGCATTTGTGTGTGGCCTCAGTTCCCCTGCTTTCACTTTTCTGCCCACTGCACTCTTACTTAACTCCAGTTTGGCAGCCAACTTGCGGATGGTTGATCTTTCAAGGAATGAAAGAGCTCTTACTCTGTTTGAATCAAGCTGAATTCTATCTTTGCGCTTGAATCCTTTAACACGATCTTGTATGCTCACAGGTACTCCAAGCTGGATTTGGTGGCTTGCCTCTGCCCAGATTCTGTGCACAGTCTTCGTGCTCACTCCAAAGTCCTTTGTTGTCTTCACAAAACCTCCATATGCTACTTTACCTTCATGGCTCAGTTGTAGCAGCCTTTGAGCTATCAGATTTTTGGTGTCCACTCCTACAATGCGCGAGTTTTTGTCGCCGGTGATATCTCCGTCACTGTCTCCGGCACTGCCTCCAGCAGCATACTCCATTGCCCAATGATGAAAATTTTCTGAGGGCAATACTTCTATTAATCTCATTTTGTTTAGTAGGTATGCCTTTGTAGCTAGTGATAGTTGGCCATACCCTACTACATTCCCTCCAAAAAAATTTGTTTTAAGTTTAGTTTGATTTTAGATTTCCCTCCAAGCAGTTGTAATCATCAGTAGACATACATTGAGAAGTTGTAGTGTGTGGAGTTTAATAGAAGAGGCAATTTGGTTTGAAAAAGCAGTGAATGTGTATAATCTGGAGCATTGTCAATTGAGGACTTTGAATTTCAATTTATGCACACTAAAACACTAATTACAATTAACAAAACTTAATTTTCCAAATTTAATTATCCTCAATTCATCACTAATGCAAGATATTCATCAAAATACAAGATAAATACACAAGGTGGGACCCACTTTTCACTACCTACATTCATTTAAATCAAAGTCAAACAACATTTCTTAAAACCCGTGCCCGGTCAAACTGACCCGAATTATGTGGGACGGAGGGAGTACTATTGTAAATTTCCCCAAAACTCCCCTGTCTAGATTAATAAATAAAATTTAAATGGTTGAGAGATGGATTAATTTAGAATTATTAATTAGTTGGGCATAATTTGAAAGAAATTGCTGAGCCCAACTAATTATCTCTAGTCCATTTTATAATACTTCCTCCGTCCCCAAAGAATATGCACTTTTGGATCGACATGGGTTTTAATGTAAAACTAGTGATAACACTCGTGCTATGCACGACACATAAGATTTTCAAATAATGAAGATAAATATAAGAGGTGAATATAAGATGAAAATTGTAAACATAGGAGTACATATTTGTGTTGTCGTTTAGCCTGTGAATTAATTTGGAGAAAAAAATATTTGTATTGCAATAAAGAATTAAATCTCAATTTTAACCTAAATAAATGGAAGGCAAACTATACTCTCTAACACAATTCCAATTTAAATACAAATATAAGGCTAAATAATATATAAATTTAATAACTTAATTATATATAAAAAATTAATGATAGTGCACTATTTAAAATGTGTTTCAAAAC